>NC_045564.1:24117705-25461455 GCF_009819795.1 Aythya fuligula | reverse complement strand
TGGTTTTTGATTAAAACAGTATATAGCTTTGGTCTAGTATACTGATTAAATACATAGATGTTAAAATTAGCTGTCAATAACCTCTAAACCTTGTGGCGAGAACATAGGATTACAATTCTAATTCCACACAACCCATTTCCAAGATGTTCCACAATACAATCACTGTGCAAGCAGCTGGTGAAATCCCATACATGTCCCCCTCACCGTCCTATCGATGTTCACTACTGCGGTTTGAACGTGTTCACGTGCCACTTCCACAGCAAATTGAAGGACGTGGCCTGCACTATCACAACGCAACAAGCGCCTGCAGAAAGTGCTCAAGAACTGTGTTCTGCGTCGGAGTCTAACTGTGAAACCTACACTCATTCAGGAAATCCAGGAGGAAGAAGTCAGCTGGAAAAAGTCACTTGGAGTTTTTCCACTCGTGTGCCACATCTTCCCAACCGAGTGAAGAAGCAGCTGACTGCCCTCTCCCCGCTCTGAGAGCTAACATCAGCCCATTTGCTTTTTCAACCAAATCCTCTAAAAATCATTTCCCACGTCTGAACAAATCCTGTGGTAGGAAAGGTAAATAATGCTGTGACATCTCAGACAAGTTGGTTTAACAGGTAGCTTGTTACCTGGGAGAATAAGAGCGCCTGAAAGTCTTGTGGGAAGGAGCGGTGGGGATGGAGTTAGGCTGAGAAAGGGGAGGGGGGTGCTTCGACAGCCCGTCTGCACTCCAACCCCAGAACCGACTGCAGTGATCAGAGGAGAAACGAAAGAGAAAAAACAGAGAAAGGAGAGGGAGAAAAAAAAAAAAAGAAACTATAATCTGAGTGGCTTAGTGCTGTCATGCTGCCTTGGAGAGAGAAAAAAATTAATAGAAACAAAATTAAGCAAGAATACTCCATTGAGCCCCTTAAGTCATTGCTTTGGCCTTTATTTCTCAGTTCCACTTTTTTTTTTCTTCCTCTAACACAAGGATATGGATCACACAAAAATAGTCCCTGGTAAACTGCATAAATGGATATAGTCTCTATAAACAACACTTAAAATGCTCTAAGTGAACCATCCCTGACCATGCATCTGTATCCAAACGCTACACAGATATTTGCAATCAACAGAATTTCCTGGAAGAAAGGAAACCCAGAGTTGGACTTAATGAGTAAATGAAAATCAGTCGCTAGTGTTAATGCATCATGGAAACTGGGGGCTTGGCCCTGGTCTTCGTAGACAAACCTGGGAAGACTGAGTTAAACCCAGCCTCCAAGTCAGTTCAAATTTCTTTTCAAACTTCTGCGTGGGCCTTTGGCTTACCAAATGATAACATGCCTTTGTGTCAAGGCATCGGTGTGAATTTGTTTAACCTTTGCTTTTGTCCTGTTCCCTTTGCATCACAGAGATTTTCCAAGTCATCATCTAAGCAACAATGTAGACGCTGGAGATGGTGGAATATTCAGGATACCACTTTGTTTCTATTAAGTATGTTTATCTCAGAAAGTCACATTTGTGTACACACAAGTGAAAGACACAAGGAGATTAGAAGTGGCAAACAAGCCAAGAATTGCTCCAGAGCAAATAGCAGCACTGCCAGTTGAAAACCCATCTGAAGTGTGGTGTCAAGAAATGCAGCTGTTAACCAGAAATAAAAGCCAGCTATTACAATCAACTATTACAGAAATACACACGACAGCCAGACTGCTCCCACAGCTCAGATCTCACCTACCTGCAAACAGGCCACTGAACAATGCAGGCTTGTCCTTATTGTGTAAGGTGGGTGGCTTATTTTAGTTCTTTTTCCACACCCTGCCTTGCTCAACTTAATACAGAAACCATTAAAGTTTACTTTTAATGGTATTTTCAATTAAAAACAAGCATGTAAGCTTTTAAAGCCAAATAAAATTATGTGGTTCCTATGACAAAAATAAGCACAATCATATGTAACCAAGTTTTCATCCTTTTATTTTGATATATTTCCTCTTGGAAGAATGAAATTTGTTCTTTTAGTAATTGGAACTATGTATAGGTTTTTGAGCTACCAATGAAGGCAAACTTATGTATTGTTATTACTTCAAATATTCCTAATGAATTCTAAGTGAAAATTCACAACCTGCATGTGACATCTTGGCTCAGAAGATCATTTGCTCATCAGAATGGCATTCATACACTGGAGCAATTCACAGCCTGGTATTTTTCTTTTTGTCATACTGTGCCACTTACTAAATCTAAGAAGATTCTCTCCATCCAACACAAACTCATATCCATTCTTCTGAGCATTTCCCAGGAAACAGTCTATCTTCTTAGTCAAGAACGTTTTGTTTGTTTGTTTGTTTGTTTTCTCCTATTGTTTTCAGTCTTCCCAAGTGCCCTCCCCAATTTTCTTCTTCTGAAAACACTTCCTTTCTCTATGACTCCTCTCCCCCAGAACTATCAGGACAACAAAAGCAGGTACAAATGCAGAAGCAACTCACAGATGCAGTGCGTATGTCCTAGTGACCATGAAAGCAGAACAGTATGGAGCAAATGCAAGCAGAAAGAAGGGCTTTGTCCAAGGCCCTGAGAGCAAGTAATCCTTCTGAACACACTAACAGCAGGGACTACACAATGTGTGGAGCACACATGATCATCTTGGTCAGCAGTTTAGCTGGTGGCATCAGCAAAGTCCACTTCAACCAGAACATTCACTATCCAGGCAGTTCAAATACATGTAATATACACACAAAACTAAGTCACTAGGAATTCATTTGGGATGGCAAAAATACATGAGAAGTAATGTGACCTGAGGGCAGTTGCAGACATACTTGCTATAGATAGTATCAATAAAGCTTTGCTGATTCATACCGAGAACATGGCTCACAAACCATTAATTATATGGGACAGCTCAGCAGCTTTTTTTTTTTTTTTTTTTTTTTTTTTTTTTTTTTTTTAATAACCCTACAAAACCCAAACTATCCTTTCTACTTGGGAGTCTAGATATCCCAGCCCCCAAAACACAGTCATCTTTATACATGACTCCTCCAATCTGTGTATCACAAGGAAGTTCAAAGGAAAATGTAATCCTCAAAATCAATGCTGGCATTGATTTTTTCTGTAACCCCAAAACAAGAACTGGAGCTAATCTTTTCAATCAACTGCTCTTGAGCTGCCTGTACAAGGCATAGGCATGGACAAGGTAAGCAGAGCCTGCACACAGGATACCCTACCAGGCTAAGATACTCAGAAAACCTTCATACAACCCTTTGGGAATGGGCCCCATAAAAGATATGGCAAACCTGGTTTCAAAGAATGGCTATACAGAGAAACAGCAGTAACATTTATCCTTTTACACTGCTACCAGAATGACCTGGAACAGCTCGTTTTTCGGGTTTGTAGAGAGAAAAGTCATGTTCTACATCACAAGATGAATTGCAAACCACAAGCATTTACAACGGGAAGATGACATGCATGACGTGATAAAAATGTAAAGACAAACTGAAGAGCAGCAAGTGAAGTGGCAGAAACGAGTTGTGTCACAATGGCAAAACTCAAAATGTACTGTAAAAGGTTGTGAATTTATAAAACGTGCCACATGCAAACATGGCCAAAGACTCAGTCATTGGGAGACATATCTCAGTTTGTAATTCCCATGACAAATATCAATCAGCACTGCAACAATACTCAAACTAGCAGAAGAGGAAGCAACGTTGTTGGAACCATTCCCCTGAAACTCTACCACTTAATTTCTTAATGAAACCTTTGTTGAAAAGCCTCATAATAGGCAACTCGACCTTGGCTTGCAAGCTATCAGTCTAGTTTTGGATTACAGCAGATTTAGGGTCACAAAGATGTATTTAGATATCCAAAATTTCCTCAGGAAACTGTGCCTTCCTCATATGCTGCTGGAATTAGTCTAACTGCTGCATTAAAGGCTAACAACCTGCGTTTTAACTGACACATGGAACTCAAATGCCTAGGCATCCCTCCAGACAAGGTTTAGCAAGTCACAACAGGGCTGATCAAGAGATTTCAGCACCAATTACTATAAAGGACTATGAAATGCAGTCCTTGCCCAGCATGTTTCCTTCTGTCTCTCCTTATGACTTAGTGAAGTGATGAGGCAGGGCAGGCAGACAGCAGCAGCTTTGAAGTATCCTCCAATATTTCTATGGCTCCAGAACACACTGTTTAAATCCATTATCTCTTCTGCTCTCAGTTTTTCTGTAACCCCAAAACGTACATTCCAAACATTCAAGAGTCCGTGTTTACTCAGCACAAAGTTTTGGAGTGGATTAATGTATTCTCGCACAGCATCTGCAGCTTCAGCAAGACACCTAATTACAACAGGCACCCTGCCCAAAGGATCAAGACACTACTCTGCTAGTGAGCAACCAGGAGGGTGATTTGCAAGTTGTTCAGCAATAAAATACCATCTCTGCTTGTTCTGCATCCTTAAAAAGCACAAGAGGGGAAGAGGGGAGACTTAGCATTTCTCTCAGCAGCACAAGAACTGCACTAGTGAGATGAATTACAGATCACTAGGGTATACCTAAGAAACAGATTCCCAAAACCCTTGATACCAAACCTTTCATGTACTTTGTGATATCTGCAGCCTAAACAAGACCTCATTTCTAATACTGCTATTCAATATTACCTTTATTAAATCCACAAATGTGATTCTGGAGAAGGCCTAGCTATGAAAGAAAATTAATATAAGAACAGACTTTAAGGTTACGCAGATCAGCACGAGGACTCAAACACTGAAGGCAATCACCAACCATGTATTACCGTGTTCAAAGCCTGTTCCTTTGGAGCCATTTACTGTAAACTTTTGGTGTCTCATTTGTTTTCAAAGTGAGTCATATTTTGAAAATGCATGCTCAGTGTTGAAATCCTTTAATATTTTGTAAGTGGTTTAATTAACCTGCCACATTACCTTGGAGACAGCCCACCATGGGAACAGTTGGTAGGTGAAGTTAAGGGGCTGGTTCTGCTGCTGGAGTGCCGGGAAGGAGTCCGACCAAGGGTATTGCTGGGAGAACCCTGGCACAGATGCAGGAAGACAGGGATTAGCAGTGTGTTGCAAGACACAGAGGAATACACAACAACAGCAACAGGTCCAAATATTGCCTTTGTTTGTGCTAGACAAGCTTAGAGAAGTTTTGGTTCTTGCTCCTAACCTAAAAGTCTGCAACCATGGCTCATGTAGTCAGAAATAAATTCTTGAACCTACTGCTAGAGGATCGAGAAGCACATGCACCCTTTTCTACAATCCAAAGAAACTGTAATTTTATCTCTGCAGCATGCATGCAAACATAGCCAGAAGAATGGTTTAGCAATCCACCAAGCTACCCAGGTTCTCAGACACTATTTTCCAGGCTCCAAAGTATGCAGACCATTACCCTGGCAATTTAACAATTTAATTATGCAGCTATTTTACGCATTGTCTAACGCATTGGGATTGTGCTTGTTATGAGCATAAGCAAGCAATCCAACTTATCATTTTTCCACTGGCCTGCATAATCATTTATATTGCAGCAAAATGAGTAGAAACCGTTCCCAATTCTGACTTAATTCACACAAGAGGAAGTTAAACGAGGTAGAAGGGACTAGAGAATCCAGTCCTTTCTCCTGGAAGCTTAATGCTGTAATTCTAGCTGACACAAAGGTCTATTTGTCTTTATGGAAGGGCAAAGATGGGAGGGTTCAAATTCCAGCAAATTTCACAAGATTTCCACATTAAAAAGACAAAAAAATATCCTAATCCTTCCTGCTCTGAGGGGAAAAAAGGTTTAGAAGCACAATTTAATTTTCTATTAACATATTCCCAGATAAATTAAAATATGCAAGTTCTCTACATAAAATCAAAACAGAAGGTAACAGTTGTCAGCTGAGGAATGAGACCTCTCAGGTTCAATTAAAGATGCTGCAAGTTTTTGTAGGGACAATATATCATCAAATGAACTGATTTTAATAGTAGCAGTACACCCAGTAAATCTGAGGGATCAGGGCCTCTGCTTTAGCCAAAAGGTCATTACTGGCAGAATTTTCAAAAGCACCAATGACTTGGAAAGCACAAACCCAGCAAACTTTCATGTGCTTCTCAGCTTTTTTTTTTTTTAAATCTACATTTGTTATGACTGTATTAAACTTAAAAATAACTTAATTATTAGTTTTAACAACCCCTATTAAAGCAACATCAAACAGAAGCCTCCAAGACAACAGCTACGGATAGTTTATGCTACTGAACATCTGCAACAGCTTATCAGGGAGCTTTAGTGCTCTGCTGTTTGCAATAACACGGGCTCTCACCACACTGGTGTTACTGGAGTTCTTGAGGTGGTTGTGCAGGAGCTTGGTAGCACCGTCCTGGAATGTTTTTGGCAAGGCACCAAGTAACATGGTAAACTCAGGAGTGTTCAGTTCGAAGAGGGAAATCAGGACGATTTGCGCTGCCTGAAAAGAAGAAAAGAAAAGATCACCGGTCTTTATTCTGAGCATGCATTCTGTTGGCAACAATCCTTATGGCAAATACATGTTCCATTAAGAAGATTCCCATATTAAACTTCTGACACATTCCTCGTCAAGCGTCACAAGGAATTACTAACTGCTATCATTACCTTTTCAGTTCTTTGAGCTTACAATACACTTTGGTGTTTGTATCATTAATTTATATCAGTAATTTCTCAGTTGTGTACAGTGTACTCAGGTGTGTACTATCTTACAGCTAGTGAGAAAAACCTTATGCTCCTGTCCAGCACATATTTTCATTGAAAAGTCACTGCAAAAATGTTCAGATAAGTATGAAGAATCTAGAACTACAATTTGTCATTCCCATATTACTTATTCTAAGTGCAAAAGGGACTAAAGTTCTCTTCCCATCCCACTTCCCTTCCTAAGGATCCAACAAATTTGTTTTATCAGACAATCCCTGCTCCTGTTTTCCCACCTTCCCTTGCCTCACCATTGAGGCTGTTTCAGCAACAGAAGTCTGGCTCAAGTGGAAGATCTACCAGGAGGGGGAGAAAAACCTTTCCCTCATCCCTAGACATCCCTAAAACCCCACCAGACTCTCTAAATTTAGGGAGTGTAACCAGCAAACCACCAAAACAACTGGCAATTTCACCATTACTTCCACTGTAAAGGGTTTTGCTGTATCTGTCTAAAGAGCTGCTGGCAGAACAGGATCTCCACTAACTCCATAAGTAAACATAAAGCTCTGCACGTCCTGAACTAAGACAATGGGATAAAATGGGAATGAAAGCAGAATAAATCACCAAATACAGATCTACAAGAGTAATTAATACCACGTGTTCCTAACTAGATTTCCCCAGCAACATATAACCCACGTGGATTGCACCAATCCTGCTTCCTTCTGCCCCTGCCTTGAGAATATATGAAGATACAATACAAAAAAGTGATTATAAGGACAGTAAAAATAAAGCAGTGGTGGAGGACATCTGCAGTGCCACCTTCTCCAGCTGTGGTCTAGCCATTGACACACCAACATCCAGAACATGTATCTGGATACAAAGCTAACAGGCTAAGAAGTGAGGCTACTTGTGCTTTTATTTTGGAACAGCACACAAACAGGCTTAGGAAGAGCAGACACTTGTGTCTTACCCTTTGGGAACTTTCCAACATTTCCTAAAAATGAAAAATAACTTTAAAGAGAGCAAAAATATAATTCACTATTGTGGGGATAACTGTACATTCATTATTCTCATCAGCTCAAAGGAGAAGGAACTTTTAGTAAATAACGTGTTTGTAAAGTTGTGATAATTAAGTGTATCTGCAGTTCCCTGTGAAGTGGAATCTGTTAGCAGATGATGAACTTGGGTACACAGAAACCCTTTCATAGTGGAGGAGCATCAAAGCACCTCATTGTTTCAGTATACAAATTGCAGTTCAAGCTACGCTGGTCCTTCTGCTCATCTGGTCAATTTGCAGCAACACAGCTTTGTGTAGAAAAACATTTTCCGTCTGTAGATCTCAAAGTTTAACAAGTAACATCCTTTCCAAATAGCCAACAAAGAAACTGAGGCACACAACACTCGACTGGCTTCCACGGACTGCAACAAACAGGTCTTCAGACTCTTCTTTTCAGACAGATCACGCTGCCTCCTGCCAGAACTCCCACTGACTTGAACAGAAACACAGCACGTCATTATTCACTTCGCACTAAGATCTACAGACGAGAAGCAGGGAGATAATTTTTCCCTGTGGTTTTCTTAATCCCAGACTCTACCATCATCTGGCCTGAGTTTTGGGCAGCTCTGTCAGGAAGCTTGCATGGTATCCAACAGGCAGGTGTATTTCTGTCAGTCGTGATCAAAGAACTTTAAAGGTTTCACCAACACACTATTTTCTGTAATAAAAATATTACTGTGAACAAGATCTCAAGATCAGCATGTTGAACTGAATGCAGAGTGACAAGTCATGCCAACATACAGTCACATTTGTGAACGCCATGCACATCCTGAACTGTTAGGAAATGGACATGCGGATCTTGTGTCAGAACAAGCAAATCTCACGTACATGAGGATAAAAAAGAAAAAAAAGAAAAAAAAAAAAAAGGAAAATTGATCAAGAAGGTTCCCAGGTTTAAAAATTGCTCAAAGACTAGAATACCTGGAGATATTCTAGCAGTCAGGTGCTGCCCACGGCACAGCAAGGCAGGAAAAGATTTAAGATACCTTTGCTCCACACGTGTCATCAATGGGTTAAAAATAAGATCAAACTTGGAAAACTCCTGTGTAAAAACAGCAAAAAAAAGCACAAGAGCATGTGCTCTCTATAACGCGGTATTCTGGAGGTATCTTTCTTGTGGTGTGCCAGAGGGGTCCAAAAAGCATCTCACAGACCTCTGAACAAGAATTTCACCAAAGCTCCTCCAGAGACTCTGTTCCTGTGGCTTCACGTTGAAGCAGAGGGTTACCTAACTGGTACAGGTTAGCCCTGACACACAGACACCGACAGCACCAATGCTGCACTACAGGAATCGCTGAAAACTTTCAGCTCCCATCAATCAGCTCAGTTTTGTTTCACTTCTTTGTCTTGGCTGTAATGAAAACAGAACTGTGCCCACCCTCCCTCTTTGCACAGACCACAGCTTGTTTTTAGCCCTGTCTGCCAGGCTGCCAGTATTTTGTGTACACTGTGCTCTCCAGTAGCTTTGTTACTGCCTGCAAGTAGGTCATTGGGCTTTGAATGGGGGGCTGCACAGTGGCTCACAACGTGCATACTCTCATGCAGCCTCAAAGCAAGCAGACCTATGGTCTATACTATTTGAAATAAAGCCAAGGGCTACTACAGCCTGTGAGTGGTGCTCCAGTAAAGCTCTCAAAAGCAAGGGCAGAGCTATGCGGGTTAATCTTGGCTGTGTTGTTTTTAAATAGTCCTTATTTAGTATACATTATCTAGTTGAAGGGCTTTTTTTCCCCTTCAAATAGTCCTTTGAGCTTTAAAATCTGTGAATTCTCAGCCTGTGACCGATTAGAGAACATTTTCATAATCAGTGGTCATTTCTGAAAATCTCAGTCCTTGTTTCACTGGATTACTGAAGGAGTAGATTAAAACACACCAGTAACAAAAATCTACTTCTGTACATAACGTACAAACATTCTCCATGCAACACTCATGCTTGATGACATATGATTTGAAGAGAGCAATACCTGAATTTCCCTTTGCCCTTGCATTCCCATACCATTACCATGGAACACTAATCCATCTCCTTTCAGCGAGAAATAATGTAGACCCTATAGATTATCTAATCTTAACGAGGCAGCTCTCTGCTGGCTCGAGCTAGAGAAACCCCAGTAAATAGCCTGCCTGTGCTAGTGAGGGGGTCTGGCTCCATGTCAGGTTGTTGAATCATTTGCAAAGGATTGCTTATGCAACTTCATTATTTTCCTTATAACAATGCAGCAAGAGATCAGGTTCCACAAGCTGGCAGCAGCTCCCAAAGTTTCATATTTATGCCAACGCAAAAGTCATGCTGTCTGACTGCCAGCTGCTGAAGGGACACAAGTGCTTTTGCAACTTGGAAGGTTTTGTTGCCGTTGTTGTTTTGCCTTTTTTTTAAATTATTTTATTAGAATCCAGTAACCTCTGCAAATTAGTTGAAATATATTAAAGACTTTTTGAAGCAGCTTGGGCTCATCATGCAGAGTGATCAGGCTAACTGGAAAAATGTTAAGGGGGAATGCTGTCAGTGGCCTAAGCTTAATACAAGCACCTTATGGTTGCTGCTGCAGCTGGTCCGATAACAACCAAGCAGAATGAGCAGCTACTTGCCTGAACTATTTGAAAACAGTTTTCAAGTTACTCAAACCTGTATCAGCGATGGGCTCACTACATTATCAGCCCCATAAAAGGGGAGGACCCCGAACTGTTAAGACACAAAACCAAAAATTAACAGAAAAGCATAAAGCCAAAAATTACTTGACACACAGACACACTTTCTTCAAGCTCCTAGTCAAGGTCTCTTTACACAGCCAGACCATTGAGACTGCAAACTAGATTAGTGTGATTAGTACACATAGCTTTTAGTCTACCTGTTTACATTTCTCTTCCAAGTTTCCTTCACCAGGCCCTGAGGAAGCCGCAGTTGTCCTAGCTGGCAAATCCTCACCTACCCAACTATGCATGGTCTAGGTTTGACAAACAGGAAAGTTGATATTATTTAAAGAAGGCATTTCAACTAAATCATCTAAACAGTACACATGCTATCTTTTTGCAGAAGAGTTTTAATCAGTTGCTTGCTTAACCTCAAGAAACAAAAAGCATTAATACTTGATTTAACTACAGGAGCATTCCTTTCAGCAGAGGGCAGCAGTGACTGAAAGTTATATTCAGCCACAATTCTCATGTTTACTGATCATCCATCCCTTAGAGCTCCTACGAGGAGCTTTGGCAGCTTCCTGATGATCTCCATAACTGCTTGAGAAGCCCTGCTGAGGTGCAGAGCCTCGGTGGCATGCTGCTCTGAGATGGCACCAGGGCATCCCAGGAACAGGAGCCTGCATCTGCCCGTGTCTATCCTTGCAGATGGGTCTCAGAGTTCAGAGCAAGATACAGTCGAGAACTTGCAAACTCATGACTCCAGCCTGGATGTCAGCCTAATAGACCAACATTGTCTACAGACACCTTCTGTAATGTGATTAGTCTGAAGAAGGTGCGCGTCTACTCACTTTTGAAAAAATATCCTCTGTATGCTTTATTCATTTCACCATTCAGCCTAGGGTAAATGTGGTTTTGGTAATGTAAGGCATACTGGAACAGAGAGACACTCATGTCCCTTGGACTTACACTAATCTGCAGATCAAATATAGATCCACAAAGATCAGGAGGCAACAGAGACACATTAGGCAGCTTGTATTAGCACACATTGGCATATGGCAATGCTTCGATCTTCTGATGAGCACAGCTGATGTTAAGTGAGTTAATTCACTTCCACTGAGTGTTTAGGGGCTTTAAACAAGCATTATTGAGGTGTACTTTCCAGCAGACAATTAACTGTGATTGGGCACTAAGCTAAAAAAAATGGCTGCCAAACAAGACCGCCTCTTTGTTCCCTTTTTGGGTCTATAATCAGATGAGAATAGCCATCCACATTACTGATATGGTAATATGAAACATCATTGTCATCAGTTCGTACATAACTCAAGCACATTAGCTTGATTTCCAGTTTTTAAATATACAAATTCCCAAGAGATTTGTATTAGAATATGCTGTTTACATCCATATCCTGAAAAGGAAGAAATTGCTTTTAAACAGATTTACATATAGAATTAATATACAGATTAAATCCACACTGTTTTATACAGCACACAATATATCATGAAAGGTTTTTACAAGTCCCAGATGGTTGCATTACATGTGTCAAAGGCATCTCAAACAAGTGCCAACTAGACCTATGCAGCACTGAATCACCACATTCTCATTACAGCTGTAGGATGGATTAAGACTCCCTATGCATGTTGTTCTTCTGTCACCTGGTCACAGCAAAGACTTGTAAAAATGTTCAAATTACTTCAGGAGAGCCAGATATTATCCCAGAAGTCAAGCTGATGAAGGCTACACTGTGAATAACTGCTTGTTATGAAATGGCATGTGAAGTAGAAATGGGTTGAAGGAGCTCCTATGGTACGCCTGGCATGATGTAGGTCTGAATTGAGAGGGTGATTCCCACACGTAAGCTAAGGAGGAAGAAAAGTTTCTGAAGACTGTAACAAAAACATGTCCTTTAAACTGCAAGGAGTTTCAAATCTTGATTTTCAAAATAGACCTGTCACTTATACCTATATAGGTGCACATATATTTTTCTATAGATGGCACGTACACAAAAATATTTTGTCCATACACATAGCATAAGCATGAATATTCACATTCTGTGAAGCAATTTTTTACAACATCAGGCACTTACAGTTTGAAGCAAACTGAAAAAAGGTAACTACTTCTATTAAAAGCTAAGCATCAGAGGATCCTATAAGGCTGTACAAATCCAAGAGATTCACTTTAAGGAAATCTAGCCCTGAGACCATGTTTCCAACAAGCATGCCATGATTTTCTTGCAACTAATGCTGGGAAAAGCAATTTACCTTACACTGCGTACAGTAAAAATATTTGGGCTCTCATAGCTCTCTAGCATCAAATTCAAAACAAACAGAAAATGAGGGCTACTGTTTTGGAAACAGGGTTAGGACACCAAGATCCTTTTTGTTCTAACAGCATTAAATCAAGTAAACACTGAAGTCCACCAAGTGTCAGTTTTGATACATTACGCTATTTTTCCCCTAACACCAACTAAGTTAAAATGCCTGAAAGGAGTTGCTCTTTGCATTTAGATCTTGTCTGACTTCTTTAGTCATCTCCTTTGACTAAAAGGCTCGTCTCAGAAGTACGGACACAGTCCGTAAGCCTGAGATCAAACCCTGAGGCCTGGTTCTCTGGTAACTCGATCCCTAACGGAGTCAATGAGACACGCAAGTTGTAGGCATATTGCAAAAATGCTGGAGAGCCCTCCAAGCCAGAGAGGCGAGGCCCTGCCTACTGGGGAATATTAAAACGATTTGCCATTCAAAATTATTTGTGTAAATGCCCTCTCCGTCACTGCTACTGTAACAGGCCATGGTCAGCAGTATTCATTGCCCAACGCTTAAGGATGAATGATGCCATGTCAGCTCACCAGGAGTCTTTGGGCGTGCTTTTGCAGTGAAATTTCTGTCACAGAATTGCTCGACTCAGCCTGACACTAAATAGAAAATTCGAGCTCCAGCAGAGATTTTAGAGGTTTCGTGACATCAAGCTGCAAAGGAGTCCAATTTCATTTCCTTAGTAGTGTTTGCTTTTCTGTTGGTTGCTAGTCCTGTTATAGACACTGAAGCGTTATTTTGCCCAAAGTTTCTTCAGGTTTTAGGTATTGTTTCCTTTTCAAAGTGACAATATTCAATATTTCTTGAGAAACAACATCTGGGACTACTAGTTGAAGAAATATCTGTTGGTTGTTTGAGCATATGAAGAATTTGTTGCTGCAGCTTTCTTTGAAATCTTCCTCATCTTCTAGACTAACTCAGATTCTTGACTAATCAGTTATTAAAAAAAATTGGTCCCAAACACATTTTCTTTGCACATCTCCAGACTTCACCTGCAAGCTAAGTGACAATCCAAGGACCGCCCTACTACCCCTTGGTCTGAGGGGGACTTGATCTTCATGAAAATACAAGTAATATAAGCACTCTACTGAGCTTTTTGATTCACTATTACATGTCTAGTTTCTTACCTAGTCCCATGCACCGTCTGTACTCAAGGGCAGCTCAGCCAAACCCAGTTATAAGGGTGACGGTTGGGGGAAAAAAAAGTTTCCCCAGTTACGTAAGTGGAAGGCAGAACACGATGTGCACATGACACGAGGCTGCCCATAATGTGTAAAAATAAAATCAGCCTTGTAAAATAAAACTACCATATGAATGTTTCATCAACAGAGAAACGAGGCAGGATACCTGGCACAAAGGACAATTTCTTCTTCCCTGAGATTTGAAGCCCAATTCACAATCATGCAAAAGTGATCTTGTCATTTATTAAGGGCAAGCTGATTGGCAGGACAGTGGGCAGTGGCACTGGCCCTTCACCTTGGGAGGCCTTGAACCCCTTCAACCTGTGCCAAGTCCAAACACCAAGATCCTGCACGTCCTCACAGACACCCCACCCCTCTGCGACACTGAGTGCTTGTGTTTAATAAAAACTTCCATTCACCCGAGCCCTGGACACGAGGCTTCCTTAGGCTTTGGCCTGAGTCAAATTAGAAGCCCTCATTCTGATTTCCACTCCTAAATTGATGTCTCCTTTCCAAAATCGAAGTATTTTCTCACACAGAACCCAATCCTGTAATCCAAATTCAGTAAGAATTTTACATTTATAAGGATTGCAAATTAACTTTGTTAGCAGTATTAGTGATAGCACAGTGCAGTCACTGACCATGACCATGTCCTCAGACCAGTCATTAACTGGGTTACCATTTTGTGCTATTTTTCTGTGTGGTAATTAACTGGCTTTTGTAGAATGATTTCACGAAATCATATATATATATGTGTGTGTGTGTGTATTATATATTATATATTATGATATATTTTTAAACAAAAATTCAACATAATTTACACCCTGTCAATAGAGAGGAAAAAAAATTCAGACGCGTTTAGACACTAGTATTTAGTGTCACATAGATCTATGCCCTGCCCGATGACATGTTCTGCTCAGGGAAAAAACAGGATTCAGCTGCATGTGTACAAATCACCAACAGGTGCTCTCACTGCATCCGAGGGCAACATTTGAACCCCATCTTAGTTTGCTGTGCAATGCAGCACAATCTGTTTCTACCTAATAGCTTTTGTTCAGCATAAAGGACAAATGTCTTTCACCTTTCTTCTACTACTGTTTGCAGGAAGTGAACCTTAACTTAAACGCATGGTAAACACCCAGAAGTATTAACAATATTTAAAACAAGACAAATATTTACCTCTGACACACTGCAGATCACCTCATTTACAACTTTAAAGCTTGACAATAATTTTGACCGTACATAATTCATTGCT
The DNA here is from genome assembly GCF_009819795.1 of Aythya fuligula. NCBI lineage: Eukaryota > Metazoa > Chordata > Aves > Anseriformes > Anatidae > Aythya > Aythya fuligula. The sequence continues at coordinate 25,446,405 of NC_045564.1, read as the reverse complement.
GTTTTCAACAGCTTAAACGGTTTCTACCCTGAGAGGGAATCAGTACTCTATGTTCACAGTATTTTTTTTTTTTTTTTTTTTGGGTAACAGAGTTTATGTTGAGCTAGATAGATATTATTTAATGAGAACATAAAGCACTTCATGCACAACAGCATTTCCTTTGACTAAGTTTCTTTCTGATTTCCACTAGCTATAAAACATAACCCATCGTCCAATCAGACATCAGACAGGTAAATCATGCCCACTAAGTGTGCTTAAGCAGTCATCATAGGAATATGCAAAGTTTATTAATAAGATGTATTGTTCAGTTTGAAAAAGGTCTTTGGACTAGATGCCACTTTTTGTTCTATTTTTCTCCAGCATCCTAACGCTACGGAGGGCTGGGATCTCCGTGACCATCACATACAAAACAGTAATGGACACTGATATCACTAGTAGAAGGATAATCATACAATTGGCTGATAATATAACCCATTTCTTGAACAGATTCATTGATTGCTACCATCGGATAAAACCTGCATGACAAATTGCCACGTGCACACAATAGCCACACACTTTACATATTAACTGACAGCAATCTTTTATATATTTTGCTACCAGCACGAGCAAGCTTATTTTACCTTCTCTACTAAGGCAAAATCCAGACAGGGTAGTATGGCCACCACACATCCAAATGCTACTTGCATTAAGATAGCATTCAGTAATTTCAATCTAGGTAAGAACCACAGTGCCTGTGTGACTAAGTTTCCTGTAGGAAGAGCTGCTGCCTTCACAAGCAGCTGAGCACCGGGGCATTGCTGTTCTATCATCAGCTGCAGTGGTATACAAGGACTAGACTATGACAGCCAAGACTGCTCAGTACCCAAAATAAAGTTGGCTCCTGTCTTTATAGGAGCTGAGTCAATTGCACGAATTATCTCAAATCCGGATTCTATTGAAAAGATATTTTATAGTTGTTACAGGCCTCCTGTAGTACCTGAAACCTTGTAGTTTTAGTTGGTTCTCCTTCTACCCATGTTTAGGCTATGACAATGTTTTTAATCGCATGGCCTGCTCTGCACTTAGAAAACCTCAGACCTTGAAGGTTATCTGCAGAAATCCCTTCCACGACAATAAATCTTCTTGATATAAAAAGCAGTACTTTTTTTTCCAGGTTGTTGCCTCCAAAAAGGACAATTTTAATTGTGTTCTTCAGAACATTTCACCTGTCTGGGTTAGCCCTTATAGTCCTGTTCGTTACTGCATAATGAATTTATTAGTCTGTTAACTATAGTCCTGACAGAGATTATGGACAAGGATTGCTTATAAATCCTTTGTAGCAGTGTTTCTTCTAAAGCCTTTAGTTTGTACTATGCTCTTAATAAAATCATAGTACAGCAACTGTATGATGAAATAGAGATCACCTGGACATTCATTTTTAGTATCCTACATTAGCCTGACTGCACAATAATTTGAAAGCTACAGACATCAGAGGCAAATCCAAGTCACATGCAGACTTAATAAAGAGAATTTGGATTCAGTAATCTCTTATCAGCCCCCAAAGCACTTCCCCAGGTACTGCTCAGGTGGAGCTGGCTGGAAGTTTTTACCAGAGTTCTGCAAGTCTTTGAGACAGACAGACAGACACTGCACTGTGAACACACACTTCCCACACCATAACTTCACAGCTAACAGCCAAATTTTCAGCTGCTGCAGAGATACCGTTCACTCAGCTTTGCATGCAGCAATGATGACCTCTAATGGTGGAATATTTCCTCTGCTGAGAAACATGCGGAAGTTCTGCTATTTGCTTTTCAATGTATTATTCTAGTTAAATTAATTTACAACTCCCTCTTGCCTGCCACTAGCAGAGTAAACTGGTAGGGGTTTACTTGAACTGTAAAAGGGAAGAAACTGCTCTTTTGTTACTTAATTCTTTCTGACTTTGTATATGAAAATATCAAAAGAAAAATGCACATTCCAGATTTAACTCTATGAGTTAAGTCACCCTTTAAGGACTGAGACTACCTTGTAAAAACAAATTGCAGTCATGCTAGTGCAAAAAAGCCCTGGAGAAAGTCTTCTTAAAAAATAGATGAGACATTTTTCTCTAGATGTAACCAAATCTATGCCAGAAAGCAAAAAGTGTGCACACAAAGAGCTTCTTTGAAGTCCTGCCAGCTATAAGATAACGAATATTGAATATCCTATATATTCAATTCATATATATTCACATATATTGAATAATCAGGTGTGGTGCCTTTGATACCTAATCATCAATTCATCAGAATCAAACAATCAAAATAATTTTATTTCTAAACTTATAAAATACTTATATGCTATTCTAGTATTAATTCAATTCTAAGTGTATGTAGAGCATAACATTTTCACACAATCTGTATATTCTGATATGACTTTTTCTGATTTATTTATTTATTATTAGCTGGGGGGAATTGGAGGTAATTTTAAGTTGCTACAGATGCCAGGGACATCAAACAAAGTCTCATTTTTCTCTTGGGAGAGATAAGTATCACTATGTGCTCCATTTTAGCTTACCTGGCACTCGCATCTACAGCAAGGAAAAAAAAAAAGAACACGTTAACTGCATTATCTAGGACTGACCTAAATGTGCCAATTTTTTCCAGGTTGAGATAAACAGTTTTTAAAAGAAAAGAGTTGAGAACCCTTGGCAGCTTACTGATTTGTTTAGTTTCTTTTAACAATATTGCAATGCAGAAGTTGTGCTAGGTTTCATTTCAGTCTACAAAGCACTTAAATAAACAAAAATCTATAGATATTTCCAGACTGTTCAATAAAAAGCATATTTTTAAACTGTGACCCCGTTGTGTGGTAATAGTTAAGACAGCTGAGTACCTAACTAGAAAAAAATATTATTTATGAAGAGATGCTTCAGAAATGTGTCTTTACTGAATAGGCAATTCAGTTTGGAAGGCAAGGTACATGTATGTACAACTCAAACCACTACATTTTTAATTACCTTTATGACTTTTTTTTTTTTTTTTAAATCTCTTTCTCTTTTTAGAAGGAATAACTACTGCCAATACTTCAGCATTCTGACTTACCTTTCTCACATCTGAGCTCTTTGGTTCTGTTGTCCAAGTTATAATTCTAGATACAGCAAGTCTTGTCTCACTGGAGTTCACAAAGTCTGTTGGATCCATCTGTCTTGCCAAGGACTCGATATACTTCAGGATAGCAACTTTCACCTGAGAAGTGAAGATGTATTTGTTAATCCCATGAGCTGACAAAAATAGGATTATCCTATAATAAACACACATTGCTGCAGATTGACAAGACTTATGTCTTACTTGGGAAAAGAAATCCCTGTGCCATGTCTCCATGTCACATTTCAAAACCAAAAGCAACTTTATACCCAGGAAAAGTTTTGTGTAGTGAGTCTGAAATGGCAGATCAGAACTGGCTTGAAATATGTCCTTTTGTGCATTTGTGTAAGCAAATCACCATGCTGTTTCCACTCGTATTGAATATTTTAAAGTTCTGCAATGTGCCTCATGCCCATGGTTACTGTTCCAGGTGCTTCTCATGAGGCTGGAGCCTCAAAAGACTTAAACTTTGGGACATGGGAGAAAGAGCACTAGTAATTTGACATCCTGTATATTCCTGTCTCTGAAACAATTAAGTATCTTTTCCAGAGTTTACAGTGTACCTATAGCCTTGGAACAGCAACCTCCTGAAAAACAATCTGCACAACAATATCCAGTTAAGAAGATTCAGTAACAAAAAGCTCTGTTTCTTCCCCAAACCCTACATGCATTATGCATGTTCTGTGCAACAAACACTTGTTTAGGTGTGCTTAGGATCTCAGCTCTCTAGCTGTCCAGACTGAGCCTGGTCCCTGCAGTCCTGCAGGAACAGCTTTCTTCCACTTTAATTATACCTGCTATGACAAACTAAAATAACCACATTTATGCTTCAGCAAAAAGGCCTGATACTGACCTTGAGGTTTGGTGTTTGGGTCTGATCCACAATAAACCTCATCAAAATGTTAAATTGTTGATCAAATGGAAAAGAATCCCTGTCCAAAGAAAACAAAGGCAAAAATGTAATGCTACACATGCTTCCAGGGCTAAATTAACTCAATACATAAAAACTTACATAACAGAGTTCAGCACCTATCATGCTTTTCTTCTTAAGTTTACCATCAACTATTCAGAGAAATTCAAGTTTAAGTGTCACCTGATTACTCTTTTAATACTGACAAAACACTGCTAAATCAATACCTTTATATGCTGTTACTCAAACTGACTTCTGTACACTTAATCCTGTTTTTGGCACACCTGCCCATCCCCTCTTCATTTCAGGCTGTGCTTTCTTCCCTTATCTCTAGCAGCAGACTGGTTTCGCTTTCCCTCAGAGCTCCTACCTGTTTTTGATTTCTCTCTTCTTCCTTTTTTCTTCTCTATCCTGTTTCCTCCTGGATAACTATCTATTCCTACTAGTACACTCTCTTCCTACTACTACTTATTCATTTATTATCTCTTTTCCTGGACAAGCTGAACTTAATTGTAACTACATCCTGTGCTGGACATCCTTAGAAGAGGGCATAGACTACAGAACTAACTGGTGTGCAAAAAGCAGTAGCTTTCAAGGTCTTATCCTGGCGTTAACATTATTGTTTGAACACACGCAAGATGCTCTGTACTTTGTGTTAAAGCACTGTTCATATTGTGAACACCGCAAACAATTATTTTCAATCAAAAAGAAAACTGATATCCAAACACATATCCAAAAAAAACCACCCACAGACTAACAAATGCAATCAGTTGCACACTTTAAGTGTTATGCTTTACAGTTATCTATTAAAACCAAAGGCCTTTTTAATTCAATGCTTTAAATATTGTGACATAATTTCATTCTCATTTATACTGGTGTTCCTTAGGATTGAGGCCTCAAAATATACGGCTCTATGGCTTTCTAAAATGTTCATCAGATGCCCTTCTATCACCCTGTAAAAAGCTACACAGTGTTTGCCATCTGAGTACTCTACCTGGTAACATCCAGAGCTTTTTGCACTTTTGCCTGCACAGACCCCAGCAAATCTGCTCCCATTTTCTTTAGCAACTGTGTCAGGAGAACAAAAAGCCAATCCTGCAAGTCATCTTTATGAATGATGATGAAATCAACCAGGGTTTCCAGAAACATGCTGAAGACCTATGAACAAAACAACTGTCACAAAAAGGAAGGCTGTGCTTCAAATAGAAAATAATCAAAGGAGAGGGATTTAAAATACAAGTTGCAGAATGATTGTTATAGACAGTTTCATGAATGAATGATTTTAGTGACTACATTTTTCTGAAAAAAGAGACAATACACATCTAGAATGTGCTGTATTAAAATACCACACGAAACAAATGAAGAAAGAGGGTAGAATACACTTACTCTCTGTTGTGAATTCCACGGCAAAGCAGGCCATGCAACAAAACAAACCACTCGTTAGCACGCAGTGATCAAACACGATTGTTCAGATGCAATTTGTCAACATAAAAGATGCATTCATCGAGAGTTCGCATTTTCTTAATATAAAATACCTTCTCAGAGTTATTTAAAACATTATATACCTTGGATCAGATCTACTTTCCTCTCATGAAAAGTAATGCCTTTAAAGTCAACAAGTCAGGAGAACCTGGGGGCTTTGTACAATTGTATACCCTTCTCCATTCTTTACCAAGTCCTTTCCCACTTCCCAGTTTATTCTGACTTCCAAGACACCCGTTCCGCATATGTCACCCCAAATACAGAGCTCAGAAAGCATAGTGGGCAGAAATGAACCCTGAATTTATAGCAAAGGACTAAACTCTGACTTCAGTTATATTGAAGAAATTTAGTGGCTGATATTTACACTTAAAACTAATGTATTTGCTGCAGTAATTCTATAAAGGCAGTGAAGATGAGAGATCACCGCTGTCACATAGCACATATGTTGGTCAAATGTGTAATAAACCACCACCTTATCTATAAATGAGAAGTATTTTGCAAACAAATAACTATGGGTCTGAACAAGGCTATGGGCCCACCTTCTCCATTCCCTAACCTGCTTCTTTCTAAAAAATGCCTGTAAATTCCGGGCAAAGCCTTCAACTTCAAAGGACAATGTTAGAAAGAAGGAAAAGTGTGCATATTGCTGTTGTTTTAAAATAAATAAAACAAATCCAAAACAGCATCTTGTTGAGAATCCATACTGCTCGCAGGTATATACAAACCCCAGGGGACAAGATGCTTAACTATGGTTTATTACCTTTTAGACCTCACTCTATTGCGTACCACCAAGAAAATCCCTAGAGAAGTACAGATAAAACTGAACTTCTCACTTAAGGAGTGACACCCAAAAGGCATTAAGTTTTTTTGGGGAGCACGGAGTAAGATGTTCTTAGCAAGAGGAGACAGATCGAGACACTTGCCTTCAGAGTAAAACAGAAAAAAAACTCAAATTTATAAATGCCAGTTTTCCCCAGCAGATGGCAGGGGTAGAAATAAAGAATATTCATCTTGGAACGACGTAAAACATAGACACATGCTAAGTCAAGAGAATGAACCAGCCTTTGTGATCTTACCTTGCTGTGAGGGTCAGCAAACATGCGAGTAAATATTTCACATAGCCTTTTTAACTCGACTCGGCTAAAATACATAATAAGACAATAATATTAATGATAAAGCTCTAGTTACCAAAAATAGGTATAAATAGTAACAGCTGAAAGATCTGATTCTGTTTGTTTAAACATTACTTAAGTCACACTTCTAAAAACCCTCTATCTAGGTGAAGCCTTAACTGGCATTCCACCTGCTGTGATCACCAGGGTTATGACAAGAAATGCAATAAACATGTTTTAAACTCTTGAAGCCAAGCACTTTATTTTCTGTTGCTTCCATTTTCTTCTATAGTCTGTATTGCAGAAGAGAACTTGAAAAGGGAGTACTTGGGAGACATTTTCTTTCTGCATACATGCATATCAAGGTTGCTAATGCACAGAAAAACCGTGCTTTTGCAGCTTAGGAATAGGTTTGTCAGGCTTCTTTTCTGTCAGGTATTTCATTTTTTCAAGTGAAACCAGAACTTCCATGCTATTTGGGTATATACTAATCATATATATTTTGGTAATTCTCAGTAGCTTCAATGAAATCAGTCTAGAATTGCATTGTGTTAACAGCAGAACTGACTCCAGAGACTGAGAGCAGACAAATATATAGAAATTGAAGACAATCTATCAAGTAGGCAACCTACTAAATCAGAAGATCATTAAACTTACTTTACTATTAGTAGGAGATTAGGTGCTCAGTAATACTCTTTTTATACAATTAGTAAAGAGTGGTCTATTTGTAAGATACCACGCTTGAGTCAAATGCAAAACTGGTGCCACAGCTCTTATTAGCAATGTATTGAAAAACACAAGTCCTACTCTTGCTGCAATGCAAACTGCCAAAGAATGCCAAAATTTTTCTTGTTTACTGTCCAAATGAAAACAGAGCAATAAGGTAACATTTCCTGCGTACTATGGATGTGATTAGGTATTTTTTGCAACTACTGTGAAACCAGAGTAACTACTGAAATGCATACTGATTGCTCAGAGGAGAGCTGCTTAGATTGTGATTATATATACCTTCCATCCAGAAAGATGTTAATTTACATTTCACCTATATATTTTCAGATATATATAGCCAGAATGTGAATAGTTTATAACTGTTTCATGTTAGCTTGTTTATAGTAATAAGTTGTTACTGTAAACTATTATAATACTTTATAGCATAGCAATGTATTTTTCAAATAGATTTGTGTGTGAAAGTCTAATCAAATTTAAAAATGGCACAAAGACAATGGTCTGCCCAAGAGCTTGATGTAAAGAAAAAGTCCTCGTAACAATGCCAAAGCAAGCTGCCAGCTTCATTCAGGATGAGACTGCACTGCCTCTAAACAACTGCCCTGCCATGCTGTCTTCATGCAGACTGCTGCTCTCAGAATGAACTATTTATTACTTTAATGAAATTTCTTTGGGGACAAGGGTTATATGAAGACCGCATGTGTAAGCATCTGTCTTCCAAAATCTTGCTGAGGTGACAAAGCAAGCGCTAAGCTAAAACAAGCAGTGGAAGAACATTTCCTTAAGGGACTTGTTGGCCTTGTGTTGTTTGGAAGGCCTGGCTGGGGAACCCTCAGAGAACTAGGCCACACGAAGCCATATGAAGCAATGAGGATAGGTGTGTGCTTTGCAAGCTCATCTTTCTGGATATATAAATCACTGCTAACACAGGATCCTTCAGATCCGAGTACTAAAGAAAACCTAGCCACATCACTGCTTTATGTTAAATTTGTTATACCACAACAGAAGATATCAGGTTTAATTACAGACAGACAGACTTGCCACTTGGACTAATGACCTTGGTGATGTTCTCCATGATGCCGTGAGAACACGATGAAGCAATCTGATCATTAGTACAGACACCAAAACAACCCTGAGCCAAGGTGTAAGCAGAACAAAAGCAAACTGAAAGGAAATATAAAGAACTAAAAACAGTATCAAATTTTCAAAAAAAAACAACTCTGCAGGGTGTAGTTTCTGGGAAAGGTTTATAAACTATTCAGGATTGATGCCAAGAAAACTTGCTAGCTTAAGGGACTAGTGACAGCAGCACAGTTCAAACACTGCAACCAGCAGAAATGAAAACAACAGTTCGGTTCTATTGGCATTTCTGCTAAGAATTACTAATGTGGATAAACAGTCCATCGCCCAATCTTCTCAGTATTTCCTGCCTTGGAATTATCACCCAGCACATACAAAACCTTGGTTATTCTCTTGCACTTCTGTGGCAAAAAAAGAATCTCACCCAACTTTTTCATGCAAGTATATGAGGTGCCACAGTTTTTTCAGACAGCTTGTTAAAAACAAAGGAAAAAGAAAAAAGACAGCATTCATGTAGGAAGTATTTTTTAAAATACTCATAAACAGACCACATCAAAAGGCATGCCTGACCTAAGAATTCTAACCACTATATTAAAAACCTGAAGTGCTTCCCACTTACAGACCGCATCACATCATGGGAAGTGCTAGAATGTATTTATGATGGCAGGAGAATAACCTTTCTAGACTAGCTCTCAGTGCATTTTTATTCAGCCTGTTAACAAAGGCTGTAAAATATTTTCAGCTACTGTGAAGACCTTTTAAAATTGAAACAATTGCACAAATCTAAGAAGGTAGGCAGTAAGCTATTCGACAATCACTTATAAACTTTGTCATAATTTAAGTTTTATATAAAAAAACTTATATTAAGTTTATAATATTCATAACAAAAATTAAAATGTCAGAGCTATTTGTGAATGCTATCTTCAAGGGAGCAAAAGAAGCAACTTGTTTCCAAATTCTTTCACCATAAACTTAAGAGTAAAAAGTCTGTAGCATGAAAGCCAGTTAGTTAATGTGATTTGGTGTCTATAGCTAGCATGACATAGCTGTGTGAAGTTTCCCTATGACTACTGCATAATTCTAAGATCTGTTTTAATGGGTGACATGCCAAAGGTGTTTGAAGGGTTTATTTGGCTTTCTACAAGGTCAAAATGTCTCTCTCCTACTACAGTTTCAGAGTTGGTACACCTACTTCATTGCCTTAAGAAACTTCCCTCTACATTGTAAATTACACCATTTACAGGAGACTCAAGCTTCTGATATAAGATTTTTCAAGAGTTACAAATAATTAAACCTGATGTGCTCACAAAGAGTCACAAATAATTATGCCTAACTCAGCCCTCATAAAGAGCCAAAGAACACCCAACACACTGAGAACATCATTTGATCTCATCTTTGAAATACACACACCCTGAGTGGTTTTTAGAATAATGAAGTGTTTGCTTCACCAACTAAGCTGCTGGGAAAGAAAATTTACTGAAGATTCAAATGGTCTAATGTAAAAATAGTACCACCCTTGGAGTAAATTTACATTGCCATCATTGTGGGAAATCTCACTGTGCTGCAACAAACAGGAGGCAGAAGGCAGAGCACAGAAAACCATATGCCCGAGTCCCATCTACATTACTACTACAAATTTCACACAAACAGTAGTGATGACAGCTAAATTCTTTCTGAAAGTAATTAACTCCCACACTGTGGAGACAGCTTTCACAGCTGTTAAAGGTGCTATGTCTACACGAGGCAAGTACATATACTGACTTCTGGCTATAGCCATCTCCCTTGAATGACAGACAATACAAAGCTACGAAGGTCACCTCAGCGTCCGCTGGCTTTTCAGTAAGTTCTGAAGACCTATGAGCCCCTCCTTCCTTTCAGACCAGTTGGAGCTGGCACAGTGGTTCAGGACCTCAGCCACATCTTCAGTCTGCCGCAGGTAGTGCGGAATGCCCCCGTTCCTGGAACCATAGGAGCGCTCGGAGCAAGCACTTGATGCATCACTGTTAGCGTCGTCATCTGAGTACATCCCATAGGGTTCATATCTTCTTCTCACAGGCTTTTTCTGGAAGAGGGGAAACTCAGTGTAAGTAAATTATATATAATTACATCAATTCCCAATGAAAAGTGTTCTATCTATAACTACTAACAAAGGAAGATTAATGCTATTGTTATAGTGGCATACATGTATATAGATAGATGTCACCGAGCACTGCCTGCTTACCTCTTTCAGTAGAGCAAGACAGATCCCAGTGATTTCAGTGAGAATATTAAAATGAATGGGGGAGCAAGGACTGCCTTCCCCAGCACAAGAACTAGATACTTATGCCCAGAGGAATTAGCTACAAGTAATGAAACATATTGTTTTATTGTAAATAAAGGTCAGTTTCATTGTTACAGGTTGTGACCATACAATCTCTATTTCAAGAAAAAAGATAAGGAAGAAAAAGCTGAAGGAATCTGTGCTGGCATGCACAGTCACTTTGATATTGATAGTGAAGTGACTCTAGAAATGCACTGGGATACAGGCCATCACAATTCTCTGTTAGTTTGGGCAAGATTGGTTTTTTGTTTGTTTGTTTGTTTTTTAAACAGAGGTTCCTAAGGGAGTTGAGTAATCAAATCCCACTCATTTCCATAGCATGGCATAAGGGGACCTAATTCCCTTAGGTAACATCTTGAACAACCTCAGTACTTACAGAATGGATGTTACAGTAATTTTGATAGCAAAACAAATTGTATACTATAAAGTAAACTCTTAAGTGAACCTTGACAGAACAGGATTGATACAACCATGTATCAGAGAAGATTGCCTATATTCTACAGTGTTTGCTACAGAATTCCTTCCAGTGTCCAGTCCTGCAGTTCTCAGACTTGTGAAGCCAGCAGAGTTTTGCTTCCACTAGGACTGCAGGAATGAAGCGTAGAAATTAACTCAAGTGCAGTATCATGGGTGTTAGCAACAGGCTGGGGAAAGTTTGAAAGTAGAAATAAAAAGTCAAGAAAGCACTAGTACCTTGCTCCTGGAGTCTCCTAACAGCTGTAGAGGCAGGAAAATATTGAAGGGTGGGAAAAAGCATAGAGAATTATGTCAGAAGCTTATGTAGGGTTTTTGTTTTTGCAACAAAAATGTATAGCAAATGTGTCTTAGCAAATTAAAAAAACACAGTTTATGCAAAATAAAAGTGGGTATAATAATGCCTGGCATTATTTCCTATCTGCTGCACTAACACATATATCCTACAGTTTCTATTAGAGAGCTTGGAAGTGAAATTATCTGTTAATAAATTTCAGATGGCAGATCTAAACGCAGCACCTCTCTGCCTGCTTTTCAGAAACATTGCTCCTGAAAGAGACCAGTTTTGGGGAGTGATTTATTTCCCTACACGTTATCGCTAGCTTTAGATTTTAGAATCTTAAAGAAATTCTGATGTCAAGGAACCACTATCTACAATACAGCACATTTAATCAACTTCACTTAACCAGATTCTCTTTCATCCCACAGTTCTTACACTGCGCTTTTTTTGAAGCTTAGCTCTTTTAAAGACAACCTGGCTGGCACCAGTGACTTAAAGGCCTTAATGCCGAAATTTCCATCACCCTTTGAGCTTTTCTGACAGATCCGAGCACTGATTCACAGTATAGACAGTGTGCTTTTAGGCCAAGTCCAGCTCTTGAACAGAAGCAGTGGATCCAATGAGAACTGTAATGCACGGAGCAGAGGGCATAGAATGACCCGCTGTGTGCTTTGTTTAAACTTGAGTATTTGGCCAAGGCCATCTCTGGAGAAGTTCTTTTCACTTCCTACTGGAGGAAAAATAATACTTGTCTGAGAACATGGCTCCTGGGTAAAAGCTGGCACCACACTACTCTCTCAAAAGGAGCCCAAAACCAGCTCTGTAAATTGTCTGTTGAGAGAAGACAACTAAGGAAGAACAAATTGGGGCGGTGGGAAAGAAGGGGTAAATAAGATCGTATCGCATCCCCTGAGATCACACCAATTCAGACTGATCAGCCAAGGTAACAGAACTACTTACTCTCCAGCTAGACTCAAGGCTTTCCCTTCTAAATGTTTAACTCTTTAAATAAGATTTTAACATTACAGCATAACGTTACCTAGTTTAAAAGAGTACAATATTTAAAAGACAACTCCATAAGCATGGCTGCAGATTAAGTCACACCGAGAGATCTTGGTGACCAGCAGTGAATTGGAACACCACCGTGATCCTCTTCTCCCACAAGAAACCAGTATTCACCAGCAGTTCACATTCTGGGATAAGGTCTCGTTTCATTTACACAGGCAAACCATCACCTTTAATTATGCTGTGAAAAACTACAGTGGCAAATTTGAGGTGCTGAGAGCAGAAACTGGCACACAAGCCGCTGAATTTGGTAATGAAACTGCTCAGCTAAAAATTTAACCCCCTAGAAGTAACAGAACCATCTGTGATATGCTGTCCTAACTCTGCATGATTCACAAGCACTGTTTTATTCTTATGGAAAGAGATTTATTTATTTTTAATGACACTTCTCTGAGTACTCTAATAATACTCTAGAAAAGGAAGCGACGTGAGCTGGTTGACAATCAAATACAAAAAGGCAAATGATGTTAGCCATCATCAGAGAAAGTAAACTAGGAAATGGAGAAAAAGAGCATCTTTCACAAACTATGGGGCAATATTTTTTTTTTCTTGAGGGAAGATCTGAGGTATCTGCCTTGGATACACCAGGAAATCCTTCCCTCAGCTCAGGTGTAGAGCTGAGGAAGACCCAAGGTACACTGGTACCCAGACAATCCTGTAGAATAATTGCACCTGCCTCTATACACTTTCTTTCCCCCCGAGACAAATGCAAAAGCTTGTGATAACACCCATCTTCGGAAGAGCAGAATACATTTTCTGGGTTCTGCCCAAGAGATTTTATACTACAATAAGATTATACAGGACAATAAAAGTTAAAAAATGGTAATAAATCACCAAATGTTTAGAACCACTGGGAGCACACTACACAAACACACTTCAGTTTAACTGCATGAGATGGTACCAGTTACAGACAAGCCAAGCTATGAGCCAGGTGCAAGTAACAGAGCAGGAAGTGGCAGAGCTCTCAACTCTTCTTGAAACCAAATCCAGAATCGACACTAGAAGAGAACACTGCGTTTTCCAGACAAAATCCTCATGCAGTTAATGAAATTAATGCAAATCCCTTCACCACAGGCACTGAGCACTCCTATGTTGCTGCATACGTCTTCCGACAGCAAAGTTAAAGCCAAACAGCTGACTCAACCCATCCCGCAGCTCCAGCATTGAGCCTCGTCAGTCTGTTTGTTAACTGCGGAGAACTGAGGTGGAACGAGGAAACGAATGCTGCTGCCAATATACCCAAACACGACACAACACAAGGTAACTAACTCTACAGCATCAGACACTGGCACATTCAGAACAAAGCTACTTAGAAAGAGGAGAACGTACGTACAGGTAACTTTAAGCCACTTTCCGGTGTCGGAAGCATTTTGTATTTTTCCTCTTACCAGTGCATCAGCCACAGCAGCCTCCAGATCTGTGCTTGTGCTCAGGACTCGCATGGCATTCACAGAAGCAGGCATCCTGCCTGGCTGTCCGAGTCCAAACCGGTCTGCACAAAAGACAACATTGAAAGGGACTGTTAAATGAATTCACATTCACTTGGAATCCTAATCAGGTGTCTGAGCAGCACTCCCCAAAGGCTCTGGGAACTCTCAGTGCTTTTTCATTAAAGACTCTTTTATCCACAACTCTACGGAGTCTGCCATGACAGTAAGAAATAAACTATTGTTTGGTGGGTCCCAGAGACAATTCCAGGTCCTCGGGGCATGTCTTTTTTTTTCTTTTTCTTTTTTTCTTTTTTATTTTTTTTAAGCTGGGAAGAAGGGTATCTATTTTGTGTTTCCTTTTAACAGAAGTTGTTTCAGTTTTATTTTAATGTCGGAGGCAGACATGCAGGTCCCAGTCTGTCTCTTCTGAGAAATGAGCAGAAGACTTCTCATTAACTTCAGAGAAACAGAATCGTGCCCGGTGTCAGGACATGTTAATACCAGAGCACTCATCCATCCTGCAGCTTTTTCTCAGGCAAGGACGTGAGATTAGCAGCAGCAGATTAGCCTATTTTATGTTGTAAGGCTTGATTAACCAGTAGAATATCACCCTATGCCCCCCAGAATAAAAATAAAAGGCTTATTATTTGTTTGTGAAGTGACTCCAATTTTTGTTTTATTACTGTTCTGGTGAAGCAGCTTAAATGTACATTGGACTGAAACACAATTTTGAAATTTTGAGAAACCAAAACTGATTTATTTATTTTTTTCCTAATCAAACAATACCATCTTTCTCCCCTTGAATTTGATGGCAAAGCTCTCAATGGCATCCAAAGCAACAGGATTGGGTCCAAAGTGCCATTTACATTCCCAGTATTAATTAGCTTACTCATCATTTGCCCAGAGTCTGAGAGAAATGTTACTGAAATGAGTATCTTTGAGCAAAAGCCAAATTCAGAAAGCCATCACTAGCAGGGACATGGCAGAATCAACGACTTGAGGATCACTGGGCAGGCTCTGTCCGCGTGGCCCTTGCAAATTACAGGAGATGAGATGCACTATTTCTGGATTCCTGGCTCGTCTCTAACCAGAAAGAGATGGTTTTCAGCAGAGTTTTTGCTTCTACCAGGGGCTGTCTTTGCTCACTCCTTCTGGGACACACCTAACCCCTGTCACCTGCCAATAAGAGTTTTGCCAGCAATTTCAAAGGTGAACAAATCAAGACCTTCAGCTGACCCACACTGAATGCAGTCATCAAGCAGACAGAGAGAGGGATCAAGTCTCTTAGGTCTTTTATTAGTTCATCTATATTTAATTTTATGAAGGAAAACGACTGTTTCTTAAGGTACGTAACTAATTGTGGGTTTCCACAAGAATGAACATTATATTCAGCAGCTCACTGTATTTATTTTCAAAAACTTACCACAAAGCATGAAGCTTTGTGATAAGATAAGGCTCTTTAGAAGCCTACGGCACTGAGATCTCTTAGGGAAATCAGCTCATACTGACCTGCATCAGTTAAATATGAGACTGAAGCTTGCCAGTCTCCCATCCTAACTTTAAAGCTGTACCTGAGTATGTCAGAGCAAGGATTAAGCTACTGAGGGGAAAATAAGAAAGATTTGATAAACCTAAAATATTTTACTGAGAAAAAAAAATGTAGATTAGCATGTATTTCAGAAACATTAGCAAAACTTACTGTTTCCCAGCTATGCAACCAGACAAGACATTTCTGATTTACAACAAAAGCACATTTTCTACAAAACACATTACAAGAGGGAAAAAAAAAACAAAAACAAAAACAAACATCTTAAAACTACTGCCAAAAAAGTAATCAAATCATGACATTTCACAAAGAAATAAAAGTTGTGTGTGTTACTACTATCCCCTTTTTTAATGCACTTGGGTTGAAGATTGTTTCCAATATTTAGTTGAAACAGCACTTCATCCCTAATGTGGAAAGATCTGTATACTCTTAATGGAAGCACAGAGAACATGGCAATGCATTCAGTCAGATTGAAGCTGAAGTCAGTGCTACAGAGATGAATACTATAACGATGTAGAGAAGACAAGTATTTTCCTATGTGCAAATTACACCTGGTATAGTACGAGAGCTGCAAAGTTCTGGACTCAGTTTTATGTTTAAACCCAACTAGATGACATTACTCAAGCCGTCCTGAGATCAGAATTTGGCTTTATAGCTTTGAAGTAACATAGCATCATATAATACCATTGTTACTCGTTTTCACGTTAATTTAGCATTACATTAGAAAAGGGAAGATAGTTTGTTTTTTTGTTGTTTCGGTTTTTAAATGAAGAACAGAATGACAAAGTAATTCAATTGTAGATCAGTTTAAATACCCAGCACAAAATAAAATGAAGCTGTTTAATCAAATTGAGTAAGTATAATATGGCATGCTGACTTTTATCTGACCCCATAGCTATCAGGATTTTTTTTTAAATACATCTTTCGGTGATGTCTGAATTCATAACACCCAAAGTCACCCTGGGGTTCTCCCACACTGCTGCCACACCTGAATGCAGGAATTAGATCTTAGGAGGGACCTCAGCATATCTCTAACGTAGGGATGGGGACACATTTGACTCCAGGAATAACCAGTGTAGGCAAGCCCAATCTTAACGTCAAGATATAAGCTGGGCAGTGTGAGCTCTGACCACATTTGCTTGTCTCCCTAGATAGATTAATTACACTTGTTACTTGGTGAAAAATCACAAACTTCTTTTTTCCCCCCTGAATTTGGCACTTTCTAATTCACATTCTAATTGCTGCTTTGAAAAATGCAAGAGTCAAATCTGCTTGCATCATTTCTGCAATTACCTGATAAGAGAAATGTTTTTGAAAGTTTTAGTTAACTGACACAATTTAACTGCACTTAAGAGAAACAGAACATTTTTCACTCCCTACCTGAGAGGGGTTAATTAAATAACTTTTACTGTCACTAATTCCTTATGCAATTTTAGCATCCGAGCAAACACTGAAGCCCTCATTCATCTTCTACATCATCTTTGTCCCCACAATTAAGTTCCCATTGACCCCAAACTAGCAGCCCTCAATTTACTTTTAAGACTTCTAGTGAAATACCCTGATTTCAAGGGAGCTTCAGGAACTGCACAACTGCAAATCCAGCACTGGGGTGGGGAACAAGGCAACTGGAATCTGCAGATTTTTCTCATTATATCGATGCATTAATCTCCAGATGCAGTGCCCCATGAAATTAATGGAAGCATTTTTCCCCACAGCTTCCATGCTCTTTGGATAAGGTATTCAGTATTATGTGGAGAATGGATCATGTATTATACTCCAAAGTTCATTTTGAAAGCTCGTCAGGTGCTTAATTCTTGCTGCTTTTGTGAATTTTGGACAGGATCCTGCAAAGCACTTCCATTAACAGAGACTGGAGTCTGAAAAATTTCATAATAAATGGGTTAAGACCCACTGGGATCCGGTCTTAAACACTGGGAACTGCTACACTGCTTAAGAGGAAATATAAACATAAATTGCAAGGACTCTGAATCATTCGGGATTTAGCCCATGCTATACAACTGATCCAATTTACAGGAGAATTGAGAAAGCCCTGGATGATCACCCTTTGTTTAAACACTGCTCACAACGTTCCTATAATACACAAAATTAAAAAACATTCAATAAAATAAATTCAAAAGAAAAAGTCACGTTGAACAGAACAGAACAAAAAGCCTCACAGCGGTGAGAAGCACATGCCAAGTGCTGGCTGATGCACATGACAGCAAATGTTAAAATGGTGTAAAACAAGACTACATATAAGAAGCAGAGTCATGCAGTTAGCGCTTGTTCACCTGACTGCCCAACAGAATCAGCAGTGGAGAGAGCACTAGTGGACCTGGAATGACGTCGAGAAGCTGCAAGTAGAAGGAATGGCAACACCCACAGGATTAACATACATTTAACCCAAGACAGAAAATGCCACAATCCAAGGGGGATGCAAGTGACCACTACCAGTAAACGTGTCTCATAGCGACAGGGAAATGACGCTGTATATGAATGCATAACAGATATAGTGCAAGCCCCACAGTGATACCTCCGTCTGTAGCTTCTCCTCCCTCTCCCCCATGACCATAAACACGATGCATGACAAAACTCATTTGTAACGGTCCCAAACCCGGTGCAGTTCAGCAAAGAAAACCAGTGTGCATCAGTCCCATTCCAGAAGCACAGGTCTGGAAGATGACACCATGAGAACGTGGAGCATATAACCACAGAGCAGGATTTAGATTTGTCTGATCTAAACCCCACAGTGAAGCCATGATAAATGATTAGAAATTGTGCTTGCAGCATTTTTCCAAAACACTGGAGCCTGTGCACAAGAAAACAACTTTTACAAAGAGAATGAATAACCACAGAAGTAGGAAGAGTGCAAGGAGTCATACAGGGAGGCCACTCAACCACTGCCCATTAGGTGCTTTGGTTTGGGCTTTTTTTTTTTCCTTCAAGTAAACATTCATACTGTAGCAGTTGCTACTACCGATGGTCTCTTGCTTTAACAAATTTTGCATATTGTTTCTTTATTCTAATTATATACCTATGTGCCTACACAGATATTGATCAGAACACGCACGTGGGAGCATCTAGAATCACCCCGTTTGTAAACGAACTGTTAACAGCAACAGAGAAGGCAGTAGCACAAAAGTTGAAGCCAAACACAGCTCCCACTTCAATTCCCAACTGTCAGCAGCAATGAATCACAAAATGCCTTTGGAGAGATTTTCAGTTCTTGGATTCAGCATAAAGGTGAGATACTTATGAAGGCAAATGGGAAGCCCAGCCATTTCTGAATTTCAGCAATTTAGCTTCTCAAAAAAGTTTTTGCCTGTGTCTAGCAATGATATGCTCACTTAAAAGTGAGCATAAAGCAACTGACCCAAGAAACTCTGCCCTTGTGAGCAGTTTGTCATCAGACTCACTTGAGGCCTTGGTGCTTTAACATCATGACTAATACTGTCAAGAAACTGAAAAAATGAACCCAAATCACCATGTAATACAAATAAGATTTGTCAGTAGTGCATATACACGTGCAATAGAACAGGTGTAATGCAAAGCATCTGCAAACAAATACTAATATAACATGAAAGAGAAATTAGCAACATGAGAAAATTCAAGGTCTCTCCCAGCTGTGACAGCTTGGCTAAGAGCTCTACACAATATGCAATGTGGTCTTTAAATATGTAGAACACATGCGTTTATTCAAGAGAACGATCCCGCTGACACTGTAACTTAAGGAACATTTCCAGGATCAGTGCCGGATTACAGACTGAACCTCACAAGCAGAACTCTGAGCTTGTGATTGCTTTCTTCTGCGCCATCCAACTGTGCCTCTGTGGCTGTCACTGCAAGATCAAGGCCCAAGAAGGAAGAGCCATAATAAAATAAAAATTAAAAAATCACATCTCTGCAAGGAGACTCAGTGTACAGTGACTCTTCGCTCTTATTTTCAGCCTTGAAAATAAGCAATTTGCAAGGCCAGGATGTCAGTGTTGACACTGATCATAATAGTGCTAAATGCAAGAATACTGTCATTTACATATAACTAGCTTCAGTATAATTCACTTACATAAAGTTAATCTTATATTAAGTTATTTCAGCATTAACATAAAATGAACTGGATTCTAAAAATATTGTAGTGGAATCGTCCTGTTTTAGCTGAAATTGCTATATATACACACACATTTCTGTGAGATGAATTACAAGTTACAAAATTAAGCTGACATACATTTAAGCTTGCAGCATTTCAATGAAAACACAAGAAAAAAAGACAGCAGGATAACAACAATACTGGCATAATATTACATTGATACTTTCTCCCCACTTTCAATCCTCCCATTAATTACTTCTCTAACATCTGCATTTCTAAAAATGCAATCATCTTCAGATAATTAAATATCATTAGTTAAAAATGAAATGCTCCTCCTCCCACAACGAAATTTGTTGCAACCACTGTAATAGACATCTGTAACTGAAATTTCATATTCAGTGTACAAGTCAGACCCCGTGGTGCACCAAATTCACACCAACTGTGATTCTGGTACACTGCATTTATTTTTCAAAGCAAGGGCCCAGAAGACTGTATCTCAATTAATTTCACTAATATAGAGAAAGACAGTACAATAATAGAATATTAACAAGTTAACCCTGAAACCCACATGCCCACACACACACTGGGTGAAGAAAACAGCCTCATTGAAACAAGACAGGTAACTATAAAAACAAGCATATTTACCACCCCTTCATGGCTCTGGTATTAAATCAGCTTCATTTAATCAATAAAAATTAATTAATCTACCAAAAAGAGCTATGAATGAAGTTCTCAGTACTACTCCACTCATTTCTCAACAAAAATTGTGATAAATGCAGATAAAGCAAATCGATTTCATAGCTCAATAGATTAAATGAAGTTTTGAACTCAAAAGCCTCTGGAAGATTCCACTCTACATCACTGAAGTCAATGGGAATTTTGCCAATGATTTCATATGGATGAAGACAATGAGCCTCTCCACTGATAGCATTTGAAGTTGAGATGAACACATGAATGACAATAGCTATGTAGATTTAAACAATTATGCAAAATACAGAATATTTAACTATGAGAACCAAATTGGAAATTTTTGTCCATCTGTTCGTATTTTTCATAACCTTTTCTATTTGATTTGTTGGAGAATTAGGCCCAAAATGCTACCTAGACATTACTTCTTATAGCTGTATTTTGTCACTGTGCAAAATAAATCTTGTAATAAATTCTTCAATCTTGACCACATCTCTAAGAGCTTCTTTCTCACTTTTAATACCACATGCACATCGATGAAATTACTATGTAAAGGAAAAGGGCCTGGAGATAAACTACATTTCATTATGTCTGAGATGACAAATATTTCGTACAACAAGCAATGTATTTGGTTGAATATATATGATATGACATTTGATCAGAAACATTAACTATTCTGTTTTCAGCCCTGTGCAGAATAAAACTTCTGCATATGTTAAGTGTAATGAGATTTTCTATTTGTACTGTACACTTAAGCTGCATGATGATGCTCCTTTAAAACTTCATCTTTTCCACGATTTTAGTGTGCTTGAAAGCTTCCTGCACATGCAACTTGTTAAATTCATGACTGACGTTGTATAAAACCTCTACAAAAAGAGAGCTTCCACCTCTTTATTGTAGGATTACTAAATTCTAATAATAGAAATGAAACTTTTGCTGTACTTAGCTTTAAGAAAACCAGATCATGAATAAATTTACCCAACAATAGACTATGATGCTACTGACTACTTCACTGTGACCTAGAAAATAAAGGCTTGCTCTCCCACAGATTACCATCAGAGCTGTAAAGTGAAGCACAGCAGCCCCACACAAACTGATTTAATGAAATTGAAAAAATACAATTCAGGCTAAACTACTTTCATTCTAACCATAAAATACTGCAAATCAGAACTGAAGCATGCAGAAGAAAACAGAAGGGAAACAGGGTTGGAAATAGGGATTGTGTCAGGAATCCAACAGAGGACAGAAAACAAGCTCATTCCACCTGGCAGCATCTTGAAAGGGCAATAAGAACAAGGGGGGGAGGAAAGGAAAAAAATTGACCCTTAGAGCTCCAATGCCTACGTGTACTCACCAAGTGGAGGAAAGCCCCGAGCAGGGCTTGTATCTCGACTGCTCTCACGGCTGGTATCGCGGCTGCACCCCTGACTCATGCTGGGTCGGGGGATACGACTGCTCCGTGCTAGCATGCAGCATGGAGAGTTTCAGAGAAGGTGAACAAGTTTAATGAGGACAGAAAAGCTCAAAGTCAAGTCACATTTCTGTTAGTTATGGTAATTATTACATTAGTAATTATCACTTGCAGCAGCCAGCTCAGGCCCTTACAAACCGACTACGTTACACGCTGAGCTGTGTTTGTAAGGTGAAATTTCAGCAGTATTAAATGTCTGGTTGACAGTATCCTTTTTTCTTAAACAACCTAAGTTCTGTCATTCAAGTAGAGCAGGAGATCTTCAATCATTTAGGGAAGCTCTACAATTACAAAGCATGCAAAACAGATGGAGGTAAAAGAAACCCTTACAGAAGATTTTTTCCTTAATTATAAGATAAGACAAACACCCTTCTGGAACAAAGAAGAAGCACTTTTAACCAGATTAAAAAATGCATAAGTCACAGTACCAGTATAATATCTTGCATAGATTTGGCTTTTGCAAGTATAGTTTTGTCATGAACAAATACCCTTAGAAAAAAAAAAAAAAAAAAAGTGTATTGTACAGACTTGGAGAGAGATTTTTCCCCAATTAAAAATAATGGGGGAAATCAAGACCCTAAGTACCTGAAAGGTAAAAAGTGGTTTGAATTTTAAGAGTTTCTTTTTCTTTTTCTCTCTTTTTTTTTTTTTTTTTAAATGAATGCTAACTTCTGATCCTCAAACATTTCTAAAACCTTGTAATTATGGTTTTATATGCATGCATATTGCAACACATGCATACTTAAGGAGAGCCTTTATATTCTTTGCTTTTACAAAACCCTGCATCAACAGGGCTTATCTGTGGTCCGGCAGCTACCAATGTTCAATTTCCCACAGCCTACTGGGCTCCTGCCTGTCAGCTGTGTCACAAACTCATATGCAGTCTTCATTTGGCCAAATGCACGGTAGAAAACAGAATATTAAGCTGCTTTCATAGTGAAAAGCAATGCCATTGGCTTTAGCTGAAGTTTTGTCCAAGAAGGAAAAACAGAACTAGACCCTTAAGAAGGTTACTTAACATTAAGGATTTGAATTTTACAATTTTATAAAGGGTATTTAAATTTCAGGTATTTAAATTGTAAATTAAAAAAAAATAATAAAATTCAGGTATTTAAAACTGGTTTATTCCTCTGCAACACTTTTGTATGTAAAAATGACAATTGTCCAGAGTATATCTTAAATTCTTTAAGTGCTTCTGTGGGCTCATCAAGAAAGGGGATCACGCACATTCATGTGGCTCCTCTTTTTGATAAGAACATTTATATACTTGAGAAGAACCACACCAGAATATAATGCCTAATTTTGAATGGTCTGTTATACCCTGGGTGTGTTAATATCCTTTCAAGCAAAACAGTACAGAACCAAATAGAAACCTTCATATTTAGGCTTTAAAATTCAAATATAAACTACTGCCAGATTCTTTGTCAAATCCCTCCCAAATTTGTAAACCCCAACTAATATCTTAGATGAATTAATGGTTCTGATGGCTGAACTTTGATGTCAGACAATACAAGATGAGATATTGACCAAGTTGGTTAGATCGCCATGTCTAAAACTTCTGAGTGAATTACATGGCCTTGTAATAAGACAGACTAAATAATGAAGTGGATGAAATTACGGTCCCCAAGTACAATAATCCCACCTCACGTTTACAAGAAAAAACAGCTGTCAGGTGAACTACAGGTGAAAGTAATACTCTGAAGTCTTCCACACAAATACTTGCTTGAAATTGAGGGCTCTTTAGAAGCCAACTTCTCATTCTTGGGTCTCATGCTTCTATGTAGATAATGGTAGCCTTCGCATCACATTTGCACAAAGTCATTTCTCTCAACAGAGAATATTTTATCAATCTCTCTATAACACAATCCTACTAAATCCAGCAAAGGCTCTCTAGAGAGGGGAAGATGTGAATGATTAAAAAATTTAATTAATGTACATAGTAAATCCTTGTTCCATTACTTATGATAATAGAAGTATGAATTTAATGCAGTTAAAGTGCATTTAGAAGTCTAATAGGACAATGCCACAGATGAAACAATATTGACTGCACAAACAGAGGGAATACAAAACTCAGTAACGTGTACTTCGTGAGCAGTGGTCAAACAAAGATTTGCATGTTACTGGATAGAGATATAAATGAAAAAAAGAATGGATTGAAAAAAAAAAACAAAAAAAACAAACACAGAATGATGAGTCTGTTGTGGACTCCCAGGCACCTGTCCCATGTTTTGTGTGTTGTGTAGAGAAGGTGAGCTATCAGTGATTCAGAGCATTTCCTTTGGGCACTGCCAGAACTAAGGGCCAGCAGTGCTGTCATTTAGACAAGTTTCTCAGAGCCTGTGTTTGCAGAACAGGCAGCAAAGGTAGACAAGACAGACATAAATCTCAATTTCAGAATTCCCAAACTTCAAAAGCTGAACAGAAGTTACGTAAATGAGTAGCAAAAGTAATTAAAAGGAGTAGGCAAGACAGAAGCCAACAACAAGCCAACAGCCAGCTCTGGACTGAAAGCCTAGAACAGGAACAAAGGTGTGTTGTTTTCAGTAAAATCCCAGCTCTCCAGGTGTGTGCTGTACATCTGGGTTTTACCCATTTTATGCAGACAGGCAGAGACGTGGTTCACACCATTATTAAATCACACAGTTAGGCTTTCTTACACCTGTGAAAACCAACAAATGCAAATACTACCAGCAAAACTTGATCATTCACCTGTTTACCAGCCTACCACTTGGAAGAACCTTCTACTTCATTAGAGTCTGTAAAAAAGAGAGTCAGTAACACTGCCAAAGCAGCTAATACAAAGCTCTGGAGCAGGGTACACCCAGCAGAGGCAAGGCAAGGACGGCCTTCTCGCTTTCCAATAAACACACGCAGCATAGCTACTTGATAAAAGTGCTGCATGTCCTGGATAACTAACTGTACCTGTCTGCTTCACTTCACCACAATACCAGGGAGGACACACAGCTGACTGAGGATCCAACAGCATCCAGCTCCAAGGCTTCCAGCAAACAGAAGACACATGGATACCTGAGGTCAGCACGGAAATTAAGCTGGCAGCAACCTACTGATGCTTACAGGCATCCACTTGCAGAGGCTCTATCAGCTTATCACTGCCATTGCCTTCCAAGGGGCCAGGAAAAATGTCCAGTAGGTGGCTTGTATAAAGCCTGGCTGCACACGCAGACTTAGACTCAGTGTGCTTACTCTTGCACACACAGCACTGGTCCGGCTGCAGCTCCTAGTCACCCCTGCAAAATACTACACAATGCATCCATGGGCGAGTTCTGAACAGGAGCCAGGAGTTACCCATTTCTAACAGCCTGGTCTGCAAGATTGTTCAATCCCACTGCACGACAACATGAGCACACAGTTAAGGGATGCTTCAGGCCGTGGGTTAGGCACATGCATGCAAAATAAGTCAATAGTCCCACAAAGTCTAAAGCACTGCACATATATTTCTGTGCCATATGTGCACTCAAACACTTCCTTGAACCAGAGGATGAAAAAGTCAATTGATATACTTAGGACCAAGGTGAATGGGAGTCTATAAAATGAAATGAATGAGAAAAAATGCCAAGAAAAGATGGGGACTGAAGCAATAAAATGGAAAACAAAATACTATAGCTACTAAGTTATGAAGTCATAAATACAATGGGATAACGGTATAAAGATGACAGCGCAAAAATTATCTTCATCCAAGCCAATATTACCATTTTCAAGATTCAATAGAGACAATTTCTGCAACTGAGTGGTAAAGCCAACAGAAGCGTCAAGACTGTGGCTCCCACGAGAGCCTGAAAGAACAGGCTTCGGTCAGTCATCAGCCCGGGGGGCAGCTGGAAGTCACGTCTGATAGATGTCAGAGCGCTCTCTCACTCCCAAGGAACAAGCACTGTCTGTGTTCACAGGGAGCATGTCAGAGCAATCAGATATAAATCACACTTTCAAAAGAATGCAAGGCTCTCATAATATACCTGAAAGCAGGCAACCCAAGAGTGAGGATTTTATACAAAGCAATTTCCCTTTAGATGCTAAACACTGTTTCAAATCAGACCACATAACGTGACTATAAGCTCAAGCACATGTGCTGGTACTACCCAGCATTCCTCGTTCACTTTCAAAAGTGTTCTTTTGCAGAAAAACTGCCTCTAATATTTGGGAAACACTAAGTTTTAAAAGTAGTGAACAGAAAAGCACAATGTATTAAGACAGAAGTCATAGAATAGGTCAGACATAACAATATTGAATTTGGAAAAATAATCAAAATAAACATGCAATATTTTTATGAATCATAACCGTATGTACACTCAGGTGCTTTAAATGCATTTCAATGCACTTGAATAAGCCACTTTTAACAAAATACTCTAAATAAAAAGGTAGCTTAGATTTGAAATACAATTGCTAAGGCAATAGTTAAAAATCAGTTGACAACAGTAAGGCTACAATTTTAATCAATTTCATTCTAGTAGTAAATTCTTTGAAGATACAAAGCACACTGAACACCTTTTTACTTCAATTCAGACACAAAAGTTCCTATATAATGATGCTTACTCACCTGTTTTAAATAAATTACCCTGCTGATAAATTATTTACATAAGTATTTACATAACTGTCACTAGGACAAAAATATTGGAAGCAGAATAATTGAAGTCTAAAATTTCACCTAAGTAAGTGGCTCCAGGATATTCAGGACAAGAGAGGCAAACCACTTGAGCTGCAAAATTTCTGAAGTAATCCCAGAAGGTGCTCGTCGCCCTTCATTCCAGCTGATTGTAAAAATCGCTCAACTCATCTTAGGACTAAGCCACTGGTGCCAAATGAGGTGTTTTTGTTGTGATGTTTATTCATGGCAACTGTTCTTGTTGCATGATCTAGTAACATTGCTCATGGCATGTCTTGTGTTTGAAATTCAACGTAACAGCTTTAGGTCTGCTTTGAAACTATGGCTCAACCTGGAAAACTAGAATTACCCTCCAAGAAAGCACAACCAAAACCAGAACATTTCTTGAAATAGATCCTTAACTTGCCAGAACTCAGAAGAATGACAATAATACATATACATGCTTCCTAATAAACAGGAAAGCCCCTCCTTTCAGCACACTGCAGTGACTATTCTTACCTAGTCCTATTCTGTTGGGACTTGTCTCTCGACTGCATCCCTGGCTCCGAGGGATCTTGCTGCGCTTCTCTGAAGATGATGGCACTGGCTGAACTCTGGATGTTCCACCACTCAAGCCACCATAGGCGCTTCCTAACAGCTTACCCGGAGAACTAGACCGGCTACCAGCTAGGAAAGAACCAGAGATAAAGAAAAAAACAGTTAAATACAGAATTTTTTAAAAAGATCTTATTCTGATAGCAAAAATGGAACACAATCAGCTCTAATAATCTGACCTAAAGCACAAACAAAACTAAACAGAGAGATTCCCAGGGGCTTTAGGAGGAATACTGAGGAAAGCCCATGAAAAATAAATACTGACATCAACAATCCTGCTTACATGAACAGTGCTGCCCAGTCAGGATCAAGACCAACACAGACACTGCAGTGCAGGAATAGTCCAGCTGGCTTTCTGTGAACTTGTGAAGATGCCAGGAGCAGCCTTGTTGCAGCAGCATGGAATACACAGCCTGCTTTGCCTCATCAAGCAGCAAAAAAAAAAAAAGAAGCCCACATGGAGCACTGTGCTGCAGAAAGCCAACTTCTGGCACAGGTAGCTGCTGCAGGGTAGCTCAGGCATCTTCACACCATGCTGCAGTGGTGACATTGCATTCCTACAACAATCCAATGAAGAGCAATTAAAAAAAGAATACTGTCTCAATACTGTCTCACCAGCAGCAGATTGCCATGTTAAATGGTAAACCAAGTAACCCTGCCACATTCGTAGATATGCTGGTTTACTTGGGTCTGACTTGTAAAGGATAAATTATCTAGTTATTTTTTAGCTGGAGAAATTTTTTTAGAAAGTTGAATTGTTGGCCTGGTGTATTTTTCCTTGTCTGTTTGAATAGTCCATGGCAAGTTTACATTTTTTTTAAGCCGTGCTGTCTGCAAGACAGTCTGCTAACTGAGATTTATTTACAACATCTCCTGCAGCTGGAATGTAAATATTTCTATGAAATATTCATGCTGTCAAACTCAATGAGTTGAACAAGATCATTATTTTTTTCGGTTTATCTCATTTTGGTAATTAAATCATAAGAAACATGTTAAGCAATGTTAAGCTTAAAAGGTAACCAAAGAACTGTGAAAGTATGGGATTAAAGACCCTTCTTTGCTTCTTTAGGTACATAAAATAGACACGGAAAATTTGCTGCTATTACCATTCCTGGCATTCAAATTCTTAATTAAAACCACTACAAAAAGCATACCTGAAAAAGGTTGCTAAAATATACTCAGGCAAGGTCATGTTTTAAACAAATATTCGAGTTGGTTTATTTCTAAAAAACATCAACAAATCTCACATATTTCAGTCCCAGACACTTATACAACTAGTAAGAGTTGAAGGCTGTTCTGTCTTAATTTAAAGGTATGGAGTTTTACTAAGCTGATGGACAATGCCATAAAAAAGCATGTATTATTTTAACTTATTTACTTCCTTCAATTTCTTGGGCAAAGCCATTCTGAATCGATCAAATCATGCACTCCAATACTGTATGTTATGCTGGGTTCCCAAAAAGCAAGAACGCTTGTGAAAGATGCCAGTCTCTATCACAGAATTTACACCCTGCAAGCCAACACTCCCCTCAGTTACACTGCTGCAATCTCACTGATGTTGTTGGAGTTGCACTGAAGTAAATGGAAAAGGAATTTAGCACCTGGGGTTTAAGCTGCAGGAACTTCCCTGCAATGAGCCAGCTTCAATACACAGTGTATGCTTACCATGTTTGGTTACTATGAGAAAGCCAGATCGTTTGCCATACACATTTGTTTTTTTAACTTTAAGAAAATGCTTTTTAATTGATAGCCAGGAAAGAGTGAGGGAAGCTAAAAGCTTAGCAGTTAAAAAAAACTGAAGGAAATAACGTGAGAAAGCAAGAAAGGGAAAATGTTTCTTACCACCAGCAGGATTAGCTGATCTGGATCCTTGATTATGAGGGCAGACGAAAGGACAGGCAAAAAGTGGATTAAAAGACAGCAAGACAATACAGCGTTCAGCATGCGGTTTATGCTATACACAATACAGACAGCTTTATTCACAAACATGTCACTCCTTAAGCCTCTGCAGAATGCAGTGAGTTAACATGCAGATGCAACTGACTTCATTTCCCCGGGTTGGTCAGCTTCTCAGCTATGTATCAACCAACACAGGGGCCCAAGTTCTGCTGTAAACTAGACCCCAAGCCCAGTCTGTAAAACTGAAATGGGCTACCAGTGTGTGGGCATGCAAAATTTGGTCCTGCAACCGTATTATGTTTGAATTCATTAATTACTTCATGCAGTGCTTGGCTTAGGAAATTAAAGATCACATCTAGATGGTCTAGGCTAGAACCAGTATTCCACAATCTAGGCCAAGACAGCAGGTTCAGATGTGACCGTCCTAAAGCCTCATAAGACATTCCATAAAAAAAATTAAGCCCAAGATATTTGAACTACTCAACTGTTCTTTAAATATGTCTGAGACTTGTCTCATCTGATCTGATCACACCACAAGAAAAAAAGGCCATTTCTGGCTTTGGATCAGTTTTGGGTTCAAAACAATAGGCATAAATTCAGATCAGAAAACCAAAGCCCCAATTCCTTCATGGCCTTGATGTAAAGATTTCCATTCAGCCCCATCCTAAATACATCTTCAGCTCTCTCAGCCTAACATAATGCTCTAACTGCTTCCCCATACCTCCAGCAAGACAGAGCAAAGCAGTGACAGCATGAACAGAGGAGAGCTATTAAACAAGGGTGCAAAGCAAGACAAGTCCCCAGAACAAACCCCCACCTCCTCTTACTCCCCAAGCTTGAAAGTCCTCCAAATTTGCATGGTTTTTCCCTCTACCCATTTTCTCCTAAAATCTGAGTGACAAAATTCTCCTTAGACACGCATGACAAACATGTAGCATCACTGTTTGCATGTCTCCTAGGGGGAAATCATGCCTTGCAAGGAAGCCAGAGAGCACATATGTGCCATGTGAATCAGAGCAGAAACATCTCCTCTGTATCTGCACAAAGTAGGCAATGCCCTATTTTAAGCTGATGCTAACACATGAACTTCAGACAGCTCACGTTACACATACAGAAATACAGTAACATAAGCAGGAGAAGCTCGGCAGGGCAAGAGCCCAGGACAGCAACCAGCAACAGACATGAAGGGCATCTCAGTGAAACCCAGTACAGGTAATTTATATTATTTTATATATATGTTGCAATGACCTGAAGTGCTGCTGCACAACAGGTTAAAAAAGGCAGCAACTAAGCACTCAGATTTGGGGCACTATTTATCAGGGAGAGCTACACTGAAAGCTGGCTGAGTGGGGATTCATTTTGTTACAACTCCAGATATTATTCAGCAGAAGTGAGCCCAACTCTCAGCTGATGCTACCACAATTCAAAAGAAATTCTTCTCCTCGCCCGGAAACAAAACACTTCTTACGTTGGGACTGGGAAACCACTTTAGCCCGGCTGCGGCCTCGGGTATCCGCAGGCGTTGAGGTGACACTTGTGGCACTGCCAGAGCTCTGTCTCCTTGTACGAATCCGACCTGGAGGAATGCAAAGACAACAAAACTGTTAATAGGTTTCTTCCAAGGGCAGCACCAGCTTCTAAAGCACCATCTGTTCCATGCTTGAAGTGCTGCTATCCACAAAACTAACCAGGGTACAGGAAATAAATTTTAAAAGGAAAGGCAACTTTCATTAAACCGGCTGATGATGAGAGTGAGACACAAGCCCAGAAGTCTACAAGTTCAAAAACTTTTTAGCTTTCTGTTATGCTATCAGCCAGTTTAATAAAAAGAACATATTACCTCTCTAAAGCCTTTGCCTCTTTTCTGTAGTAGCTTCTTTAAAGATCAACCACAAAAATGACAGTAGCCTAAATGCCACTTCCTATATTAAAATTATTACTTTCTGAGAAGGCGATCACCCTTTCGGAGATGGGCACAGCAGATGCAGCCACAAATTCCATCACTGGGATTTCCAAACAGCAGCTCGGCACTTTACAGCCTGCTCTCCATGTGCACGCCAGCATGTACCACCGAGAGTCTGCCAACACAGCCTGGCTACACTTTTATTTCAGGCTCAATTTTCCCTGCTGTTTACAGATCCCTCAAATTTATACCTAGATCAGTGTAACTTGTAACGGTGAGTCTCATTTAACACAATCAACATGGTGGAAAAAAAAGATTCCATGTGCTTGGCCTTTCTTTAAGCAGAGAATGGATATAAAGTCTCAAAGTGTTCTTGATCTTTTTTCTGTCCTTTCCTTATGAAAAAGCTACAGAAATTTGAGCTCGCCCAGCTCACGAGGTCATCAGTTCATCCCCTTCCTGGGGCAGGGCTCTTTCCTACAGAATGTTCTTTCCAGTGCTAAGGTTCAATTATCTGTCTCTGGCTAATGGGAAAGAAATGATAATTAAGAGTAACACAAAGAAAGCCTCCACCAGCACTTTTCAACAACTCGGTTCTCAGCCAAATCTGAAGCCGTTTCTCAGGACTAATGCCAGTGTTACCCTGCATTCAGAGGATGATTTCAAGTTTCAGGCAAAATAATAAAAGGGAAAAAAAAAAAACAACACAAACACATAACAGGTAAGAGAATAGTCTTGACAACTGCATCCACCAGTTACAGATATGTATCTCCCACCCTTTGTCTCCACCATAAGCAAACAGAGAAACAAGAACAGGGAGATGTAACTTCCCACCCCAAACCACATAAGGTACACATGCAGAACAAGACAATGGCAAGCAGCCGAGGCTGACCAGGTTGAGAGCTCTGTTCCTTGGTCTGAGCTCTCAAAATATTTGTAACACTGCCTGCGAGTTTCTGACAGACACAAGGTGACAAGGAAATGTGTAGCTCTGAGAAGGAAGCCTAGACTTGATTGCAGGAAAAAGGCCTGAAGTACTTCATGCTGCACCACCAGCATCTAGTGTTAAAAAATATCACCAGTCTTCCAGAGCTGTTGCAGCGAGCTAAGGTGCAGTGAGCCAAGACACAGATATCTGCATTCACACCACTGTTTGTAGACACAACAGAAGAAATGATAAGCACAAAGCTGGGAAGACACCAACAAATCACTATTTAACCACTGACTCAGTCAAGTTCTGAACCAGTGGGTCCGAGGATGATGGGCCTGGCTGCTAAGGCACTCCTACCAACAGAGCAAGGCGGCAGCTTTCCTCGGCTCCAGGACATTAGCTGCCCCTTGCACATAGCCAGCCCGATATACAGCCCTTTCCTGGCCCATTCCTATCCTTCCCAGGTTTCACACATGGGCAGCTACACGCAGACGAGCAGTCACGGTGTGCCTTGCCATGAGGCGCACGGCCCAAATCCCACCACAGGCCTCAAAGGCACGCACAGGGAAAAAGCAGAAAGCTGAACAGAGACCTAAATTCCTTCCAACATTCACAGCAATGCATAGCAGCACCGTGGCTTCACACACACGTGCTGTAATGGTACAAAGAGTGTGACAACACAATACACGGTCACCCTAGGAGCAATTAAATTCTTGGAGTTTATGGCGTAAAGCAAAAGACAAGGAAAAAAAAATCTCAAAATCATGTTTGAATTCTTCACACAGTTACAAAGAAATAATGTCACCTGGTATCACTCACGTATTCCTTGAGACCCGAATTGCTAATATACATTCTGATTTGTTAGTTTCCAACGGTTTTTAATACAGCTGTTTAACCTTACTTGCAGCATGCAAGTGGTTCAAAATGATTAATTCAAAGATACTTATTTTTAAATAAGTTTCTATTTTTTCCCTATCCAAATACAGCATTAGCTGTAAAACAAGACCAAATGGAACTCAAAATTGCTTTAGGCAAATCTGTATGAGACAGAAACACGGAGAGGGACCTGGGATGTTTCATACATTAACTTCTGCTCGCATGTGCATGTACCAACCTTGAGTTAGTCTTATGACATCCAAAACATACTTGCTTTACAGTAACGTAAAATGAATCCATAGTTAATTGGCTTGAAAATCTCAAGGTTTTTAATATATGCTATTCCACGTATAACATGCATATATAGTCGTTCATCTACATAATACAAATGTCTTTATTATGTTCCCTTAAGCATTTCATCTGCAAACAAGAGTCTGCATTCATATCCGGAAGTTACTTGCACACAGGAATATCTATCTGTGCATCTTTATTCCTATCATTCCACCACAAGCTGAAAAAATAATTTCAGGCAAGACTGGAAGTAATATAGCAAAGAGGTTACATGGGCATTTTGTTGTTAAATGCAAACAAATGCCTCCCCTCCCATACACTTTGCCTTCAGTGGGGTTTGTTTCCACATCTAGCTCAAACCACAGATGGAAAAACTCGTTATTTCATAACTATAATTTTTCTGCTCCTTTTAAAAAGATTCCTTTATCCTGAGAGCAGCAGCACAGAAGAGGAACAGATAAAGACTGCCCCAACTAGTTTCCAAAAGCACTGAAGTATTGCCATTTTAAAAAGCCTTTGATCAGAATTTGACATGTGACACTTCGCTGGTACAAAAAGCATTTTGAAAGACCCCATAAAAATGCTTAGTTTTAAGAATTCATTTGTGTTTTGTTTTTAGAGCTTTTTTTTCCTGTTAAAGTTACTGTCATTTTTACAGCAATTAATGGATCAGAATCAACTTTGAGATGGCTAACATACGCTTAAATTTAGGAAAGTCTTCTTTTTAAAAGAAAACAGCAACAACAGAAGAACAAGCAAATAAACTGATTTTTTTTTAATTATTATTTTTTATTTTTGCATTACAGAAGGCTTCTCTTGGCAGTGCTGTTCTAAGCTCCTCCAGGTAGATAGCACAGCACCTCTACCCCAGCTCTCAGAACAGACACAGGCTTTGTGAGATCCAACCTGTATACTACACTGTGAAGAAAATGGCTTTCAAATACTCTAGAAATGGTATATAACAGCTCCATGACTGAGTTTACTGAGTTTAATCAGTTCCATGCTGTGAATAACGATGCCTACAACCATGGAAGTTACATGTAGAAGCACTGGGATGGCAATGGTATCTCCATGAACCAGTTAATGCAAGCAAGTTCTCAGCACAAGGTTTCTTCCCTACTTGGAAAAAAGAGAAAAAAAAAATCTGAGTCTCTAGGGCTCACCAGCTGTACACGTCAATTGTTGTTGATACATTTGCAAATACACACAATTAAAAATATGAATTGTATGTAACATCTGTAAACAACCCCTTTTGCTATGGTATGGATTTAATTTGTATTTAGCACAAATCCAACATTGCTTGTACAAAACCAGACTTTGCACTAGTTTCCTGAGATGCACTCTACCCATACCATAAACCACCAGTATATGCTGCTTTTAAAAAAAAAAAAAAAAAGTCTGCCAAAGCAGAGTTAAAGGAATGACAGTGGCACCACGCTGCTCTACACCAATAAGCACAGGGAACCAAGCCAGCACTTCCAAAGACCAAAAGAAGAAACACACTACCCCAGCATTTCAGTTTAAGTTAAGTTGTTCAGTCAAACCTTTGAGTCAAGCCCTGTCCTTGATGACAAAGGGCTTTAAAGCAAAGAAGAAAACAGGATTGGTGACTTCTTAAAAGTGTGTTATTCCTGAAGCCTTTGTTAAGGCTTTAAATGTTCAATCTCACAGATAAGCTCTTTAAGCCTAAGCTATCTGAAAACTATGATATATCAGAAAGATTTTATTTCCTTTCTGGTGAATATTAAAAATACTAAGTATTGTGCCACTGTTTCTGGAAATTGCTGATTTGTTTTAAACTTAGCAGTCCTGGGACAGACCAGCATTTATGTTTTTTTTTTGTTTGTTTGTTTGTTTTTGGAAAGGCTCATTTGAAAGGCATTTTTATGCTCACTTTGAGAAAAGTTGCACAGATAACAGAAATGCTCTGAACCATTATTATGTACTGAAAGTCAGCATTACACACAATATTTAACTATTCCTTTAAAAACTGTCTTATGATAAAACAAGCAGAAATTTTTCTGAGGTTTCTTTTTAATTGGGTATAACAAACATGGACACACAGCAGCTACTTCCATGGCACTAGCTGTAATACCCAGATCAAAACTAAAAAAGGTTTAAAAAACTAAAAAGGTTTGGATCTTACAGGCTTTCTGCCTACAAAACTCTTAATTAAGTTCCTGAGACACTCATGCACGAAGGGTCTGGGCAATCCAGACATAACTGTGCACTGCACGAAGACACAGCCTCACAGCATGGTGGCAGAAGACCTACGCAGATCAAGGCTGTACACAGGTTCATGCTACCTTCCTACAAGAAGTGCATTTCAGCAGCGTTTGACATTTGGGTTGACGCTGCTTAAAACCAAAGAACCAGTACTCCGCTCTTTGCTTGCCACTGGCATAACCCACTTGTGTCTTGCTCCTCTTTTGAGACGCCTGGCTCAAAAACAAAGCACTGAGGAGAACCGAGGGCAAAGCAGATGGGAACTGCCAAGTTAGCACAATGCTGGCTCCCAGCTGAGGGGAAGGTGCAGAAGTTTTACACTGCTGCTAGGGAAAGTCACGATGGAAAACAGACTGCAGATTAAATGTCAAGCTGAATTACACAACAACACGGATTTATTCTTTAAGTAGCTGATGGTGACCTGCAAAAACACAGGGATGACTCCTTCCTGCAAATGGAACTCTTGCTTTCTGTTTGAAGACCACCTCTTGCACACACAGATATTTCCAGAGCTCGGTGATACTTCTCTCCTGCCCTGCCTTCCCCTGCTGCATTGATTTATATTCTCGACATAAACATAAAAAAGTTCTGCCTTCCCTACAGTTACCTACATCTCTGAAAGATCAGAGTTGGCAGAAGAGCATTCTCAACCCTCACCTGAAGGAGGCACTGAATGTTGAACAAAAGGCTGCTTTTCCCTTAACTGTCTCAACAGACAGAAACAAAGATGATGAAGAGTTTCAAACAGTGATTAAACTCATCCTTCAAGTGCTCTGTGGCTGCTACGTGCCCTGTTATTATAATCCTCCACTCCTCCCCACCACAAGAGAATCCTACAGCAAAAGAAGAGATGAGATCTGGTATTTAACATGGAGGGAGTGGAAAACAATTTGTGAAAGTTCATCTCGCAGCTTTCCCCCCACAGGTGACTTGCTGGTTTGTATTACAGACTTACAAATCCAATCTGCTTCCAGTGCAGATGAATTGAAAGAAAGTTGCTAGAAAAAAAAAAAACCTTTTGCATGACAACAATAGAACATTTAATGAACTAAATGAATGAATGAACTAAAAATAAAGGTATGCCAGAGGACGGCTGCTGGAACAGGCTTCCACAGACATTGTTAGTCTAGAAGAGTATTTGTGAGTTGTGTGGGCTAGTTCAGAAGATTCAGAACATTCAACATTGCTATGTTAGTCCAAAACCAGAAAACTTTGAAGACGGTGGGGAAGGAAAGAAGTGAAAAAGAAGGGTTAGCAGTGAATAAAAAAAGCTAAGGATTGCAACAACTTGGATCTTTCATCTAATTTGATGATTTAGAAATACAGGTGTTAAGACCAACTCCATGTTCCTTATCACTGACAGATCACAAACCATAAGCATTTGGGCATGATTCTGAGCCAGTTCATCTTTAAACACTAAGATTAAGTACCAGTTCTGAAGATGGCAGACACCTTTCCCTCCAAATAATAAATCAGTGCATCAGTAATAGGAAGGAAAAAACAAAAACACGTCACAACAGCACAGTGGCACTTCTCAGAACACCACATCCAAATACAAGCAGCCATCAAGGATACGAACACAGTCCCACAAAACAGTAATAGATCCCTTGAAAAGAGACTTGCAACAGGAAACAAATGGGTTTGTTTGGGGGGAGTTGTCTTCATTATGTGTTGAAGGCCTTCTTGTTTCCAGTCCCTGTCTACCTCAGAAAAAGCAATTTTCCAGTGATCTTTTTTTGCTTGAGAAGTAAGAAATAAAGAACAAGCTTTGACAAAAAGCCAGATAACCAGACTGGGAGGCCTCCCAGACTAGCAGGCTCAGTGTTCTCAAAAAGACTTTCCTCCAACTGTCTTAGTTGTAAGCCATCACACTCAGACAGTTAACAATAAAAAAAAGAGTGAGCTCAGGTTTAAAGAGTTTGACTAAATATTCCTTCCCTAGAGATCATTGTTTACTGTCCTCATTTTTCTGCCATGTGATCATCTCATTCAATTCTCTTGCTGCCCAGGCTCTTCCTGAAAGCATTTGGCAGTTGAGACCTGAGCTTTGGATGGAAAAACACAGCAAACCTTTACACGTCGTGGAGCAAGAAAACACAAGCCCTGTTTTTTTAATCTGTGCACAGGTCACCTTCAACCAAAAGTACTGCTTTAATTAGGGAGACCCACATACAACTTTGTGATCAGGAATCAGCCATAAAAAAATAAATAGTGCCATTAATAGGGAGGAGCCTGAAGAGAAAGTGAAGATCACCCCATGGCATCAAAATGAGCAGGACAACCATGCAACACTTCATGCACGTCACCAGTGAACATGGATGAGAGTCGGGTAACACTTTGAGAACAGGTAGGGTGGTACGACTGCAGACACACCTCAGTTACACAGAGAGACTGCTTACCCTCAGTTTTAGTGGTAGTACCATCTTTAGGCAAATTAAAAAAAATAAGGAAAGGGTTAACAGGGATGAATTAGTAACATCAGCAGAAGTGGGCACTATAAATTAGCTACAGAAGTTTGCAAAAGAATTAACATAATTAAGGAAATGAAAAAATTTGAGTAGCAAATCAAAGCTTGATGCATTTGAAGAACAAGGCTACAAGTTTTTCCTTCCAACAACATATCTAACCCTTTGTCAGACCCCATTTTCTTCATTTGCCTCACCATTTCTCTCAAGGAGACACACAGGTGACAAATTTCCCTGCTAGCTCAAAAGGAAACAGACTCCTTTAGGAGCAGCCATGCATTACTTAATGAAATGCAGTGCATTTCCTGCTTTTCTCCTTCAGTACATTGAGATTAAGACTAACACTGTAAATGGTCACCTGGCTTCAAGGACAAAGCCATCTTTAGTATTTTCTTTCCCCCTTTCCTTTCTTCCTCACAGCATAAGATGGTACAAAATCACTTTTGCCACTGAAGCAAGGACACAGCACAACTAAAAATGGCTGCTTATTGAAGTTTTGAATGCACACCATTAAGCAACCAACTCCAACGTCTGTATTGAGTTCACTGCAACGCATCTAAATCTTGAACCAAATATCAACATGCAATGTAAAACAGAGTAAAACATGAACTTGTGCATCAAATACAACCAATACATTTAAGACATAGTAAAAGACTTCAGATATAAAAACAACATATTCACAAAGGGAATCTATAGAAAGCATCCCTATGTAATTCACCAGGAACTTAATCTGACTGAAGACCCAATGCTGAACACTAAGGAGAAACTACTTTTCAGCTGACTCAGTGAAGATATCGGCACAGCTTAAATCAAGACCACTGATTTTGATATCTACTAGGCATCTGATTTTTCTCCCTCTTGTAAAGGTAAATCAATGAAAACTCTGGAATTAGATTAGCATGAAACCAGCAGAATGGGAAATTACACTGTGTCTGTCACTGCCTTGCATTTCCTCCTTCAGCAAGTTGGCAACATCATCTCCAGGAGAGAAAACGCAAAGTTTGTTATAAGAAACACTGGGAAGGTATCTGACAGTGATATACAACGCTCTAAGAAAATAATGGCAGTAATCCAGAGAGTCAGCAGAAGAACAGATACTTATATCCTAAGCACATGGTGAAATGGGAAGGCCTGCTTCTCTCTCTGCTTCTACATCTTTTTCTCTTTTGTAAAACAAAGTAATCAAGCTCAGCTAAGATGTACTATTCAAAGCATAAAATAATTCATGGAAAACCAGTTTCAATGAAGGAGGAAGGAGGGAAGAGAAAGGAGAAAGAGACTGAGACATGTTAAAAGTAATGGAGCGGTAAGAAATTTCCTCAACAGCATCTGCTTTTCCCCAGAAAGAAGAGACAGCGACTATCAAAGCAATAGAAAAAATAAGATGTTGCTGCAAGTCAGTTCCTATGCAAATTTTTTGCTTAATCCCAGAAGACAACAGAATGCACGCTGATGCTGTTGGCCATATCAGAGATATGTCCTTCCAGTTCCAGAGTTTTATATTCCAATCAAATTACCTAGGCACTACCTGGTAGTAAAGAAAGCTAACTGCAACAGTAGAACGTATAGATTTACCTAGTGATGCATATGAGCCTGGGGGCAAGGCTGCAGCAGAACTGAAGGGGGTAGATGCTCCAGAAGATGTCACTTTCGACTTGGCACTAGCTGCTGCATTCACATCAACGTCACTGCGGGACCGCTGCAGAGATCCTGGTGTTGACACAGATTTTGTACTTACTGTAGATGCTGCAGATGGGAGTGGGAGACCCAGAATAAGGAAGATTAATTTTTTGAGCTGTGTTCTTCAGAGAAGAAGCTGCGTGTCAAGCAGTTTAACGTACTATTTTTAACACTCTTTACTTTGCACTGGAATATTTCAACTAAGAATGCTTTATCAGGACAACATGGGCTTTCCCACAGTGCCTGCAAAGATATTTCAATGCTGACCTGATGCCAGCTCCAAGAACTTTATTAGACACTAACCTAAATGCTGAGATCCCTGCTGGTTGCCAGGCCAGCAATACAGAAAAACTCAGCTACAGTACCCATCACCTGCTTGTGAGTTGCTTTAACCCAGGTTCTACACTTTCCTGCAAGTTTTCCTACCTGCCTTCCCAACACCTCATCTTCTCATGAGGACCACTGATCCCATCACTTTTTAATGTTTACCCTCTTAAGCATAATACTTGTCTATTCAGCTGCAAGCAGACATGCATTTGCAGGCACAATAAAGTAGGCATACTTAAAGGTATACATAAAGGTATCATCAGCAGAGTATACTGATAGGGCTAGAAGGTGGCTTACCATCTACTAACAAAGCTTTGTCTGTAATGTGGTATATTAAAATTTACTATTTAGATTATTATATGCATTTACTTAGGATAGTACAGCTGCCTGTACTTGTCAGGTATATAGGCTTGGGTATATGAATCAAGAGAATAAAGATGCCTATTAAATAAGCAAGCATTCATTCTTACATATTCCCTTGCCATTGCACATAAGTCTTCTATGAAGTAACGTCAGCCACTCCTGGCTACACCTGAATATTCCATCTGATGTTAAAAACAGACTGGCAAGATATAATTTAGCACTGGAGGACTTTGTGCAGACTATGCCTCCAATAAGTGCTGAAACCACAAAAAAATAAATGAGAGAAAAGCTGAATGCACCAGTAGGCTATGCAGCTCTATGTACTAGCATCAGCAGAAGTTAATCCCAGCTATTTCACAGCTAAACATATGTTGACTACAACTTTGAAGGCTTTTTAGCCTTCCCTTCAGGTGCAGACAATAACAGGTTTACCAGCTTTCAAAGGCCTTATTACATCAGAGGTTGTTGTACAAAAAGGGGTGTACAACCTAAAACCAATTAAAAAAATTACATAAGGTGCCATTTTTAAGGAGCAGTAAGCAGCAAAGTTGTCCATGCAGTATCAAAAATTCTCATTCTACTTCATCACATTTCCTCAGCAACACCTCACCGTATTTTCAGCTACTACTCTCACCTCTCGATGTAGTACTTCCAGTAGGACTTCTTTTGGCAGACAGTGGACGGCTAGAAGTAAATAAAAATATTTATTAAAACAAAGCTGGTATTTCACAATCAGCAGTAATAGTACTACTCTGTTCCCTCGATTCATAATTGAGTTAATAGGAAGTTATTTACATTCAGGAATAGACTGACAAAGCTTATTGTGTAAAAATAAATAGAGCACCACCATAAAATTCTTTACAAATACACTAGGAAAAAAAAAATTATATTATTTGAGCAAGAAGACTTCTTTAAGAATGCTTTCTGTGGATATAAAGAGTTGTGTTAGTATGTTATGGGTATTTTTCATATGTGTCTAACACTTCAGCTGCAGACATTTGCAGCTTAATTGACTATCTCTTCAAGAGAAGCTAGTAATATGAATGTTTCAGAAAAGTTACATACTGATTTTGCAATTACAACTCAAAGTTAGATTAGGCATTTTTTCCTCTTATACAGCAAAAGGCCATCTCGCACCTCTAAGATGAATGCTAAACAAAGAATTTCAATCCAAGCATTGTTTTCAGCCCATCTGGAAGGAATGGCTAGCAGTGTCTTCCAAGCACAAAAAGCACACTAAAAGTTATTTATGGTGTCAAGATAATTTTTATTTTTTAAGCCAGTAATGGAGTTTTCCTGCATTTTAATATAATGTTAACTAAAAAGAAAATTTGACATAACCAAGTGTTGAGGCCAAATGAAGACCAGATGAGACAAGCATAGCTCAGAGTACCCAAAGCAGCTCCCCTGAATTTGAGGAAGCCATGGTCATCTCTGCAGTTCTTTAGACCAAGAGAGGTAGCGATGCTGAAAGACTTACTTGAGACTCTCCTGGGAGCTGGAGGAGGAGCGATCCGATTGTGGCAAGGACACAATGCTGTCAGAGTTCTTCAAATGCGACTGCAGGGCCTTCTGGTAGGAGGACTCCAGAGTGTGGTACAAATGCTCTGCCTCTCGGCTGAAGTGACTGTGGAAACCCCAGTAACACCTGGAAACAAGGCACAGCGCTAGTAATATTTCCTTGCCATATTTTAATGGTCACTGGAGCACAGGTACAGTCAGAGCCTTTTCCACTAATGGCATTAGCGGGCTCATTAGCTTATTCATTTCAGTTATCTACTGCCTCCATGATGTACTTCAGACATGTTGCTGAGTAGCACAGTGGGCTGGGGGAACAACCCCAGAGAAGACAAAGCAAACAAAACCAAGAAGCACACCATTTGTGACTTTGTGAAAACACAAGTAGTCAAAAAAGCTTTAAGAGAAAGGAAATTGTTGTATCTTTGTCTGTCTAATGTACATAGGAGATAGACCCAGACTAGACCCATAACTAGCCTGATGCTAGTTTGAGACTACGTCCTCAAAGCTACTCTTAAAACAAGCCAAAAGCAGAACACACATGCATGGGCCTGGTTCAGAAAAAGCACCAGCAAGTATTTCTTAAGTTTAACAAGCAGTTCTTATACATGTTGCAGAGGCAGATCTTCTGTAGTGAGCTGAATCTGCTGATTGTCTTTCGGGAAGAAAAAGAATGAGATGCTCCTACAGACTTCCAATCAGTGTCATGCTGAAAGTAAAAGAGCATTTCAAGATGAGGGAAGGAATTCCTCTCTGGAACAAATCTCCTGGCTGATGCTAAAACACCATTCACTCTCATCACAAAGGAGATGAAGGCTCTCAGAGCTTTTCAGGAGGCAACTAATGGGTAGTTTATGAGTTTATGAGCGAGACTGTTAGCTGAAATGAATCAAGAATTGTTTGTATGTGCCAGTCAGTCCTCAGAGAAGTCACATGCGTTTTCGCATCACTAGAAGGAAAGAAATTTGTCTCACAATCAGCAACACCTAATCAAGAAGCATGTGAAAAGAGAATTAAGCCTGTTCTTTAAAGTCTCATGCCATTCTCCTTGCTCTCTGTTCACCTTAACTAGTCACCTGCTGTGAAGTCTCAGTGCATACCATGTTTTTCAGTGATGCACATTTTCCCTTTCAAAAGGATCTAAACAGGCCTACCATGAAATAGCTCTGTTTATAACACAGTGTTTAGATTAACAACATTTATTTAGTGATTTAACAGCACCCTCTTTCTGAAAAACGTTCCTGTCATCTTCTGTTCACAAAAATATGATGATAGTATAGCAGCACAGTACTTTAAGTGCAAACACATTATTGGAAATGCAAGAGAACTTCAACAAAAGAAAAATGCAAACGTAGAAGTTTCCTATAGATATGCAAAAAGATCTTATTTCCGTGTCAAAATATTTCCTTAATTTACAATACCATTTAGCAATGTACTAGCACAGACACTTCTGTTTCAAGAGTAGCAGATGACCCAGTCTTGCATACAGGCCAAAAAGAAAACACATAATTGTTGTTGTTGCATTGTTGTACTAAGTAGAAGAAATCTCAGTTAAACCCAAGCATCTCAAACATCAAATGACAAAGCTACTAGTTATCGACACTAAAATCTTGTATGTTAAGCCCAGGTACATATTGTACCTGCTCAGGCAGGTAAAAAGACAATAAACAACTAGAGAACAAAGCAAAATAAGCACCGCTAGAAACCAGGAAACAAATATATAACTGAGCCCTATGTGATCACTTCACATGACATCTCCTGCTAAGACCACACTCCCTCAGCTTTAATGGAGTGTTAACCTCACCTGCCAGCAGAACATTGCTTGTCTGGACTTAAGTTTCCAAGATGCAACAGCTTAAACTTGCAATATATGGGTATAGAAGGGGAAGAAAAGACACCAGTAGCTTCTACTTACTTTCTTGCCTCTATCCTGGCTTCAGAGTCTGCATCATGAATTCCCTTCTTTATCGTTTCAGCTAACACTGATATGTGTCTGAAATAAGAAGGAAGCATTATCCAAATGTGAAAGATGAAAATCACAGAAAGAAGTGCTACGCTTACAAACAAACGAATAATGTGATTTTGCCTCAGTCTCAATGAACAGAGTTCATCACATCCTCCTGTTTCCATGCAAAAACCTTTGGAGCCTTGATTTATTTACGCTTATAACCCAGTTTTATTTCACTCACATTGTTGAGTACGAAAAGGCAAGCAGCATTCTTCATAGAACGGTCTTTAGTTGGTTAGTTTAAACTATTTGGGTGTAAAAATACTCTTAACCCTTAAAGAGTTTGGGCAGTCCAAGGGCTAAGGAAACTGGACTGTTCCCAATTGTATCCCCAACAATTCCTTCCACTGTTCATTAGTGTGAACTGCTGTACAAGCCTGAGATGCTCCTGCTAGATGTGTAGCAGCCTTTACCTCATCATCTCACTTTAGGGTGCAAATCTATTAAATTCATAGATTCATTCAGACAGGTGTTCCAGGGCTGGCATAAAGAGATTCACTGAACTCTGCCTGCCAGAACTACAGGGATGAAGAGCATACGTGTACGTGTCGGTGCTTTTCTTACCACAAAAATCTCTGCTACATGACAATCTCAACTCCACGACTGCCCTTTCTACAGGCCTAACCTCCCCAGACATTAGTAGGTGAGAATCAACCCACCTACTTGTTTTCAGAGCTTACCTTTCTAGGGAGTGAGTTTGCCACTCCTGCAGCAGCAGGTCTAAAAATTCAAAACAGCGCCTGAGAAGAAAAAGGAGAAATGCTGAGTTCTTTTAAGTTAAGAAGCTCTCTGAATTCAC
The DNA here is from genome assembly GCF_009819795.1 of Aythya fuligula. NCBI lineage: Eukaryota > Metazoa > Chordata > Aves > Anseriformes > Anatidae > Aythya > Aythya fuligula. The sequence continues at coordinate 25,402,133 of NC_045564.1, read as the reverse complement.
TGTACCTGCCTCTGCACAGCAGCAATCGTTTGTTATGACACTGCTTGGGACATTAGATTTCAGTACAGACCCCAATAAAAATAGCAACATCTCTATAAATGCCATCAATAAACAACGTAATGGGAGTCACCTCTTTACAGAGAGTTCTGATGAGAGGGTTTTACATAAAGTAACAAAAACCCCCAAATCCTGTTTCTTCATTATACAGGACAGATGTGGAAGATGCAAGTTAATCCTACTCAGTACCCATTAGTTCAAACTTCATATGGAAACTTCATGTTTAGCTTCTCTACAGTTTCAATCTCCCTTCCTCATTTCAAGAAATGAAGGCATTTGTGTGCCGTGACTTTTTTCAAGGCTTGTTACTGAATTCATCAGCTTTTCATTTAACAAGAAGAAAATTAATCTGTATGGCACAGGCAAGAATCTCCAAGTGAGGCAGCTGGACTGGAGCACACTTGGATTTTAAATGCAGAGAGGACCATTAGCACATACAGCTCAACTTCCAGATGACAATTACCACTGAACATTACTTCTGCTGACTGACTCAAAGAATACATATCACTAGAAAGCTAGGTAGTGGGGAAGAGAAACATGCCTGTAAAAAAACAAACAAACAAAAAAAAAACTAATATGACATTATAAACAAGTACAAAGATTAATTTAAAGAGCATTTCTTTGAGAAAAAGTGTCTTTTCTTATCTGCAGTGCTGTGTCTTATGCAGAACAGCTGACTTTGTATTTGATCCCAACTCACGGGGCAGAATGAGGTGCATTCTCTGCAAAAATGTCTATAACAGCCCTTTCCATAAATAAAAACAGATACATGAACGTTATCAAAAAGTACATGGAACCTATTTACTGTGAAACAATAGAAGAAACTCAAACTAAATGCTCACCTTCTAACTGCGACAGACTTGGAGGTACAATTACTGGTTATGATGGGTATTAGTCGAGGGATGTGCGTATGCTAGAACAAAAGGAAGAACAAAAACAGGAAGACAGCTTTACATTGCAGTTCCATGGAATGAAAAGCCATTTCCTCTAGCCACCTGAGACCTATACATAAATATTTTTGTTCAATTCCTAAAAATAGAACTGCCAAATAAAGGAACACTAACAAATATGGACAGATTTTTATTATTAAAAATATATCTTATCTCTAAAAATATCCTTAAAAATTTTTAGTTTCTTCTATAATGACAGGCTCCAATGAGTCAAAGAGCTGAAGTCACTTGAGGAGGATCTAAACTGTCAGTGATTACAACTTAAGAGGTGTCAAGCTATCTACAGCTTACTCACTGCATCATTAGGCACAGTCATCTCTGCAACCTAATGGTTTTTGGCAGCAGGTGCTGCCCAAGAGGAGTTTTATAGCACAATTAAGAGCATAAGTCTGTACTGTAAGTCAGGTTTAAAACCAATTTAAAGAAAAAAAGTTTGCTCACTTCAGAGGGATATAAACATCTTACTCTGTAAAAAAGCATTTCTCCTACCATTTCTATTACTTTTTCCTACTAGTTTGTAAGGACTGATCTATCATCATTAGTCTACACAAGGCTTCACAACATCTAAGGCAGACAAGCTTAGCATAATCAGAAAAGCAGATTTGGCATTTGATCTAATTTTCCTTGCAGTGACATTCATACTTTCTCAGAAACACCACAGCATTTGAAATTGATAATATTTTGTTCTCTTTTGACTTATACTTACTCGAATGATTAATCTAACTGCTACAACACCAGAAGTGGCCATGACTTTGGCACTATTTGGAATTAGATTAAAAATTGTTGGCATAATGGCTTCTGCCCCATGGTCAAACTTGTTTCCCAGAACTGATGACAAATGTCTGAAAAACAGAATGAAGTCATGCTGGTAAGTGTGCTGAGGATTAAGAGCGTCAGGTTGTACAGAACATCTGACATTAGCATATTTGACATCTCACTCTTCACAACAGGCACCTCTTCCCCAACTCCAGAGAACACTTTCAGAAATAGTTCCTTGACTTTCATTTCTTACATTCTGCGTTCACCTGAACTTTGACAAACAATAAGTTTGTCATGAAATAGAGTAACCTTTTCAGCTAAACAGTTGTTAACAAACAAGAGGTACAATGCTGAGTACAGGTATTTCTCTGAAATTGTTAGTTTGTATTGCAGTTTCTCTGAAGTTATCGTTTTTGCCTTTGTATGTGCGAATCCACCCCAATCTGCTAGAAACACTGCAGCACCCTGTTTCTTGTTAAATGATTTTCTCAGAACACGAACACAAAGCTTGCTCATTCATTCAGCATATCTTAATTAACATAATTTAAAACTCAAGAATACAGGTTTGTACACCTTCAGTTGGTAGCCTACATAGTTTTAAATGGCTGTAACAGAATGTCCTGCCTATTAGTATATATTACTAACAGCGCCAGTCACATCCTTGACTGTATTTTAATCAGCAGTTGTTCCTGTTTCTACAACACATTTTAAGTGTGTTTAGAAAGTAAACTTACCCCAAGGTGATACAAGCCTCTCGCACTACCTGAGACCGCAGGTCTTTAGCAGATAATTTAAATGCTCCATCCAAGAGTCGCAAGTGTTGGAAGAAGTTATCATATTCTGCAGCTCCAGCCAGGAGTAAGGAGCGGATCTTTTTCAACTGTTAGTACCATAAAACAAAGCAGTGACTGTTAATGAGCAATATACACAAGGACGGTTATGTCCAGGGTCCCTGTACAACTACACACGTTGAGGAACACCACTTCTTAAATCAGTCTGAGCAATTTTTATTTCAGATCTTAACTCACAAGCTAACATACTACGAATGCACAATAAAATAAGCATGCTAGCTAACTGTTACAGGAATCCAGAAGTGCTGCATACAGCTACTCCTACTTATCATTAATAACCCAAACATTACTTTTTAGACCAAAAGTTCTCCTCTGCTCCCCCTTAATAACTTAAAAGACTTGGTTCATACTCAGATCTGAGTTCCACTGATGTACCTAGAACATGTCCATTGACTTCATTAATTATCTGGCTCTACTGGAAGCGCAACCCTGACCTCATCCGAACAGCATATTTGCTATTAATACTGGGACCAGTATTAATACTGGTCATTTCATCATGGAGACATGATGGATTTCATCATGGAGACATTTTTTCAGATAACTCCATAGGTCCTCATGAATACTGATGCATACGTACATTGCCTCAGTTTAAGCTCACTGCTCTCACTAGAGCAAAGAAAAATGAAGTACGCTGAATCAGCACAATTTGACACTCAGATCTGTAATATATGATTTGACAGACATGTCAAAGTTGCTATACCAATAATGAAAGTCTACTGTATATAATATTTATACTATGGAAACAGCTCACGTCAGAATATAAGACTGAATCTTGCCATGCTTATAATGCCTGATTTCACACTACTACATTTCCCACGGTTGTAGTCATTTATTCAAATTTTTAAGTGTGTAAATTTTCTGAATTGTTTTGTATTTCCTTTTTGCAGAAGTATAAATAAGCTCTCTAGGCAAAATGACGTTCTGCCTCATCAAGAAGTTTTAAGAGATTCTGAATCCCACTTCTGACGTTTTGATTTCAGCATCTGCTAGCAAATTTCTAGCTTTACATCTGGAATTCCTGCATGACTTCCAGCTCAACCTGATGTTGTCTCTCCAGGTTCTTTCTATATCAAAAATAGCAATTTCCTCCACAGATGTGGTTTAAATTCAGTCTCATAAGGAAACATTTCCCCCAAGCTTGGGGAAACATAACAGATGTTCACCACTTACAATGCATTTTAGCCTTACTCTGAGATTTTCCCAGTATCCTCTTCATGGGAGGAGTTCAGTGCAGGAAAACCTTGTATTAATAGAGTTCGTATCAAAGATCACTACTCACAGCAGATACTCTTTGTTCCCAGTCATGCTTGTCATCTGATAGTATCTCTCTTATTTTGTTTATGGATTCCTCAAGATCCCGGCTAGAATAAATCTGTAAATTTAAATACAGAGTAGCAACATAACGTGAGATTTACTCCAGAAAATAAGATCATTTCCCATCTACATTCTTTTGTCCTCTACCCCTCAATGCTCAACTGTCACATGCTAGCCTTGGACACGCTAGCTAGTTTTGCATAATGAAAAGAATTTACATACTTCCTGCAATCAAAAATTATTACATGACCACACGAAGATCAAAAGGGTCATCTTCTGTTATTTTACTATAGTTTCACAATTTTAAGCAGTATTCCTGGAGTGCCTAGCAAAAGAACAAAAGTCAGTATGAAAAGTTAAAAGTCTAATGCATAACTCAAGCTGTGCTCATTTGTCCCAACAAGTAAACTCCGGTGAAGCAGAGCGGATACACATTTCAGCTACCCAGGTAAATCTGCCAGCAAAAATGTGCCATCCTGTCATAGCACTCACAACAGTGATTCTGGAAGTACAAACCACCTTTACTCCTTTCAGTTTGCATACAGCACAGACGAAATGTAGGGAGGCTTTTGCTGACTTAAGTTTTTGTTCAACCAGACAGTGCTATTCAACATGCACATCCAGTTCCAGCTCAGCGTCCTCACCGCAATCCTCCTACCCCCTTTCCCTCCACTTCTAAGCATTTCACACACACTACTGGCAGCTACTACCACTTCAAAGTTGCCTCCCTACAACTTTCAGCTTACCTTCCCCTTAAGATTTGCCAGCAGTCAAGTGAAGCTCAATTTGTCAGTGATTAGATCCTACATCCATCTTCTGCTGTTTTGTGTTATGTACTTTAGCAGACAGTTCTACTTACCTGAACTGTTGGGACATCTTCAAATGCCTTAATGAAGTCTTCTTCATCCACAGCACCTGCTCCCTCTTTGGCTGCTGACATGCATATGAAAAAGCCTTTTCAATTTTCTTATCAACAAGAGAATCAATTAAGAAACCACTAGCTATCTGTCAAGGCACCTAATCAGGAGAAAGTTCACTACCCACACAGCCTCCCAGTGCTGCAAATGTAATGACAACAGAGGCAGGGAAATTCAATGCCAGTTACAGACTGCACATGCATGGCATCCTTCAACTCCTAGGCACAGAGGGCACATTATGGAAGTCATTACAGTAGTCACTCAACAGTTAGAGGGGACATTCTGAAAGATGAAAGGGAATATTTGCTCTAATTACACAGGAGATTTTATTTTAAAGGATTTAATCCTATCTATAATAGATGAAGGTGCAGATCTCCTGACAGGTACACAAATAGACAAATGATAACGAAGATAAATAGACACTGGAATATTAATCAGATTAGAGACTGGGGCACAGGAAACTTCCTCTGCTTCTCTGGATGTTTTGTAATGACATTTAGAATTATTGCCCACATTCAGAATTATTGCTCCCTTTTCTTGCTCACATTCACTATGAGCTATGCCCAAAGGTCTTAGAAGAAGCCAACAGATCAGTTGTAGGTTGCACAGGCCAAAGTTTAGCACGTAGCTGTAAGCAGCCTGCCTCAGTCCAGCTGCAGAGTTGCAGCTATAAAAAACAAAAATTCACACCCTGCATCACTGACATGATTTTCTCAAAGCCCTCAGTGCACAGCTGCACAGTTCCAACCTTTCACAAATGCAACAACACGCATTACAGAGATGCGGGGGCTGTTTGCTCTGTGACCCTCACTGATTGTGGCATTTCAACAAACACACATGTAATGGTCTCACATGGGGGATAATCTATTACTGGATCCTCAGGGCCAATCTGAGAATTACACAGCCTGAAAGTCCACGAAATAAGTTGAAATGTGAAAACTACATATACTTTGCATAAAGGTAAATTCATAAATGCTATCAGCTTACTTGAGGACTTGGATCCCAGAGGCGCAGACCCAAGTCTGCGGGTAGTCCCCATCCCAACCCTGCGTGAGTTTGCAGGGGTCTTTGAAGATGTAGAGGAGCTAGCTGAGGAAGGTCTGTTCCCATCCACAGAGTCTTCATCATCAAAATTTTTATCTGCCAAAAAAAAAAAAGCATAGTCAACCATAAGTCTGATGAAGCAAAGAGATTTCACAAGGAGCACACCCACTGGTGGCAAACAGATTACATGGTCTACTGACGCTGGAGTCAGGTCTGCTCTGCCAGTTCCCACCTTGGCGGCTTCTTCATGCTAGAGCCCCGGTTATTCAGGAATGGCTGCCAGCCACTGAGCCCTCTCCTACGCTACTGCAGCCACTGCATTATTACCCTTTAATGCATGTGTCCAGACAGAAAAAGAAAACCACAGATTTACAATGAGAAGATTAGCCACAGCTAATAACTTGGGGTGCCTACAGTCTGTATCTGTTGTTTTTGCTTCCAAGAGCTATTTCCCACATGGGTTGCAGTAAAACCAAGAACACGAGCAAATCCAAGCATAGAAAGGACAAGGAAGAACTGGCTGCCCTTTCACACCATCCTAACTGCCTGCATGAGATGAAGAATAAAGAACAGACTAACCCAGGATAGATCACAGGGCAACACCTACGCTGTTGGTAAGCCACAGATTTTTCTCTTTGGGACCATTAATCAAAAACCCAACCCAGAGCTACAACCCCACGTTAACTTTTTAAACTATCAACACTTTGTCTACAAGAAAACAGCAAAAGTTACCCTAAATCAAAAAAAAAAAAAAAAAAAAAAAAAAAAAAAAAAAAAAAAAGTATTGTGTTAATTGAAGCTTAATGAATCCTTTGTATACAACTAAAGAAAAATGCAGGCCCCACTTCCAGACGCGAACATATATTAACTTGAAATGAGTTAGAGCCGCTTCGGTTCTTGCTGAAGGTCACTTCAATTCCAAAAGAGTGCTTATGCTGCAGTTTTACACAGATTAGCTTTCCACTTTGAAAACTGGCCTTAGGTTGAAGGGTGACAAAACATTTGGACAGCTGATGTAGATGGTGTGTATATTTTACTGAGGCTAGACACACACATACGCAGTCCCCCTCACTTCGCTTCTCCACACTAAAGCTTCATTCAAGACTTGAGACCTGGTGCATGCCCATCTCTACCCAATAATCCAAGGTATGCCCCCACTCTCTGCTGTTTCAGGAATATTTCCTTAGTGAATATCACTCAGCAAGGGACACAAGCAGGTGCTTTAATCCATCCCTGTTCAGGAAAGCACCTGGGAGTATCAAGTAACCAATACTGGCTCCTAGTTAGACGCTAACAAGTGAAATTCAATACACATTGAGCACTCTAAAAGTAAGAAAATAAATTGATAACAGTAAGACATTCTAGGGAAGGCAAAAAGAAAGAGTCATGGAACAGCTTGTATTGACCTCAGCTTTCGCTCCCCCAAATGGCTCACTAACAGCTGGGCACAGAAGACCTGTAAAGGATCATCTGAAAACCTAAAACCCCCATTTGAGAGCTGCACACCCACGTGTTGCCATACTCCAGCCACAGCACTGAGGCAGCAGGCAGACAGCACCCAACATGGTCAGGAAGGTGCCCAAGGACACTTTCCATTACTGCTCACGTTCAAACAGTCTGGGAGTATGGGAAAGGGCTAGCAAAAAACGTAACTTCTAAAGGCAAGCAGGGGTAATAACCTCAACTATTGTTCAGGCAAAAGTGAACACAGGAACTTTATCAAGAAACGTCAGGTCATACAGCTAAGGAGAAGAACTGACACATTTAGTATGGGGGATCTATCACAGTACCCTAAAGCAGCCATGCAGGACGTGCTACCTCCCAATCGACACTGATAACCCTCTGTTCTGACATGTATCACTCAAAAACAAGATACATGGCTAGACAAGAGCTCAGGGAAGAGCCATGAGAACGATAAAAGGACTGGAAAACGTGTTTTAATTAAATTAAGCGAAAGTTCACTGCAGGGAATGGTTTAGCCTGATCTGATGCGTAACAAGTCACTTGATTGTATGGTCAGTAACTGCAGACTCAGTAATATACTTTTCCAGTGTGATTTATTAATAATGTTTCTCTAACAGAAAATATCCAACAAGGTGACCAGATGGAATTTATAAACAAATCAAACACTTTTCTGTTTGTTCTTTTGTTTTGTTTTGTTTTTGTCATTTTGTGCAATCATCACAGGAATTACTACCCACAGGTTACAAGGTGTCTTATCCATCATATTCCACTACAAGAAGTTATTGAAAACATTTTTTTTTTCTCCCCTGAAAGATACAGTCTAGTTCAAACAGGAATTATTTCAAAAACATTTGCTCAGAATTGCAGGGAAGGTTATGGCAGATCAAAATAAGACTTTAAAATGTGTAAGCCCTGAAGCCTCTAGGAAGGGGTTTAATGATGCAGATAAACTCGTACAGACCTCGAATACAAAATCTTCCAGACAAAATTTGCCCCAGTTACATTTATTTCATATGCCTGCATTTAGATACTAAACAAACGACTATTTATCATATATATTACCAGCCAAGAGCATATCAGTCATACTCAAAACATAGTTTATTACTTCAAAATCACTTGCAGCTGGTAACAGAATCCTCCATCAGTCACATTACAGCCTACCTAGACACTCTCATTTAACTCCCTCCCTCTTGTATCTGCATTTTTAAAACCTCAGCCCTCCAAAAGGAAAAGAGGGTGTGGTTTGCTCTTTTATGTAACACATACAAATTCAGAAAAAAATATTAAAATGATTGCACTTCAGTAGCATTTTAGCAATTAAATCAGTATAAAACAGGTTTCTGAGTATTAACTAAAACAATGCTCCAATAAAAAAAAAAAAAAAAAGCAACCAACTAGCTCACAGTTTTGGGGATGTTTAGGTTACAATCACATCTTCATTAAGTCCATAAAAAAATAAAAAAAAAAAACAGTTATCTAATATTCCTTCAATAACCAAAGAGCATTTTCTGATCTGAGCAGCGCAGAATAACAGAGACATTCACAACTGCACACCAAGTCTTTCAGCAGCACGTGTGCAGGACAGAAAGAGAAACAAAGAACAGAAAGAAACCTGAACGTGGGAGTTCAGAAAATAAGAGAAAAATAAGCTACTGCCCATTATCTTCAAAAAGCCTTTCCCCCCCCATCCATTGACTCGTGATCACAACAATCAGTTCAGCTAGGATCATATTTTTTTGCAGCCCGTCTACAAATCACGAGGTGCCAAATTCAGCATGGGTGTAACTCATCCCTCCAGCAGAGGTGCACCAAAGCAGAATCAGTACGACGTTGTACCATTAAATAACCACGGATATTCTCCCACGCATACCCCCCATGCTCATTTATAAGGGACATAGTGCTCTCCATCCGAGACATGCCCCTGTAAAAGGGGCCTTTGTCTGCTCACCACTCTGCTGTCTTAGGGAAGCAGAGAACACAGTTTGCTTTAAATTTTTCAATCCCTTTACATTATTTAATAAGAAAAGAATAGCTTACAAGTACATATCCTTCTGCAAATAAGCTTCCTCAACATTCCTTCATATTTTCCATAGCGTGTCCAGATGTAACGGTGCTTCTCGGAGAGCCGCGGCTTTCAGCCCAGAGCATAATCAATCATTGCCCCTCGGATTCATTAGGCATGCTGTCTTCGCACATGGATTCAAACAGCCATGGCTTCAGTCCTCTCCAGCGGCTCCGCAGGATGCTCGGGAACACCCATCTCAGCCCAGGAAACTTCAGGGCACTTCTAGGAAGGAAATTCCCTGCTCGCGAGGGGAAGCCGGGACGAACAATCCGGCTGCAGAGGAGCTGCCTCTGCCTGGCTGGGCTGGCTGGCGCTGGGAGCCAGCCTGACTTTATCCCCTGGGAAGCGCTAACAGGAGCATCTCAACAGCTGTCATCGTTTGTCCATGATGAATAAATTTAGTCATTATTCATCTCAAAATGTAACCCCTTCACGTCTGGCCAAGGTGTTAAAGAGGGAGAGGAGGCTGCGCCGGCTGCTCGGGGACCACAGAGAATAGGAGCCGGCATTTTCCCTGCCTGAACTATCAGCCTGGGACCTTTTAAAGCAAAGTAATTGGGGCTCAGATTTCCTCTCTGATGAAGTGAGATGCTTTTTGCTTTTAAAAACATTACGACGCCAGACTGAAATCTAGTTATTTACCTGTACGGCTTTAGAGGAGAGAGCTAACTGTGCTGACTGGAGACGGGGAAAACAGCTGACAATTATGTCTGCTCGATCACAGACGCCCTGCTATGGCCTTGGGGCCCGTCTCTGCAAGGTACTTGGTCTTACTTGGTCTGCTCTAGCCCCACTGTGCCCATTTATCACATACCCCACGTCCAAGCTGGTGCAGTTGAAGGCAGCAGGCAACTTGCACGAACTTCCCTTCCCAGCACACAGCCTCCCTCCACCCCTTCAGCTACTCGTTTAAATATAAGCACTCAAAATCTCTAGCTTGATACCTAAATGGGGTGAAGCACCGAGAAGAAAGAAGCAGGATCTGCAGCAGCACTGCTTACTCTCTAGGTTTTTCCACCTGGCTTTCAGCTCTTTACCGCAAACAACCTATTTATGCCATCCCAAAGGAAATCAGGGATCTCTATTAGAAAATATTTTAAAACCACGTTCAAGAATTTCAACAGCTACAGAAATGAAGCCAGACGTTTTCTCCTGTAAATCCCTCGCTCCGAGACAGCTGTGAGGTGGCTGTGCAAAACCACTTGGCTCCCTGGCACCTGCAGCAAAGCCCATGAGCTGATTTTTGCTCACATACAAGCAAACCACCTGCACATCCCTCACCAGTCCTCCCCCCACATACAGGTGAGGCTGGGCAGTACCAGAGGAAGCCCCTGCACAGGTCTGACACCAGGAGCACAGCCCCCAACGCTGAGGCTGAAAGAGGTTTCAGCACACCACAGCCCCGTGCTCAGCCCCTCTTGGCAGGCAAAGCCCAGCTCCCTGGAGAGCCACGGAGCCTCTTTAGATGCACAGGACACGCAGCATGCAAATGCACCGATGCCAAAGGCCATGCAGGATGCTTCTCAAGCCCCTCCTTTCTCCTCCTTTTGGCAGATGTGACCCCACCTGCACTTAGTCCATGTTTTTCAGGCATTCACCCTCAGACACCTGTGTATCACCATCACTTTGGCTTTCTTCACTTATTTCTTATATGTTGCCCTTTGCAAACTAGAAGAGAATTGTGCGGGAGAGTTGTTCTTCTTAATAAAGGTTCCTACACTGTAAATAAAGACAATATTTTATGACCATAATAAATATATTAACACAGAGACCATGATCAAGCAGAGATAAGGTGGTGCTCAGAGCCAATCCAACAACATCAGCACAGAGTCACAGCGTGCCAGGTAAGTGGATGAATACTTGCTTTTTATTTTAATAATCCTTGGCTTTAATCCAAGGGTTTCAGTTTTCCTTTCTTAGCTAGGAAATGAGATTCATCGCTTTAACTGCTGCCTCATTCAGTCTAATTATGAGCTAATGATGATGCTCGTAACCTAACGGGTCTTCAGCTGCCACCACAAAGAGTAATAATATTCCTGAAAGCAGTAATACTTTCAATTGTTTTGTGCTCCACATAGATCATATTTATAGGCAGGCAATTGTTTTGATATACCTCCTGCTCAGTCTATCAGCACACAGCCACTGCAATCTCGCAGCATATTGTTTTCTGCCATCCCTCGAAGCAGAAAAGCAATCTGACAGTAGCAGCAATAAGTCACATTTTTGGTGAGACAGGAATCCCACATTTTTTAAACCAATTCCAGCATAATAAAGTTAACTGAATGTACACAGACCCTGACACAACAGCATCCAACAGACTAGGCAGACACAGTCTACATATAGAAAGTGAATACTAACTTAGACCAAAGAGGGTAAGAAATAGCCCCTGCAAAATGGAAATCTGTTCTCAAGTACTAGCCTGACAAATCAGACAAAATCTTCTGGTAGAAGACCAATCCAAAATCATGCTGCTCATGAATGATTCAAGTCACTTTTCTGAGGGATTTTATAATTTCCAATCCTGGAATCAGGCGGTTCCAATGTAAGTTTTATCCATGATAACAGCAGGGACAGTTGAAAACAAGAGCCTTAAAGATTTGAAAACTAGAGACTAATAAAAAGGGTTTAACCATTATGAACTGTTTTGCTTCAAAATATGATTTTTAAAGCTGTAAGTTCACAATATTTTGTCTTCATGCTAACAACCCACACCATGCACTTTCTAATGGCATGTGTGTTAACACAACTAAGAATACAGCAGCCAAAGCACTTCTCAGAAACTTCTGTTCATCAGTTCCACTGATTATTTTAGTGCAATTCATACAAATAACTAAACAAGGATCACAAACGTATTTGTTAGCGGCTGCACAGAGGCAGACTTCTCTCCATATGGATTGAAATAAAAAAATCGAGACAGACACAGACATGCACACAAGGCAAAAAGCAAAAGAGAAAAAGATTTGTTTTCCACGAAGTCACCCTTGGAAATACAATACTCTCACAGTGCCTTTTCCAGCCAGCCACACACAGCTTTCCACCAGACCTCAATTACATCAGGAAATCCACAACACACACCTTGCAAAAAAAATAAAAAATAAAAAATAAATAAATAAATAAATAAATAAATAAATAAATAAAAACACCCCAAAAGCCCATGTGTTTGCATTCAGTTTGGGTTTAAAGGGCAAAATCAGCTTTTTCCTATACCACACCTAGCCTCCCTGCCACCCAAGGCAGGATGTTTGACCTCTCGGAGCATGAGCCTGCAGTTCATAGCCCAGCTGCCTGTACAAAGATAGGATTATCTCTGACCGCAGCTTTCTACACTCACACCAATTATTTCAGCCCATCACACGCTCAGCAACATGGTGTCACTTGTTCCACTGCTGCAGCTCTCCCTGGTGCCTTTACCTGTGGGTTCTGCCCCTTTTTTTGTTCTAGACCCCAGAAAACACCCTTTAAATTGTGCATAGCAAAAATTCGCAGCAGTAGCTGCAAGCAAAAGACCCTACACCTCCTCACAGAGGTCTTGCTGGCATAATCTTCACAGATAGAAACATAAAATGGGTCACATAACCTCAGCCCCGGAGATACCAATCAATGAGAAAAGCTATCTACAGGATGGACCACTGGGATCTTTTAGAGTTAGGAAATACCTTTTTCCAGAAGCGTAAGAATTAATTAAGGAAAGTTGCTTGATTTTTGAACAGCAGGTAAAGCACAAAGCTTGCCATTTAACTAGCATTAATCCTCTGTGCTGCACAGTGCCCATGGTAAGGTTTCTCCTCGTCCTTGGCAAAGTTTAATCATTTAGGCAAATAATTCTAAAAAAGGGATGGAGTTATTCTGCCTTTTGTTCACTAGGCAGCAAAATTCTATCCCGCAGAAGCACAGGAGCTCCGTCGGGCAGCACCTCCTCAGGCATGCATGGCAGCACAGCTCAGGTTGAAGAGCAAGGCTGAAAAAGGTTGAAATTCTTAGGGCATTGCCAGAATCTGCATTAAGCTCCATTCTGAAACACAACTTTTTTCCTAAACCACATTTTCTCCCTCCTACTAAGTCTGGGAGCAGTGTTCCAAATATTTGCTTATTTTCCCAATATAGTTTTTAAAACTGGTTTACGTGTATTCAGACAGGATATTTGCGAGTGGCTCGGTGAAAGTGGAAATCACATCGTAAGGTACTGAAGTTTTAATTTAGTTGTTGACAGGTTACTGGAAGCTAAGCCTGACTTGGAACTGAGTTTTCTGTGTTTCCTGGGGTTGGTACCCAGCAATGCTATGAAGGCCATGCTAAACTGAGCTCCCAGGGAGACATCTGCTGGTCAGGGCTCGGCTTTATTTGCCAAAACCCACGTGAAAAAGCTGGTACCTGGGGAATCAATAGGTGGTTTTGTTTTACCTCAACTGTCTGTATCTTCTTGGAATGAAGTGAATTAAGAGGCACACCAGGAATCTGAGGCCTTTAAATGGACAGCTGCTTTTCACCCAGACAGGCCAGGAGAGCTGCGCAGACTGCTCAGGTGCCGCCAGCCCCACAGAGCAGAGCGTGGTTCAGGTTTCCAGCGATCAGCACCATCTGCTGCCATGACATCATCCCAAAAGGCATCTTCTTCTCCAGCCTGCACGCCCCAAATGGCATTCCCCGTGCAAATCCCTCACCCACCCCAGTAATTATCACTAAGTGTAGCTCACCTAGGCGCTGGCTGCTCTGTACCGCGCATCACTGTCAACAAAAGGAAATTGCATTTTATCTTGCTCTCGCATATTGCTTCCTGAAGGGCTGTTCATTTTCTGTAACGCGCCACATCGAGTTGTGAAGTGGTGACAACTAATACACAGAGCTGTATTAGGAAGGGAAGAGCATCCTGACATTTTTAGGACAAAGCACTGTCACAGAAAGGCTGGAAGCATCTTATTGCCTCCAGTTTCCCAGAGCACATTGGAGTAGGAGAAAGGCAGAAATGCTGCAGACGTAAGCTTCCTAAAAATACCTCCAAAGAGATAAAAATGACAAGCCACAGCCCTGTTTCCTTTTGCAACAGGTCTCAGGATAGCTGGGTCTGTGAAGTCAAGCCAGTATGGTGTGCAGGAGAGCCCTGGGGAAGATGTAGGTCTGGCCTAGTCCAAGACCTTTGTTTCATCCTACAAGAAGCCGGGGGCATCCAAAACTTTCCAGGCAGACCCCCCCAAGCCAATAAATGCAATGTTTGCAGTTACAGATGAACAAGAAGAAAAGCAAGGCCATCGGTCTAGTCTCATGGAGCCACAGAAAACAAGAGCCAAGGCTTCTGCCCCAAGGCATTCATCTGCCTGGTTAAAGGCTAATGCAAGAACACGGATACTACAGCTGCAGAAATTATATGGTGCTATGCACATTACACATCAGTGATTTCCACCCAGAATGCCTGGCCTGATGCATAATTAATAGACTTTAATTAGTTAACCATTTAAAATACTGTAAAAATGCTCAGTGGGCCAATAACCATGAGATTAGACGGTCTAAAACCACAGGTGGTTGCCATAGAAGGAATAACAGGGAGCAATGGGCAGCATCTTGAGAAGGATTAGCAACTACAGCAGGTATGATGAGAATGAGGACCAGCAATTTCTATCATAAAGAAATGTTTCATCTTTTTAAAGGAAGATATTACTACAGCCTGCGAAGGCATATATGCAAACAATAAAGTGTACAGATGAATTTTGCTTTATTTAAAGATAACTCCAAAGTTGGATTTTATTACCAAGCACGTACTCTAGATCTACAAGCAGTTACCAGGGGTTTGAGACACTTCTGCTGATGGGAAGCGTGACTGGCAATGGCAGCAGGAGCTCCTGGACAACTGCTATTGAAGTTACAGAGTTGGCTGTATGCTCTCTGCAGCAACACACTGCAACTGTTGGCAAGGGAAAGGGATGGGGAACCTGGGGATTCTGCTGTGGAGAACGGTTTGCCATGAGTCAAGCCACCTTTGTTTCCTCTCTTTTGATACAATGAATTAAAAAAATAAATAAATAAATACAGCAACTGAATAATTAGCATTTTACATTTCCCAGGAATATTATAGAGAAATTAGGCTCAAGAAGATCAGTGAATTCAACAGTAACCTTTAAAAATATTCTTCTTTTAAAAGTAGAAACCAGAAGGTAACAGATTATGAAAACATTTTGGACTCTAAGTACCAGATGGAAAATAAAAACACCCAGCCTCAGAGCAATACGTCATTTCTTTTTACTTTTAGTGAAGAACACCTGTTTGGTAACTTTTAGAAGTTCCTAAGGCCTTTCAATCACAGAATGGTTTGGGTTGGAAGGGACATTTAAAGCCCACCTGGTTCCAACCCCCTGCCATGTGCAGGGACACCTCCCACCAGCCCAGGCTGCCCCAAGCCCCATCCAGCCTGGCCTTGGGCACCTCCAGGGATGGGGCATCCACAGCTCCTCTGGGCAACCTGTTCTGGTGTCTCGCCGTAGAAAATAATTTCTTCCTAATACCTCATCTAAATCTACCTTCTTTTAGTTTTTTATTTCTAATAATACTTCGCACAAATTTCTTTCTGTATCACGTGGATGGGATTATCTCGATTTTTCAACACATCCTTGAAACAGGCAAAAAAAACACCCAGAGCCACAAGACTCCAGGTCGTCCAAAAAGATCACAACCTGACCAAATGGCAGAAGAATGCAAGTGAACACGGAACTCAACCTGGCTGGTTTTTAGACACCAACATGTCAGATCTCCTTCTATGATTTCACAAATAAGCATGGAGAGGTTTTAGCAAAAGGGTGGTCTATTTGCTGCACGCTTCAACAAAGTATATGGTTTCCATTTGGTTTGATAACAGAAGCTGAAAGAAAAAATATGTATTCAATATGGCTTCCAATATTAGCATAGTTTGAATTCCTGATCAAAAAATTGTAAAGCTCCAAATCTAGACACCAATTTCTTGGGCCTTCTTCACCCACACCTTCAAAGCTGCATCTTAAGTAAACCATTGCCTTAAGGAAAGAAGTCATTGGGAAAAAGGCTCCAGAGCCAAAAAGATGCCAGAGCTTATGAAATATTAACAGTATGCAGGGCTTCTGTTTTCCCAAAGCTCGTTTGCTTCCCCCCTAACTCCTTTAAAACCTAAGAGAGATCTAAGCACCTTCCCTCTACGTTCCTCCCTCAGACAAAATCATCATCATTAGGTAGGTACATCATATTCAGGGGGTGGGGAAATACAAAGGGGGAGTCGAGACAGTGTTGAAACTTCCTTCCCTTTGTCATTAATGACTTCAGACTACTAAATTGATATTCTTATTTCAGAGGCATTGTGAAACCCTGAGCAAGCAGGAGATTCATATGCTACAAAGAAGAAAAAAGCATCTTTCCCAAAGAGCTTACAATATAAATAATGCAAAGTATAGCTGAAAAGAATTACTGTTATTCTGACTTGATTTATAGAAAAAATAAGCTTGAAAATCCTCCTCCCTTTCTTTTAAAATAAAAAGAGCAGTTAAAAAATGCAAGTCCTTGTGTCTTAATCAGTCCAATTAACATAATCTTGCACCCCTCGTTCTTACTCGGCCCCCATCTATGGTGCTATCGCTTTCTCCCCATGGCTCAGTGCCCTTTTTCAATCACTCTCAGGTCTCTGGGCTTTAAGTAAAACCTGAGCTTGATGCACAACTACCCCAAACTGAAAGTTTATCCCAAACTGGACTTAATAATTTGATGCCACCAGTGGGCATTTCAGTTCTTTGGTAGCCTCCCATGTGTTTTGTGTGTATTGGCAGTCTCCCTCGTATGAGGCTACTTACTGAGTCACTTGAGTCAGAAGAAGTTAGGAAATCAGAATTGGAAAAATGTGTTATGACAGACCATTACAGCGGTGATTCACCTGACCTGAATTCTGCCAGCTCCTCTGTGGTCCCTCTACCTCTTGACTGACCCTGGGACCACCTTTCTCACAAGCCACGTGAAACACAGGGACTAGGTAGGACCATGGGCAGGCTAATTTTGACATAAATCACCTGCTTTAGATTGAAGTTCAGAGCTTGTAAGAGGTGGTGGAAGCTATGAATAAGCACAGTTACAAGCAGGCAAAAGATCTCTAGTACAAGGACAAAGTCTGTCGTGTAAAACAAAGGATGAATTTGCCTCAGGACTCAGACTCACAATCAAATTATTTCAGCTTAACAAGTTATAAGACACCATCTGAGCCACAGAACCAGCCCTTGTGCTGCTCTTAAGCTGCAGCAAATGCAAGGTAATATGATTTAACTTAGCCCTAAAGAAAGAAGGTTAAGCCAAGCAGGATCATTCGCATTTACCAGAGACAAAGAACACCAGCAAGAATTACAACCCAGCGAAACATCTTACCCTGCACGTAGCCATTACAGATTTCACAAAACAAAAATGGACCTCAATGGAATTGGAGACAGTAAAATATTAAGAGATTTCCATACAAAGGCTAGGAACTGACTGCAGAACCTGCATTAGCTGTTTACACAACTGCTGGAAATTATATATCACTTATCTTTCCTTAGCAGTGACACTTTTTCATAGACTACTCTGCCAGCCTGCAGTAGCTGTTGGGAGAATGGGATTCAAAACAGGTGGTGAGCACTGCTGGATTACATCCTACCACCCTCACTTACTCAGAAAAGCCACTGAAATCGTTAGGTGGGGCAATGTCAATAACCACCATTTGCATTTACGAAACTGAACATCACAGTTGAGAAAAACTGTGAGGAGTCTCGAATCTACTGTGCCGACGCAGAGAAAATCTCCTGCCCAGTCCATGGAGGAATTAAAAGGAATCGAGTCAGAAATAAAAAAGGAAAACATCACCTTATCAATATGATAAGGAATCACTTTCTAAACAGCTTAAGGTATCTCCTCTCCCTTTGGCAAGCCTGGCTTGCACAGCCATTTTGTACATCTGTGACCCTGAAACATCTCTGCATTGCTAAATCAAACCGGCACATCAGATAGCAACCCCTTCCCTCTTGCACTGATACTTCTATCCTGTAGAGAGCTCCTTCCCTTCACATACAACATCTCCAATTTATTCCTAAATTGCAAACTGTGAAGAGTAGTCCATAGTAAGGCCCAGCTCCCCAAAACAAGCTTTGCCCTTTTCAGCAAGCTGTTTATGCTACAAGCAGAAGTCATCCAGGCTGCCGCAGCCTCCATTACACCTGTGCTTCTGCTTTGTGAAATATGGCCTCAAGTAGTAAAATGTGTCATAAATACACACGCTGGAAGATAAGCAGTTCCTAATTTCATTTCAGTTTTAGGATGCACAGTCTACACTAAAGTTTATACTTGTAAAGCTTAAAAATTAGGCTAATTCAGTGTGGGGTGAGGGTTTTTTTGTTTGTTTGTTTGTTTGTTTGTTTGTTTTTGCCAACGGGTAAAAACAGAAAAAAAGACACTCAACTAAGTGATTTTTGCTGCCAAGACAGCAGTTATTTTTGGTCTTGCTGGAGGGGGTCAAGCAGTGCACGTAGCCAGGTAATCAGCATGGCACTCAGTACAATGCCTGATACATAATGCCTGAGTTCAGGCTTGGGGAGTTGGAAATAGGCACTGAAAGTACCAAAGAGAGACAAAAATCAAGTTTCTAAAACACAAAGGGTGGTTGGGATGTGGGGTGGAGAAGGGAAGACATGGAAATGACTGCAAAAAAATCCTAAGTCAGATTTCATTAGCTGTGTGTTATGAGACATCCTGAGAACTGGTGCATATACATGTATGTCTCCTGATGCCAGCTCCACTCTTATGCTCAGCAAGGAAGATGCAAGCATCACTTTCAGTCCAGTAATTCAATTAAATACTTCCTAGTAAATGAAGTCACGATCTCCTAACCTCTATTGTTATAACATCTCTTCAGAGAGTTTGATGTTAAAAGTGACATTCTCTCTCATATCTTATCCAAGTGATCATTCAAATATCCAATCATCCCAGCAAGAATGCCTTTTTGGTGAATATTTTCTGAGCTGCTAGACACACAGGTTAAAATCCCAGGATAACTATCTAGGATGAATCAAGGATGACCAATTTAAACTTCCTTTTTTGTCCAGATACATTGTGGTGTGTCATTTAATGCATGAAGACTGTCTAGCCAGGGCACAAAACTTCAGCTCCATCTACTCCCTGGGACTTGCAAGGTTATGAGGCATCCTGGCATTGGTTCAGGTGTAGATGGACTGAGAAATCAAGATAAAGTGGATTCATAATACGGTAATAACCAAACAGTGAGGAACAGAACAGAACACATAAGCAACCAGGCAGCAAAGCATTTGAGCATAAATCCTAATTAATTAGGACTGTCAATAAAAATTAATAGATTGCTTTAATCTTATCCAGGGTTCTTTAAAGTTATTCATCACATTAAAATAAATAAGCCAGGCTGAACTCTGAGGCACTTCTACCTTGGCAACTCCATACTGGGTTCCAGGATGGAGCTGTTCACTGTAACGATCGTCACCCCGAGCTAAATATCTGCAGCTATCAGGCCACAGGGAGGACAGGGGAGACCCGAGGGAAGAAAAGCTCCTTCAAGCACCTACTGAAAACAAAGACAGGAGGAGGCTGCTTCCTCAGGTTTGCTTCATTTCCTATAGCCCCTTTTCTACTGAATCCCTATTTTTAGATGTTTTTTTTTGTCACCTCCTCCTCACTTCGCATTATTACCCAGGAGAAAAATGCATGACTTGGAGCAGAATAGGTAGAGAAGAGTATCCTTTCTGCTTCGCAAAAAGGTAAACTGATTATTTTCTTCTCATCCAGTGAGCTCCTGCAGGTTCTCATCCAACTACACAACACTCAGTACAACAAAAAGGCCTAGGTTCAGTGTTACTGAAAGCACTCTGCATCACATGCACCCCAAGGCCTCCAGATGTACCTAGAATTCACATTCTTGGGAGTAGAGAGCAAAAGAGGATGAGAGATGTCAGAGAACTGAAAGTATTTGATTTTAAACACATTTAATTTCAGATACAGGGTCAAGCCTGTGGCAGAGGAACGAACATTACAGCGATGATGCACTGAGACTGAACTGGCTTGGGTCTTCTTTCTAGCATTAATATTTAAAAGTTCATATGAAAAGCCTTTTGGAACATGACTGCTCCTTTTACACATATCAATAAGGAGTATATGAAGTTGGGAGAATAAGTTGTTTAAAATGAAATACGTTTTAGACAGCAGAAATCTAACGAGGAAAGTAACAGTCCTTGTGTATCATTCGTTCCACAATAGGCATTTTTATTATTATTGTAAGTTATAATACTGCTTAGGATCAGCAGTGGGGATTCCAGCCTGTTTTGCATTTGCTTTCTGTTTCCACAGATCAGAGCGGAAGGAGTGCCCGTGTCAGTGCTGTGCTGCAGGCAGCCAAGTGTTAACAATCCCCCCGACAGGCAGGCTTACTATGGGTTGGCACAGCCAGTAACACTCAGCCTGCATCACTCAAACACTATCAGGTACGGAACTGGTAATGGCACGGAGGAGGTGTGAAAGTGGAGGCAGAGCTGAGTACCAAATTAGCAAGTTTTTATTATTAGCAGCTGTTTCCAGGCATTGCTTAGACTATCCAAAGGCTCGGGATGAAGAACTAGCATTAAAATAAATTTGCATAAACAACTGACTGCAGTCTGTAAAGACACAGACTGGAGGAAAACAGAAGAGCATATCGCTAGTAGCAGCTCAGAAAATGTCAGCAGGCAGAAGAAAGCCCCAGAAACTTTTCTCCAGCCAATTCAGTAACTTTTAGCATGCACCATGGACGGCTGCTGCCTTAGCTGCAAGTAGTGGGATGCTCGCAGGGCACTGCCTTCTGTCAGCAGCTGTTACCAAAACCAAGAATGGCACAAGCCAGCAGCTAACAGGACATTGCTTCCAGAAGCAGCCAAAACTAGAAGGAAAAGGAATAAAAGTTGTGGGAGAGTGTCATTTCCAATCCCCCAAACCAAATTCTGCACTCCAATAGACCTTTGGCATCTCTGGAGAACCAGAGTGCCAGTTACAGTTTGGGGGCCCCACTGGATCACCTTGCTCCTTTGGGAAGCACGAGCATAAATGCCCTGGGAGCTTGCAGGTACCCCAGAAGCACGAGATTTGGTCTGTGGATAACGACTCGCACATGGCCCACTGCTTTTCCAGCTACTGGTCTCTTCACAGAGCAGAGGTTTGGGGGCTCCCCCAGGACATGAGAGCAGGATGAGCCTGGTTCACCTGTGGCTCACGAGTAAATCACTTGGGTCACTTGAGCCACCTGAATAACTCACCTCAATTCCACAGCACTTCATTTCCAAGCAGCAGCAACCATTATTTAGCCCAGACTGAAGCCGAGCAGCTCAGTTACACAATGGCTGGCAGTGGTTCACATCATTGCGGCAGCGAGATGCAGTGATCCTCCTTCCAAGGAGCAAGAGGATGGACCCAGCCCAGAAGCCTTCAGCCTGCCTGAAACACTTCAAGAACTCAAAGCACCTTAAGGCACAGCAGGCAGTTCCCATAAGACCACCCATTGCTAACAGAAGGACTTTGGGCTTCTGTACACAACGGATCAATGGAGTAGAGCAAGGGGCAACGGGAGGACAAAGCTTGAAGGAACAGCCATCCAGTTCCCATAAAATATGTTCCCAGTTCCCAAAAATATGAAACCATGCTCATGCTGCCCCTTGTCTCTCCTTGGCATCATTTACTTTGAAGGAAAGGGGGTGTTAATGGATGCGAAGACCTTTCCCTTCTGGCACTACAGCGGGAGGAATCTATAATCGTCTCTCACAAAGTAAGGCAAGTCCCACACTTGAACTTCTCCATGCATGCCCTGTTCTCATTTCAGCCCCACAAACAGGAACGGCTGCTTAACAAGGCTGACCAAAAGGTCAAGCAACACACTGCTAGAATGGAAAAACCCATAAATAAGTCCCTCTGCAAAATAAAAAATTTGAAAAAAGGAACATAAATGAGGAATTTAAACGGAGAACTAAAAGCAGTGACATCAAAGCAGTCTCGAGCCCATATCCAAGTCTGACTCCTGCAAGCACACCACCATACTGGCAAATCATCTGGTTCCTTTTAGCAGCCATCTGTGCTTGCCTTTCCTTACAGACGGGTGAGCAAACAGAGGAGCAAGCACATGTGAAGCACTGCACGTGATGCACAACTATATTTAGATTCCCTTCGCTCCCGAGTTTGAAAACAAGTAAGTTCAGGTGTTTTAATCGGCAAGCATGAATTTTAACTCCACCTTCACATACCAGCATTAACAAAAAATCAAGAGTCCAAGAAATTAGCCTCCTTTTTATACCTGTTTGTCATGCCTTCTTTCCCATGCAAAGATTTGTGGGAGTCTACTATCACACACCCTCCATTTACATAGGAGACTAAATTGAAGTTTTCACTGACAGACAGACCCCGTGAAGACAGAACACAGAACATCGGGTATTTCCCAAAGAACTTCCATTCCTTCCTGTTTTCTAGTAGTTTTCGTTGTATTTTTGTTTAACATTAAACCCCAGGACCCTCCTAATCCCTGCCAGCCCCAGGAAGCCCCCTCCCATTCACACAAAGAGCCACCGATAATTGCTGCCTGGAACACGGGTGGGTTTGTCTGGGGAGGTTCCCCCCTGCTTTGGGCACAAAGATTATATTTAAACCTGGTTTACTTAGCTTCCTTTCATAAACATGACAGAAAAGGGTCAAAAAATGAGTCCAGAAATGTGTAGCTTCCCTACATGGGAAACTGGAACACAGAGCTCAGCAACCCAAAGAAGCCTACAATTAAAAATAAAGGTTCAGAAGACTTAAAAAGGGTATTTTGAAGTATGGCAAGAAGATTAAACGGAATGAAATGCAGATTCAGCCGTTAATATGTAGCAAGCAGATCTGCTGATAAATAATTAGAATATATCGGATGTTTAAATATCAAGCTTTAGGTTTTTCATATTAAACTCAAAGCATAATCTGCATCTTAACTCTTTATTGAAATACTCCCATGCACAACTCGACAGCCACACTGACGGCAGATCAATAAAACCAGAATGAAGCATTCTCATCAGCTCTCGGGTAACATCAGCTCAGCAGAGGCTAATCGGCAATAAAAGATACACGCTGCCATTTTCAGAGGTGTCTCTGTCATGGCTTGCAGGTGTTTTATGCTGACACCGAGCTGTGCTGTTAGTGGAGGTCACATTTATTTCTTCTGCCTCTAGCTCTGGTATCACTTTGGATAAGCTGCAGTGCTCGGTAAGAGGTGAATGCACGGTATCAAATGACACCAGCAATCTTTGTCTCCAGCTTACTAACACACACTGCCATAAAAGTGCTGAGTCAGAAACATCCGATTAACTCGGAGATCTTAGATAACTACTGTCTCCTACTGAATGAAAAACAAAATCGGAGTAATTTAGGTTGAAAGGGGCCTCTGGAGGTCAGGTGGTCCAACTCCTGCTCAAAGAGCTGTACCAGGTTGCTGAGGGCCTCATCCAGCCAAGCTTTCAAAATCTCCAAGGACTGAGATTCTCTACACAATCTGCTCCGGTGTGTCACCATCCACAATACCAAAAAACCCTATCAGATCATGGAGAAAACAAGCATAAGGCTGTCCCCTCCCAGCCCTGCAGTACACAAGCTACTGCAACTTGCATAAAATAAAATAAAGGCTCCATGTTTGCCTTGAACTCTTCTGCAGGATTTAGTGCAGCTATGTCCCAAAATTTCCCCTTACCCAGTATCCTACCCACGTGCTCCGTCAACAGCACGCACAGGGCTGCTTATGTGACACTCCCAGAAACAAGAAATAGCTTGGACAGAAACAGGGACAAAGCTGAACACATTATAATAATAAATAGGCTTCAGGGAGCAGGATGGAAGGGAGCAGTACGCAAGGAGCACGCTGTATGTGCATAAACAAGAACCAACCCAGACCCAGATTCTTGCAGGATGCCTAGCATAGCGAGGCAAGGGCCAGCACGTCACAAAAACCACACATTTGAGGAAAGCACTAGGGACAAGTATGAGGCTTAAGGGGGTGAGGGACTAGAGAATAAGTTTCAGGGAGCTGGTGCATAAACATTTTGCCCGTGGAAGCTCAGGATCAGGTCTTATTTAAGTCTCAAGTGAAAAGGAGCGTGATTGTCTCTCTGCATCATAGAAGCTCGTGTGATAAGAAATCTCTGCAGATTCAGCTCCTGCCCAGCGCAAAGCTCAAACAGCAGGAGTGTAAATCAGAGCTGAAATGCACTGGCAGAGCTACAGAGGGAGAGAAGCATGCCCAGCCCCTGCCTCTCCAGCGCTGGCTCCAGGACCGCCCCTGCTCTCTCATGTTCGCAAGTAATAATTAGGGTGGGGGTGCAGTGGGAGAAATCAAATCATCAAGAACAAAGTTAGACCCCTTCTTCATAAAGCAGGCCTAATTAGAAGTGTCAGGTCTCATTATGAGCCAGAGCTCCACTAGATTAGAGTGCCGTTACTCAGGAGAGACATATATAGAAGACATGCATCATTTCTTGGGAAGACGGGCACACCTTTCCCCTACCCACACCGCACCCATGAGGACTGGTGGGGGGCAGAGGGGGCAGCAGCAACTCTGCAAGAGCCACGGCCAGTTGCAGAAAGGAGACATTAGGAGAAATGGTGTTGACATCATTTCATACATAAAAGTGCTACTCCTCTTCCCCCTGAAAGACTTAAAGCAACGTTGCCTAAAACATCCACACAAGGCTACTACAACACAGTCAAACAGCACTTTACAGAGCACCCTGTTCATTAAAGTCACTAGATAGATCTGTTAATGTCAAAGAGAGCAGATCTGGAGTCAAGAAAAAGTGTGAATTTGTCTTTCCCATGTCTGCACATAAGTGTCCAGCACTGACAAATTGCTATTCCAGAGAAATCCTGGAATATTTCATATTCAGTGGACACAAGCATTAATACCTGCAGCTATACGAGACACTTCCATGGCAAGCATCTAACAGCATTTGTTAGAGCTCTGAAGAAAAAGGAGCTGGTCTGGAAATCCAGCTGCTATTTTGCCACTCTTAAGCACTTCAAGTGATGCTGCACAGTGAATGAAGATGTTTATCTCTTACTCTACAGCCCATTGTGTGCACCAAGATTCACCTGGCTCCACTCAGAAGCCAACTGCAATGAAAATGTCATCAGCATTTTTTCCTCAGAGCTTTGGCTGCAGCGAGCTCCCTGCAGGCTACACGTACGCTGTAAACCAAGCAAGGATTATTCAGGGCTGTCTGTAGTCTTGGGCTTTGGGGGAATAAACAAATAAAAGATTCAAACCGCTTCTCACAATGCAACAAAAGGATTCCTTTGACAGAGCAAGCAGGGCAGAATTAATTCCTTCAGCAAGCAAAAGAAACCCGGTCATTATACAGCATTTGCTGTCTTAATACTACAAAAAATAGGACGCTTCTTACAGTTTGGTCTTGCTCTATTTCACATCACTGTATCGGAGCAGCAAACAACATACTCCAGCCAAACATAATGAAGGAGGAGGGCAGCATAATGGTAGACCAGAGCCAAGTACGCACAAGGCATTAACTGTACTTCATGCTGGAGTAACAAATCAGCACTTGTCCGCTCCTGTGTTTAGCAGAAAGCTCCTCTTTATGCCCCTGACTCCCAGGGCTGTAACTGCAGTTACTTGTTCTACAGCTGTATGTTAAAACCGGGCACACCATCTGTATCAGTATGGCTGTCTTGCAGAAATGAACTTGACAGCATAATCAGTCTGGTCCAGGATAAGATCACTTGCTTGAATATGGAAAATGAGACTCCACGTAAGGCTACCTTTAAGCCTGCAAAAGCATCGGCTCCTAGGTTCTTTAAAAACAATGTTGTGCTCTTTAGTCTAGACACTGGAGCACACTTGAATAAGATCTCATGGCTATGGGAACTGCAGCTGCTGTGGGTACGCTACACAAACCCTGTTCTGCGAGGGCAGGGATGCTTTTCGTCATGCAGGGATGCGTCTCATGCTCTTATTGCTGCTAAAAGCCTGCCCTGTAGGTTCGCCAGTTACCTAGGGATGAATGCTTTCCCCATCAGAAGCTGATGATTACAGCAGCCAAACTCAGTTCACTTGTTCAACTTATGCCGTGCTCAGCCTGAAAACAAATCTCATCAAATAAATGGGAGCAGCAGCACAGGAATTCAAAGCCACACAAAAGGTGTGAGAAATTTCATCTCCCCCGAGCAGTCTTTGGTCATTGCTAAGACTGCTCATTAAGGCCAGCAATTTAGCTCTAAGAGGGACAGTGATCCTACATAAAAAAACAGCTTACAAGAAGTATCAGGAGACTACTTTCAAGCACGCAGTTCCCAGGCCTGGCCGCAGAACCAGCACATAAGGAGGAGATAGGTAGGACAAGCTCCACCATCAGCTGCTGTTTGGGGAGACTCGTTGGCCAAGGGAAGCCAGTAGTTGTAGCCTTTCTGCATTTCAGCAAAGCTTTTGATACCGTTCTCACAATATCATTCTGGACAAAATGTCCAGCAAACAGACAGGCAAAAACATAACACAACGGGTGAACACTTGGCTGAGTGGTCAGGCTCAAAGGGTTACAGCAAATGGGGTTACATCAGCCTGGCAGCCAGTCACTAGAGAGGTTCCCACAGGACTCCATGCTAAGGCCAGTTCTCTTCAATGTTTTCATAAATGACTTCGATGCAGGGCCTAAGGTATGCTAAGTAAGCTTGCAGATGGCACAGCGACAGGACCCGAGGGCACGGCATGGAGCTGGGACAGGGGAGGGTCAGGCTGGGGGTTAGGGAAAGGTTCTGCACCCAGAGGGTGGTCAGGCACTGGGACAGGCTCCCCAGGGCGGTGGTCACAGCACCAAGTGCAAGAAGCATTTGGACAATGCTCTCAGACACATGGTTTGATTTTGGGGTGGTCCTGTACGGAACCAGGAGATGGACTTGATGATCCTTGTGGGCCTCTTCCAACTCAGGATATTCTGTGATTCTAAGCTATCTGTAAGCCTCAGGCAAAGTTTCCTCCATCAAGAACAGTTCTGTAATTCTTGCCCTAGCAGAGGAAAATGTGATACCACTGCTTCTGCTCAGTGAAGTACTTTAGTGTGCTTCCCCAGCAAGTGCTGAAGCCAAAGGGTATAAAATACATAAACACAAGCCCAAGAAGCTTCACAAATCCAGAGCACATGACCATGGGATGCTTCTCATTCATACCAGCTTGCCCCTAGCACATCAACCTTTATATGTGGTACTTGAGTAATTTATACTCCTGACTCTCTTTGAGAATTGAAAAACTTCATTGACAAACAAAGACATCATTGCTGCACTCAAAATGATCGAGGTGTAGACACGTGTGTGAACAATCCTACTGACTTCTGAGTAATACATGTAAAAACTAACAGATCAGAAACATGAGATTTAGAGTTAGCCCTTTTACCTGAAAATGTCACTGGAGTTGATACTGATCCAGCCTTGACCCCTACCTAGCTCTCTCTGGCAAAAGTGCTAGGGAGTGCTAGCTGGGCCAGTGGCTTAAAAGATCCTAGGAGACTGGTCCAGAGATTTTCAGAGCAATAGCTGCAGATTTGAGGTTTTGTTTTAAAGATTAAATCAATGTGACACAGAAAGATACAAAAGAAGATGGAGAAAAAAAGCACACAGTGCTTTGTGATCATCTGCATAGCTCTACCAGATGTTACTGCAGTTTCCATGGGAAGGGTATGGTATTACCTGTAACTCATTCTAAGTTTTGTTACAGACACCGGACTGCAGGTTTGACCTTGCAATGTGTTCCAAGTTTGATGTGGCCTTTAAAACAACTGCTGAGGTCTGGCTGATCCACATGGTATTTACACCAATGGGAAAGAGACTAGGCCCTGCATAAAGAAGTTCATCTCCAAACGTGCAGGTTATTTATGCTTTTACCTTGTGTTAGTATTAATGGAATTGTGCATGCTCATCTTTTGTTCATGAGTTCCACTCTAAACAGCAGAATCTCATCATTTAGCTGGCCGATCCTTCAGCCTATGCTTCTTGCAGGGATGTTAGAAATGCCATGAAATGCAATGGTGAAGTGGTTCTGTTTGGTTACACCAAAGTTTTGCCAAAAGAGTGCTTCTGTATCCATATAAAATCGCCAAGGGTTATGACAGTGATGACAGTGGTAGACATGCAACCAAAGTAACTGGTCCACTGCTTCCTTGCAAAAGAATCCTATTGTCTGAAGAAGGTGCCATCCTCAAGGTGAGAGCTCCACTGAGCTTACTCACATTCAGCCTTTACCTAAAAACACATTGCATCCACAGAATAATACATGTGTCAATGGAAAAGCCAGTAGCTTATTCCCAATGCATGAGGTAGGTCAACACGAAAAGCACTCTGGATTCAGTCCAGGCGACAATAATAGCCCTAACAACTCCTGTACTTACTTTTCCTCTGACATTATCAACTATTATCACAGCTCCAACAACCAATGGCAACCTGGAGGTCAGATACTTCCAACCAGACACTTCCCTTCCCAGATAAGACCAGCTGGACTGTGACCCCAGGCTCTTCATGACAACAGCTAATCCTTCAAAGCTGAGAAGTTTCCAGCATGAGGACATCATTGTGCTTCATTAACAAATACGTGCTTATTTTCTTTAAAAAAATATCTGGTATGTACATTAATTCTTCAACACACAATTTCAATTTTAGGAAAAAAAAAAAAAGATGTTCTGAATTGCTCTCTTGTCACCTGCACAGGAGGAGACAGAAGGAAGAAGGTATCTCAGCTATAGACAGTAGCGTGGCCCAGTGACAGGCAATGTAGTTCACTGATGAGATTAAGAACTGACCAATACAGGTTTTTGTGTTTTGGTTCAGAGGTGGGAGGCATTAATCCACTGTTCAGAATTAACACCACATAAATGCATCCCCCTGCCTCCTCTCAAAAATCTGCGTACTGATTGCCTTGCAATAGTGTTGGCAGATCACAATATTACGACAGGATCTGAAGACTAAAGAGCTGGGTGTAAAAACAGCAAGTAGGGTCACGCAATATCAATCCCATGGTATTCAATTTACCCAGGTGATTTCCACCTCCTAAATCCAGTACAAGAGCTGCCAATTAACTCATCTTGAGAGGGTAAACAACACAAACCCAACATCCATGCAGCTCAGATGCTGGCAATCTCAAACTTGCTCAATTCACCTGCTCTATCCACAGCACACCAGGTATTTCAGCAGGACAGACAACACATACACTGAATGGAGAAAATGGAGAAAAAAAGACAGCTTCTGCAAAGACGGCTCACAGAAATCAATTCCTCTAACAGCTAAGATGAAAGGCACAGGCTTACAATGTACCCAAAATAAACCCAAAACATACTTCCATCCCATAAATTAATTCTTCACGGGTGAATAGATGCAGAGCTCCTCTGCCTTTCAATTTCCATTCACCTCGTTCCCCCCTGCCCCTCTGACTTGCACAGGTAGCCTTTTCTGTTACAAAAATGTAGTTAATACAAAACTAGAAAAAAGCCGATGGTATCCCCATTCAGCACATTGTTGGAACTACAATTCAGTGTTACCTCAAAGGGAGTTACATCCAATTTAAATAAACTTCCCAACTGATACTGCAAAAAGAACCACTTCAGAAATAAAAGCTTTACTGACCAAACATCACAAACCAGCGACAACGTCTGAAAATACCTGCCCTTCACCCCTCTCATGGCATGTCCTGCGTCCTTACATAGACATACTCTTCCTTTACCCCTGTCAAACAGATCATTTATCATATTTTATAGAAGCTTCGGCTGAACTCGATGTCACTGTGCCACAGATGCTTACAGGCTCTTAGTTTCACTTCTACTGCAAAATTGCTTCAGTCTCTTCACAATATTAAGAAGAAATTTAACATGCAAATATTCGGATGCTAACAAATAAACCCACCCACCCCCGTGGCATGTTCATTAGCACCTACCTTTCCCTGTAGTCATTATCTGCAGTGCTCCTGAGATGCTGAGGAAGAGCACTGTGCTCCGAAAGCAGCCCTACAGTACATGGCTGTCCGTAACTTAACCACCAGCAAACTCTCCACCCTCCTAAATGACTTCTCTGTGTGACCTAGCAGATGATTGCCACCTCTCCTCCAAAATAAAAGCCTGTTCAGCACTCAGCTGAGCACCATTTGTCCTCCCCTGCCTGTTTGCTCACATCACTCCCCTTTAAATTTAAGGATTTTAAATCCAGAGTGCGGCAATGTGCTTATTTACAAATTTGTGTAATAGGAAGGAAACCGAGCTGCTCTTGCCCATTTATATCTTCCACAAGGATGTGCAGTCAGCTGGTAGCACTGATTTTTGAATCATAGACATTATTACTTTCTCATCCCCTGCGGGGATAAAAGGGTCTTTCCTTGCTTTTTTTATAGCAAGGGAATGCTGAGTCAATTTAATTTCCTATTTCATTTTCTATTTCAACTTGAAAACAAAATAGAGAACAAGCCGTAATGGAAAATTAAATTGCACAACGAGGCATGAATGCAAGAAGCACAGCATGGTGTTTGTCAGTTCAAAACCTCTCTGTGATATCACAGAAACTCACCCCTCCTTCCACTCTAATTCTGGTGCTGGGATGTGTGTTGACAAACAAACAATGTCCCACCCACAGGCACATGGCAGCACTTGGTTATTTTTCTCCTTACAATAAATAGCAAAGTGACACCCAGTGACTAGCTTTATTACTAGCGTGACATGGGAATCTAGAATAGGTAATTTTCAGCTAATTGCCTCTGAGCTGTCAAATTTCTCTTAAACCAAAAGAGAATCGACCCAACAAGTAGCGTTACTTATCTTAGATTAACAGCACCTCAAATACAGAAGTGGTTCTGTCCAGGAATAACTCTGTTCCTTCTTCTCAGGCTTTCAGCAACTGGAATCATCATTTCTGCTATTTAAGCATCGTTTTAATCTGCTTACTCCTAGAAATCTAACAAAACCAGGCAACAACTAAAGCTGCATCCGCCTCTCGCCTTACTGTGTGTAAGCATACATGGGGGGAGATCTCAGCTCCAGACTGCTGGCATTACATCTCCTGTTTCATTTCCTTGCAGCCCAAGCCCGCTACCACCTCCACTGTTTTTAAGTCTTGCTCTCCTGAGCAAATGCAAAATTCTGTGTAGAAAAGGCAGTTCGGTCCCCTTCATACTGACAGGTCCCACGTTACTGGCACACCACGGCAGGGTCCCTGCACATACCTGTGTCGAAGGGCCTCACAGAAATCACATCACGTAAAATAAACACATACATGCAAATGTCTCACGTTAACACATGGTGTTATGATACCATAATGATCAAGAGCATGAAAAACGCACCAAAGCAGTGTGGTTATTAATAGCTCTGGTTTGGATCATTTCCTATCCATCTGTATCTCTCAGCAGATCACTTAGCACGTCCCTAATCTTGAATACAAAGTTCTCCAGGCTCCTGGTAGACTCAAGACAATTCAAACCCACGGAAAAAAAATTGCATGCTTTATGCTCAGGTCCTTCCAGACACGAGGCCGAGGAAGCCTGTGCAGCATGAATTTCCTGGAGTAAATGAAAGCCTGTTTATGTCCACTAGCCTCTCCCCGTATCACATCCAATTAAAGATCATCACGCAAGGCCACGCGAAGACAGCAGCTGACTCGCTGGCAATTATTGGCTCTTTCATGCTGAAAACGTATTTGTCCCAGGGGAAAAAGGCATCTGCATAATTAGCAAAAGCAGTTATACAAAAAATAATTAGCTTGCTGAAAGCCTGAAGGGGGAAAAAACTATAATTTTTGCTTCAAGAGGCTGACTAATTACAGGCCCGATAACAAAACAGAGATGCACCACGAATCATCGAGAAACCCAATGTGGATTTTAACTTCATATTCCAGACACCAGGTCTGCTGGTAGCCTAGCAACAAGCAGCATACTTCAGCATACCAAAACCTCCCTCCCTCCTCACGAAACACCTCGCACAATGCGAACCTCCCCCACCCCACCGCTCGCTCGATTCTTCTGTTATCCAACAGTGAACACAAAACCTAGCCAAAAAAATCAGCCACCAAGATAAAGCCAAAGCAACACTAATGGACCACAGTAGACAAAAGGAAATATAAGGAAATAATTCCTAGCTTTGGTTCTTGACAAAGCTCGCAGCCTGATTAGAGCTGATTCATTTGTTTTACAGATGGGATCAGAACACATCCTGTTCTTTAAAGGACTTTCACTAGTAAGCTGAATAAAATGTTCACCTGTGTATGTGTCATAGAAAGCATCAGTTAAAAGAAGTCTTTAGCAACTTACAGGAACTTTACTAATCTTCAAATTACTCCTGATATACAAACAATGCTGCTGCAGTTGCTTTTTTTTTTTTTTATTTGAATCTTCAGTGACCAGCAGCACTAGCATCGATCCCACTCACCAGAGGGAGCAGTCCAGAAATCTCATCCCAAGCAGTAACCTGAAATCTAAAGGATCAATCTTAACCCAAATTCTTCTTTGACCAGATATTTTGGCACGCTTTACCCTTTCAGAAAGGATTCTCACCTTCCCACCTGCCCAGTAACGCTGTGTTGTGCGAGAAGCCAGCTCTGCCAACCATTTTCAAACCCTGCTGTAATTAGCACACTCCAGCTGTCCTGGGCCAGGGCTCAGTAACAAACTGCTTTTATTCATGCAGGGAGCACCCAGGGCAGAAAATCCAGCGTGAGCAGGTGCTGCTGCATCTTCTGCAATGCTGACGAGTGCTTACAGAGCTGCAGGCTGCACAAACATCTGCCTGTCTGCTTCCCAAAACCTCTGGGACACGAACGCAGGCTGTGTAGAGCTGGAAACAGAACAAGGTAGGTGCAGAGAGGCACTAACCTGAGTTTTTAAGACCTGGTGGAAATCTACCACATTGCCTGAAGTGATCCCATCCAGGCCATGTAACGTCACTTACCAAGGGCTAGCAGCGTGCTCACGTGTTTGCTGCTGCTGTAGAAAAGGCCTGGGAGCTACAAACCAAAGGGAGTGCTCCCAACACTAACAGGTAGGCATCCTCATAATCGATACCGTGCTCTGCCAGAAGCAAAGGACTAACAATGCTGAGACAGCTGTTGCCTGAGAAAGGCTAATCCTTCGGTCATGCAATATTTATCGTTCTTCCTGGTGACAGATGCTGAAAATGTCACCTTTGTTCAAAAGCTGCAGGAGGCATCAGGGACACAGGAAACCCTACAGGACTTGCCTTTAGGTCATAACAAACTTGTGACCATGGGTGAAGATGAGCCTCATCACTGGCTTACACAACCTCGAAAACATAAACTACCGATTTTCTCATCCTTGGCAAAAGATGGAAAGCATCCCGGTAGACCAACAGGAGAGCCTATCCTTCCTGCACCTTGCAGTGCTCCTCCACGCTCCCCAACCCCTCTTTCCCTCTGCGACTTTTTGGTGCCCACTCAGGAGTTTCAACAGAAAAGAAATGCTAACACACCAGGGACTGCATCCCGCCACTGCACAGGCAAGGACGGTGAGACATCAGGTTGGGTTAAGCAGAGTGAGGAAGACAAAAGTATTTGTGCTGGGAAGCACAAAAAGACTGTTGGTAGAGCCAAGGGCATGAGACAGGGTGTGTAAGGTCCTCAGCAGTGCATATGCAAGGGATTTAAACATCACATTCATCAGAATGGTGGCAGAGGAAAACTAAATTTTCAGCAAAGCCTAAAAGTAATAAATCTAATACAGATAGATGCTTTACTTTCTTGGTTGTTTGGTTTTTTTTTGGGGGGGGGAAAAAAAAAAAAAAAAGAAAGGTCATGTTCTTAAGGAATCCTTCCTTGACTGAGCTTTAAAACATATGGTCTGCTTTCTTGGAAAGAGATGGCACACCAAGAATCATCTGCCTACGAAAGGTCATCCCTATTGTCCCATCTTGCTTCTTTTGATGTTTTCAAGATTGCCAGCAGCTATGAATCACGTCATAACATATGCTGGGACATTCAGTCTGGAGACCAGAACCAGCTCTCAGAAGCCAACCAGTAGCAAGTGACGGCTCTGGTACTGCTCAGGATCCTGCATATCCTAAAATAATTGCAGAGCTAGAACTTGCGTTGCAAATCCAAATTAACTCTAGCTTTTCACTCTTCAGTGAATTTCAGTTCTTACACATTATCTCACCTCTTTCATATTAATACTCTTCTAATCAGTTGTGACATACCTGACTTTCTACAAAAATCTCTTTCATTTGGCTTTGAAAAACCCTGAGTAAATTTAGCTTAAATTTAGCTAGTGGCACAATAACCACCCAAAACTTTTCCCCTCCTCATAGAGGAAAGACCCAGCAGAAATCCCACCCACAGACATCATCCCAGCACATCATTTGTTTAAAATGACAAAGTAGCAACACATCTCACAAGGCACAGAGAACAGCAAGCTACACGGTATGATACACCAAGTGAACTTTTCCTGTTTTGAAAATCCAGTCCATTGCACTGCCAGCAAAACAAAATTCCTACCATAGCCTAGCCTGTGGACAGCAGGGAAGTTGGATCAAGAGCAGGCTTGTTTCAGTTTGAGCTAGGATTTCAGAATAAACATCTAGAGGTTGTAAACCTCAAGGTGTTTGCTAAGGGATTAAATATTTACTTTCTCCTTTAAAAAAAGTACAAGGAGATTTGCACCTCAGCTGCACTCGTGAGCAGATGAGGCCACTCTAAGCACCATCTACATGTACAGACCTTATTTTCCTACATTATGCAAAAGCACGGAGGAGTTTTAACCCATTCCAACACAGAGGAACCTGTTATAGGTTTTCATCACTTACAGATGTAGAAGGGAATATCATGTGACATTTTGGAATAACCCAAAATACAACTTAATTTTCAAATAAGTCCATTTTATTCATTCCAGATGAATAAAATGAACCTGCAGCACTGAACCCGCATTTTTCCACCTCTGCTCTACTCAGCTCTTGGCAGAAAGATGAATTCCCTCCTTTGAACCAGAAAGCATCTCAAAAACATTTCTAAAAATGAATGATATAAGAAAAGCAGTAACAAGACACTTGTTTTTAAAGCAAGCAAAATTCTGCGCTTGGACAAGTACAAAAAGAAAGTTCTTATAAGAGCTTTCACTCTAGTTACCAGTGATACTCATACAAAGCATACAAACTTAGAAATTGCAAAAATACAATTCCTAAACAGTATGAATATTAAATAGGACACTACAGTAGTATGTACACCTTGTGCTTTGTAGGGCATTAAAACTGAAAAGGCTTTTTCTCTTAATTTACTATTTATTTTGCTATCAATTTAAAGAAAGATGCCCATGGACTTGAAAACAGAAGTTGTATTTTGCTAATTGAAGTCAACAGGAAAAGAGAGTTAGCAATACCTTCTGTTCTTGAAATTCACCTTAATACTACCAGGAGCACAGAGCAGACAAACTAAATGTCAAATCAAGCTGTGTGTATATTTTTGAATGATCCCCATATTTGTTTTTTCCTAGCAGAATACTATTTTTCCATCCATAGTCTCACCAACTGAAGGCACCAAAAAGAATGCAGGCACTTCTACTCACCCCCTGAACTCTGGATCATGTTTCCAGACTTTTGGACCTCGTCGAATTTTGTAAAAATTACATTCAACCTGTTTGAAAGTTAGAGAAATAAATCTACAATCAGTAATTGAACTTAACTTTTAGGAACTTTCTTATTTAAGATATTACAGGACAGATTTTGCTTCATTCAACACCGTCAGAAATGTCAATATGGAAGGCAGTTGTTTCAAAATTATTTAAAAAAATCACAATGTCCAATACCTGATAAAGAAAAAAAAACAGTGATACCATACAGACAAAAGAAATATGATCAGAAATCCTGCACTACTGAAGATATGGCAGGTCTCCTTGTAAATGCATTTCCAGTTCATTACTGCTTTGCCTATTTTTAACTGGTTGCAGAAATACAACAGAAAAAAAATGCAAACTTTGCACAATGTTCTTGTTTGCCCATGACATTTCTTTCCTAATCATGTCATGGGCCCAATAGAGCAGATCTTTACCAACAGAGCAGATCTTTACCCCGTCTCACTATTCCCTCCTAGAGAGCATTCCCCTTTAGGCCATGGTGCAGCAGATGCTTTCACTAGAAAACAAGAGGCAACAATATCACACCCCACCTCTGAAACCACCTCTTTCCCTGCTGCCTTTTTGTGCATTGACACACTGCCATCTCCTCCATCCTCTCATCTAACCATGTTTGATCCTGCACACTGGGAACGGCAGCAAAACTAGAAGCACAGAAACAAATCGCCACCCAGGCAGCTGCACACACAGCCCAGGATGCAGCTGGGGAAGCTGCAGGCGAGGTGAATAAAGGCTCCCATGCAACCACCTCACACATCAGGTCTCAGAAAAGCACAGGTTTAAAAAGCAAAAAACCAAAACCACAGCAAGTTCCTGGATTTCACATTGTCGAAGATCACAAGCCCTACACTAAGCATCTGTCCCCAAGAAGTCAACTAGCACTGACTAAAGCGTTGAGTATGATTTAGTGGCAGACACAGACAGCCTGTTTACGTTTGCCTTGTTTGTTTTAATAAAGCCTTGTAACTGATGACACTGACTACAGGGTTCTCCAGATGACAACCCTGTAAGTCACATACACCCAGGCTACTTTAAATGCCCTCTCTAGAGAGATAGTACAAACACCACGTTACATCTCAACTCGGGTAACTGGTTAGCTTTCAAGAGATGCCATGGCCATAATTTTGAGATACTTAGACAAAGGTACAGGATCCACGTTAAACAAAAATCCCAGGTAGGTGCATGTAAGGATGAAAGAAAAACTCTGATCCCAAGAAATGGTTCAATCATGCAGCACATTAAGCCTTGTAAAAAGGAGGGTTTAAAAAAAAAACACACAAAAATAGTTAAAACATAAGGATCTTCTCAACTTACCGAGACTGGGGTAATCCTTTTTTACTGAGATCAGCCCTTACACGTTCACCGACGTGCCTGTAGATCTCCACAAGGCTGTTTATTGCTGCATCTCGAACCTGAACATCGGATAGGAGAGAAATCAGTCATCTTTATAATTTAAATAAATAAATCCCTGCCCTACTTTGGAGAAAGAGATTTGCATATTTCCCAGCAACAACAGCTGCCCCATACACATGATCACAAAAGCCTCTGCTCCTAGCGGTATCAGTGTATTCCATTAGCAGTATCAGGAGGGCTAATTTTACCTAACTTTCCGTGCTGATGATAAAATATGGAAGGAGGGATCATCAGGCACCTGAGTCACCACATGAACACCTGGGTGAGCTGCCAACGGAGCAGTTTCCCAGTCAGAACCCCCAGACCCACTGCTCCTGCACAAAGCTGGTCCTGGGCTGGATATTGCCAGCAGAGGAAGCAAAAATACCACAAGGGTCAAAGTACCAAAAGCATCTGACTCTCTGGCCAATCTTTAGCTGATGATAAATGAAATTCAGCCTAACAGCACAGCAAAGCAGCAGCATGAAGCCATCAATAGCTGCACACCCTGTGCTTTACCTGCTGGCCGAGGTAGCTCAGCAGCACCAGGAAGGAGCACAGCCTAGATTCCCTGCTGAATAGCTTTGCATGTTTTCCACACTCATTTGCAAAACTGACTGCTGGGCATATCTTACCCTCTGCCTCCCATGGGAAGAGCTGGCCCCCAGTGCCCTCCCAGGGCAGCCCCGAAGGGTTGCAGGTTTGTGCCGAGCTTCTCAGAGGTCTGTCTGGGGACGGGGTGAACCCCACAGGGGGTGAGGCAGGCTGCCCCTACCACCACGCTGGCTTTAAGCTGCCACAGCAGTAGCAAAACGTCAGGGCTCAATTTTATTTCTCAGGAAGTATAACAGGATTTACATGATAGCTAACTGCTGCTCACCGTGTTACATAAGCTCTTAATTAGATAAAAATAAATTAAAAAAACCACTCCGTCTGAAAATGGCTATCAGAAGCCTCTCATGTCCCCAACAAAAGGGAAAAACACTGCGCTTGACATGGATCTTGCTCTGCACCACGTTTCACCAAGAGAGGGCAGCATTGACCGAGCATCAGCAGCCTCAGATGTCCCACGGCTCAGAAGGCACCCTCGCAGCAAGAGATTTGTATCTGACCAGCTCGGGCACAAGATGATTTAGCAAGTGGAGGCCCTAACAGCCATGGAAATATGGCCAACACAAACCCTTTCCCCAGGTGCCTGCCCCAGAAAGCAGATGGAAGTGACAGGCTCTTTTTTTTCCAGTACGTCTTTTTGACACGTTCTGTGGATTTAAGGCTCCCATCCAGCCTAGCTCGCTTCCAGCCCTTACTCACAACCTCCTCACACAACTCATGGCAGCGCACACGGCTAGGCTGTCAGACTGGTCCCATTTTGCCCTCCCTGCCCAGAGGGGTTCATACCTAAAAGGTGCTCAGATGCTGCACTGGGCCCAGAGGGATCCCCCAGCTTCCCCTGCACTCAGGTTTTTGTTCTGTTCACATCACCTGCAGACCAATTCTGTTCTGCTGAAGTTCTGATGCGATTTAGATGTTGTTGGAGACATATTTCAAACCTTACCCGTTCAAAATTAACCAAAGGATTGCCAGTCAGCACTCACCGAGGGCAGCATGGTCAGCTAACTTCTCAGCCAGAACCCAGAGCCCCAATTACTGACGAGGATAATCAGCACACCTTTAAGAAGCAACTCGCACCAAACACTCACCTGGCTGTTGGGATCTCCAAGCAAGTTACAGATGTGTGGCACTATCTTACTCAGCGTTAAGCTCTGAGCTCCAGATCTGGCAATAAAGAACAGAAGGAAACTAGCATGAATCCTGGGGCACGCCTGCGTGCACAGCTTGGGTCTGCGGGGGGCTGCACTTACGCATTGAGTGTTGCGATAAGGCAGAGGCAGATCCCTTCTCTCGTCCGGAAATTCTTGTGTTTGAATCCTCCTAGCATCCTATCCCACACGTACTGCGGAGGACAAAAGAAGGTGAGACAGGGAAAAAGGAAACAGACAAAGAGAGGCTGTTTCTCCCAGCAGACACACACCACAACACCCCTGGAGCTCATACATAAGCTTTACATCAATCCTGGCAGAACGGGACAGGTGGGAAATCATTTTTAGGTGTGACCAATTTTCATTCTTTGCTGAACTCACCCTAACTCACTGCTAGCTAGAATACTTTTACAGAAGCAGAAGATGAGTTTTGGACAGGAACACAGGGGAAGAAGCCTTCTGATAGAAGGAAAAGCTGGAAAGAATTAACAACCCCGCAGAGCACCAGAGCATTGAAACCATAAGGTCTCGAGCAGCTCCTTGCTCAGCAGCCAGTCGCTCACTTGCACGCTGTGAAGGTTTGTCAGGCGTACCTGCGGGTTAGCAGCTTGATCCATGATTTTCAGCAGCAAGGTCTGGTCCTGCTCCCTCACCGAGTCTTTGGAGTCTCCCAGCCGGTCGAGCAAACTTGGCAGCACTGCAGGAAGAGCACAGCGACACCCCAACCTCTCAGAAGGAAACTGCTTTGACATGCTTTGGTTTATTATTTCCTCCAGTTTATTATTTTTATTTTTCCCCCCGTTACAAAGGCTCAGCCTCTTTCCAAGCTGCATTTCTGCAGCCCTGCACCCCTGTACCTTGTGTGTGGGCCCCTTACCTGTGCCGATCTGGGCCTTGAAGCGGTCCTGCAGGCGCGACACCAGGGCGGAGAGGATGTCGATGCCCAGGAGCACCACCTGCAAGCAGAGCACGGGCACGGCTCAGCCGCGGGGTTCCCCTTAAACCTCTGCTCCCCGGGGTGCCCGCTGCCTGCAGCCCCGCCGGGTGGCCGCCAGGCGGCGCTAACGGGCGCCTCCCGCCGCCGGTCCCACCCCTCCTGGGGAGACCACGCCCCCTATGCAAATCAGCTCCCCGCCGGCGCGGGGCACGCTGGGTAGCGCCTCACCGGCCCCCGCCGCGGCTCCAACCGGCGC
Source organism: Aythya fuligula (assembly GCF_009819795.1). Classification (NCBI taxonomy): domain Eukaryota; kingdom Metazoa; phylum Chordata; class Aves; order Anseriformes; family Anatidae; genus Aythya; species Aythya fuligula. The sequence continues at coordinate 25,361,738 of NC_045564.1, read as the reverse complement.
CGGGGAGGGGCGGGGCGCGAGCGAGGGGGGTCGCGGGCACGCGGGGCGCGCCCCCGAGCCGCGGGGACGCGCGGGGGGCGCCGGGCGCGCGCGTCCCCTCGCCGTGACCTGGGCGGCGCTCGGCCGTCCCTTAGCGCGGGCGCGCGGCGAGGCGCCGCAACCGTCCTTATCTTGGGGTTGCGCGGCCGCCCGATGAACGCGTGGTGAGGGCGGCACTGCTAACGCCAGGCAACACACACGGCGCCCGCTCCGAGAGCGAGGCGCAATTTTTGGAACCGCGCCACGGCACCGCCTGCCCGGCGCCAAGTGAGCAGCAACACGGCAGCACCGCAACAGGGTCTGTTCCCTTAGGTACCCCGGGTGTGCCTGCACCCCTCACACACCCGGGTCCTGCACTGCAAAGCTCGCTTCTGGTAACTCAAAGCACCTGCCCCCAGCGCCTTGGGGGGGGGAACTGAAAGGCCTGCAGGTGGCTCCCTGTATCAGTGTGGTGGGCTTGGAGTCTCAGCAGCACGGAAAAGAAATTGCACAAGAATTCAGCCACAGAAACAATATTTTTAAATACTCTTCAATAACCTTCAATACGCAAAGGCCTGGAGAAGCACCGATGCACTCAACAAATACAACACACGGGTGAGAAAGAGCCCTTCCCAGGCAGCACAAGCCTCAAGCACAGGAGCCATGGCAGCACCCCCAGCACTGCCAGAACTCCTCAGGGCACAGAACATCCGCACCCCCAAGATCCAGCAAGGGATGCTCCCTGCGCTTGCTATTTTAGTCCTGAAGCCAAGCACGTGTGTGGGGGCAGGGGGCAGTAACACAACCCCCAGCAATGGATGAACGCAACACCCCGGCCACGTGCGCTCCCCTGTCCAGCACGCTTTTCATGGCAAGCACCAAAAACACAGCAGCAGCACCATCGGTTCCACTGGCACGACTCCAGGATGTGGCAGAAGAGCTGAGCAGGGGGAAGAACCCTGGTCTATCGATTCCGAGTCTCTCCGGAGCCACACGATGCCATCCAGCCCCTCACACAGCGCTTTCAGAAGCCACAAGCGATTCTGGCTGCGGGGCCATCGATTTGTCATTCAGTACAGCCGCACCTCCAGGAGCAGCTGCCTGCTCGGGATGGAAGTTTTGCCACTGGAGCGTGGCAAAACATTGCTTCTCCTCATCCACAGACAGATTCTTAAATACGCAGGATTTAGAAAATTTAATTAATTAGTGTGGGAATTTAAGTTTCCAAACAGAGCGGCCCTATAGTGACTTTTGTTCTGTTTTAAGGTACCGACAAGAGGCCAGGTGTCTGTTTTGGATTTCAGAGAACAGGGAAAAACCACAGAGCTCGAGCATTTCTCACACCTCCAACCTTTGTTTGTAAGAACCCACCGAGCAGCAGCACCTGAGGAGCACCGCTCAGCCCCCAGTCCAGCCACCAAGCCCATCTGAAGCCCACAGCGCCTGGGACAGCGACAAAGGGCAGCAACGCCCACGAGCAGAGCGACTGTCTGGCAGCTGAGCTAGCAGCAAGGAAACTGGACAGCGAGCAAAACAAATGGTTAACGAACGCCCTCCTTCGTTTGCAGGTCTGGGAGGAGAGGAGCAGCTCGGTAAATAATGCATAGCTCGAGAGTGGAGCAAACCCCAGGGGCCTCAAGTCTAATGCTGGGAGCATTAAGGAAAAACTCATCAGGAGCGAGCACCACAGGGAGGTTTGTACAGCTACCGCTAGGGCACGAGGGGACCTTTCTTGCTCAACAGCAGAAAACCCCAGGAACCATTTTTCTGGGTCCAGTAAAAACAACAACAAAAAAACAACAACAACAACAAACAAAAAACCAGCTCCAGCAGCAGCACCTCCAGGATGCTCAGCACCTTGTAGGTGGAAGCAGAAATGCTTCTGAGGGGCCCGACAGCATCCAAAAACGCTGCCATAATCCCCAACACCCCAATGACCCAACAACAAACTCCACAGAGAAAACAAGAAGCATCCGAGATACCTCTGCTAGCTGCAAAAGGAAAAACCACACTGAGACCACTGCCCATGTAAGCAAGGGCCTGAATTCTGCCCAAATCCCAGCTCGGGTAAGCACAAAATCCCCGCCTGGAATTCCCCCTCGGTTTCTGCCAGAAACGGCCTTTTTTCACTTTCTGTTGCTAAAGAGTGCTGGTAAGTGCTGAGGAGCGCAGCAAGCAGCCAAGTAAATAAACAGCTGATGTTATAGCTGCCAGAGAGCCTCCACGGTTCAATGATTTAGAAAGAACAGCACGATGGATTTACTGGGCAGTGGAGCTGCAGGGAAAGGTGAAAGCCAGGCTACATTTAACCACGAAAAGCAAGGCAAAGAGGCCTCTCACGTGCCCCTCACCTGCAGCCACGGCTCTGTGCTACCAGCCTCTGGGCACAGCTAGGGCTGAGCTGGCTCTCCCAGCAACTGGCACAGCAGCTAGCAAAAGGAGCATCCCAAAAGGAGCATCCCAAAAGGAGCATCCCAAAAGGAGCATCCCAGCCACGTTTTCACACAGAAGAGCTGTTCTTCCAGCACACTCAGCAGATCTTCACGCAGGTTTTAGCCACAAGAGATGAAGCAGGTGCTGACCACGTGTCTGATAGCTCACGGACAGCTCTTCCAGTGCGCAGCATCACAAGAGAGGAGGATTTCAAGAGCTGGTGTGACAAAACTGTACATGCAGGTGGAGAGCAGACGGGGCACTTCCAAGCCCAGTCCCACTGCTGAGCTGCTCACCTGAGCGAGCCCCTGAACGCAGAGGGTCAGTGCTAGCTGGCGGCGATGCTTTCCACACGCCAGAAGCAGCCAGCACGTGCCCCAGCCGCACAGCAAACGAGCTTTCTCCTCCTTCCTAAACACATTCCCCTCTTCAGCTCCCCCTGAGCCACGCGTCTGCCCCTGTGCCGTGCTGTCACTGCCGAGATGCGTGGCGCCAGCTGGAGCTCGGCTCTGCCAGCTCCCACCCCAGCCCCAGCAGCTGCAGGCGGGCGGCCTCAGCCCCCTCCCGCAGACACAGCTACGGGACAGGAGCGCAGAGCAACGCATCTCAGCTCGGGAACACCCCCAGGCCACGCTGTGCATGGAAACCCAAGGAGGTTTTGCCACCTGGAGCAGGCTACCCTGCTCCATCCTGCGCTGTGTGATGAAGCCAGCGTTTTCTGAAGGGGAAAGAACGAGCTCAGAGAGTGGCTGAGAGCACAAGTGGAAAATTATCGGGACAAACCGCACACATCCTGGCTTCTCCAAGTACTTCTAGGAACACATTTAAGCAGGTAAGGCCAATAGCTCCTATCAACACTCCCGTGTCTCAGCTGCACTGGACGAGCATTCAGGCTGAGAGTCCACAGAAAGCATCCCTCACTTCCTGGGGGTTAATACGAGAAGGGAATTAATTCAGTGTTTAACTGCACTAGCTCGTGGATTAATTATTTCAAATGGTTCTCTTAAGGAACAGGACTACACCGAGGAACAGAAGCTGCACCTGTACCGCAGGAACCCACCCAGCTCAGCACAGAAGCCAACAGGGCAGCTCCACCTCCTGGACGGGCTCTGCTCACCCCCGCTGCCTTCACCACCCTCTGCAAGAAATGAAGCAACTGAATACAGGACAGTAAAAAGATGGTGTCACACTACGGGTTGAGGCTGTTACAGCACAGATCTGCAGGCTGCAAAGCAATGCTGAAGAGGAACTACAGCCTGCTGGCTACGAGCTACGTTTCCCCTAAGAGGAAAGGGAGCAATAATCTCCCAAACTACTCCAGTTAAAAATCATCTGGTTCCACTAAAGCAGTGTAAAAATATTTGTAGTTTGCAATGCAATCAGCTCAGTCGAACCAGCCACCACAGGCAGGTTCAAAGGATTTATTTAAGGGATTCTAGCAGAGGCCTAGTGAAATTTCCTAACATGCAGATTAGGTGCCAGCTTAAGCTGAAATCCGCAGCACCACAGGCACCAATGCCTCCAACAAGCACCCTCCACATCTTCGAAGCTTCTCCCTTCCATGCTGCCCCATCCCTTTTACCCGTACCGGCTGGACGTTACGTTTGTCTCCTCCCATCCCAGCCAGCCCTACTGCTCATTCCGCACGGAGGCACAAGACAAAAGCCCTCTGAGCTTCAGAGCCAGAAGAGGGCTCACCAAATAAAATCAGGTTGCAAGGGGGCTCCAGAGGCCAGCAGCTCAGCGTGCTCCCCACCCCTGCTCCAAATTAGATCAGGTTGGGCACGCTTACACAAAGCACTTTGGTCTGTTTGGGTCCCACCATCTAGGCCTTCAGCTGCCACTAATTCCAAGAGTTCATTAAAACTCGCAGGAGCTTGATGTTATCCAGTTAGAAGCAGTCCTGTTAATTTATGAATGGATTTAATGAGCTGCTGTGTCACCACCAAGACCTTGCTGGCAGGAAGCGAAACAGCAACACAGATTTTTTTTTTTTTTGGATCCTTCTCCAGGCACAGAAGCACAATGCAGACGTCTCTGCGGGGTCCCTGAAGGCTGCAGCTACGTGACCCGACCCATGCCAATCCTGCATCGCACCGGTGTCACGCAGGGGAAAGGAGGCACGACATGGATCAAGTGGCAAGAACAGCACGTGTGTGTGTGTGTGTGTGTGCGCGCGCAGAGCAGCAGGCTTTTGGTTTATTTCTCTAGGAGTTTTGTTTAACTTGACAACATGCGATAAAAGTGCAGAGTTCAGAGCCACGCACAGCGATAGGCTCCAGTTGTTCTTCCTCGCCGTCGGTCTGTCAGCAGCAACATCGCTCGGGGAGCAGGAGAGCTGCTGCCTGCGAGCCCCCTGCAGCCCGTGGCACGGAGCCTGCGGCAGGAGAACAGGCAGAGTTACACACATCGGACCAGGAGACATCGCTCACACAAAGAGGAGCTCAGATGTGGCGATGCCCAGGGACAACACCAAGAAATAAAATATCCTGATAGCACTGCCCTGGTGCTGATTAGAGAGCTCCCGTCACTGCTTTTGCTTCAGCACAGACGTTGTTGGAGAAGTCTAACAGCTCAGCTGCTGAGCCTCCACAAAAGGAGCAGCATCAAAGGATTGCAAAGGGAATCCAACTGCAGTTACGCCTCTTTTGTGCCCTTCATTTATTTCCTCCTGCAAAATAGGGGCTAACAGCACTTCCCTGCACCCTTGCAAAATGAGGGAAAAACATAACCTGGTGGTTTGCAAGAGCTTTCACATCCTCCTCTGGAGCTACAGAGCAGTACTGCTATCATAAACTTGTCACGGTGAGATCCAGCAGTGCGGTCTGTATGGTGGAAACAGCCTGATCTGGCCACCCCCCAGGGGCCTGCCTGCAGCGCTGGGGCCGTGCCAGCAGCCCAGGCACACAGAGGGGCCAGAGATCCATACGTGCAGGAAAAATGTCCACACAGAGCTCCTCTGTAGGCTCACATCGCCATTTAAAGAGATTTCTCCTCCCTCCTTCGAAAATATTTTGAGAGCACACGTGCACATTCTGTGCCTTGTCTTTCCCATTCATACATCAAAGGTGCCACAAACATGAGAAAAGGGAAGCAGAGCACAGATTCTTCTTTAACTCTTTCTCTGTAGGAAAGAACTGCAAGAGAACGCAGACCCCGCACTCTTTTGACACATTTTTGACTTTTCACCAGCCAAAGCTCAGGGCTGGAGCTGGACGTGGCCCTCACACCCACACAACACTGACCTGAGGGCAGCTGCTGCACCCACACCTTGTCCCCAGGAGCTGAATGAGACCTCGAGGCACACGGGGTTGTCACCTCTGAACAAGGAACTGGATGAGACATTTCCCAAGGACCCCACATTACAACGCCCGCAGAGCCTCCAGGTTTCTTCCTTGCCACTAGAAATGCAATTAACAGCAGCAAAAAGTTCATTTACCAGCTGGTGAACATCCTGCACAAACAACAGAAGGCGAACGGGCAATGGACTCTTATTAACGACCCACTGCAGATAGAAATGACACTGGCAAATCAAAGTTACCCCCGGGCAAGGCTGACACCCCAGTTAGCCAGACTGTGCAGCACTGGCTTAGCTGAAGAGCGATGGGCAGCCACAGAGCGGGGACAGGCAAGGTAAGAGGCAGAGCCCTTCTGCCACACCTGACACCCAAACCCACCCTTTCCTTCCCCGCAGGACCCTTACCCTACACCAGTGACCCTAACCACAACAGGAGCACGAGCAGGACTTGCTTTACACAACCATTTTGGGCCCAACTCTGGGAAGCTGGAAGCATGCACACCAGGAGATCTCCTGGAAGACCGGACAAGGGAGGCTCTGTCAGAGAAGCCCTTCTTTCCCGCTGCAAGAGGTGAGCAGGATTTGGACTCCCTCAGGCTGAGCTGCCCCGAGACCCAGCGAAACTCCTCATGCTTGGGACATTTACTTTTCTGCCATTTACCAGCACACAACAGCTCTGAAACTTCTGGTGATTCAGACAAGCTTTCCGATCACCCGTACGTCTAATTTACAGCCCACACATGCCAGGCACTGCATGAAAGAAGGAATTAACGTTGGCACATTCAGGCCACACAACTCAACATAAAGCTCACTTCAGACCCTGCGCTTTAGTTGATTAGGGCCACGAACTGCCCTCCTGCAGGCACAGCCACCTGCTGCTGGGGCTGCCAGCTCAGCCCCAGCTCAGCCCCTGCCCCTCCCGTGGCTCCTGAGCGAATCCACCCTGGTTGCTTCAGGAGCTGGGCAAACAGAGCAGCCCCAGCAACCGGGTCCCGCCAGCTCGCTTCTCCCTTCTTTAAGCATCCTCCTGGAGCCCTGGGGGCACAAAGCATCATTAACTGGGAATGAGAGGCACCTGCATGCGGCTTTAGCTCCAGCACCTGCACATACATGCAAGCAGGAGAGAAAACACCTTTTTCCCCGGAGCTAACCCCTGCGGGGCTCCTGCTTGCCCAGCAAGCCTTTGCAGCAGGAGAAAGGCACTTCCCACCCGGCTCCTCATGGTCCAGCAGCCCAGACGGACGGGCTCTGGCTTGTAATCGCCATCTGCAGAGGGGCACACAGCAGGCAAGAGGAGAAGAGGGTGAGAAATAGCCAAGGATTTCCTCCCGGCACAGCATCTCTGGGGGCAGATGTTCTCCTCACACTGGTGCTGTGCCTCTCCCTCCAAGCAGCCGTGATGGCACCGCACAGCGGCCACATCCAGCGGGCCGAGGAGGTTCCAAAATCACCTGGTACGTGAGAGCTCCCTGAGAGCAGGGCAGGGCCAGCAAGAGATAGGAAATCCACTGGCCTGCCTCCAGGTTGTTTTCTGTCGGATCGCCTTGCCACACAGACTGCACACCCCCTTCTGCACCACTGCCTGGTGACTACAGAGCACGCTGAAGTGACGGGTGAGCATGCTAAAGCGATGGGTTTAGCCATTTTGCTGGTTTGAGAAGTACTTCCAGATCCTTCTGGATGAAAAGCAGAATTAAAAAATATATATATTAATCTCATCCTTGCAAAACCATTTTAGTTTCTTTCTTTTGATCTCGCATCAAAGACTTTCAGGATGTGCATAGCATTACGGATGCCAGTCAGCAGCTCCGTGCAGTTCCAACCCAACCATTTCCAGGATAGGTGGGGGAAAAGAACGTGCATGAGGGATTTCTACATCAGGTCTTGCAAGACTGTGGAGAAGCAGGGGTTCCTCCTAACAGGCAGGACTTGTTAGGAGAAAGGGGTGTTTTTTCTTGTTTTGTCTTGGTTTAAAGACACCCTGCAGCACCACCTGCACTGAAGGAGCCCCCAAAAGGCTCCAGCACAAGTGTTTGATTTGGACACGGGCTGTGCCGCGTGGGAGCACTCCAGCAGCCACGGCCCATCGCCACAGTCCGAGACCCAGCAGGCCTGGAAAACCACCTGAGGACCAACACGTGAGGCTTCATCAGCCCTGGTGCAGACCGATCGCTTACCATCCATCCCTAATAAAGGAGCAGCAACCAGAGGGAGCCCTGCAGCCCCTCTGCGACCCGCACACTTTGCTCCTTGCCTCTCCCCCAGCAGACTCCTGTGCCCAGACACCGACTTGCTCTCAGTGAAGAGCTGGAGCTCGCTGCACTGGGAGGAAGATGAGCTGTGCAAGTCAAATGAACAACGCACGCTGCTTTTCAAGTTGCCTTTTCATCTTTTGATGCCAGATAAAAGAGAGAGGAGCCATCTCGCAGGTACGCAAGTGTTCCTAAATTGAGCACTGAACAGCAGAGGCTCAGGACGCAGCCACAAAGCTGAAAACAATCCCCACACGCAGCTGAAGTGTGCCAGCCACAAACACACTGAGCCTGCCAGCGAGGAAGGGAACAATCCTGTGGCTAAGGGCCCCCCTCAGCCTTACCTGGGTCCGTTCCCATCTCCCTCCCCGCGCTCAGCCCCCGTTCAGAGGAGCAGAGCACACCTCCAGGCCTTACAGGAACCCGAACCACGCCACAGGCAACCCGGTTGTGCTGGGAGCTCCTCCACACACCTCACCCTGAGCCCTTGTACCTGTTACAGAGCAAGATCCCATCTTAACCTGATTTAAGATCTTTGAATCAAATAAAGGCAGAAGATGCGAGCTCCGAATGCTGAGCACTGCTTTATTTCTCTTTACCCATACAAGCACCGCACGCAGCGCACCAAACGCAGACGTGAGCGGTTTGCTCACCTGCAGAAGACAGGATCCCTCCCACCTTCCCCCTCAAATTACGTGCAGTGGTTTTCTTGTTTCTGCAGCGTGCTACCTGTACGCCTTGCTGGTGAGGATGGGGGTTATTACAGCACAAACGTGAGCCTACAGGCAACAGCCTCACTTCTCGTATAGCTCCCCAGGTGATAATCTGAGTTCCACAGGGCTGGATCACAGGTGGATGCTGGTGCACTCCACTGGGCCACAAACATGCAAAGGGCTCCCGTTGTCCTCGTGGCAATTCTGTGGCAGCCCAAAAAACACCACAACCACCACAGAACAGACATAATGGATAGGATTTTTCCCCACCTTCCATTTCATAACGCTCTTCACACAGAACACACCGAGATGCCACATTCACACAGCGCCCGCTAATTGGCATGGAAGTGCTGAGCCAAAGCTGCATTTAATTGCCCATAAAAAAGCTGCGTTAAGAAAAGCAATGTTGTTTTCACTTCAAAACCACAAAAAGTATCACAAGGAAATACAGATTCTTGGGCTTCCAATAAGGAGAATGGGAAAACCACAAATTTCAATCACGCTGACTTGTGTAACAAAGGGGTAAATAGGATTAGTTACCCCCAGTACTTACTGCAAGCGCGTCAAGAGTTAAACCTAAGAAAAATGGGAGGGGTCTTTCAGAAGCTAGCTGTGCTATTGTTATTCACCCCAAATCATGCCCCACCTCCAAGGAGCCTGCATTTGGGCATGTGTTAAGAGCAGGTGGGGTCCGTCTGAGTGTTGTCTGACTTTAATGGCAGCAGGAGCTGCTAAGGGCAGCAGACTTCCCATTGTCCCAGCCCCACCACACCTTTCCTGATTCAAGCAGGCAGCTTTTAGAGCATTTTTGCTGCTGCTCGGCCAAGCCTGGCTGTAGAGCTGTTTCCTGCCATCCCTTCCCTTTCCCGAGCTGCTGCTCTCCCTTGCCACAAGCGCCCATCTGATGCCCCAGAAGCCACCCCAGCACCACCTTTCTTTTCCCTCCTCCCAGCCCAAAGACGCCAGTGCAGACGTCTGCTGGCAGCTTTGAAGTCAGCAGAAGGAGCAGGCTCGAGTCGCCTCCCTGCCCTCCCCGAGGTTTTTCTTGGCTCACCTCCCGCCCCGCTGAACACCAACCACCTCCCCAGCACCCTGGGAACGCACCACAGAGCTCTGCAGGCCGTCAGCTGCCCCAGTCCTGTCCCAAGAAACTCGTGGTAGGGACTGAAGGCTCTGGAAGGAGAGCAGTACCTCTGCCTTCTGATGTTTCTTAAATCCTTGGCACTTCTGCCTACCAGTGAGCAAGGCACTACTGAGAAGTTTCCATTTCTAACTGTAGAAATGACAAGAAAGGTTTTTCTATTATTTTCCTCAAGAAGAACAGAAGTCACTGCACAACTATTTACACACAATTACAAAGGAAGGCAATGGCACAGAGAAGCATGGGACAGAAGCACGCCGCAGGAGAAACAGGACTTCTCCAAGCCGAAGGACCCCAAGGAGGCCTCCAGAGTTCAGCAAGGCTTTCCCAAAGAGCCTGGCCATCCTACATGGTGACAGCTTTCTGAAGGAAAACAGCTAAGGTGGACGGCAGACTTCCAGGCAGGGCAGCTCCTCAGGCCTGGGTGAGAGGCTTTAGCCAGGCAGCAGATCAAACATTTCTATCTTTTGGTACCTTCTGAAAGCCCCGTGCACTCCCAGCTTCCCACACAGCACCAATTACTGCAGGAGAAATGCCTCCTGGGGGCCGAGCAGCTCAAGCACACACACACAACAGCAGCACACCAGCGGCACCCCTCGTCCCGCAGGGTGCAAGGCTGTGGGTGCTCCCTGCTCCTTCTCACCTACACTGAGGACACAAAGCCCTGCTGAACGCAGGCGTTTGTCAGTGCCACTGCATGAACTGTGATGCGCTCACTGCAACTCTTCCCTTTTAGACCCAAGGTGACTGTACCACCTGCTATCAGTCAGAGGGAGCCGTGCAACACGAGGCCAAGCCCAGCAGAGCTCGCTCATGTCCAGTTAAAGCTCTGGGCCTACTCCCACCAATTCTCCTGCAGCTCATCTCCCAGCCCCACCACTGGCGAGAAGCTGTCTTGCTTTCCACGCTCTGATGACCGCGACTCTTTGCTCTGGTTCTTGAATAGTCAAATGCTGCTTTGTTTTAAAGCTTCATCTTTGGCACGAGCGCAGCACCAGATGAGGAACATAGCAGGTCTTGTCTAGTTAAAAATGAGATGTGATCTAGGAGGAAAGTAATGAACAGCTCGTGGGAGGCAGCATTCACTTGGAGAGAATCAGAGACTGCTCGTCTCCACCGTGACCCACCCGCTCCCTCCTGGGTTGAGGGGCCAGACCGTGACACCAATGGGGTGGATGGAGCTAGGTGGCCCCTGAGGGCCCTTACGAACCAAATTATCCTCTATTCTCATGAACCATCCTCCAACACGCAGGGGATCTTACTGCTCAGTCTCAAAAGGCCACAGGAAGGCTGCCGGGGCCAGCCACCACTGTGGAAGTTGCCCTGCACCAGACCGCCTCGTCTACCGGGCTGCCCCAAGAGCGAGCACAGCTAAGGACGGAGAAGTTCAAAAACTGAGCCAGGATTAGAGAAACACGTGTACTTCCTGCACATCAGGGATTTTGCAGTCTGATTTTTAAGGAAAAGATGCTTATGTAGTTGTATTCTGCATATATTATTCAGATGCTCTCCCTCTCCCCATAACTTTAACCAATTCCATCAGACACGAGGAAAAGCGCAGCGTCAGATACCAACGACTCTGCACAGCGAGAGCCAAAGGAAATGAGGCTCGACAAAAACAACCCTGCTTACAAAACAATTTAAAATAGAGGCAACCAGATCCCACTGCCAGGGGGATTCCTAGGAGGTGATTTTTCAGGCTTCAAGGGTGAGACAAGAACGGCTTCCAGGTAATGATCCTCAGCCAGGAACCCCTGTGCCAGGGGCAGGAGGATTCCCCGACACTCAGCCCGCTCCCTGCAAAACCCAAGGGGAGCTGGATCACGGGCACTAACTCTTCTCCAGAGGTAAATGCATTGCTCCAACAGGCACGTGGCCTCAGGCGCAGCACGGACAGGCTCTGCAAATCCCCGTGGACTTTGTAAGGACCAGAGCCAGCACGCATTTTCATACATTCACGTTTCCTCAAAGCGTTATGGCAGTTTCAGGCACTCCAGAGAGACAAAGGGCTGAAATGGACTGCCGCTATACCCACGGATAATCCTGTTATTCTATAGAGAATATAACATGGAATAACAATAAACTACTCAAAATGATTGTAAGATCAGTCCTAAAACCAAATGGATGTCTGGCTCATCTCTATTCCTCTTCAAGCCTTCTCGTCTGTCAGTGCTCTTGCTGCATGAAGCTTTCATCTCCCGGGCAGCCTAAATTTACTCGTGGCCAGTCTCTACCCCCCTGCTCCTGTGCTAACCTTGCCCTTTAGCTTCAGCAGTCGCTGCCCCTCCCCGCCGTGCCCCTCTGATGTATTTATAGCCAGCAGTCACGCTGCCTCTCAGCCTTCGTCCCGCAAGCTGAGCAAGCCAAGCTCCCCGGCTCCCCTGGCGGGCCGGGCTCCCCAGCCCCTGAGCACCACGCTCGCCCTTCCCTGCACCTGTCGCAGCCCAAATTCCTTCCCTGGACGCGGGCAAGCAGCACCACACGGCACATTCCCCAGCAGGGCCCCCAAAGGCCCGGCACAGCAGCGTGCCCCCATCACCGGGGGCTAACCCCCGTGACCTGCCCCTTCCTCAGGGGCACCAGCTGCAGCCAGCGCAGGTTTCCCAAGGGCCGGGGAGCCGTGCCAGGGCTCTGAACAGTCTGGTTGGGAGCATGCTGGTGCTGCAGCTGAAACGCTACCCCAGCATTAGGGGAATAGCTTTGTCCTCTCAATTTAGCAAGCAGGAGGGCGGCGAGCCCTGGGGCTGGCTGGCTCTGTCCCACACGGAGCAGAGCACTGGCCGCCACGCAGCCCGCACACGCCATGGCCACCGCTCTTGCCCAGGGCCCATCCCAGCACTAAAACCCCACGGGAAGTCAGGTTTGGGCAGAAAGCAGCAGCAGGGGCTCCAGTCCACAAGGCAGAGGGGCATGCCAAGGGGACACTCCCTGTGTACGCAGGCTTTCTGCTCACCTCTGACCACGGACACCGAGCTGGACAGACCCCCAGCCAGACCCAGGGAAACAAACCTCTGTCCTGTTTAGTCCAGCACAGGGGCTCTGCTGGACATGGCACTGCTACCCGGGAAGGGGCAAGACACATTCGCAGGGAAACCTCGGTGCTGATTGCCACAGCAGTTGATTTCTTCCTGTCCTGAGCACCAAGGACAGAAGCTGCCGTCGAGTTTGATCTCTCCCAGCTCAACCACCGCCCTGCCCGCACTGCTGCCACCAGACAGGTAGGAGCTGCAGCACGATCCCATGGAGCTGCCACGCAGAGGCTGGAAGGGCAGGCATGGCTGCTGCAGACTGACCCGACCCAGAGGGCAAAGGGGCCGTCAGCTGGAGCTGCTGGGAAGTCACAGCTTCAATGCCTGCAGGAAGCTGGACATCCTGGAGCCAAAGCCCTGCTCCTTCCTAAGCTTACGGCAGGAAAACCCAGCTAGTAGGAGCCCCACAGCACTGGAGTCCAGGATGGGGCACATCCTGCACGCACAGTCTGAGCCCAGCGAACCTTTAGCCCTTCCTAAGGCAGCACTTCTCCCCACCCCAAAGCAATCAGAAGCCGTTTTTGCTAAGTTCGCTTTTGCAGCACAAGCACACAGGAGGAAAAGGCACACATCATTCATCTTCTCATCACCCTGGCCCCCAAATTCAGCAGCTAACAGCCGTCTGGAAACCCTTTACTCTTTTCTTCTTCCCAAGACGGCGCAGTCTCTCTCTGCACGCACTAAATATTCAACAACACGCACACCCACCAGATTAATGCACCAACCCAAACCCATGCACATCTGCTTCTTAAATGAGGGCTTCTTCCACCGAATCCCAACCCAAACAAACACGGTACAGAGAACAAACGGGTGCTTACAGCGAACAACCACTCATCAGCTGAAGTCACTCGAATGGATTCCACTTTAAACGAAGCCTGCGCCATCTGTTCTACCCCTCAATTAGAGAAACCCAAAAAATATTCAATACAGAGTTTGAGAAAGCCAGCTAATTTATCTAAGTTCTACTTCTCTTCAGCTCAGCCAAGCATGCTCTTGCAATGCCTGATATGCAGACAGAGATAAGAGTGGAAGGCTGCCTTCCTTAGCACAATTACGAGCTCTGTCAGGGGAAATAACATTTCCCTGCAACTCTTCACTATATATTTCATTTTTAAGAGCGTGATCCCTCTGTAAGTAACAAAACCCATTAGGAGCGAAAAGAATCGAATCAGCAGTCCTGCACAGAAAAGCAAAAATCAGCACCGGGACACAGCCCTGGGGCAAAGGGATTGTCCCATGCAAGGGTGAGGTGAGACCTTCCCCTTGGCCAGCACACCTTGTGCAGTGAGTGCCCCAGATGCCCCAAAAGCAATGCATTTCACCCAGTTAGGTCTTTACTGGGACCGCTGCCCGTTTTCACTCCAAACGAGCCTCTCCTACCATTTTTCGATATGAGAAAGTGCCGAGGAGAAACTTTCTTCAAGTAGTGGACCCCAGTCCTGGGCGTATAAGAGCAGTGTATAAAAAAAAGCCTAAAAACGCCAATAAAGACCATGCCTCACACAGCTCAAATCAATTACCTGAGCAACTTGAAGCCCTATCTGTAGAAGCAGAGCAGCAGCAAACGAGGCTCCTCTCAGTGCAAACTGATGTCTCTTGAGATGCCCTTTCTCTTTATTTCACTGATGTTTTCCCACCGATAACGTGCAACCCCCCTAGCACAGCCCTTGCTGGGCAGCAGCCATAAATCACCTGGATGTTCTCCCAGCTGCGGGGTCTGGAACCCCAAACCAGCCTCCCTCTGCGAGCACACCTGCTAGGAAATTCCCGATCACACAGGTGATCTCCACCTTTGTTTTAAGCCGATACTTGCTCAGATGAAGGGAGAGAGGCAAGCAGAGAAGCAGACTGCCAACATAATGGCTTAAACCTTGACCAAGGAAGCGTAGTTTGACACCCCAGAGGGCTGCTTTAGGGCACTGATGCCGGGCCTCCCACTTTTAGGGCTGTTTCACTCATCCATGAGCTGATCAGGTTGCCCTCCAACAGCTTTGGGTTTTTTGTTTCCTGCATGCCAAGCAGCTTCCACTGCAGTTGCTTGTTGACTATTATGAAAAGCAAAAATGCAGCCGTGCAGAACACATTGACCAAGATACAGCATCCTTACCATCAACATTTCCATTTAAAACAGTTGCAATTAATCTGAGGGTGTTCTGCTCCAACAGACACACAACCTGCACAGTCAGCCTCTCCTTCACTTCTGCGTGAGAGCACTCCAGCACAGCTCCCAGGAACAAGCTTCACCACCACGCCTGTAGGAGGCTTTACTCTCAAATTTTCCTGGACCTACCATGAAGTACCAAAACCTCCCGGCCCTCCCTGTACCAGGGGTAAGTAGCCCACTAGCTTTGGGAAAGGACCGGGACAGGACTTTCCCAAACCACAGCTGTAAACCCCTTCCAGTGAGGAAGCCCCATGGCAGCAGCAGGACTTCCTTACTAAGGGCTGTGGGGAACGAAGCAACGTGACAGGGATAACAGGGCCGCGGGGTTCCACATCCCATAGCTCATGCCTGTGGATGCGAGATGGTTACGTTCAACACAACACAGATTTGCTCATTACCTTTCCTCAGCAAGCTGCAATAGATCAATTGTACTTAAATTATCCCTGGACAGTAGAAAAAACATCTAGAAAGAATTAATAACAACATGAAAAAGTAGTGGCTGGATATGCACGCTTTTTTCAGCTTTACATACCGTTTCTTATAGGGCAGGAAATCATCAACACTGCCAAGCAGTGGGATGATCAAAGAGTCCCACAGGTGAAACAAGGTAGACAAAGAAATCGGGACAGCACAAATTGCGAACACCAAGAATAAAGCCAATTGGCTGAAGTGTTACTGTTATGCATCCTTGCTATCACACCAGTTATTAACTACCAAGAAGTGGGACACGGCCGGTTGACTCAGCGTAATTACCAGCTCACAGAGCAGCGTATCAGAAACATGCTGTACAGCTTCCACTTAGATCAAGCATCACTTGCCCATGAAACTTCTGACTGTAATTAAATCCCATCCGACGAGCCTTACCTTGTAATTGCTGGAATTGACCCAGGAGGTGGCCAGTCCATCAACCATTTTATCCAGCATAGTCTGATCGTGTTCGAGATCAGCTGACTTCTGTTTATCTGAGAAGTAATCTATCAGCTCCTGGCCAACCTGAAGCCTCTTCCCGACATCCTTCTGCAGCACCTGCGCTAAGCAGTACTCCATACTGGGCTCCATGGTGTCTTAGGAACACAGCACCAGCAAGAAAGCTAGAGGGCAGGCAGTCCGACAAATCCCTCTTCGAACGGACGCAGGAGGTCGCCTCTTTGTTCGATGAAGGTTACGGAGGGTCTGGGTTTCAAAGATGCAATTCTGAGAATGGCAACAATGCACCATGTGTGTGTGAACAGCAGCTGGCAGGATATTAAAAGTCCAATTTAAATAACTAGCAATAGATGAAGCAACGAGCAGTGCTGTACTGTTGGGTCTGCAATAATTCCCAATTCAGCAGTCCATTCTGAAAGAAATAAAAAGTATTACAGGTTAAATTAAGAACGGAGGAAAAAAAAAAAGACAAAGCGTGTCACAAAATAGGTTACTCGTATACAGCTGCGAGGCTGCGATAAGCTGGATACGAGCAGCACTGCTCTATTTTAGGGCATCAGACGAGGTAGGTCAGGACAAAAACCTCTGGTTGTGCTTCACACCAGCAGTTACCCACCCAGCAGTTCCCTAGAAGGAGCTTTAGCGACAGGCAGCAAATCTGGGGCTTAACTAAGAGCTGATTAGTAATCAATATTCGTGCAGCTACCACCATCAGCGCCCGCCCACGGAGGTGAGGACAAAACCCTCAGGCAGGTCACTGGGAAGACACAGGAGCCTTAAGGAGTGAAAGCGGGGAGCCGTCTGGGTCCTGCTTTGACTGCTGGCCTTCAGCCATCCATGCCCTCGCTGGCCTGCACGGTACACAGCCAACGCTGGGCTCGGGGGATGCACAACGAGGGGCTCAGGGTGCTCCCAGGCTGAACCCTGCCCTGTTGTAGCCCAAAGCAGGGCCTGAAGTGTTTTTGCTTTTGTTAAAACAAGAGTGGCTGGGTGTCTGCAGTTCGGTTATGCTCCCCAACCTCGGAAGCCTCTCCTGTCCTGGGACTGCATCAGGCACCCAGCTGATGCTTCTTTTTTTGGGTGGAGGGTCAGGGTCCCTCCCTTTCTGCAGCCACACAGCCCTCCCAGCAGCACCACGCTGCTTCCCAAAGCACTTCCTCTGCGCAGGTCAGCTCCTGCAGGAGGGGGGAGATAACGACGCAGCACGTCTTTTTGTTTCCCGGCTAATAATACCCAGAGCCAGAAGCTGCCCTACTTTCTTTGTGTGCACAAGGAAAGCGGGTCAAGCCCCGTGCACGGGCAGGGGCTGCGGAGCACACAGCTGGCCCAGTAAACAACTGGAGGGGAGCCGGAGCCACGCGTTCACCGACTGGAAGCACTGGGGCAGCGAATCTGAACGCCTCCTGCTTGAGCAAACAAAGCCCTTGATGAAAAAAGTGGCTGAGACACGCGAGATCCCCAGGCTGGCAGTGCCGGAGCAGCTCACCCCCAGCCTCTGGGGCCGCACCGGAGAGGTGCCAGCCCCAGCACAGCTCGGAGCTGGCCCGAGCCCCCGCGGGAGCAGCCCCCAGGTCCTGCAGGGCCGATGCAAAGTGGCTGTGTGCAGCCAGGGAGCCGCCCGGCGAGCCCTGCCACCAGCCAGGAGGCTGCTTCGTGCCCCGAGACTGAAATCCCAGCAGAACCTGACCTTCCTGAGCGGCAAGGGAGCGGCAGCTGCAGGCAGGCAGGGCTGGAAGGCAGCGCCGCCAGCTCCCTGCAAGCACTGCCCCGACCCAGGGCTGCCTGCAGAGCACACCCAGCTCCCCCAGATCTGCAGGGCTCCAGCTCCCCACGGCAGGGCTCAGCGAGCCTCCCGAGGAGCCTCCTACCTGCACCTCGGACTGCTGGCCCCTGCCCTGCCCTCCGTGAGCACGGGGAAGAAGTCCCCTGCCTGCTCTCAGCATGGAAATGGGGAGCTTGCTTAAACTTGAAAATTAATTCAGGCTGCAGCAGGGTGTGAGCGACTTCGTTACCACAGAATAGCCATTTTTGATTAACTTCACACACAGGCAAGCCCCAGCAGATCCAACAGCTGTATGAGCGGGCCACAGCGCCATGAGAAAGGAACACCCCGAGTTTCAGGCCTTTCTTCTAGGTGGTTTCCATGTACAAGTACCTGAACTCTGCCGAAGAGCACAAAGCAACCTTTTCTGCAAGCTAATTTAAACAAATTTCCCCAAGAGTTCCTCATTTTTTAAAACATGTTAAGGAAGACAGGATCAAAATCACCCTGCACTACAGAAGAAGAGGCGTGTGACCTGGACGTGAGGACTGAGCTCTAAAGAAGATCCCCTGCTTCGTGGCACCACCTTCAAACACCTCTGGGGGAGAAGAGCACAAACGCAGGTCCCTCTCCCCCTGTTAAGCCCTGAGAGCTTGGTGCTTACTCAAAGCCCCCGCCAGCAACACTGACATTTTCCACCAAGAGCTACCCAGCACAAAGCCAGCAGAGAGGCTTAAGGGTAATGCGGGCTTGGAGCTCAAAACGGGGTGTGTAAAGGAGAAAGCTGACACCGGCTGCACAGCCCCAAGTTGCTCAGCCCCGATACCACCACCCTAACGCCAGTACAATCCGCTGCAAGGCAACTGGCTCGGCGTGGGGAACCAGCCAGCTCGGGCAGTAACAAGGAAACGCTCGTTACCTAAGATGGGGCAGCATTAACCGGGGTACCCAACTCAATGAACTTCTGGCTGTGTGTAGGAAAACCCCACTCACCCAAACTGAAGCTGCGTTATTTGTAACGCCCAAGTAAGGCTTCATCTTTGCCTACCTTCACAAGAAACTTTGCATCTTATTGTGCTTGCAAAGAGGAAGAAAACCTGAAAATGTTTAAAAAAAACTGCAGCACTGCTCTCCTGGGGGCTGGTCTGTACTCAGCTCATCAACAGCTCTGCAGTTACACCTCCCCTTCCCTATATGCAAACAGCAGCAGAAAGCATCTGCTGTGACAGCCTCCAAGCCTTCAGCACTTTGTTGTTCAGCCTCCAGAGGTGGCAAGCACACCAGCAGCTGTCCTACCTCGCAGGGACACCTCCCAGCGCTGGCAGAGGGGCTCCCTTTTGTTCACCTGTCTCCACAAGTGGGAGATGATCTTCCTTCAGTGCCCAGGGTATTTCACAACCACTCTGCTGGAAGCTTTCCTGGGTCTTCCCCCCCTGCACCAGGCACACTAAGGAGGCTCCTGGGAGGCTCCGCCCGGCACAGAACCACCTCCAGCCGCAGGGCTGCAAGGCCCCTGCTGAGCAGCAGCTCTTCTTCTGGCCCGCTGGGGTCTGTGAAGGGGCTCAGCCGGTAACTGAGCCGCAGCAGCACGCGAGGAAAACCGAGGAGGCAGATCTCCAGAATGAAGACGTCTGAAAGATTTCCAGGGCTTAAGCTAAGACCTCGCAGCCCCCCTGCAATCCTTCCATGACAGATGCTAGGCACGAAAGTTGTCTTCCCCTGGCCTGGTAAGATGAGAGATAAGCTTCAGGTCGCAGGAATTCCCGTATGCCTCCACAAAAAGCCTGCACACCTGACGCAGAGCTGCTCTTGCAGAGAGGCACCCACCTGCAGAACCCCCGCAGAAATGAACCCACAGCAGCCCCAGGGCACTTGCAGGCTGAAGGCCTCAGGGCGACCCCAACGCCCACCCCAATGGCTCGTTCGCTCTTCCAGAGCAAGGGGGAAAACCAGTTTCATCATCCTTTGTTTTGCTAACACAACCCGTCTCTCAGATTAGTCTGGTTTTAATTTTGTCTGAGGCCAAGGACAAGTCCGGAATGAGCTTTCCAGGTCTCCTTCCTTTCGAAGGGTCCGAGTGCTGAGATGCAGCTGAAAATCCCATAAGGTCAGGAGCTGCCCTGGGCACGCCCCTCCTGTGGGCATCTCAGCCCCAAGGCCTGAAGTGAAAGGCTACCAAAATCAGAGCGCACATCCCACCGCCCGGCTGCTCACTAGGAGCAGCTTCCCAGCACGCAGCACAAGCCTGCAACCTGCCCCCGTACTGCAGCAATGCCAGCCCCTCGGCTGCTGTCACCCCTGATCCTGAGGACGGGAAGCATCTCGGTGGAAATGAAAGAAAAAAAAAGGTGGGAGAACAGCAGGCATTGCACGAGCAGGAGCTGGGCGCTGCCTTTCCCAGAGTCAGGGCAAAGAAAGGCCCCAGTGGCAGTGGGAACCAAGGGCAAGCCAACACCTTGGGGAAAGGAAAAGCCCTATTACCACATGCTGGGTATGGGATCCGGATAATCCAGTTCCAAAGAGCTCAGCGGGTTTGCGATACAAGCGCCGTACCCCACAAGGCCTCCGGGAGCTCGCTACCCCCAGGAGCCTCTCGCTGGGTAGCGGCACAGAGCAGGGAGGGAAGGCTTTATGCACAACCCAAGCCAGAACCACCCTGGAAGCTTTTTTTTCCCATAAACTGCTGCTGATGATGATGATGCTTGCCTAACAATTCATTTTGCTGCCTGGCTCCTCGGGGAGCCAGCTGAGCAGAGGTTTAAGTGACAGAGCCAGACAGACCAAACGCTAAACACCAATTGAGATCAGAACTCCCGGCAATCACCTCTGGCCTCTCACACCCCAGAACCCATCTGCTGCCCTTCTGTAACTCCAAGGGTCAGCACTCATCCGATGTGTTTGGGGATTTTTACTGCTAGTCCTGCCAAAAAGAGGCAAAAGAGAGCTCTCGTGTTTACAACAGAGTCAGACACTGAGGGCAGAACGCCAGGGACCCTGTGTGGCTGCTGGGCTGCTCAGTGCCTGGCTGCACAAGGACTCTGCTGGCTCGCACCGGGGCTCCAGGTAGCAGGTTGGCCTGATGGACGATACCCAAACCACTGGAAGGGCTGGAACGAAACACACAGCAACCTGCAGCACCCAGCGGGTCGATGGAAATGCAGAATGTGAGCATGGAACAAGATGAAACCCTGGGGACGAGCTGCAGCTGCTCTGCACGAGGCTGCCACGAACAGCAGCCCTTTATCACGGCAGAGCCGAACCCCTCAGACTGCTTGTTTACAACTTCTTCAAGTCACAGCCTGAACAAATTAACAAGATAAATTGGTTTTGTGCATTAACTCAGCTGCAAAACCCTTTTACACTCGGCAGCATGTTTAATGCATGGGCAGTTATGCTGGGAGGTGCCCTGGCCTTGTCAGGATGCAGAGGAAGCTTCAGCCACAGGAATAGAGGAGGAGGCGTTAGCAGCAGCAAGCCCGACCCCGAGGCACAGCAGCCAGATCTCAAACCTTGGCCTGGACATGCTGGGAGTTAACAAGAGGCTCGGTGTGACACAGGAGCCCGAGCCAAGTCATCCGAGGCCAGCTGGGTGCCTGAAATGGCAGCTCAGTCTCCACAGGCACGCCATGCTCCATCACTGCCCACACAATGAGCAGGGAGCTGCCGTTCCCTTACCTGTCCCAACACCTTACGCCCAGCCCAACTCAGGCTTTTTCTAGTGATACAGCACACCTGGCCCCATCACCGAGGTTGCTGAGGCAGCACTGACCTCCTCGTGCCGTAACCCACCCCGGGGCAGCCGGACCTGCTGCCAGCTCCCATCCTCCAGCAGCTAACAGCCCTGACTGACCGGCCCCACGGAGAGGGGAGGGCTGATGAACACATGGGAGGAGGGCATAAATCATTTGGGTCAGACATTTGTTGTTTAAGTATCTGGCGCCCATAACCCTGCAATTGCAGCTCGGATTTAAGATTCCTACAGGACTTCAAAGATGAAATATCTGCAGGAATTAAGTATCTGGAGGAGCAGCTCATTCTCTGTAGGCATCCTCTCCAAACGTCCCTCTAGGGAATGTCACATGAGGGAGAGAAACTTATTCCCACCTCCCGAGCACGCTGCCGCCTCACTTTTAGCACCGTCTCACTGTTATCACCGAGTGAGGCAAGGCCAGAATGCCCCCACGGCATTTTTCTCCTTGGAACACACATTTTTGAAGCTGTCTGTCCAGCCCCAAGCATTTCCCAAGCACATTGCAGGCATCAGCATAGAAAAGAGATCCTATTTGTGGTGGTCATCGTTTTTGTTAAAAAAAGGCAACAAAACAACACGAAAACACAGCAAAAGGATGACAATACAACAGCGGCTCGCCCACGGTGACACGGTTAGGCACCGCTCCGTCCCTCTGGCAGCTTCCATGCCCCATCCCGCTCACCGAGCACAACCCAGGCTCTGCCCAGCCGGGCCCTGCGGCACAAAGGCAGCTCCCACAGGGCGAGCGGCGCTGCCACAGCCCGCAGGGCCCGGCCGCCTCCCCACGCTGCGGCCCCAGCCCCGGGCCCCCTCCCCCTCCCACCGCCCCCCCCCCGCGCTGCAGCTCCCACAGGAGGCGGCCGGGGCCTGGCCGCGGGGCTCGCGCAGGGGCCGGGCCGGGCCCGCAGCCCCCCCACACCCCCTCGACGAGGCCGCGGAGCCCCCCCAACCCCCAGAGCCCCCTCAGCGCGGTCCCCCCCGGTCCCCCCGGTACCTGGCGGCGGCGCGAGGCGGGGCGGGCCCGGCGGGCTCAGTGCCCGCAGCGCTGCATGGCTGCGCCCGCCCCGCCGCCCCGCGAAGAATGGGGACCCGCCGCGCCTGCGCCAGCCCCGCGCGCACTGCGCCTGCGCGGCGCCGCCCTCGCGCCTCTAGAAGGCTCGGCCCGGCCCGCCGCGCGCATGCGCTCCGAGAGGAAGGGGGGCCGCGCCCCGTCCGGATCATAGAGAGCTACGGGGTGGTGCTCGCTGCTGCTCTCGGTGGTAAGGGGGGGGCGGTGAGGTCAGCGCGCGCAGTGCGCATGCGGAAGGGCGGAACCCGCGGGGCGGGGGGGCCTCGCTGAGGCGCTGCTTCCGCTTCCGGGTGTTGTTGCTATGGCAACGGCCGCGGGAGCCGCGCGGGCGGGGCCTGGCCGCAGACCCAAGGCTTCACTTCACGGCCCCACGGCCCCGCACGTGGGGCGCGTTCGTTCACTCGTGTTAATAAAAATAAATAAATAAATAAACAAACAAACAAACACACAACACATGGCCCCTGCACGTCCCTCAGCACCACCCTGTCTCACACCATAACCGCCTGGCGGGGGGCGTTCCTCATTTCTTTATACTCCTGGTGTTGTAGGGTCAGCCCCACAGCCCAGCGCTCCATAAAGCGGCGCTGAGGCGCAGCTGGGTGGCTTTAGGGACCTCCTTCTCTTTCTTCCTAAATAAAAACTGCGCAGGAAGCGTAACTCTTTATTCTTCCCTTATGTCGCAAGGCTTCAGGTGACCAACACATCAAACTTGGAGGCTCCCCTGTTGTGAAATAGCAGCCTCTCGCTGCATTTTCTTCACAGCTTCAGTGTAAAACAGGCAGACTCCGCACATAAATAAATTCCTCTGTCATTTAATCACCTTCAGTGTTTCGGTGTTTTTGTTACTACATCACCATTTCCCTGCAGGGACTTTCAGGATAGCTCATGCCCCCGTATTTAAGATAACCCCATTGTATTTAAGATAACCCAATTGGTCCATGAGCAGCAGGACAAATGAGGCCTGGTTTCCTACAGATTTGGGTTCTTTGTCCCTCTAATCCCCAGGGCTTCCTCAGCAGCCCTGCCTTCCTTTATGCACCCTGTGGCACTCCCTGCAAGGAGGGGACACCACAGCAGGCGGGTTTACCACAAAGCCCTGCACGTGTGGGGATCGCCTGGTGCTGCTGCCAAAGGAATCACTCCATGCCCGCGTTCCCTCCTGCCTTCCTTCCCTCCCTCGAGGCTGGCAACGATCTCTCTCCTCCAGTTCTCATGAAACCTGAGATTCTTTCCTCAAAAGGGAAAAGAAGGGGATGAGCCTGACAGCTGAGTAGAAGCAGACAGACCGCAGGCAGAAGCTTCGCTTTCATGAGGAAAAGAAGTCTGAAGTAATGCTTTAGAACTTGCAGATTTTCTGCAAACTTTAGAAAAGCATGCAGCACAGGCACTGTTCTGATTCTTCCCCTTTAGAGTTCTTAAAAATCAAATCACTGCTTCCCATAGTATTGCAAACACTTCATCCTGCTTTCTCTAATAATAACTGTCCCTTGATGGACTTTTTTTTTTTTAAGCTTTCCTTTGGAATCTCACAGCATCTCAGTATTTCTCACATCTGCTCAGAGATGGCTTTTCTTGATGGAAACCTATCAAGAAGACACATCAGGACACTCTGAGAGGAACCAGATCTACACTTCCTGATATGATCAAGTCTAAATGGATAGCTCAGAATTTCTCTAAATTTAGGTGACAGCGTGTTATTTCCCTACCAGTCCTTGGCCACTACAGCCTCATTTCTGAAAGACCCGATTTTACTCACCTACCTCACATGTGGGTCTCCAGCACAGGCAGGAGTAGCGCAGCAGGAACTGCTGTCTCCTAAGGTTGTGCTGTTCCCAGTGAAACAGCACAGATCTCTCTCGTCCACCTGCAAAATACACTGTTTTCTGCTTGTTGTGAAGAGGTGCGTGCCTATACGCATGAAAAAAATACAGTCCATTTGCAAGGTGAAACAGATCAGCTTACGGACATCTGCAGATAGGGCGCAAAATGCTGGAAGGAAGGGCAAAGTCAGAAAACTTTCTTCATATAAAGGAATATAATGATATATGAGCTTTCCTTTAAAACACTACTCTTTCAGACAAAAACGTCAGTGAAACAGGACTAGTGGGAAGCAAATGGAAGGGCTGGGAGGAAGAGAGGTTCTCTTATTTCAGTAGGAACAACTCACTCGACCTGAGCAACCTGCTCCTCCCTTTACCCCCAGGGCCCTTTTGCAACATGTCTGCTCAGGAATGCGAGGCTGAGTGCTCCAAGGTGCAACATGTTCATTTACAAATGACATGATGATAGGAGCTGCCCTCGATAGCACAGGACTGGAGCCAAAGCCCAAGTTGCTTTCCTAGAGCTGAGCGTTGGAAAGCCACGTTTCCTTTGCGTGTTGTCCCAGCTCCACTGCTGCCTGCAGGCATGACGGGTGGCACAACTGAGCTGGTTCTCCGTAACACTGCATCTCTGGCGCTCACATCTCATGCCCAGATCACTTGAGCACACTTGTGCTGTGCTAAGGAGAAAGCTGGGCTGCTCCAACAAAGATAAATCGCAGGGATTAGCACAAGCTGCTGACCGAGCTTCTGAGGGATCCTGCTTGATCACAGGCTCCCCTCCTCTAGGCTCACCTCCTCCACCCCTCGCTTACCTGTGAGACAGGGAACAAGCTCCTTGCCAACGCGTGAAACAGAGAGAGCAGTAGCTAGTCTGGATCAACACAAAATTTAATAATTCCTCATTCTTCCCCTTGTACAGGACAGTTGCTGCAGCCCTAGATCTCAGTTCAGACAATAACTATGCCCTCGCACTGCGATCTTTAATTGGCACTTTCCTGCCAAGCCTCAGCATTCTGCACTTCGCTCCTTCCACGTGAGAGCTGCCGCAAACAAAGCAGCCCGCTGACCCACTTATCTCCCACGTGAAGGCACACGAAGCCTTGCTTCGGTCACCAAACAGAAAAGAAAATCCGATAGCACGAGGTTTTGATTAGAGGGAAGTGAGCAAATGGCTCCGAGGCTCACAGGGTGCACATGGGCACGTCTGTGTGGCCCCGCTCACTCACAGTAAGGTGGCCACCCAAGGAGAAGCATCACATGTAATCCAGGAAGTGTTAATTGGGGCCTTTTTTTTTTTTTTTTTTTTTTTTGGTTTTGTGACTCTGGAGTCCAAGCTGAACCCCCCAAAACTGAACTGGCTACCAGAAAGCTGCTGCTTTCCACCCTTTCTGACCTGAGACAGATCTAATGCAGTGGCCTAGAAGGCGAATGGTTCCTTGTCTTAGCTAGAAACAGGCACCAGGTCTCACAGCTGGATCGCAGCTGCACGTGCCCCCATTTTTCCTGGCTGCCCTCAGGCTTCTGGGAAGAGGAATTTACAGGCCAAACTAAGAGGAATCCCATTTTTGTCTTACATTTAAGCTTACATTAAAACACATTTCAGCCCCATTTCCCCTTCCCTCATAATACTCCACTTACACTCTTTCAGATGGATTTATCCCTTCCCGTCCTTGTTCTGTTTAGTCTTCTTCTGATTTTATTTCATCTTTTTTCCACCATCCACAGCCTTACAATTACGCTCACATCTCCTGTTTAATACATGCACGTCACACACGCATACCTTAGCAGCACGGATTCTTTTAATCTTTGGAAAAGGTTTCCTTTTCATCCTCACCCAAATACTAAGTCAACTGGAAAGTGACACATCAAGGTTAGGCATGCAGTCTGCTCTTGACAAGGGAAAAGCGCTGAGCTCCGCAAGAGAGGCTAAGTAAGTGGATTAAGATCCTTTTCAAAGATTAGGTCACCCTTCACCCCAAGTGCAGATTCCTCCCGAAATTAATGCAAGCTCTTACGAATTCAACGGGAGGGCTGACGTTGAACAACAGCACAGTAAGTGTACCGCTGAACTGACTGTCCAAGTCACCGACCCCAAATGGTTGGTAAAAACCCACTGCTTGAATCTGCATCGTGTCCTAATACAGCAGGATTTCATCTTGTAAAGCTACGAGCCGGGGGGGAAGCAGCTGAGGCAGTTGTTCTCAGGACCAGACCTAGGGCTGCAGCCTGTCTGCTGTGACCGCACTGGCATCACACCCAAGGGTAAGGCTCGCCTCAGGAGAGGCCATACGGCCTCACAGGTGAGCATTTTGCCCTCACACAGCTCCCTCCTGCCCAGCCATAAAGCTCCGGCAGCTGGAGCAAACCCGGATGGTTTGTTTTTCAGGATTTAGTTCAGAATTCCCCTTAAGCATCACCCAATAAATAATTAATGTGTTTGCATAGGAAAGCTGAGGAAGCAGCTTTACGGATTTGTCTGACATTTCCTCAGCCCTTCGCTCCTGGGCAGCTCAACGGCCCAGCCTCCCCAGCCGCCAGCCAGGAGGCTCGCGCAAGCTCAGCCTGGCACCTGCAAGTCTCACCGGGTCCCTTCAGCACTGCAGAATCACAGCCTTCAGGTAGTGGTTTGCTTTTCTCCATCTAGGGCTGCATCCACATTCACGGGCGGGGCTCCCAGGGCTCGGGGACGTGCTCCACATCTCCCTCATCCCAGCAAAACCACAGCACCTCCTGCCAACAACAGCCGGGCAGCACCCGAGCCAGGTGCACAGCGAGACCCAGCTGCTGCAGGGGCTGGAATCAGCCTGCAGGGACGGTCACTGTGTGAAGGGCCAGCCCAAAATACACGTGCTGCTGTTCCACTCGGGCGCCAGCTCTGTGTCCTGCCCGCAAACCACGCCGCAGCTGAGTAACCTACCGCACCGACCAAATGAAGAGGTAACAAACCCGCTCCTAGCGCTCCGCTCGTCTTCGCTGCAGCTCCCGCTCTGATTAATTGATTGCCTCCCTTAAATCCCAGGCAGAAGCGTTTCTTTTGTTTTCCTCTTTCTCCCATCCCTCACCAAGCTCTTTAGTGCTGCGCATCCCTCTCTGCATTATTCAGCACGCTGAGCTTTACTGGGAAGCCGCACGCAATGAACTGCTTGCAGTAAAGCAGCCCAACGTTTCAAGAAAGCCTCGAACCAGCATTTTCTCCCCCTGATCAGAGCCAAGGCTTGTGTAGGAGCCTCCCCGTAGCGTATCCTCTCCCAGCACAAGAGATCCATGTAGTTACTGGCCACAGGGACCGGGGTGTGTAACATTTCCCCAGCTGGCTCTGAGAGCTGCTGGCCTTGGGCAGGGAGGGCTGGGCCTGGATTTGGGGGCTCAGGCAGGCACACGAGGCTCTGCCCACTGCCTCTGACCCCACAGCAGCCAGGGTCCCCTCGGTCATGAGGGTGCAGGCCACTGGTGCCTGGAGTTGGATGCCACACGGATTTGGGGGTTTGATCACAAGCTCTGGCAAAAGGGATGTGTTCGAACAGCTTCCTGAGCAGCGAGGGAGTTTGGGGCAAGAGGAGGATGTGCAAAGCAAGGACCAAACACCCCAGTACCATCAAGGGGAAGTCGATAGAGGAGGACTTTGCCAGAGCTCCCCCTGCCTCTGCTGGTGCTTCCCTTGGAGAGGACATGACACCACCTCTCAGAGCTCCTCCCTCGCACCACACACTACTTGCAGACTGCTTGTAGCCCTGCTCCTCGGGGCTGCAGACACTTTAAAAGCCAGGTATGCAAACTGACAGGCTCGTTACTAGCAAGAGCAAGCATCACTTGCCCAGCCTGCTCTCCTCCTCCACCTGGGACCCAAGAGCAGGCACCTGGACCTTGGCTTCCAGCACACCACGCTGCATCTAACAGACCACCCACAAAAAACATCAGGCCACATCTTTAATTTCTAGCAGCCTAACACTTCCAAGCTCACCAATACCTTTTTCTCTAGTTTGGCTTCATCATCCCTCTCCCGTTTTTCCAGCCACTTCTGCCCTTCTTTCCCTTTTTACTTCCCGTACTTCATGCACTGGGAAATCCTGTGTGCTCCTCAGCTCCATCCCCTTCCTGCAAAGAGGAATCTGAGTAAGTGTGCAGATTTTTCTCAACACCCAGGTGCTTGTGAAGCTTGAGCACAGTGCTACACCCACAGGTGGCCAACAAAGTTCCTCCACAAAGTCACTCAGTACAGAAGGGCAGAGAGCTTGCAACTTACGCCTTGCAGACAAAATGCCCCGCGCACCTTTTATCCCTGTAAAACAGCCCACGGCCCTACACCCAGCGGCCAGGAGCTCCACACGTGTCCAAGATGAGCGTGCAAATGGCTGGAGAGCTGAGAAATGAGACCCGGTGCAAGGACCAGAGCACAGCTCCTGACACAGCACGGCTGTCCATTTGCTACGGAAACTATGCTTGGTGAGTATCAGGTGTCCGAATTTCTGCTTACGTGCATCTCCCAGGACAGCAGCGTATTAATAACACGGCAGCCTAAAAACAGAAGCTATCTCCAAGAAAACTTACCCTTCAGCTGAGTGCCTTGCTCACTGACTGTTACTCAAATGGCTCTGAGTTTTCCTTCCATGAGATCTGCCATCTAAGCAAATCAGTTCGCAGATGGCCAATAAGCAAAAGGAAAATTACAGCAGGAAGAGGATCTTATGGCAGGCACAGTTTTCATGGATGCCTTCTTCCCATCAAGGCTCACATTGGCATACAAATCTGGAGAGAAAGCAGCAGCCAGGGTGCTGCGTAAAGACACACACCTTCAAGAGATGTGCAGAAGCACACAAACAAGCCCCTGGGAGATCTCACAACGGGACAGGACAGCCCAGGCACGACAAGCACAGTGAGTGAAGCCGCAGAGCCCAAGATGGAAGAAAGCAGCCAGCTTAGAGGCGCAGCCAGGTCACTGCAAACCGCACGGGCGAGGTTTCGTTCTCGTTCTGGAGCTCATTTCCCAGGGAACCTTACGCCCCATTTGTCAGAGCAGCACGTCCCCACACAGCTGGTACGTGCTGCCCCCCTGTGCCAGACGGCACACCAGGCACTCAGCTCCACACAGGAAAAAGCACAGCCCCGCTTCTTCCTCACCTTGCCCTACCAGCCCTCTTTATTCACTCAAAGAATATCTATTTTTTTTAAAAAGAAAACCGCCCATTCTGGGCAGACGCACTCTGTTTCTCTTCTGTTGCTCTCTGCTGCATGAAGTCTTGTAGCAGTCTTGTAGGACAAACTCACCGAAGGGGCTTCCCCCACACTTAAGAGTGACAAAGGAAAACTGTCTAATTTCAGTCACTGTGCACACACGATTATTCGAGTGATCAGGTGGGACAGGAGGGAATTAGCCTGCCAATGGTTCTGATTTCTCCTCTGCCATGAGTCCCCCTGAGAACAGCCAAGGAACCAGCAGCAGCCACCCACCTGCGCAGGCAGTTAGCACCTGGGCTGTCCTCTGAAGCCTTCTGCCAAGTGTGAGCTGGAGCAGCGCAGCAGCAGAGCGTTTAATCTCAGGCAGTAAAAGATCAAGGCCAAGTAGCTGCTACAAAACAAATCGGAATTTCTGCGTTGCTCAGACGTGAAAGAAAATTCAAAGTCTACCTGCACAGTCCAACCGCACCTCCAGACAGGACAGGTTAAGTCCAGAAGTCAGACGCAGGCTGTGAGCACACCTCCCACATCTAGCCACACCTTGGCAACCTCCTAAGGCAGGATCCAGTTTCTGGAGCAGTGAGTTAACACCTTCTCTAAGAGGAAAGCCCTCAGCGTGGGTTCTGTAGCATCTTCCCACACCAAAAACTTGAGAGAAATGCCTGTTGGAGACTTTTTAAAAGCATCTCCAGCTTCTGTACCACCTCCAGTAGGTAAAGGGCAGCTGGGCAAGAGATGGGCTGTAGGCATGCAGCTTGTCCCTGTGGGCACGTCAGCCTTAACAGTTCCAAGCCAGCTCTGGCAGGCTGAGGTGGGCAGGAACACACCTCACGGCACAGCCAAAAGCTGTGCTGCTCCCTGGCCTCGTACCAGTGACACAGCCCTGCCTTCCTGCTCCTGCCTCACCCACCCAGCGGCTCCTTATGGTACTGCAGGGAGCTTATCAGCCCCGGGAGCAGAAGATACCCTTCTGATTGTGTAATTATGTGAAAACTCGCATACAGCACAGATATTCAGCTAAAGAGAGGCGCTACCAAGAGCCAGTACAACTAGCAATGGTTAAAAACTGTATTTTATAAGCCAGTAAGTATAAAATAGCGACCCCATCAGCAGGATCAGAACACACAGCCTCACATGTTCTTTCAGAACAGGGGGTACTGGAGAAAGAGCACAGAACAAACCGAATGTTCTGGCACAACAACTGCAGGCATGTCAGAGAACTCGCACTCATGAGTGCAAAAACCAAGACAATCTTCAAGGGCAGAGAAGACTGTAGCTCCCCGCTGGCTAAACAGGAGGGGAACGATTTGTGAACGCGTTCCCTACCCGTGAGAGGCTGAAACAGCCTAGTGAGACAAACTGAGCCAGGGCACAAGTTCCACCTCACCGGTGTTTGAGTTGAAGAAGAAAAAAGCCACCAGAATTTTAAGTCTATTTCTGTTTCTCCAGGTTGGGTTCTTTTCTTTGCCGTTTCCTTGGTCTCTTCACAGGTTTTTTAACACTTGCAGGGGGCAGTTTGAGAGTTATTTCCTTGTCATCTGCGTCGTCATCTGCTTGGTGAGCTTGCCGGCGCTCAAGCACTGTAGGAGTACAGACTGGAGTAGGATCCTGAGGAGATCAGAAAAACAGGATTCATTGCAAAGCAAAGCACCTGCCGGAAAAAGTTGTTGCGGCCTCTGTGGTACCACAAGGCTCCTCGGTCCAGCTCTCCTGCAGAACTTCCACGTATCAGGGAAAATTGTTTTCCTTTCATAATCATCTTTGGACAGTATTGCTTCAGACTAACAGTGCCATCTCCAAAAGAGTGTGAAAAATAAATGTTTTCTAATATGTCATTACACTGATTGGTTTTCTGAACTTGTTTCCTGACTCAAAGTACTCAAAAATCCAAGACTGAAAGAGTCAGAAAAAAAACACTACATATATTTGAGAATGGCATACAGAAGTGCCATACTTGAGCCCACAGCCAAGCTGAAATACTCCAGTTTCATTCTCTCAGTAATTTCTCAGAACTCAGTTGACCAAACGTATGAGTTGCCCTGCCTCCCTCACAACCAGCCCTGTCCCCAAAAGAAAATCAAAACACATTAAATAAGTCATTAAGCAAAAAAAAAAAAAAGCAATGAAATAAAACACATTAATACCTTCCAGACCTTTTAGACTGTCAGTGTCTCAAATCTGAGTCCCGATGACCTGATCTGTCCCTTCACCCTACTGCCAGTTTTAGTTGGCATTAACTTTCAAGTACTGGAAAACCATGATGAGAGAGCACGAGGGAGGAGGGACAAGAGAGCACATAAGTGGGGTACACAGCATTAGATCACATTCTCTGTTCAATTCCATTTTGGCAGGAGGCTGGCATTAGGTTAGCGCCGAGCAGCAGAGGCTGACAGCAGGCTGTTGCCTGGGCACACCTCAAGGCAAGCTCCACTGGTCGAGTAACAGCGCGCTGGGCAGAAAGAAGCCTTTGCTGCTGAATACTGCAAGAGGATAAGGAAGGGAGTGAACCCAACCACCTTCTTCCTTTCAAATGTGTTCATCCACCTCAAAAGAGGTGCTTCTGTCACAAAAAATCTCTCAAAGGAAAACAATATCTAAGTTTGTGGCACTGCAATGGCTCAGAAGAAACAGCTGCAGACCCGAGACACCTGCCGCAGGGTGAGTGGTCGCAGTGCTGGGCACCGCCAGGACTGTTTGGTCTTACCTGGCTGCTCAGAGAAACGCTCAGTTTTGACTTGGACTTCTTAACTTTCCTTTTCTTCAGAGCAGGCCCCTGTGCAGCCTAGGAAGCGAGACAGATCAGGCGAGTCACTACAAGCTTCCCAGATGAAAACGTAAACAGTCACCTAACAGCACACAGACTCCTCTGCTTTGTAACTACTGCAGCGTTCCTACAGCAACCACCCCCACACACAGCACGGGGGTTTGGAAAAGCCCCCGTTGTTTTTCTGTGACCTACAGATGTATTAAAAACATGGGATACCCTCCTGCTGCCTATAGGAACAGGAAAAAGGAACTTCTCCCTTTTGCTGCTACTGGTTTACTCCTCTAAAAGTAAACTCACACATACAGAGCATTACACTGTAATTTTAGGGAGCTTTTACACAACTCTTGACACATGTAGGTCTCTGTTTTACTCCAGGTCTCATGCCAGTTCCACATGAGACATGATTTTGGTATTTAGCACATCCTTAGAAGCAAGTTTTCACAAAACACCTGTCAGAACGATCCCAGACTTACAAATCCCGGGAAGCTGTATTTGATGCCCCTCTCAGCCAGCCGCTTCCGCAGGCGATTCTCCTTCTGCAGCAGCCGCTTTGCCATCTTGGCCTTCTCGGCGAGTGAACGTATCTTGTTGTACCGCTTGACTGCTGGCTGGGAAGGCTTCTGAAACATCCTCTCGCTGTTTTTGAAGAGATCCTCACGAACCTTCTCAGGAGGCACAAACTGACCTGTATCGTCAGCACAGGACACCAGGTTATAGCACAGCTACTCCTGTCACCAAACCCGCTCATGTAACGCCCTTCGGGCCCGCTGTAACATCACCCACAGCTACACCAGAACGCCACTACAGCAGTTCATGAACAGAGTAACTAAATACTCAGTGGTAAGACAAAGGAAGAGAACACTTGTTCACTTGCACCCAGAAAACAGTCAGAGAAACCTGATGTGCAAGAATTGATGCAAAGGAATATGAGCAGTTACACCAACTCATGTTCCTTTACAAAGCAATGCCTGAGAAACCAACTAATTCCCTTTATCTTTTGCCCCAAATAACACTTTACATCTAACTACATGGACAGCAGCTGCAACAGTAATAAAAGAAAAATTCCCACATTAAAGGAAATGGCTCTACGACACAGCCCATCCCTGGCTGAGACTTTGTGCTACACAATGAGCATGAACCAATACAAAACAAAAACCAGTAGGAAACAAAAGGCTGCTGAGGATATTCTCTACATGCAAGGAAAAGCAAGAACAGCTCAGTCCCACAGAGAATCGTGTTGGGCCAAAGCTTCATAAAGAGACAAGATCCCTCCTGTAGTTCAAAGAGAGAATATAAATATGCATGAATTTGCTTTTGCGTTAGACAATGGACAGCTCAGTTTATACTCACACTTCAGCAGTCTTTCTGAAAACAGGTAGTTGTTCATCGTGTCTGCAACAATCTTAGCCACATCGTCAGACTCAAACTCTATAAATCCGTAGCCTTTACTGCCTCCTGTCTGCAAGCGAGGGCAGAGAGAGAGCTTAAACGATGCTTTGACACACTAATGGCAAATACTGCCACAGAGTTCTGTGAGGCCATGAAAAGCACCAGATTTAGTCCTAAACTGGCCAGATAGCGTTCCTTAACATACACCTATGTATGAAACTGTCTGTTCATCGATATCTATGTTAAAAAAAAACAAACCATGCATTGCTGTTGTTGCTACATGGATTACACAGTAATATTAGAACATGATGATACCCGCGATGTGAGGAGAAGTGAAATTTATGGAGCACAAAGTGATGAGGAAGCTAACAAGGAGCCTTCTCCATGACATTTTGCGATCTACCCTGGATTACTGCATTCCGGCACTTCTCACTTTAGGGTATTTACTTAAGGACAAAGGGTGCTACTTAAGAAGTGTCACAAAAACCGCTCGTTTGCAGCCCGGAGACTCACGTGCTCCCAGCCCCGGACGCAATTTCCGAGTTCCCTGTTTAGGGAGCGCGGAGCCTCCCCCCGCCCGCTCCCGGAACTGCAGCGAGGCTCCACGCGGTGCGCGCAGAGCACGGGGAGCGGGCAGGGCCCCGCGGGGCTGCTGAAGGCGCTGCAGGACGGACAGACGGACGGGCAAACAGACAGACAGACAGAGAGGAGGAGAAGGGAGAGGGAGGGAGGGGGTCGCAGCGGGGCTCACCTTCTTGCTGCGGGACAGGCGGAGCCGCGTGACGGTGCCGAACTGCCCGAAGTACTCGCGGAGCTGCGGCTCGCAGAGGCCCCGCGGGAGGTGCCCCACGTACACCACGCCCGGCTGCAGCGGCTCCTGCGGGCACAGCCGGCGTCAGCACAGGCACAGGCCCAGCCCCGCCAGGCCAGGTCAGGCCAGGCCAGGCCCGGCCGCCCCCCACCTCACCCCACCTCACCCCACCCGACCCCACGGCACCGCAGAGCCCCCTCACCTCCTCCTCCGCCCGCTTTTTGCGCCCCCTCCTCGCCTTGCGAGGGCCGCGCCGCGCCTGCGGCTCCAGCGAGAGGAAGGAGGAGGCGGACACAGCCCCTGCCCCAGCCGCCGCCATCTTGGCCGCCTCACCACAGCCGCCGGAAGTGCCCCCCTTCCCTCCCTCCTCCCCTTCCCGCCCAGGCGTTGCGCATGCGCAGCGCGCGGGCGGCGCTGAGGCGGCGGGCGCCATGTCGGTGAGCGCCATGTTCGTGGCGCTGCAGGGAGTGCTCACCGCCGACCAGGACGTGCGGGAGGTGGGCGCCGGGGGACGGGGCGGGACGGGGAGGGAACGGGGATGGGGCTGGGAGCCGGGGGGAACCGGGCTGACGCCGCGCTGTGCCCGCAGGAGATCCGCAAGGTCGTGCAGGCGCTGGAGCAGACGGCCCGCGAGATCCTGACGCTGCTGCAGGGCGTGCACCAGGGGGGCGGCTTCCAGCACAGTGAGTGCCCCCCTGCATCCCCCGCATCCCCTCCCTGCCCTCTCCCCCTGCCCCAAGCCGCCGCTCTGCCTGCCCGGAGAGCCCTCAGGGAAGGGGAGAGGCCCGGCGGGTCCGTGGGTGCAGGGAGATGCCCCTCGGCTGTCAGCTCCAGGGGTGGTTTTGCAATGTTTAGTAGCAGAGATCTGTGCCTGGCTCAGTGCGTTCTGCTATTTTCATTTTTTTTTCCTTCTAAGTCAGGGAGGGAGCTGGTCCTGGGACTTGCAGGCCCTGAGAAGGGACGCGAGGCAGTTAAACTGGCAAAAAGGAGAACACTCAGCTTGCCGTTCATCCGCTATCACAGACAACAAATGCACGTTTGGCCAAATGCACGCTCAGTAGGCCAAGTGTTAACTCACGGTAACGCGCTGTCAGCTTGTCAGGTCCTCCACTCACAGAGTCAGTAATGGCTTTGGTCAAGCTTTGTGGCAAGTGATAGAACGTCAAGTAACAAAGATTGTTGCACAGAAAATAGCACTTCTCAGGTGTTGCCTGCTGTGACTGCAGCGTGGTTTGATGATGGTTGAATCCCGGTAGTGCAGCGCTTCTCAGCATTCATACAGCTTCATAGCAGTTGGAGGCTTGAGAGAAGGCAATTTCCGCACGGCTCCTTGGCATTAAATCCCTTGCAGCACGCAGCTGCTTTTCCCTGTTCTCCAGGGCCTTGAGATGCCTCTTGGCTAACGTGGCTCTCACTGGGCTTTACACCTCACCTCTCTCCCAGGGGGCAGCGCATTTCTGTGGTGGCTGCTTCTGGGGGGCTCTGCCTGTGCTGGGCAGCGATGCTCAGCGTGCAGCTCTGGGGTCAGCTCTATCTTTGATTCTTAAGCAGCTGCAGCGAAGGAGCAGAGACCTGAAGCGTCTGTGCCTGATGGTACGGGCCTGTAGTTGGGGCCAGTAAGCAGGAGGTGGCAGTGTGTGCGCGAAGCCAGGAGGCAGTGTTGGTGCGGAGATCCAGTGCACATGGGGCAGGCTGAGGCCCAGCTCATTCAAATGCTGTAAAGGAGCACTGCAGGATTTTAAAACAGAGCAGGAGCAGTTTCTTTTCCTTGGATTGCTGACAGCGAGCTGCCTGCCTGCTCAGGGTCTGGCTCCTGTTTCAGGTGCTGACCCTCTGTGTTGTCTCGCCCCTCTTGGCAGCCCCAGTAGGGCCCTGCAGCCCCTGCCCTTCCTGAGCTGGGCTGTCCATTCGTATCCCCCGCTGTTCTCCAGCTTTTATGATCCCCCCGGTGACCCTCCCAGTCTTTTCTCCTGTCAGAACCCACTACAAAATGGAGTCTCCATCCGTGGCTTAAGTCCTATAGCAGTAGTAATGAGTCACAGTTAGCGGTGACAACACCAGGGTCTCTTGTCTCAGGTTCCAAACTGGGAATGGTGTACGTCAGGCAGCCCAAAGCCCAGGAGTGTTTGTTACCTACCTGTGACTCAAGGTGTAACAATAAATTCTTCTCAGATCAACCTGAATGCCTGTAGACTGTCGTGCCCAAAAGGGAGCAGCGTGTTTAAAGGAGCGTAAGCAACGCTGTCTGCTTTAGAGAGCTCTCTGTTTACAGATCCGTGTTCCCTGTCAAGCACTGAATGTTGCCCTGTTTCTCTTCCAGTACCAAAGAAATGTCAGAAGGCTCGAGAACACTTCGGTACAGTACGCACACAGATGGAATCCCTGAAGACAAAGTTCCCTGCTGATCAGTATTACAGGTGTGCAGCCCACACAGCCAGGCATGGATGTGAGCGCCGCCTGGGCGTGTTTGGCACCATTGCTTTGGAAGAGTAATTTGAAGGTTTATGAGCCTGATATTTCTTCCTGTTTGAAAACTAACCGGTAGTAGAGAAGTGTGAGTTTTTATCAGCACCACTTAAAAATGCTTTTGCACAAGCTCTTCTCCCTTTATCTTTTTCCTTTGTTACTGAAAGGAAAACATAAGAAATTGGTGTTCTATAGGAGCAGCCCGTATTTCTGAAAGCAGAACATTTGCTGCTCTATTAATTTAAGTCGTTAGGTTGGGGATGTTTCTGAAACCAGCTCTAAGTCTGCCATGAAATGGCTGTGTGATACTGCAGGTTCCAAGTGAAGTCATCACCCTTACATTTTGTTTGCTGCCAGAAGGGGACAGTGTCTAGCAAGAACAAACCAAGGAGCAAGAGTCTTGTCAGCTCAAATCTGCAGTGCTGGGGTGCTGAGGAGCTGATTTTAAGCTGGTGTAGTTTTGATGAGCAAAAAATACTGCAAAGTGCTATGTGTAAAGGTGAAAAACATAATTAATGCCTAATGCAGGCATTTAAAACGCTTGTTGCCCAGCTCTCCAATAATAGATGTTACTTTTTTTTTTTTTTTTTTATCCTTGACTTGATGTTTTTCCCAACAGATTCCATGAGCACTGGAGGTTTGTGCTTCAGCGGTTGGTGTTTCTGGCAGCATTTGTAGTCTACTTGGAGTCAGAAACGTTAGTGACCCGGGAAGCTGTTGCAGAAATACTGGGGAGTAAGTTAATGTTGTAACTGGGGAGAAAGTGCTTGTGAAATGTTCAGATGTTGCAGCTTGCAGAGGCGTATGGGGGAACAGCAGAACTTAATTTCTTCCCAAGAAATGGGTTCCAAAACTTATCTGGTACTGGATTTTATTACATAAACAACAGCTGCTTTTAGAAAGTGGGAATCAGAAAAATTAATGTAAGAAAAGTATTTATGCATTAACTAGTTCTTCATTAATGAAAGGCATTCATGCAAATTGCCTAGTCTACCAAAAGAGTAATAAAAAGATGACAGCTTGCTTTTCTCACCTTTTGTTTTTGGTATTTAAAAAAAGGGGAAAACAGGTTTTTGTACTATTAAGAGAATCGCTGCCTCCCAGAGGAAGGGATTTGAAAAAAATCAGGAAAGGTGTTTGTGTGCTTGTTTTTTGTTTCCTTGTTTTTAAAAAGGACTCCAGGCATCATTCCTGTATATTAATGTAAATTCAGTTGTTCTGTTAGATAGTTTTTGCATGTGCAGCTGAGGCTGTATAAGATGCTAAATCACAATGCTACAAAGAGGCAGAAATTGTATCATATACAGGACAAGGGTGACTTTTATTTTGCAGTAGTATTTCATAATTTTGGTATTTCAAATTAGCTCAAATAAACAAACGTAATTTCAACCTGCTGGTTTCACTGATGTTCAGTATCACCTGACTACCACTGTTTTTTATCTTAGTTGAAGCTGAGAGAGAGAGGGGCTTTCACCTGGACATTGAAGACTACCTTTCTGGTGTGTTAACTCTTGCCAGTGAGCTGGTAAGGAAGATATTCATGCATATATTTGGGTTGAAAGTGACCTTAAAAAATTTAAAAAACACTTTACCTATTCTTAAGTTGATTATATAAGTTACGGTTTGGAACACCTTAGTCTGAACTTCTAGCAAAAGGCTTGTCTGTATGCCAGAGTTGTTCCTCGCTGATATTTTAAGCTTTAAAGTAGTCACTGGATCGAAAATCCAGGGCTCCGGTCAGCAGAAAGGTAGATGTGGATATAATTTAGCTGACTACCTGGAACAACTCTGCTTCGCTTGGTGAAGTAACTGAAGGGAGGCGTGAAGTGATCTGGGAAGATCCCTCTCATGTTCTCCTTCCTCTCGTAGGCCAGGCTGGCGGTGAACAGCGTCACGGCTGGTGACTATTCTCGCCCTCTCCGTATCTCAACGTTTATCAACGAGCTGGATTCTGGCTTCCGCCTCCTCAACCTGAAGAACGACTCCCTGAGGAAGCGCTATGATGGCCTGAAATACGACGTCAAGAAAATTGAGGAAGTGGTTTACGACCTGTCAATCAGAGGACTCAATAAGGAGGCGACAGGCGGCGTGGCTGGAGAGAAATGAAGGATGCTCGTTTAACAGCATCAGCAATTACCTCAGATGGTTGCCAAGCTAGGAGGCGTGCTAGCAAAGCCTTCCTACCGTAGTTTAGAAGAACCGCAGCTGAAAGCTGCTCTCTATTTTCTTACAAAAGGTGTAGTACGGGTGTTAGATCTCAAAATGTTTTGTAAAATCATGGCTAGGTTAGTGCAGCAGGCCCTCTGTTTCCGATGAAATTCCTCTGTCTGATCACGTTGCTGTTCTGTGCACAGCAGCAGCAGAGGCAGTACCTCCCCGAGCTGAAATTCCCACTGGTTCCGTGGTGGTGTTTCACTGCCCCAGCAGTTCCGTGCTCCAGCTGCTTCTGCTCACGCACCTGTGAAGGTGTGTGCACAGCGTGCAGCTTGGTGCAGGTACAGACCACGTTTAAGTAAAACTGTAAATATCTATGTTTTTTTTAAGACACTGTTTTTTCTTTTTTTTTGTTGTTTATTAAATCTTTACCTACTTAAGTTGAACAGATCTGCATAACTGTTCATTAACCAGCTCTTTTTAAATGGTTTCAGTTAACGTGTCCCCCCTTGGAACCGGTGTACTGCACCTGGGCACGTCTTTCTCTTTTTATTTTTTTCCCTCCAAGATCCCTGCTATCAGTGAGTGCAAGGTTTTCTTAAATACCTGCTTTCACTGGCTGGTGTTTGATTACCCAACATGAGTAAATGTTGAGTTTTAACACAATCACCTTAAGAACCCTGTATAAGATTTTTTTTTTCTTTCGAACTAGCGAAGTTTATGACTACGGAGGTGTTAACTGACAAACTGCAGGTAGCATTTGAGTTGTAACAACCTGTGTAGGCCACAGCTGTACCTGTTTCCTGGGATTGAAAAGAAAAATGATAGTTCATGTAGTAAAATCTTTGTATCCCCCAGAAGAGGGGAAATTGTTAGTTTCAAATACTTTGCATGTAAGATATTTGCAGGTACCCACAGCCTCTTCTGTTCATGTAAATGGACAGGTTCATACCTCCCCGTGCGTTTGTTCTCTTGTCCTAAATGACTTGGAGTCTTCCCTTTTCCTTACTGCTTCAGGTGGAGCGCTAGGGTAAAGGAGGAAAAACTCACTGGTTTAGGAGGAGGAATATTTCCAGAGGATGAACGTGAACAATCAAGCTTATGTGGGGCTTACTAGTGTTTCATTTTGTTGACAAATATTTCCCATTGTTCCAGTTAAGTTTTTATTTTGTTTATTGGAAGAAAATGGTTTCTTGGTTACTTTTGCCAATAAAAGATGTTTTTTGATTTTGGCCGTTTGCTAACTCTGCCTGTTGTCTGATTATCCGATGTTATTTGCTTCCCTTCCTGGCAGCTTCATCTGAAATACCCTAATTCAGCCTTCATCCGTACTTAGAAAATAATGTAATTGCCAGCGTTGGTGGGACGCTGCTAAATGGAGCGCTCTCACCAGCGTCATGTGGAGCATAAGTCAAGCTGCAAAGAGATTGCATGGTTTTGTTTTCTTTTTACTTATAGAACAAGTTAAATTGGAGAGCCACGGAGGAGTTTATTAGTACCGCATCCAAGATGCAGCAAGGGTCACCTTCAGAGCATCTTGGATGTAATGTTTGCCCTCATCCGTTGTGTCGTCTGTCACGTAGCAGAGGCAGACAGTAATGTCCCTCCATCCCAGCTGAAGAAAATGAGGGTGTAGCTTCCTGAGCCCCTTGGCACGGAGGCCAGGTCTTCAAGTAGCTCTTTGTTCTTTGCTTCTGCCACTGTTTGCTTCTTTCTCACTTAACCCCTGTGGAGGTGGGAGGAAGGAAGGAACTTGAGCCAGTTCGCTGCCAAAGCCAAATGCTCCTGAAACAACGCCCTGAGGCTCTGGGACGGGGCTTTGCAGACCAAGGTCACACAGGAAACGCGTGGGAGCAGGGAAATGGGAGAGGTTTTCTGAGCATCACTCCGGTGTCTCTCAGGTTGGAGGACTCCTGCCACGTGGGGATGGGGCGTGAGGCCGTGCGGCAGGACGGGTTTCTGGTGGCAGGACACGTGCTTTGTGCTGGCTCTGGATGCACTTGGTCATGCAACAGGTCTGCTTCTGTGTGGGAGCCCGTGTGCTGAAGGAAGCTTCTTGGCAGATCCTAGGGCTGCAGCTCTCCTATCTGATGGGGTTTCTTGTAGCTGGTGAGAGGCGGCAGTGCTGTGCCACAGGTGTGGGCATGCAGATACTGGGGGAGGGATGACTGGAAGAGCAAGTCTCTTCTCTTAGGGCTTAGGAAACGTGCGAGTTGTGGCATCTTCCTGGCCAAGGCACCGTGAAGTGCAAGTGCCTGAGCAGGGGACAGCCCAGTGTTGTGTTTCTCCAGGGTGCTTAGGAAATCTCTTCTTCCCTGTTCCTAAGGCTGGGGAGAGCCTGGTGGCTTCCTCTGGAGAAGCATTATTTACAAGGGGCAGGCTGTATTGTGTATTCCCAAGCCTGGGGAAGGGAAAAGGAACCAGCAAACTTTCTGCCTAAGCTACACCAGGGAGAGCTGGGAGCACGCATCTGTCCGCAGCTTCCTCTGGACTGTAGGACCTCCTGGCCTTGACGGTGAATCTGCACATTGCCCTGGGCCTCAAGCAGTTGTCTTTGTCTCACAGCTGGGAGCAGAGGAAAGAAGGGAAGAATCAGATTTATTTAGGGCTCTTCTCTCACCCTTCCCTTTCCCACAGAGCAGGTAGCCAGTGGGAAATGGCTCTGTGAAGGCTGCAGAAGCCCGCTGGCTCCTAATGGATCAGATGTTTGAACCCCAAACAAGTAACTCCTGTTTGGTATTGAACACTGCTGGCAGCGGGGAGGGGGTGAGTCAGTGCAGGAGCACTGGAGAGTCTGACTCAACAGCCAGCACAGCTCTGCTGTGGAGCACTTCAGCCTCGAGTGTGTTCCAGGGAGTGCTCTTTTGGATCGTCTTTGTATTCATGTGCGGCTTTTTTCCCCCATCTTGACGTCATTTCTCTGTGTCTTCTTTGCCTCAGTAAAAAGGGCACTCAGATAGTTGATTAACTGTTCTTTATTTATAGCACTGCCTGTTCCATCCCCGCAGGTCAGATCAATGCGAGTGCTGACCTGAAACCAGCCAGGAAATAGGGGCGAGCAGCTCGGTGGCACAGGATGCCACGCAGACCCGGGGTGGTTGTTTAACTGGCTGTGCCGCTGGGGTTGACAAACCGCAGCCTGAATCCAGCAACCTCTTTACCCTGGCAATTGTTAAAGGATGTTACCACCTCCAGCCTGCCCTTTGCTGCTGCCAGCGCACGTCTTTGTGCAGTGAGCTGGATTAAGGACCTGCTCTAGCTGAAACAATCCCTGTTTTTCAGCGGCGCTTGCTCCCAGCCTGGTTCAGCACGCAGTGCAGCACCCGCTGTGCCAGCACGCAGAGGGAGGCTCCTTCCCCTCTACCTGCGGTGCCAGCTGTACGTTCACTGAGCTGTAACACGCTGGTAAATAGTCTGCGTTTCTTCTCGCAGTGACTTAACTGCTTCCAGTTCTGTCAGAATGGCTGAGGGTTTTCTCTCTGGGCAAATAACGTGCCTGCTTTTTGCCGCAGAGTGGTGACTCCGGTGCTGTAGAGCCTTGCTCCTGTTTTTCAGCTGGTAAGGTCATGATGTGCCAAGGAAATCAACAAGAGCAGAAAGTAAACACGGGTGGATGACTCCTGGGGTCTGCCTGTGGATCCTGACCTCTGCTACTCGCCAGCAGTCCATCTCCCCTCGTTAAAGCACTGTCTGCTGCTGGGGGACGTGGTGCCGCTGTGCTGAAGTGTGGGGGCTGCTCAGAGCCTGTCGAATCCATGGAGCATCATTAAGCGAGGGCTGGAGTCTGAAAGGAGCTGTCCTTGACAGCACAGCATCTCCTGCACGCCTGGGTCAGGCACGAATTATTCGGAGATGCTTATCTCCCTGCAGGTTTTTCTGCCTGTGGTTGTTGTCGCTTCAAACTGCGTCACTTGTGGCATTCTCTGGGCAGCCACCGCTGGAGGATTGCCCTGCCTGAGGGGAACACCACTGTCCTAAAAACAGCCCTTTCTTGAGAGAAGGGGAGCACGCTCTTTTGTTCACCTGCACCTTCACACTGTGGGTGTACGAATGTCTGACCTGCTTCTGTTGGGAAAATGCAAGACCCTGAAGCCCGTAAGTGTGCTGCCTGCTCTCCAGGGAGCCTGCTGGCTCCTGCCCTGGCAGGGGGAGCTCTCTGACCTTCTCTGGGTCTGCACCAGGGCCCTGTGCAGCTCCTGCCAGCTGCGGTACAATCTGCTGGCAACTGTAAAGGTGCTGCAGAAAGCCTAAGGGGGAGAAAAGATTTGATCCTTCAGCCCCGGTGGAAGAACCTCAGGCTATAAGGGCCTTGTGCTCTTCATGTGTTTTGGCTACTCCAGCCCGTGGGATCTGACGTGTGTGTGACTGCCTCGTGACCTCCAGGCTCCCCACCCTCCTCTGCCAGCCCTCCTGCAGCACCCAGAGAGATATTTGGTGCTGGTCCCCCCAGACGTGGCTGGCACCACAGGGGAGGCTCCTGTGCTGGGAGGAAGGGTTCGAACCCAGCGCCTGGGGCTCCACCACTGCTGGAACAAGGATC
Organism: Aythya fuligula; assembly: GCF_009819795.1. Lineage (NCBI taxonomy): Eukaryota > Metazoa > Chordata > Aves > Anseriformes > Anatidae > Aythya > Aythya fuligula. The sequence continues at coordinate 25,318,056 of NC_045564.1, read as the reverse complement.
CTGGGTCTGCTCCTAGGACCAGTTGTTACAGCTGCCGGATACCTGAACCCTGAAGGGCTGTCTTGGACGTGGTGCTAGAAGAATTGAATTCTCTTCCTTTTGAGGATGCTGGGGACGAGCGCAAGAGACAGTGCAAGATTCCCAGACTCACCTTCTGGAGATCTGGCTTCCTGGGACTTTAGCTTCGTAATCTTTTCATGAGCATCAAATGACTGAAGTTCCCCGCAGGCAGGAAACATGAGATCATCTCAGAGCTTTTTTTTCCACAGGATTTAGGATGTGCTGAGGTCAGTCTCTCGGTCTCCAGTGACAGCTACAATAGCTTCTTGCTGCCAGACCAAAGCTGGTGTTCCCTTTCAGATGCGTTCTTGATCCCATTGCAGAGATCCGTGACGAACCTCACTTCTCTTAAGGACAACCGTGACTGTACCAGAGGATTTGGCCCCGGCAGCTTTGACAGCACAAACCTGACCGAGTCAAACCTGGCTGCAGGCCCTGCCCTATCAAAGCCAAGGCCCGTAACTGCTGATCCCGTATCTGTGTTCCAGAACTGGACCCGAATTTCCCAGCCAAAACAGCACATGTTGGGTGACCTCCACCCCAAATGTGTGTCCCCTGTCACCTGTGGGGAGGGTCCCATCAGATTCACTTCTGTGTCTCAATGCTCTGAGGGGTAACAGCAAACCTCTGGCTCTGCTGGGGTCTTCTGTCAGTACCACTGCACGTTTTCTTTCACTATAAAAGGGAAGATCTCTATTTGTTCCCTGAAGCAGGTATCTCTGCTTTCTAAAGCATTTACTTTTCATCTCCCCACGTTTTCTAAGGCTGTCCCACCCAGCATGCTGGCTTAAAGTGGGTTTTCCTTCCTTCAGTACCTGATCTCACTGCTGCTCTTTGTGTGTGTGTGCCTTTTGAGGTAAAAACTGCAGAAACTCTATGGGAAAGCCTACCTTCTCTCTCTCCTTTTTTTTTTTTTTTCTTTTCCCACCTGGTAAGTGACCAGTTGACTTTTTTTTTTTTTATTTTTTCCCCTAATGTAATACTTCAGAGAGGATGTCTTCCTTCTGGCCTGCTCATACTAGCAAGGTAAGTGCAGTTGGAAGGAGTCTTGAAAAGTAACCCGAGTATGGTTAGTCATTAAGTTTTTAGTATTGTCATTCGTGAATTCTAAGAGGTGTAAAAATCCTGTAGAGCCCTAGGAAGGCCAGTTTGGAACAAGTAATTACTTCCTGGGCTTGTAGACAAACCTGTTCCCAAGTGCCATGGGTTATAAGAGCATTTTGTCAGCTTAATCAGAAATGGAAAACTACAACGAAGCTAATCTCTGGGGCTGTCAAGTAAGATGTGTACATGTGATACTGAAGGACCTGGAACTTCCCAGGAGAGGGATCATCCAGGTTCAGGAAGGTGCCTGAGGATTATGGAAACTTACTGCCTTGTTAGTGCGCTGACACCGCTCCCCCTTCCTCTGCAGGCTCACCCCACAGCACGAGTGCTCGCAGGGCCAGAGGGATTGTTCTGTGCTTGGGCTCCCTTTCAACACCTGTAATTTAAAAGCAGGCACGCAGCTGAGTACACACTGGATACGTAAAAGATAAATAACATTCAAAACACAGCCTCTGCCTCGCCTGACAGGTTCCACAATCAGTCTGTCGCTTGCCGTAGCAGGCTGTCCCAGATCAAAGAGCTCGTACTGTTCCCTGACCGCAGGTTTTTTAGGACAGGGCTACAGCGCCGAGTACACGTCCTGCTTGTAACTCAACAGAGGGCAATTGTTTACCGACCTTCTTTGGGGGAGTTTGCCTGGTTCGGAGGAAATAGGCCCTGTTTGCTACCAGCCTAGCTGGCAGGTGTTTCCTGTGATACCTAGAGGAACCCAGAATGTGAAAAACTGAACAATCATCCGTAGGCAAGATTGATGCGAAAAAGTAGACCTCTTACATCTACTTATTGTTCTCTAACCTTTTGGAACAGCCAGGGTGGCTGGGGGTATCTCGATATAAAGATACGACTGTGCAAACAGCTCATGGCTGGATTCGGTTGTGGATTGGAGTGGAGAAAACCATCGTGCTAGAAAGTAATCAAAAACCTCCCAGAAAGGAGCAGCTTTCTGGGGCTGTGAAAGCCACTTGCTGTTTAGATAAATTATTAGGTTACTGTGCTTATGTCTTCTCTTAGCATGACTGCCACTGGAGGGAATGAAGAGAAGGCAGCTGCGTCCTTTTGATCTGGGAAAGAAAAGGAAGGTGCAAGGAGTTGGTGCTTTGTGCCTGTCGTGGGAATGGAACTGGAAGGCTGCTAGAGGCAGAGCTGTCAGGAGAGTGTCAGAGAGATCTTCCTCCAGCAGCTTCACTGTTTACATGACAATTTATTTGAAAAACAAAAAATCATAAAAGCTATTTGTGTTAATTTCACTGGCTGTTCAGTGCATATTTTGGGGAACAATTTGTTTTCTAACTAGAAATAGCTGGGGGGGGACTCAGAGCCACTGGAGGGAAACAGGCAGCTGCCCTGGCAGGCATTTGGGCAGCTGCCACTCGCTACAGTGCTCAGCTGTGTGCTGCCACCCTCCTCTTGGGTATGTGCTTGCAAAGCCTCCAGATGATGCGGAAACTCCGGTTTCCTCAAGGACAAAATGAGGCGCTAAGGATGACGAGGAAATGCAGGCGCTAAGCACGTTGCACTGACCGTGTCTGCCTCGGTGTCTGGAGCAGCACATAACAAGCCCCGGCTGCTGTGGCAGAGGGACAACGAACGGGATAGGGTTTGGTGTTGGGTTGGTGGTGATTTTACAGGACTAGGGCTACCTCCACAAAGGTCTGCCTCTGTCTGCCTTCGTCTGCGGGCTCGCTGGTGCTAGCTGATCTCTGGAGAAATGCACAGATACGTTCCCAGCGTGAATCCTCCTGTAACAGAAATGTTTTGTTGACAGTGATTAATACTGACTGGTCTTGTCTTTCCCCCAGGGATGATCTCCAAGAACATTTACAGATTGTTCTCTGCGGTCCGCCAACCAAAACTCAGGCTCCTTTAATTTAGCCGCTCGGCCTGTGATCTGGCCTTTGCTGCGTAAGTCACGGCATGACATTTTGCTGAACCTGTAATCACAAGGCCACAGGCAGTGGGAATGTCAGGCTGAAAAGGTTAGAACCTTTCTGCCTTTTTACCATTGTTCAGCTTCACGGAATTTTGCTGCTGAGGAGCTGAGAGAGGCCAGACCTTAGAGGGGAGAGCTTTGTGCTCTCAGTTTCAGCTCTGGCTTCTCCTGCGCTGGGGCCTGCCCTGCCCTGGTGGGACTGCAGCCAGGGCAGAACGCTTTGTGCCAGCTGATTGTTGTCCGGTGATAATTCAGGGCAGCAGGGCTGTACCATTCTCCCAGATTCATTAGGACTACCCCCTGAATTCTGCTCAGGGCATCCAAAGAACAGACATAGGCACATTGTTCCCCTGAACACCACTCGCACTAAATGCAATATCTACTCCAGAAAACAAACTAACCCAAAGATTTTTTTTTTAAAAATACCCACCTAAAGTCATTGAAACATAATTATTAAAACCTTTTATGTTACTCTACAGTACAATGTAAATTGTTCCTTTCCATTAAATTTTGAAATACACTAGATTACATCATTTAAATAATTGCATTTTAGGTTCACTATTAGTGGTAGCAGAGAGATATTTACAAACATGTCTGAGACATTTCAGATGCAGTGCTACGTTCCAGTCCCTAAGTCGGTTAAACAACAGACTTCCAGTGGGGGCATACTGCTCGTCCACAGGTTCTAGATGTATTTGGGGTGCATGTGTGAGAAAGCAAGAGTTCCTTTTATTCTTGCCTGATTTTGTCTTTGTTTGCTGTGTGCATGCAGCTGAATCTGAGCAAACCGATACATACTTGATTTGGATTAAAGATGAAAGACCTTTCTTTTTTTTAACAAGTATTTTGACTGAACATACAAAGGTGAAAAATGAAATATAGTCCTTAGGGGAGTAGTGGTGGAAAACATTTTCTCCAACTTTCCTCCTCTGCTGCATAATACTGCGCCTAATTTTAACCCTGACTTTACCTAATGCTGATGAAATACAGTCAATGGTGGAAACCTCTCTCATGTTGTCAAGACTGGCTTTCAACAGAATCCATGCAAATGCAAGCATCACACATCATTCTCCCGCAGTGCAATATTAACAACTAAAACTCAGTATTTTCTTCCAGGGGCCTGCTCCTCAAGAGAAGCCCCTGCATGCAGGTCCCTCGGCGACACTCAGGATGTGAGTCCTGAGGCTGGAGATGAGGATTAGGCCGTAACACTCGGTTCCAGTGCTGCTGGGCAGGAGCCACAACGCTTCCTGGGTCAGAGGCTCCTTTCTGTGTCATCCACAGAGTGGAGCAAGTCGAAGCCGCCGAGGCTCCCCGCGTGCTGCCCGCGCAGGACTCAGGGCCGGGTGTGCGGGGTGCTGATCATGATGTTGGGCAGCGCGTTGCGCCGCTTCTTCCAGGAGCCCAGCTCCCTCGAGTAGCGCCTGATCTGCCTGAACCAGTGGTGAGTCCGTGCCCGGTCGCTGTCCCGGAACACAAACGCCTCCCGCCTGATCTCAATGAGTTCAAAAGTGTCGTCACAGTCCGGATCGGTGGAGACGATGCAATTACTCAGCCTCAAGGGCTCCCTGAGCAAATGGAACTTGCCATTGTTTTTGTCCCTGATGAGCACCAGCACGGCGTCCTTCACGGGCCCCGGCTCAGCTAGCTCCAGGCTGGACTCGGACACGCGCTTCATGTTGACCAGCAGGAGGACCTGCATGTTTTGGAACTTGAGGGTCTTGCTGCCTTTCTTCACCCACTGGCCGTCGGGGGGCTGGGCCAGCTGCAGGGCCCCCTCCATCACGAAGCGTGTCTCCTCCCGCAGCCATCCCACCGTTTTGAGGGCGGTTTCCCTCATCTCGATGTTGATGACTTCCCTCTTCTTCTTGCTGTCCTGCCGAAAGGAGCGGAGGGTCCACGTGTTGCCCTCCTGCTTGGTTTTCATGTTGATGTGCTCCAGGTGGGACTCGATGCGGCTCTTGGCCTCCCGCAGGCTGCCGTGGTCTGGGTGGTACTCGGTGGTGGCCTTGATGATTCTGCTGAGCAGCAGGGGGTACTTGGTGACCCTCTGCAGAGGGGCCATCAGAAAGGAGCGCAGGTTCATCCGTCGCAGCGCCGTGTTATCGTTCTGGGACACGTCGAGGAATATCCTGCAGGGATTTAAGGAGAGGGAATGAAACGGGGGCTGTTTTGGCAGCAGCTGCTGCAATCCTAAGCACTAAGCTGGAATCCTGAGCACTGCAGCCCCCGCCCGCCCCCCTGGTTTTAATAGCTCTGCGAATTCTGTCTTCTCAAAAATTTAAAAAAAGGGGCCTGGAACACTACCACGTAGCATCCTAGCAGTCTCCTATGAAATCACTGTAGAGCAGTGCGGGTGTGAGCTTTCCGTGGTGCACACTGAGGTAGGCCCGAGGCAGGCACGTCAGCTTTTATCAGATTACATCTGTGTGTAGATCCTTTCATCACTCGATTACAAAGCTCTAAACAGGAGTTTGGTACCGTCATCAATTTATAGCTGTTGCAGTGGAAACAGAGACGTGACTCGCCCAGCTTGGCCCAGCAGGCTGGGGCTAGGAACGGGATATGATTCAAGTCATGCATGCTTCACGCAGTGGCTTTCCCCAGTGGGAATCCAAACCGTGCTCTGCTGAGAGCTGCTCTCAGCTTGACATTATTTAGTGAAAGTTCAGCCCTGTGGTCAGTGGGCAAACACTGGTACCAAAAATCCAGGATACAGCTGGAGACCAACTGCAGAGACTGCTTCAGTGAAGATATCAAGGGCTGAACATATTTGGGAGCCTCAAGCACACTCCTCACCCTAAGACAGAGCAGCTCATCGCTGAAGAACATCGGCAATAAAACTTTGATCTAGTTGAGCTGACAAAGGCTTTGCCCTCAGCCTGGCGCTCTCCTGCCCTCAAAGCCCCAAGGAACACTCACCCAGCCCTGCTCTCACCTGAGCAGCTCTTTCTCCTTCTCCAGCGCGTTGAGCATGTTCACTGAGGAGGACTGCTGAAGGCAGTAGGTCTGGAAGGCTGGCAGCATGTTGACGAACTCTAGAAAGATCTCACCAATGCACACGGTCATCAGGTCATCATCCCCCTGCAAGCACACAACACAGCCCCGCGGGGTTAGCTCGGCAGAGGCAGGAGCACACAGCCTGCGTTCAGCCCCAGCAGCGCCACCGTACCGCAGGGTCTGCTGGGCACCAGGGCGGGGCGACACCGACTGGGCTCCCCCCCTCTGGTGGAGGGTTTAGGTTCAAATGGGTTCAAATGGGCAGGGGAGGCACGTCACTCAGGCAACAGGCATGGCACTTAGCAACTTCTGCACTTGTTCTGAGCAACTGGGCTGGCTGGGAAGCACGATCTCCTTTCATTGAGCTCTTACTGGCTACTTTGGTGCCTAAGTGAAAAATAAATTTCACGGTAAATTGCTCTTCAGCTTCCAGACTAATTGGAAATATGAGAACCTGGTGGCACCCAACGCTCCTAGCTTTGTCGAGGTGCGTGCTGACACGCTCGGCAATTCCTGCTCATTTCAGCAGCAAGAGAGGGAGCACTTCTCTGGTTTTTGATGCAGTACCGGGCTTTGACTGCAAAGGGTAACATGGGGGAGGAGGCAGGGAAACCCACAGCTGTTGTAGAAGCCCCTGTCTCAAGAAATTATTCACAGGGGACATGAGAACCGCAGTGTACATCTCTCTTCACTGGGCCAGGTGTGGGAGAGGTTGTCAGCTCCTGAGATGCGTTGCTCAGTATAACATGTGGGGTTTCACAGGAGAGGGGGGATGTTTTGGTAATGGGACAGACGGGTCCTGCTAGGGGGATACAGGGCTGATGGCCTGCTCAAATCAGCAGCGTTACCACAGCGGAGGGGCAAGGCCAGCAGCTCCGACCTGGCACAGACCTACTGAAATCCCTGGTTTACAACAGCTGAGGGAGCGAGAGATTGGGCAGGTGAGCAGAACCCAGGAGTCCTCCACCTCCCAGTTCCCCTGCTCCAGCTGTGCTGCCTTCCCGATACAAAACCTACTCCTGTCTGCCTGCAGAGCACGCAGGCACCGTACCTGGTCAAAGGCCTGATCGATCTCTTCCTGCAGGATCTCCAGGAAGTTCTCGTTGAGGTCGATGAGCTCCTGAATGTTGCTGAAGATGCCAAGGAGCTGCTCTTGACTCAGCAGCCCGGCCGCTTGCATGGGGAGGTAAAACTCCTCTTTGATGATGCGCAGGTCCTCCCCGTAGCTGGCCTCCGTGTTGACAAACTCCAGCACAGACTCCTTGCGCTCCGTCCTGCGCTTGCGGCACTTCTCGCAGAGGTCGGCCCGCCGCTGGTTGCAGTTCTGCACGTCCGTCTCCGCCGGGAGGTCCCTTTCTCCGCAGTCGGTGCAGGGCCGGTGGGCTTCCCAGGCCTGCAGGGAGCTCAGCGTTTCGGCCGCCCTGCTCCTCCACTTCCTGGCCGACGTCTGCCCGATGCCGCTGTCCGCCCGCTCCACCTCTGCCGGCTTGGTCCGCGCGGCCTCGCCGCCGGCATCCAGCTCCTCGCGGGCGTCGTTCAGGCCGACGATCCCGCTGTCCGTGCTCAGGCTGCTGACGTTGCTCCAGTGGTGCCGGGAGCGGAGGGAGCCACGTGGGGCGCGGCGAGTCTCGTCGAAGCTGCCGCCGTGGCCGAGGTTGGCTTTGGCTACCACGGGACCTGGGAAGAGACAGAAATCACTACAGGCACTGCAGCTGCACGGAGCTCAGCGTGGCACAGCCACGAGCAGCACGAACCCTGGCAGGGAGACCGGATGAAAGCAGGGCTGCCGGCTGCCTCCCCTCCTGTTTCGCTGCTGGAAAGTTCGGGGGTGGGAAGCAGAAGTAAAGGCAGCCAGGCAGCTCAGCACCTGGCCCATCGCCCACCCCGCTGAGAGTGCACCCTGTGGGTACCGTAGTCCCGCTCCTGCCGGCGCTTCTGCGCGTGCTGCCGCGCCGCCGCCGCGATCTTCAGCTCCAGCTGCTTCCTCTTCACCGAGTCCGTCGGCATGGGGTCGCTGAAGTGCGGCCGCAGCCGGCACTCCCGCTGGGCCTTGGCGCCGCTCTCATGGACGATGTCGGAGCTGGAGCGGCGGCAGCCGGGGCTGGAGGTCTGCAAGAGAGGCAGGGGAAGCGGGTTGGGAGCAATTCGGTGCTCAGAGCAGCGTCTGCTTTGCAGCGGCTGGGTTTGGGGTTGCAAAGGAGGAGAAAGGCAATTGTTAGCAGGGGGGTTGGACGAAGCGGGGACTAAAGGAGCCTGGCTGGTCCCCTGGGCAGTGCAGCAGGGGGCTGGTGGCACGGTGAAAGCCACTAAGGGGTTATGGCTGAACACCCTGCAAGGGATGCAGTGGCAGATCGGCAGGGGCACACAGCTGGCTCCTGCCTCATTAGCTGTGATAAAACAGGCATTAGGAATCCTGCTAACGGAGTTTAACCGCTCACGGGAGTTGGTGGGGCTTCAGATCCCAGGCTGCCCAGTTCCTATAGCAAAGGGATCCTTCAGAGCTTCCGACAAGAAAAAATCCTAAACAAACGCACAAGACCAGAGGTGATTTTCTCTCCCTTACATTCCCCACAGGCTGAGCCTCGCTGGATGTCTCACTGCTCGCCTTCTCCTCCCAGGCCTCTGTTGCCATGGACATCGCTGCGGGTTGCTGGCTGTCCTCCGGAGGGGGGAGATCGGCTTTCTTCAGATCACACTGTCCCTTGGAGGGGGATTTGGCAGCACTCTCGGCATTGCAGCTGCAGGGGGAGAAGCACACTGATGAGCATCACGTACGCGGTTCACCTGACCTAGAGGAGAGGGAGCAGAAAGCCCAGGTCTGACCAGGCAGCCACTAGGGTTCAGGGAAAGTTCAGGCAGGAGCCTCGGCTGGCTGGCTTGGGTGGCCGTGCCCACGTTTCAGGGGCTCTGAACACAGCCCTGTTACAGCACTGCAAACGGGTAAGCGCACTCGTGTCAGCATCCGCCCGGAACACCAAGCCTCAGGTGTTCGCACGACATTTTTATGCCCATAAAAGATGAACTTCTCCCAAAGGGGCCAGGAAAAAAAAAGACCAAAACCATTTTAAGTGGGCTGTATCTGTGCTTCCCGCTATTTAAAGAGATGTTGTCAACACAGAAACCATCCTGCTCATGTGGAAGAAAATCACCTGCTGGAAAGCACAATGCCTTGACAGGATTAGGGGATTACAGGAGCTTTCCCTCTGTTCTTCATCTCAGATGATCCCAAGCCTGCTGAAAGCACTGGAAAGATTCCTTCTGCTTTCACTGATCAGGACTTTTGGTGCATTTAAGAATTTAAGAGTCCTGAGATGACCGGCAGGCTGCTGTCCTCACCTGGCAGGGCTGGGGTGCTCTCAGGCACTGCTCCCTGCTGCTGACAGGGGCCTGGCTGATCCTGGCAGCCCCTTCCAGCCCCACGTTCCCCTCCCTGCAGCTAACTCCTCTCCAGACAGACACTGTCCGGTGCAAAACCACTGAGCAGTTGTCAGGGTGCAGCTTGTGACACAGCTTGCGAGTCATTTTTTTTTTCCTGAGACTCCCAGAGACAGCTTTCTTCCATGCATGATGAATCCTGATTGAAAGATTTGTGTATATATATATATATATAATTAATTAATTAATTAATTTTGGGCTTATTTAATTTGTATGGGCTTGGTTTCCTTTAAAAAGGAAGGCTGTCAGGACCGGATGGGGATGCTTGCACATAGAAGAAGCCAGTGCCTGGGACGTATTTCAGGTTACGCATGTATTTTGTGCTTACGAGTGATCAATTTATCCTGTGATAAATCAGGTTCATGTAAAAGGTTTCACTTGTGCAGTGATGCTGGTGGCTCACCCTGCTAATGCGCAGTTCCAACAGTGTCAGCTACAGGCCAAGACAGGAGGCAGATGGGCATTTCCTTACAGCTGGCTCTGCCAACAAGCCATCCGCCAGCACTGAAACCACCGAAGAGGGCACAAACCTCCCAGCACACAAGCTGGCTCTGTTGTTGGGCCAAAAAAGTTGGTTTGCAACTTTGCAGCTGGTGCTGTTTCATCTCCCTCCACCTCTGCTTCCAGGTGCCAGCTGCCACCACGGGAAGATTTACCAGCTCCAGAGGAAGCACGGTGCTAGCGGCAGGCTGAGGGCTTTCAGCTCTTGCTGAGCTAACACCCAAACTGTGACGGTTTCACTGATCTGGGGAAAGGACGAGGAGCTCAGCAGGGCCCAGTGGGAAGAGGGAAGGAGGTTAGGGAGCAACAAAGCTCTTGGAGAGGATCTGCCACTGCCAAAAGCCACCGTGTCCAAAATCTGCTCTGCCCAAACAGCTTCTGGATGAAATAGGCAAAAGGCAAGGAACGTGCCAAGGCACCGAGAGGCAGCGGGGTGTACCCAAGCCTGGTAGCAATGCCCAGAACTGGAATATTTTCTCCTGCTCTTGATCACACCACCCTCAACACACACACCAGGCTCTCGGGGAGAAGCTGAGCTTTCCCTTGTCACTGTTACAGTCCTTTGGTGAGCAGTGAACATCCAGCTGGCCAAGCTAGATGCTGCCCCTTTCCCGGCCCTGCTCCCTCAGACTTCCTTTCCCTCCTCTGTGCGTTTCTCCCCATGGCTGTACCTCCCCAGCCAGACCCTTGCTGGTGCCAGCTTTCCTCCTTCCAGTCTGCGAGTCTCTCCTGATTCAAACCTTGAGACTAAGCTGAGCACGCTGCTTTTTCACCCCCCTTACATCACCTAAACAGCAGGAGAAACTGAGTTTACCCTCAGCTTTAGAGCACCTTTTCCTTTACATCCCCAGGAATCTTCATCTTCTTGTTTCTCCCTCCTTTCATTGTGTTCACCCAGCAACTTGCTGTGTGCTGCCTCTTCCTAGCATTTGCTCTACCCTTCCCCAAGGCCAGCGCCCCTCTCAGCCAGCCGCGGTTACCCGGTGGCTGCAGGCACCACGCCGTGGCATGTGAGGAGCCCGGCTGCTTGGGCAGATTCGGAGCTGTCACACCTGGTGGCACTCCAGACTTTGCTGCCTCCTGCCCCTGGCAGTGATGCGAGGACAATGAGGGATATGTCTGTGCTGAAAACACTGCACTCCCTGGCATGTTTCCTTTCGTGGGAACGAATCACCTAATGGAGTTACCTGGCTGCAGACGCTGTCAGTTTTCCCTCTTCTCTCCAAAAAGGATGTGCTTGGGCCAGCACAGGGAGGACAGGGCCTTTCTAAATGTCCTGTGCCACCCCAGGGCCATCACCTCTGAATCTGGTGGGATCAGAGGCACTGTGCCTGTGGTGTACGACTGGACGCCTCCCAGGCTCTGTGCAGCTCGTTATGGTGGCATCGTGCTCCAGGCCCACAGTCCTCAGCTTCTTCCACACGTCCCTTGCTCTTTCTGACTAACAGACACATTTTTGTCCACTCTTCCTCCACTGGCACCTGCCCTCCTGTGCTGTGCTATGGGAAGCTGTTGCCGTACTCACCATCCCTGTGTCATCCCAAATCACCCTCATCACTCTTTTCAAGAGGCTTCTTTCTTAGTCACATCCTTTGCTTCCTTCTGCAGGTTTCTGTTGTTGCTTTGCCCCCCCAGTTTCACAGACAGGAACTCCCAGTCCTTGCAGATCCTTATCCTGAGCTCTTTGCTGCTTAAAACCCCTCTTGCCCTACGTTAAAGGTATCCAGTGACCTAGGAGGAGGTGAAAGCTGCCGTAATTCCAAAGTTGAAAATCAAATGTTCATTGCTAAAATATGAAGCCATTTAAACTAGTCTTCAATTAGTAAGTACCAATTACTAGGGAGGCAATTAACTTACCAGACAGAAGCGATTTGTAAAACTGTAACACTTACACAAAACCATCAGAAAATAAGACAAGTTCAGCTATCTTATTTGGTGATGCTCCATCACAACATCTCTATCAAAGGCTTGCTCTTGCTGAGCTCCATACCTGTGGAAATGGGACCAAATCCCCAGCTTTCGGCTCATTTTAGGTAAGACTTAGGAAGAATGTAGCCTGGACCCCAATGATCACAATTTAGGACCCAAAACATCCAGACCAGAAGTCTCCTACCTGAGCAGTGAGGATCAGCTCGAGTTATAAACGAATATTCAGCACTTTACAGGCTCAGGTGAAATGATGGAAAATGGAGACATTTCCAGGCAAGGAAACCAGAGTTTCCCACTACTCACTACTTTGGCAGTGCCAACAGATTAGTTTTCCTCTTGCTATCCTGAAGAAATGACAGCCTTTATCATTAATTGCTGTTACTGTCTAAAATAAGTAAGTCTGAGTGCTTCTTTGACATGAAACCATCTTCCTAATACTGTCATTCACATTTTTAGATGAATTCCCATTCTGGAGGGAATTATTTTATTTACATCAAATTCTATTTTAATAAATCCAACTAGGCAGACCCAACACATTTACAGAGACAAGATCTACTGAGGATATCAAGAGCACAGAAACCACATCGAACCCATAAAAGCCCTGACCAGAAAGTACTTGGAAGCTGAGAGGGTAGGAGGAGGAAATATTCTATGTGCTCCCCAGTTCCTGTTTCCCTTGCTACGCATGCACCTCGGGCTCTAGATACCAGCCAAACCTTTGATCTGCCCAGACAGCTGCTCTTATGTTCTTACTCACAGCTTGTGCTATTCTGTGTATTTTGTTTCACATCGGTGATAAAAATAGCCTACTCAAGGAAAATGGTTGCATACCACAACTTTTTTTTTTTTTATCTATTTCTTCATCAGGTTTTCATACTCCAGCTCAAAGGCTGTGCTGGACAGCTGAAGGCAGTATTTATGGCTCTGACACCACTCACTTCCCTTTGGATTACTGAGGTGCTGAAGTATTTCTGCTTCTCACTCTGGCTCTGCTTACACGAGCAGCTACAACTCCACAGCAGCTCCTCCAGACAGCTCTCATTGCCATGCAGAAGTCCCTAACATCTCTCCTAAAACCAAGGAACCAAGTCAAATTGAATTCTTGGTAAAGCCAATCCTGAAAGCCAAGCCTGTGGAAACAAACCACTTCACCAACACTTATTCCTCCTTTTCCCATCACTCCTTTTCCATAAGACAGCGAGAGCTGCCCCAAATGCCTAGCTTCCCCAATGGTGCTGATTCCTGCCGGGCCACCCATCTGCATGGAAAAAGATCCCCTTTTCTTTGTAGCAGGAAATATTTCAACATTCAAATGGTGTGGTGTCCGAAACCAGGACAAAGAAAACAGTTCTTGTAAACACCTTACCCAGAGGAAGGAAAAGCCCCATCTGGAGAAGAGGAAGGAAGGTTTTATGCAGTTATTTGTTACTGCTTCCCACTGGCTAAGCTGGCAGAGGGACAACGTGTGCAGGTTATTCCACTTGCTGCCTGTGCTGGTCTCCAGCGCATGATGGAAGACTCACAGCAGCCATCCTGCCCTCGGTTTGCCATCGCTACATACAGGCAGCAAGTGAAAGTGCTTTTTGCTGCATGCACACCACCCGAATTCATGTTCTACAGCACAGGGACAGACTCCACATGTTTTCTTCTAAGGGAACATATTTGTACTCTGTTGTCCTCCACTTTTACCAAATGTTTCAGAAATAAAATAAAGTATAAAAAATAAAGTATAAAAAATAAAAGGTGGGAAACAGTATCAGGAGTACCAATGGCTGTTTTCATGGATGTGATTAAGGTGCACAAAACAAAAAAGCTTTCTGATGTTTAATCTCACACAAAGATGTAGTTTAAGCTCGATGGCTTACAAACATGTCTATGTGGCTACGGAGGCCCTAAGATGCAAGGCTCTGCCAGCAGCATATTTATGCTACAGGAGTTTAACGTATATATCGGGAAAGAGACCAGACCTTTAACAAAGGAACTGCTTTCAGGCGACCCCACAGAGTGTGTTACCTTTTCTTAATAAGTTCCAGGGCTGAACCTATGAATTCATCCTTCATTTTTTGTAGTTTAGCTCCATAGCTTGACAAGTCCGTGGCTTCTAACAGCAGCGATGAACAGCAAGAGGACTGGGCTTCAGAAGCCAGCGACTGCCCTGCAAGGTGGAGGACATCATTTAATTGGCTTGTCTCTCCTTTCTGCTGCTCATCACTGAAGATTTCCTGCCCGGCTTTGTGTGTGGCTACAGCCTGCAAAGGTGATCGCGGAATAGGGCTAGAGCAAATGGGGATCGGGGATCTCTCCGGGCTGGAGATCTGGAAGGTTCTCTCCTTCACCTCAGGGCTGCTCGTCCTGAAACCATCCCATGTGGCTGGATATTGGGCAAAGCCAGCAGCGGTGTTGTTTTCATGGAACACATCATCATCATCCTCTGTGGTGGCAGCTTCATTCACTGCTTTGGTCCCCAGAGCTTCGGGACAGACGTTATTGCTCTCCTTGTCCAGGGCCTGGTTTGCCGTCAGACCCTTCTTCAAGCACTTTGTCGGCTCACTGCTTCCAGCAGATGGCTTTGCCTCCTTACTCCTCATTTGCTTGAATTCCTCGAAGGTGGGGATGTAGAGCCTTCCTCTGCAGCGGCCCTTTTTGCCCTGCCCCAGCGTTATTTCCCCACCGCGCTGTTCCAGGAACTCTGCTGTTCTGGATTTTGCCATCTCCGGGCTTTCCCCAGCACGCTGAAAGGGCAGGCTGGGCGAGCTGTTCTGCCTCCGGAGCTGCAGCCTCCTCTGCGCCTCCTGCTTGATGTCTTCTGGACTGACGCGCCTGTGTGCAGCACAGCAGCTCTGCCTCCCCGCGAGGCCGTGCCTGAGAGCCGTGTGCTCCCCCAGAACCGTGCAGCAGCTGACAGCGCAGCCGTTCCTGTGCTGCCGGCACAGCTGGCATTCAGAGAGCTCCTGGGCCACCAGCTCACCTAGGGCTGCCTGCGGGCGCAGCGGTTTGCTGGGCTCGGCCACCTTACTGCTGTGCAGCCTCAGCTTCTCCTTCAGCTCTTTTTTGGCATCCCCGCGTAGGGCTCTTTCCTCTGCGGAGGGGAAGAGCCACTGAGGCACTTTGGCAAAGGGCAGCACGTTCTGCGCTGCCCGCGATGTCTGCTTGGGGCGGAGAGAAAGGTTTCTCACCGAGTCCGACGCGCTCCGCAGCGGGGCCACATCCACGCAGCCTTCTGCCCACTGACCGCTGCCTCTACAGCCAAAGCTGATCTCGTTGTCCAGGCTCCGGCAGTGAGGACGCAGCCCCGAGTCGGCCACTGCCGCCCAGTGAAGGTTCTCCACGCTCCGATACAGGCGGTTTTCCACAGGACTGCCCAAAGCTGCCTTGCCTGTGCGGCAGGAGTCTAGAGTGTGGAAGTCCCCGGACCAAATGCGAGTGTCTAAGTTCTTTAGAGGATGCATGCTGCTAACCGGAAAATCCTTTAAGCCATGTTGTGCGCAGAGCTGATTATTTTGGCAGCTCAAGACCCGGCAGTGTTCCTGTCTCTCATCAACATTGCTGTATGTCATAGCAAATGCGCATGGAGGCTCTAAGACAGTGGCTTCTAGGGGGAGAGGAGGGAGCTGGGTGTCGCTTAGGTGCCAGTCAATGTCCACAGGCCACAGACAGCAAAGTGTGCTGCCGGGCACTCCCTTAACAGAGCTCCCACACGGGTGGAGTCGCCACGCGCAGAAGACCTGTGAATGGAAGGAAAGATGAGTTACTGAAGCGGGCTGGTGATGGCTCGCAGGATGCAACAGCAGATCTGCTCGGGGAATGCAGAAGCCAAACACCAACAGCTTGGGTGGAAATGGAGCGGCATAGCTAGGAGATGAGCCACAGGGCACGGGGCAAGGAACCTTCTCTACCTCTAGCCAAGCCAGCGGGGGCCTTACACGACCTGTTTGAACATGGGAGAAGTTTATATTACCCTCAGCAATTCCCTCACAGTAACACTGCTTTTCTGATGAATACTTGGCTGGCTTGCTGCAGCCCAGCTTATTCCCACAGCTACACGAAGGAACTGGGTGGTTGACAAGAGAGAACTCAAATGGGTCACGGACAAGAACGTGGGGGCTGAGGAAGAGGTTGCGAAAGGAAGATGTGACAGCCTGGCCTCCTGGAAGGCTCGAGTAGCGAGGAAGAAGAAGGCTGGCTGGTGGTGATTCTGGCCCTGAGAGTAACACTGCAGCCCTGCCACGATCTGATTTCCCTTCACAGGAAGATGACTGCTGGCTAAGCATTCCCAAGGCCTTTCCAGCTCAGAGGTACCCCATGGGCTGTCACAAATACACCACTCAGAGCTGCCAGCCACAGGCCTGAACAATCACGCCACACTACAGCTTGGTGGAGGCCCAGAAAAATAAAAAAAAAAAAAGAAGTAAAAAAAAAGTGGGGTTTCCAGGGCTGTTTCTACATCCCCTGCTCAGCACTGTAAGGCCCAGGGAACCTGACTAAATCACATGGCCAGAGCAATGTGAAGAATTAAAACCCCAAACGTAAGTTAAGGCCACACACATCCTGCTGGTTTAAGTGTCTAAGTTGTCCGTGGAAGTGGAAGGAGCCTTCTTAACCCATCGTGCCAGCTCACATTGAACGGAGGCACTCCACGTTTCCCTTAAGGATTTAGGCCTCGTGGACCCGCCAGCAGTCACACAAGGCGCGGGTGTCTGCTAGAGGCCCACCCACTCCCTTCCTTTGGCAACCAGCAGCAAAGAGAAGGATTAAGGGCCATAGGTAAAGGAGAACAAGATTAGGCAAGGGATATGGGGGCAGCCTGCGACTCCTAAGGGCAACGGAGAGCTGGGATGGTGGAGCAATGGTATCTAATAACACGCCGAGCAAGAACCAACGAGCTTGAGCACCCAGGAAGAGGTCTTTAGGAACAGCAAAGCAGGACCACGTCAGTTACAGCCCAGACTTTGCCCCGTAGCGTGGCTGGGTCCTCTGCACGCTGCCTGCCACGGAGGTACACTGCCACCTGGACCAGGTGGGGAATAAAAAGACTCGTTCCTCCCTGAGGGCTGTCACCCAGACAGGGCATTGCCTCGCAGCCCACACCGGTAACCCTGGCAGCTCGATTCACCCCTTGCTTACAGGGCTTCAGGCTGCCACACTCCCTCCACATTAATGAAATAAGCCTGACCTAACCCCAGAGAGGGGAGGCAGAGTTGCTCCCGTGGATCACCACTGACTGAAGAACATTATTAAAGCCCTAAAAATAAAATTAAAAGTAGCTGTTAAGGCGTGGCTGTTCCCCAAGGTGTCAAAGGCACTTCTCACCCAGTCTTCTCATGGTGGGGCTGGAGTTCCCCTTTCTTCGCGGCTCTGGAGGAGCCCACAGGTGACAGCAGAGAAACGTGAGGATCGGGGCTTTCTGTGATCATAGGTTATAACATGATCTGTCAAGAAAGAGAGAACGAGACGACGTGAGAGCCAGGCACGGCGCAGGGAACAGGGCTCCCCTGAGTCGGAGCTGCTAATGGCAGCGGCGCCGGGGCCCGTCAGGCAGCTCTGTGAGCAGCTCACAGCCACAGGACTCCCTCCGAGCCGCGCTGGGCAGCCTGCACTCCGCTTCTGGACTGAGCAGAAAGAGAAAGCAACCCTTGCTGCAGCACCAGCTGGAAATAAAATGGTCCTTGCCCGAGGCAGCGAGCTTCTTACTGCTCGGTCTGAAGAGAAGCTACACTTGCGGGAGGCAGGTGCCGGGGCTGCACGCACGGGGTCCGTCCTGCGTGGGTAAAAAGGTGAGGCAGGGAAGGAAGAAATCAGACAGGAGGAGGAACAGCCACGAGGAGAGCGAAGCAGCAAGGCCCTGGCCTCTGTCACCTGCCTCAAAGCGGTGGCAGGGGAGGGCCCCCCTTCGCCCTGGAGGACACCGAGGCCAATTTCCCACAGCAGTGAGCCCGCTGCTGCTTCAGCGGGGCAGGATTCTCCGGACAGAGATGTGTGGGGGTGACTGAAGTTGCTTTGGGAGGAAGGAGCAGCTGGGAGAGACCCGCTGCCAGCAGAGGAGAGCCAGGGGCAGTTTTGCAGAGCAGAGGGCCAGAGAAGACAGAGGACAGACAGAGGCGGTGGGAGAGATGGCAGGAGACAGAGACCGTCCCGAGGAGGCTGCGCAGAGCTTGCTGACACACAGGCAGGCACCAGAAATGACAGGATTTAGTGGAGGAAGAGGGGAATTCTGTTTCCAAATCATTGATTTTAATCTTTGTCACCCAGATGAGCTTTCTTTCTCTACAAACATGACTTTTTGCCCTCCTGAACCCTTCCAGTGTGCTTGTCCCCCTGTGCCAGCACCCCGACAGCTGTGCACATCGCGCCAGGAAGCTACACTCAACCTGAGCACATGGAGCAACAGCTCTCCTCTCTGGGAAACACCAGGGACAACCGGGATAACTCCGAGCAGGACAGCCACACAAACACCGAGCCCTTTTTTCTCCCGTGCTCCCTTCCTGGTGGCACAGAGCATCGCGGTTTCAGCTCACACGGTGGGGTTTGTAATTTTACGGAGACACGTAAATGCTGACCTTTCACATGCTGTTCCCATTCTGGGTCCTAACACCCTCTCCTAAAGGCACACAGCAGGCCTAGGGCACCCTCTCCTCTCCCACCTAAACCAAGCAGCGACTTCCAGCCCTTTGTTGCTCCGAGGCGGACCCGAGCCCTGCAGCTTGGTGCTGCGCCCCTTCATTTACCCGGCTGCGCGTCCTGCCTGCCCTGTGCACGCTGCCCCAAAGCTCGAAGGATAAATCACCCACACCACACACGCACAGACCGTGCTGCCTGGCTGACCGGCCTGGTTTTCCACGCTCCATGCAGCACCTCATCGCAAACAGGTTAACTCCCGAGTCGTGCCCATCTCGCCAAGCTCCTGTGTCCAGGGGAGGGGAGAGCCGAAGCCGCCTTCCTCACGCTACATGGCGGTGATTAACCAAACCCTCAGGTCCTACCTTCTCCTACCTAATTTCTCCGACAAAGGTTTTGCAATAGGCACCACTGACCGGAGGTTAGTTTCACCTGAAGCACAGTCTCCCTTTGATTTCAGACATCCAGCCAGCCGGAGGGATGCAAAAGGCCCGCTTCCAAGAGCCGTACGCAGGATTTTAGCGAGCTGCAATGCTGGTGTGGGTTTGTGCCATCTGATGCAGCAAACCCCGTGGACACGGCATGTCAGGCACATCGCTCCACGTCGGCTGCTGAGCAGACAACCCCAGCAGTCTCCCGGGAGAGGCTGCCAGACACATCTGATTTTCCAAGCCACAGGTTAAGAAGACAAATCAAGGTGCCTTGGCTGTACTTGCTTTCTTGGCTGCTCACTTCAGCAGAGCCGTGCAGCGGGAGGCAGTCGAGGCAGCAGGACAGTTTGGTGACTCTTCCAGCTCCGTTTCTTTTTTGGTCGGTCCTAGCAGCTGGAACAGCAGCAGGGCTTCCAGCGGGCCCGCTAATTGCAGAGGAGCAACCATGGCAGTTACCTAACGCAGCCCAGTTTCCTGGGTTTCTTTTCTTCAAGAGGAAGAGCTGCCGGCTTGGGCTCACAGCTAGAGAATACAGAGAAAGCCACAACCTCTGCAGGCTGTACTCATGCGAACGTGCACGTCAGTGGTACCTCCAAATGCTCCCAAAGGCGCCATCCTGAGCTGTTCCCCAGTTTTTCCTCCCTGCCTCTGCATTCAGCACAAGCTTACCCAGCTCATCCGTGGCCACTTCCAAAGTATCTCCACCACTGCCTTTGTTCCCAGAAAAAGAACGGGTCTTGGCCGTGGTCAGGGCTGGCTGATCAGAGAGAGAGGCCCAAAAATACACATTTGGTACCCACGTGTTCCTGAGAAGAATTTCTCTACCTTATCTGTTGTCCATCAGGGGAACACCCAGCTACAGTACACACACCTCCCCCAGGGACAACGTAGGAATCACTCTAACTTCATGCAAACTCCCACTTTGGTCGGATTAGTTCCTAAATCATCTCAAAGCAGTGGAAAAACCCATCTAAACCATTTATGGAATCACTTGAAGGTCTTAAGCATTCTTGGCTCCCTTTCTGCATTTTTTTCAGGCAGGGGACCTCCAAGGTGACCTGAGCTCCTGATCCCTTCCTTACTGTGGGAACCCCCTTTTGTTTCAGCAGCGCACTGCACTGCCTCTTGGACAGTGCTGCTCCCACAGTCCTGCTGGCAATGCAGGGTTGCAAGGATGAGCATCCACCTGGTGGCACCAGCTCCAGGAGATGGCATCACCCAGCATCTGCCCAGCTTTCAGCGGGTCCCCACCCTGTTTGGCCACAGAGCTCCTTCGGATGACTCCTTAGAAGGAAGAAAGTCCTAAAGAGCACCCAAAGAGCAGATCTTCCCCGCTGCCACCTGGGTGCTGGCACAGGCACGCAGCAAGCACCAGGAGCCCCAGCGCGGATGCACACAGGTGACAGGATGCACACATCCTGACTTTCTTTTCTTCTTGTTCGCACATTTTCAGCTCCTCAATGCCCAGCTCTCCACGTGGGCCTCTCTAAACACCCCCCTCCCTTTCCGAGGCTTTCCAGCCAAGCAGCCCGTGGGCCAGGCCGTGAGTTGGGTGTAAATCAGTGCAGCTTGGCAGTGCTAACGTACACCCTCCGAGAACTTCCCTCCCTCCACCATTTAGCAGAATTATATGCCATGTCTTTCATCTGTCCTCGCTGGTTAGCTTGCCATTCCCCTTCCCCGGCCCCCGAGCCTCCCGCTTTGCTCCCAGCTCCCTGGAGGCTGGATCAGTGGTTTATTTGCAATGTAAAGTGCCTCTCAGATGCAAACAAGCCTGAGAGAGGCAGGTTCATCCCCACTTGTGCAGCAAATCCAGCCCTTCCCTTCCTGGCAGCGGCTCCCTGCGGCACACGCTGCTAAAGGGAGAGCTGTGCCCCTTGCTGTTCGCACCAAAGCGGGGCCTGGCCCAGAGGTCTGACCCCACAGAGGCCCTCAGCTCTCTCCGTTCTCCCTGGAGCTGCCGGTGACAGCCCACCGAGCGCCCCTGGGCAGGCAGGACATCGTTAATGACTTCTTGTTGCTGTGGTGATATTGACGGCTGGTCCCTGGAGCTGCTGGGAAAGCTTGGGAAAAGAAAGAAGTGGGTCAAAAAATTCAGCACCAAAGTGTGTCTGCGTACAAAGGGGCAGCTAGGTGACAAGCCAGGTGGGTCCAGCAGCACCTCGCCCCTCCCAGCTCATCCTCCCTCCCAGGAGGGCATCCCGGGGCTCAGCAGCAGGCCCCTGGAGCTGCGGCACGACGCTGTGCAAGGATTTCTGCAGGCCTTGCCTTCCCAGGTGTTATTTCTGCAGCTTCACCCCGGCAATTTGTTTCACGTGCAGAGTCAGAAAAGCTCGGCTGCGGTGAAATCCCCTGGAGCTCTGCCAGCGGGCGCAGAGCCAGGATCTCCCCCCAGCTCTCCGAGCGCCTCAGCACCGGCGACAATTTCATTCAGCTGCTGCCACAGCCCCCGGTAGCCCCCTGCCTTGGCAGAGCTGCTCCAAGCATGGAAATGCCGCTGTCACACACTGCTCTTTGCCCCGTTTCCCAGAGGTTTCACCCCGTGAAGCCTCTCACAGCTTCCTTCTCCCCAACACGCAGCCTGGCGCCATCCCTTGCCCTTCATCCCGGTCAGGTAGCGGCCGCTGGCAAGGCCGGGCCGTGCTGTGCTCGCAGCTGGGCCTCTCACCTTGCACAAGGCCCCCGGGGATGTGGGGGACAGGAACCGGCTCTCTAAAAAGTCAATTCTCCCTTCGGCCTTGCTCTCTCTGGGAAAAACATTCCCAACCCAGGCTGCTGACACGATAATAGCAGAGCAATGAAGTCCCAGCAGGCCTCCCCTCTGTGAGTGCTTTTAATCCAAGCCCAAGGGGTGTACAGACTGCACGACACTTGTTTTGCGGGGCAGATTTCAGTACAGCTACTAAATCCTACAGCACACAATCCTCCCAGCAAAGCCTCTGCCTTTTCTGCTGTGCTTTGTCCAGGAGCTGCTCTGCACACACATGGACTCACAGGAGAGCTTTCTGCTTCACACAGGGCATGCGATGGCCTGGTGGGCCCTCTCACTCTGGAAAGTTGTTACTGCTTTGGATGGAATAAGGATACCCACAGGGGAGCGGTACCTGCAGCAGCATCACGGTGCTGTCAGCTTTGCCAGTAACTGCCCGGCGTAGATCAGATCCAATCGATGTGTCAGTGTTTCCATCACTGATGCTTTGCTTCCACGTGAACTCAGGACCTGGGGACACAAGCATGCCGCACCTCTCTTCTGCATCCTCCGATAAACGTGATTTTAATGGATTATGGAGTCTGAAAGCACTTTATGTCAGGGACCGATCCCAAGAGCAAAATTCAGTGAGTTTCTCCGACATCACATGTGGCTGTTCATCACATTTATTAGGCAAGGATCCGAGGCACATGGAGGCCTGGCCAGCACCGACAGAGGCTCTCCCGTATAGCAACCCTTTGATCACGCTGTCAGCATCATTTATTTGCTTGTGTTGCACATTCCTGAATGCTCCAGTAAATTATTTCTCCCAGTTGACTATCAGAGACAAAGGCTGCTCTTTCAACTTGCATTTGCACCTCTTCCCTTCACCTCCATTTCAATTAGCTATGGAAATGACTTCTTCCCTCAGCCCCATTTGTCAGCCTGCCTGTACTGGAAGCTTTAGGAACACCGATGCCTGGAGAAGACTCCAGTGCCTATGGGGGAGGCTGTGGCTAGCAATTAGCAGGCCAAATTGCTCTGCTTGAGCTGCTGCAGAGCACAGCAGCAGCCGCAGTGCCCTGTCCTGGCTGGGCACAAGGAGAAGGGGGCCGTGAGCACCAGGGGTGGAAGGGAGGAGGTTTCACCACAACCTGGTGAACCTGGTGGCTGGACAGGGGTGAGAGCTGGCTTATCTCTCCAGGAGGTGGGGGAGGCTGTAGGAACACACCCCCTCCTTTAAGCAGGATAGATTCCAGGTGGGAGAATCTCTCTGGGATGTCTTTAATCCCAGCTGGACATGAACTCCCTAATGACCCCAAAGGAACAGGATCTGGGGAGTCCAGGCTGGAGGTGAAGCAGATGCATGGGATTTCTCACCACACCCACACCTGCCCTCACCTCACCCTCCAAAAAGCATTGTCAGTAAAATGAGCACCATGTCATAAGTGGCTCCCTGGCAATGTTTTAACGTCACCATTAAGAAGCACATTCTGTGAAAGAGTAATATCAACAAACCCAGAGCCACAAGGACCCCCATGCCCCTTCCCAGGATTGCTGCAGGCCCTGAAGCTGGCTGCTCCCAGCCGGCTCTGGGCTATTCCCCTAGCAATACGAGTGAGTTATCACAACTTCCATCCCATTCTGCAAAACGTCCCTTCCATATGTCTCTCAGGAAGGTTGCTATATTCTTGTTAACCTTTTTTATATATTTTTTTTAACTGTGAAAAAAAATACAGCACAGAGCAAAGTTGCTGACGGAAGCCATTGCATGCAGATTGAAATTACAGAGACGCGACTAAGAGCTGAAGCAGAAGCATCACAGCTCAGCTGCAGGGAAACCACCAGCTGCCTTCTAATAACTGATCTCCTGCTCCTGTGTCACGGCACTGAGAGTCTGCAGCTTTGGGGTTGTCTCAAAGCACCCACAGCTGCCCAAAGGAGGGACAGAACCACTCTATGGATACAACCGGGTGATATCAACCAAAAGAGGGGAAATATTGTCTATGCAGATACCCAGTCACTGCTGATAAACAAATATGAAACCTTTGTAAACTTTTTTTAAGGAGTACCTTGAGTACACAGGGTGCAGATGCTGCAGCCGATGTGACGGCAGGACTCTCACACACCACAGCACCTCCGCAAGGGATTTCACCTCAGCTTCCCAAATACTGCCCGTCAAGAATTCCTACCCGTAGCTATAACACCTCAGAAAGTTTAATTACCACTTAAGAAGGAGAAGACAAAACGAGCTACGTGACCTTTCCCACCCCAGACCCCGTAGGCCAGCCTTATTTAAGGCAACTGGGAGCCTGAAAAGCCAAACATTAGTGTTGGCAGATGAGCGGATGGATGGGTGGCTGCCAGCATAATCCATCTTCCCACTTGCCTCTGTAGGGCTGGGTGACATTCAAAGCTAGCTCCTTCCCCATGCAAGGAGACATGCAGGGATGCAATGAGCAGGGCTTAAAGTGGGCTCATCAGCTGGCAGGAGCAGTAGCAAAATGCTTTATGGCTGCTATTTAACGTCGCAGGCGAGGCTATAAACAAGAGCCGCCTGGCTGTGACAGAAGTGGGGGACGTAATGACCGCGGTGGATTCGCTGTAAGCCAACCCCTGAGCAAGCTGTAAAAATCCATCAGGATCTTGTCAGCTTTCCTTTGTGCATAAACGCTCCAAATCCCGCCAACCTTTTAATCAGAGCAGATAAAATCATCAAAGGGGACACAGCTACAGCCTCACGAAAAGTTTCCATCTCGGCTCAGCTTGGAATTTTTTTGTTGTTTGAGGTTCCAAGACGAAATCCCCCAATCAGTGAAAAATAAAGAGAGTGAAGTCTATTTTGCAGGAAATTTCAGATCTCTGCCTGCCATGCAGTACATCCCAGATCAGAATACACGTTGTGGTTTTTTTGTTTTTTTTTTTTTTGCAAGGGCTGAAACCTTCAGGATTGTCTACACCTGCCGGCAAACATCGGTGCTGCTGATAAAGGCAGGCAGAGATGCCGAGTGCAGAAACAACCCCAAGCAAGATTTGGACCTGGGACCCCAGGTGAACGCAGCTTCTGCCTAACCCGCTGCAGCAGCTGGCTCCGCTGAACTCGCCTGCATGATGTGAGCCAGAACAGCGCTCGTTCCCATTGACTAGTGCCCATATGCCACCTCTAAATATACTTACGTATTAGCATTTATGTGACATTCGGTACAAAATCCATATGGCTCCTTTCAGCAAGCAGGAACAGCAAAAAAGGGGGAAGTGCAGAGAGTCTGGAGACAGAGCTTGCAAAGATCTCCTTCTGAATGCCTTAAAATGTTCTTTGCAGGTGGGCAGTGCTAGAAGAGCGTGGGGGCTCCTCACAGACCACATTTTCTGTTTTTGCAGGAAGGCAAACTGGATTTCTTTTAGATGAAGCATCTAGGAGTGATTCCTCTGGAACAGAAGTTGGGGAGCAGAGCAGCTCCAGGTCTAGGGTGAGGGGCAGCACAGCCTCAGTGAAACAGCCTCGCGTTACCTGGAGCAGCCTCACCTGAGCTTTGCACCCTCGCTGCTACCCTCCCCTGGCCTGGAAGCTGCCTTTAAATCCTCACCTCAACCCTTGGCTGACCTAGGCTGTATGCACGTTGACCCTGGCCTGGCCAGCTTGGCTTGTTGGGTGTGGGATTAGGGTTTTCTCTGGAGCTGGGGGGATTGTTGGCTGAATCCAGATACGGCCACGGGGCCTGCTCTGCTCTTCCCATTCGGGCACAGTTATCTGCTGGTATGGATAAAGTGCCAAACCATTTGCTGTCACTGCCTAAACCTGCCAGCCCTACCCACGACGGCTCCTGAAATCCCAAAATTGTTCCACCCCTTGTGGGTACGTACTGGGTTAGGCTTCATCGTGACAGATAGCGAGGAATTGATCACAGAACTCAAGCCATAGCTGGTTGCTTAGCTACCATGGATCAGTACACGGCCAGGTTCGCTGTGTGCAAGCAGCCCAGCGCCAGCCAATTACCCGTCATTATGACCCTAAAAACGGAGCTTTCTGAGAGCTGGGAACAACCATGAGCCAGGTAAAAAGGGAACCTCGAATCCTCAAATAGAAAAATACAAATGACAACTGAGAGCTGGTTGTATTTTTTTTTTTTTTTTTTGGCTAGATGTTCAAAGAGCCACAGTCCTGCAGCTGAAGAAAATAAATACATTGGCTTGGAAAAAAATCGGATTCTTGTTTGTTGGGAAAGTGAAAGCAAGCGTGGTGTGTGTGTAAACACTGGGGACATGGCAAGGGATAAATAAAAATGGCAGACTAAGAATCGCAGAAAACTGATAAGGGAAAAAAAAAAAAAAGACAAAAAGGGGAATAAAGAGCTGCAGGATTAATGATGGCATGAGGTAGCTGAGATATGTTGGGTCCTAAAAGCATGGTCTCGTTCCAGCAGTGGAACAGCAGCCGGGTGCAGTGCCATGAAGGCAGAGTAAGCAGCAAGCTGCCTCCGTAAGCTGCTCAGCACTGTCTGGGGAGCTCTACAACATTAACCTGAGATCATTCACTTCTTGTGGTTTGGTTTAATATCAAGACATGAGATAAGACCGGCCATAGATTTGGGTCTGGTTGGCAGATAGATCAGAGCAGCACGTTCTTGTTGGCTGGGAACAGGAGCTGGACCACAGCAGACAGGAGAAAGCTGCGTGATCCCCTAGTGATTTCCTAGAACAATCTTCTGGGGGCTGCGATGAGTAGTGGCAATGGGTAAGACGCAGGTAACAGAGCCCCGTGTCTGTGGGAGGCAGACCGGCAGAACCAGCAGGTACAGTGGTTGCAGAGATCTGCTGAAGTCTCTCCACCTCTCGATATGCAGGCACGTGGCTATTGCTATTTAACAGACCGTGAGGAGCCTCGCGTTCATTTCTCACTATCGAGTGCTATTCTTTCATGTTCCAGCCCCAAAGATCAAATCGTTAAATCTCCCAGAGCCGTGACCTTCCTCTAGCAAGGCCTGCCTTTCATCTCCCGGAGGCTCGGTGCCGGGTGTGGGGACGAGCTGCTGCACTTGGCTGCGTTATTAGCAGCGTATTCATGAGCACGCACCGCGTAGCTGCTGGCAGGTCACTCACTCGTGGGCTCATCTGGGGGCTGATTCATCACCGTGCCTGTAAACAACTCGTGTTCAGCACCGCTGGTGTCCAGCCTCTCTTCTCCCCAGCAGTTCATCTTCCCTCCTCTCATATACGTGACAACAAAAGCAGCTGCAGAGGTTTCTGCCTCCCTTGCAGGCGCTGTGAATGCAGCCACGCTCCATCTGGTCACGTCCCCACGACAACTTGCTCTCCCTGAAGGAACTGCTAACAGTGCTTCTGTGTCACAAAGTGCTTTGTGGTGTTGGATTTGAGCACAGCCTCAGGGAAAGGTGAGTTACAGAAATCTTAAGAGACCTGGTACCAATTTCAGGAGAGTCAGTCTGTGTGAGAGAAGTGAAGTGCCTCACGGCTGCTGTGGAGGCCAGGCCATCTGGCTGAAGGGTTGTGCTCTGTCCCAGAGGCCAGCACTGAGCAGCTGGGGCCATTTCTGTACATCCCAAGCCATCTTCCCTGCGTAAGGACAGGGCTTTGGGACCCTATGAGAGCCGAGGGAGTTCTGTCACCTCTTCTGCCTGCTGTAGATCTACCCCAAATTAGCACCGTCTGATCCCAGTCTCTTGTTCACTATAAAAGCCCTCAGGTGTGTAAACCCGGGCACAATGAAACAGACCCCAGGAAATAATGGCCTTACCTGATCATATCCCAGCTGGCAGCGCTGCCTAGAACATGGTGGAAATTTTGAGTTATTAAAATTAATGAAGGAACTGGCTATTCTTGAATAATTCATTACGTATCAGCTGCTGCTGAGGTAATAGGAGCTCAGCAAGATCCTCCTTGGCGCTGCACAGTGCCCAAAAATCTTTAAATAAAAAAAAATAAAATCAAAGATTAGCTAAGGATTGAAGGCCTTTCAATCATGAAAGCCACATGAAGCGAGAGGCAACTATTCTGGTTGCTGAGGTGATCCAGCTGCCACCTGTAGGAACAGCCAAGGTCCCTCACATGAAGTCACCCAGCTAACACCACGGGTTTTTACCAGGGCATGAAGCACTCTGCCTCAGCCATCGCATTTTGCAGAAGGTAACGGCTCCGTATCTCACGACTCTTACCCAAATCAAGATCAGATTTTGATATTTGCTATAAACTAAGGATGTCTGAAGATGCTGACTTGCTTTTCTGGTCATTATGTTTGACAATATGCTAGCTGAACCTGCAAAGATGTAGGTACTGCCATCCTGAGCATGCAGTTCTTCAGGTGCAAGCTTTGCTGCTGCTCGGGGCTTTCGTCAGCACGGGAATCAAATTACCCACAGCCTGGGCAGTGTCAGAGCTGGATTTGGGAAGCACGTCAGTAGCCCCGGAACAGAGTCCTGCTAACTTAATCTTGTGCCACTGGATGAAACAAGGGCTCTGCCTCAACTCTGCTGCCCAATGGTGAATGTGTAAAAGCAGCAGGAAAAGCAGGCACTGTCATTAGGTGGCTGTCGAGAAAAGGGAAATTGCACATTCCTCTTCCTCTATTTCCTCCTTCTGCGGAGGTCAGAGGGATTGGAGTTAATGAAGAAAGAAGAAAACCAGGTAAAGGCAATGAACACCCTCCTTCCTCCCAGCTGCTGCTACAGGGCCTCCTAATGCAATCGCAAAACTCTCCGAGGGCCACACAGATGCAGACCCTCCAGCTCTGGTGGTACCCTTCTCAGCTCCAGCTCTACCCAGCACAGCCTTCCTCTGCCCCCTGCCACGGCTGCCTTCCTATCCCGAGCTGTAAGGAAACAGGGAGGGGGGCAGGGACTGGACCGTGCTATCAAAGGGCCGTCCACGAAGCACGCCTGCCTCCCGACACACCACTAGGGCAGCACCCGAGGCCATGTGGTTGGGTCTGTGCAGATGCTTTGGGATAGGAAGTTTTCCTGCCTTTCACCTCTGTTTGCTTCTCCTTTCCTCTCTTTTTTTGCTGTTCTGTTCCTGAAATGGCACCTGACTGGTGACGACGTACAGCCTCCCTGTTTAGGAGGCACAGCACCTCTCTGACTTGGCAGACAGCTCCAGCTGCTGCGCGGCGTCCTTCCTGCATTCCTTGAGGAGACCAGGGGGTTTTACAGCATTTTCTCCAAGCACGGCATCATCCCTGAGATGCCATCACGTGGCGGTGCTCAGGGAGCTCCAGCAGGGAGGCAAGAGCAAATCATTAAAAAAAAAACACACCACAAAAGGCCAAAGAAATCCTGGAGAGCTGCTGTTTGCTTCCAAGTGATCCTGTGAGGTGGGGACTGTCAGGGAAGCAGAGGGTTTTACCTGTTCTGATACAATCCTACTGTTTTCAGGAAGACATTAAAAGCACATTTCAATGAAAACAATTTTGGTAGAGCCTGGAGCCCACTCAAACATCCACCTGCTTTCTTCTTTCTCAGCCTAAGCAATGAAAAAAAGTCAGAGAAGGGAACAAGCCCAGCACTTCCTCCAGGCAGAAAGGAAGGCAGCCGTGGCGTACACCAAGATGCCTCAGTTACATTTTGACACCTTAAGGAAATCAAATGGATGTGGCTGGGTCCCTGGGGAGGCTGGTGCAGCTGGGATCGCCAAGCAGCCTGTAAGGGGCTCGCAGAGATGCGTTTGTTTCCTGGGTGCAAGCGAGGGAACAGAAGGGCCCTTCTCCCACGTGGGCCCTCAGCGGTGCCGCGCTCACCACGCGCCCGGTGCTGCTGAGGGGGAGCCCAGCCAACAGATAGACTTGGCTGTGCCTAGGCAGGAAAAAAAAAAAAAAAAGGGAAACACTTTTAAATTTTCCCTAAGGGCATGGCGGAACCAAGCCCACAGGGATGTGTTCGTACAGCTTCGCCTAGGGCAGTGTGAGCACCTCCTCTGGTGAATCACTGGGTCCCCAAAGCTTTTGCTCTTCCTGAGTGACTCCGGGTGTTTGGGGGAAATGCTGCTGGGTACAGGGATGATGTGACACTGCTGGGCTTACAGGATGTGTGGCTGTGGCTGAGGGTCTGCGGGATACTGCCCCAGCCTCCCTAGGATGATGATGTTTGGCACCCAGAACCCACTACCTGACTTATCCCCCAATTTACCTCAATTTTTCTGCCCATTGCTACTTTATAGCCTTCCAAAAAGCATCTCCCCAGCCCGCTGCCAGTATCCCTCAGGAAGCTGGTGACAGCAGTTCCTCAGTGCTAAGATGGAGATAAGGGGGCCAGGACCAGATCCACTCAGCCAAGTCCGAGGCTCCCTTGCAGCTGGAGCAGCCACGTTTACAGGCACTAAACGAAGACCAGGCTCGACTGTTTCCATGTTAACTGCCCAGCTGCTTTAATTGGATATGGGCTTCTAAGCCCCAAAGTAAGCTGTGTGAAGAGACAAAGCTGTATTTACCTCTTATCTGCTTAATCTTGGCTTGCCCGGTGCTACACGCTCAGCACACGTGTTCCTGCACTGAACTGGCCACGAGGCTGATGGCTTCTTTGGCAAGAGAAGGAAGAAATAAAACACTGCACCTGAAGTCCCTGTTCAGACCCTGAACTGAGGGAGAGCCACTCGCTCCCAGCACTGCTCTCCCCCAAGGAAATTTGGTCAGTGAATGGAGCAGAAAGGGAACTGTCAAGAAACACTGCCACAGGCCTGATTCCATCCTTCGTTACTGATGTAAAGAACCCAACCAGAAGCAAGCAGAGGTGCCCGATTTTGGCTATTGCCAGGGCGAGGAGACACGACACGGGGTACAGAGCTACCAAGGGAAGCTGCACTGCAATTGGCAACCTCTTTGGGCCGCTTAGCGCATCATGAGGCAAGATGAATCAATAACAAGTATTGAGCTGGGAAAGTTAATCTGCATCCAGAGCATCATCACAAATTAAAAGGAAATAAAATCACTGGCTCCACTGGCTCTCATTACCAGCACAGTGGAGAGTAATTAAAATCCATGGGCCAAATTCAATGCTGGAAGAACTCTTCGGAAGCCAGGGGCGCTGTGCAAGGGCACTGCGTTTTCCAAACACTAACTGCGTGTTGCAGACAGCAGCAGGAGCGGGCAGGGCAGGGTAAGCAGGGAACCCCTTCAGAGGCGAGGCATCCTGCTCCTTGCTCTTCCTCAGAGGAGTCGCACACCCGGAGAGGTGTAAGTAACAGGAACAACACAGTCGTGTCGAGGAGCACTGACTGTGTCCACTGGCTGCCCTCAACAACACCGAGCTTATGACTTGTGAGGTCTCCCCGCTGCGGGCACGGCTTCTCCAAGCACCAGGCTCTGCTTTCCAAAGCCACGCCGTGCCCTCGGAGCGGGAGGGCTGCCACAGCACGGCTCGCAGGCAGGTTATCTCGCGCTGCATGAACCTGACTGCCCACAGGCAACAGAGCTGTTGCAACAGCTGCGGTAAAAAATGGGGCACATCAGGGCAAAACAGTTAAGTACCGCAAGCCAGGCCTCCTGAGGGAGCGCCGGAGGATCTCCGTGTAATTGAGAGGTCTCCGCTCAGCTCGGGCCTGAGGTTTTCCCAGGTTAAGCTACTACAGCGAGGATTAGCAATGAAATCATATCGATCCCTACAACAAGCAGTGGAACCACATCCTAAGGCGAAGATGAATGTGATCCGAGCGTGACTGCGGTAAGTTACTGCCTGTAACGCAGGTTAAAACAAGAACTTGGTTAATTACAAGTGGGTCTCAAGCCATGGGAAATCTCTTGTCTCTAGTGGTATCCAGTGCTGCCAGGCAGCTGGCCTGAATTCAGCACACAGCTTGGGTTCTCAGCCCTCGTATGACCAAAAGAGAGGAAAAACTTCACAGCTTTCACATTTTGGGAAGGGAAATATCCTGTGAGAGATGACCTTGCAACTCCTGCCCAAGGAGTCTTCCCTCTGCCTTATTCAGAAGTGAACTCGGAGCACTCCAGCTCTTTGTTCACGTGGATTTAGGGTAGAGAAACACCAAGATCGAGAAGGCTCCCAGCAGACTGCCCACTCAGCACTGCTTAGCGCATCTTTGCCCCACAGCTACACCCTCTGCAGCTTGGGATCTGAGCTGCGAATGATGCAGAAAGGGAGTAGCTTGTCCTTTGTGCCAACATCTCACAGTCGCTGCCTGCAGGTGGCTTTGTGCTCTCCCTGCAGACTGGGGGAACCGAAAGCCCCTGCTCTTAGGAGCGGGCTGGCAGGGCTGGGCACAGCGCCCAGAGTGACAGGAACACCTCAGCACAGAGCTGATCGCTGTCACTGTGCCCTGTTAGGCCTGAGGACGCAGCTGCAATTCAGCAGCGACCACGGCCGGTGCTGTGTCTGCTCCATCACGCTCCAAACCGCTGCTTTACCTCTAGATCCCTCTGCAGGGTGGGCTCCCCAAGCAAGGTCCCCAGGATGAGGGCAGGCTTGATCACAGGACTGGCAGGCGAGCTGTCCTTGAGGCAAGCTACAAAGTCAGCAGCTCAATCTGTCACAGCAGCTCTGCCTGGCCGTGACACCGGGATCCGACGTGTATCGCTGCTGGGCTAGGTCTGCACCGAGCTGTCTCTCCTCAGCATCCAAGGGCCCTTAACTCCCTTCTCCCTGGGGGAAAAGCCCTCCACGAGGGGCTCAGCCGTGCGCTGCCAGCTCTGTGAATCACTTGCTCGATGTCAAAGCCACTGCCACCTTTCAGTCAGCGGGTGCCTTCAGGCAGAGGGGGGCTGCCCCGTCACAAACAAATGCCAGGGAAGCCCAGGAGGGGCCGTGCGGTGTCTGACTGGAGCAGCTCTAGCCCCGTACCTACAGTGCAGTGTCTGGCTGCTTGTGTGAGCACTGACAGAGAAGCAAGAGTGTAAACTCCCACTAGCATCTGCTGAAGCTTCATCTCCCCAAGGAAAAATATTTTTTTTCTTACACGTATCTTGAAGCATCTCAGCAGCAGGGGAGGCAAGGGCGTAGACGCTCTCACTAGCTAAAAACACTTGCAAAACACAAATCCGTGACCAATTCATAAGAAAATGCTGCTGCACTTTGACTTCCTGCCTAGGACGGGAGATGGAGAAGGATTTCAGAAGCATTTTTAGTTCACTCCTGGCAAGGAGCCTTTAGGACAGGTGCTGTTTAATTCCCCACCAGCTTATTTCTAGGAGATGAGGGGACTGTCTCAAACCCAGCTTGTAAAAGGTCTACAGAGGACCCTGAATTATTCCAGGCCCCAAGCTGTTCCACAGCTAAACAAATAACAAAAGATGGTGGATCTTTTTTCCTTTCTCCCCTTGTGCTTCACCTTGAAGCAGCTGTTAGCAAAGCCAGAGAACTCCTCTGCCCCTCAGTGTATTTCATGCAGCCTTGGCAAAGGAACCGCAGCCTGTCATCTCATGAATATGGGAATTGCCTAATTCTCCAGCTATTCTCATTACCTCAGCCGGAGGGTCCCAGCTTTCCATAACTAATTCCTGAAACCACAGAGTTCCCACTGTCCTTGCTGTCCTTGAGCAGCAAACGGCAGCTCCTCGCACAGCGATGCTGGTGCCTGCTGTGGTAGCAGCGAGCGGGGAGGGCTCTGAGGACAAGGAGCCCGCTCCCAGCTCTCCTTGCAGTTCCCCGAGCTGCTCATCCTTTGTCCACGTAACTCACAGCAGGGGGTTTTGAAAGCAAGCAGTGCTGCAGGGCACACTGCAGTGGCTCAGGACTGGCCTAGCAGCCCTGAAGGCTGGGCAGCGGGCTGGCAGCAGGAAAACACAATCCTGTGGCAGCAGAGAACCCCTTGCTCTGCTCCCAAAAAGCCTCTGAGCTCCCTGCAGCCCCCATTCGGCACCCCCACGAAGCAGGGGCTTGCAGCACTTCCCACCTGTCGCTTCATTCCTCCCCATCACGTATGTTCTCAGTCCACCTTCCTTCCACACGTCTGTCTTCTCCTCCCTCGCCATTTCTCCCAAGCTCGCTGGTGCTGCCAGCCCTGTCCATCTTCCCAGGACTCAAAGCTGAAGCTGCTCCTCTGCTGCAAGGTGCTAATGGCTGCCAGCAACCAGCTGCGAGGGCTGCTGCGAGCTGCAAAGCAGATGGAAGCCGAGGCTGAGCTAATTACGAAGCAGGGACTGCGAAACTCGTGCAGACTCTGGCCAGAGGAACCTCGCTTGTTCCCAGGGACAAGCGGGCGCATCCTCGGCTCGTCAGCAGGTGACAGCTGAGATGGACAGGCACCAAGCTGCTCCTTTTGTGACAGGATTTTTTTCCCTGGAGTTTGCCAGAAGAGTATCTGCACTGATGCTAAATAAAAAGTGGATTACGTCTTCTAGAGGCTCGATCTTCATGCTCCACAATTGGCTACATGGAAGCAGCAGCAGGAATCACCTTGGACGTCCATGGTTTTGTAACCAGGACCTCCCTTCCAATTAGTCATATTACAGGGCTGTAAATACGATAGTTCCATCAATAGTACGGAGCAGTCATGCTGCATTTGTATTAACATAAATGAGTGCTAATGTGCCACAGAGCTAATCTGATATGACAGGAATTGGCTGGTGCCCAGCAGTGGAGGCCCCGGAGCTATGCTTGCTCCCTCTTCTCTACGGGAACTGTCCCCTCCGAAACGCTGGAAAGGAACCAAACTGCGAAACCGCAGCTCGCCCGCCAGCAGCAAGTGATGCCTCTTGCAACTGCACTGCCCTGAGGTGCCCGGCCTCTTGGTTCTTGGGGGGTGTTTGTCAGAGAGGAACTTTAACGCCTACCAAGTCACAGAGTAAGAAATACGGGTTG
The DNA here is from genome assembly GCF_009819795.1 of Aythya fuligula. Classification (NCBI taxonomy): domain Eukaryota; kingdom Metazoa; phylum Chordata; class Aves; order Anseriformes; family Anatidae; genus Aythya; species Aythya fuligula. The sequence continues at coordinate 25,283,598 of NC_045564.1, read as the reverse complement.
CCAGCATACCTCATAAGGCTGGATCAGCCTGCCCAGAAATCTGCAATCACCAGCTGGGTGTTAAAACCCAAACAAGGCATAAGAGCACTCAGCCTGCTCCTTTCCCTCTCCCCTGTGGCTACTGGGAGCTATCCAATGTCACCCAGTTAGCAGCAGGCTTTTCTTACAGCGGTGCAGCTTTAGGCTTTGTGAACGCTTTGGGGCAATCCTTGTCCTGCGCTGTGCCCTACAGACAGGGCAGCGAGACTTAAACCTGAGACTGCAGCCGGGGCTCTTCGGTTAAAAACCTTAAATGGGATGGACAGAGGCACCGGATGGGAACCAGACCTCGCAGACGGCCCACCTCCCGTCCAGGCTTCCCCTTCGTGTGCCAGGCTGTCACACAAGTCACAGCAGGTGTCCAGGCTTTCTGCATTTACCTCGTCAGCTCCATGCATGCCTTTCTGTCTGGTTGCCCACTGCCTTGCCTAAAGCAGCCTCACCCATCACAGAGCTCCTGGGTTCTGCCCCAGCACAAACCAAGCAGCCCCCACGGACCTGTTTTAAGCAGGCAGCACCCTTCTCACGCTTACAGGCACCAACATTTCGGCATACGCAACAGCGATATCTCAAAGCCCCAGAGCACACGTGGCCTGCAGCGCCCAGAACAGCTCGTGGAGCAGCTGATAAAAATGAGGGACGATTTCATTAGAGGACATGTGGATGAATACCTCCGCCAGAAGCCTTAGGATGTGCGACACCCGGTTCATGTTGTAGCCGTGACTCCAATCTCTCCGCTCCCCGCTCCCCCACCTGCACAAGGGCTCGGTAAGGCGTCCCCAGCTTGCAGCAGGGGGGCTCCGAGCCTCAACTGAGGGCTGCGAAGCATTTCACGAAGAAGCCCCCACCTCCCCCAGGCCTCCCCTTCCCTTCCCCTACCACCAGCAGACCCGTGCCCACACTCACTCCCCGCCTCCCAGCCACAAAGGCGAGGGCTGGGGGCAGGCAGGGCACGGAGCCCCCCGAGCCCCCCGCTACGGAGCTGCTGCCCCGGTACAAGGGCTGTTTGCCATCCCCAACCCCATCCCAATCCCAATCCCCATCCCCATCCCCATCCCCATCCCCGTACCCACCTGCGGCTCCCGGCCCCGCTGCTCCTCCCGTGCCCGCCCGGCAGCGCCGAGCCCCGCAGCCGCCGCCCGCCCCCCGTGCGCCCGCGGGGCCGGGCCCGGCTCTGCCGCCGCCATGGCAACGGCGGGAGGGGCGGGGCCGCCGACAGAAGGGGGAATTTGGGGAGAAAAGCCCCTTTTTGGGGTCCCCTCCCGAGCCTAGGCACGGCTGCGAGGTGCTGGGTGTGACCGAGCGCCGGCCTTTTGTCTGCGAGGCAGCACGGGGGGGCCCCGGCCCCGTCCCTCGTCCTGCGGCGGGGGCTGGGGTTGGGGGCTGAGCCACCCCAAAAACGCCGTCCCCATTTCCCACGCCGGCTCCCCCCGGCCCCCTGACTCACCGGCACTTTCAGGGGTGCCACTCGAGCCCCCCGCAGCCCTCAGGGACGTGGCGAGCTTCGTGCTGTCCTCAGCTGCTGCCAGGACCTGGTGCTGCAGCGCTGCCCGCTCGGAGCCGGCAGTGTTCAGCTCGTGGAGCTGCTCTGGCTGTGTCCATCCCATTTACAAGGTTTTTTTTTTCCCTTCTGAAGCCTGCCAGACTCTCATGTCACCTTCACGGAGGGGGCTTTCAGGAGCATCACGCTTGCAGAGCGTCCTCCACCGAGGGCTCTTAAATCACAGCCACACAAAGCCTGCAGCGAGCCTCATCTCCCAGAGGAAGAGACTGAGGCAGAGCCAGAGGTCGCTCAGGGTCCCAGAGGTGCTCCCCGGCACCTCTTCAGTAAAGAGTTTTTTCCTGTGCACAAGGACACCTGGAGGATGTCTCAGCGTCGCTGTGCTAGAAGGAAGGATGGTGAGGAGAAGTTGGAGACCTATTGCCATCAATGACCTTTCCAGCTCCTGCTGCTACGGGCTGCCTCCTGCCTTGTGCGTGCTCATCTGTGGATAGCCCTCACCCTGCTGCTTGGAGAACGCGTCCGTTCCTCCTCGCGCCTGATGTTCGTGATGTTCTGCAGTGCAGAGCAGGTCTCTGTGCCAGGCTCAGCTCCTGTGGAAATGGGCAGTGAAGACTGAGAGGCGAGAGGTGGAATAGCAGCGGGGTGATCGATCGCTTGTCCCCGGCTCCCTGCTCCAGTTACAGCCGCTCTGCGAGGCCAGGAGACGCCCCTGGACTTCGCAGTGTAACGCTGGAGCTCGTGCCCGGGTCTCTGCTGGAGATGAGCATCCTGTTGTTTGCGAGTCCAATTACAGCTAAAGCTGGGGAAAAAAAAAAAAAAACAAAAAAAAACAAAACAACAGAACCAACTGTCTAGGTAAATAGAAATTTTCCTCAGCTGCAGGAGCCAGCAGAGGACACTGCTTTGCCTCCTGTTCCTTTCAGAGGCCGTGTGGTTTCTGTTCCTTTTGCTGCCATCTTGCTGCCCCATGACCTTCTGGTGGCACCTTTGGCAGGAGAACAGCTGCTGCCCCTTCAATTTTATCCATATCCATCAGAGAAATTTGGTCTCCAGATCGCTGGTTGCTGCTGTAGCAATACTGCTCCTGTACAGCTTTACTTAGGAGAGGGAAGAAACAAAACCACATGACAAACGGGTCCGATTTATCCCAGCAACAGAAACCTGCAATTCAGCTCAATCGCCCCCACAGGCCAGCTTAGACTACATCAATATTTAATGCCCTGAGTGCCGCTGCTTTCGCAGCTCCAGCTTCCCCTCTGCCCCTGCGCTCCTCACCACGTCTGTCACCCCAGCAGCCGCGCAGGGCACCCCTGGGCTCAGTCTCCAGGCTGCCTGGGCAGGGTGCTTTGTACCCCAAGGGTCGCAGCCCCAGCTGGCAGCACACAGCCAAATTCAGCCCCATTCCCTGCTTGGCTGGACCACCTGTGCTGCAGATGTATGCCTGAGCAACTTCAGCTCCGCTTTCTGGGTGCGCCTGTGGGCTGTGGTGAGGCAAGTGGCAGCAGGGCTGGTCTCAGCTTGGGCTGGTTTGGGGTGACCGTGTTAACCCAGAGAGGTGATTGTGTAAGCCAGAGTTCACCTGGCAGCAGGCTGGAGGTGAATTCTGTTCACTTGTGTCTGTTCCTGTAACTCAGGCAGGAGTATTTTATCCCAGAGGGAACCACGGTGAAGTAAAGCACCAGCGGGACCAGGAAAGAGGATTACACGAGCCCAGTCCCATCCCTCCAGCCTGTCAGCAAACCAGGAGAACTGGATGGTCTCTGACTAGGTGGTGGCAGGCCAAAGGAGATCCATCTGCCCCCTCTGCACAGCTCAGAGCCACATCAGGCAGGAAGGGAAGAGGGGCTGCACCCCAGCACGCAGCAGCAGCTTGCTTCTGGCTCGCTCTGCCTGCGACAGCAGCAGGAGCACAGGCAGGCGGTGCTGGGGCACAGGGCAAGGAGGGCGAAGGCTCAGCAGCAGTGGGAGGCAGCACCCGGGCAGAAAGAGCGCTGCGGAGGGGGCTGTGGGTTGTACGTGGCCACAGGCACGTTCCCTCAGTGCCCTGCCGCCTTGGTTCCCCAGCTCTGTAAAATGGAGATAATTGAGATCTCCTGGTGATAAGCACAAAGTAAGGAGAGGCAGTTTTATTTATCGGGGCAGGGATGGGGCGGAGGAATTTGCACTGCTGGGCTGGTAATAAATGACCCCACAACTTGAATTCCTCCAGCAAGGCTGCACCTTCCACCAAGCTCTCTGTTCACTTTAAAAAAGCCATTATCCAGCAAATTGCATATTGCAAAGGGGAGTTCATTATCCACTCCAATGGCAGTGAGTGGCAGAGGCCATTAACATTACAATAAGTGGCTTTTTGGTGAGGTGCTCTATAATTCACTCGGTATTTAACACTGGCCGGGGGGCCTCATCCCTTTACATAAAATACATTAAGCAAAGCACCTTTGTGAACGTCACCCCGTACTGAAGAGCTGTTCTAATGAGGGTGAGTAGGAATAAACGTAACAGCAGACGCTGCTGTCCCAAAATAGCTTGGGTCAGTGGCTGCACAGCAGAGGGGACAATGACAGCACAGAGGCCTGGTGGACTTGCAGGGAACAGCTGGCCTGCTGCAGCTCGCCCCGAGGAGCTGGGCGTTTTCCAGCACTAGAGCTTGGCAGCTGCTGGGGGAAGCCTTTATCCCCTGGTACTCCCCCAGCCCCTCCACCCGGGTACTCGTAGGGCAGCTGGTTTATGATAGGCATGGTCTGAGACTAACAGCAGGGCTGTGCAGAACACGTAATTCAACAGCCACATGCAAGTGCGCTGGTAAATAATGGATTTTTCCACCAGTTAACTCTCCAAGAAAGGAGCTCAGAGCCAAGTCAGTGCCTTCCAACTCACAGCCTGTTAGAAAATTTAACCCAGAGCACAGCTCTCCCTCTTGGCAGCTGCCCAGTAATTAATTCTAATGTATCGGCTGCATCTGAATGGCCTTGGGCTTCTGCCCAATATTTCTATTTATTTGTTTTCCATTCATCACTAAAATTAAAACTCAAAATCTTCTAGAGAAGATGGAAATCAAATATGCTGAAGCAGTACTGCTGCCCACACAGAACCGGCAGACATCACTGTGCTTTTCTTCCTCTGCAGTTTGGTACATCTAACTCTTTAGACTCCCTGCATCTCTCACCTAATAAATACCTCTATTAATAGCGCAGGCAGCACCGCAGCCTCGTGTTCTCCTTCCTTTCTACGCAGATCGATAAGCAGCAGCCTCTGGCTGAAGGTTTTTTACCGTGGACCAGGTCACAGTGACTGTGCTGGAGACCCTTCTGCATTTAACACTGTCTTCGTGGTTTGAGATGAAGCTGATGGTGCCAATGGCCGTGCTGAGGCTAGGAGCCTGTGCAACTGTCTGGGCTGCAGCCATGTTACATTACTTCCACTGGCTGTGGAAGTTATACGCATTTTCCTTAAAAAACATGCAGTTATCTAAGAAAAGCTGTTTGTTTTTTGTTTTTTTTTTTTTCATCCCCCTGCTTTTTCACTTGTTCCCAAGCAAGAGGTGGAGGTTCCTCAGACAAAGCTTTGCTTGTGCTGACTGGAGTTAGCTGTTCCACCCTGCCGGAAGCACCCAGCCTGCCTAAGTGCTTGCTTGGCTTCTTACTGACGTCTTGGTTTGTTCCAAACCCATCTTTATCTTGAAGCACATCACCTGATAAAATGTTTTGCTATAAAAGCCCAGGCTTTCACAATGGACTGATTCAAATAATAAGTGGAAAGTCAAGGGTTATACAGGTACTTTCAAAGCAATGTAAGTTATAAAATATCCTCATTTACAACGACAGTATTTAAATCCTCTTTGTAACAGCACAATCAATAGGATTTTATTGCAAATTCACTGGAAAAGATTCTCAGTAACATTAGAAAAATGCACTAAAATATGGCGTTGGTCTCTTTCAGTGCTACGTCTTCGAATGCAAGTATTTTCCTTCCTTAAAAACACATGCAATTGAATTCACAGTGCAAGCTACACGTCTGGATGAGTAACAGATACTTCTGCCTGTAAACGGATTAGCTCCCACCAATAGCTAATAGGATTTCCTTCCACCAATAAACAGACTTCCAAGTTCTGCATTCAGGGCATCATCAGGAATGACATCATCCTCCACAAACTCATCTCCGAGCTTCTTCCACCACGGCCAGCGAGCATGCTTCAGCATAGCGTTGTGGGACTGTTTGGCCTTGGTAGCTACAGGGATCGACCGACTCATAAAGACAGCAAGATCTTTTTCTGTGGTCTCTGCTAACCGTGGAGCATCTGTAGGAACAAGGAGAAAAATTTTCTGTTTTGTTTCTTATGCTGCAGATTTACAAGTATTTTAAACAAAAAAGGATTGCTACTCTCCCGCTACTATCCTAAGGCCCTCCTTTCCCCTTGCTGGGGCTACAATTTTATGGCTCTGTGATAAACCAAGATTGGAGAAGCAATCCAAACTAAGACTAACCTGAAAAAAATAAATGCAGAACAAGGGGAGGGAAAGTATGGGTGGCAAGCAGGACTGCTTCATCCAGGGCAGTAGTGCTGTGCATGAAATCGACTTCTTCTGAAACTGTGACCTAGGAGAAAGAGGAGCTCTGGCTGCTACTGCTGGATCAGCGCTCCTGGTGCAGGGTGACATCAGTGTACCGTTTCCACAGCTCTGGCGCAGCAGCAGCACTGCGTATTCCCTGCCTGGGGGCCCCGGCAAAACGTGGGAGTGTGCTGCTGATTTGCCCATTCAGGGAGCAATGAGCTGCAGTGACACACCATGTGACAGGCTAAGTCATGGAATTCAGTAACTTGCTGAATTTTGTCCTGCTTGGGTGCTCTCTGGTGGCTGCAGTTTGCTATTCTCCCTCTTTCACTCCAAATTATTTGTCTGGAATTTAGCTAGTACCACACTGAATTCTATTTCAAATAAAGCCAAGCGAGTCAAAATGAAAACCTGACTCAAAATTCATAGCTCAAAGATTTCCCTCTTCATCTGGGGAAAACAAGGAAACAGAATAAAACAAAAATGTAGAGGAAGAGGTTGTGTAAGATCCCTTTAGAAACTGTAATGCCTTTTACAAGGCCATTGCTTTTCTTGTGAACATATCAGAAACAAAACATCTGCAATAAAATGAGATGCTCCCTGCAAAGCAGGTATATAATACTTAACCTACAGCAATACCTGTATGATTTCTAGCAAAGCCTGAAAAATCTCAAGATAAATCATATGGCAAAGGAAAAAAGATATTTCAGTTTTGAAATAAGACTCTACTGCTGTTCCCTTTAGTTTTCTCTTTAAATTAGCTTAATCCAAATGGTAATTACAACTATGACCAGAGCAGTCACGTACTCATTAGCAGCTCCACATCAGTGTTGACCTGAGCCAGTAACGTCTCTCTCCGCTGCGCTGCTCTCTGATCCAATTTGCTCCTCAACATGAACTGTGCCAGCTTTTCCTGGGCCTGCATATGTAATTCTTTACTCATTTCTTCTGACATTTGGGAAGCCTGGAGGAAAATAACAGTTTGTTACCATTAAGAGCTGGTTATTTTAAATCTTTTGGGGACAGATTAGTGTCCAAAGGAACGCAAATGCTGTTAATTGTTAACTTAATCATTTTGCTTCCTCTGAAGTTCTCTCCAAAGCTATCCATCATCACAAACACGTGACTTTCCAGTTACAGTTTTGCTGTAACCCTTTTTATTCAATTAGCAGTTCAAGTCCCCAATATCCTAGTACCTTGCTCTCAAACAAGCAGGGTTAATATATGCACGCCTCACAAGGATTATCTTGATCAGAATTTATGAAGTTGAATATACCTCATCCCAACAGTATTTTACATTGCATCATTAATGGAAATTATGAAATGACTAAGAAACAGACCGGATGCAATTTGATGTAGTCATCCACCTTCTGCTGTAAAGCCAGTCTCTGCTCATCAGTCAATCCTTTGGGATCTTTCCAAGGAGACAGAGGTCTTTTACTTCTTTGTTTTTCTAAGAATTTGCAAGCCTTTGTAAAGAACACATAAAAATACAGGAATCACAGACAAGAAGTTTGTCTCATTTTATAATCAATCAGTGGAAAAAAATGTCTTAACACTGTACCTGTTAAAGCGTAACCTTAGCTACGATACTGAGAAGGCAACATACAACGGTCAGCACGGATACTAAATAATGTTAAAATGCTCATAATAAATTACTGACTTACCTGTGGTGTGCTGAAATCCCAACCTTTGGTTTCAAAGTGGCAGCTCTTGTATTTTAGTTAGAAGGTTGTAGCATACTTTTTATTTTAGGCAGGATTCAACCCTACTAAGTGATTTGTGGCTATAGAATATCCCTCTGACTAATATTTGAATAAATTTCTGCTAAATCAACATTAAGAAAAGTAAATAAACGGATCTTTCTGAGGCATCACTATAAGGTGCTATCCTATCTAACGTTAGAACCAAGTTTATATACTTACTGCTCTCTGAATGATGACAGCTGCTTTATACTCCTTAAGAAATTGTCTCTGCTGGTGAAAACTTCTTCTTGCTTTATACCCTCTCCAGAATCTCTGGATAGTTAATGCTGATTTTACCTCCGTTTCCTGCAGGTGCTTATTTACCTGACCTACAAATGTGAGAAAGACCCCATTATAAGTTCATGGGTTGTGACCTCTCAGTAATTTACATTTTTAATCCTTAAACTTGATAATATTAAAACACCAGCTTTTTATCAGTTAAAAATCCCTCCTCGTCAAAGGCCCAGTAGCTGTAGACTACTCAGAGAAGACTTGTAGCTGCAATGGAGCTTTTTATATATACGGTCTCCTTTTCTCCTGTACCATTTTGAAGGCAGCAGATGTCAATCAGTAGTTACTGAGCCCTTGAGGAATTAACACCTTCTCTGTCAGATAATCAGGTCAGGCAAAGATACGGTAAAACCACAGTGCAAACAGACACGCAAGATTAGGAAATACATTTGGGGAAAATGTTCTTAAGGAGACCCAGACAGTTTAATCTTTTGATATACTTTAATAGAAATCATACTCGCATGGATTATTTCCAGTAAGGCCAGCTGTCTTTCATGGAAGAGTCTCATGGCCCTCTGTCTCTGTAGTTGCATTTGCAGCTTTAGGGCCTCATCTTCCTTCTGTTTCTCTAAATGCTGCCGCTCCTGTTCTCGTTTAGCTCTGCAATACACAAAAACATTAATGATTACCTTAAGTTGTACATTTCTTAAAAATCCCTCTTTCTCTTTATGTTGAATGGTCTTGCAGCTGCCACGCCAGCTGCTGGTTGCAGGATCAACCCAAGCAATGAGATGTTACCTTACCTGCAAGCTAAAAAATTATTCCACTACCCATAAGCAGGAAAATTCTGAGCCAGACACCCAATTTGTTGTCAAATCAAAAGATGTATTTTTACTTAGGATACAGCTCTAAGGACGCTGAAAGAGCAATGCTTCAGGTGGGACATCCACAGCTAACACGAACTAGAAAACAACTGCTTTGTTTCCATCATCTGGGGAAGAAGTAAAGCAACATTAAGCATCTGCTCCAGCATGCATCTTTTCCAGTGCACCCATCAGCATGCATGGCACCTGCTTTCCATAATACTTATTTTTCCACGAACTATAGTTTCTCCTTAGTCTCTGTAACTGGGTGGTGGGAAACAGGATGGAAGCGGTTTTGTAAAAGAAATGCTCTGGATCTAAAGACCTGGCCCAAACTGATAAACAGCCTCCACCATGATCTAAAGAGACCATAATCCTTTTATGACAGTAATGCAGACTTGAAGCGTGCCCACGCATCGACCTACAGAGACAGATCGCGATACACGTGACTGCAACAGAATGGTCTCAAGGTCTTCAGCCCACATATTTCTGTAAACTACAATTGTAAACCTCTGCATTTTTAATCCTAGAAGGCAATACTATGCTTCTAAGCTGAACAATGCCACAGGATCAAACAGGACTTTTGATGCCATTTTCTTGATAAAACTGTTAATACTTTTCCTTAGAAAATTCTCAGCTCCACTAGGCAGGAATCAACAAGCATGTTTTCTGAACTTAGCTGTGCACCTGTGAAGCTACCAACAATGTTTGTCAGGTATTTAAATTTTTATTTCCCATGTAGTCTGTAAGGTACACATTCTTCTTCATTCCCTGCGTCTCCCAATAATAAATAAATAAATAAATAATTTGTTTCCACAAGACCACATTGACAGAAAAATGCCTCTGAACTGAAGTAAAACACACAGAGACTAAGACCCAAGCTTCCTTCTGCAGTTCATAGCACAGATTAACCTCCCTCTGATCATCTACGTGTATAAATGCATATATATATATACACATACATGCAATGGTTTGATTTATGAGGCATGATTAATACCAATTATTGCCATTGTAATAACTCTACAATTAGTTACATAAAAGCAAACTAACTTCAAGGAGAGACTGCAAGCTTTAATATTCACTGAGGAGACATTTCTGAAACCACAGCATTTAAGAGGTATCTAACTTGTAGAGTTTAAAATCTTCTACTGCAGCTGCAGATGAGCCAAGTTTGGAGCTTCAGCCTCAGCAGTATTTAAACGTACTTATCCTAAAACAAATCCATGTATATAACCAAACACTGACTGTTAAAAATTCCAAAGGCCTCTTGGAAGGTTTTCTAAAGTCATGCTCACAGCACTCCAAACACCATTTTTATTTTTCATCTTAATGCTACCTGCAGCTTTGACCTAGAAAGAAAAAAAAAAAACCAACACTGGAGCTGTACAGTTACTATATAGTACTCAGTACAATGGGACTGACTGGGCCAGAAACACATGACTGTAAAAATATTAATACATTTCCATTCTTCTCAATCTTAAACACATTTGAGAGCCCATTTAAATGATTCAAGAACTACTTATTTAAGAGGCATGCACTAATGCTTGCCATAGTGAGAACATGACACAAGAATGTTAAGCAGCTGGCTGACTGCTGGTAGCCTCGCCACCCTCTTCCTTCTGCATTAGCATGTCACGCCTTATCCCGTCACACAATTTTTCTGGGCTGTGATTTTGGCTTGCAAGGTGCCTGATGGGGGCAGAAATATTGGTTCAAACTATATGTATGGTGCAGCAGAAAGCAGTCATAAGGATGGCATTCTTAGCATACAGCACAGAAGCTGAAGTGGCTAGCGGTCCTTGGTGGATACACTGCATCCCCTGCAAATCCTCCTGAACTTAGATTACACCCCAGAGAGTCCAGTACCTTCTTAATGCCAGCCTAGACAAACCACAACTGTCTGCTTTCTAACACCTTGGTGATAACACAAAGTGATTTCACTATCTGATTTATAAGATCTAGTCTTGACAAGGTAGTACTTATCATGTACAATAAAAAAGATTGAATTAAACCTGCTGTGGGGTCTGTCTTGATTTAGGTCCCTTACTCTATGTTAAAATTCACACTAGACTTCCGAAAAGAGTTCACCTAATCATGCTGAAATCATACTTCAAGTAACGTGCATTTTTTACGTATCTTCATTCTTCTGTGCTACTCCAAGGTCAGAAGATACTATTTCTAGGTCACTGAATTGACCCCACTTCTGAGAGTCAAAGATCTCAAATATTAATTGAGAACAAGGCCCTACAAGTGGCATACTGAGCAAGCACTTTACTCCATGGTTTCTCCAGCACTCTGGCATGACATGAAACTCTAGGACAGTGCCACATTTAATTTATGATGGAATTTTGTAAGTTAACCATGACCAGTTAGCTGTTCTGCCACCAGTGCATCATCTTCTAGGGCTATTTACTGCAATGAAGTGCTGCACTGTCCCACACGCCATAATTTTTTTACAAAGAAAACACACAAAAACATCACAGAAGTATGAGGTTTTCTCATGGAGAAAATGTTTGGCAGCTGGGAAAGGGACAGTTGGAGCTTTTGGCACCAGAAGTGGCAGCTTGGTACTGCTGGAAAAGCACATTGTTTGGATGTTTTTGCTAAATAATCTGCAGTGAAATAGTTCATATTGACATTACATTGCTTTCATGTTTCAGAAAATACAGCTGACTGGCAAAAGGCATCTTCAAGATGGAGGACGTCTTGGCCAACCCAAACATTCTCTGGGATACAGGAACAGATCTGCAGGGAAGCTCTCCCCAGGAACAAGAAGGACAGGAAGGAAACAGGAACAGCCAGCACAGATTTATCACAGGCAAATCATGTTTGACCAACCCGATGGCCTCCTGTGATGAGCTGAGTGGCTCTGTGGATGAGGGGAGAGCACTGGGTGTCATTTACCTTGACTTTAGCAAGGCTGTCATCAGTCCTCCACACACTGCAGGGCAGGGCTGACGCTCAAAGGAAACACCACGGACATAGAAAATGGGTCAACAGAAGCCACATGAAGGTCATGTGTGAAGTCCTACACTTGGGACATAATAGCCTCATGAATCACACAGGTTGGGCACTGACTACCTGGACAGCAGCTCCCATGAAAAGAACCTGGGGTCCTGGTAGATGGCAAGTTCAAGACGAGGCAGTAGTGTGCCCTTGCAGTAACAAAAACTAGCTGCATTGTGGGCTGCACTAGCAAAAAGAGGCAGCAAGTCAAAGGAAATTATCTCACTTTACTCAACACTCTGGAGGGCACACCTGGAATACTGCCCATACTTCACTGGGCCACCCAGTAGAAGACAGATATTGACAAACTGGAGGGACAGGGACTGTCCAGATGGAGACAGTTTGGGGTACGTAGCATTTGGTATACAAGGACAGGTGGAGATGCTTCCCCCTCCCCCCCCCCCTTTTTTTTTTTTAAGCACAAAGAAAGGGAAATCTATTTTTTTGTCTTTCACTAACTACAGGAAGGGTTACAAAGAACATAAAGCCAGATTCTTAGAGGCAAGCATAAGAAGGACAAGAGGCAGTGGTCAAGGGCTGTAACAAAGAATATTCCCACCAGCTCTAATAAAAGAATTCTGACTTGAGAAAAACCAAACCGAACCTTATTAATCTATTCTCTTGAGTGCTTTTTACAAAGCAATGCTGTTTACCTGAAGCTCCTCTGTAAAATGGTCACTGCTTGGGGTAGTTTCTTCAGCCTTTTTCTTGTCTGAAATCCTCTCCACGCAGCCTGGATTATACAAGCTGCTTGATGCAGTCTCTGAAATTTATAAAAATAGTTAATACAATATTTCCTTTGCATATAAAACCACACTGCTACGGCTTGCCTATTTGGATCAACCTCAATGTTTGGCCAAAAAACAGTTTTCCAATGCACTGAAACGCACAATATTTGTAATGGCGCAGGGCAGTTAAGGTCCTAAAGACAATTATCATCACAAATCTTGTATGAGCCCCAAAGAGAGCTAATCTGATCATCTGGATCAATGCTCTCTTTGATAAACAAATACATTCACGGGACAAATATAAAACATTTGTTAATGTTAATTTGTTAAAATTTAATAGTTAGCGTTAGAAATTTGAACTTAAAGTGTCTGAAGCACTTGATATTTCAAGTGCTGATTCAGTCAAAATACCTACAACAGACAGGATAGAAAGAGAAATCTGGAGAACTAATAGCAGGAAAATTTTTACATTGGCACTATGATCATCAGCCACAACAAACATGAAAAGAAATTATATTCTTAAATGTTATTTTTTCAGGGGAAAACAAAGCAACACACAAAGCAAACACCCTGCTGTGTTTAAGGTGAAAGCAGGTCTCTACAAACATAACTCTGATTTCCTTTGAAGTACTGTCTCTGAAAAACCTGCATGTAAGATTTTGGTAAGTTCCTAAAACATGCATCCACTCCTTTATTGGGAACACAGCACAGAAGGGCATTCTTACCGAACGTTTCCACTACATGACTTTTAATTCTATCTGAATGTTCCCAAGACTTCAGAAACCTGAATTTGTACTACTGATGTGAGATGAGCGGATACAATTGGTTTTGGTTTATTGTTATTATAACTAAATCACCTTTCCCCCTATGTTTCTGTAAGAATTCATACTACTTTGTGAATCTGGAAAAAAAAAAAAGTCAAACTCTCAAGTCACAGTCCCGACAATCCCTTACCTTAATAACTGGACAGTTTCTTGAGGTCTTAAAAAATGAAAGACACAAATGAAAGAATATATAGGAAATTTTAAAAATCCATTGATACCATGAAAAAAATAGCATATGCTTTGTAAAGCTTAGACAAAGCAATATAGTAAATGCTTTCTAGTCATATATAAATTACACATAACTAGGATTTCACATAGGAAAGTCTCATTAAAATTCAGCACCTGCATTTCCTTTTTTCCACTGGATTGTTCCAAGTATAGCAAGTCCAAAAGTTGACTGAGATCCCTGTCAAATCCTTTGCCAGTCCACTGTTTACTTAAAAGCACTTTCAATCCTAAGAGAGAAGAAGCATGCAATACAGCTAAGGCAAATTTTTCTTTTGAGGATTTCAAACTAACAATTTTCAAATTAAAAAAAATAAATCTGATTCTTTGTGTAAAGGAAGACTAGATTGAAGATGAACACAATCTCTCATTTTTGGGTTTACATGTTATCAATTAAAAACTGGTGTTCCAATCATCACAGCAAAGTATTCTACAGTGACTGTCGTTTTTTATCTCCGAGTCACTACCTACTGTGTCTACATAACTGGCAGTTAAATTATCCATGTACCTTCAATGTCTTAGCCGTAAGTCACTGTGAAGTCCTAAAAGGATAGCAAGCATTACACAAGTGCCAGGTTTTACGAGCACTGCTTTCATATTTTTATAATAAAATCTGTTTACTTATGACCGGAATTCTTTGATGTCTTATTTGTACAGCATAATCACACTGCGGGTATACGAGTTTCCAATCCCTGGCACAATAGGGCTTTTTCAGCGCACAGTAGTTACAAAGCACACGTGTGCTCTCCTCACAACACACACACTCCCTGTGCTGTGCACAGGACAGTAACAAGTGGTTTTTTAGATCTCTATCAGACAAATCCCAGAGCTTGAGAGTTCTGCAGAGAGTCAGAGGGGAAAGGAAGGAAGACGGGAAGTAGACATGTATTTGGAAAGGCTCCTGAAGAACTTCAGATTCAGACAAGTTCTATCTTCAAATCACTGTCTATAAGCATATTCACATAGTGGGCAACTCACAGACTCACACAGAATCACAGAATTTCTAGGTTGGAAGAGACCTCAAGATCATCGAGTCCAACCTCTGACCTAACACTAACAGTATTGCAAATGCTTGAGAAGATAATGCACTCTTACATTGTTTTAATTTTATTCAGGAGCTAATAACTAGACAGCTTTTCTCCATAGTTAGGAAATAGACTAACATACCTCTCTAAAACTAGAGTATAAAATATTCAGCTGCTTTGGATCTTTACGTCTCCCCTGGTGCAAGAGGAAGAAATAATAAAAAAAAAAAAAAAAAAAAAAAAAAAAAAAAAAAAACAGGAAAGCCAAAAAAACCACCATCAATTCCCCACTTCTAAGCAAGCAAACCAAAGAAAAGCTAAAAAAACATCTGCAGGCACTCACTTCAATCTTCTGTTCAGTGTTGTCAGAAGTTGTCTGGAAGTGTGGACCATTTCTGTCAGCCTTGATATACTCCAAGAAATAATACATCGTGTGCATTTATAGGATCACATATGGACCACAAAGTCCTTCATAACCACAGAAGTGGCACCTCTGTTCTAGCAGGCATGCACCATTTTGGAACAACGATGATGGTTAAACATGTGAGGAGAGACATGGCTGAGACTACAAACGGAGTCAGTCACTGCCTTAAACCTGCCCGAACCCTGAAAAATCACATAACTACACAAAGCAGTTCCCTCACAGAGGTCCTGTAGGTCTGACATGACCCATTTGCCGGTTTCTGCACAGGCTACATAGCCATGTGCCCCTTCCCTTTCCAGCCACTGACAAGCATGCCTCCAAGATCCATGCATATAAAAAGACAGGCTCTCCTGCAATCCTGATGTAAAGACCGTGCTGGGCCTGGAGTTGGGAGATTTAGGGTATTTTCTCATTCTAGCACTTTGACATTACTGACAGAAAGCTTACGCTGAAGCACCTCATACCAGCAACAGCTCTGAACCACTGTGAAGCCAAGTTACTTCAACGAGATGGCCAGCTGGTGGAAATGCTGGAATGCTTTATTTGTAGCTGCTGTTCTTCAAACCATCCACAAGATTTCAAAGCCTCAGAGAAAGCTAACATAAGGACTCTAATAAAAAAGAAAAGAAAAAAGAGAGCTTTTTTTTTCCTTAGCGGAAACAGGAAATATATACAGAAGATCAAGAGCCTTTAAATGAATGGGGCACTTTGTCAATTCCAAGCAAAATAAAGTAGCATGACCCCTAAAGCATAGTTATTTGACTGAGACCTGCACCTCTTTAGACAAGCCAGTATTCTACAACTGGGATGGTCAGATCATCACAGCAGCTTCACAAGAATCCACAACACACTGCCAGCCTTAGGTATGTCATGTCGTTTCACACTGCAAGGAAGCCCTCTCTCAATTCTGTAGGTAAAAAAAGTGCCAAAGCTACTCATCTGATCCAGGAATCTATCTAGCTGGTTCTGCCTAACAAGTAGTTAGCACAACTGTAAAAAGGAGAATTGCGCCTTTTTGTGTGGCAAACCCACTTCTTATTACCCTTTTCTCAAAAGAACAGAGGCTGCACAGAAGTAGTTTTGACCATCAGTAATAACCAGGATATAAAAGACTCGGCAAACATCAAATCCTTTTCCCTAGTCTCCATGGACACGACAGAAGATAAAGGTGTTTCCTGGAGCTCTCTGCTAGGCTAGAGACAGAAACATTGAATGGGATACTAGATTACATAATGAAGAACATAGAGTAAGATAAATTACATGCACGCTCTCTCTCCTCATCTAAAAGCAGCAATACAAAACAATAAACTCATTTCATGAATTCTTGGAAGAAGTTCATTCCAATCACTTGGACGTCAAAAGACAGCCAGCTCCTTGGTGACAGAACCACAGCTATCAGATAAGCAGACCCGTAACAGCCAGGGTCAGAAGCTGGCACAAGTAAAACTTCCATGCTACTGGACTAGCGAGGCTTGGCACACCGGCAGATGTCTGAAAAACGGCTCTTACCTGGGCAGTACAGACACCCTGCTAGGAGGGTCTTTTGTCATCCAGCATTCACAGAAAAGAAAATAAAAAAATTACAGAACATTGTGTAGAAGGTAGTGACACCCATCAGGCTGAAGGTGCCAAACTACAGCTAGAAGAGACAAGTTTCCACACGCACAGTCCTCAATACATAGAAGAAAATAAATCTAGGAAACAGAAAGAGGAGCAGCACCTTAAATTACAACAAAAACAAACAGAGAAGGAAAATAAAAGAGCACTGCAGTTTCCCTAGTATCAGATGGCTAATGAACAAGAAGAGCACTGGGTAACCTCCTCCTTTGTATTTTTAAGGTGAATGCAAGGCCGAGTGGTTGGTTCCATGCACATTTACAAACCTTTATAGCGAGTTGTGAGTAAATTCAGGAGCTGCTTGCAAAATTTCGCTATCAACAACAGCAGTTTTGTAGCAGCATTTCCTATGACAGGATTGGTGGTAGATGAAAGCTTATAAACGAGCTCATCCAAAACAGAGTGAAGAGTCTCTTCCTCAACCTGAAGCAAGACAGAACTGGAGGGAAAGAGGAGGATAGAATTGAAATATTAGTTATAAACTGAGCTTTTTAACAGTGACTTCCTATTATAGATGTCAGGTCAAGATTCAGCAAGTCAACACGGCCAGCTAGCTGGACCAGCAATCTGAGCCACAGTGGAAGGAAAAGGAATTGAATAGTTATGTTTGTTCTATGCTGCTTTTTTTTTTTTCCTGCAATGAATTGGTATTTCCACATTTATTCCAGCTAAAATGAAAAAACAAGTATTACTGACTCAGTGGCAGAAGCATTCCTACTGTTTCAACTGATTCCCATTCCCTCAGCTTAACAACAGGATAAAGAAAATAGCCCTATTTTTCCATTTCTACAGCAAAGACTAGAAAAAAAAAAAAACGCCATACTCCTTGTACATGAAATGTTCTATTTTACAAAGCAGTAATGAATTGAGTTTTATATTTAAACTTCAGAAAAATCAGTGATAATAAAAACAACTAACCTATTGACCCCCAAAATACTGTGTAAAACAGACATCATTATAACTGCTGTTTCAACATCGTCTGTTACTAGCAGCTGCAGGAAGTGATCATTTTGCAGCACTGCAAAAAAACAAAAACAAACAAGAAGTCACGCAATCAGAACCGCAGACTTAAAAATACCATTAAACAAATAAACTTTATTATGAAACATAAGCCATAGCAAGTAAAACCAAATACTGTTTCTGTAACAAATGCCATCTTTTATAATTTTTACACGGAAGCTTACTGGAACAAGTAAACTGCTTCAACATCCAAAAAACACGTTGAGTCCTGTTTTTCTGCCTTTGGATATCCCTTAGGCACTGGCACTGCCATGTAATAAAAACTTTAAAAGCTTCTCTGTTACACCAGCACCAGTTTCTTATTACAGCAGCGGAATTATCACTGGGGCAACAATATCCAGAAAAGATAAGCACTTCAACCTTGACAATTGGTTAAACCAGTTTCATTTAACGCAAGTCCACTTGAAGCACCATTTTTTTTATTCCAGAATACCAGTGACTACATACTCAGTGACTACCTACTCAGTAATTTTTCTAGCCATTTGTGTTTTTAGCTACGTATCTTACGATCCTTAAGTTACTATTCTCTGTTAAAAACAAATTCTGTCTTTTATTATTAACTAAAAATCAATGTGCCAATATTAAGTTGGTTTAACTGAAAGCTTATTTTGGTCAAAACTGCTAGAGAAATTTCTTAGATACTTGTAGAAATTTCTGGCATGACAACAAATCGAGAAATCCACTTTTTTCAGTTCTACCCATTAGGGCTTGCAATGCACATTGGTCAAATTTCTGCATATATTAACCACTGACAGGTAAGAAGAGCAACAGTATTTTATCAGAAACAAACAAACTTTTTTTTAAAGGTACATAATTACAAATGGAAATTGCAGAAGACTTTTAATGTTTGTCTCCAAGACTCGAAAAGGAACTCTTTAATATTTCCCTTTACTGGATCTTTTCCAATTTAAATATTGCTGTTTCTGCTGAACGGAATATTTTAAGAGATTGCTTTAACACCTACTCCGAATTGGAAAACTAGATGCAGGTTGACTTGTGACTGATTCTTGATACCTGTAGTTGGTCTAGACAAATACTCAGGTGTTTTATGAATTTACTTTTCACCTTACCATGCTTTGTCAGTTGAATATGCCCACCAAACAGCCAGCAGATGGCATCGGTTACTGTTCGGAAACAGCGTAAAAAATCTTGGTTTTCTTCATCCTAAACAAAACAAGAGAAGTAGGTAAAAGCACGCGTATGCATCCTCACTGAGGACTCCAGCTTGATGCAGTGGGAGGTTTGTATACTTCAGCTATTTGGAGGCCAACCCCATCAACTTCCCAAATGAGGTTGGTCAAACCATAGGAACCAGTCAAAAAAAACCAACTTGCATGCAAATCACAAAATGGGAAATACGTTATTTAAGATTAAAACACAGAAACCACAGGTACGAAGTGGACAAGAATATTGTTAAAATGGAAATGGTTCCTATGAACCGCCATGGTGAGGTTTCAGAAGCACCTCCTAGTTGGAGAAACAGCAGCAAACACCAAACCGAATGTATTCGTGCTTGCTGTGCTAACACTGGACCGGACACAAGGACCAGGAAGAATCCAGGTTTTGATATGTGAATACACACACACACATACACAGTCTGGAGACTGTATTCCAGGTAAGATCCACAGCCCACTGGAAATCTAAAATCTCGCTGTGTGGACAGCAAAGTGTCTTTTGACAGTACTACACTGCTGATAAACATTATTATAAGGCACTTGGGTGTGATAACTCCCATGTTGTTGAGCCTCCACCAGCGAAACTCTGGGAAGTCTATTCCTTGATCTGTGCTGGAAGTCCCAGCCATCAGTCATGGTTTAACTCTGTGTTTGGTACTTACTGACAACGAGAGATATGAAATAACAGTAATAAGTTAAGGCACAATATTATCTGTTGTGTGTTTTGGCAGAGCACCAGTTTCTAAAAGCTATTTAAGTACTTCCCTTGACTTCAAAAGCTTGTACAGAAAGCAAGTGAGGGCAGAATAAACTGCAAATCTCCACTGGCAGAGTGGGGTTTCCCAAGTTCTAGTGAGCAAGCATCAAGTCTGGCTGCCCAGTCACCTTTGAGACCACAAGTTTTAAAAGCCAAAATACTAGCTATATAATATGGACTGCATTTGCATTCAAAAGTAATCTTTGCCCACAAGCATGACTCAAGTAGCATGTAGGCTGAGACATAATAAGAAAGTGTGGGGGAAATTACATATTGCAGATAAGACTCGAGTCTCCTGGGATGTCATTCAGGAAGCTTGCTTCTTAAGCACTAAATGCACTTACAAAGTATTGAACAAACAGAAAATACGTCACTCTGCTGATACTTTCTGAGAAGTGATTGTGTATGTGGTGTCCTGAACAAGAGTCTGTAGGAAAACTATGAGCAAGTGCAAGAAGTCAGTGAGACAGGAAATGAGATACGAAACGAAACAGGCATAATAAGAGAAACTATCAGAATCCACGAAATTGGGTATTTATTTTTTCATTTTGGGGGGTTTGTTCTGGAACTCGGAATGTCTCAAAAACATGAGGGAAAATAGCAGGGCAAAATCCTTCTTTGCAAAGATAGAGAGTAATGTGATAAAGTGTTCACATCCACTAAATCACAAAGCCTGCCTTTAGGGATCCTGACATGCTGGTTCAGAAGCAGTAGGCATTTTTGGAATTTTTTGCCAATTCCACTGAAGAAGTTCTGTTGCAAAACAAACTTCAACATATCCGACTTAAAGTCTTAAGCCTTCCTAAACCATACTTTCTTTTTCCGTAAAGCTGAGTAAAGCAGCGAGAACAAAGCAGTTACAAAGACTGAACTAATTATATGCAAAGTTAAAAGACACTACCGTGACTGGGATGCTGCCTTTTGTAAGAAAAAACATCTGGGATTGTATTCTCTACCTTGCTGTTCTATTTCTTCTGTCCTACGCCTAATTGCAATCTCCCAACCCCTTTAAAAAACTCTTACAAGTAGTAACAAACTCTCTAAAAAAACTTATGGTAACAAACTACTTTTGGCACATGTAATGGACTGAATGCTCCACAATGACAAATTTCAGTTTCAAAGCTCCAAGGCATAAAGAAAAAGTAATTTCTGCAAAATACATGTTCATAATACAGCATCCCTAGAATAATATCCTGCTTATGCAGCACATGAGCTTGGAAAGCTTACAGAGATTCTCTGCTCTTTTAACTATGAAATGTAAATACCTTGACTGCTCGGATAAATCGTGCTTGCAGGCGTCTTCCCAAAAGCAGCAGGTTGTCTATGGCTGAAGGAAGAAATTTTGTGTAAAATTCCTCGGGATCTTCTTTCACCTCTAGTCCTACACAACAATGACTGAAATGAAAAACAAAAACAAAACAAAACTGAATACTCAAGGGCCTGTTTGAACAGTTTTGAATGAACGTCATGTCATCAGAGAAGGAATGCTTCACTGCAATGGGACAATTCAGCACCGAACAACAGTTAACTGCTGTGACTAGCTCCGAGGTAGAAGGAAGAGTTATCACTGGCAGGCTGGAGACAGCAAGTGTAATACCGCTTATTAGAGCACGTCTCAGTTTAAAACATATCCAAGGCACTTTTGCCTTTAGCTTCATAGGATCTGTTCAGGCCTGTTCCACATGTTAGGGAAGGACTCCGATGGTCATAAGGTAAAAAAGCAAAGGCAAACAGAAACATGATAAGGGAAAACTGATGAAGGCAGTCCAGATCAGGCAACAAAAATACGTATAAAAATATTACTCACTACAAAAAACGGAGTGAGTCTGTCTACAACTTCCCCCTAACTGAGGAATACATGTGGGCTAGAAATCAGTTTTTCAGATCTCAGTTTTCTTGTTTTACTCACCACAGACACATTGGTCATTTCTGGAAGGCTGTTTACAAGAAACTGCAAGTTTTACAACTGGAAAGATTTTCAGTTCTGTGCTCCACTCTGATACAAGTGCAACAAAAGTATTTTCCTAGCTTCTTATGAATTTTGCTTTCTGACATCTTATCTAATCTTTGTTAGCTTTTTGTGAATGCGTACACGTAAAGCTCTGCTTACCTAAGCCCTGCGACAGCACAATCTAAGCACAAAGCTGAGATTGAACAAGTTGCAAAAGGACATTTTTACAGCTAAATAAATTTCATTTTTTTTTTCTGCAAACTGAAGTAGCTAATAAGAGATTATTTAAGTCTCATGCAACTCTGGTGATAAATCTTGCATCTCTTGGTGAAATTCCTCACTTTAAAAATTCACATTGCAGATATGGCATAAATAAAAGATGGTTGCCTAATTGCTTCATGCCTTAGAATTTTGCTTCCTAGTTAAGCCAAAATCAAGTACAACGTGGGGAAATTTTAAAACGTATTATTTTTCCTGACATTAAAAATTGAGTTTGGGTCATTGGGGATGGGGGTTTACAGTTGTCTTACTTACTAGCTATGAATTAAACTTCATCGTGCCATTCTCACGATATCACTACATCAAGCTCTCTAGTCTGTATGAATTGTGCCCTCTATTATGTTGAAAATGTAAACAGATACTTAAAAATAGATATTTAAATGGAGCCAAGCCAAGCTGTGAGTCAATCAGATTTTTGCAGGATGAAATAAAACTAAATAGATTTTCTTTTAAAGTAACTGCAATTCAAAATCAGCAATTTCTTGGCAAAAACTGAGACCTGTGTGAGTACTGACCACAGAAAAGGTAAACCCAACACAAAAACCGTTCCCACCAAACAGTTTACCCAGCTCAACGAAACACAATGAGAATGAATTAAACAGGGCCAATTAGGCTATGCCTGACCCCTCTGCTCTTGACTGCTCCCTGCACTTTAACCCTGGCCTTTCCTGAACAACAAGCCTTGTTCTGGATGGAAGCCAACGCGTTACAGCTTCAAAAGAAAAAGAGCAAGATGAAAGGCCTGCAAGAAAACAAGAAGAAAACTTCTTGGCGATTTTTTTTTTTACCTCAGTATCTCTGCTAGCTGGGCAGCAGTAGCCCAGCCTCCACGCACTCGAGAAAAGTCTTGTCTGAGGACCAGCACGCAGTACTGAGCCAGATCATAGTAGTATATGTCCTGCTTAACTTTTTCGGATTCCTTACGTCCCAAAGAAGGATTATTTAAAATTTCTGTGGGAAGAAAGCACGAGAGTGGCGAAGGGAAGCATTAGATTCTGAGGTGCAATTTGGGTATTTTTTCTTTTTCAAAATATGAAGTAATTTTGAAAGTGCCAACAACATAAACTATCCCACCGGTGATTTTCTATCCTACAGGTACAACCTGTTCGCTAGACCCCGTGACAATCGGGAAGGGTGGCTGCATTGGGCTTTCCACTGCCTCGTTACACGCTGGGCAGTAAGACAGGCGTTATCTGGGACACAGCCCATCTGTACGAACTTCCTAGGCTGAGAGAAAACCACAACCGCCGCGGCACGGACGGCTCCCTTGTAATTACATCCCGATTTAGCACAGGCCCTGGCTTGTCCCGGCCACTTCCACGAGCGACGGCTGCGTGGCGAGGGGCAGGGCAGGCGGGGGGAGCTGCGCCCGAGCTCCCGGCCCCTCCAGCACGGGCCTCGCGAGCCCGCTGAGGCGGCGAGAGGCCTGCCCCGCTGCCACCCCTCAGCGGCGGCAGCGCCGTTACCCTTCAAGGCCAGCAGCAGCACCGGGACGTCCCGCTCCCTGCTCTCAGCGACCCGGGCGGCTACGGCCAGCACCCGGGGATCCGCCGCGGCCATGGGCGGCGGGGGCCGGCCCGCGGCGCGGAGCCCGGGGGCCGCCGAGCGGAGCCGCGGGGTCCCCGTGGGGAGCCGCCAACATGGCGGCGGCGCTCTGAGGGGAGCCGCGTTCCCGCCCAACGCGCCGCGCGGGGTCGCCCCACCTGCGGCAGGGGGGGAGGGGAGGGGGTGAAGGGGGCGTGAGCGCGGCCCCGCCCGCTGTGACCCCGCGGCACCCCCCTCCACCTCCCCGCCGCGTGGTCGCGGCCGCCCCGCGCCAATCAGAGAGAAGGAGGAGGGGTCTCATTTGCATATCCCCTTGCCGGCTGGCGGGGGATAGGCCGGCAGCGAGCCGAGAGGGGGCGTGGCTTAGAGTGAGATGGGGCGTGGCCTCGGCGCGGAGGGGGCGTGGCCGGGCGGCGGCGAGGCCCCGCCCCCGCGGCGCCGGGGCTGTGCGGCGGTGGCGGTCCCGGTCCCGGTCCCGGTGCGGGTCCCGGTGGCGGTGGCGGTGCCGGGCATGGTGTGAGCGCTGCCCCCCCCCCGCCATGAACGGCGCGGCCCCGCCGCCGCTCCTGGAGCCCAAGGAGCGGGTGCTGAAGCTGGGCGAGACCTTCGAGAAGCAGCCGCGCTGCGCCTTCCACACTGTCCGCTGTGAGCGCGCCGGGGCTCGGCTCGGCCCCCGTGGTACCGGGGGAGGCTCTGGGGCGGGTTATGGGGCTGGGGGGGCGCTGGGTGACAGCGGGGAGCGGGGTCCCGAAGGCGGCCCAAAGCGTCACCCACCCGCTGCTGGAGCTGCCAGCCAGCACCCTGCCTCATTCCCAGTGAGGGTTTGGGCTCTGCTTCAGCCCTTTCCCTATGGGGCCGTGCCGAGGTGCAGCCCCATGTAGTGAAACCAGGCAGTGGGGCTGGCAACTCGCGGCGTTCTGTGCGTTTCCACTGATTTTAGACGTGCCAGGGCCTCGCCACCCTCTGAGGGAAGAGTTTTTTCTCTATACCTAATCTCAAGCCCCTCCTGAGCTTTCCTGCAGCCCCCTTTAGGCACTGGCAGGCTGCTGTAGGCTCTCCCCGGAGCCTTCTCTTCTCCAGGCTGCACAGCCCCAGCTCCCCCAGCCTGACCCCACAGCAGAGGGGCTCCAGCAGGTCCCCGTCCTTCTGGTGCTGAATGCAGGGCTCCAGGAGGGTCTCACAGGAGCAGAGCAGAGGGGGGGAGTAGCTCCTTTCGAGAGCTACTTACTGCTTTGCTGGAAGGAAGGGAGGATTTATCTTCTGCAGTAGAACAGGGCTAGTTCAGCTTTCTGTCCATTAACACCCAAAAGCACTCTCCTAATTTTATCGGGAAGGTGGTAGTTAGCGTTTACACTGAACAGGGAGAGAAACCAGCTTGCCCCAGAGTTCTGCTGACTTGTGGAGTGATTTGTTCGGGGGAATGGCAGATGACACGCTAGCAAAAAAAAGGTTTTAGCTTAATAGCCTCCAAGCGCTCTATTGCTCAGAAGGTGTCTGCGTTTATAAGATTGCTGAAAAGCCTGCAAATAACCAAGTTGGTTTGTCTCTTTAGATGACTTTAAGCCTGCGTCTATCGATACATCCTGTGAAGGAGACCTGGAGGTTGGCAAGGGGGAACAGGTGACGATAACGTTGCCAAATATCGAGGTGAGTGGGGTGGCTGAGGCATGGCAGGCATAGGGGGAGGGCTGACTTTGTAATAAATACGTGCCGAGTACAGAAGGAGATGAAGCTTTAATGCTGTTTCACAGCTGACAGTGTAACACTTAGAGTATAAAAATAATTGCTCTAAAAGAGTGAAGTTGCAGAGGACCTACAGGTTGGGCAGCTGTGCTGTAGCTTTAAGTGTACTCACTGCATTGGAAATATGCTGTAGGATGACCCTGAAGTGTTGCGTACACAGCAGAGCTTCGTGTGGATGTTGGCACTGCAAGTTTCCCCTTGGTATTTACTGCTGTAGTGCAGTTCTAAAGCAGGAAAGACTGGAAAGGGAAAATTTACTACCTGCCATGCTTTACTGCTCTGCTGATGTGATTACTGAAACCCCTCTTGGTAAAAGGAGCCCTACAGTGAGCGTGCTCTCCTTTGGAAATAAGTGTGAAACTGATTAAATGCTCAGCTAAGCCAGGTGAAATCCCTCTCCAGTCAGTCACCAGCTGCTTTTGGCTGGGATGAGTTTAATTTGAATTCACTGATAAAGTTTTTAAAAGCTAGCAGTGATTACTTATAATGAACTTGTCATCACTAATGGATTGCTTTCTGTTTATGATAACAAAAAAAAGACTGCAGTAGTAACACTCGCTGGGCTCTTCTGACTTAACAGGGCTCAACTCCACCAGTGACTGTGTTCAAGGGCTCAAAGAAGCCTTACCTAAAAGAATGTATCTTAATTATCAATCATGACACTGGAGAATGTCGCCTAGAGAAACTCAGCAGCAACATCACTGTGAAAAAAACGAGGTGGGTGATTTACAGGAGCAGCAGCTATCCTTTAATCATTACGAAAATCAGTTTGTTCCTAGGTCTACATTGTGTGATGCTGCAGCCCATGACTGTTCTTATCAAAGCAGCATTTTTAGAAGGTCCCCAGCCTTCTTCAGCAGGGTAAAAGGCCTCTGCTCAACACACTGACTTTGCAGCTTCTGAGTGCTGACCAGCGGAAGAAATAGGATTTTTTTCTTTGACTAAAAGATGTCTTGTTATTAAGAGGTGGTAACAATTACCTGATGAACACAGAGGAGAAAAAAAATCTCTTTGGAAAAGTAGTTTCCCTACTTCCAGTAGTCAGTAGTTATCCTGACTTGCAATTTTTTTTTTAATTGACTGTTTTCAGTAATGGTAGTGGCTTGTTTTTTTTCCCCATACGTGTTTGTTATTTTTTCTCTGCTGCTGAATCCACAGAACTTGCTTTCAGCAGAATTGCTATGAAGTGTTCCTGGGTAGCTGGGTATTATAACAAATCAACTAACAAAGAGTTTACAAATTATTGGCACCGTATTTAAAAATAAAATAAATCTAATTACATGCCAGTAAAATAATATACTTAGAAATCTACTGATGCTATTTAGAAAAGCGTGAGACAAATAATTCTGTAACTTAAGGTACAGTATTCCTGCCTTTTTCCTTGCGTCTTGTCATCTAGAGTAACTTGATTTTATTTTTTCACACAGAGCTGAAGGAAGCAGCAAGGTCCAGTCTCGTATCGAGCAGCAACAGCAGCAAATGCGACATGCAACCAAGACTCCAAACAACGTTAAAAATTCTCCGCCAAAAGAAAAGATGTTTCTGTCTTCTCCTATGGATGACATTGAACGAGGTAAGCTCTTAATTAGCAATTAGTTTTTAAGAGCCAAGCTTTGTTTTTTAGAGGAGGTTTGTCCCAGAAGCTGACTATATAAGCACTTTATCAGTGTATGGAAGTGATTGCTCTGGCTCAAATGATAACTGAGGAGTATTTGAGACTTACTAAGGTTAAAAATCAGGTGGACTGTTCAGCTAATGGGTTTCACTGCTGTCTTATAGATTTTCTTCTGCTGCTTCTTTAACCGAGCATGTAGTTTTGCAGCCCAGAAACCCAAAACCAAGCCAGTCGCTTCCCGTTCTGACATCGCTCCTCGTTCTGTGCTCTGCGCTCAGCAAACATACAGGCTGTGGTGCTTTACATCTCCAACTGTAAATTACCGGATGGGACTTGTGAAAGATGATGTTCAAGTGGAAAAGACAGCTAAAAGCCTGCATAAATCAACCCTTGAACAGTGCTGTGTACGGCATTCTTGAGACACTGGTTTGGTGAGACACTCGTGTTTTGTTTAGGAGCAGGCCTTGTTACTTTGGAGGACAAGGGAAATGGCAGGTGGTAATTACTTGCTAGAGAAATACGACCAGGTGGCAGTTTCATTGATCAGAATTGATGTCTATCTCCCGAGATGCTTTGAATTCCTTTAAGCAGGTTTCTCAGATGTGTCATTATAAAGATTTTTTTCATTTGGGGCTTAAACTCTGGCCAGAAATTTTTATACTACAGAAGAGTACTAGGATGCATCCTGAGTTGCAAAGACAAAGAACCTGAGTGCCTGGGATAAAATGATGCTTTTTCTTGGTGTTTGGTTGTTTTGGGGGGAGTGGGAGTGTTGAACGTTGCAAGGCACCAAAGTGGCTGCCAAAACACATCAAACTCTTTTGTACTGCCAGTCTGATTTTGATGGTTACTAAAGAATGCAGAGTAACTGAAAAACAGGGCTGATAGGGACCTTTTAAGGTCATCTAGACCATCATTCTGTCCTAAAGTCAGATTTCTAACATATTTTTTAATGTGCTCTTTGAGCTCTCTGGTGACAGATCATGTGTTCCCTCTGGCATCTAATCCAAGTTTTGCTCTCCTTAAAGTTCAGGTTATTCCTAATAAATGAAATCTGACAGTAAGTCCATTGCTACTTTAATATTAATCATGCAGGTATAGGCCAGATTGTTCTGCTGCTTTTAAGCAGTGCTTCAGGTGCTCAATAGCTGCTATGGCTTTCTGATTCTTTGTGCAAAGTGATGCCAGCTGGTTCAGTCTTTCCTTAGAAGCTAAGTTTTCTAGATCCCTGAATCATTGTCACTCTCCTGTCTTCCAACTAGTCCAAAAACTTAAAGTGTAGCGCCCAAAATGAGTTAGTTTTATCTAAGGTTTTAGCAGTGCTGAGTCGAGTAAGATGAATGTTTGACAGGCAGTATGTATTTTCATACGAAAAGACCAAATAGGATCGCGTCCCAGTTTAATGCTTGCCATTTCTGCACCAGCACGATACAGCAGGACTGTGCTCAGCGACCCACTGTAACTCGCAGGCTCTTCAGAAGTGTTGCCTGCTTAATCATGCTTCATCCTGTGGTTGTGTAACTGACTATTCCTGTTTAAGTACACTGCTTTGAACTTGTTACTATCTTCATTTTCTGGGGCGGGGGGAAGGTCATTCTGCATTTGTCCTCCGGTGTATGTATAGCCCTTCTTTCCCTTACTGAAAATATTTAAGTTTTCTGTGAGAATTAAGTTCTTTCAAAATTCCAGGCAAAGATCCCATTCCTCAGTTTTTGGTATTAATTGCTAGTCTTTTGCTTGAAGCTTTTTCCTTTATTACTGGTCACAGGTGAGAGCAGGGAGGAAGAGGCATTAAGTGCATAGGATTTGGGTTACATTTTGATGAGCTTATGGCCCCAGCTGGGTGGTAGATCAGTCCTCTAGAACTAATTTTGAAGTGACTTCTTGATCTTTGTGCTAGCTGCATCCTAATTTTCACCTTAGCTTTTCTAGCTTGATTTATCAGCTTATGTTCTCTTCTACATCCCTTACTAGCTGCAGGATGCTTCCAGCTTTTTACCTCTTTTTTCCTTGTGTTCGAGTCAGTTGGCCAATATGGTGCCTTATTGTACTTTCTGTTCTTCCTTGGCATCAGGTTAGTTTTTCCTTGTACTTACAGCCACGCTATTCCAGTTTTCCTGAACACCTTTTTTCCTTTAGACTGGCCTTTGATAACACAGAATTAGGAGGCTTCATGGAAGTTTGTGTTGAAGTTTATTCTTTTGTTCTCCTTTCTTCACTTGATTAAGTTCTGAACAATCTTTCTTCTCGATCACTTTCATCTTCAACCTGTTCTTCTGTATTGGGGAGATTTGAAGCGAGATGAGGTCCCCTCCTATTTGCTTTTCATGTCTGCTATATCAAAGCTGTTCCTGAAGTATTCTGAGTGCTTGTAGGGCTGTCTTAGCAACTGGCTGGGTAGCTACGGTTTTGTGTGATGATGAACTTCTGCACTCTGGATAACTCTTCAAGTTGCTGTATAAAATCTCAATCCAGCAGGGTTCGGTGGTCTGTTTCAGATTTCTTCCCTCAGCAGCACCCATGTTTTGTGTAATTATTGTGTCCAGTTTCTGCAAAACATAACTCTCTCTGTGTGGCACTTCAGCTACTATATATCAGAAATGCATACTGTGCAACACAACCTAACCAGTCATGCCATCCTAAATATTAGAGTCAGGTGAGTTTTTTGCCAAGAATGCAATTTGAGTCAGACTGATGTGTTAACTTCCAGTATTTCTTGTCTTTCTCTTGTTCTAGCTTTATTTTTTTCACAAGTCTATAAAGAGAGTAAGGATTTGGTGAAATTTTCCTAATAGCAAACTGTAAATGGCTCCCTTGGATATCCTGTGTGCTTTGCATTTTCAGCAAAATGTCGTAATGTCCACGCGCGTTGGTTGCTCTGCTGAACTGCTGGGAGGCATTTTGGGTGCAGCTCCAGACGTCTTGCTGCTAACTTATCTGTGTGATTGTAACTGTAGTGCTTACTCAGTGAAAGGCATCTTCAGGGTGCTGAGGAAAATACAGAAGACTTGCCAGCTGCAGAAATTAAAGGCTAATGTGGTGTTAGCATTTGGGTGCACAGTTACTCTTGTTCTAATGCTTGGCTTGAAAGGGAGAAAATGCCCAAGCTCTGGGGGAAGACAACCACATGACAGGCTAGATGTTTGCTTGTACCCTTTTCTTTGTTCTGGAGTTTTCTGCAGTGTTTTTGTTCTTGAGTTGCTGTAATGTGTTGACTGACGTACCTGATTTTTGTTGTTGATTTTTGTTATTTTTTTTAATCTTTCTTATATTTCAACTATGATGCCTGCTAACTGAGAAACAAATTGTATCGTTCACAGAGCTAAAGGCAGAAGCCAGTATCATGGACCAGCTGAGCAGCTCTGACAGTTCGTCTGACTCTAAAAGTTCTTCATCCTCTTCGTCCAGTAGTGAAAATAGTTCCAGTGATTCTGAAGACGAGGAAGCGAAGCCCTCTCTTCCTCTGTCCATGCCGTATTTGCAGCCACAGCCTACTGTGTCTGCCATACCACAACAGGCTGTCCCTGACAAAGATGCCAGTCATAACAGATCCCAAGAGAGCAGTGGTCATATGATGAATACACTACGTAAGTACAAAGGCTGTTCTTTTCTTAGTACACAATTCCAGACATCGAGATGCTGAAAGGAAACCATATTGTTTTTAAGTATGTCTCTGTTATAATTAAAACTGTGGGAAGTGATGCTAGGGTTTGATTGTTCAGCAGAGGTCTGAATTAGGCACTGGACTAGAAGGCTCTTGGTCCCAGGAGATACTAAATTAAAGCTGAGGTAGTTGAAAATATTTCCTAAGCCTTCCTGGCTTCCTCCCAGCTATATACATTGGGACTGCAGAACAGTAATTTTGTAATGAAAATACTTGAGCTAACAGGGCACTCCCAGAACATATGCTTATAATTTCTTGGTTAAAACTACGGGAAAGATACTACGCTGGCAGAACTTGGAATTACAGAAGAGATAGTATATTCTTAGCTACTTTAGTTACTATTATTCATGGCACTGTTCCACCAGACAGCATAGCAGAACGAACTCTCCTCTGTGTGTAAGTGAGGAGATGGTTTGCTTTCAGGTGATGCTATCTTACTCCACCAATTCAACGAACTAAAAATGTGATACGAAGAGGAGCTGCTATGTTGTTCAGGTGGTCGCTGTGCAGCTTGGAATTGGATGCTCGGTGTAGTCCAAAGAGAGGAGAGTCTGGACAGAGAAGGAGGGGTGAGAACAGTAGGTGGGGTCTTAAGTTTGCTACCTAAATCAGAGTGTTCAGATGTAGAAGCTGTGAGTATTCAGCTATGGTGATGCTTTGAAAGTGAGTACATCTTTAATTAGATGCCTAGCTGCGGGGTCACAACATGAAGAGATTCCCATAAAGCCTGGTGTGCTGTTTAAGAACTTCAGGGTTTATCTTTTATATGTAAACTGATTATACTGACATTCTAGACTCTGGCAAGTCTGCTTTCACTTCAGTGCTTAATGATAGCATGAACAGGTTTGGTGTTTTTTGTAGCTAGTATTTAAATACTCAAATATCTGTGCTGGTTATTTGTGTACTGCATTAACAGATAAGATCAGATGGAAAGGTCTTGTGACTTCATGGGTAAAGAACTAAACATTGTCTTCATTTTACTGTCACTGTGAAGAACAATGTCTTCATGCTCATAATTTGCATAACTTCAGCATGCCATTTATTTCAACCCTTACTCACAAATGAGATTTCCCGTTCTTCATGCTTTATTTAAAGCTGTTATGAAAACGAGATTAAGCTCTATCCCCAGTGACAAAATCCCAGCTGACAGAACTTCAACTGAGAAACAAACTCACAAGTACAGGTGGCCAACTCCTCTAGTTTCAACAGTCATAGTGAGAAAATGCTGCATAAAACATGACAACATCAAAGCTATTATGGGGGGAGATGGTGACTTGATGGTGCTTGTGGTGGAACCTTTGTAGCATCGAGCCTTGGGCTTGTCTGTCTTGCACAGATATTTAATTCTTAATTCCATTTACTTCTGTCATGGTTACAGATCTATTTACTGCTTAAAAAATCTGTTCATAACTTGAGTACTTTTAACATTTAAAACCTACTTCAACTAGACAAAGACCAAAAAAAAACCACTTCCAAGGAGAATGTTTCTCCAGCTCGCTTGTTGAGGAAATTTGGCAGGAGAGGGAAAATAACAGCAAAACCTGGGGAATATAAATGAATAGCTCATGGTTCCAGCTTGAATGGCAGGAGTTCTCTGTTGGGGTCCTGTGCGGTCATCTCTTCCATCTCAAATGTTTTACAAAAATGAAAATATTGAAGCAACAAATGTCAGCACAAGCAGTTTGCTTGTCTAATCCTGTTGGAGGTTGGTCCGCTTCTGTGCGTGACTGTTTTTGTGCACCTCTGCAGAATCAGGGCTGTGCTGGGTAATTAGTGAAGTTCTCCTTTGGCTTGCTGCGTGCAGGCAGAAGGCTGCGGGAAGGGTTAGGGAGAAGAGTTTCATCTTACACGTAGAAATCATACAGCTGAGCTTTTGTGGAACTTGGAAGACACAGGAGGTGGTGTCCTAGGGCACGGTAACCAAATACTTCTGTCAGATGTACATCATCTGGATTCCTGAGGAGGTAGGACTCAAAGCTGCCCCTCACCTTCAGCAGCAAGGTCCTCCCCCAAAATCTGGATTCTTCCCTCCTCCTGTCAGAAGCTGATCATTTAAGCTCACGACTTGCCTTAGAACAGTTTGTAAATGGTAGCACTGATGAATCTCTTCTTTGTAGATATTTGATCATATGTTGCTTTGTTGACTTTTAGTTGAAGTAAAAGCTAAATAAGGCTTTATTTCCCAAGAAAAATCAACACAGACTCTTCTGGGGCAGAGTTTTATGTACACAGCACTCAATACAACTTCACTTCTTTTGATAGTTGGTGCTGGTACAGCAGCTGGTCATGAAACTTGCTTTGTATTTCTGTGGTGTTGGTGTAATGAGATCTGTGAAACACCGATCGCTCTTACGCAAGTTATTGGGGACAGGGAAACTCATGAATTCAATTAAATATTTTACAGCCACTGATCTAAAAGTTTAGGAAACATAATTTGCAGTATAATCTCTTTCATCAGATTAGGGCAGAGGGGTTGGAATTGGATGATCTATGAAGTCCCTTCCAACCCAAACCATTCTGTGGTAAACTGATATTGCTAATAAGCAGTTGGCACTGTGGAAGACTGAATTCACATTTTTCCCCCACTTTATTGCTGCCTGCAAAGTACAGTTGAGCATAGATGCTTCTTCAGAGCCCTAGCTAAATGAAATTTCTATTCTTGCACCAAATCCACCTGAAAACTCCCGACTGCAGGCTCTGTTGTTTTGCCACC
This sequence comes from Aythya fuligula, assembly GCF_009819795.1. Classification (NCBI taxonomy): domain Eukaryota; kingdom Metazoa; phylum Chordata; class Aves; order Anseriformes; family Anatidae; genus Aythya; species Aythya fuligula. Next base: position 25,250,352 of record NC_045564.1, on the reverse strand, counting down.
TCTCTGAAGGTGTTTTTTAGGGAGAGGGAAACTTTCTGGCCCATTTTCATAACCCTGAAATATATCCCAATGCATTACTTCTAACTCTGGAACTCGAAGTACTGGCTTTTCCCATCTGCTGGTTTTCACAAGCGCTGGTATTTTTGGCTAGTGTTACACAGTTTGTGTAATTTTTATTAACTATGTTGAAATAACTTTAGAAGGCTGCAGAGTCACTCTTTGGAAGGTTATCTTCTTGTTCTTACTCCAGCCATCTCCCAGAGCAGGTAGTGAATAATAGGGTTGGGAGTTCCAAGAACTCTTTGCTTGTTTTCCTTTGAGTGATAAATGCGTAAGTTTAATTTGCTAATGCCATTATTTGCCTTCAAATATTATTTCTCAGGATAATGTGTTGTCCTGAATTGTTCTTGACCGTATCGTATGTCTTTCAAAATTTTTTTAATATAAAATAATATGGCTGTAAATGTTTTGTTTTTTAGGATTGGGAAAAAAAAAGACTACTGTAGTACTTCATGGATTGCTGGAAAGAGCCATCTTCACTCTTCTTGTCTTATATAAACAGTGTTTTCTGCTTTGTTGCAGAGCTTCATGTACCACTTTCAAAGCTTTAGTGATGACATAGTGGAAAACAAAGGAAGGCTAAATGCAGCCATGTTAAAGACTTCAGTGTTCTGGCAGAAATGATATGCTTGATAATAAAAGATATGATCTGAATGTCTCGCTGGTTTTACCCTGTTGAGGTTGTTCTTTTATCCATCTGCAAAAGTGATCTGTGAAGGGTGCTGTAGCTGAGGAAAGAGCATGTAAAAATACAGTGCCTACTCAGCTTTAGTCATTTTATTTGTTTTTAGGCCACTTCTGTTCAATGAAAGAGATGCATTCTTTTTTTTTTTCATGGCTGTTTGGCAAGGGAGGGGTGAAGAAAAGCATACTAGCTGGAAGAAATTCTTAAAATATGTGGGAAACTGCTGATACGATGTAGATTCTCTATAGCATGCTGCTGATTTTTTTGTTGTTAATTATCTATGATCCTGGAAAGATTCCTTCACTCCCACCCCACTAAGCTTATGGGTAGCCATTGCGAGCACAATGTAGTCTTTCTTCTTGCTTTCCCATTTTGAAATATATATATAGCCTCCAAATTAAAGTGCTGGGTAAAATTGCTTTTGATGTTTTGTTTGTTCGCTTGTTCCAAAACCTGTTTGAAATAGTAGGTCACTGATACATCTTTAAAAGGTACATCAAAGAACTGCTGCTCTTGATTGAGACATCACTTTGTTTTCCAGCACAGCTGAGTGCGTTCAGAAGTTTAAAAAAAAAACAAACAAAAACACACCTACTTTTTTTTTTTTTTTTGGTAAGGCTGCATTCACCAGCAGTGTTCCCATTTATGAAACATGAAAATGTGGCTAGCAAGGATAGCTAGGTGTCATCTGTTGTTATCCAGTGGTATTAAATGCTTTTGTGGCAAATATGCTAATGTCTTTCCTGCTAAGATTCTAAAATTGTAGAAATGTGGTCTCTAAGGCTCTGTCACCGAGGAGTTAGGATCGACACCTATTTATTTTCTCTCAGCCTGCCTGGTATTAGTTTTTGTAAGCCTTTAATCGGTAAAGGGGAAAAATCTCGAAAGAAGAAAAGTGTTTCCTTGAAAATGACTAATACGATGACTCTCTTTCTCTCTTTTTTTTTTCTTTAGGAAATGACTTGCAGCTGAGTGAATCTGGAAGCGATAGTGATGACTGAACAAAGTTTTGGCCTTAAACATATCACCTTTTTTGCTAAATATGTCTTAGCATCTGTTTTGCACTAAGATTAAATTACCAGAGACTGGAATGAATGTCCTCGATTTTGATAATAAAGACATCCTAATTTTCTACTGACACATCGTGTCTATAACACAGCAGCATTGATACGTTGTCAGTGCTATGGTTATGTGTTTACCTTTCAAATTACTGTATTTACAGTAAAATTGTGTATGATCTGATTTTGATTATTTTGCCTCAGCCACCTGTTTTACTTGAAACTGATTTGTAACAGCTAGTTACTTTATATAAATAGTTTATGAAATGGAGGAATTTCTGATATTTATGGAGGCAAGTTTCCTTCCTATCATTTAAATGTTGAATGCTGATCTTACAGCTTTAACTTGGAGGGTGTAAAAGGGAGAGCAACTAAATGAGGTCTGCTGTGTCAGCTACACTTTTTGTTCAGTTCACAGTTCATACCTTTAAGGAAACTGCTGAATAATGTGGTCCACTAGTGCAGTTATAGTTTACAATTGTTCAACACATTGCTGAATCCTTAATTTCATTGTATTATAGGACTTTATATTTCTGAGCCTCAAGATTCCTGAGGGAACTTGTCTATTCTCTGCCTTTTTTTAATGTAACTTGAATAGGCCGGTCTTTTTACAACCTTTTTGTATCTAAATTTAGATAACTGTGGAGACAGCAATGATTTTTCTTCATGTAATTCTATAACGGAAATCAGAAATTTTTCTTTGTAGAAGTATAAAAGTAATTTAATAAAGCAATATTTATCATTTTGTCTGATTTGTTTTTTTACTGGTTAAGAACTCCACATTCTACTTACAGTAGGCATGCCACTGAAAGGGTCAGGCAAAAAAAAGTAATAGTAAAATTGGTAGCTAATAAGCACTCCCCACCAAGCATGCAAGACTTGGGTGTTTATTGCTGTTCCATACATTGGGACAAGTCCAGGTAAGAGCGTCTTGAAAGTTTAGTGATACCAGTGTGTAAATGAACGTTTATAGAGGATTATATCCAGATGCAGTGGGTAAGTGATACTGTGCTACAGAAGAGAAGGTGTTTGCTTGGTCTTTTTTTCCCCACATTTGAATTTGTGAACCCCAGGTAAGGGTAAAAATTTAATGCTGAAGTTCACTGCTGAGCAGTTTCCTAACTAACAATGGGAAGTATCCGTGGGATGAATTCTGATGAGATAAATCTGCTCAGTCTTGCTCAGAAGTCTCACTTTCTAGATTGCAGTGACTGGATCACACATCTGTGTCTAAATCATGAAGATTGCATTCTACATGTAAGCCTGAATGTGAAGACATGACATGCATATTCAGCGTATACAATAGATGGTACTAGACTGGCTCATTCTCCCAACTGCTGGTAGTACCAGCCCATACTTATTCTAGACAGACTGAAGCCAAATGTCTGCCCCTTACCACAGGGCAGGAATGAAATATTGGAAGTGCTGCTTCCTCATCCTTCCCCACCTAGCGCATTCTACCCTCAAACTATGGCACTTGGCCATGGCCTACACCCGGTAACAGCTTTATAGTGTCCCAGCTTCCTAAAGTTGGGATCATAAGAAGCAAAACTGCTTGTACTAAAAGTAAAAAGCTCAAGTTAATGACCATGGATAAGCAGGTCTTTGAGAAGAAAAGGGCTAAGGGGTGACTTCAAGACAGGATGCTGTGTAGATAAAGATTCCTCAAACTTTTTTGAGATTGAGTTCTCTGATGCATTATAACTGCTGCTGGGGGAGCTCTACCAGACTGCTTGGTTCTTGGCACCTGCTGTTAATAAAGTCTGCTCTGTGGCATGAGGACCTCTGAGATGTGTTACAAGGGATCTTAGGAGCAGCCCTGAGTACTAAATAGAAAGAGACTCATGATAAATCAGTGTCCTAAAGTGAAATGTCTTCTTTTCAGCTTCCCCCTGTCCCTGATGGCTTGCATGAAAGCTTTCTTTTAGGCCAATGCTAAAATCTAATGCCAGCCAGAATGCCACTGATTTTTCTGAGCATTTATGCGTTTGGGGTGCATGCGAAGAAGCAGGTGTGTGGAAGCACTGACCAGGCTAGGATCTAAATCACAGAGCAAGTGTCTGTATTCATGTATTATAATCACCTCTCCCTCAGAAGAGAGGAGGAAAAAAAAGCCTACAACGATAAAAAACAAACAAACAAACAAAAAACAACCCTGGCAAGTGCAGCCTACCTGTATTTGATGCATAATTGAACTCACATGTATACAGGTGCTTAAATATAGCTCTGGGGGTAAAGCAGCTTTCCAAGTTCTTGAGACTCAGGGCTGTAAATAAGCCTATGCTATCTTTAGGATTTGGTCTTCAAGCTAGAAGCTTTCTAGGATGGGAAGAGCTTCAGTTAAGCTTTTGTACAGCACTGCAAAGTGATTAGATGCCAGTCAGTCACTACCCAGTCTAAATAAGTATGTGACTTTGTGACTTAAATGGGTGTATTTTGTTAAACACACGGTTGTGATAATAATTCAGGAAAGGTTCCCTCTAAATATTAGGGCTGGAGATAAGATTCTGGAACAGAGTTCCTATAGAGATAAGGGGAAAAAAGATAACAGACCTTAAATGTGTGAAGAAAAAAGTACTGTATGCTGGATCAAGCCCAAATGTGTGTTATCTGACTCCCTTTGTTCACGTATCAGGCAGTCAGGTAACCTAAAGAGGTTGTCTGCTTCTGTCACTATGGAGGGGATTGGCTTGGGTCTCCTTCCTCACCTGCTGTGGGTATTTACTCCCCTATGGCTTGGTCTGTGAGCTGTCCTGTGTAGCTGGGCTGACTTCTAGAAGTGTGAATAAGGGAGGTATTCTAGCAACAGGAAAACAGATTTTTTTAATTTTTTTTCCTGATTTGAAAAATCCTATTCCTCTCCTTTAAACTCATTTTTATTTGTCATGTCAGTTTAACTAGTAATGAATGAGGAGAGATTTAGATTAGTTGTTAGGAGGAAATTCTTCACTCAGAGGGTGGTGAGGCCCTGGCACAGGTTGCCCAGAGCAGCTGTGGGTGCCCCATCCCTGGAGGTGCCCAAGGCCAGGCTGGATGGGGCTTGGGGCAGCCTGGGCTGGTGGGAGGTGTCCCTGCCCATGGCAGGGGGTTGGAACTGGGTGGTCTTTAAGGTCCCTTCCAACAGAAACCATTCTGTGTTTCTACAGTTCTGTGACCTGTATAAGGTTGCTGGATGGAGAGTAGAGTGAGAGGGTACTGCCCCCAGGTTATGGACACATCTGCATATCATTTACATTTATCAATAAAAAAAATCTTCCAAACGCTACTGGAAACTTCAGAATTGTTTGGTCTTGTGACTACTGCAGCATTAAGGACTACTGCCAGCACAGCTCACCCGAGCCTTTCCCTCTGCACAGCACCTGATGCATGCACAATTCTGCCAGGAACTACCTCTTCATGGTTGCAGCATTCAACCCTGGTTAAATCCTGAAATGGTGACAGTGCGTGCCTGCCAGCTGTAACTATCTTGCCTGACAGCTTCCAGTTTTTGTAAGGTCTTTGCCCTACTCTTGTTTTCCATGAACCCTGCCTTGGGGCGGAGGGACAAGCTAAGGTGATCTCTTTAGGGCAGCCTTGGCACTGCTGTATTCCACGACTAACACTGGGATTGCCATTTACTTGTGGTTTTATGTCTGTCTGTAATTCACTCTTGAGATCCTTGCCCATAATGCTGTGATGTGCCTTCAGGAAGTTCTAATTTATGAACATCTGTCTCAATATAATGTCCATGGAGCTGTTTGGTAAGCAATAACCTTACTTCCTGCATAATCTCTGAAAATCATCGTGATATCTAAGCATGGACTACTGCAGTTGCTCCATCAAAATCCTGAGATCGATATCAGCTAGAGCAGAGCTCACTGTGGAGTTTATTGTCAAGGTACCTGATATGATCAGCTTTATTACGTGAACCTTTTTTTTCTTTTTCTTTTTCTTTTTTTTTTTTTTTGAGGTAAATGGGAGGTAATTTTTCAGATTAAAGGACTTCAGTTAGTCACTTCCATGCTGACAGACAGTGAATCATCTTGAGAACACAGCAGCAGTATTTTGAAGAAGAATTATTCGTTAGATCGTTCTTGACTGATTTCTGAGGAACCAAACATGAACAGATCAACTCAGATAACAGTTTGCTCTGGTTCTCAAGATCTTGGGCTCAGAAATTATTGTATAATTTCTGGCCAACACTTTTGATTTTCTTCAGAATTTTTACACAAAGGTTTCTGAGAACGGCTAAAGAAGAGATTCTTGGATCCTTCTTAAACATCAGAGACGAGGATGCCTAGGCTGGGCAGAAGTGAAAGCCCAGAGGAGGAAAGAGATGACTTGGCTTGCAATGGTTCCTAGGCTGAATCCTTGTCTACATGTGAAATCCTACTCTCACCACTTTTTGAGGCATTCAGCTAACCATGGGAAGCACTGGGGACTGTCTAGCAGGATATGAGGTTCAGACCAGCTTTTTGAAGAGCCTTAATAAGAAGAATGAAGAAGAGAGATGTTTTGAATAAGAGTATTTGCAATTTGTTAAAATATATATTCCTGCTGTCTTGGGGGGAGGTAGAGGAAATGAAATAACAATGCTGAAATTTACTGAAATGAGGAGAAAAAGTGTGAAATGATGAATTATTTTATAGTCGAGACCTAAAACTAGATAGGGGCAGTCATCCATACCCAAGAGAAATCTGAACTGTGGAGGGAAGGATTGGAAGACCTTCATCTTTCAGCTATGACTCTGCTCAGTTAAATAAATTCATTGTGACAACGTCAACTGTTTGTTAACTGCCCAGCAGTTCCGTCCCACATGATCATGGGGCCCCCTACATAAGAATAATTCATGATGGCTAGGGGATTTGCAGGCAGGAGCTCTCTGCTACCAGCTAACTACACACAGGAACGGGCTGAATTGGTGGAAAGCTCTAACAGGATGTTGCTGTGGCCTTTACTTTCCAGCTTGCAGGTTCTGGTGTTGGAGAAAAGCTCCTGAATGGAGGACTCAGAGCTCAGTTTGTGTCAGCAGGAAGATTTATTCAGCTCCTAAGTAGAGATACCAGTTTCATACAGGGGTTTCATAAGAAACCATGCTATGTTTGCTGTAGTGAAGGGTCTGGCCTGCTGGGAACAGCAAAGGCTTGGGCTCTAGTTGTTTCTGTGGTTTTCTGAATCCATAGAAGAAATGAGTGTGTTCTCAGATTTTTCCTTCTCTGAAAAGCAAATCCCTCTGCTGTGGCGAGGAAGGAATGGAGGTTAGAGGCAAAGATGAAGGAGCCTTTCATTCAACAGAGCAGGCTTTGTTGATGTACAACACATACCCGGTGAGCTAGCTGCTGAGACCTCTCCTGACTCGCTTTAAACAGGGGCGCTTGTTACAGAACCTGTTCTCCATCTCTCATCTCCCGTGTGCTGTCCTTTCTGTGCAGCTTGGTTTGTCTCCTGAAAATTCATATCCGGCTTGTTCTCATAAGCGTGCTTACGCATGACAGAGGATTATTTGCTCCCTCTCAGAGATGAGGCCTTCTTCATGCTGTTATTTAAAGAAAAGTGGAGTGTCTTAAAAAGGTAATTAAAGAAGACCCAGCAACAACCCAAACTGTTCTTTAATCTCTTCAGTTTCACTTCCACATGCCGTGTATCTTGTTCTACCAGTTTCAATGCCCTTGCAAAACAGTTGCACAATGATTTCCTCGTAACAACCAGCAGAATTCAGCTTGAGCTCACCTAATTGGCTGTACCTTTTCTAAGATCCTCGATGTATTGAGTTTCCAGTAAACTCTGCAACCCCCATTTTTTCCTGCACCTTTTCATTGCCACAACTTTTGGAATAAATACACGCAGATGTCCTCATATACAGTTTTCATAGAGAAATGGGAGATGATGCAGCTTGAAATGCCAAATCACCTCTTAACCAATTTCCTTTTTACACCTGATGTGATGTACATTGACAATTAATGAAAAAGAGCTATACTTTTACCAGGGTTTTGATCCAAATATTTATGGGAGTGTTAAAAAATCCCCCACAGTTCATAAAAGCTAAGGACATTTAAAGGCCAGTGTCTGATTGAGACTTCCCCGTCAAATTAACAGGTTTTGTGCCAGTTTCAGATTCTGCTGGAATAATGAGAGTAGAGGCAGATGGTTCAAGCCCTGGAGTGCAGCCTGCGACATGGGCACAGCCAGGCTGCTTATCACATTACTTCACAGTAACACCGACACCTCTGCACAGGGATACACCTAACCCTGTGGCAAAAAGCTGCTCCAAGGAGTTTCTCATCCCAACAATGGATGGGCACACCAGCAGGAGCACAACGTAATGGGCCACTCAGGGCATTAGGGTCAGAAGAAAGTTTGGAGTCAGCTGTCCTAATTCAGCAACTCTTCTGAAGAGGTTTGTGGGCTCTCCCATCACACTGTGGAACAACTTCCACTCCAGTTCTGCATGATAACTTTTTTTTTTCTTTTTTTCTTTTTGCCCTGTGCAAAAGTTACCGTTGGAAACACGTAGTTAACATTTCGTATTTTTTTAAATATATATAACTAATGTTCATAAAAATAATGTTAGGCAAATGTGACCTGCATGTAGGTGGGGAAAGCTCCCTGCAGATTAGCAGCCACACTTGTGTGGCTCCCATACTTGAGCCACTTTCCCCCTACCAAACACAGCCAGACTTTGCCTAGCTGCCTTCCCCCGGATACGGTATTTGTCAAGGATGCTGGTGCTCAGTGGCCGTGGCTATGTTTAGCTGAGGATGCAGGACCGTTAGGCTATTTAAGAAGTTCTTGCCACAATGAGTGCATTTTAGAAAGTACCACCTGGAAGGAGCGCACTGAGCTTAGCGGGGACTTTTTATCCCCGTTAATTTGTAAAACAAAACTACTGCTAAAAGCTTAGAACCCATCCCTGCCTGTGTACTTTCCATTTGACTCCCTCCTGGTGATGAAACAACAGCTACTCACAGGTGAATAATTGAGGTCCCCAAGAGAGAAACTTGTTAACATTTTAATAATGTCTTGCCTATATTTGTAATTCTGTAGAGAGACTGAGACGAGCGAGCCAAAGAAGTTACCACGTTACATCAGAGCCTTTGATCCAAATGACCTCTGTTCTGGAAACCAGAAGTGCTTATGCTGCACAAATCTCTCTGAACCTAACACAAATACGTGTGAGATTGTCTGCGCTACGCTGGGGAGCGATCACGGTCGGGTAACTTCAGCTGCTGTCAGATGGGATCAGCTCCGCAACGGGGGGTTGGCAAACAGCTCCCGTCCATCGGATGTGTATGTGGTGCTGGTGGATCGATCTGACACTTCCTGGGACCTTGCGAGCAACCCCAGGCAGGTGTGTTGGTTGTTGGGAGGGCAGAGATGCCAGACGGCTCCCTGCTGCTGCTGCGGTAGCTTCTGAGCCTCCTGGGGCTTATCAGCAGCTCACACCACGCTGAGCCCTCCTGCCTGATAGAGATGCTCAGCTGCAAGAGGCTGCCTCGCAGCTGGGTTTTCTTCAACTTGGTCTTCTTTGACAAGGAGGAGGGGCTGTACAAATGGTGAATTTGTTTTCCAAGCCGAATGAGAACTGTAATTTCAAGTGTGCTTGCCTTGGCAGCTCTCAGGGCTTTCCAGTTTGCAGGGATAGTGGCAGGGTGCTCAGCAGGGAGGGAAATATTTTGGTCATCCCACAGTAAGGTGATGTGACTTCAAGGCCACAGAGCTGCTCAGCAGCAGGATGTCTTGCTGCTGGACCCTGCTCAGGTGACACAACCACGCAGTTTAGCACCCTGCCAGCTTGCTGTGCTGCTACAGCCCTCCCAAACTGGCACACGTCACTGCTCCAGTGAGATCAGGTCACCATCTCACAGGCTTCTCCCCAGCTCAAGCTCCTAAGGGAGGTGAACGCTGCACAAATCACAGACATTGGCCATGGTCAACACCTTTCATCCTGTGCTCCATCCTCAGCTGTGTGTTGCCCCGGAGCTTCTATACATACAGTTTCCAAACTCAGTGAGGCAAAGCCTGAACTGCTCCTGCCATGAAACACCAGCTACCTAAGGAAGCAGCTGCTTCAGGTAGAGCAAGGAGATGCCCCAAAGGAACAATGATTCCTCACTATGGGCAGCAGGAGTAGCGTGGGCTTCGCTCCTCTCTTCTCAAGGGAGAGAGTATTTAGGATGGTGCTAACTGAATCTGGTACGGGGCAGTGATAATACACTCCTTGCTTTGCAGGGACCTCCTTAGCCTGGTCTCATGGTGTAAAGAGCTGAAGTTCCTCCCATCCATCTTCCTGTTGAATTCAGGGAGGAAATTAAAAGCAGGTTTGCCATGGATGCAGCTGCTCCATTGCCTCTGACTAGGGGAGGTGGAGATGGCTCTCCTGTCCCTCAACCTCAGCAGCAAGGACTACATCGGGTCCCATCTCTGCAAGCTGAAGCATGACTATTCTGTGAGTCAGGCTGGAGACACAAGGCAAAATCTGGCTTACTTTGCATGGTGGTATGTGGTCGGGGTGCCTCCAGTGAGGTGACAAGAAAAATGGAGTTCCTGTGTGCCCTCCCTGGCCCCCCCTATCTCCTTGACTTGGCCCAGGGAAGCTCTGTAGCACTGCTTCCTTGCAGACCTGCAGCTGTGGCAGGTAGCACGTCCTAAGATTCTTCCCTATATCTAATCTAAATCTCCCCTCTTTTAGTTTAAAGCCATTATGCCGTGTTCTTCTGCTCTACTCCCTGACAAAGAGTCCCTCCCCAGCTTTCCTGCAGCCCCCTTTAGGTACTGGAAGCCCCTGTAAGCTCTCCCCAGAGCCTTCTGGTCCAGTTGATGCAATAGCATTTTACATCATTGCTGTACCCCTTCTGACAAAAGGGAATAAGGCCCAGTGTTCCTAAACGTGCCACTTTCAAAGCAGAAAGAAGGAGCATCTCCGAAGGGAGCCAAGCCGTGGGAGCCATGCTGGGCAGGCCTTTTCCCTCGGGGACGGGGTTAGTCACACATCCAAGCCCTCAGTCCTGTCAGGGCATAACCTACCCAGCTGCGTGGTCTCCCAGCCTCCAGCACTACCCATCCATGAGGAAAGAAAAAGCATAAAATGCAAACGTTTGAGTCACAAACAAAGGGTGGGTGAGCAGGATTAGGCGAGGCTCTGCTGACTAACCTACCCCAGCAGCAGGCAATTATTGCTCCCATTTTGTCCCGCAGGAAGCGAGCCTGGCTGTGCTGAAGCCTGGTGCTGGAGGAAGGGGCTGCTGGAGCAGAAACCTCTCAGCTCTGATCCTCGGCCACTCTGCCCAAATGGCTCCCCAGACCCGTGCCTGGCTGGATTTGCAGGGTGTGAGCACAAAATCAGCCCATCTACCATGAAAAGCCAGGCAGGAATATGTTGTTGCTACTGTTGAATCTGACATACATGAGTTGAATCCCTTGAGGCAGAAACAATTTATCTGTGTCCCAAAATGACTCATTAGGAGCTGTTTCAAAACCGTGTCTTTGTATTGAAAAGGCATGTCCTGATGAATTTGGCAAGGGCACAATCTCGTATTACTTTACAGTCTGCTTTGTAAAGCAGTACACAGGGTTAATGATAGTTTAGTATTAATTGCGTATCTCTGGAGATATGCAGAGACACATTTTTCTGACTAGAATCTTGGTCCCTCTTTCAGCATTTCTAATTCTTAAACAAGAAAATGGCTGGAAATCAGAGCACTGCTTTCTCAAATAGCTTCTTCTGAGGCTTTAAGGATATGATACAATTAAGCATTTAATTGTGAGGCCCTGTATGGATAGCATAAGATTTACTAATTTTCAGCCATAATTCAGCTTCCCCCAGACTAGACTGTGGTGGCTGTTTGTTAGTGAACAGCAGTGCCAAGATAACTCTTCAGAGATGCAGGCTTAAGGCTGGAGGAAATTAGACTGTCAGGACACATTTAGCAGTAAAACAGCTTACCTGTTCAGTCACACTGACAAACATACACAAATACAGAAGTGTGGCTTCTTATCACAAGCAACATGTGTGAGCAGGGTCCGAGACCCAGCTGCCTTGAATTTCCAAGAATTAGCTGATAATGCATTAGCTCTGTTAAGATAAAACCATGTGCCTGCAAGGCCTGCTGTTAATTCTCTCTCTCTTGTGTACATGTGCTGAGGTACAGATAGCTCTGAAGAAAGAATGTTTGGTGCAGTAGATTCTGGTCTCAACTTCAACAGGATGAACACAACTGCTACACAGCAATTGTTCAGCAAAGGGCAGTTGGTTAGTGTAAGAGAGAAGTAGGCTGATAGTTTTCATTTTTTATTTACAATGGCTTTAAATGCCTTAAGGTAATAATATGGAATGTAAATTCTGACCATCGTTTAAATTAATTGCAAAATTCAAACTCACCTCAACGTGACCAAAATTATGACTTGAATTTACAAATATCCAAGTGGCATTCTTCAGGGCACTGAAAAGGCATTTCCACAAGCACAAGGATGTCTGCAGTCCCCTTTCCCAGCTTATTCCTAATGACTGGTGTGGTTTGGTTGGTCTTCCTGCACTTCACTCTTCTAAGGATTGGCAGCAAGGCAGGCCCTCACTGACAAGGCTGCCATCTCTCCCAGCTGTGTTACCACACTCAGCTCTCAGTTCCCTGTACCCTGAGGAACAGGCATTCCTCACTAGTCCTCAGGACAAGCAGGTGTCTTTTTTTTTTTTTTTTTTTTCTTTTTTCTTTTTTAAACTGAAATTAAAAGGCACGTCATCTGGTAAAAATATTTGCATTTCATGTGCTTGCAGGTTTAAAAAACCTGAACTTGGCCTCCCACATAGTTCAACCAATTTGACCAGATTGAGCACACATTTGTACCCTCTCTGGGCAAGCATTTATTTAAGTTCAAGTTTCTGCAGTTACACACCTTTTCCCAGGAGTTTGTCTTTCTCCAGAGAGATACATTTGAATGCTGGCAAACCTAACTTTTTGTGCATAACATGGCACTGAGGGATTTGTGTGCACAACAGAAGACGGTGCTGCATTCAGGAATGTTTTGATTACCAGGACTCTTGTTCTGCCAGGAAATCTGAAGCAATTTGGTTTGGGGCCTATTCCCACAACGTTCTAGCCTTACATCTGTTATTTTAGTATGTTCCATGCTTTTTTGCTTGTGCAACCACAGTTTGATAATTGCCGAGGAAGGCAGTTTTTCCATGACCCCAGACTGAGAGTGGAAAGGCCTGGGACAGGAACCAGCACCATGAAAGCTGATTTAGGTATCGATTAGGACTGTCAGAACTCAGAGGGTTTCACAGGGTTATTCCGCAGAGCAGTCCAGACCATGACCTTTTACTAATGGGTTTCTTAATGTTTGCCTGGGAAAGAAGGTGCTGTCAGATCCTCTAATCAGGATGCTGGGTATTAGGCATCTAGGAGCTGAAGTATATTAAAAGTTGGGATAAAAAAGAGGAAAAAAAAAAAAGAGAGAGAAGAAATTACTCTTCTTCTCCTCAGCTCCTACTCAAGGAATTTCCCCTGCTTTGTTCCTCCAGCAGCGATAAGGTCTTGCACTTAGGCCAGGTGCCAGACTTGGGACAGCTGCCCAGAGTTTTGTTGTCTTTGAAGAAAGCCGGTGTTTAGGATCTCAGATCTCTGATTTTCCTTTTAAAAGTGCTTTCAGTATTTCAGCCGCACTTGTGATGTTGTTTGCCACTGTTGAAAAATCAGTCTTTGCTGTTGATTTGTATGTATACATCTATGTATATATGAGATAATAGCTCCTGGAGGAAACCATCTCCTTCCCTCAGTTCCACCAGAGACCGCCATGAGTCCCAAGGATCACCTTCCCAAGAGCAGCTGTGCCAAAGAACCAGTCGTGTAGAAAAAAAAACACCTTTATGCTGCATTTGTGTTGTTTGCAAGTGGATGTCTTCTCCTGTGTTTCCTGAGGTCTGTCGCAAGCACCTAATCCCTGCTGTCATATCAAGTGTTCCTTGACATAGCTCCTGTCACAGCCTGAAAGCACCAGCCTGGTTTTGGCTAACTTGGCAACTCAAATTTGCAGTGTTTCTGTTTGGCAATCCTCAGTGGCAATTTCGAGGTGGTGATGACTGAGGACAGTGCCATGGAAAGTGTGTTACTCATTTGCAGCCAGATCCAAAGCAAAGATAAATTTGCCCAGTCTCAGATCCAGACCTAGGCGTTTGTAGGCCGTCTCACTGCTGGTTCCCCGAACTGTTCCATCTGGTGCCAGAAAACTTGTTCCGTAGCTGGCGAACATCCTGATCTCTTTAGGTCATGCTTTAATCCTGCCAGCTGAAGGCTGTCATAACAGAAAAACTGGCATTTTCCTCAAGGGGTTGACTCTCTATGCTCCTCTTTCACCTCCTCCTGCATGGGGGCCTGGGTGAGGCTCTGCCTGGCTGCTGGCTGGGCCTGGGGGAGTGCTGCTGAGCCAAGGCCACGTTGGAGGCGGCCACCTCGGGGCTGACACGGCGCCTCAAGTGCCAACTAGCACGTTTTTATGTAAAATTAAAATGATAAGCATCCCCACCGGGCCCTCCCGGGGTGTCAGCGGGTTCACGTTTATGCAGGCGGCTGGCACTCACGGGCGCATCTCACCCAGGGGACCTGCAAGAAAAGCAGCGTGGGCGATGGCTCCTGTTCCCCCGCGGGCATGGGAAGGGGCTGCTTTATTTTAACCGCTGCCCCGGGGGACAAGGAGCTTTCCTCCGTCATATTTTATTTCAGCGCCTCGCAGGTGCCCGCCCCGTGGCTCCCTCTGCGCTGCGGGCGGCGATGGCTGAGGGGCCGGCGCCATCTTCTGGGCTCTGAGGAGGGGGCAGAAAACGGGGCCGAGGAGCCACGGGGAAGTGTCGCTGATAGCTCCATAACTCGGGCTTTTATCCTTTGTAGAGTTGTGTTTCTCAAAGAGTTCATGGGCAGAGTGATACATCGTGCTTGCTGGCTACGTGCTGGCGCTCGTGTGATGAGGCTTCATGTGCAGCTGCGGTGCTGTGTCGTCCCCGTGTCCTTGGAACTCCTCGGGCTTGGAATGTCCAGCAGAATGTTAATTATAAAAAAGCAGTTCAGAAAACATACCAGTCTTATTTGTGTTTCTAATCGGAGTCTAGAGAAATAACGATAATAGGTTGTTATCTGTTACAGCTAAGGAAAGGTGGAAGGGAAGGGGGAAAAGCTCTGTTTGTCCTTGTGCATTGGACCAACGAAACCCAATGAGGGAACAAACTTATTAGGCATCTGGGTGCCCAATTTAACACTGCTGCCAAAAGCTATCAGCATTAACACAGCATGGAAGGTCATCTGTAAGTTATATATCTGCGCAGCACAGTGGCAAAAAGCCAAACAGAGGTACTTCGAGCATGAGCAGGAGCGGGGCAGCTCTGTGCCAGCTCTGCCATGTTTCCAGGTGGGAATGGGTTTGTGCCAGGCTGGCTGGAGCTTGGTGGCCATCTGTCCATCTGGGCAGATTCTGGTGAGATTTCCATGTGACAGCAGCCTGAACTGAGGTCCCCACCGAGGCAAGGGGCATAACGTTCAGTCATTGCTGAGCACTGACTGGTGTTGGGCTTCTGGGGAATGAGGCTGAACAATTATGATGAGATTTCACAGAGCTGTAGGAGTTAGAAACAGACGTGATGTACTGTGTCCCATCATGGTTAGCCTATAGAGCTTTCCTTGTTTTTTATTTGATGGGTTAAAAAGAAATATCCTCCACACAACCTCACCCCGATCGTTGCCAGTCTGCACGGAAGGAGGCAGTTTGCACGGAGTGATGCATTAATGGGAGTCTCAGTGGTAGCTAGGGAGAAGTGGGAGATTTGCACAGATGAAGTGCAGTTTCCCAGCTAATATATATTAGGGGAGAAAGTCTGGCCTAGATAAACTGCTGGGCTGCTGCTGTGGGAATGTGGAATGAATGCTGTGGATGCTGTGCAGCCCCAGAGTCAGTGCGTCTGTCCGCATTCAAAGGGGGCTAATGCTTCCCCTTGCATCCTTCACTCATCTTCGCAGACTGCAAGCCCTCCGTGCCAAGGCCTGTCTCTCACCAGGTGCAGGACTGACATCTTGCACAGAGCACTTGTCGTAACTGGTGCTTTTAGGCAAGGCTCTGGTATTTCTGCTAACGATTGTTCCTCGCTAACCCCTGTGGTGGTACTTCTGTTGCAAATCAGGAAACTGTAGAAATAAATCTCTTCCTCTCAAGGGTGTCTTGCGGTTCAAGCAGAGTGTTGCAATGCAAGAGATCTCTCTTGCCTTGCCATTGACTCTGTGTGGCTGTAGGCAAGTAATTTCCTCTCTCTGGAGAACCTTTGGGTCTCTGAAAGCCAGAGGAGCCTGTGCCTAACATGAAAAAGTGGTCAGCAGTGGAACTGCTTCTGTAGTGGTAAAAGAGTGTTTTGTTCTCACTTAATCGTCTTTTATTATTTGCCATATCAAAGAAGAAAATGGTAGACTCCATCAGCAGAGGGGGAAATGCCTTTTGAGGAATAGTTAATTCACTGAAAAGTAGTTTTATGGAAAGAAATTTGGGAACCTGCCTAAGTTCAGTGAATTGTTTGGGCCAAAAATGAAGAGGAAGAAATTTTTCAGGAAATGTTTTGCTTTGACAAGCTCAGAATAAAATGTGATGCATTTTTTAGAAAGTGATATGTATTTAAAAACATTATAAATTATAGGGAGGGAAACAAGGCATTTAATGTGACTTGGGCAGGGGAGAAGTCTTGGAGTTGACAGAAAAATCCTGAAAAAAATCCTCAAATTATCCGGGGTCAGGATGTTTTACAGCTTGCTATGATCTTTCGTACTGCCATCATCCAAAGCCTCTGGGTCTTCAGCATGATAAACCTGGGCTGATGACAGGAGTCTCTGATGCTTCCCTTATCTCAGAGTTACAGTTTGCTGCTGCTCTCACCGAAGAGGAAGAATTTGTCTTGCGCCTTGGCATTAGGAGCGCAGAGGAGGAGCATGTTCTAGCCAGAGAGCTGGTTAAAGCTGGTGCCTCTGTCTTCCAGCTGCTCAGGAGAAGGGATTTGGTGGTGTCCTACAAGTGACCCTTCAGAAGGACTGCATGCTTTGCTTTTCCCCTCAAGTAGAAAGTGCTCAGCATCAGGCTCCACACACCTGCGGTGACACAGAGCTTTGTGTAACTTGAATAACCCTGGGAGGGAGACCCACTTTCTAAGACAAACAGTGCCAGATTGGAGCCATTTTCAATTAAGATAAATTGTGTTCTGTTCATGCTGTGCTCTAAACTGTTTGAATTGCAGATAGATTGTCTTATGGAAAAGCTCCTAATGTGCGAACCCAGTCTATCTGTTAGTTTGGTAATGAGCCCTAAAGCCCTGGAGGAAGAGGGAGAAATTGCTGCAGCTCTTTCCCAAGATCTGTGAGGTGACTGTAAGGTCTTTATGCCGGGAAATAGTACAAGTTTTTTTTTTCTTCTTTCTTTCTTTTTTCTTTTTCTTGAAACAGAGGGAGAGTGGTGACTACAGTAATTTGTGTTTGACTGTGCTGATGGGGAAACTGAGGTATCTCTCTGTAAGGACTTAATTATTTAGGGCCAGGAGTGACCAAATGTCTGGAAAACATGAATAACCTCATCTTCAGAGCCTGGCTCATCCATCAGACTGCAGACGTCCGTGGAGAAGGAGTCTCTGCTGCCTGCTAGACTGTGTCCCTGACGCAGCAGTGACTCACGATGAGCTCTGCGAACTGGGCTGCACATCTGTAACATCTTGCAGTGGGTGGATGCAAAGTTAGTGGAGCTAATGCCAGTCCCCTGTCTGGCCATGCAGTGGCACTGAAAGCACAGCTAAATCTCAGAGATGAGCTCTGGCAAGGTTTGTGCTGGTTACACGGGGGTGCTGGACAGGTGCTCTCACCTTGCTGGGAGAAAGGAGGGGAACCGTGGAAGGAATTCATCAGGTGCAATTCACAGAGCACCGGGGGACAGGTGCAGCCCTGCACCGTTTGGGAGCTGGCTCTGTTAACCCAGTTGCTCACAGTGTGCTCCCCGTGTCCCAGCTTGGAGCTGTATTTCACTGAGGCTGTTACCAAAGGAAAGTTAGTTCCTTTGGTGCTTTCTTTGTTTGCCCGGCAGAATGACAGAGACTTCAGCTTTCCCTTCTACAAGAGAGGTGTGTTTTCAGCCCTCTTTTTATTCTCCCTCATCTGTCCTGTGAATGAGATGCCGACTTTGCTCATGAGTGTGAGTGAAGTGCATGGAAGCAAAGAGAAGCTGGAGGCAGAAATGTTGCTAAAGGGACACAGAAAGAAGGGAGTCTGCAGCAGCAAAGGGTCTCACTGTAGCTAGCGACAAAGGCAGAGATTGCCTATTGATCTGCTAAATTGCAGAGTATGCACAATGCAGCAAATGGGTCTGAGCTGCTGCACTTGAAGGGGCTGAAAATATTTTGATGAAATAGTTTTGCTCAGAAAATACTTCTAAAAAGGAGAGGTGGTTTTGATTAAACTCTACTTGGATCAGAGACATGCAGAGAAACAATTGCGTGCTCTGTTACAGTGAATAGCATGGGGGTTACAGCACTTGTCTGGGCATCAGGAAATGTGGGAGATTGCTGAACGTGAGCCGGGATGAATGTGTTCTTACGTCATGCGCCAGGTTCATGGCAATTTTGGGGTGGGTTTTATCAACTTGTCCTACTGGAGCTGTTCCGCTTTGTAGAAAAGCTGTACTTGGTTGCCCTGAGAGGGCTGGGTTCAGGTCACTGTTCAGCTGATGTGCTGATATTTAAGGAGTGTGAAGAGGCTCCAGCAGGCAGTGGCATGCAGGAGACCTGTGAGGTCAGCCTGGATTGAAGAGTCTCTCTCAGCTGATAGCCCCCAGCCACCAGGGTACACATAATTTTTTTTTTTTTTTTCTTTTTTTTTTTTTTCAGAAAGCAGTTGAGAGGGCCTGGGCTTTATTCTAAAATGTTTTTTTTCAAAGTCATAACAGAGTCAGTGTGTTGGGAGCCCACTCCCTACCAGCACTTGTTTCAGCAGAGTGGCCACAGGAGTGGAACTCAAGGGTTACTGTGCAGGGTGTTCACAGCTAATGGAGCAAGACAATTAAACCCACAACTTAATAGCTCTCTCTGGTCTCCAGGTAAGCCCCAAACTGGGAGCATTGCCTAGAAGACTTGCTGAAAATCTTTAAAAATACATGAATGCAACTTTTCCTTTCAAACTGTATTTGGTATTTATTATCTGTTCAATAGCTAGGCAAGCATAGAGTAGAGCTGAACCCCTGACCTGCTCAAATTAAACAATTCTCTCTGGGTGAATCTGAATTAAAATAATCCTGCTGGATAGGAAGGCTTCTGTTCTGCCTTGGCTTTGCCGATCAAGCATTGTGAAAACAAACAGTGTCTCTAACCTTGTGGCCCTTGTCAGAGCATCCTCTGCCCTGTGCTGGTGTTACAGCTATTCCCCTCCCGTGTGCAGGACACAAAGGCTGGCGGACCAGCACAGATGTCCTGTGGATTCCAGTTGGCTCGATTGTCAGCTCAGACACTGCCCCAGGCTGCCTGAACTCGTGTTCAGTACTGTACAGGATGCACATGCAGCCACGGGGGATTGTCACCTGCTCACACATCACCGGTTGCCTCAAATCACTTTTCTTTCCTTGAGGTGTCTTTAAAGAATGTTGCAACCAGACTTCCTCTGCTCTTCCAGCCTCTGGACAAGAAGATGGATTTGGGCTGGCATGTTTGGCCTTTACATTGGTAGAGGAATCGTAGGGCTTTTACTTGGCACCAGGTCTCTCATACAGACGTGTGTCCATTTTGCAGCGTGTGATGATCCCTCTGCATCTACCACCTCTGCAGCAGCGAGGGGCTGTGGGGTGCAGACAGACCTGGAAGAAGCTTCTTCCCTGGCCTGTGAGCTCCTCTGGTTTGCACAGGCAACAAGTAGAGAGTCCCTGAGACAGAAAGGGACAGAACCAAAGTGGCTCAGTTGGTCCTCAGGTACAACCCAAACATTTTTAGGATGCAGAATGCAATTTTTCGTTCAGGTTTATTGCTAGCTACAACCTCTCTTGCCAGGCAGGAAGGGACAGACACCAGCCTCAGCTCCTGCTGGCCACAGCCCCTGCCGCCTGTGCCTCACATCAGCATTCCCCTCACCTAGCAGGTATATTGCTTTCCTCCTCTGCTGTCTGGCTCTGATTGATACTGTCATTTGTGTATTGAAACAGCCAGCGCCTATAAATCCTCCCAAATACCCTATTATTAAAAAGGCATCTCACCTTCAGCTTTGGGGTGGTGAGGAGGGCTCATTATGCTCCTGTTTGTTGGCTGTGCTTATGCAGACCGTGTCTCTTGGGGCCAGAGATAAGGCTTGGGTGTGTGCTGTAATATGGTCAGCGAGGAGGTTGCGTGCGTCAGAAGATATCTTGAGGGCAGGCAGAGCTTTCAAAGGCAGCAGCCTGCAGAAGCTGGGATTTTTACAGCTGCACTGCCAGGGCTGGTCAAACAGGGGTGGGCATTTGTGACTTGCAGGTGACAGCTCGCTCCAGAGAGGTTCAGAGCGGCGGCACCAGACCCTTGGCAGGTCCCTTACCGATGGCTGAGGGTAAAGGTGGGTGTAAAACCAGAGGCGCTGCTTAGCCAGCAGCAGAGCTTGGTGCAGTGCCATTTTGGGGGCACAGAAACAGCCAGGATAAGCAAGGCAGCCACTGCCTTGAGCTGACCAGAGGCTTCTCAGCCTGCTGCTTCCTGCGTCCCAGGAACCCCACGGCTGTAGGGGAGGGCAGGTATGGACCAGGCACACATCAAGCCCACGGGGCAGGCTCCGATGACATCTCCAGGAAGAGGCAGCTCTGCACAGATCTGCCAGTATTGATTGTCTACTTTATATCACCTCTGAAAAAAATAAGGCTGAGGTAAATGTGTATATCTCTGCCCAACTGGATCGAGTCTTCCTGCGTTCTGGAGATTTCTCCCTCATTTTTTATTATTTCGCCTCAAGTGGAAGGGTCTGTTTGAGGGCCAGCGTAATAACTACCATAACTTTGTCAGGCTGACACATCAGTATGGTGCCAATCACAGTTATAGAGACCCTGGGACCACTTCATCACAGCAGCTTCACTCCAAGGCTCCTTTTAATCTTTCCTAATAAAATTTAAATGACAGTAGCTGTTCCAGTCATGAACCAAGAAAAGCCTCTCATATTATTTCCTCCCATTTTTTCCCAGTCTTGGGTTCTCCATTTTATAGTGACTAATTTATGTGAGCTGACATCTTCCCGAGCCAGCAACGTGTGTCTGAAACAAGAGGCTCCTCTGTTCAGTGACTCTTTTTAGCAGATAGGCTGCTCCCAGAGTGATGTGCAGATTTGTATAATGGGGCCACTGCCACACTCCTGAGAACACAGGCAGAGTTTCCTGGCTCCTGCGGGTGGTTTTGACCAGGATCAATTACTGAGCTTCGATGTGGGTTTGCTGTAGGTCCTTCTAACTGGCCATCGGGCATCTGGCCCTCTGGTGGTGCTGTTAGCAGCCTGCCTTTCAGCCCAGCACTGAGTGAGGACACCCAGCAGCTCCTCCCATGCTTCCACTTTTCTCCTCTCCCCAGAGGAAGATAGTGGAAGGAGAACTTCAAAAAGACAGCACAGCCATTTCCCTTTAAACACGAGCAGCATTCAGGGACCTGCCTTGCCAGGAAGCGGGCCTTGCCCTTGTGGGGAGTGCTGTGGCAGTTTGTTGGGGCTTTTCGGTCCTGCAGGCTGCACCATCCCCAGACTTGGACTAGCCTCTGAGGAAAAAACTCTTTGGCAGTAAGAGTCAAGCCACAAAGGCCAGCCTCAGCCTTCCTGAAGTGTGCTGGAGCTGTTTGGAAATCCTGTGGCTTAAACCTCACCCAGAGCTCTTTCTAGCACCGAGCACACCGGGACTCTGAGAGTCCAGGGGGCAGAGGATAGGTGTGGGCATGGGGGGATGTCAGTCTGGTGGGTGATGCTGCCCTCGTGGGGACTGCTGCCCTTCCTCCCCTCGGTTAACATCTTCCCCCAGTGACACTGCGCTGTCCTGGCACAGAGGAGACCTGCTCCAGCTACTGCACCAGCACGGACCTCCCCTTTGGCCTCAGCACTTTCTCTCCTTTCTTTTAGCAATTGGCCAACTCACACGTGGAAATTAAGGGCATTGAATCGCAATCAAGGCATCTTCCACCTCCTTTCAGACTGCATGACAGGGAGAGTGATATCTGGGGCCTTGTTAATATTGAAGTGGTGAAGTGTCACCGGCTCTGTGGTACAAGCGGGCCTTGATTTACATGAGTATAATAGAGATCAGATCGAGGCCTGCAGACTTCAGTGTCAAGGGCCTGCAGGGATGTATTACATTTTCTTCCCTGCTGATGAAAATGAAGTCCTGGGGGAAATGAGTGGTTTCGTCTCATCTGAATTCTTTCTGGAGTAGCGTTGCCTTCAGAAACTCTAACTGGCAGTCAGCGCCTTTCTTCTTGTCAGTCTCAGCTGGAAAGACAAGGAATGAATGGGCTGGGAACAACATTTCTGGCACCTCTCAGCCAACTGTGTTATCTCATTTAGCTGCAAGAGGTGTTGTTACTGGGAACATCTGTTTGTCGTGCCTAGGTGGAGAATGAGATAACATTTGGAAGACACTCTGTGCATCAGAATCTCTTGCTTTTTAGGGCTGATCCCAAACGGACCAGTCTGAAGGAGATGACATCTTTGGTTACATTTCCTGCCTTTATTCGATATTCAGTGTCCTTCCAGCAACCTGCATTTTTCTGCATGACTGGTCCATGCCCACTAGCATCACTGCCATCCCATGCTGATACCTTCCCCGTGTGCCTTGCTGGAGATCTGACCCCTTAACAAGGCTGCTTGTTCTTGGGAGGCTTCTGGCCAAAATGTACCAACCTCAAGAGCATGGATATTTCGGGGCATCACCAGTTCTTTCCCATGCTACTTGTGGTTGGCTCGTCCAGAAAATGTTTCCTAGAATGATGTTTGCTTTGCTGACTGTTGTCAGTGCGAATTACTTATTAAGTTTTAGAAGCTGTGTTGGAAAGCAAACAAATCTGGTGGTCCTCACTGCATTCTGCTTTCTGTCCTTCCAAACCCTTTGTCTGTGGCAGCCAGCAGAGTGCCCAAATAGTTTCTTTTGGGTGGGGGGCTCATGCTTATTACTCTTGCAATAGTGACCACAGAAGATCCCTGTGTGCTCTTCTCCAAGGTGTATGTCGTACCTTCCACCTGCAAAGCTATAGATAATCTGGAACAGGTAATTGTCCCCTATTTAAAACACAAGTCTGAGCTCTGTCCCTGAAAAATAGGCGATCTGGATAGGCTCCTTTCCTTCCCTGCACATCTGGCTTTCCTTGGAGATAAAACGTGTTCAAAAAACACATCTCAAGGGAGCTTTGCAGCCTGCTTCATTAGGAATTGGGAAATACGTTGTCATCTGAAAAGAGATTACTTCTAAGAGGCACAACGTACTTCAGTTTCCTTGAGAGCTGCTTCTCTCTGCCACTAAGTGTTCTTGCCCCACTCTAAATTACAAATCCTGCCCCCCTCCACTCCCCTCCTCTCCCCAAGGACAGCCTTGTTATCACCGAGGGAGAAACAAAGCAAGATGCCTCATACTGATTTCTGGCAGCAGAGAGTCTGACTAGTTCAGGGACTGTTTACAGGGTGGATAAGGACCTCGCTTCTCATTTTCAAGGGACCAAATCCTTCTCAGCCAAATCTAATCCATCTGAAGATTTTACAAGCTGCCTAGAGCTTACTACAAACTGATGCCATCCAAGGACACTTCCTCTAGCCTATTGCTTTTTGGTGGATCTCTGAAGAACATCACAAACAGTCAGTTCTGAAGCCTTGCAGACCCCTAGGGGGGAACCAAGGCCCATAGAGTTACAATAACTTCAGCAGCATCCTTTTCAACCCCTTTCTTTTCTCTTACCGCATTGTAAACCCCGTGTCCCACTGCCTACCTCTTTTTAACATGTACAGGTTGGTTACAGCTTCTAGCAGAGAGCACCCAAAGTTCTGTTTATGGGGGCCTGGCGTATGAGTTATTACCTGCAAGGCTTGCAGTCAAGTAGTGGGTTATGGTACTAATTAAGGCAAATGTCATAGCAAGAGCATGCTGACGTTGTTGGAATTAATGGCCCAGAGCATTACTACTTAGCACACCTTCTGAAGTTAATGGAATCGTATTAATTGGGATCTTGGAGGGACTGAGGGACACAGAATACATCACTCCTCAGCAGCACCTTTGTTATTACATTAAGGCTGGAACAGCGTCCAAGTTCCTCCTGCCTTTCGTACCCCTCTTGCACAGCCATTTCACAATCGGCTGGCTCTGATGAGGCCTGGGGGAAGGT
Source organism: Aythya fuligula (assembly GCF_009819795.1). NCBI lineage: Eukaryota > Metazoa > Chordata > Aves > Anseriformes > Anatidae > Aythya > Aythya fuligula. The sequence goes on along the minus strand of NC_045564.1, from coordinate 25,226,222 downwards.
TGTTTGGTCCTAGGGTAGAAGGTGAAAAAGGCTGTTCCAGCTGTGGTTGCAGAGACTCGCTCTGCCTGCAGAAGCAAGCGCTGAGAACTGCCAGACTGCTTCTGGCATGGTCCTGAAGGAACAAGGAGGTAGGTTAAAATAATATCGCCCGCCTCCGGCCCTGGGTTTGATTCTGGAAATCCACTTCCCCTGTGCTGAGCTTATTCCAGTGAGCACAAGACGGGGCATTGGTGCAAAGCACAGTGTGAGAACATTAAAAAAATAAGTATATGTCAGAGATACTGAGTCCTTTGGGGTAATTGTTAGCTGCTGTAGCAGCAAGACCCATTCAATGGTTAGATCTAAAGCAAAAAAAAAATAAAATAAATTAGTTTTGTCATAGCAAAAAGCAGCTCATGGAAGGCATCTTCTTTCTTTGACAAACAAAAACAAAACCAGAGAAAGTAGATGCTTTTCAGTAGAAAACCCAAACTTAAAACTTTTAATACAATGCTTTGCACAGTTAGGGAGAAAGAAAAACACATCAGTTTTCCGCTGAGAATTTTGATTCCAGACCAGAATGTTCTCATTTTCATCCAAATTTTCCACTTGGGGAAATAATTTTTAAGCAGCTCTCATACAAAGTAATTAACCATAGACAAAGAGTAGGTGATTTCAGAAGAATGGGAACACATACTATCTCTAGATAATGATATTAAATCCGTTATGCCCAGGGAATGGAAGCTATTATGATAGTGTGGAGTGGCTGTGCTGTTTTATCTTTGTCCAGTTCAGATTTGAAAAAAAAATACTTAGCTATAATATAACATTTTCTCTGTATTAAAAAGAGTACAATTATTAATTCTCCTTCACAACATTACTGGGATGTAGGTTGATGATTACCACTGACTACATTTATAGACTTCCACATTATCTCCTGGGTTAACACGGGGAAGCATTAATTATCGTCTGAACTGATGAAGATTTGATGTCAACTTCATCTCCCACAGCTTGGAGGCTGAAACAACAGCGCTGCTGAGCTGCTGCTGCCCACATGGGAAGCACCTGGCAGCTCCGTGTTGTCCTCTCTGCTTGCTTCAGGCACCTTGGAGGCCTGGCTGCTGTATCCAGAACTCGTGAAGCCTGGCACTGCCCTGTTAGGTGAGAGCTGAAGCACACGAGCCCTAATTCTGCTACAGACTTGCTGCATGACATTGGGTGCATCTCTCAGCCTGCAAGGGACAGGGTTTGCCTGCAGAAAGCCTCTGTGTTCAGGACAGTCTCTTTTGGGACCTCTTACCCTCCCCTTTGCCTGCAGAACTGCTTTGCTCCCAAGCAAGCACGAAGCGCTCCTTGCTGCTTAAATCTATCGCCGTTCTGTTTGAATTGAAAGATCCCTCTGTTCCTCGGCGGAGCGTGTTGTAAAACAGTCGGTGACATTTGTTAAATGGAGAACACATAGGGCAAGGACTCCATCAGCTCCGAGGAGACAGTGAGTAATGGTCTCTTAATGTCTGAGAGCTTTAAAGCTACTGTAATATTCTTCAAAGTCAAGATAGCGTGGCGGGGCTCCGCATTGCTACCCCATGTTCAGGGGCAGGCCATCGCCGAGAGTGTAGTCAGCCACCATACTTCAGCGGCAGCTATGCAGAGGGGAAGGAATTAGTTGCTGTGCAACATACATCAGAGAAGAGACAGATATATTATTTACTTGCAAGCCTTCCTGTAGCACCCATCACTCAGCTGCTTACCCGCGCCTGCTAGACACTGCTCTGCGCTTCGAGCAGCGTCTGCTCTGCCCTCGTCCCCACACAAATCAATGCTCAGAGCCTCAGCACGTTGGGGAACGGGTGAAAGAGGCTGTCCTGAGCACACGCAGGACCTGCAAAGTCTCTCCACCAGGCAGCATTACCGCTTCTGCCGTGCTCGGAGCAGGGCTGAGCTGATCGACCTCGTCTGCCACTGATGCACGAAGATGCGTATTAACACCGCTTGGAACTTGGCTAACAACTAGGTGGTAATGAACTGTGCATTTTTAGCTGCAGAGTCTGCGGGACAGATGGATGGAAGCAGAGCGATGATTTATATCCTCAAACCTGTTATTTACAAGCAGTCATGTTCCTCATCTTCCTGTAGACAAATTGAAAGAGTTGTAAATTTGCCACATACGGTCCCCAGAGCTAATGCTTATGGGGAATGCGATTTAAAACATTCATTTGTCCTGGAAAATTGAGCCTGAACAGCATTGCCATGGAAATGGGCACAAAAACTGAAAATAGGTGGACACACTCTGCGCAGTCTGTAATGAAGGCACTGTCCATATAGAGACAGCAGAATAAGCAGGAAGGAAATTAGGTCTCCTGAGTGGCAGTTCATCCTATTAATCCCTACCACTAGTGACTAGGTAAGTACTAATTAGAGGCTAACTGTGGGTCAGGAAAAATGAACCAGCTACCAAATAGGCATGACGACACTGGGCATTCATTGCCTTGCTGATCATACGGACCTGAAGGTGCCCCCCCAGCTTTTAGGAAGCACAGCGCTGCTGACGTTTTAGAGCTGATCTGGAAAACAACCCTGCCTTGTTTCTAAGGAAAGCCTTGCTTGTGTGGACGTGGGGATACAGGCGTTACCTGAGATAAGGCACAAAGTGAGCGGGAAACGAGGCCTCAGGATATCTGCACTTCTTCCTTGCTGGACACCTTCACCAAGGCTGAGTTGTTCAGTAGGGCTCACCCCACACAGATGTGTTTGTAAGAGCAGAGACTGGCGAGGGACTCTTCCTTTGAGAATAATCTGGTATTTTTGTATCATCATTTCCCAGCACCTGTGGCTTACAGCCCAGAAAACTGAGTTTAAGGAAGAGGTAAAATCACAGCCATTTGCTATACTGTGTCTTACTGCCCTGCAAATCTGCTGTCAGACTGGAAAATGGATTTTTGAGATCTGGCGTGGAAGCCAGGAGATCTAGTTAAGTGGATTGGATTATTTTTTAACTCCTGTAATTGCTCTGGCTTGAGTGGAGTTCTTACAGATCTAAAGAAGGAATCACCAGTTGCTCCATGGGCTCCCTGTGTGAAGGAAGAGGCCAAGCCTCTGTAACAGGTTTGTGCCTCAATCTCTCCTGTCCCACCTTTACAGCCTTGTTTCCCTGAGTGGGACTGCTGCGGCTCACGGGCAGAGCTAATGGCAGATTCCTCAGAGTCACGACCAGAGGATAAGGCACAGACCTTCTTGCTGTCCTGCCGTAAGGCTGCCACACACATCCAAAACACATCCTTTTTTTTTCTGCTTGGATATTATGAATTAGGGGAAAAGACTTTACCCATTTGTCCAGGACCACCTCAGGGTAATGGTACGTGCAGATTGCCAATTCCTCTGTGCTCTGGACCTGCCTTTCTTTCTGTTTGTGCTTGGATCAGCCGTACCTTGGAGCTCTAAGTGCCAGTGAAATGGGGCTTCATGGGGTCACGGCACCATGCTCACAGCCTGCTGCTGGCATGGCACAGGCTTGCCCAGCTCCTTCCCTGATCCAGCTTGGGTATCTCAGTGCTGTGCTAATGCAGTAGGAGTGTTTTCTAACTCTAATCAAAATGTGACTTCCATTGTGCTCCTTCCTCAGACCTGATGCTCTCTGGCTGTTACCTTCATTTCCCGCACAGCTGCTAGGTGTGTTTTCTCCTTTAAGCAGGTGTTTCATGTATCTGGAGGTGGTGAATGCCCTATATTTTCCCAAACCATTTCTATTACTGTCCGTGCATTATCCAGCCCTCTCCCTTCCAGAGATGTAGCCCCTGTCACAGCACTGGGCCCCTCCTCTCCCTTCAAAGAGGCAGCAGGAAAAAAATTGCTTCATAAATTCCCCCATTTCAACACCTGCTGACTCCAGTTCCCCCCTATGATTTTTACTGGAGTAATTGTCTTGTTTACTTTCTGTCTGCTGCAGATTTGTCCACAGTGCACAGTGCTTTCTGGGAACCTCTCTGTAAGTCTGATACTCAATATCTCTTTCTGGTTCCTTAATAATCTTCCTAACTCACTTCTCCTTGTTTTTATAGGTCTTCCAGTCCCCTTGCTAGGTTGTTCATATCTTTAATACAATTCTTTTTATTGCTTGTACTCCTCTACCTTCTGGCCTAAACACATTGGCCTCTAATGCCTTGGGTTTTGCTCTCAGTCTAGACTCCTGTAATTAACACTGAGCTCTCAGCAGGTGAAACAGTAATTTTAAGAGTTGCCCATGGACATGTGCATGTGAGAGGGCATCCAGGGGCACAGACCTGGTTTCTCTGCTCCTCAGACTGTCTCTGCCACTGATGCTCCAAAGGCTCCTCTTACACAATGCCAGACAAGCTTTCCTTTTCCATGGCCTATTGTTATTTCAGGCACTAACTTTGTCTCTTATCAGGCTTGTTTGGCATTCACTACAGTGAAGCTGGGCGTGTGGGTGTCTCCCACCTGCAGACAGGAAAGATGCCTTGCTGGAAGTACTAAAAGGCTGTTCTCTCTCGTTAGTGGGCTTATAACTTCAGAGGGTCCAATGCCAGTTCAGTGGAAGCAGAGTGGTGAATCTGTCTGTGGGCTCTGAAGCACATGAAAATGAGCACAGGTCTCTCTACATTATCCCTTTTCCAACCTTAAATGTGTGCGTTAGAAAAAAAATAATAAATGAACAGAAGCTATGCCAGTATTGCACTAATGATGTGAGGAATCCAAGGAAATTTACTGCTGATGGAAGTGGATAGCGGAGGATACTAGCATGTTCTGCAGATCAGCCTTTCCAAAGCAAGCCTGAATCCACGTGGTGGTCTGTTCTGCTTCATGGACCTCTTCGTATCTGGTGTCACTGCTTATATGTGCCAGCCTGGTGTTAGGCAGCTGTCACTGATCCCGGTTGGATAAGCACGTGAAGTGTGATAATGTATGCACACAATTTCTTTTCCTCCAGTACCAGGAACAAATCCGAGCAGGATTTCATCCCACACCCCAGTCTGCAGCCCGTGCCTGTGTCAGATCTGCTGCAGCCACTCCCCGTGAACCACAGCCTGGCTCTGCTGGCCCACAGCCTGGGGGTGTGCTCTGTACCACACCGCTTGGGGATGCCAAAAAGACCCTCATCCAGTTCAGCATCACTCCCGCTGCTGCCTGCAGGCACCTCACAGCAAGCCATGCTAAACAGAGAATAAAGAGCACAGATAATTTTCCTCTAATCCCAGGCAGAGAACTTGTCCTCTGATCCATACATTGGCTTACCTCCACGTAAATATTTCTACATGCAGTGCAGAAATTCTTCATCCGGACACAGGGCTGCTAACAGGAAGGGAACATCTCCACAAGCAACTTGTTAACTGAGTGAAAATAAAAGACCTTTCTCCTTCACATTGCTGAACCAAAATAAAGTGCTTTTCTTGTCTCTGATCTGTCACCTAACTTCCTGTCTTGCTTTTCTGTCTGCAGCAATAATGATGCTAGCAGGATAACTTTCTGCTGGGGACTCAAGAAAGGCCAGATAGCTGAAATACTCTGAGGTTATTCAGAAGGGCAAAGATCTTGAGGAGCAATTATGGCTCTCTCTCTCTCTTTTTTTTTTGCCTTTTTCTTTTTTTTTTTTTTTTTTAAGCCAAGAAAGCTGTGCCAATGTGACTACATCTTCCTGGTGCTCAGAAGTTACAGATGTGTTTTTCAGGCCCATTAAGTGCTGGTATGTACACAGCGCATCTTGTGCCTAGTATTGCTCTGATTTGTTGCTTGAATTTTGGAGCACCAAAGCTTGCATTGAAGTGGAGGGGACTCAGACCAAGTGCTGTGCTGTTGCAGTAATTACGGTTCTGGCATAACACAAGAGAGAGTGAGGGCTTTTGCTTTGGGGAGGAGAACCCACTGAGAACTCTTGGGAACTTTTGATTTTAAAGTCAAAGCATGGCAAGTAAACCTGATTGCTTTTTTTTCCTGGTTGCCATTACAAAAATTAATAGATGTAGGTAAGAACACATGGTGGAATAAAGAATTAGAGACACTGTTTCATGAGATGTTAGAAGCAAGCAAAATTAATTTTGGTTGGCTGGGAGGTAAATGCTACCCAAGGCCTCAGGGACACATTTTGGATCGCTAGAATATGAAATGCATACTCCTGTCTCGGTGTGTGTGTGTGGTGTTATTTGCTTTGCTTAATTATTTATCTGTGTATTTATTTATCCGTGCATGTATTTATTTATTTATTTTGCCTTTCTGGAAGAAACAAAAACAGAGGTGGGGAGTGTTCTGAGTAGCCCCCATGCCTGTGTTTCAGCAGGACTTCAGCACACAGCCTCCTGATTCGGCTGGGGCAGGAGTCGTTTCCCCTGCCTGCAAGCCACCTAAATGTATGCTGAGCAAGCTTCACCTTCTGGATGGTTGAGAAGTCAGAGGTGTTGCATGGCTGTGATCACGCTTGCACAGATATTTAGTGGGAGTTACCTGCTTGCTTCCATACTTGCAGACTCTGGGAATTCCTGTATTCTGCAGACAACTCCTCGAGGGCAACTGGGGGTAGGCATGAATACCATCCATTGCAAGGAACTGAAAATACATGCTCATTAGTACAGGAGAAAAAAATATTTTCCAATTCAGGCATTTGGGGAGTAAAATGGTATGATAAAATCCCATCATTCTGATTTCCCTGTTGGTTTTCATCTTCTGATTTGAAACATGTTCTGACGTCAGTCACGCGAGCTGCTGGCTGGGGAGTTAATGCTGCCCAGAGCCTCAGAGCACAGCACATCAGCGTACCTGTACAGCCTCTGCTTTGAGGATTCGTGGGGATATTGGCTGCACCTGTGGTGTGCTCTGGGAGGGAAAGCAAGACAAGGCATCACAGGGAGACAATCCTTTTTGGAAGCATTATTTTCTTTATTTCATTCTCTTTTTCAAAATCATCCTTATTGTCTCCCATTCCCAATTCCTCAGCAGTTTCAGATCAGCTAATTAAAAGGTCATATTCATCTATGGCTGGTGACCTAGATAGCTTCTGTTTCCAGTATCGAGACAAGCTAAAAGTCCCTAGTGAGGATAAATGGGGAAAGTATTAGACCAAATTGGGTAAATGCAGTTTCTGTGGAACGCAGGGAGAAGGAAAGCATATGTAGAAATTACATCTCCTGACAAGACTGCTCAGGCAAGACATTAGTCACAGGCTGGGAGTCAAACGGCTTCCTGAATAGCACCAGGGTAGAGCAGCTCTCATCAAATGACACATGGCAATATGACACTTTGGGGCAAATTGCTTAATGCATATGCATTTCAGCTTAACTCTCTGTGAAATAAGGACAACACAGTGTTCAGTCGTCCCGAAAAGTAAATATGTGAGGAAGGTAATAAGTTCAGTAGACATTCACGTCATGGAGTGATACATCAAGGCACGCTGTGCACTGAAGCTTATGCACAGCTACCAGTTCTTGACAAACATGCCACTTCATACTGGGATATCAGGAAGCATCTACTTATTCATCCTGGACTGGTTGCCCTAGTGTCCTGAACTAGAGGTATGGTCCCATTCATGAGAAGTGCTCTTACTCTCTGATACATTTCAATGCTATTTCTGTACTCTGGCCACTCCGAACTTTCTGTACTTCTGACCACTCTGAATGTCAGATGAGCACTTGTCCATGCATGCCCTCATGTGCATACGTGGTGGAAAGCTAAATAGGCTATGTTATGTTACCCCTTAAACGTAAGGTTATTAAAATGTGAACTCCACAGTTAAAGTTGTAAAGCCAATTTCACTCATATAGTAATGTTCCTTCTATTTAATAAGGCAATTCGTTGATCTGCAGCAGCAAATTATACTTTTTGAGCATTTAAGTAATAGTTCCATTTGGCTTCCAGTTTATGAGGCAATTTAATATTTCCCTGGGCTCACTAGTGCTGACTGTACAGAACTTCTGGTGTTGGGCATTTATTCAGCTTAGAAGCTTAAACAAAGTTATTGCTATTTTATGCACAGTATGGGAACAACATTTCCTTTTAGAAATCTTTGCTTTGCCCAGCTACCAGCAGCACCATTGGAATATGCCCAATTCTGGAAAAAAAATAATCCCAGAAGAATGGATTCGACCAAGTGAGCTGCATTAAAGGAAGCCAATGTCAGGGAAAGGCCATGGTGCCAGGTTTCTAAAGCTTGCCTGACCTTCTCGTCTCTTCAAAGGCAGCAAAGGACCCAATGTCTCCCCTGAATAATGAGGAAAACTCAAACATAGGAATTGAGTGCCTTAAGGAAAACTATTTCAGAAGGATCCATTTAACAAGAACTTATGTGTTGAACCCCAGATGAAGAAATATTTCTGACTAAGCTGTTTACTGTTTAGGTCAGCTTGTGTAATTAAAGATATTGTGTCTGTTTATGAACATTCCCTTATCTGTATCCTTAGACCATGGCCATTAAGACCGTCACTGCTGGAGTCCTTGCAGTGCTGGCACTACAAGTACCCTGGCCCCATCCTTTGGCAATCGTGGTCGTGCCGAAACCTACCAGGCCTACCAGGACACTGGAGCAGATTCCTGGAAGAGAGAAGTATAACATAACATAACATAACATAACATAACATAACATAACATAACATAACAACGTAACATAACATAATATTTTGTTTTCCAAATGGATCTTTTTTTTTTTTTCTTTTTCTTTTTCTCCAGCTAGAAGCCTGCCCCAGCATGGAAACGTACGTATGGTTATTCCACAACATTTCAGAACATTTTTGAGAAATTTCCTTTAGGTGGCAGCAGAAGTACAAGAATATTCAACCTCCTTGATACTCTAGGCTGCTGTTGTGGAGCGGCTGTGTGCTGAACATAAAGGCAGTTTTACAACCCTTTCACAGCCTCTTACACCTTGTTTTTTCCATCCTCATTATTAGAGCACCTTGCTGATGAGCAGAAGTCATGAATCAAGACCCAATCACCTGCCTGGCCAGTCCTTTGGGTCTCTACGTGTAACTGCTATGCGGGGACTATCTGGACACTTAACAGAATATGGAAATGATGCAGTCCCTGCCAGGCAGGGGATCTCAGTCTGGACTTGGTATCACTTACGCATAACATTGCGATGGAGTGTGAAAGGCAAGGAGATGGGGAGGAGAATACTCAAGATCACAGCGTTGCTTGTTCGCCTGTTTTACAAGTCGAAGCAAAACTATTAATAGCCTAAATACAATTGCAGTAGAGCTGCTAAACTTTGCAGAATTCCCTGTCTCTGAGCTGGTCTTACTGCCTGCTTATCTTCTGTGAAACCAAACGGTATTTCTCTATTCCTCTCTCATCCTCAGACTCTTTCTTCCTTCAAGTCTTGTTTGCATTTCCCAGATGATGTGTGCATCACATTTCCTAGGAAGTACTTTGAAGCTTAGGGTGTTCTTGCAAGACAAAGAAACCTACAAAGCCTTTTCCTTTCCTTTCCTTTCCTTTGGAAAGGAAATAGCCCATACCTTTTCCTTTGGAAACTGGTATGCCTAGGGATCTCTCAGGAAGGTGAAAGGGGATCTGGAAGTGTTTGCTGTCCAAGCTCCACAGTACCATTCAGGCACTTCCATCCAGCTGGAAATGAGCCAGTAGCTCAGACCTGGCTGGCTTTGGGCTCATGGGAGACAAGGCAAGGGTCGATCTACAGCTGTCATCTCTCCCTTATCATTAAGTAAGCGACTGATGTGGCGTCTAGCTGGGCCCCCATGGTTTGGGGCCTCAAGTAATTGCTCATATGCTGCCCTATAAGAGCCTGCTAGCCTGCTCTGCTTTAGAACATTCTACTTTTTCTTTTCTTTTTTTTTTTTTCTTTCTTTCTTTTTTTCTTTTTTTTTTTTTTTAAACAAACACAAATAGATACATCTGATCTATACATTTGCAGTGACTCGCTGAAGCTGCTGGCTTGGTGGGATAGGTCCCAGCATCCTGGCATTCTCTGTCATGCTCAAACCTCCTTCCATTCATCCTGTCAATGAACAACTACCATTGCCTCACACCCTCCTGGAGTCTGGCCATTTATCCAGCTTTTATGGTGAGTAAATAATATGCTCAGTTATATGTCTGGAAATAAGGTTCTGTACAAATTCCTCGGGCAATCAATATACAGAGTCGTTTTATGTTAGAAATAGCTTGTTCCAAATGGCCGTATATATCTTTATTATACTGTAAATTCACACACTGTCACTGGAAGCCATATATGCCTTATTACCCAGCCTTGGTTGCGGAGCAAACTCCTTCGCCCCTTCCCTTTCCAAGATCCTTTCTTTCTTCTCCTGTCCCCTTGGCTCAAGGCTTAGGAATTAATCAACCTCTCCAATGCACTGCAAAATCTTCTCGTTCCCTTCCTAGTTTTGTTCTCCCCTGGGTTTTTGGATAAAGTGTGGTTCTGGCCACATCACAGAGCACAAACTGCATTGGCACCATGGACAGGGATGGGGGAGATGGGTAGTTACTGCCCCTAAGCAGCTGGGCTGGCTGCTTCCCAGTCTTTGTCTAGAAAATCACTGATGGTGGTATAGGAGGAGGTTTTGGGTAGCTGTGTCTTCTCTGAGAGGAAAATATAAAAAATAGGTGAGAGGCAGAGCGTGGTGATATTTGGAGATGAAGAATGAAAGCCCTGGAGCAGGTGACCCCTTAGAAACACTCCCGCTTCCTGAGATGGGGAAATGAAAGCTATTTGCAGGGTTGAGCATATGGGCATTGGAGACAGCAAAATAAATAATAATGGCTTGAAAAACAGGCCGTGAGTGTGGCTGTGCCCTGGGAACAGTGTTGGCTTGGTCAGCATGTCTCACTGTACACCAGCTCAGAAAGGGTCCCACCTTCAGCCTACAATGAATAGGCTGGAACAGGGCCCACGGGGCCAGGATCGAGAAGCTTCTCCTCATCCAGTGAGAGCCCCCGTTGGAATGACCGTATTTCTCTCAGCTCTGCTTGGCACAGAGGTGCCCACATCTTCAGCTGTGGAGACACCAAGCCGTGACCTTGGGCCAGGGCTCTCAGGGTGGACACTGCCGCCAGCCGCCCAGTCTGACAGAGTGGGGTAAGTGACATTGCTCAGTGTGGTTATGTGATGTGCCAGTAATAAAACACAGCCAGGAGAAGCAACTGCAGCCTCCAGGGACAAGGCGTACATCATGTGAGCATCATCTCCTCGTGCTGGAGAGGGGGAAGAAACCCCACCACAGCCCCCCAAGGGCCGGCGAGCTCGGCTGGAAAAGCTGATGTATAATCCTGCAAAATGAAGTCACTGCTGGGGGCAACGGGCAGCTCCTCGGCTGGTGCAAATCACCACAACCCGATCGATTTCAGAGCAGGCCTTGGTATTGAGGATGTCACAAAAAGTTCCTTGGAAGGAGTCTTTAGAGAAATGTTTCCCCTTTAGTCTCCTGGTAACTTGCCTGTGGTAATACATCTGCAGCGTGCTATCAGCGTGGAACTTGCTCAGAAGAAAAAGAGAGGAGGAGAGAGACTGCTGTTCATCTTATTGACTGCTTATTCACTTCTTTAAAAGTAATTAGGAGTTTAATCAGACATTCTATGGATTTTTGGGAGAATCTGTAATTAAAATCTGCACAGTCCCCTTGTATTATATACTCAACTTTCTCCCAGAGCTGCTCAAATATCTTTAATATTCTCACTTCACCTAATGGAAACTGTCAAGTACCCCAACAGAAAGAGGAACAGCTAAGGGAACTGCTGCAACAGGCCTCCAAACCGCAGCCCCCAGCAGGTTTTTTGTTGTTGGGAAAGGTCTGATCGTCGATAACAGCCCAGGCTGGAGGTTAACAGGCCTGATTGACTCCGAGCTGCTTTTTCTCTAATGAATAGAGATGTTTCTTTTCATCAGCATTAAGGGTGCGACGTATGGAGAGGGGGAAGGGAAGGAGGAGAAAAAAAAAAAAAGCCCTCTCACTGCGTAGCGATGGAGCCAGTCTCTTGATAAGCTTTCAATTAAGAGCAGATTAAAATTAGGTTTATCTTCTCCTGAAAATGGCAATGACGTTAATATAATAATACATTGTAATAACTTAATAGCCCGCTTGGAAGTGACTCATCCGCAGTGGAAAGATCACAGGCCCGCCGCCTCCTTCTGGGGAGGTTTGGTCTGCCTGTCCCCATGGCTGTGGGCACCCTCGGCCTGGAGGCCTTGACTCCTGCCCGGTCCTGGGGGCGGCCGCCCCGCTGCCTCTGGGCATCGGGAGGTGAGAGCTGGGCTGGCTGTGGGGACAGGCTTCCCCCCTGCCTTGCTGTATGCCACTGGCTTTTCCCTATTTCCAAACCCAGCTTAGTCCCGGAGGAACACTTCTTTATGGTGTGCAGAGGCATAAACAAATCCCAAGGCTCCATTTTTCTAGCTACTGTATGAGCGCACGGCTCCTACCCCCAAGCAGTTTGGTGGCAGACTGACAAGGGGCATTGGGGGTGCAGAAATGCGTGATGGATCTGTGCAGAAAACAGCCTACTGAGGCTCAGCAGAGTCCTGCAACACCTGGACCTCACTGCTTACTCTATCCCATCTCTCCACCAGGAAAAGGATGAAGCTTTGGCAGAGCTTTGAGGCGTAACAGCCGGTGTCTGGCATTGCTAGGAAAAGATGCAGGAATAAAGTGCCCATGCTGGTTGTTCCCCACTTCTCAGTCCAGCCCATCACATGCACTATGAAATCTGCTGGTCTCAGTGGGATTTTACTCATCTCCTCTGTTCAGGTAAAGGAAATAGATTTCCTCTGCCACAGGAGTGTGTTAGTGAAAGCTGCCCTCTGCAGTGTTTACCGCCCTGAGCTCAGCTGTTGACCCCTGCAATTAACCCAGACTGTCACCCAGCAAGAGCCTGATTGAACTGGTGGTGTGGGAGACTGCAGCCACTCATTCAGCTGATGCCTGGATGAGGCTGGATGATCTCAGACATGCCCTTCGATTTCAGGGACAAAGCTGGTAAATCTGCTCGTGCAGTCCCAACAAGGTAGAATTTTCTTGCACTTTCTGCCAAGAGATTACATCAATTTATTTATGTCTGGGAAAAACACATCAGAAATACTTCTAAAATTTTTAAATAAACCCCTACTTGAAATGATAGCAGTCCACTCTGCTCCTAATAGGGCTTTAAAAGCAGGATGCGTGTCTGGTTTCCAGCTGCTGGAACCTGTAATCTCACTGCATATTTCAGCCTGCTCCTGCAACAGGCTCCAAGTTCCCTGCTTATAAAGCTAGGAGGTTTTATATAAAAACCCCACAAGGGCTATCAGCATCTCAAGGGCTTGATTGCCAGAGCAAAACCTTTATAGGTACCTCTTCTATTAAGGGCCCAGTAGCTGGAATCGCCCTTAATGCTTACCAGCTGTTTGATACCACTGCAGAATGCACTGGAGAATTTTACTATTAAGACCAAGCTGTTACATTTCTTGCTGGTCAGTGCTCTGTTGTGAGATGAGAAACAATGCCTACTGCTATCTTGGAGGGCCATTTGTATTTGCTCTTCTCTCTGCACCTTGTGGTATGGCTGATTTCTCCCCATCCTTGGAAGAGGTGCCTGGTGTGTGATGCTAACGCCATGCCAGGTACTTAGCTCCACCAGGAAGCTGAGAAGTGACCCACCTGTAACAAAGGGAGAGACAGGAGGGAGCTTCCAATGCAAGGTGATTTGTGGTGTCTTTAGCTGCTTCTTTGGGCTCTGCCAGTGGCTCTCTGGATCAAGAAGATCTGATTTGGCTGCGAGTGATTCACTTGTCTTGTTCTGTGGGCTGACCAACACTGCAGACTGTAAATCATGATGGGGAAAGGTGTTTGTCTCTGTGCCCTACACGGTGTTTTATGAAGGAGGGTAAAAAAGGCTTCTGTCCCCTTGGCATGATGGCTGCTCTCTTGGTCCAGAACCTGGGTATTGAGTTTTACACATAAGACGTAACTGGATTAAATGGGTTGTCCTCTTGGACAGAGCACTCAAGGCCTCTAAATAATCAAGTGTAATGACAGAGTAATTTTCAGCTGAGAATTTCAGAGTACTTGAATGAGTTACTGTGCTTTCGTGCGCTGGCCACTCTATTATGTGCTGGAGATTTCCTGTGTTTCAGTGTGTCAGTGGCTTTCTTGTGCCCTTGCATTTATTTAGCTGAAAACAATGAATTAAAGCAGCTTTCCAGTAAGACAAACACTTACCTGTTCCCAAACACAAAACCCTTCAGAGCAATATTTACTTTGACCTCTAATCTGGGTTTAGCCCTTTACCTTTTGGGTTGAGTGGCTTGGTGTGGCGGGCTGTGGGATGGGGCTGGTCAGTCCAGTTCAGGTGCAGGGTGGATGGGCAAGCTTGGTGGTAGAAAGAAAGCGAAAAACAAACAGAAGCAACTGAGGTAACAAGGAAATATCAGCCTGAGAGGGAAAAAAATAAATAAACTTGTTGCCCTCGTCATTACAGGCTGTGTTTTTTCCATCTGTAAAAGGAGTGTGGAGGACTCCCTTGCTCTTAAAACTCTAGCTTTGATTCAGCAATGCCTCTAATGTGTGAAGTCTTCCAATGGAGAGGGACAGCACAGCAATGATAGGATCATGACTCTAACACAGTCCCTCATGGCTTTCCCTTTTGCACTCCTGAATGTGTGGCTGGAGAGTTAGAGTGGGAAAATAAAGGTCTTGAAAGCAATGAAACTGGGAATTGGTTAGGTTTCATATAATAGCCATGGGGAGGAGAAAAAGGGGGAAATAGAGAAGTACCGGGTAGCATGAACTGAGGAAGGCAATAAACTGAGGGGCTGGAAGTGACCCACCTGTAACAAAACTGCTGAGCCAAGGGGTCTGAGGTGGAAAGGGCATTGCATGAACTGCATGAATCAGTGGCATCAGCTGAGGCAGCAGGTGTCCATCTGTCTGTCCTCCACTGGTCATGGAGCTAAGTTTCCTTACTCTGCTCTGGTTTGATTTTGAAGGTCCCTTGGTGCTCGTCTAGGACCTGGAAAAAGCATCCCCTGCTTTGTGTGAGGTGATGCCCGCGAGGTTGCTTTTCACCACGCATTACTGGTGGTGACCTGGTTTCTCTGTACAGCAAGTCCTAGTGGCTTCTTTGTGAAAAGGGTGACAGCCATAGGACTCCAGTCATCCCTGAGCTTATGTTGGACCTCATTTGTGCTCTAGAGCCTGTCCCTGCAGTGGGTGTATGCCTGTTGGAAGGGCTGCCTGTGTCAGGAGGGGACGAGGAGGCTTCGTGGCTGATATTCAAGCCTAAACTTTGCAGCCTGAACAGTTTTCTCCCTCAATTGTTTGAGAATATTGAAGGCAGCAGTTTCTCATTTGGATTTACTCTGCTTTCAGGTACTGGTGTGGCCCCTCACCCATGCCTCATGGCAGTAGGATGGGTGAGTGCCTACTCAGCCACATTTCCCCTACATAGCCACCAGCAGAACAACTGTTTGGGTTTCTCAACGCTGGCAGGGAAAAAGAAAAATCCACATGGGGTACTTTGCAACAGAAGCCTGATTTTTTATTGTCACAATGATACGGGCTGTTTTGTTTGAGCTTTGGCCTGTATTATTTTGGCCTGTTTTTGAAGCACTTGTTTTTTAATATTCTTCCATTGACTGACACAGGAGGCTACTTGTAAAATTATAAGAGAGAAACTTGAATGTTGCGCTCTACAGAAAAATGAGACATTCATGTTATGCATCATAAATAGGGAAACTTAGCCTTTGACAGCAAGAACAAGCTCAGCTGATTGTGGGTGTTTTTGAGGATGTTTTTGAGCTTTGACCCCTTACAACGGCGTAGCCAGGACTGGATTTCCTGCATGAATGTGTGAAAACTCCTTGTCTTTGTTCCTGAGCAGCCAGGGCCTGCCAGCATTGATAACCATGCTTACTGTTGTTGGGGAAAAAAGGTAATTGCCCTTCTGGCAGCGCTGAAGGTGTGATTTGTAAATTGAGCTCTGGGAGCAGTTCCGTGGCTGCAGATACAGCACGGGTGTGACAGAAACACAGCAGAGCTGGGTTATGTACGTGTTGGTGTGAGGGAGCACAAGAGCTCCATCAGAACACAGGCTCTGCTTGCCAGAGCGACTGCCCTGGGTGAGACCCTGCAGAAAGGCAGTGCTGTGCAAAATGCTCATGAACCATGATTCCCAGCCCTGGTTGTTAAGTGGAAATTCTCCAGATTATATGGGATTTCAGTGAAAGGCTCCAGGCTGCTTCTTCCTAAGGCATTATGGAACAACATGCCGAAGAGTTTCATTAAGCACGATTCAAACATGCAATGCCTTTAAGAAAAGTGTCTTACATTGGTCACGTTGTAGATACTGAGATGGCTACTGCAGCCTTTTACTCAGGTCCTAGCTCTTTTCCTCTGAATGGATGTCATTGCTTGTGGCACAGTGTTGCTCTTTTAAAGGATCTCCATTCACTTGGCATGGTTTTTTCCCTAGAAGAGGGAGGAAGATCCACCAGGATCCTTCCCTTCTCTCCCAGGCCCTGGTGAGGACCAGCTCGGGGCCCGTGCCTTGTTCTGTGTTGTCACCTCAGCGATTGGGGAGCTGCTGGAACAAGCTGGGAACAAGCCATGCTGGTGCCAGCGGCGTAACACAAAAAGGCATTCACAAAGAACCAAGTTCTAAAACACCCTGAGCAAAAAAGTGTCAGCAGCTTGAATTGGGGTCACCTGTGCCATGGAGAGAAGTGGCCGGGCGGGACCTCCACCTCTGCCTGGCTGGGGGAAGGGGCCTCCAAGGCCATCCTGCTCCCACTAATCACCTCTGGAAAACTGGGCTCTGGCAGGAGGCTGTAACCATGCTGCAGAGCAGGGTCTGGTCACCCAGGTCTTCTTCAGGCCTCATGTGGGTATTCAGAAAAACATCCTCCCAGCCACAGAGCTTGTTTTTTTTTGAGGCTGCTGTAGGGAAAGAGATGCTGCTCATGGGCCAGCAGTTGATGCAGCCTCCTGACTGCCTGTGATGCCCTGAGCCTTGGACAAGTTGCCGCTTTGGTCCGTGCCGCAGTTTCCCCTTTTTATAATAACACTGGTCCACAAAGGGGAAGGAGTGAGGTGAAAAAATGAGGTGAGGAAAGATATCTGTAATTATGGCTGTCTGTGCCTGGCAAGCTGCTGTTTCCAGAGAGTGGAAGGCAGTTGGTTTGGAGACTAAAGCACAAGGGTCCTTTCCTTTGCCGTTAAACTCTGCTTGTCCACATGATGACACCATTTTGTGCTATTCCCTTAAAACATAATGGCAGATCCAACCAGGTCCTAAGCAACAAGCTTAGCTTTGTACCAGCCAGTCTGTGGTCCCCATATGATGGTGTCATCCCTCTGGTTAAAGGAATCCCGTTGAGCCATAAGGACCCACCACCGCAAGACATGTAAAACATCGGCCTTTTCCCTGGCTGTACTTGCTTCATGAAGCATCTTTGAGGGAAGAAGTTAAGATTTTTAAGGCTGCACTGAGTGAGAGCAAAGCCTGCTCCTGCCTAGCAGGTATTTAAGAGCAGCTGAGCTGCTAAAGGACTTGCCAGCAGAGTCCCTCTGCAGTCCAAGGGGTTGAGCCACCAGTGGTAGCTGCTCTGAAGGCATGAGCTGCAGTCCTGAGGACAAGCGGGATGTAGTGTTGCTGTTCTCCATGCTGGAATGGTTAGCGAGTGTGCAGATACCAGCTGGATGTGTGTTCAGGGTTATTACAAGTGCAGTCCCCAAATGTCTCCTGAAACCCCGCGGCTGCTTTGCAGTGAATGAAAGAGGAGAGCAGGGGCCCGTATGCTATTTCATGGGTCAAAGTGGGGAGAACAAATTAAAATGCCTATTTTAGCGCTGTCAGACATCTGTGCTCTTCTCAGGGCAGCTCCCGAGAAGTCACCTATCCATGCCTGATGGAGGGGAGAGCATCTGTCTAACAGCAGCTGATACCCCAGAAATGCATGGGCTGCCTAATGCTAAGGAAATCTTTGGCTGACAGCTTGGCAAAGGCCACTAGGCAGATGTGAGCTCCAAACCTCCCCACTAAGTAGTGCCTTCATGACACTGTTGTGTGCCAGGTCAGAAGGGGTCTGTGACTTTTGGAACAGGGCTTTTTAGGGCTTAGCAGAAGTGGGTGTCAAGTGTCCAGCAGGATCTGTTCCACCAGTGGTTTTTACTCTGAGTTACCCTCAGCAGAGTGAACCTGAGGAAATTGGTTGCAGGAATATTCTTCAACTGCTTCCACACAAAGGCAGGCAGCTATTCAAAAAGCCTGTAGTGTTTTTTAAGTGGTACAAACATAGTATGTATATCATGATGTTGTTAAACCTTGGGGTACTCTGGAAATACCTGGCATTGTTATTCTGCTGTTACTGAAATGAAGTTTAGGAAGTTTAAGTGACAAGAATCCCAACAGACTTCTACGTGAGGAGAAAATGGAAAAGTGGGTGTTTGGTCGTGCTTTGCCACAGGCATAAGAAGTGACAGTTGCTCATTACTCCACTTGTCCTTCGTTTCTAACATAGTTTTCATAATAGAAACAGAGTTTGAAATTAAAGAAAATGTCACTTCAGTGTTAACAGATCACAGCAAAGCCACTCAGAGGATGTAATCTCTCCCCGCTCATGTACATAGATGCTAAGTGTGTTTAACTGCTTCTGTGCCCAGAATACTGTAGGAAGATTGTCAGTGCTTTTAACCCTTGCTTGTAGTGTTTCATTGCTCACATGAGAGGATTCGATTAAATTAAACCTCAACAAATCTAGGCTGTAGTTTCACTTAGTTGTTGTTTAGGACTTCAGAGCTAGTTCAGCCTGTGATATACATGTTTGTGGGTGCTCTGGGTTAATTCCTATGTGGTCCAGAGCTAAGAAAAGTCACTCTGTTATCAGGAGGTTTGAGTTTGCCAAGCAGTGCCTGCCTGTCTCCTGAAAAGTTCGTATGGATAGAGTCAATAAAGAATTGCAAAAGATTGTTCTTTTCCAGGTGAAAACTTGGCCCAAAGATTAAGTGATTTGCTGGCCCTCAGAAAATGTAAAGCAGAGACAGAAGATGAACCCAAGTCACCTGGCATCCCATTTGATCCTCTCTTAACCAAACTGCCTGCCTTGTGGGGAACTCGGTAAAAAACATGGGTAATGAACCTGCCCAGGTGCTTGGAAGAATGACTCCACTGCTATACAGCAGGTAATCCTTTAGATTTAAGAAATAGCATAACTTGTAAGGAGGAAGTTTACAAAATATGTCATCTGAAGACATTGCCATGTTTAATGCATTTGGTGCCAATGATTTGCTTTCCCTTGCTATGCTGTTTACAGAGCAGCTGGTGCAGAGCTGTTGAGCTTGCTATTGAAGATGAAAGGCTGGTTGTTTTTCAAAGCTCTTTGTGCTTCTTTACTCCTAACTGGAGCTGTCAGTGCAGATGCTTTTTATTTCCTTTATTACTGGAGGTCTGAAGTCCCTTCTCTAAAGATTTCCTCAATTCAAAGGAAGATTTCTTTTGCTTTTGGTCCCAAAAGACCTGGAGTGTCTTTGCTCTTTTGTTTGGACTGAAGACTCCACAGGCAACGCCAGTGCCTTCAAAGGAGTGCTGAAAACCTTTAACCCCCAGACAGCCAATGTCCCATCTGAAGTCCTCCTGATGAAGGCTTAAGAAATTCATTCTGTCCTGATCATTTCTGTCTGTGGCCTGGGAATAAGAACACCCCTCTCGAACTATAGATGGAGTGCAAAATTTCTGGTGATTATTAATTGTGTTTACAATAGCAAATAAAGGATGCAGCTTCCTACCCCAAAACAGCCACAGAGAGAAAATGTTAGGTGCTGTACAAAACCTCCACAAAGACATACTTACTGAAGTTGTTTAAAAGCCAAGTAATCAAGACAGGAGAATCTTCTTTGTTTCAAAGCTGAGGAGCTATGAGAGGTCAAGTAATTTACCCAAGATCATGAAAGGATGATGAGACACAGCTGAGAATGGAAATCAAGGTACTGCTTTGATACTTAAACAACCTAATTTTCCTATTGCATGCTATTTCTCATGCCCTGAAATAGGCTGAATTATAGGATTTTCTCTCTTTCATATTGTATGTCCATTGCTGGTTCTTTTACTTTGGTGGAGAAGCTGTCTTAGACATCTGTATGATCAGTCATTAAATCTGCATGACTTTTTTTTTTTTTAATGTTCTAGTAAATGTTTTTCTCTCAGAGCAGATGTAGTTGGTCCTTAACAGCAGTCTGAAGCCTGCGATGCCCATTTGAAGCACGTGGCTTTCCCACCCAGCCTACACCAGCAGCAATATCTGTCGGTCAAATGCTCCTAAGTGGGTACATCACCCTACTGGGGAGCAGTCTATACAAACCTCATAACAAAGCTCTAATGACAAGAACTGGATCCTGAGTGTTCTCCAAAGCTCTCCCCACCGGTGCATTCACTTCTAACTGATGAAATACTCTTCAGATAAATGTGCTTTCTGTAAAGGATTCATAAAAGCCATTCCAATTGGTGTTTTTCAGGGTGCCCTGAAAAATGTAGTGCCACTGCCAACACGCACCCCTTGCTGACTACATGGTATAATGCTGGTGGGGAGCTGGAGCTGAGCTGCTTGTGAGCTTTGTGGGGCTGAAAAACCAGCAGCCCAGCCACTCTTAGCTGAGTCAGATTAACAGTCCCAAAGTCACAGCGTTGCCTAATGGCTGGTGCAAGTTTGCTCTCATGCTGAGCAGTCTGAGCACTGAGCAAAAGTTGAATCAATACTGAGCGTGCTGAAACCAGAAGAGGAATGACTCTAAATACATTTCCAGTCTTAATGTTCTCTGCTTATCAAAAAGTGATGACACCTGGACACTGGGAAATCCAAGCAGGTATTTGCTCATTAACATCAAATGTTTTCTTCCTGCCCCCTTTCTGGTACTGTTTACATAACAAACCACGTGCAGAATACACAGAAACTTCTTCCTTCTGTGCATCCACACGAGCTACTTCTTTGCTGTTAGTGATTACCCATTAAAGAACTGAGATTAGAAATACGTGAGCATGGGGTGGGCAAGATGGCTACTGAAGGAAACTGACCTGCAGCTCAAGTATCAGGTCATGAGAGAGCTATGTAAAGAAGAATCAAAATGGATGTGGCTACCATTGAAGGTGACTGCATCTGAGTAGAGAGTGTAGTTCTTTCTCTCACTGCTATATTTGGTCAAATTGCACTCTATCAGTACAGAAATCAGCTGCCAAGCCTGAAAGACTAGCTCCAGTTACACCAGAAGTCTATAAGGAGCTGGAAACTAAATGTGAGTCTTTTAAGTACTGGAGCATTGCCCTTCTTGCTTTGCTGTCTCAAACACTTTGCTTTCTCTACCTGATTCTGTTATCAGCTTAGCTCATTTCTACTCTAAAAAGGTTTTGTTGATTTTTTTCTTATTTATTTTGTAAATGTTAACCTCTTCAAAAAGTATCCCAAGTGCATTAAATATGTCATCTCTTGCTGCAGAACCTGTTTGGCTTAATAATTAATAGACTGATCACCACTGGCAACAGGCATAAAAGTCAAGACTGTACATAACTGTTCTCTATACTAATGCAATAAAAGTAGGTCTGCTTTTACAGGGGTAATTTTAGCAGCAATCTAAATCAACACCCTGTTGATGATAAGACAAATCTTCCTTTAAACAGAAAGGCAGTGCAAGTGAGCTAGTTAGTATTATGAGCACATTATTGTCTTTACTTTCTGCAATCAGCTTTTATTCATGCTTTTACAATAGGTGTAAATTTTTATATCTCCTTAGGCAAGCAGAAGAATGAACTGAACTTCTAGAAAATTACTTAAAATAGGTGATTGTGTTAAGAAACAGGCAATCCCATACAATGTGTTAAAGGTCAGTGCATTGGAGTGCTGAGTTCTACAAATGGGCAGCCCCACTATGCTGGGGCTGGCAGTCAGGCAGCCAAAAAAGAAAGACTTGACTGGGGTGGTGTTTGAAGTGTGGCAGGGTGTTTTCTATATGGGTGTGTGCTGGGGATTTGGGGAGGGGAGAGAGAGAAAGGTGGGGAAGAATTTCTGTAGGGTGAGGCTGCTGGGTATGTGGAGTAACCTTTCTGTAATACAGCAACGAACATACTGTGCAGAGAGAAGAGCAACTCTGGTAAGCTCTGGGTTAAGTAGTACCAAAACCCCTTTTTCTTGACAGTGCTGCTTTAAAAAGTTGAAAGAAATCACCAAGATCTTGCTGTGCTGCACTTCCAAGAGCGCTGGTGGCACAGAAAAGCTTGTTGCTCCAGATGACTCTGTTCCCAACGTGGTAGCAGCTCACACTTAAATAGCTTTCAAAGGTGGAGCTTTTGGTTTTCCTGTTTTCTAGGTGAGGCCAAAGGAGCCCAGGTCAGTCACAGGATGCCCTGTGTGCCTCTTTTGGAAAGAACAGTTTGGTTTTATGCTTGTGGTTGATCTGGGGACCACCACTTTACTTGTGTCAGGAGTGCAGTTCCTGATGGCTCCCAGGAGAGCCCATTCAGCAGAACAGCTAAAGAGATATTAATGATCCTTTCTGCTCCTCAAATGGCTGAATGGTCCCCTTCCAAAACCAGACCACCCGTGAATCGGTCTGAATGCTACGTGCAGTGTGTTGCTCCCACCTGATGGGACAGCGGTTCTGTGTGCCTGGCTGGTGGGAAATGCTGGGAGCTGCGGCCCTGAGGTGACCCATCTCCAATAGGAACCACTCTCCTGTGTTTTCCCTTCTGTAATCTTTCAATCCACCTTCCTGTCTGACTGCTGCTTTGTAAACTCTCATGAAAGTTGTTTGCAAAATGCTGCTATGGCAATTTTCTAGCAAAAGGAGGGAGATGGTGCAGTGTAACTGAAGGCAATGTGATGCATTACATTATATTTAGCCTTTCCACCTCTGGTCTTTCTTCCTTTCTTTTTTTTTTTTTTTTTTTTTTTTTCTTTTTTTTTTCTTTTTTTTTTTCTTTTTCTTTTTTTTTTTTTTTTTGAGTAACTATTTGAGAATAAGCAATTTGAGGTTGACTGGTCCTTGGCCTGAAGGGCCATGCCAGTATGTCAAGAGATGGCTGTACAATGATGTCTCAATGTCTCAGACAATCTGTATGTCAAGTATTGCATGTTTTGCCAGTCTGGCAGATTTCTCTTTAACAGTTGTTAGTAGCGTAAGTTCAGACCCTAGGCAGGGAAAACCTCCTCTGCAGCCAGTGGGGATGGGCTGAGACATGTCCTGGTTTCTCAGGCCTGCTGCAGTTCGCAGAACAACCCATTGCCATAGATAGGAGCAGGCTGCACCTTCCTAAGTTGCTTAGTCAATTTGGCTCACTTAGCAATGGTAGGATGGGTACAGGAGCATGGCTTGCTTTGTCCTAGAGAGGTGTGTCTCAGGGGACTCTCTAGTCTTCTTCTCTGCAGATGCTGATGGATGGGGCTGGCTCTGATACCTTCTTGCTTTCTCCTTAGGGACTCAAGTGGAATCAGTAGCTCATTTGAGGTGGGCTGCTGGAGAGCTGCTGGATGGCAGTGCAATTGTATTTTGATACCGGGGGAAATCCAGTGCTGATTACCTCTGTCATGGCTGGAATGGGCATGGAGAATTCCTCAGCTGATGGGAAGGAGCAGGGATGGAGGGCCTGTGAATCTGTGTGGCCTTCCACACGTTGAAGAACAGAGGCAAACCCACACAAATCGGCTGACCGTGGCCCATCACAATGGTTCTGGAGTGCCTTCATGGACAAGCACTCTCCAAGTGCACGCTGGAAACAGAAGTTTCAATGACGTGAACTTCTGTTGTGTGCCCTGAAGCCAAAGAACATTTATTTCAGGAAAATCCCAGAGCTAACAGTGATCTTTCATATCCTCTCCTTTTTTTTGAGGCACGTGGTCAGCTCTGGCAGTCTCTGTGAGCTGACCCTTTGTCTTGGTTTTGGCTTTGTTTCTGTCTTGCCTTGGTTCATCGCATGTCAAATTACCTTCATCCTGGTTGCCTGCCAGGATGGGGCATGGGCCAAAAATACAGCAGAGCAGGAGCTACCACGTGCGTGGCCTGCTTCCACTGGCCAGATACAGCTGCACAGTCCAAGCCTGTGGTCCCAAAACTCTTTGCTTGGTCTGGAAGCAGGCAGGGAGCCTCTTGCCGTCAGTGACTCTTTTGACTAAGAAAGCACTTTGTGACTAGTGCTGCAGACCTGCTGCTCTCCAGGCCATCTGTCCAGCCTCTGCTGGAGAAGAGGAACTGCTCGCTGTGCTCTCTAGGCTGTGTTTGGCCGTCCTGCCATTTGGGCAGACCTGCTGCCCTTTTCCTGGCTTGCACATCAATATCAACTGCCTCAGGCAACTACCCAACCCATCTTTCATAGTTCTGCAAAGCAGCCACAGCTTTCCTTGGCATGGCCAACGTCATCTGTTCTGCATGAACGGGGCTGACCCAGCATCTGGCACATCTCCACACCAAGCGAGGGACCGAGTGCTCCAACAGCATGGCTGTGGAGCGGGATTTAGCCACTGTAAGCTGCGGCTCTGCCCTGACATGGTTGCTTTCGAGCTAGACTGAGTCAGCCTTATTCACCATTTCAGTGCATCTGGATCCACAGCGTCTGACAGTCATGGTGTCACATGAGGCAGTTTTTGACTCCTTGTAGCTTCAGTTTCAGTGGTGGCCTCACCCTAGGTGGAAATGTTTTCTCTGGCAGCCAGCACACAGCTGAGCTACCTCTGAGTGCCTGCCCCAGGAGGGCAGGGCTGGATGGAGGTCAATATGTGGGGCAGATCTGCTTCGTGCAGGCGGCAGGTCTCCCCTACCCTGTGCAAGCAGCTGTCCTTCTTGCTCTGCCCTTCCCTAACAGCAAACACAGACCCAGAGCTCGGCCTCTGGCTGGTAAATGAGCCATGGCTACTGAAGAGGCAGCTGGGGCCATGCAAACCTGTGCTATCGCTCACTGGTAACAGCCTGCCTCAATGCGTGTGCTTTGTCCATGCCAGTGCACCATCAGCAATGTGGAGACGAGGCAAGAAAGAGCACTGACATTGCAATTTTCTCCGACTTTAGAAGACTTGGGAATGTAATGGTCTTAGAGGCTCAGAGGTGCATGTTTCTACCTCACTGGAATGTCTGAGATTTAGAAAATCTTCCTGTCCTGCAGCAGAACAAGATGCCTGCATTTTGAAATACTAAAAGACATGTCTTGAGTCAGTCAAAATGTTTTTGATGTTTTATTTCAGTTGTGACCTTTTAGTGTGGGCTTGGAGATTTTTTTTTTTTTTTTTTTTTAAACTATAACTCAACTAAGAGCTTTGAAATGGCATGTCTGAATAATTTTGAAACTTTAATCTCTCTTTTCTTACCTGGAGACAATCTTCTCAATTCCTTTCCCCTGCAAGCCCACAGTTTTCACCGGTCTAAGCAAATATCTACTTCCTGCTTAAAAAATCAGTCAATATAAGCTAAATCTGCTTGATTCAATTAGAAAGGCTCTTTGCAGAGCTGTAAAGTCAGGGAGTTTATCTCTGGAATGCTAAGAGGAGGCAAAGAGGTCACCAATGGACATAAAATTAACCCCAGAAAGAGTTTTTCCTAGCTTCTAGTTTTAAACACTGGCAGTTCTGTCTTTGGACTGAGTCAGGTAACCACAGTAAGAAGCCTCATAAAGCACCTAAAAATTATTTGATAGTGCAACACCAAATGAACAGAGATGTGCATCCACATGTTTTACAGTCCTGACTACAAGCAGAGACATTAACTGCTCATTCACTGGCAATTGGCTCCAAATCCCTATAAAGGCCTTTAAGAAAATGTGCGTTCTTGAGATTTACCACCAGCCCAGTCTCCCCTCGTACTTGGTCTTGTAGCTACTTTAATAATGTGAGATGCAAGGGTATGAGCCACCCAGTGCCTTAGCACCAGAGAAAATCTATTCATTCTTGCAGACCATATTAGTTTTTAACCAGCCTTTACTCCAGCTCTGTGTCCCTAGCACGCAGAACTGTCTCTTGGTGGCAATTCACTGAAATCAGGGGAGTCTCACGGCTGTATCTGTGGATCCATGTCCTAGAGCCTCCTCTTGCCTTTCTGCAGCCCTGTATGCCATGCCACAACGTCAGCTTGGTGCTGAAGCATGACTGCCACTGAACAGGACGATGCCTCCTCTGAGGCTGGCACATTAAAAAGTCTGGATGTGTACATACTCAGCTGTGCTTTGATGATATATGATGCCTCAGCCTGAGGAGGGTCGAACCAAGGTGCAAAGGAAGCACCACTGTCTGGCCCAGATACAGCAGAGGAAATCTCTGCTCTAACCAATGATAACAGACCTCAGCAATTACCCAATTAAAGCTTAAACCCATCCTTAATCAAGACGGTTAATTTAAGAAGCCTTTGGGATTGTTTTAGCGAAGGATGAACTCCTAATCAGCGCAGAGGGAGTTGCTCCTGTTTGTTCCAGGGCTGAATTTGCCCCCAAACTTGCAGTTGCTGATCTTGAGAAAGGGAATCAATCATTAGTTTTTAATAAAGAACTTGTTCCTTGAGAGGTGGGAGGAGGGACCGAAATCATTTCCCTGGATGGTTTGGAGTTCATTAGTGCAGTGATCAGGGGAAGTGTGTGAAAAAAGTGCAGATGAATATTCCTTATTTAACCTCTAAACCAGTAATTCAGAAAAAAAGCAATTTCTTCTAAATCTGAGTTCCAGGTGACTGCCTTTTATCTGAGCTCCATTAAATTATTCCCCTGCTAAATTCTCATGAAATAGGCTGTTTGCTCCAGCAGCTGTTGACTCCCCGAGTTCATTTTGCGACCGAAACGTTCTGGTTTTGTGAGTAACAATCCATCTCCCCCCGGCGAAGTGAGGGGCTAGGGGAAGGTGCCTGTGCCTGGGCTGCAGCTTTCCCCGCTGAATCCCCATTGTTTCAGCAGCACAGAGTGTGGCTGGATGAGCTGTTTCCTGCTCGTCTCCCTGACTGTGCGCAGCACTGGAGTACGACAGAGAAATGTGAGAGTATCTGGTAGCGGTGCTGCCAGACTTTGCAGGAGGCAGTGTCCTCAGCATCACTCATCGCACTTCAGTGTCTCAGCCAGATCTCCTCTCTTCAGCCTCAGTTATTTTTTCCTTCCTCGGTTGCCCTCTGTGATTCTTCCCCAGGGTTTATTTCTGTGTGGCAACCACTACAGCCAACTTTTCTCCTGTCTCCTGTTTATTCTGGACGTGCATACTGCAAGTTTCTTACAGAGCTCTTTCCAAAAATACAGATATATTTACTTTTCCTGACTGTGGTCAGATCAGCGGTTCCAAAATCCCATAGGAATGGAGCATTAGGGGCAGAGAGAAGTGATAAGCTAGCATGCTCTGCATGCCAAGTGCAGCTGGCTGAAAATAGCCTTGACCTTTTTATAAACTGAAGTGTTGTCCGGCCCTGTTTTCACTGCCCTGACGTGTTAATGTGCTGGGGGCACTGGACACAAGAACTGCCTCAGCATTTTTGGGATGCTCTTTGCTTGGGGCATGTTTACCTTTATAGATTTCTTCCTCTGCATGAACTCCGAGGCAAATGAATATTTTATTAAGCTTTTTATATTTCAAGCTATCATTTTTATGGCAAATTGAGCACCCCTGGTATCGTATTGCTTCCCTTCCTTCCTCTCTTTGGTGACCCGACAGCCATCAGTGTGTAACTCCTGCCCTCACGTACCTCACCTTCTCACTCTGCTATCCCCAAGGAGGGTTGCATGTCCACAACCCTGTACGTGTGGCTTTGATGCTAGTTAATAGGCTCTGAAGGGCAGCTCACATAGCTGGAGCACGCTTGGCCCTGTGCAGATATGCAGAAGACCCCAGAAGTTTGGGATTCCCTGCCAAGAGCAGAGCAAAATGCTCCAGCAGCATGGAAATGAGACGGTGCTCCCTGGGGACACCGAGGTGTGGGGGCCCAGATGTCTTCCCTTTGCTGCAGTCCTGCCAACACCCAAGGAGGAGATTCTTCCAGTCAAACCCTTTAGGTTCAGCCCTACAGACAACACAGCTCCTTCTGCTTCTCACCAAAACAGGTGAGAGGAGAGCCAGGCTCTTAATCTCGAGGGACCCAATGGCACCTTATCACATCTTCTGAGTTGCTCTGCCACAAGCAGCTTGAACGTCTGGTTTATCTCCTCTCAAGTGATAGTATGCTGTTTGTCAATCAGCCTTATATAATAACTAACATACCGCAGGTGGTTTTGCAGCCTGAGCATCGGGGCTGAAATAGCTGTCACCTCTGGAGCCCTGGGCCTGAACTGGGGGGGAGATGTTGGAGCTTTTGGGATGCTCAAGGGCTGCAGGAAGGGGGCAGAGCGGTGCCTGGCTGGGTGGCCAGCTGGGTCAGGCTCTGTCCTTCTGCAGCGTACCAACTCTTGAGTAGCAAATTTCAGTTTTACAGTGGATTATGAAGGCAAGGCTGGAGAAAGTGAAATCCTCTTTTCTTGCTTGGGTAATTAAAGAACCCAGGTTATTTTGCCTTGGGAATACATCCCTACCTGCCTGGCTTGCTCCTATTGCAATGCAAGCTGCACTTCAGTGGCAAAGTGATTCTTGTATGCACAGAAAGTGGAGTCTTAACAGCCTCTGAAGTGTTTGGTACGCACAGGAGGACCAGCTTCTCAGAGAGCAGTCAGTACAGCAAGTCTCCCTCCTCCTTGCCTTTCACCAAAGCATAAATCTGATTTTAGGAATTAAGCTGAATCTGATTTTAGGAATTAAGCTGAATCTGAACTCTTGGAAGCATACGGCACCAATTCTGATCACTGATCACCTTTGGTACGTTGGCTTGATGCAGCCAGATTTTGGTGCTTTTGATTCTCCAGCAGGGAACTGTAAAAAAAGGAGGACGCTGTAGTGCTCAGAGAGACCAGGTCTGCCAAGGATAGCTCCAACACAATTCTGCTTTTAACTGTCTGTCCTCCCTGAAGGACCACCCATTTCTACAGGATCCCTGCTCTGGAGCACATGCAAGTAGGAAAGAGAAGCCATCAATAACTCCACTCTTACAAAGGCAGCGAGCCATACAGCACATACAAAAGACCCCTCTAAAGAAAATGAATGAATTAAAGAGTTAATGAATCCTCAGGAAACTTTAAGTTTGCATACAGAAAGCAGAGTGGGGAGGCTCACCAGTACATTTCTCTGGCCAAACCCACAGATGAAGATTAATTGAAGGCCTCCAGGGACAACAAACAGAACAATGTTACTGTGGGGCCAAGAGCCTGTTTTGCCATTTGTTCTCTGCACGTCAGCGTGGTATAGGAGTGCTGCTGTGGATACAAGAAGAAACAACCTTATTCTTGTTCCCTGCATTTACCTCAGACACATTTTGAAGTTTAAACAGTTTATAGTGCTCATTTTTTTGTCTTGGGCTGCTTTACCACTCCCATCATGGAAATCCCTCCATGTAGGGACACTCCGCCAAGACGTTTCTTTGAGACTTGCCGCAGGTATTTCGGTAAGTAACGTGCTTTGATTGTGTTCTGTTCTTTCCACATTCCCAGGCTGAGGAGTGCTTCAGCAGATGGACGTCGTATGAGGAATATTTGTGGGAGTGGGCTGCTTGGAGGCAATAGACCAAAATACCCATGAAAGTGCTCGAGAATAAGAGTTGTGCCAATCTGCGCTGTGAAGCTGTTCCTGAGACGTATGCTCATCCAGATGACAGGCTCTGAAGTGTGTGTTGTAACCTATCTGTCCCGTCATGCCTGCTTATGTTGCTAATGCTGTCAAACTACCTGAAACTGTTTGCAGAAATTACATGATGTACAGTTTTGAAAAACAAATAAACCTAAGGGGAAAAAATGCACTGTTTGTAGGGTAAAAAAGAAAAAAAAAGAAAAAAAAAGAAAAAAAAAAAAGCAAAAGGCAGCAAATGAACAAGCTATTATTATTTATTGTAAATTAATCACTCATCTCCAGATCTGACAAAATAACTCAGAGGAGGCTGGAGTCTCTTTCTGCTCTATTTTCAGCCAGTGCTGGAAGCAAAAGTGCCAAAAATCTCTCTGCAAAGCCTGTTCTGATGAGATTTCCAGCCAGTTTCATGAATCAAGTTGGTTTGGATTAACTGTGAATAAGCCCTTGGGCAGAACTAGCGAATTGTGGGTTCATTGATCACAGACACTCCTGTGCGTGAGACCAGACCCAACACTCAATAAAGGCAATGAGAAACCTCCCGGGGCAGCTTATCCTAGAGCTGCAGAGCCTCTTTGCAGTTCTCTCCAAGACGGCTGGAATCGGCTGTGCCCAGGTGCTGGAAGCTGGACCGCGGTGAATCTTGCTTATGTCCACAGGCCCAAGTTATGGGGTTTTGTATCAGGCTCAGGGGCATTGTACACTGGTCATAAAAAAAAAAAAAAGAAAAAAAAAAAAAGAAAAAAAAAGATGTAGTAAATAAGACTTAGTAAAAGTCAAGCTCATCTTTTCCTCCTGCTGCTCAGATGCCTTGTTTCCCAGCAGCAGTTAACAGGGAGGGATTTCCTTCTTCTGGGAATCCCCTTCTGGGTTTGTTTAACCGGGGGCACAGTTTCAGGGCTGTTCCTGGAGGCTGTCTACGCTGTAGCGTTTTTTAAGTTACGCATTTGTGTTTATCCCCATCAGAACAATTTCTAGTGGTGCTTGCTCTGAGCCCAAAGGTATCCGTAATCAACTCCATGCTATATCTGAGGAGAACGCTGCTTCAAAAGGCCGCCTCTTGGTGTGTGATGTGTGTTTCACATGTGACAGGATACACTAGAAGATCATCTGAGAAAGCCTGGGAACTTTTAATCCTTGAGGCTGAGCCCAGCCATTCACCAACTTCAGTTTGGGATTTGGGGACCTCTGATTCAAACATGCCTTTCTCTTTTGGCATTGAAGCCAAGAGCTGACCATGTTCCCTTTCCAACCCAGAGGAAGCCAGAAGCCTTAAAAATAATAATAATTAAATAAATAAATAACCAGCTTCAAGACATGGATAAAACCTTTCATACCCCCTGTATATTAAGGACATTTAAAAAAACACAAAATATCTACAGAGTAGCAGAACTAGCTATGGAAACAAGTGAGATGAGGAAGAGCATGAATTAATGAAGTTTGGGTCTTCAGCAAGCAGTGGGATAATTATTTAGTGAGATACACCCGTGGACCCAGCTGAGCTGTAGCTGGGTGACGGTGGTGGGAGGCTGCTGGGGGTTGGGTTTGGTGGAGGCTCCTCAGGTGCCAGCGGTTGCGGCTCAGGTTTGCGTGAGGCACAGAAGAGCTGCAGGGCAATGAGTCCAACACTGGGAGAGCTGCTGGCTCTCTTGCTGCTTCTTACGGCCATGCTGTCCTCCTGCTTGTGCTTGCTGTACTTGACTGCAAATCCTGGGCAGGAGATGCTAATGTCCTTGCTGTTTTGTTTTTTTTTTTTTTCTCTCCCTTCTCTTTTGATATGCATTTGTGCATGGGTGCATGCTTATGATCACAACCAACCCATGTCTGGAGGACAGATCTGTAATAGAAAGGGGGAGAATATAGATCTGTAGATTTCCCACTGTATTACAACTTCTCCTTGCCTTTTAAGCCCTTCTAAGGAAGGAAAGTGTTAATGCATTCTCCAGCGTTTTTATCGTTCCTGCAGAATAATCACCATTTTAAAGACGCCTGCCTTGAAATTACAACATAATCCTCTGCCTGACTAAACCCTAAACCCTAAAAATCTGGTGGCTGGTAGATAAAAATCATTGAGAACGATCATTTCATTTGAGGCATCAATAACTTCAGCAGAGCTGCTAGGACAACACTCAGCTGCTCAGAAAATGGCGAAGAAAAATTTCCCGTGTCAAGTAGCTCCCTGCTTGGCCTGCCACCTCCAGCCGCTCTGGCTGAGGCTCCTGCGAGTCAGATTGTCTGGAGGTGGAAATCCACTCCTGAAGGAGCTCAAGGTGTGTGTTTTCCTTCAGGGCTTTTCTTTTAGAGGGTGGATGGTTGTGTGTCTTTTCTTCTAGCCTCTTGGGTAAGTCACTCGCTCTCACAGCCCTCAGTCTGGGGGCTGATGCAGGAGGACAGGCTGCAGTGAGCCTCTTTTTGAAGGAGTCTAGGCTGATTAGGGTCAGATGCTATTACCTTAGGGGCAGTTAATTGAGGGGTATCAATAGACAGCAGGCCATTTATCTCTCTAATTTTCCTTTCCCATCTGTTATTTAATAAAACAACTGAGAGGGAAACTGTATTAACTTGGCTTTTATCTTTAATTCTGTGATTGTAGTAAAAACTGGTGTTTGAGAAGTCACTGAATACAGGATTGGTCCTGTAATTGGTTCTGTAATAATAATAATAAGTTGTTTTTCCTCTTTGAAAATAACTCTGGTCTTTAGTTGAAAGATTTAACTGTTGCTGGCAGTCAATCAGCCAGCACAATTCGGGCTCTGAGCACTTGATTAGAATAACTTTAAGGAAAATTGCCTTCCTGAATCAAGTAAGGATCCATTAACCTGATGAAACAGAGTTTGCTTATCTGAGAGGTTAAGACTGAAAACACAGCCTGGGCTGCATTAGACGAGACCTCTTTTGGAATGGCGTAAAGACAGAAAGTAATAAAAACACCATCTGTCATGTCTAGTCAATCAGATCTAGTATAAAAGAGGAATTATTCCTCTGACTTTACTGTTATTAGATCGTCTGTTTGTTAACAATGGGAAGTGGCAGGAATGCTGAAAACTGGTTCTATTGCCTCAAATTATTTCTAGGTGTCTTTATCTTGGGGAGAATGAATATTAATCTGAGTTTATTCAGCAAAGAAATATTTCTAGCTGAATACAATGCTAAGGCGTTCCATGTTGAGTCTATTTGGTGATTGATTGTTAGATGTAAACCTGAACGAGAGACAGGGAAAAAGTGCCATGTACACTTTGCTTCTGATAGCGAATATTTCTATCAACAAACCTCTTCTTGCAAGTTGCCAAGCACTCAAAGGTTTCTGAAGTCAATTGAATCCATACCCCGTGAGGGGCCCTCTGTGTGTCACAGGGCCAGCGGGGCCAGGTCTCATCGTGTAGTCCAGGCATAGCCGAAGGTCACGTAAAGGGTGACTGCTTTTTTCAGCATGGGTTTATTAAAGCTAATAAACGTTGGTACTAATGGATTTCTGTGTCACTAAGTACCACTGTGGTCTCCTCTGTTTACCAAGGGCTGTGCAGAAGTACTTGGAGACATCTGAAGCTGAATACTAAGCAGCAAAGGCATCAGCTACAGGCACACAAGGTGTCGGGGAGGTGGACAGCCTGTACCAGCATGTCCCCAGCACCACTGCTGTGGTGGAAACACCACCGTCCCTTGTCAGGCTCCAGGGATGAGACTGCAGTGGGTGCATTACCTGACCTGAACAGGCACATCTTTCCCATCACCTGGCAGTAGCTGCAGCTGGCTCATGCTGATGCTGCCTGCAGCCCGTGTGTACAATTTCCATCTTGCTTTTGCTCCCTGTTTGCAGGCAGCTGCTTTCTCCATGGAAATAGGTTTAAGGAGAGAGCACATGGTGGAACTAGTGAAACCTCTGCCAGGTGGGTTTTGCTCTGGTCAGATGCAGATAGGGCTACAAACTGGGCTACAAACTGTCAGAATATGTGAAGACCCAACTTTTTTTTTTTTTTTTTTTTTTTTTTTAATGGGTCTCTAATTGTCTAGCTTTATGCTTCTCTGTCAGGGACCTGATAGAGGGATAACCCATGGAGCTGCTGAGAGCTGCTAGCACTCCCCATCTGAGCAAACTGGTCCCTGTGGTCACTGCGGGAGGAGGCTGAAAAGAAAGGATGGCACTGCCAGCTCATTAGGAGAATGCAGGGAACCAGAGTTAATGAATCTTGGACGAGCCCCTGGCCTGCATGGCCCTTGGTGTGGCAATGGAGGGAGCTGGTCCAGCAAGATCTGATTATAATCTCAGTAGAAATGCCAGTCCCTAGAATGCAGAGGGCCGTATCATATCTGTGCTTGCATCTGGGAGGGGTCACTGCTGTAGAGCTGAGATCTCTCTGGACTAGATCGGCATTTTTTTTATTAGGACAGAGATATTTTAGGGATTTACATGTGCCCTGGCAGCTTGCCCTAATGAAACACTGGTTACACAACAACAATCCAACTTAAGCTTTAGTCAAAAAAATCAGCTGTCCTGATGGTGAGAATACCCTCTGTGTGATGGCAGAGATTTGCAATTGTGCAGTGCGTTACCTCTCCTGACACGGAGAAGCTTGCAAAGAAAAAACAATCAGGCTGTTTATTGTGGATGGAAAAAAAAATAAGAAAGGAAAGGCTGCAATTAATGCTTGCCCTGAGATTCTCCCAGTTCTGTAGCCAGATTAATAAATGAAAATGTTCACCCCAGATGTATGGAAGATTAGTTCTGCTTGTCTCTCGTTTTATGGCCAGTGGGGTTGAGGCTAGGAAACCTGCAAGATTTGCTCATGGTGCCTGATGAGTAGCAGAGTCAGAACTGAATCCTGGCATCCTGCTACCCCATCCAGCAGCCATGCACCCTCCTCTGCTGTCTGACAGCCCCCCAGTGCTGGGCATCCCTGCGAGAGGGCTGCGAGGAACTGAGTGCTTGCAGGACTCCAGCATTTCTCATTACCAGCTGCCCCTTGCTAGCGGTGAGTAAAAGCAGCTTTTTACAGCGGAGCTGGATGGGAGTGGGTGTAGGACTTGCCACCAGGAAGGAGCTGCTGGCCAGCTGAGGGGTCAGTGTGAAACGGGAACTGCCCACGGCAGTATCCATCCCAGAGGCTGGAAGCAAGTGCAGAGAGGAGGGCAGTGCACCCCAGAGGTGACTGAGACACTGGATGCGACTGTCCTTTAGCATTCCTCCAGACCTGAAGCTGCTGCAGGCTGCGGTATCTTCCTCGGTAGCCGTTTTCCCTCTCTGAGCCTGTGGCAGAATAAATCAGTATCTGCTTTTTCTTTCCTGTGATAACACTGAAGGCAGGGAGGGCAGCTTGATGGACAGACTGCTGAGCTGGCATGCATGCGGTTTCAGCAGAGACTGCCTTCATCAGGACAATTTTTCTCTCTTTTACTCATCTCTGATACCTGCTCAGTGAAGTGCCCTGACACCTGCTGCTGAATGGCACTGTGTAAGAACCTGCTTATGACACCACCAGGGAGAAAATGTTCACCAAACAGCCCTCAGGTGCCTTTCCAAAGTCCTGCCACATCACAGCCATTCTTCTTCCTTCTGTGGTGTTGGGTGTGTGAGAGACTAGCACACCTTCTTTGTTAAGTGCATAACAAAGACATTCAGAGTTTGGCACTTACACCCTCAGGAGTCAAACAGCACTGAGTAGGGAGTTAGAAGCTGTGCTCATATTGCCTTTTACATTATTATTATTATTATTATTATTATTATTATTATTATTATTATTATTATTATTATTATTATTATTATTATTATTTTTCTTTCTTTCTTTCTTTCTTTCTTTCTTTCTTTCTTTCTTTCTTTCTTTCTTTCTTTCTTTCTTTCTTTCTTTCTTTCTTTCTTTCTTTCTTTCTTTCTTTCTTTCTTTATTTTCCCAGAGGACACTCTCTGTTGCTGACTTTACATACCTGTGTGAACAGTAAAACTAGGTATGTTTTAATCAGGGGCTGTCTCTAAGAAGTGACTTGCATTCTTTAAATCACTGAAGGGGACATGAAGGCCGAGCAGGAAGGACAGAAGATACAAACATCCCAGGGACCAGACATGTGCTCCTGGGCCCAGATTGCCTGGGGCACCTCTATGTCCATTTTTCTTCATCTTGAATCTGCTGAAACCAGTGCTACCAGTCTGCTCTGGGGCAGGACACTGTACCTTATCGCATGGCATCAAGTACAGCTTGGAACCTTGGGGGCGAAATAGTTGGAAAGGAATACAAGAGGTCGCTTAGCCCCAGCTCTCCTTACTGACAGCCTGAATAGTTACATTATTGCTTGTTTTCTATGCAATATATGTAGCTTTCATTACTTTATACTTACTGTATACTAAATACTTATGGTATTTACATATTGTTAATCACTGCTCTGTTCCAAAGGACTCCAAGTTTAATTCTGGAGTCTAATTCCTGCAATGATTTTTGTGATGCTCCCATCCTAAGAGCCTAGAATGTAGTTTACATTTGTGGCTGTACTTTGTGCTGAGTTTTCTTCTGCTCTTCTCTTCTTCTTTTTCTCTTCTTCTGCTCATCTGATCAGCTCTATATTCTGTGTTTTGCTTGAGCATTCCCTCCAGATAAAGAGAAATATCCTATTTTTTTTCATGGTATGACAGTCTTATAAAAAAGTCCTTTGAAAAGCTGTTTCCAGATGTATTTTCGACCCCCCTAATCTTCTAACACAAGTCACAAGCATTACCAAGAAAACCTTTTTATTCTTCCCAACAACTATTCTCTTTCCATCTTTTCTTTTCTGTTGCATTGTCTGGCCTACAGTGCTCATTCTTCTTTTCTGCTTGTTTTTCACACTGTTTGCCCAGAGTCTAATACTGCTAGCTGTGCCATCCTCTACTTTGTACTTATCTATGGTGCTCATAATATGACTAATGCTCCCTGGATCCTGGCCACACATCCTACATTCTGGATTTAAATCCTCCTTACCATCTATCTTTAATATATCTGGTATGAATAGTCTGCTCTTTTGTAGCCATAATTAAAGTTTTGCTTCAATCCTCCTTTTGCTCACAATTTACCATCACCTTTTTTATGAGATGTCTGCGCTGTTCTTCCTTTCACCTCAACCCATGCATCCCTTGTTGCCCTGTCAAATGATTCATCATCCGTAGAACTTTATTCCTTGTTTCATTTTGGAATTTGATCCACAGATAGCTTGGGCCACTCACTGTTGCACATGCAAGTAGCTACTGCTGCACGTGTCCTTTCACTGTAAGGTTCAGATGTCTCTCAGTGTTTCCCTAGTGCATCCTTTCAGTCTTCTTCCCCTGTTCCCCTGGGCCAGACTTCGTTCAGTTAATAGCAGAATTCTGTAGCAACTGCCTATATGCTTGTAGCCTTGACTATATTTTGTATTTTGAGGAAATGAGGAGAGATACGGAGCCATGAAGCAGGTGGGACTGGGATTTCAGTGCAACGAGGAGGGGAAGAAGGATGTGGGTGGCTCTGGGGCAATGATGTGTGGTGATGGAGACTCCACATTACTGCTTAATGCAGAGAAATGGCTCACAGTGAAATTCTTTATCTGCAGAAAATATCTGGGGCTTTCCCCTGCAAGGGAAATGCCTTAGATCCTTTCTGAAAGGAAGTCACAGCAGTTTAGAGGAGGTTATGGGGAGGAAGCAGAAAGGAATAAACAACAGAAGCAGGCCAGAAAAAAAAAAAAAAAAGTTGATCCTCCTTTAGGTGGCTCATAGCTCTACAGTGTAAAGGGGCTGGGAGAACGGCATGTCCGTGTTATGTCTGCATTCCTGTGCGACACATGAAGAACCAGAAATTGAAGCCAGTGTGTCAAAAGGTGATGAAACCTTGGGTCTTCTCAGTCTTAACTGCTAACAGATGTGCGTAGTTAGGGCCAGCTCTGTAGCTGGTGTACAGCCTCACGAGTCTGTCTGGTTTTATTGCCAGCTGTAAGTCCTGCCTAGTCACAGGTCCAGTCCCTGTTCTCATCAGGTAGTCATCACTTTATTGAGAGATGGTGTAATTACAGTGTAAAGCGATTGCCTCTGAACATCCATGAGAGGTGCCATGCAACCTTGGTTATGGGCTGTAATCATGAAGGTGGATTCCCTGGGACATTTTGGAGATGAACAGAGACTTCAAGATCCAAAATAAATGAAAGTTTAACGATTTTATTGGTGACCAAAGGACTGCTGTTGGAAGTGAAACATTAACAGGAAGACAGAGCGCCAAGAGGTTCAACGAGGGTCGTCTTCAGGCACAGCAGAGCTTGGGGCCTCCAGTGTGCCTGGAGCAGCAGGCATGGCAGAGAAGGATGGCGTGCTGCAAGCTGCAAAGGAAGCCCAAGCTGGTGAGAGAACCTTTTTTAGATTTCTTCTTGCTAATCCTAGAAGAAACTGAAGGCAGAAAGGTACCAGCAGGGAAGAGAAGTTTCTCTGATTGGTACAAAACAAAAATATGGTAAAGTACTATAAAAGTATGACCAGTGTATGTGAATTCAGAATCAGGCTCATTAGAAAGAGACCAGCGTGACTGAGCTGAATATCAGGAAGGAATTGTGCCACAAGATGAATGCAGATAGAAGTGAACGGATCAGCTGAGTATAAACAGGTTAATGTGTACAGCACTGCAGCAGGAAGCAGCAAGAATCTAAGCGTTGTGAATGCAAAGGGAAAATGCAGATTGTCCTCCTGTGGATTTGGGGATCTGAAAAAAACTTGAATGATGAACTGAAAGTTGTAGAATAATGTATTCATGGGAACTTCTGCCTGTTCAAGGCATCTGGTAGCTGAATATTACATTTAAGCATGAATCATCATGCAGATTGCCCACTTGCATGAAGGACAACTCAGAAAAGAGGAAAGCTCACAGAAAGCAGTCCTTGCTTTCATGTTTACCAGTTAAAGTTGTTTAGAACATGATTTTCACAGAAATTCAGGAGGGACAAACTTCAGAAGGGCACCTCATCCATCTGCCTGTCAGTTACTTTTTTCATCTTACCATTGATGAAAATGGAGAATAGTTCATCTCTGTGCTTTTTTTTTTTTTCCCCGATGACGGTTAGGGGTAGCATTTGGTGGTTTTCTTTCCTGAATTTCATCTTAACTGTTCCAAAGCCACGAGGTGGCTTCTCCCATTTAGCAACACCATTTTGAATTAATTGCCTGTTTTCCCCAAGGCTCACCCCATCCTGCTTCCAGACACAAAGACGAGCAGCACACTGGCGGTGCTGATATCCTCTTTGCTCAGGGAGAAGTTGAGGACCTGTGTGTTTCATGACTTTCCAATCTGATGAAAAAGTACTGCTAGCTACCCTGTGAGGGATTTTCCAGTTGCCCACTGTATGGGTATTTCATCTGAACCCTATTTTCCTTGTGAGACATTAGAGACACTGGAGTCAGGATGCATCGCATCCACAGCTGCTGTAGCTGTTACACCACTGATCCTGTCACCAAAGAATAAAACAATCAGATTTGAGAGCACTTTTGCCAATCCAAAATGGCTGTTTTGTCATCCTTACTCTCCTTTTGGTGCTTGTAGAAGGGATTGTCTGATTAGGTGTCTCCCCAGCCATGGAGGAACATGCCCAGGCTGTCCCAACCTGCCTTTTTAAAGACAGGACTGAAGCTTCTCCTGCCTTGTGGCTTAAAAACTACATCCAGCACTTGAAGGAGAAATTCATCAGGTTGTAAAAATTTGAGCACATTTTGAATATCCAAGTATTCTTTAAGTGTTTTTTTTTTTTTTTTTTTTTTTTTTTTTGTCACATTTCACCCATATTTAACTGGTTCATTTTAATGGTGTTAAGCATCTTGGATATTTTATTTTATTTTTTTTTTCTTTCTTTTTATTTTAAGTGAAGACAGACAAAAAGAGCACAACATTTCTGGCTTCTCTGGATGAGCTTTTGTTTGCTCGTTTTCTAGTTTAAATAAGACTTTCATTTCCCTTCCTCTTTCTCCAATATTGACAGTATTTCTAACACCTTTTCTTATTGCCTTTTGTGTCCCCCGCTAGCTGTAATTCATTTTGTGCCTTAGCTTTTCAGCCTCTATCACTCTATGCTCGGTCTGTTTGTTTATACTCATTTCAGAAATGCCACCTTATTTCCATCTGTGGTACAATTCCTTCCCGATTTTCATCCCAGCCACACGGGTCTCCTTCTATCGAGTTTTATTCTGAAATCACTTGTATCTGAGTTGCTTGCAGATTTATTCTCCCTAACTTGTTCTCGCTGTTTGGCATGAGTTGCCATTTATTTCCAGACGTTTGAATTCCTTTTCTGCCTTTCTGTCTGAGAAAACC
Organism: Aythya fuligula; assembly: GCF_009819795.1. Taxonomy (NCBI): domain Eukaryota; kingdom Metazoa; phylum Chordata; class Aves; order Anseriformes; family Anatidae; genus Aythya; species Aythya fuligula. The sequence continues at coordinate 25,186,391 of NC_045564.1, read as the reverse complement.
TCCTGGCAGCTAATGGCCTAAACATCTCTGCAGTGTATTTGACAAGTAGCATGTTAATCCCGCCGACTGATGTGTTTTTTCATGCTAGTATTAAAAAAAATCTTTTAGCTTATGTAAAGCACAGGGCTGCGTACGCACACAGAAAATATAGCTGCAGGATGCTGAAAATATTAAGGTATCGCATTGCTTCGGTGTGGGAGCCCTGCAGAAGGGATGAGAAACCTTTTCTGTCTTGCTTTTGTTGTAGTCCTTTAATAACTTGGCTGTGTTTGCCCTGCTCACCTGCGCATGACAGAATACAGCAGGCTTCTACTGGGGATTGTCTGGAGATACTTTGGCTAAGAGATACCCCCAGCCAGCTCAAAAATATTCCTGCTGCCTTCTACACGGTGTTAGGCTGCAAGGACTCGAGTACGTGCTGGCCTGGCGGGCAGGAGACAGGACCACAGTGCTCAAGGTCTGTTCCTTGCACTGCCCCCAGCTTTGGGTATGCTTTTGGGTCATTCTCATGGGTTTAGTGAGTTCTAGCTCCCTGGATGCTGTTTGTGACACCTGAGAAGTGACCCAGGTGAAAAGCAAAGTTGTATGGGAGTAGGAAGCGTAGGAAGTGTTTGTCACGTAGGGAGCCCATAGGAAGCAGAGATGAGGTTTGGGGCTGCTCCTGGGTGCTGGCCGTGCCCTCAGATTAAACTGTCCCCAGGGAAAGGCAAAGTCATTCCGGGGAGCTGGTGTGGAAAGGTACCCCGGGTCAGCAAAGAAATGATTTAACGCGGTGCAGGCATCCGTGACATCCAGCGTCCGAGGGTTTGGTGTGATGAGCGTTTCAGTGGCCATGACTCGGGACGGGTGTGTGGCTTTTCAGTGGAACGAGACCCCCGCAGAACAAACCTGCCATTACCACGCTGGGAGGGAGATGCACGCCTCGCCCCTCAAGCTGCAGGCTCCAGAGGTGGCTGGGACTCGGGATTTTTATGCAGCTCACATCTGTTCAGCATACAGTGCCATGCTGGGCTGATGCACGTAGGATAGCTGGGGGCATGCCAAGCACACAGGAGGTCTGTGCCACAAAGTGCTGACAGCCCCAACCTGTGAACGATTTCGGCTGCGCTCCCTGACTCTTCCTGAACTCTGCAGTTGTCTTTCTTAGCGGCATCTCCCTCCCCTTTCGGCCCTGGCTGCAGAAATGTGCTCAATTAGGGTTAACTCAAACTGAATCAAACTTCATGCCTGAGGTTGGAAATCTTCCCAGTCAACTCACCACAGCCACATAGCATGGTGGGAGACAAGGCGAGAGGGGAGATGAACGCTTTTCAGAGAAACGAATCCAAGGAAACTTTGTTCACTTTTATTTCTGCAGGAGATGATCCCCCCAAAGGAGATTTCCCTGTTCAGAAAAAATCCCCGGTGAGTGTTACAGCTGGTCTCCTTTTCTTTGCTTTCTGCTCAGCTTGCTCTAAACATTGCAAGATCTCTCTGTTCTTTCCTCTTTTGTGCTCTAGCTAGAGACAAACACCCTTTCTTGCAGAGAGTTGAAATAAGCATTAGCAACTCAAGGCAAAAATCCCTCCACTAACCTGATTAAGTTAAGAAAGGACAGCTTAAAGGGGAAAAAATGAGCTGTCTGTGTCTTTGGGAAAAAGGGTAAGGGTTTTCGCTGCTGCCTTTTTCCTAAATGCTCCTTTCCTTGTGGGAAAAGACTTCCTGCAGTGAAGTGAAGGGGGTGTTGTGAGTTGGAGGGAGGGAACTGGGCTGTGCGTTTGCTTAGTTTGATGAGACACACAAGGAAGAGTCCCCAGCTTCTGCCCAGCAGAAGGAAGGACAGGGACGGAGGACAGGCCACTGATGCCTGTGCCAGAGCTTCAGGTTTGCAGCTTTGGCTGTGAGCTAGAGCCAGATTCAGCTCCTTGTTCTCTTATCTTGTAGCTTTGATGTTTGTTTAGACTCTCAGGCTAATTCTAGTTGGGTGCTTGGCCTTAAAATACTGTACGCTGCATTGGTCTGGGGAAGAAAAGGGCTCATTCTGCACCTGCTTTGATTTGCAGAACTATGTGGTAATACTTGCTGTTGCAGTCAGTCATGTCATTAGCAAGCCAAATCTTGAGCTCACAACGTGAAGTAGTGTGCAGACAGTAACTATCTGCTATCCACAGCTCCTTAGTTCCCTTTTACAGCGAGCCAGCAGGAGAGAGGGGTGAAAACAAATATCTACTGGCACTTTAAATGACCTTTTTTTTTTTTTTTCCCCTCGAAGACATAGACTATCAACTTCCACAGTATCCTTAAGAGCTCCGTAATCCCTCAGATCCCAGGCTTACCGTGGTTAGCTAGGCACAGCACAGTACCTGTGTACTCCCGAATCCAGGCTTAGCCTATTTGCTTTTGCTGGGGCTTTCTGCTGAGCAAGGTCCTTCTCTGCAAAAGCCAGCATACCGCGTCCAGCTCTCGTCATGGATGAAGGCCGCCCACTTTTGGATGTCCAGGCAGGCCATAGGCAGGTCAGTGATACAGCAAAGTGATTACCCCAGGGATTCTGTGTGTGCTGATGCTGTCTCATGGTGTACAGGCCAGGTGGAAGTATCCCTGCTTGTCAGCCCCTTGCTCTGTGCTTGTAAGCAATTACTCAAGGTGCTGGCTCAGGCACTTGGGCAGGTTTGGCTGGGAAGTCACTGCCTCCTGCTCTCCTTTCCCTGCTTGCCCCTATCCATCGTTTTGAGGTGCCTGTCCCAGAGCAGGAGTGGCTGGAGTGGTTTTCTGTCGCTGCAGGTCACAGCGAGGCACGTGGTGCCTTCTCCTCTTGGAGCTGAATCCAGCAGGGCTTGTGCCTCAGGTGTGGAGCAGTGAGCTCATGCAGCAGCGACCCCGACATCTGGCTGCCTTGGTTTTGTAGAGTCACACTCTGCATCTCCATCAAATGATATTAAATCTCATGAGTACTGAGAGAGAGGGCTGTGAAACAGAGGAAGAAAAAATATCCCCGGTATATCATTTTACTTCCAAGTTCAAAAAATGCCTCCAAGCACCCACAGGAAATATTTGCCTCTTACAGCTTTTCCTCTTTATTATGAAGAGCTTGTTGGAGAAAGGTACTCTGTGTGTGTCTGTTTCTGTGTTTGTGCATTTGCAGCTTATATACGCTACCGTTTTTAGGCTGGTCTCAAAGCAGGAGGCCCCAGTGCAGTTTCCAAGGGAGCCCACTCTGTCTTACAAGCCATATGTTGAGCACGATGGTTTCAGCGTAAATAATAAATGAAATGGATAATTACATATTTATTCAAGTAAAGCAAAGAAGCCAAGGATTTCTTTATAAAAAGGCATTCCACAAATAGTGAGAGAAAAATATCTCAGAAAAGGACAAAAATATTTGTCTTTAGAGATGCTGGGTTAAGTAATGGAAAGTGGGTTTTGGTTAGGGGTGTTGGTTTTTCTGCAGGCAGCCAGCCTCTTCTCTTCTGTGGCTCTTCTGTAGTCTCGAGCAAGACAGCATCATTACCTAGAGTCTTGTAACCTCGATGCCATTGCTTGGGAAATCCAAATAAACTTAGATCTCGTGGTGGAATTAACCTGAATAAACATATCTCTTTTCTTATCTCTATTTGCACTTGGGGCTCTGGGAAGTGCTACAGGAATTCATTATTTCTGACACGAGGCACAGAAATGCATATGAAGGGTTCATCTCACTTCACAGGCCCACACCATGGCTGTTTAAAAACATGAATAAAAACGCAGCTGGTAATCTCACACCCACCTCATCCCGCACCCTGTGCAGGGCCAGCCTGTCTCCTCCCCTGGCTGGCAGGGCTGGGCAGTGCTGTGAAATCCTGCTCTCCCTGCGGCAAGGCAGCAGAGTTAAGCAGCTTCCAGCAGCTCCCAGCTGCTTAGCTGGGACTGCCGGGGGGCAGCAAGAGGGCTGGGGGCCCGCACAAGGTCGTACTAAGACTCTGCTGTCCAAATGCTGAGTATTTCACTCGGAAAGTTCTGATTTTAGCTGGAGAAAAGTTGGATTCGGTGGGAGAGTGGCCAGGCTCAGACAGGTTTGAGAAGCCTGTAGCTGCTTTGTTTAAATTTTGATTAATAAATTGAATTATCCATAACTATGCCGGCATTCTTAGAATATGCAATAGAGGCTGCAGCTGATGCTCTGCCTCAGGGAACGTGGTGGCACAGTTTGATGTGACAGGGTGCAGACACTGAGGGCAGTGGTCGCAGGGGAAGGAGCAGCTCCAGGTGGGAGCAGGCAGCAGCTCCCTGGGGGCTGCCAGCTGCTGAAGCAAGGCCTGGTGCGAGGAGGGGCAGCTTTTGGGGGGAGGACAGTAGCTCCATGTGAAGTGTGGGAAGAAAAGGCATCTGAAGGAGGTGCTGCATCTCGGTGGGGTTTTATATTGCACCAGAGAGGTGGTAGGACCCTTCCGCTGGAGCTGCAAGCATGGGGGCACTAGCTGGTGGTCTGTGAGTCCTCATGGGATTCCTTACCAGGCCATCACCAGTCAGGCTGATTCACTGGGGAGCCCTGACCAAAGCAAGACAGCTGTGGGGTCTCCTCACACCTGTGAAGGTTGAGGAGACCCATCCCACGGGCCATACAGACAGCAGTGAGCACTTGGGTTTGGGACTGGCCTCCTCTCTGCTGCCCAGGCACTGTGGGTAAAAGCTTTCACAAGGCTGATGCTTTCTGGTTTGTTTCCTGCAGAAACTCTGTGGTTCCAACTACCCCCTGAGCATTGCCTTCATTGTGGTGAACGAGTTCTGCGAGCGCTTCTCCTACTATGGCATGAGAGGTATGTGGCTATGTCTAGGAAGAGACTTGTGCATCGCTGGGCTTTTGTACACACCAGCCTGGTGTTCCGGGATTGTGCTGTATGTGGTCATGGTTGTCTTTCAAAGTAAATTGGTATTTTGGGATGCAGGCATGAACAATGTGCCCTAACATGGAAGCTAAACCTGCTCAAAGCAGCAGTAGTGACTGCAGACCTCCAGTGTCACTTCCCATTTAATTTTTGATATGATTTTCTGTCTTGAATGTGGTTTTCCAGTGTGTGATGTGTTACAGTTGTGTGCAGAGTGTTGGAGGACTGAATCATACAGGCACATAATTTGCAAATAGAAAAAACGCATAAACAGAACTACAGGTTAGGGTAGGATAAGATAGAAAATATAATTTCCAGCTAAACATAAATGTTTATGAGCAAAGAAAGCCTGGTACTGGCATATCTCATTTGAGCATTTCTGTGTCAGGGATTATGAGGAACAGGTCTGAAAGCACAGATCTTTCCACAACAGTGCTCGTAGCTGCTACACAAATCAGTGTTTTTCTTGTCACTGTGATGTAGTTTCCTGCTTACCTGCAGAGATGCACATTAATTACCTGATGTGGTCTGTTTGCTTCCTTTTAGCTGTCCTGACGCTGTATTTCATAAGCTTCTTCCACTGGGATGAGAATCTCTCCACTGCTGTGTACCATGCCTTTTCCGCTCTCTGTTATTTCACACCTGTCATTGGAGCCATCATGGCAGACTCGTGGCTGGGGAAATACAAGTAAGTAAAGTCATGTCTCTAATTCATACAGGATACATCTACACCATGCAGTCTGCACAAGGTTCAGTGCTGCATGTGCTCCTAGTTTTGAGCTTGCCCAGGGTGCGGCGAAGACGTGCTTACAAAGGTCAACTCCTCTGTGTTAAAGGATGAACAGCTGAGCTGTTTGCTCACACTGTTCTGTGCTCCTCTTTTTCCCAAGGACCAATGGGCAACAAAGTTCAAACAAATTAAATCACCCCAGGTTCCTCCACCCTCCTTCCCCATGCACCTCAAGGAAGCTAAGGTGTAGTGGTTAACCCTCAGCTTGATGAGATCTGTTGCTGAGACAGACTCAAGGATGGTGAGGAAGCAGTGTCATCTTCTGGATCTAGTGGTCTCAGATGCAATGACACTAATTGTACCCACTTACTTATGCTTTCTCAGCACAGGGGATGTATGAATGCACACATTTTTTGTCCCAGAGTAACCCAGGTTCATTCAAACCATCTCCCTTAGCACATAATCAGGTAAACTCTCCCTCAGAAAATCAAGGAGTCCTCCCTTAGCCTGATAAGTTGTGGGACCATCATCTGCCCAGAGTGGTGGTGAGCAGCTGGATGCAGGACATTCTTTCCTTGGCACTGTCTGTTCGCTGCCTGAGGAGTCTTGCTGTCAGAGTGATGAAGTGCAGCTGAACCTTTCTCTATAGGACTAAGCGCGTCTGGCAGGAGAGCCTCAACATGGAAAAAAACAGCTGCAATCTGCCTTTTCAGCAGAGAGCTTTTAAAGGGACATCAATATTCTTCTTTCTTTGTGCTCAATTTTAGTCATTCTCCTGTCCTTTAGAATGAAAAAACAAACAAAAACAATTGGGAATTTTATTAACTTTATTGTTTGAGGTTTCACCTAGCAATGTTCGTTGCTTTTTGAGGGTATTTATCTTGCAGCAGGATGATGTGAGAAGATAAATCATTATGCAGATTTTTGTGCGTTAGATAAGAGACTTCCCTATGTCTTAATGGGTGTTGGCTTTTACTGTAGTAGCTGGGCCTGGCAAATGCCAAGGACAGGATAACAGATTAGAGGGGCTTTTAGGAATGATGTGCTGTGGCTCTAAGTTAGCTGTTGCAGCCAGGGTCTGGATGTGTCAAGGATCACATCTGTGCCACTAGTTTGGATGTGGCAGTCAGGCGGGTTGAGTGTGGGCAACAGACCCTACAGATGCCTTCCAGTGTAGGGATTCAGTTAAGTGCATGCTACAAACTGCCAGTTAGTAGTAGTCTGGAAAATGAGTTGGACTTGAGCAGTGCTTGCCTACTTGCAATCTATTTGCATGATAAGACTGGAATGTTTTTAGTTTATTATGCCCAGCAACCTCTGCAAAGAAAATAGGGTCTCTCCCTCCTTAATCTCAGCCCATTTGACTATCTCTTTCTTCCACTGTGCTCAGTGCTGACACAGAAAAGTTATAGGTGTCTGCGATACCAGAGATATGGACAAAGCAGTTCCTTGTGCATCTGCCAAGTAGCCCTTCCATATCAGGAAGCACAGGCACACTCTGTTTTCAGATCATACATCACCCAGCACCTTCAGTCACTGCTGTTTGCTTTGTTCACAGGACAATCATCTACCTCTCCATTGTGTATGTGGTTGGACATCTGATCAAGTCCGTGGGTGCAATTCCATCCCTGGGCAACCAGGTTGTTCATGTGTAAGTAGCTGTCAAAGCCATAACGCTGTAGGAGGTTGCAGTGGTAGGTGGTTGACCCAGGACTGTCATTTGTTTCACCTCCATGAGGACAGCAGTCTGGGGACCATGCATGGGTTGCTCTTATCAGGGAAGGGTTTGGGATGTCTGAATAAGCAGAAGAGGGTGTTCAGAGTGAGAATGCAGCAGGAGGAGTTGGAAAACACCGCTGAGACTGAGCCCTTTGACACAGGGACTTCTGACCATGCCTGTCTGCTACACCGTGCTACTGGAGTTTGGTTTCTTCCATCCAGCTTCCTACACCAGCCTCCTTCCTCCCTCATTTTCTCATCAGTACTGGTGCTCAGATCAGCAAGGTCCCCTTGTGTGCATGGAAACACAAAGCCCTAAATACACGTTTTCTGATGTGTGACAGAGGAAAGGTCTGTCGCCTCCAGGGTGCTGCCCTTCTTGCTCTCTAGATTCCAAACCGATAGGAATTTCAGAGTAGTTCTCCAGCTGGTGTCTCTGAAACCACCGTGCTGTTTTTGCCTAGGTACTCGGGGCTCTAAAAATACGCGCATGCAAGCAGGAGCTTCTGGTTTACAGAGCAGCTTTTCTTTTTTCTTTTGTCCCAGACCTGATGCTTGGTTCCATACAGACATTGCTGTCGGGCCAACAATGGGATTTTGAGGAGCACTGGGAGGTGGAAAGCACCCAACAGTCTAATTCAAACAGTTTTGCTTCAGTTATTCAAACTGGAAGTCCTATATGCAAAGGCTTTGTTTTTCTTTTTTTTTTTTTTCCTTTTTTTTCTTTTCCTCAATTGATCTCTGTAATCTTTTGTTCTCAGATGAGTGAAAAATAATCCCTTGATTCTTCAATGTCTGCTACGTCCACTGGGCCTTGGAACAGTACGACACTGACAAAAACGTTTTGGTTAATTGACTGATACTGAATACAAAAATGAGGATAACTAATAACTATTTTTTTTATTATTATTATTTTGCTACTTAGCTTGCTTATCATCACTGCTGATGTGCAAAAGACAGTGATATCAGAGGAATTGTGGTTGGGTGACACTAACATGCTCTCCTAAGCACTGGAAAGGTTCTGCAATGGTGTTGTTTTTGTTCTTGCATGAAGGGTCCTGTCTATGGTTGGTCTGTTTTTGATCGCCCTTGGAACGGGAGGTATCAAGCCCTGTGTCTCTGCATTTGGTGGGGACCAGTTTGAAGAGGAACATGTAAGACTTCATTTATTTCCTAAACTCTGCAGTGTCTGGTTACGTTATGAGGATGTTCTTGCAATCAGATTCTTTTGTATTAGAATAAGGTCCCATTTGCTAGGAAAAGATGTAGTAAGATGGTTTGCGTGAGACTTGAAAAAATTGGGATGGTTTAGAAAAGGAAAACAATAATGGAATGGGATTGATATCAGGAACAATAGGTCATAACTGCATCAAATAATCCAAATGTTAATTGGATGTCAGAGTATTTGGAAGATCCTGTATGGCACAGCATGGAAAGGTAGCTATTTCAGAACCAGCTTAACAGGTGTGATTATAACACACTGCAGTGCAACACATCAGATGAAAGAGAAAGTTGTATCACCAGGCTCTGTGCTTTCCTGGGAATTTTCCCTCAAAACAGGCACCAGTCATAGTCTGTCTTAGATGTTTTTCAGAAAGAACTGCAGAAAATTGTAGCCTTTCAAAGAGTTTTAGTACCAAGTGTAGCCAGAATGTTTTCTAGTTGTTCCAGAATGGAAAGTTCTGAAGAGCTGGGAAACTGTCTGTACTGGATCCTGTTAATGGTAATCCAGTTGCTTTATATCCTCATTCTCCATCACGAGTGTTTAGCCCCGGCCCTCACGTCCTGTAACCACCAGGGAGAATGTTGAGCTTGAAGAAGTGAAGTGGGTCAGAAAGTACTACTGCAAGGCAAAAAGCATCATTTTCAGATTGACCTGAAATTAAACACTTAGATTTATGTTGATCTAACACACAAAAATTTCAGTTTTCTCAAAGACAGTATTCAGATCAACGTCTTCTGTGAATGGCATGAGTCTCAGAAGGTCTCTGCTACAAGGAAGAAAATAAGTGTTTGAGTCTGACAAACAGCCTTTTAAAATCAATAAGGATTATTTAGGATTGACAGTAGGAAAAGAATTCCAGAAATAGGTCAAGAAAAGTACTGAGAAGGACTGGGACCTTTGGAAGATGGAAATCTCTGTCAGCAGAGGCATTGAATAAGGACACTAGAATAATGGTCTGTCAGGAAAGGCACTAGTGGAGCTGGATAAGGGATGGCCCCTTGGCCTTGGACAAGGGATGGGAGCTCTGTAGGGCAGTTTGTTGTTTGTCTATTGCAATGTCCCAGCATGTAGTCAGCATTTAACGAATAAATAAAACAGACCAGAATGACAGTTTCAAAATGTGGAGAAGCCTTGTTCTTTCTGCACATGAACTCTGTCATACTAAAGTGATGAAGCTTATGGTTGAATAATAAGGGGTAACAAAACCCAGTATGTTTCATGGTCACTTTTTCAAAGCAGATCCTTCTGCAGGAGGGCCCATCCTGTGCTGTCCGTCAGCCCTGGTGCTTTAAAGGATGCTTTGGAAGAGGGAGCAGCAATCAGCTGGTGGTCACCAGCCTCCTCAGTCTCCAGAAGCAGGCTGGCAGTACAGCACATGTGCTCTGGGAAAATGCTGCGTGCATACCAGCATGTGGGCATCCCAGCTCACAGCGCTAATAGCTGTCCCAAAAGGATTGTAACAGGTGTTACAGCAGCATCTTCAGAAGTGCTACTTCTATGAATATTAATGATTAATAATGTTTATCCAGCATCTTTCAATTACCACCTAATTACAGTATGATAATATGTACCACTTATCTTCAGAGTGTTTTATAGACTTCAGCTAATGAATCTCAGCACCTCAGTCAGGCACAGGATATTATTATCCCGAACTTACAGTCACAACTGAGTTACAGAGAAAAACCTGAATTGCCTGTGGTTGTGTGGGACTGTGCCCATTCTCCAGCAGTCAGACTACACCTCTCCAACAAATTTATCAAACGCTGAGGCTCAGACATTCCTCTGTGTGTTGCCTTCAAGGGAAACTAATTTAGAAAAAGAAAACTGTAAAAAGCCGTCTGATAAGGACAATATGTTCTGCTCTATTCATTCTTTGCAGAAAAGAAAGTTTGTATTTTACCATTTTGAAATTACTTTGCCTTTCAGAAGAAAAAAAGGTTTTATGCTGTGCAATAGGAAATTTAAGTCTTTAAAATAGGAATGAGAAGTTTTGATTTTGTAAAGGTTTGGGGCCAACCAGAATACTTTTCTCCCCTCCAGAGTGTTGTTCTGGAACACTTCCTATGTCTTTCATCTTCTGCTCCAGGTAGGGTGAAATAATGAAACGAAGAATTTGATTCCCCCTCAGTTTTCAGGACACCAATAAACTTCAGCTGAACCCTTAACTGCACAGGCTTAGTTGCTCAATCTGGAAACTAGGGATGTGGTAGTTCTGTGTATAAAATTAATAAATAAATTTCCCCTGCAGTTCCCACATAGAGACAAATTTAGGTTTTGAGGCAAATGCGCACCATTAGTCTGGTTTTCTTTAGAGTACTTTGTAAATTCTTGGATCTGCCAGTTTGAGAACTGTACTACTACAAACAGTGATGGAGACTGATACAGCAGGAGATCAGATAGGGAAAGCAGATTTATCTGCAGGAGATTTCCAAGCATTCTTGTCTATAGGATTAGCAGTCCAGGCTAAGAATGCTTGAACAAAATTGTATTTATAATATGATATATAAATGCACAGGCTGCTGTGTCTATTAATTAAAGGCCAAAGCTGCTTTCAAACAGTGTGGTATGGTTTTTAGGGTACTAAATAGCTTTCTCTTTGTTTCTTTCTTTTTTTTTTTTTTTTTTTCCCTGTTGCCAAGGAGATCAGGATTATCATACATGGTACCTTTTCCTCAAATTAGCTAATCCAAATCATGTTACTAATGTATGTCTGCTCCAAAGATTAAGAAAGTAAGGAAGGAATTTGGGTGTAATTTACAAGCTGCTAGGTCGTTAGTTTTGTACTCACTTCTGCTTCTCTGACCATTTTTTCCATCTCTGGAATTTGTAAATGTGTGAAATAAGATGCCCCAAATCACTGTCCTCTTATCAGCACTCTGGTTTTGGTAATGGTTGCTCTAGACTTTATCACGTCGAGAGCCGTGTGCTTGAGTCTTGCTCAGCTCTCAGAAATCCTGAGTTGTTCAGATATGAGGGGTTATAGATATGTCATAATAATTTGAATAGAAGAGGTCAGGACTGAGGACTCTTCTGCAGTACCCATATCAAGCCACAGCAGGGCTGTTCTGTGACTGGGAGAGTTTGTTGAGGCTACCGATTTTTCTGGATTTCTTTATGGTGACAAATAACTAGTCACAGAGGTAGAATGAAGAAGAAAAATTACTTTTATTAGCCTAGCAGTAGAAAACAGCAGGTAACCAAAAATTTTGTCGAGGACAGAAATGGAATTTAGGAGGCAGTAAGATTCATTGCTGTTTGCTGTTCACCATAGAAACAAGAGATAATGATTGTAAGGCCTACCAGTTCCTTAATCCAGGATAAATCACTTCTGAGTGACGTATGGATTAGATTCTGAGATGTGCTAGGAAATAAAATCCTGCAAGAGCCAAAAACTCAAGTTGATGGGATCTTCATAACTGTGCTGGGGCAAGACAAAAAGCCCTTCACCCAAGCCAGAGGACACCCAACATCCCTGGTGGGTGCTGGTGAGAGGTGATGGGACTCAGCGTCACCTTCCCGGTACCCACTTCACAAGGTGACATAAAGAAAGTCCTCCTGTGCTCTCCTGTCTGCCCACCTTCCCTGCAACGATCTGCTGTAATAAGAAGCTTCTTGCCAAACAAAGTGCCTGTTGGCTGCACCATGGTCATTTTGGGATCCCAGGCTTCATTCCTTATGAGATGTCCTCTTTATGTGTCTGCAATTCTTTGCATTTTCTTCTGTTTTCCAGCCTTGTGACGATTGTTGTCTAAGGGAGCAAGATGTGTTTGAAGGAGAGGAGGCAAAACCAGACCTCTGGGGATCTTCCTCACACTGAGATAAATTAATGTTTCCTGGTCAAAAACATGCTCAGGTCAGAGAGATGTGGCTCTAGGTGCCCCAAGGAGCTCTCTGCCAGGAACCAAGCCATGTCCCCGGCAATTTGCCCACTACCATCACAGGACGTGGTGACAGCTGGGAGTGAAGCCTAAATACACGTAAAACATATCATCTGCCTGGGCGTGGGCTGTTCTTAAATGCTGGTTTCCCCAGCTCAGATGTCCAATAGCTGGTGATACAGAGGAGCGTGGTGTAGGCGAGGTTGCCTTCTCTTCTTTCTCCACTCTGCTGGCCCACCCAGGAATGGGGAGGAGGTTTAGCACTGTGGGTGCATGTATCTGTGCAGGTGTGTCTCCCCTGCAAGCAAGGAAAGACTGCTTTGGAGTGAATCCCTTCATACATTACTTCTGTGGAAAGCACCAAACTCTGCATCAAGTGTTTGAGTGCCTCCAGATTGGGAATTATGTGGGAGTCAAGAAGATCAACAGGAATCCTTTGGCTGTACGGACTGTAACATGTTACAACATCAGCTGAATTTTGAACTCTTCCTCTTGGAGTTCAACCCTCCATCAGGCTCTTGAATTTGCTTCTGTAGATTTAATTTACCCTATTAGTTTGAGGTTGACTGGCCTTAGGTTGGTAATCTCCTGCCTGTTGGCTCCCTCTCATTTGCTGCCACTCTCTCATCTATGCTGTCTTTAACAACCCCTCAGTCTATGCAGGTTTCTTTTTCTATTTTTACATAGGAAGAGAGGAGGGGAAAAAAAGAGCTCAGACATGGGAACAAATGATGAGCTTGTCAAGCCACGCCAAATTGGATTGAATTAGGTGCCAGAGGATCTGAATCATGCTACTTGCTCTGAATAAGTAAATGCTCTCCCCTTCCAATCCCACAACACTCTCCAAGCAGTGGCTTTTCTTTCGAAATGCCAAAAAGCCCCAAAGCGCCTCTTAAGTAACGTGAGCTGATTTGTGTGAGCTTTTACCATCACCTGAAGGCAAGCTTGTTTGCTTAACATTTTATGCACTGCGTGTCAATATTTACCCAGCCTTCCTAACAAGAGAATTGATAGCGTTCAATTTGCAAGCCCGATGCTGTGCATTAGCCGTGACATTGATATTGTCTTCTCTTGTTTTAGACCTCGGAGAGAAGCAAGTTTTTTTCCGTCTTCTATTTATCCATTAATGCTGGAAGTTTGATCTCCACGTTTGTAACTCCTGTATTAAGAGGTCAGTGTTGATTTAGAATAAGACAATAAATTAGCTGCCCTCTGACTACTCTGCTGTGCATTGTTAGGCTCTTATGACAACTGAATGGCAGAAATTACATTATCTCTGGATTGGCCACTGTATTGCATTTACGCCTTGTTAATCCTGCCGTAGCAGCGTAACAGATTTATGGTACTAGCAGCAGACAAGTCACAAAAACCACGTTCCCAGCTGTATTTCAAAGCCAGCCTGAACTGTAGAATTAAAATATGGGAGGTGGAAAGAACTAAATGGTCAGCTAATCCTCCTTCTGGCCAGTGAAGGATTGTTCCCTGTCTTGCCCGTAGGTAACCTGTGGATGGGAATTGATCTTTGGCATCGAGGGCAGGCACCAGGACCAAATGAGTTATCGGGGCCGGTTGTGGAGCCTCACCTTCTCCCCCCCACAGGGCACTGCTGACTGCTGAAGGACTCTGTCCTGGCACCCAGGCATGTCTGCTGGGATCTGCCTGCAAGATTGCAGCCCTGAACAATTAGCCCTGAGGACAAAGCACAGGCCTCTGCCCCACTTAAGACCTACTTTACATTCTAGCCTTGCTGCTGTTTCCTTCATTGTATTGTAGTGCCCAGAAACCAAGGGATTGGCGTGCTGTAAATACAAACCCAGAGGCAGAGGGAGGGCAGGAGGGTAGCAGGCCATAGGCGAAGGGGATGGGGACGGGGACAAAGTAGCCTTCACACTCACTAGCATTTTTTTCCTTCCATCCTGTAGCCTCCAGGAAGCTTTCTTTGTTTGGAGCGGCTATTTCATCAGACCATTCGTTTCACAAGGCTGTGGGCAGTTGTGCTTTGTCTCACGTTTACAGTCCCATGTTCAGGCCAAGGCAAATGTTCCCTCTTCACAGCCAGCATTATGCTAGGGAGGGACTCTTGTTTGGTGTAGTCAGGGGGTTGATGAAAATCTGGTCCCTTTGGGACATCCAAACTCGCAGTGTACCAATAAACTAGTCGCAACATGGAAATAAGGTAGAGAGAATAGGGAAAGAGTACGTTTTCTGCTAAGCGTGAAAGCTTTTCCTGGAAAAGCAAGAAATGCTGTTCTTAGACATTTGGCAGAAGTGCAGGATATTTTTAGGTGGAGAAGTCCAACTCATTTTGCATGTCAAAAGTTCAGCATGTCCATAAGGTCTTGCTGCCAGTTGGATCTCAGCTAATTTACTGAAAATAAGCAAATAAGTGTTAGGCACTGCACACAGCTATGCAGCTGACCACGACTGCCCAGGGACAGCAAACAGGAACAACGGAAAGCTTCATGGGTTGTTTTCCAGTTAAATGTGTTGGTTTATTTTGATCATATTTATTTGGTTTTGCTCCACATAAGATGGCAGTAATTTGTAGCCTCTGGCACACAGACCTAGACCACATGGCTGGTCTGCTGTTGGCAGTCGGTCTGCTAAACTCGTGTGGGGTGAGAACTGAGCTAGGTCTAGAGGCCCGGGGTTTCAGGGAACCATACCTCAGATCAGTCGAAGCCATGCTCTGACAAACCTGGCTTCCTGGTGGGCAGGACCTGACACCTGGAGCAGGCAGCCTCTGGTGAGATTGGGAAGGAGGAGAGCAAGGGAACTGGAGATGCAACCAGAGCGTTAGGTCTAATGGCTCCCACTTATTTAGGAGGAGGGGGTTTTCCTTCTGCCTTGTCCACTGTAGGTTACTAGAAAATCAGATTTGGGTTTTTAGCTCAATAATTCATGAAGCTGGCACAAATAATGTGGAAACACGGTACTGATTGTTTAGATCTATGCAAATACATAGCGTTTTGAGGTTATTTAAAATGTTTTTTTGTTTTGTTTTCCAAATTATGGTTCCTACCACTTCTTTCTACCTGTTTGTCTGCCCTTTCCCTTCCACTCTTCTGATCAATATCCCATTATCAGCTGCTGCTGCTGGCAGACACTAACCCTGCTTCCAAATTGTCCTCGTCAGGGGAGGACAACTGTTTCAAGGAGATTCAATTCACAGTGTCAAGCACCAGCAAAGAAGATTTAAAGCTAAGAGAAGTGACTGATTTAAGGGAAGCAAATCAAAGACCAAGGTAACATAAGTCTGACTGTAATGAGATGCTTTTATTTCTGACTTCCTTTTTAGGGGATGTGAAATGTTTTGGAGAGGATTGTTATGCACTGGCTTTTGGTGTCCCAGCAGCACTGATGGTGTTGGCACTTGGTGAGTGAAAACTCTAATGCTTCTAGTAGTAGTTACCATTTGTGAGTCCACTTATAGATGAGAAAATGAACAAGTTTACCAGCTCTGGATGGATACTGTGAGGGGAAGCTCAAGGGTACAAGGTCGTCCAACAATTCCACAGTTCAGAACAGTAAGAAAAAACACGTGGTGTTTTTGGTGGTGGGCAGACAATGCTCATCCTGCGATCCTATAGCATGACACTGTTGAGTGGTCTAGTGGTGCATCACAATACAGTTAGCTTGTTCAATATAACAAAGGGAGGCACCAAAATCATTCTCCTGGCGGACTATAGCTTTACCTGTCAGTAAGTTAGGCCTTTGAGCTGCCATCTGAGCGGTCCTCAGTTCCCCAACTCACAGAAGAGAAGCTTAATATGACACTTCTAACCTTTGCACAAGCTTTTTGTAGCTCGGGGACATCTTTAATGGATCAGACTTTTGCCTCAGAATCTGTTTGCCACCCAGAAATCCCAGAAGAAGCTGAATGAGATGCTACTTTATTCTGAGCTGTCTCAGTTTGCTTGGGTGAAGTAATTCCCACAATTATAGTGACAGCCTATTATTATGTTGCAATAATAAGCCCTCATTGCCCAAGAGTCTGGAGGCAGCCACAATCATCCTGCTCCCTAAAGCTTGCATCTTAGCCCCATTAATGTACTGTCAAGACTTCTTCTTCAACCCCTGTCAAATACCCAGTAATTTCTACATTCCTACAGTTACTCCTCAGTAACCAATACAGAGGATACCCCATTAGCTTTGGTTTCACAGTTGCAAGCGACTGAGGGGAGCAGTCCCCTTATTATGCTGCATTTGAGAGGTTTAGAGACAGCATGGGGTGACTTCTCATTCAGCTTGTTAGCTTAATTGAGAGACCAAGCAATTGTTTGATTTCACCATAGCATCTGTGATTCGAAAAGTTCATCCCCTGGAGAATGTGAGTGCTGTTTTTCCCCCTCAAACTTCCATCCGGCAGAAGGACCAGCACACTGAAGAAATGTCATCAGGCCACAGCCAGTGTCACAGCAATTATTTTCAAAAAGTGCATGGTCATGGGCCTTAGCAGCTTCTCTTTTCCCACATGGCCTACTCCTATCAGTTTAAGGCAGCGTAGGCTTCTCTGTGCTGAAAGTTTTCAGCAGGATAGCAGTTGCCCAGGGGAAAATGGACATGTAAATACTGCAGTTTCAGTGAGGCCATCAGTCAAAATGTGTTTTTAGCTAGTGTCCTGCTGCCAGATTCCACAGCCTGCCCTGGCAAAGCAGCTCTGTTCTTTTGTAACATGCTAAAATGCTCTTGGATGTGATATATTTGACTATGTGAGCAGCATGCAGGACTGCAGAAAATACCCTTCCAGTCCTGACTGGCCCCCTCCCTGTGATGCTGGAAAACAAGGATAGGTTTAGAGGCAGAATGGAAATCTTATACAGCAAGATTTTCTGAGCTGCTTCAGTTTCTGAAAGATAAGAGAGGACTGATATTATTTAATTTCAAATGCTAAACTTAATGCAGGAACCTCAGTTCCCAATGGAGTCAGTGGCATCCCCAGGAGATATTTCAGCAAACCTCATCAATCTCCCTTAGGAGGCACCACCGACTCCACAGGGAGATGCTAAAAACGAGGTAGTGCAGTTGCCCACTCTGTGACTTTGATTGAGATTCACCTAAACTGACTTCAGATGCCTCTCTGACAGTTCTGCAAGTCAAAACAGGACATAAAGGGTCTTCGTAGTGAGAAAAGAGAAATAGTGAATCTCCTGCAGCGTTCCTATGTTAGGATTAAAATGCCTACTTTTCTCCACTGGCTGTGGACTGACCCTGGTGACTGGGTTAGCTTAAAATGCTTTGTTATATGGATTTCGTGCTCAGCTTTTATTGTGCTTCTCCCTGCTAACATCTTTGGAATTGCAGTGCAGTCAAAGGCTCTCAAAGAGCAGGACAAATGATCTGTAATTGGATAGCTCCATCTCAGACAACATTTTGAAGCCTTGCTTCATATGTTTTTGTGCTTTGAGGGAGAAAAACAAGGCAAAACAATATCTTAAATTGCACATCCTTCCATGGAAACCATGAGTGGAGGTAATTTCCCTTAGCACCAGCGTGTGATGCAGTGGCCTTTGCGAGCTGGGCTGGCAGTTGCCATTGAAATGTGTGTGAGATGCAATACACAGAGCCTGGGTTGGATCTGCACTCATCCTCACATGGTTGCAATGACTTGGGGATGGTTTCCAGCACAGGTATCATCAACATCAGGTGCAGGAATTAAATGTGGCTTGTATTTTATGTTTAACCCACAAAAAGCATAGATGGGAGAATTTTCAAAGCACTGGTTTCCTGCATGAATCGGGTGTGGAGGTGCCTGTTGTGCCAGAGCAGATTATGAGAAGATGGCAGTCACTTTGTAGGAATCACACTGCCTCTTGTAGGAAGTTGCATTTTCTTCCATCTGAAGGCATGAATGGTGTCCTGTATGTTTGTTTTGTTTTGAAAAAAATGCAAAAATCCTGTAAGCCCCAAAGGAAGAGGATTTCTGTTGAATATGGGGGTTGGGGCTGAGCTTTAGTCATGTGAATTCCCTTTTGGATTATAATATTTTTCAGTTGTGTTCATTGCTGGAAGTGGGCTGTACAGAAAAATGCCCCCACAAGGGAATGTCTTACTTGAAGTGTGCAAATGCATTGGAGTAAGTATGTGCCATTCCTTCTCTTTCATGCACGACTCTGGGGCTGCAGATCAGAAAAGTGCAAAGGGAACGGGGAGGGGGCATTTGGAGTTCTTCTGTATGCTGCTCCTGGATGTATTGCTGATGAGCTAGAAGGAATAAGGAACACATTTAGGTCCCAGTTTATTCTTTCAGCATTTCAATTGTTTTTCCATAGTTCCATGAACTGTTTATCTGATGCCAAGTAGAACCACTGGGGGGGATGCTGAAAGACAGGCAGGAGACCGAAAGGAAAATTCAGAAACTCACAAAGTATCAGAAATGTGACTTTTTTTTTTTCATCTGAAGAATTTTACTGAAGTTTATCAGTTCAGCAGACAGTAAGAGTATGTGTTCATCTTGCGCACATTGAGCATGCTCTTGTAAATGCAAGAGATGCTTGCTAAAGTTGCAGTATAGCCTTATCAATTATTTTTCATAACGTGTAAGCTGAATATAGTATGTGCAAAAATACTTCCTTGGTTTTGGGTGGAGATTGATGTTTCTTTTTCAGGGAGCTGAAAACATTCAGCAAACGTTTTCTTTTTGCTTAGGTTAATGCTAGTGACAGATTTACCTCGAGGAAGCAGCCAGATCTTAAGGATAGGGTTTCTAAGTGAGGCTGCCACTCTTTTTGCCAGAGTCTGTTCAGCAGCTGGGGCACGCACTGTAAACAAACAAGTTAAAAATTTGGTGTCACTGATTTCTCCTTCAGTGAGAAATGAACTTGAAAGCTTCTCTAGGACTGAATGAGATATGGGCTGCACTAGGAATATGCAAAGACAGACCTACAGAACAAGAAAGGAGGGAGAGTTCTGGTTTTGACATTGCTGTGGATAATGAGGTGTTCCCTTCCCAGCACAGCGGTCAAACCAACAGGTGCCTTTCAGAAAAGAACAGAAGAAGAAATTATGTTCAAAACTTTATAACCTATCCGGTTTTAAATCAAGCAAGAAAGTCTATGGGGGTTAATGCCAGATTTGTCTCTGAAAGACAGGCTCAGGAGGTAGTTCATTCCCACATCATGCCTTTAATTAACCAATCCCACAGGACCTTTACTGCAGAGAATTGGTCATAAAGTGTCCAGTCCTGCACATGCAGATTTTGGATGTGTCCAGCAGAATTATCTGGTGCTGTGTACCTTTGGGGATAGGGAGGGCAGCCCTGAGCTGGGAATGTGGCAAGGGCTGATAAGTAAAGCTTCTGAAACAGAAAGGAAATAGTTTAAATGGCAGGCATAAGGGAGCTATTTACATTTTTCTTTTTTTCTTTTCCCCTAGTTTGCTATTAAAAACAGGCTGAAAAACCGCTCCCATCATATTCCAAAGAGAGATCACTGGCTCGACTGGGCATCAGAAAAGTACTCAGTAAGTGATGCTTTACCTGGCAGATTTGGAGGGGGAAAGGGGAAGGCAGGGAGGCAGACAGACTTAAGACTGGCCTGGCCACACCACTCCTCACATACGCCAGTCTTTCACTTGTTGTGTCCCTTCCCATGTCTGTACTCTCCTGACCCTTAATGGACAGTTTAGGTGCTGCACTGAAATGCAGAAGTGCAAATATGCCCATGAGTAAATGTGATAAATAACTGCCATGTAGAGGGATGTTGGAGCTCTCTTGCTTTGTGGCTGGAAGCTCGTGTTGTCTTGTCGTCTTATCTTTCTGCCTGTTCCCTTTGTAGAAAAAGCTGATTGGGGAGGTTAAAATGGTGACACGTGTCCTCTTCCTCTTCATACCACTGCCGATGTTCTGGGCCCTGTTTGATCAGCAGGTATGGTACCAAAGCACTCTGAGGACACAGGACACTACACCCCTCCTAGGTGTCTAGGGGCTTGACCCATTCTCAACGCTGGTTGTGCCTTTGCAGTTTGCACAGGAGGGTGAGAAGCAAGTGTGCCATGCCTACTGACAGGCAATATAGGGAAGGGAAGGAATAGACAGGGGAAATAAGACCTCCAGCCCTATTGTCTCCATGTTTTCTCTTCTATAGGATGTCTTAAAGCTTTAAAGGCTTCACAGCTGTCTGTTTTTTTCTTAGGGATCCCGGTGGACTTTGCAAGCCACAAAGATGAATGCTGATTTTGTAAGTACTTACTGTCACCAGGGATAAGACCAGCAGTAATATCACTGCTCTTGCTTTTTAATTGGGGTCTTACAATACTAACAGCTTCTGCTTAGTGAAGTCTGGTTGAGTTGCACTTCCAATGATCAGAAGTAAGAGGCTCTGTGTGGCCATGTGCAATTCATCACAGCACATCTTGGCATGGCAAGGAGCGAGGGCTGGGAAGCCACTGGCAGCTTGTGAAGTCAGGAGTGCTGACATGCTGGCAGCTGGCTGCTCCGTGACCTTGAGCAGGTAGGGTTTCCAGCCTCCTACCCCCACGCAAGGGGGAAGTCAGGGAAAGTTCACGCAGCCCTTGCAAGGTATAACAAGAGCTGTTATAGTTGTGTGCCTCTGCTCTGGCTGACTTGGTGATACATTAATGAAGCCCCTAAAGATCAGCAGGAATCCTGTGCATAGGGTAGAGATGTGGTGAGGATTAATTAGTAGCCACAAAGCACGTCAAGGATGTGAATGGCAGGGTGTAGTGGCAGATAAATGTGGATCAGCTGGATGGCTCAAGATGTCATCACCAAGGGCCAGTTTCCAGATGTATATTTTAATAAACCATCTAGATCCTGCCTGTGGATGTTCACATCGGAATTTAAGATCATAAATACCCATTTTACAGTTCAAAATTGACTTAAGGTCCCAAATTTGAGCCCTTCTATGTCTCTCCCATTAAAAATTTGGCTCTCAGCATGTGATACTCATTAGGCTTAATTAATTCAAATGAGGCATGAAGAAGACTACACAGTGAGTAATATTTTACCCACTCAAGAAAGGCAAAATAATGAAAGTTCCTGAAGTCTTTGTGATGTGCATCTAGAAACTTTGTTTTCTGCTGTTGTGCTTGCATGCACTTAGTGATCTGTAGCAGAACATCTAAAAATCGCCAGGAGTCACTTATTAAACTCTCCCTGGTGGAGAAGAAAACTGTTGGGGTTGTTTTTGTTGCACCAGCTTGGATGAATTTTTGGCTTATTTCAGTCTCATTCCTTCTCAACATCCATGGTGAGCTGCCCCAACCCATGAAGGTGAAAATTAACTGCAGCATTTATGCAATTTCATTGTTAGGCTTGTTGGAGTTTGTGTTTGCAAAATTCCATGTTTTTGCCCTCTCCAGCCAAAGCGCTCAGCTAGGAAGGCTGGAGTTAACAGGGAGTGATTTAGTGTAAGATGAAATGTTTTAGGCTTGTTTCCTAATGGCACATTTGTATAGTGTACACAAAGTAGCAGGGGGAGAAGGTATTTGCCTGATACTTCTAATTGCAAGGCTTCTTGGCTGTGCCCAGTGCTTTTTACTCTCCCAGGAGGCAGCTGCCAGCAGAGACAGGTAGTCATTCCACATTCAGCTCAGGGCAAGCCTGGCAGACAGGAGACAAATCCCCACAATGCTTTCTCAGAAAGGTACCATTTCCTTCCTAATGTTTTTCTCTTTTTCTTTTCATCTTAATTTCAAAAGAAAAGCATAGTGTGGAGTTCAGCCAAACGCCAGCCCCTGCCTGGAGACAGCCCATCTGCCCATTTTGGGGACTGCGGTCCCTCCATCCACCCCTATTGGCCTCACACAATTGCAGGGGCTAAGCACGGTGGTGCAAGGGTGAAGCAGCTTGTAAAATCTTAAGTACTCTTGCCTCAAACTAAGAAGTCAGAGTTGAACAGCTGACCAAAGCCCATTTGGTGCCTTTGGCAAATGGAGGGAAGAAATGGGTTTTTGTACAGCCTGCTGGCTCAGGGGTGCTCTTCTGTTGTCCTTTTGGGGTGCTGGGGACAAATGCAAACAGAGCTCAGAGGTCTTGAAACTTGAGGGCATTCACTTGCAGGATTTGGGCTTTCCATTAGAGAAGCAGAGGAAGGAAGCTCTGGATTCAGGTCCCAGCTTGGACACTAACGTGCCTGCTCCTCACCACTCACCTAGGGCTCAGCCAGTCTGAAAGATGGGTTTCGGTACCTGTGGCAGGCGGTGTCCCAGCTGCCATATATCAAGGGCTGAGCGCAGCTTGCTTCTGCAAAAGGATTCTTACCCACTATTTGTCTTTAGATGACAAGTGTCAAGTGTCAACAAAAAACATTTGAGGAAGCCACTTCTGCTGCTAAAGTCTATCCTGTGGGCTGGTTGCTTATTTGCCATCAACCACATACGCTGTCATATCATGGTGTTTATGAATCACTTGGAATGTCTTTTTGTTTCAGGGAATATATGTCCTTCAGCCTGACCAAATGCAGGTAAAAATACTTTAGGGTAGGAAATTCTTTTAGAAATTCTTTTTCTCTCTCATTCTTACTTTTCTGCTGGGACCAGTGGCCCATTTCTGCTCCTTTTGAAGATAACCGCAGTGTTCCTGGTAACTAGTGTGCTGTGGACTCTTGCTTGCTGCTCACTAGCTCTTAAGCAAGCTTATTGACTTGATGTTCAGAAGACCCCAAGGTTGTCCTAACACAGAGGCTGAATCCTGCAGAATAATGCAGAGGTGTGGGGGGATATGCCACTATAATAGCTCTTGAATAGTGCTGGCATGTGGAGGATACAAACTGTGTATCCTTTTAACATGGCTCTGCACTGGGATCAGTGTTACACCTGAAATATGTTTTCTTCCTCCCTTCCTGCAGGGCAAATGAAAATGTGGAGGCTCTAACACGGTGCCATATTGTCACAGTTGATTACAGTTCCTACGCTGAACAGCTCTGAAGAAATACAAGGCTGTTCTGTTCCCCTAAAATCATCCTTCAGAGCTGAGACTGAGCATCTCTCTCTGCTTGTTCTCCCGTCGCTCTCTGTTTTCTTGCTCTGCCACTGCAGGCTGGCAGACAAGCTCTGCCCTCCCAGGGGAAATGCAGTTCCTGGGGGGTTCCTGTGCTGTGTGCAAGTATGAGAAATTGGCAATCTCACAAAATAGTGCCTGTTCCTCTGGGATTTTGCTCAAGTCCCAAGATGTTTCCATTATTGCTGATCTGTTGTAAGGTCCCACCACAGCCCTTAAGGTTGCCTGCCTCCATTTCAGCGGGTTTTGTACTCTCTAAAAACATAATGCTTCAGTTCTCTCTTCAGGGAAATGGGGCTGGTGATGCTTGCTTACCTCTTGGAGAGGAGGATATGTACAAAATGTATTCGTGCCTGTGAAACCTAAATTGCAGAAGCCGTCAAACTGCAAACTGTGATTATATTTTTAAAGGAGGTTTGAAAGTGTTTGTTCATGTCCTTTATTTAATGGAATTATTTCTGGAGGACAGTGCTTTATGAGTTTAATTACTGAAAGTTGCTTTCTAGTCACTAAACTCCCATTCTTTTGTATTGCAGTTCTTAAATCCACTTCTTATTCTTGTCTTCATCCCAATTTTTGACCTTGGGCTCTACCCTCTGATAAGCATGTGCAAATTTAATTTCACGTAAGTACTTGGGGACAATGCGGATACCTCAGTTCTTCCTCTTTTGCAGCAAGTGTGCAGAAGAACAGCTTTTAAGAAGAAACACAAATTTCTATTCACCCTTCCCAGTACTTCTGCTTCTGCCTCTCTGGTAGTGTCACCATCTTCTGTAGGCCCTGGAAATTCCAGAGGGGAAAATTCAGTGGTGTTAGATTTTGCTCTATCAACAGATTTTCCCTCAAGCTGATATGAACAGTCCTTTTTGAATTTGATCAACATGTCCTTCACCTTATCTCCTGTATCATTGTTAAATAATTCCCTTCCTGAAGCTTCCAGGGGGCCAAACTCACTGTCCCACATGGGCTGTGTGTGGTCTTGTGAAGGCAGGTTCCACACTAGGATAGGAACCGGTGAGAAATGCTAGAGCAAAACAGTTGTTTCCCAACCATTTTGACCCAATTTATGCATTTGGGGTGTGTGTTACTTCTGAGTATCTCTAGTCTGCCTCTGTGGATTGATGCCTCTTAGAAGTGGAAGTAAGTTGTGTGCACCTGCTAGTACAGATCTAGCTGAAACAAACCAAGTTTGTGCGCTCCAACACCACTCAATGTGAAATAAAGTGTGGAAAGAGGGAATAAGTGGGAGATCGGCTTCAAAAGCTTCAGCTTGGCGGAAGAATTCCTGTCCGATGACCAGTTCACAGAGTAGCTCACCCAGCAGCACAAACCCATGCACTGACCAGGACTGAATGTCATGCTCTTTCTGTCCCCTGGATGCCAACAGGCTCCTACCCAGTTTACCCATAGATGTGGCTGTGGAAATACTGTAGTCTTCAGGGTTTCCATCTGTGTGGCTGCAAAAGTTTGTGCTACACAATCTCAATGCACAATTTGAGGTCAAAACCAGTTTGTTTTTTTTTTTACAAGATAGAAACAGTAAATATGTTCTTATCCCAGGGCACGTAACTGAGAGACAGAATTTGGGTTCATAATCTGGATTTCCCACATCCCTGTTAATCTAGAATATGAGTCCAGACTACTACAAGGAGCAGAAAACCACAGAATCTAGATCCACGTTTGTTTCAAATCTCAACAACTCAGTGGACCTGCCTTTCTGAACCTATTTTACACCCTTTTATATCAGATTGTCTCACATAACTCTGGCAGAGTTGTACTAGTTCTGCACCAGTTTCAGAAGCAAGCTCCTTATTCTCCAGAAATGTAAATCTATTGGCAGGAGAAATAACCCAGAATGATGACACAGATGGTCAGAAATGCTGTTGACAAAAACTATACATTTTTTCTGCTCTTCATTCCTGCTGCTAAATAGCATGCTACTTATCTTTTGCCTTTCCCAAAAGAGACTTGAAGATGTGTCATTTCTAGTGCTCCTTCCAACATCACAGGTTAACATAATGCCACAAGCTACTCCCACTAGAAGAGCTAGGAACAAGATTATATGCAACTTGCAAGCACAGAGCTTTTTTCATGGCATATCAGTTTTAATTGGCCTCAGTGCTGGCCTCATACAGAAAAATAGAATAGTTTTAAGTTAAATGATTGGCAATTTAAACAGCACGTCATCCCTAGTTCCACCTGTTGGACAGTTTATTATGTGGTTTTGGCACATCTTAGGCTCTGAGGAATTATATTTTATATTTTAAATTACTTTCTTTTCTTAATGGCACCGCTTTCATTTGCTCCATAGGCCTATTAAGAAAATGGCAACAGGTATGATCCTTGCAGGGATGGCGTTTGGACTTGCAGCTATTGTAGAAGTCAAAATAAATGTATGTATAGCACAAGAGATACCTCAAAAATACTTGGCTTTCCCTCGGGTGTTTTATTGATGCCTGTTGGATAATCCTTTTACCCGTTGTGATCCTGGATTGTCACCTTGAGTTTGTTCTTTACAACTAAACATACCAATCCAGTTGCTAATTTAAATTCTTACTTTCTGTGTCTGTCTGTCTGTCTTTCTGTGTCTTCGTCTCTCTCTTTTTCTGCTCTTTGCAGTTTTGCTGTGCCAGACACCTGTATTGGTCTATATTCTATAATTCCATCACCAGTGCTTGACAGACACCTAGTTAATGCTAGAGATTAATTCCCCAAAGGTAGTCTGTTCTCTCTTCTATTTCTTGCTGTAGGTTGCCTATACTTTACTGTTTCAGTTTATTTTATTCCTTTTCTACTTTGGGTGGGGATGTGTTTTTCACACAATCAATTCATTCTCCAGTGATGCGGGTGAATGCAGTCATGGACACCAGGGGCTGCTGGCCATCCCCAGACAGAAAGCCAGCAAAGCTCTTGTAAATTCAATGTTAGCCCCTGCAGATTTGTGCCATTTGTTTCTGGCCCGCGACCAGCTTTGTGCAAACTTTGGCTGACCTTTGGCTTAAGAAAGATACAGTAGGATTAATTTTTAAAGCTTTCCATGTATACTTAAAGTGTTCTGTTACAGAGTGGCTGGCACACAGCCCTGGATTAATATTTGCTGGCTCCTCAGATGAATCCATGGATGAGTCTCCCATTGCAATGAGACTGTGGGCTGAGGTCCTTTCTGATCTCTTTTCTTGAGCAATGAAATGCTCTCATTGCCAGCCACAACAGCTCTCTCTGAGCACTGAAAGTCTGCTCTGGCTGTGGGCAACTCATCCAGGCAGAGGCACGATGAGTTAGATGTTGCCCCCTGCCTATCCATGGAACTTTTACCCTGACGGCCACTAAAAGCTCCAGCAAAGAGGCACGTGTGGTGGCCCGCCTTGGCTTGCTGTGGGTAGTGCAAGTGAAAAGCCACAGTAGTGGGATTTGCTGAATATTAAGATTGAGAAATACATGGAAGACAGTGTCACCCTATATTTTCTGACAGTGGCTCCCCTCCAAGCTAGGTTCAAATTACCCTGCCTTCCTGAGTTACAGGATGAGATAGAAAAAAATTGATAGCTCTGATTTATCCCTGGCAGCTACCTGAAAATAAAGTGAGGGGAAAAAAAAAATACAAACAGCAACAAAACATAAAACCTCAACAAAATAAAAAAATAGTTTTAGATCTGCAGTACAAAGCTGACATTGACTGAAGTATGCCTTCTAGGAAAAGACTCATGGCAGAAAGAGATACCTGAGTACTGCAGGCATTATCTTCCCTTTCCTAGAACACAGGGAGCAAGGTCTGTGCTGAGGTAACATGGTGTCAAGCGATGCAAAAGCACCAACTACAGACATGGAGCTGGACTGGGATTCCCAAAACTGCTTAGCTTCTGGCCTAATTCTTTTCCCAGTCACCGACTGCAGTGGGAAAACAATTATTCTGGTCCCTGCTTTTGAAATCTATCACAATTCTTCCTTTCTGATATGGCATTTGGTTAAATCCAGGCACTTGGGAACTGTGTAATGAGAGAGTGACACTGTTCTACCTGCCCAGCAGCTGTGTAGCCTCTACATTTAGTGGTGTGAAGAGCAGCCTTTGTGAAGAAGGGTAGGTTGGCTATTGAGCTACTCTGAGGAAGCCTCCCTAAATAAGATTTATGTTGAGTTTTCTCTCAGTGCAACTTCTGATGAGGAAGGGATGGAAAAGTGTCATTACAGAGGAAGACTATTATGACTAAAAAGGAAGAGTTATTAAAACACTAATAAAGCCTGCAGATGGCACTTAAAGCCTTTTATTTTAATTAGGAAACCGATATGCCTCAACTTGTCCCAAAAGAAAGTTTAATTCAGGTCCTGAATTTGGCAAAGAACCCCGTTCAAGTGACAATCCAAGACCAGGACCTATTTCAGCAGCCTGTGGAGGCTTTTCAGGTAAGTGTGTGTGTGGGGATGGCACACCTGACTTGCATCCCATTGAAAAAGGGTGGGTTTTTTTTCAGTCACTTACCCATAAAACCCCCAGATGCTAGAGTTTGCTCTCTGCCACCTTAGAAGTGCATGGGAATGGCTTTGGAGAAGGAGCATGCTATCTCTGACTAGGCGGAAAGGGAAGGTTTGGGGATGTATTTTCTTGACAAAGGATGAAACGGCTAAAAACATTCACCTAGAATTAGGAATAAAGGAGGAATATCCCAATACGAGGCATTCAGATCACATCTCTCAGTGCTCAGACACGATCTGGACATTGCTGTTGGGATCTGGATGGCATCTGAGAAGTATTTATCTGCAAAGGGGGAAAGAAATGGGAAGATAGTTAACTGGGTATGGGCACTGCAACTTGTTTCCTACTTCAGCTTCCAGGTTATTTCCAGGTCAGCCTATTTTGGGTCTCAGAACAGAAGTCTGTTGGCCACCAGCTGCTTGCCACATTTTAGATATGGGTTCACTGGCGTAGAGCAGGGCCAAGGAAAGGGGAGCTCTGTGTGTGGGAGGTTCCCTGGCCTTTGGCTTACAAATTGCAAAGGAAGCTACTCCAAGCTCTGAGCTGACCATCCTGAAGCCTTTCTCATGTGAAGAAAGTGTGTAACCAAGTTTTTTTTTTTCCCCTCTCTCTCTTTTTTTTTTTTTTTTTTCTTTCCTTACAGGACCCAGCTGAGTACTCAAATTTGATACTGAATGGCGAGCAACAGAACCTTCACTTCATCCTGCAACATCAAGGATTGTCTCTCACTTTTAACTACACCGTGAAGGAAAAATCAGTGTACAGTTTAATTGTTTTTGAGGCAGAAGGAAGCCTATCAAGTCGCCTAGTGAGTGTGGGAGTGAAGTGTAAATACAGTATTAATTCAATGGCTGTGATGATACAATGGGTAATGGGGTAATAGGCTCATTAATTCATTTGCTCAGTTGCAGTGTCTGTCTGATTGCTCTCAGATGCTCTAAACCTGACTTCTTAGCTGGCGGCACTGGATCTGTACACATTTCTGCTGGTTGATTAATGGAGGTGTTATGGCATCTGAGAGTTGCTAGGAACACTTTAATCCAGTGAATGCTGCAGTGGGAGAGCAGAGTCATGCCTGCTGGGCAGCAGAGCTTGTGAAAGCTGAGGAAGCAGAGAAACAGAGATTTTCCCCAAAAGATGCTTCTATAAAGCGAAGATGTTAAAGAGGCTCTAGGGCTGGGCACGGAATAAAAGCATCAGAGGAATGACTCTGGGCTTAGTTATTACAAGTGTTTAGTGAAAAAGCACAGAAGGCCCATTTGTTTTGTTGAACAGAATAAATGATTAAGCTCATTTCCGGCTCTGCTGCGGAGCCGCCTTTGTTTGGACTTCTGTGTATTGCTGCAATAACTGTAGAGATGTATATGGGATATGTAGGGCCAGATTCTGATATCTTCTGAATGCAGCTGTATGCCAAGAAGCTGTCTTAAAATGAATGGTGTCATTCCATGTTGTGGTAGGTGTGTGTGTTTATGTGTAAAAGCCATCAGAATCTGCCCTCGTGCTGAGACACCAATTCTCTTATTCTCTTAGCAATTCCTCAGCTTCCTGCCTTGCGGAGTTGCCACTGCAAAGGCTTTCAATATTGTGTAGTAGGAATCGTGTAATTGGTTTTAAAAATGTAGAGTTTCAAGAATTTATTTATTTTTTTCCTTATTTTTTTCCCTTCTGTTTTATGGTTTGAAACCTGGGGCTCATTTTCACACAGTGCTGTTAAGTTTCCCTGAGACCCTGATGATTGTGTGCTGTTTCCTTTAGGAACTGATACTCATACACTGATTTTCATACAGTCGCTATGAAAAGAAAGACTGAGACAGGCTGAAGCAAAGCAACCTCTAAACCTCAGTGCATCTCTGTGCTGCCCCAGCTATCTAGCCTGCCTCTGGCATGGGCAGGCTTCAATGCAGCGCTGTTGGGTGATGCTATTGACTTGTCATTCTCAGCACTAGATAAGGGAGGTGTGGAAGACAGTGTAGTAAATTATACTGTCCAACACTGCAACACAAGGCAGCAATGGCAGCATCACTGCTGTGTTGTGGGGCTTGTCCTGGAGTGGCCATGGGCCATGCTAGTTTCCCCCAAACCCATGCTAGATTTGCCTCCCTCACTCAGGTGAGGATGCTTCCTTGGAAGGATCCAATCTGAAACTGGTTTCTTCTCCTTTGTGGGTGGTTGAGTGGGCAGCAAATAAATTTGAGAGCTCTGGGGATCATTGATGGAAGTGAGTAATAATTTGTCTAGCCCGCCTGCAATGAACTAGTGTGTTAATCCCCATGTGCCTCCCACTGAAAGAAATGATGTTGTTGTTTATTATTTATTGCTCTGACATTTATTATTCACTATGGCTATTCATTATTTAGGGCATATATTATTTCTGGATCAGCATATCACACTGAAGTAGAATAGACATTTTATAGGGATGCTGAAATTTTGGATTCTTGCTTAGAAGCTCACGGTTTAACACCAGGAAGAAAGCTTGAAGGAAGGGCTAGAAAATTTGGCAACCAGGTTGCCAATCCAAGGATGTGCCCGCAGAGATTGAGACCACAAAATAAATCAGTGCGTCTTGGTGTCTCCTGCTCTCTGCCTGCACCATGAGACATTTTTCTCTCTTGAGTACTGAAGGTCAAGGAAAACATGAGCGATGCATGATGATCAGAATAGTAACCTAATGTTCCCTGTTGGCTTTAGGCTCTGTGAAGCCAATGAGTAAGCCAAGAATAAAGCTCTGGAAGTTAGGCAATTTGCTGTTTCTGTAGGAATACGGCACCTGTGTTTGGCTGTAATTAATCACTGAAAAGTTAACGTGGATAATGCTCTGTTGCTATCTTCAGATCGAGACAAATACTTATTTTAGAGGGTGTTAGATGCCTCAATAGAAGGATAACTGGCTGAAACTCTGTAGCTTGTGTTGTACAGGAGGTGAGAAGGAACATACGATCTCATCTTAAGCCCTTGGTGGAGCTGAAATTTTGCAATTGGTTTCATTGTACCAAGGCTTCACTTCTGTGGCCTGATATAAAGTTTATGTGAGAGTCCAGTTAATTTCCACAGTCTTGTAACACATGTAATTCCACAGGCACAGGTATTTTCTCTTACATGTTGTTTATCAGGCTGTATTAATGCAGATATTTGATTTTTTTTTTTTTTTTTCATTTTTCTTCCCCTCTTTAGATTACAGACCTGAAAGCAAAGCCAGAAAATGGTTTGGCAGCTGTTAGGTATGAATGGCTTGTTTTGAGGATTCAAGGGAGGTGGGGTGAGGGAAATTGCTTTTGTCTAATACAAACTGTGTGCACCATAGCCTAGGTGTTCTTGGGTTAGAATGTGGCCCATGCTTCTTCTGCAAGAAAAGGTTCAGGTGTCAGAGTGCTCCGTGTGCCACCTCCCACACTCACCACACAGAGCTGAACGTTATTGCCATTTACTGCCTAGGAGTGGCTGGGCTGAGATGGCAACGTAAAAGATCCCCTCCCCTGGGAGGGTGATAAATTCATCTCCCTGTGTCCCATCTCTTTAGGAAAGAAAGGGAAGAAGCAATCTAGAAAGGAGCTGCTGTGGTTTGTCGTCTGCAAACTGGCCCAGCCCATGACATTCACTTATCTCATCCGACCTCACGTACAAATTTGTACTGAAGTGGATACAACGAGAACAGTATGTTCGTAGCCCTGTGTTTGTGAAGGCTCCTGCTGACTAAACAGCACCTTGGGGAATTGATCAATACCCACAGTCAGGAACTTTTGTTATTTTCCTGTGAGCATTTTTTGACAGAATCCCAGAACTTTCTGTTCAAAAATGTGTGAGGAGGTTTAACTAGGAAGACATCCCTTTTTCCCCCTCTAAAGTTACTTTCGTAAAGTGCTTGCCTATCTTCAGGGATTTCCACTCCATTTCAATAACCGAAAAATGAAATATTTTATAACAAAGATCACATTAAAAGTGTTTGGTTTCACTAACAGCCCCAAGCCTGTGCCTTCCCATGGAAGACTGTTTTGATGAAAGCACATTATTTTGCTAGAAAACTCATTCCCACTAGTAGAAACTCCTTGGAAAGTATTCCAGCATGGTGCACACACCCATCAGGACTCCCAGCTTTATAGTTTCCTGGGGGGCATTGGGGATCTGTCCTCTTGATCATATATAGGGGAATCTCTGAAGGTGTCTGAGAAGAGATTGCTGATAAGTTCTACCTCACAAGAAGTGGGGGTCACTTTGACCGGGAGAAAATAAGAGGGTAAAATTACACAGCAGTAGGGAAGCTAATCTTTTATTGGAAAAACTGGGCAATGAATCAAGCTAATATTTTGGTAGCTTGCAGAGCAAACTAGTATAAGCCTATGGAGTTACAGAATGCTTTGGGATAGACAGTGCATTTCTGAAGTGTCTAATGCTGTGCTCCTCCTGCCCTGTGTGACAGCCTGATATGCTTTCATTGCAGATTCATCAATGGTTTGAGCCAAGATGCCAACCTCACCATTGACAGCAAACAGTTCATTGCTGTTCAGAAAAACTACGGTGTTTCTGAGTACTTGCTGCTAGAGAGGGACAAGTAAGTTTCCCTTGCTGTGTTGAAGGTCCTTGTTGAAGCCTTTCCTTGGATACCATGGGGCTTTTCTCAGGCAAATAGCAAAAATTTCATTACTATTGTCTTGGCATTTGGTTGTGTGGGCAGATGTTTGTAAAAAAGCAGAAATATCATCTCTGTGCAGAGCAGGTGCCCTGGACCACTTGTGTGTGTACAGAAGCACTGTGCACTTAGTCTGCAAAGCGTCCAAGTCAAAGGATACCAGATCAGCAACTCTGTGCATAATATCTAGTTGAATAGATTTAAGTTCCAAACAGTGCCTGGGATAGTTCCCTTCCCATGGCTGTTATTGCTCTGTTAAGATAAAATCATCGGGAACAGAGCTTGAAAACATTTCTGCTACGACATGAGAGTAATGCCATCCTAATTTAGGCAATGATTTTCTTAGAGTCAGGTCAAAGGAATCTTGGGAACCCAAAAAGCTTTTAGAAGTCCAAATACAGGGCTTAGCTTTCTCTGACCTATTCTTCACATTGCACATGGGGTTGGAGGGAAGAGAATCTCCATTCCTGTGCAAAGTAAGGTGGGAGATGGAAAAGTCCCCTCTGCCATGTGGCACCTGCTGTGTTTTGATATTCTCTCAGGCCTGAGGTCTTCATGTTAGGATGCTCTCAGAGAAGGACCAATTCATATTCCAGGCCACGAAGTGTTGGTATGTGGGCTGGTAACACCGAGTAACATCACACAGCTTTGCAGACTGGGCTTGTTAGACAGGAGCTCCATATGGCCTTGGTTTGGCAGCACTGGAGTTGGCTCCTGGAGGATATTTCTGGCCTTTGTGATGTTTCAAAAGCCTCATGGCTTTTCTCTGCATCAGCTCCATCCAAGATACTTATTGCTGCAATTTAGAAGGATGTAGCAACCACTGTGGCAATGCTGTTGAGCATCTGTGCCGCTTTACACTTTCAGAATCAGAAGAACAAATACGATGGCTAACTTGTTCTATTGAAAGGAAGCAACATGGCTTCTAGGTGTGTAGCTCTGATTTTCTGAAGGCTGCCTGAGCCCAGCTAACTTGTCTGGCCCTAGATAAGTGTCTGGTTCCTAAAGGAGTGAAGAAAAACTTGAAAGTAAAATAAATCTGGGGGAAAAGAGAAATCCATGCTAGGAAGAAGCAGCATTTAAAAATGCTAGTAATAGCCCGGGTCATTAGGTGAACTCTAGTCAGTGTTTCTGGAAGGAAAATACGGCAAGAACTCTAGAGATGCTCTGACATTAACATGACTGCAGCTTTACATCATTCATCCTCCCTAGTCCATTGTAGGGGTATTTTTGTTAGCTGTGCCTTGTGCTCTTTGTCTGTGAGAATAACCAGAAAATGCTGTGCTTCATCCTTGTATCTAGATACAGCAATGGAAAATGCATAACTGAAATGGGGGAATTCACCCTGGACCTCGGGCTGCTTGACTTTGGCGCATCGTACACTGTTGTGGTAACTAATGTAAGTGACCTGGTGATGGTAACAAGTGCGTTTTGCTCTGGTCTCTGGCAGTGCTTTTGTTCTCATGTTGGTGGCTTTCACTTGCTTTCTCCACTCAGCAAGAACTAGGCAGTAGCCATTTGAAGGCAGTCCATTACTCAAGGGCTAGTAGATGGTTTTGGCACATATACAAGCAAAGTGAATGGGTACTCAGTCCACCTTAGGCTGTGATCTTGCAAGCTACACAAGAAGTAAGGTATTTTCCTTGATGGAAATCCTTAATGTAAAATTGTGTGGCCTGCAGTTTGTGCCAGCACATAGCAAAGAGCTACTGCAGACACTGCCAAGAGCTAATGGTGCTTATGGTCTCTAAAATACTGTACCTGGTAATACCTCACACCTGAGGAACTCTGCAGAAACAGTTTGCTTTATCCTCACATTTCACTTACTGACCTGACGGCTGATCTTCCAAGGCTTGCAGACGTACATGGGAAGAAGAAAAGGGCAAAGTGCTGATGGAGGTTGGTGAGATTGTTCATTTGTTTTTCCTTCTCTCGCCCTGTACAGCTCATTTGGAGCTCATTGTAAAGTCAAGGCATGGCTTTCTGAACAACCCAGGGGTGTGAACATCGCAGAGGGTGGAATCCTTTGCCTGCCTGCCAGCTTCTTAGGCGCGCTGCTCCAGCTCTGGTCCAGCTGGCAGGAGCCACGGAGATGAACGTGATCAGCTTAGTACCCACTTTAACCTTTCCACTGCACGGGCTCACAGACAAACCAGGTCTGACAGGACACACTGCTAAGCTGCCCTCTGGGGCTTTGACTACTGTGTTGTGATGAGCAGAGCAAAGTGCTGTCAGCTACTCCCTGGCAATAACATCTCCCTGTTGGGCAATTAATGGAATCTGTTCATGTCTGC
Organism: Aythya fuligula; assembly: GCF_009819795.1. NCBI lineage: Eukaryota > Metazoa > Chordata > Aves > Anseriformes > Anatidae > Aythya > Aythya fuligula. The sequence goes on along the minus strand of NC_045564.1, from coordinate 25,151,643 downwards.
AGAGTCCAAATATGCAGGGGGAAAAACATAGCTGAAAAACACCTGGCACTTTTTTTTTTAAACTCCAGTAGCTGGAATGGGATGCACAGTCCTGGAGGGAACAGGCAGATGCTGCCATCTGTGAGTGCGGAGATTTATGTACATAAAACACACACACACTTGAAGTGATATGGGCCAGACCCTACCTCTGTGGCAGCAAGCCTCTTTCCCCAGATGAGAAGCTGAGTTTAGTTTCATGAAGAACATTAGACTAAGAACATTGCCCCAGAGCCTCCAGTAACACAGCTGAGTCAGGGCCAGATGAGGTAGGTGCATCCCCCATTGCTGTGGGTAAGGGTCCCGCTTTGTGGTCCTATCTACAGAAATCCTCTTTGTAGCTGTGGCTGCTCAGGGGTGGCTCTGTGCTTCAGCCCCTCTGGGCTTCTGCTTTTTCCATCTCTTGTCCTGTAGTTTCATTCTTCTGTAGAGAGTTATTTTGCTCCAGGCCAAGATAATTTTTAATTGTTGCAGTGATTTGTACTGTGCCCTGCTCCTCTGCTGGGAGTGCTACATCCAATACCAAGACTCCAATACATTAGTCTGCTAATGTGGCTGAACTGTAATACTTAAATCATGGGGATGCTGCCTTCTACCCAATCTTCCTCAGTGTGTGGTTGTAGTATGGTGCTCGTGGCATTTGTTTATGGGCTGAAGAGCACAGCTCTCCTCTTTTAGCCTTCTGAAATACACTCCCTTGATTTGCCTCCCTGCACGGTGATCAAGTACATTTCCTAAACATCCCTTGTATTTTCCCAAAATACTCCTTAAACACAAGGTTTTATGCCTGAAGTCATTTCGACCTAGTGTTTTCCACACTGCTTGTCAAATCTCTCTCTGACTCCCTATGCATCAGAGGCAGTACTAATTACACCTAGGAAAGCAAACAAAAGGAATTAGGAGTACAGCTACGTTAACTATCTGAACACACCTGATACAGGACAGCCGATGCTGCTCTTTGAATTCGTGGAATGGATTTGTTTGTGTGTCACCATTATAGCAGGGGAGTTGTACAGTGCTGATGAAATTGAAACAGTGGCCGTGTAGGTGAAGCGAGCACTTGCCAGCCTGCAGTAACTCATGCAGTTCTTGCAGCCCGTGAGCTAGCTGGGTCATCTGCATGCTGCCACCTGTGCCCTGGGCAGTAGGAGTCAGCCCTCTCCCAACAGGCTTGGATATGGCAGAGATCAGGCCCATATTTTGCTTCCAGGTCAGAGCTTTGCTTCCGTCTTTGCTTTAAGCTTCATTTTAATACATTTTCTGTTGCAGTCCAAGCTGGGAAGGATCTGATCTTTCAGCAGCTAATCAATGTGCCTTTGTTTTCCTGTTAGGTTTCTGGAGATGCTGTTAAGACATGGAAGTCAGAAGACATCAAAGCCAATAGTGTCCATATGGCTTGGCAGCTACCACAATACTTACTAATATCTGCCGGAGAAGTGATGTTCTCCATTACGGGTCTGGCCTTCTCCTATTCTCAGGTACTCCACTTAAAGATAAGAGGCTTACAATTAGACTTTGGGATTTATTCCTGTATCTGCCATTGACTTGCAATACGTCCTTTGGCATGACTTTGGCTTCCTAACAATGTTATCTGTTCTTCAGCTAAAAGTAGGATTATAAAGCAGCTTGCTGGGTGCCTTCAAGCTAAATTCATTCATACTCTGAAGATAGCTTTTCTCAATTATACTCAGGAAACCCCTTTTCTGGTAAAGCTGAGAAAACAGAACAGAAATGTATAGAAGTTAATTTTAATGGGAAAGCTCTGAATGCTGTAATGCCAGGTTTTTCTCCCAGCAAGAAAGTTTTTCTCCCAAATATTTTGGGTATGTATTTTTCAGTAAAAAAAAAATGCAGAAGTATCTCAAGGACTACAGGGTGGCATGGGGGCTTGGAAGCTGCTTTAAGGTAAGAGATTGAAGGGGTAATGAGAATGCAGTGGATAATTTGATTGTGGTGTACTAGGTTGTCTGTGGAGAAGGTTTATGAGCAGAGAGGACTGAGATATTGCAAGATCAAAAAGCAGAAGCTACTCACATTTGTCCTTGGGGAGTACATTGCAGATGTTTATTAATGAGGGTGATTAATCCAGTGGGACAATCTGTTGTGAAATATAGAAAACCTTACATCATCAGGAAGCTTAACATCAGGATCCAGCCTCTTTTCCAAAGATGTGCAGCCACAGGGCACCAGGCTTCAAGCTACAGAACTTCTGCAAGCCCTCGGGCTTCACAATTTTACAATTTCAGCTGATGAAGGTTGGGGGTGATCAGGATCCAGCTCTGCAACAGCAGTGACTTTTCCTCCTTCTTGTTATGGATGACATGTTTTGAAACCTCCTTATATGCAGCTGTAGGACTTAATAACAGAGGAAGCACTGTGCGGAGGAAATTCCACCATCTCCTCCTAGGCTGGGTCCAGGGATGCTTGTACCTGCCAGGACATCACAGGGAGGGGTGGTGGGTGAACTGGACGTGGGGGCAGAGCACTGCAGGCACTGACCAGACCCTTCTCCTCTTTTCAGTCTCCAGCCAGCATGAAGTCAGTACTGCAGGCAGGCTGGCTGCTCACGGTGGCTGTTGGGAATACCTTTGTGCTCATCGTTGCCCAGGCTGCACCAATGGCACAGGTATGGTTCGGCGCTTTCAACAGAGCCAATGCTTTAAAACAGGCTCTGGGTGGTGCTTCTGGATGCCTGTGCTCTGGAGACACAGCTTCTCTGCCCAGCCCTGGGCTCCTGCATGGGGTGCTGGCACTCTGCACCAGCTTCTTTCCAGCCAGGGCTCTGGCTGGAAATTTCAGCCAGGAAATTTCTTCTCCCAAAGTCATCCTGTGGGCAAAAAGCCCAGGTAGGTGTACTCCAGTCAGGGCAGACTTGTAAGGAAAGGTTTAATGATGCTAGCCCAATGTTACCAGTCTCTTTCAAGGTATAGTGCATATATTAATCATTACATTGTGTCTACATGGCATACCAGAGAACAGGATGAGAAAGCTTCTACCCTGTGAGCAGTCTTGGATGCTGGGAATTAACTTTAACCTAGTGCTTTGAGAAGCACTTGGAAGTGCAAAGATACCCTCTGGACTGGGGGTCTGGGATCTCCTGATCTGATTTTTTTTTTTTCCCCTCTTTTTCTTCCCAGTGGGCTGAATTTGTCTTGTTCACTGTTCTACTCTTTGCTGTGTGCATTATTTTCTCCATCATGGGATATTTCTATGTCAGCGTGGATCCAGAGGACCTACGAGAAAAGGAAGAGAAGACAGAGACCCCAAGCAGAGGAAACATGATTAGTCTCGTTACTCAGAAAACAAAGCTCTAACACATCATGGGTTGGGATCTTTTTTTTTTCTTTATTTTTTTTTTTTTAACTGGGTAGGTGGTAGGGTGAAAGAAAAATGGGGACCATGTTATTTTATTTTATAGCACTGCAGTCTTTATTACTCAAAATGTAGCCACCATCTAAATGGGACAAAATAGCCCTCCATATAAACAGTAGGGGTCCTGAAATCAGAGCAAAATTCCCTGGGAAAGCTCATCTGGTGTTAAATGCGCTTATAAGTAAATACAGTGTAATTTAGAACCTGCCCATCTTCCTAAGCAAGGGATGCTTTCCTATGATTTTGATTTAAACATATATTTAGGGCAGCAGGGAGGGAAGGGTGGAGGGCATGCCAGATGACAGCAAAAGCTGCAGATGTTGGGGGAAAAGGATGAAAACTCAGTCTAGGAATCAGGAAATAATAGATGTTAGAGATTATGAAAGATTTTTTTTTTTTTTTAATGCAATCATCACGGACTGGAAGAGTTACAATCCCAAAAGGTTTCATCATGTAACTCTCCTTATGAGTATTTCACCCCATTATTGCAAATTATGAATGGCCCTGATTTATGACTTTCAGCTCCAGGCCCAGAAGTAATAACAGGGAATTAAATGCTGCAGGCTCAAATATTCCCCAAACACTACTGAACAAGATATGCATGCTACCATCTCTCTGATACACGCTTTTTCTTAGAAGTTTGCACTGGCTGATAGTATTCTTTGATTAGACATGATTAGAGAATTGGTTTACACTTTTTTACTTCAGGAATCCAGGCGGTTATTTGCCATCTTAAGCTTATATTGGACATTTCCTTTAACAGTACCTGCCACTGCAAGGTAGGGTATGGCTGTTTTCTCATCTCATGCTTCAGTTATTCCCCACTGGGAGACACACTGCAGCAGTTTCTATAAAATCCCAGGTATCCCGCAGTGACTTAAACAAGGATGCACTTTATCATTTTTTTTTTTTCAGTCTACAAAATGAGACCATGGCATATGAGATTTTTCTTTTTCCTACCTGATTTTCTGTCTCTCTACCAAACTCTGGATGTAGGTATTTTAGCAGAACTGTGATATAACTGTCTGATTTTCCTTCCTTACATGAAGCTGTGATTGTTGTTGTTCTGCATTAGAACTATTTCAACCATTGCTGATGTAGTAAAACTCCCAAGCCAGTCCCTGCCTTCCTCTGCCACTCCAAGGCTGCAGTTGGGCCAGGTATGACTTACTTTACAAAAGGGCTGTCAATAGGATTTTCAGGTTCACAGAGAATAGATTTTTGATGATACTTTCCTCTTCCAACTTGGCATTGGTTATATCATGAAATACATGTTTAATTTCACTCCTGTTCAGGGTGGTGCTAGGGAATATGCTTAACTTGTCATCTCTGGTACTTTAATGTGCTGCTGTCTGTGTGTTCATCAATAAGACCGAGAAAACCCCACGTTTTGGTTTGCACCTGGAAGACTCTCAGCCTCAGATTGCTTCCTTTGCTTACCGTCCTAAATGGCCATGAGCTTGCACTACGATTTCTGCATCAGCTCCTGCCTGCTGTGAAATAACATCTGGGTCTTGCGCCAGAGGGGGGCCGTTGTCATTTATCTGAGACAACAGGCTGCGGGTGTGCGCACAGAAACGCTTAATGTGGTTCGGTCGATGCAGAGCCATTTATTAAGCTGTGGTAGCTGGAACCGGGCAGCTGAACCCTGCGACTCAGTGGGGAATGAAGGGCACTGAAAGCCATCTATTAGGCCATCTGACCTGCGCCTCAGAAGCCAAGCGAGGATTATTCCCTCTGCTCCTTTCTGATATTGTTCTCTTGCCATGAATCTTTGTGTGTGTTCTTTCTCCTCCAGGCATTGTTTTTTTCCAAACCCTGTTTTATGACACACTGAGAATCAGCTCAGAGGCTGCTGAATCACTCTGCTATGATGCTGTTTGACTGGCTTCCAATTTGAAGCGCTAATAGAAAGCATTTCTTCCCCCCCCTTCCCTCTGCAAACAGAACAGAAAACCCCAAACTGAAGGAATGGACAGGCTCCAGTAGCACTGAACAGCCACGATTTAGAATTATTGGAGCATTTAATTTTTTATAATCCTTGAATTTGGAAGTGTGCTTGGCTTCGAGGGCATATGTGGTGAAAAGACAACTGAAAATTATTGGAGCACTTTCCTTGGGCAGCACTTGGTACATCGCAGCTCAGAGTGGCATGAGGAAAAGCAAGGTGCTCAAAGGATGTGATCTTTAAGACTGCATGGGCTCAAAAACCTCTTGACTTTTATGTTTTATTTCCTTACTGGCGACATTACCAGAAGCTGTCACACACTCTGAGCTTAATTTAAAGGAATCATTCCAAACTCGTAAAAGATACATTTAGGATGTCATCTGTATCTGCTTTTTAGGCTCATGATGCCAAATTGTCCCTTTCCAAACATCTCTGTGTTCCAAACCATCGCCATAATGCTGGGGGGGAGAAAAATTGCAGTTCACAGTAGGGAAGGTTACGAGCAGGAAGCCAATGCTGTAAATAAAGTGCTAACATGAGGCTGGGGGCTGCTGCTGCTGCAGCCCCTCCGGGGAATCTTTTGCCCGAGGAAGTGAAAGGCTCTGCTCATGTTTCTCCTCCAGCTGATGCGGTTACTCCTTCCCCACCTGTGGGAGGTCAGCTCCCCTCCGATCCAGCTGCTCGGTTGCTGGCAGGGCCGTTCCTCACTGCCTCTGCTGCAGCTGTAGAGCTTTGCTGGCTGGACCCATTGATCTGAAACACACCAGCAGTTTGGAGGGATTTTCCCTGGGCGTGCCAGCAAGGACCAGGCTGGGGGCTGTAAGGAAGAGCTGCCCCTGCGTTAGCTGTGGAAGGTTGCAAAATGGCATGTTCAGCATAGCACTTCTATCTTAGATCCATCCTAGGAGCCCTTCCATCACCTTCAAATGGACTCAGGGCAGTATCGAAGATTTGGGGCCTGATTCTGTGCGGTATTGAGGTCTCTGGGTTCTTCTTATGCACAGAGAGCCCAGACACAGGGCCACGCTCGGTGTTTAACACCCAGTTTTAGAAAATTATTACTTCTACTGATCCTCAGAATTTGGATCAGAGGGGGAAGCCCAAACTGTGATTGTATGTGTAAAGCTGGGTGAACCCCTGAGGGGAACTAGCATCCTGCTGCCTGGCCAGCCCTGCCTGTCACCAAAGGGACTCCCAGCTGCTGGGGGAGTTTGCCCTGCAGCTGATCAGGGGAAGCTCACGCTAGCTGTTTCGGAGGCTGACCTGCAGAAATGATCATCTCCAGCTAAGGGACGGTAATGAGCTGATGAGGACCTCTTAGCACAGCGCTGCACAAGCCTGCGCGGAGATTGCAGGGGTTTGCTCCGCTGTGGAGGTGTGTACATGTGTGTTTGTTTCTCTGAAGGACACGCTCTGATCAAGTTTTCTTTTAGTGCAGCAAACTTCCCTCCAATTGCACTCCAACATGTTTTTCCCCTTAGCAGTTTTTAAGTGTGGCCTGCATTACTTCCTTCCAGTTTTGCATGAGATAAGCATAAAAATGAGATTTAAACCTCAGCAAAACAACTTCTTGGCTATGAGCCCCTTAAATTTACCTCTTCTTTCTGAGGCACCAGGGCACCGTTAGGTAGCAAGCTGCTCTGTGCAGCTCAAGGGGCTTGCAGCTCTCTTCTTCCCTTTCCCCATAGTCCCCTTATTCCAGAAGTTGTGCTTCATTTGTGATTTATTTTTTTAAGGCAAAAAGAAGCATCACTTACACCAGGAAGTAACTTCTTTCATTAGTCTGAGTCCACTCACATTTTCAGGATCTGGCTCTCTTACCAGGGTGATGCAAATGCTGGTTCATTTCTGCCTGGTCTGCCCTAGACGGGGATGGTAACCAGCAGGTTTAGTTAGGGCCACACGCAGAGGAATCATCTCCTCTCCTCTCTGTGCTGAATTTCTTTTCCTAGCCACAAGAAACATTTTCTAGCAACAGCAGCTTAAACCTGGGAGTTCAGCTTCGTGGCAAATACCACAGCTGCTGACTTTTGGATGGTACCAGGCTCTGCATTTTGTTAGCATGTATTATTGTGATACGACTTAAACAACAGCATTTAAGAAACGTTTCTGGTTCCAGTTGGCTGTACTCTAGTCCTTCATGTCAACACGTGTGATAAACCTGTCACATATGAGGAGATGTTGTGAGGCCCTTGGGTTTCCTGAGCAATTTAGGATTAAAAAAAAAAAAAAAAAAAAAAAAAGCAAAATCAGTGAGGCTGCCTAAGTCCGAGCTGTGGCATTGCTTCCCTGGGGCTTTGTAAGGCATGCTACCCATGGGCTTTGTAAGGCTTTTCCATCTCTTGCAAAGTGCTTCCCAGAAAGACAGAAATGGGGGATCCTTAAACTTTTTGCCCGAAGGAGGGCTCATTCCATGTTACAGAAATTGCATGAAGGAAAATAATTGTTTCACTTAAAGCTTCTCCTTCCCTGCCATCCCAGGTGGTCAATAATGAAGCAAACAGGCTGTCTCTTAATGTGCTTTGGATCAAGCAGCTGCTGCATCTCCTCAAGCTCTTTCCATGCTGTGTTTCACTAGAAGATCTACATTAGCCTGCCTTGAGTATCTGTAGACCAGAAGATTGCCAGGATGTGGAGCAGCCACGCCACAGGTTCCCACTGCCAGTTGATCAACTCTGATCTCTGGGTTTTTAACGAGTAGTTTTAGCAGCTATCCTGCAGGGCTCAGCCAGAACTGACCTAAATTTAGGGTAGAACTTAGGACCCCAGAGACTCTTAATCAACAAGGTAAACAACAAAACTCTCAAAAACACTGGTTTAATGTTTAATTAAAATTGCAATATGCTTGCAGAAAGTCAAAACCCAAAGCAGAAGGTAGCAATTCAATCTGAGCAATGACGAGCTGCAGCTGGAATCCAGCAGGGTGGCAACTGGCAGCCCAGCTGAAGGCACAAAAATTGAGCTAACATCACTTTTTAGATACATTTTCTTTCTTGTTGCATATGCAGCTCAGTCTGTTCGACCTGTCCTGTTTGACGTACCCATGTGTGTAAGGAAAAGGAGCCAAAGTGACCTGCAGAAAAGGGTTGTCCTGTGTCATGCTGCCCACGGGGCTGAGGCCAGAAAAGCTTCTCACCCGTGGCACCACCGTGTCTGGGCAGGAACCACGCAGAGCCAAGTATCTGGGTGCTAACAGGGCATCTACCCTCAGTTGCTTTTGGCTCTGGCCTCTTGTGAGAACCTCATGTGGCCCTACACATCTTGTGGAGGCAGATAATTCAGAAGCATACGTTATTTATGGTCAGGCTGCTCTTTCCAGCCTCCCACACTTGCTGGAGACCCTGGAGCTGCAGAGCAGAGCTGCTCCTCCTGGCACAGGGACCCGGGCCAGCCCTGCCTGTCCATGGTGGGCACTTTCTCTTCCTTCTTCTTCCAGCTCATGGGTGACAGGCATCTCCCAGACCTTGCCACATCATGTGCAATGCTAAAAGCACATGTGTACTGTATGTACGGTGCTGGGCGCTTTTCGCTGCCTGCCTGGCTTGCAGGTGCTTTCAGCAGGACCTTTGCAGGCACCAGGCAGCCAGAGCAATGTTTGCATTTCACCCTTTGCTGGCTGCTGGCTGTGGCTTTTCTTTTGGAGCTCATGTCTCTGTTTTTCTTCTGTTTTCCCCCCAAAGGTTGTTCTGAGCACCTGCACTCTCTGCGTGAAATAAATAAATGGCCCTGCCTGTTTGCTGTCAGATGGCCCATCCATCTTTGGTGGAGCCGTGAGGAATCCCCCAGAGCTAACGGTGCCAGTAGAGTCCTTTGTATCCCCACCGGGGGGACTTTCTTGGCCCTTTTTTGCACCACCCGTCTGTACATGCTGGTTGAAACCCCCGGGTTGTGCTTGCTTTCTCTCAGCCCGCAGCGCTCCTCGAGCTGCTGTAATGCAGGCTCCGAGTTCCCTCTTCTGTCGGAGCTGAAAACTATTAAACGCCACCGAGTGCCTCACAACCAGCTGGATTTGTGCAGCAAAGGCTCTGATGTCAGGCTGCTCTCCCCAGAGCTCCTTCCTTCCCCTGGCTCTGCGTTTCCTTGCTCTCCTTGGACTCATCCTCTCCTTGCTGAGTCTCACAGTAGCAATAACTCACTCCACAGGAGCTTCTGCCTCCAAATTTTTTTGACCAGTCTCATGATATTATTCATGGTGACACCCACCACAGGGTTTATCTTGCCTCTTCAGTCTCCAGAGTTGTTCCAGGTTTCTGCTATGATTTCTCTTCCTTTCTCTCTTGCCAATTTTGTTTCCCTTGCTGTGGCTTCCCATTAGCAATGCTGTGCTTGGAGGCCAAGTGCCCTTCATGCCGCAGATCTGCAGGCAAAGTAAACTCAGCAAATCATTAGGGCAGGCTTTGACGGCTGCTATCTTCATCAAAGACTGAGATTAAATGAGGCCCCTTTGATAAACTGATCTGATGGGCCAATTTGGCTTGCACACGTGGTACTATGGGCCTCATGGGGCTTGCGATTAAAAGACATAAGAAAATGCAATTATTTAGAGAGCTACGGGGAGAAGTCTGCAACTCACTGGTCTCTTCTTTGTCAGAACAAAAGAGGAGCCTAATTCTGCAGGGTGGCAGGCAGCCCCAGGAGGTGTCGGAGACCACCTAATTGTGGGGGGAGGCGAGGGCACGTTGGTCTCCTGCAGGTTTTGATGCATGTGGTGACGCTGCGGGTGAGATGCCACTCCGACCATTTCAGTCCCCAAGGCACTTGCCCCAGGAATGAAACCTTGTCCCCTTTCACCTAGGTGGCTGCTTTTTCTCCTTCTACAGTCTCTCTCTCTCTCTTTTTTTTTTTTTTTTTTCTTTTTCTTTTTTTTTTTTTTTTCCCTGTCTAAACTGTGGCTGTCTTTGATTGCAGCAAGATAGATTTTGTCTGGGTTTCTTTGCCGGACTCTAATCAAATCCTGACCTGCACCGGGAGCTCAGCGCAATCTGGCTGACTTCCTGCATCAAGCCCTCAAGCCTGGGGCTGGATCCTGACCCACTAGGAAAAGCTCTGTTAGCTTAGGCTCTGAATCAAACCCTGAAGATGAGAAATGTCTGGCTGGACACAAATAAAATTTCCTTTTTTTTTTTTTTTTCTTTTTTTTCTTTTTTTTCTTTCAGGTACTGAGTCAGAGCTGGATAGCATATGCAATTGCAGTAGGGTTATTCTTTTGTCTTCCTTTTCCTTTTCTTTTTTCTTTTTCCTTTTCCTCTTCCTTTTCATTTTCCCTTTCCTCTTCCTTTTCATTTTCCCTTTCCTTTTTTCTCCTTTCCTTTTCCTATTTCTATTTTTTCTTTCTTTCTTTCTTTCTTTCTTTCTTTCTTTCTTTCTTTCTTTCTTTCTTTCTTTCTTTCTTTCTTTCTTTCTTTCGATCATTCATGCTGCATTTTTATTTAGAATACATCCAAATTAGAATTTAGAATACATCCAAATAGCTTGAGCTCAAATTGATCTTGTTTTTCAGCCAGAAAGCTTGTTTTTCATCTATTATAATAATAAATGCGCTATTGATAACAGTTTAGGTGCAATTCAGCAAAGCTTTGCAGTGTGCACCAGCTCTGGAGGGCCAACATTTTCTTATTATCCATTATTGATATGACACTTTGCAAATATTTTACAAACAAATTAAGAGGTTTTCCTTGTGCCCCTCTTAGTTTGCAATCTCAGTCTTTTTGACAGCTGAAGTCAGTATTAATGGTGACCTTGTTTAAAGCAGTTGTTCATTAGCAAGTTTCTTCTCTGAACCTACAAGCACAGTAAGAGAACTTGTGCTGGCACTTTCAATTACATCCCATCCTCGAAGCAATTTTTTTTAGCTTTATTCTATCCAATTCTCCTAAGCAGAAATCGGATTTGCTTGGTAAAGTGCTTAGACCTGTTATTCATTTATTCATTTAAGTAGTCATTTTAAATATAGAAGCTTAACATGAAGTGCTGGCAAAAGGAGCTCTTTTTCTCTCTGTCGTGGGCTTGCTGGGCCTGCTCAGCCTGCGAGTGCTTTATGAGGCAGGTCCTGTCTGAGCTCAAGCATGGGAGCAAGGAGACAACCCTGAGCCTCTCTAGAAAGGAGAGATCCAGAAGGAGGTGCTTGGGCCTGGTCCTCACCACGGGTCCTCACACCTCCCTGGGGAAGGCTGTTGTGCAGTAGTTGTCTGCAGGGGATGCAAGGAGGGTGCTGCACCGCGTGGGAAAGCCCCGTGCTTCCCCCTGGGTTTGTTTAACCAGCGGGGAAGCTGTCACGGAGACAGGGGCATCTTCCCAGGGAAGGGAGCAGCAGAATAGAGGCTCAGAGAAAGCAGGAAACAGCCCCTTTGGGGCACGTGCTGGGCGCTGGGCCAGGCGCTGGGCACCGCGCCATTGCTGCCCTGCGGCTCCTGGCCGTGGGCTTCGCGTGCACAATGCAGGAGTTCAGTGGTGTGCAAGCCAGGCGCTGGAGATGAGGAGCGAGTTTGTTCTCCAGAAGAATCACCTTTTGTTAGCGGAAAATCTGTGAATTGGGTTCCCCAAGGGAATAGTGTTTGAAAAGATGATTAAAAGATAACACTTTTGAGGGTTTTTCTTTTTGTGTGTGTGTGTGAGTGTTTTTCTTTTTCTTTTTCTTTTTTTTCTCTTTTGAGTTTGGAAGCTGGATGCCACACATAGGTTTCTCCACACCCGACCTGGAAAGAATATGTTTGTTTTAATGCAGCAAAACCCTAGAGTCCCCTTAAAAGAGGAGCCCCCGGGAGCTGTGAAATGCCAAACGTCACACCAGCAAAAATGTCTGAAGTTGGCAACTCCAAGCATAGCACATCACATTGGCCTTAAGTGGAAAAAAAATAATAAAAAAGCCAAATCAAACAAGACTTGATGGAAGAGAATAAAAACAGGCAAGCACCACAGCTTGGCTCGAAATAATCTGTTAATAGAGGGAGTATTTTTTCATTACTTTTTATCTGATAAGCAGTTAAACCACAGGCTCAGGTTGAGCACAGCCCCTGAGAGCTCTCTGCTAAGTGCCCGTCCCCCTGCGCAGGGTATATTGCATCGCTCGCTTCCTCTGGATGTAGTGGCGTGCTTCAGCGTGTCTCCACACATGTTCTCAGTCCTGGAACAAGCCCCACTGCATGGGTAGTTCAGCCTGATGTTTAAGCCTTCATCTTGCTTCTTTTTAAGGCTTACTTAACACTTTATGAGTTGGCATTCCCAAGCTTCTCCCAGCTTGGGAATACAGCTTTGGATGTGGTGTATTCCTTAACCCGCCTCTTCTGCCATGGGGGGTTAAAGCTTTGAGAGAAAACAGCCTGGTGTGCAGGTCTGGGAGGTGCAGCTTCCAGCTGGACAAACCAAGGATAAACCAGCTCCCACTACCTGCTTTGCTTGCACCGACTGCTGTGTATCACATATCAAACCAGCCACAAGGAACCAAACTATTCAGCTGCTTTCTCATAATCATTAATTACAAAGATACCATCACTCATGTTTGTCAACTATGAACCATCCTGTGATAATTGATTTATTTTCTTTCAGTTCGGGGAGTTGTAATGCTGAAGCTGCAAACAGTGCTGGCAACAGATGCTGGCAGGGGCCCAATCCTGCGGGCCTGAGCAGGTGAAATCTCCCTTTTGTCCCATGAGACCAGTGCCAGGCCCAGGTCCCCATCCTCTTGGCCACCCTACCTGCTCTCTGGGAAAAGCCCCAAAGCCAAATGTGCTTACATTGGTCCAGCAGAAGGTCAGGCAAGTGTTTGATGCTCTGACAGTCAACTTAGGGAAAAGTTCTCATGTGAGGAAGGTGTCACCCCAAGAGCTACCTCTGGCATCTTGAATGCCCCAAAATTTTGCTGGGATCCATCAGTTCTGGGTACTAATTTCCCCTGTCCCCCTCTCCCACCTCCAACACGTTTATGGGCAGTGACGGGGGCTGTTTTCCCCCTTCCTAGAGCAATGGCAGCAGGGATGGGGAAATCCCCATCCATACTTCTCCTGGCCTGCCCCAGTTCACCCTGCTGGCACTGGGCCCTCCTTACACATCTCCACCCTTTCCTGTTGCTGGGAAGGACAGCAAAATGGGGCAGGAGAGGAAAAGCCCTCCAAAGTTGCTCTCCCACCAGGGTCACCTGCTGCCCAAGCTGGTCTGGAGCCTGAATTACAGACAGGACTCACTAATGGAGCATCTGGGACGGTCTTGCACTATTTTCCCCCATAACTGCTTTCTGGACAGATGCCTCCCAGCTGGTCGGTCTCTTCAGATGTGCACGTGTCCATGCGTGTGATCAGATCACTGATAGATGCTTCGCAGCCATCTGGATGTAGGGGAGAAATGACAAATCTCGCCCCCCCCCCTCCACCGCCAGCCATACCTTCCATGAGATATTGATGAATGGGATCTTTATTGGCTGCTGGGCTAATTAAATAAAAGTTGCATCAGCTTCTAGCTGACAGGCTCTAATTGCTTCTGAGCAGATTTTGAGAGGACCAGATGAATAGGAAAATAAAAGGAAACAGTGTGGATCGGATCCAAGGAGGTCTCTGTTTCTGACGGGCTAGGAGTTTGTCCCACCTTTCCCAGGGGCCTCCTGAACTGTGTGACAAAAACCACATTTAAGGCAGATAACAAGAAGGGGAAATCAGAAGCCTGGTTTTAGCTAAGAATTTCAGAAGCCTTGTCTTCGGCCCAGTCTCTATCTTTGGCCTGGAGCAGCCAGAGCCCCCTGCTCTGTGCTCCTGCCACAGGCCTGTCAGAGATTTTTTTAAACTCCTGTTGCCTTCAAGTTGAGTTACAGGTGCCCAAACACAGTCAGGGAACCAGGAGCCCTGCTGAGGGCTTAGGAGAAGGATGCTCAGCACCAAGGCTGTTGGGGTTTCAAGCCCATCCCTTTGCAGGGGAGAGGTGCTGGGTGTGAGCCAGCTGCCAGAAAGGGGCACAAAGCCCTCGTGGCCTCCTGCTGCTGCTTCCCTAGGAGGGGCAGGGCCTGGCTCTGACTTGCTTCTGTCCTTCAGGTCTGAACTCCCTCAGGTGGGCCTGGATGGTTTGAGGGCCACCTGCAGGATTTGTGGGGTGCCCAGGTTTCGGGTGGGCCCGGGACAGGGCCAGACCTGGTACCCAGCAGGTCCTGGCATGGACACATGCTCTGGAATGGGTGGAGAAGCTCAGAGACTTCAGCGGCATCGTGTGCTCTAGGGGCTAGATCTGGGTACATCCACTCTTACAGGCTTGTCTCATGTTTAATTTACGGGCTGATTAATGAGTTCTTAGCATACAATGCATTTAATTCCATTTCGGCCTGATTTATGGTGTGATGTGAACTGCATGTGAAGTTTTTAATTCAGTAGGTGGTGACTCTGATTCAGTATATGGAGTGTGACAGAAGAGGTGATGGATTTGGTTCCAAAGCCATGCATCAAGTTCAGTGTGAAGTGCATCAAATCTATCACACAGTACGTCAGCTTCGGTGCATGACACCCCGGTGCTGGCCATGCCACGCCAGTAAGTGGGACCCTGTCCCCGCATCACCAGTGTCCCTCCACCTTCCAGGAGGGACATCGCCCTTGCTGGTGGTCTTATCTTCGACCTTGCAGGATGTGAAGAAAGCCAGCAAAATGGCCCATCAGGGGCTGGTCTGAATATTTGTCTTCATTCACATGTGTCCCAGCCCCTTGCACACTTTCGTAATGCCAGCACGGCTGAATCCGGTCCTGGCACAGGGAGTGTGGCGAGTCGCTAATGTGGCTGAGAAGGACGTGAGGGGGCTGGTGAAGGGATGTGGTGCCAGGCTGAGCAGCAAGGAATCACTTCTCTCTTCTCCTCCCCCTGCCATGGCTGGCAAGCTGCCATCTGCACCCTGTCCTCACCAGGGCCCCAGTGTATGGGGGGTGGGTGCGGATGTGCCAGCCCTGGCCGCTGCCACACCTAATGCACAAGGTTGGCTGGAAAACCTGCCAGCAAAATGTTCCACTTTTTTTCTCAGAGAAGAAATAGAAAACTTGTATTGGAGAGAAACAAAGCCCTGAGGCAGAAAACTGATGGCTGAAAAACTTTGTCTTCAGACATGATAAAGGGCTGCGGCTGTCGGGGTAAAAAAGGGGAGGATGTTTTCCATCAGCCCTGTTAATCTGATCTGTCCCTGCATGCGGTCCTTTTGGGGGCAGCTAAAATAAAGCAGATCCCCAAGTGCTGATCAGCCAAACCCTGCTGCCATTTCCAGCAGGGTCTCTGAGCCGTGGGGAGAGGCAGGGAGGGCTCTCGTGTGCCTTGTCCCCCAGAGAAGGGTGCTGAGCACCAAGGATGGGTTCGGCCCATGCTCCAGGCTCCCCAGACCTCTGCAGCAAATGCATCACTGCTGGCACCTGCAGCAGGGCAGCTTCAACCCTGGTCTCCAACCCTCCAAAAGGTTTAAATAAACCACTCAGCCATGCTTTTCATTTTGGCACCACCTTGCAAACAACTTCATTAATGAAATGCTGGGTTTGGGGAGCCCCTGTGTCCACTCCTCCATCCCTCAGTGCCTCAGGGAGGATGCTCCTGCCCTGCTGTGCCCCGTCCCGGGCACCAAATGATAGTGGGAACCCTCCCAGTGTGTTCCCATGTGGAGAGCCTCAGTGGCCGAGTCTGCTGGCAGCCGAGGTGGGGATGCCGTTCTCTGCCCTGCTGCCCAGTGCAAATGCCCTGCAGAGCTCCACGGCTGCCAGGAAACATCTCAATTGTGGAGAAAAGCATTCATTTTGTTTCTCCCTTTCTTTGCTTTGCGTGGGAGACAAGGCTGCTGGTTTATGATGTTGAACAAGCATTTTAGCTGAGTGCAGTGGGCCCCATAAATCAGTTGCTCCCTCCGGAGCAGCAGCCAGCAGCAGGAGCCAGCAGCTGCATGGTACCTCCTGGCTTGTCCTGCGGGGACCCTGGCCTGAGTCTCAGCACGGGACACCTGGCCTTACAGACAGAGGCAGCCCCAGCAGATGTGCACTCCATCCATCCATCCATCCATCCATCCATCCATCCATCCATCCATCCATCCATCCATCCATCCATCCTCCCACCCACCACCTTTTATTTACACTGCAGGCTCCTGGCACAGGAACTCTCTCTTTTCTCTCCCAGTCCCTGAGTGACAGGTTCTTTCTGACCTGCAGATACACACAAACCCAATTTCTGTCCATGAACACAAGGATGTGGCTGAGCTAATGTTCCTCCAAGCTGTGTGAGTTCTTATTTTTATTTTTAACTGCAGTCTTGGATTCCTTCTGGCTGCAAAGAGTTTTTTTTTTGTTGTTGTCGTTGTTTTTCCCTTGTGTCCATATGACCACTCAGTGGGGCGGACATCACCAATGGGGTTCCTGTATCCTCCTGCTCCTGGGGACTCATCACACCTCTCATGATCAGATGGTCACTCTTGTGGTTGGATTTCCTGGGGGATGTTTGAGACTGTAGGATTTGCACTGCTTTGTCTCATATTCCCACACTGCTTTTTTTTTTTTTTTCCACAGGAAAGAGGAAAATGTGCTCTGAGGCCTCTGGGTGAAATCCATCCCCTGCAAGCAGAGTGCAATGTACCCGCAGCTGGACGTGGCCCTTCCTGATGGTTGGCACATTTTCTGTGTAGACAGAGCTAACCTTAGCTGGCCTCATGTGTAAAATGTCCTGTTCACATCAGAGGATGTTTCAGTTAACTGGTAATCCACACTGATGAGATTTCTATGGACTATAAGACCCGGGAGGCTCGAGAATATCTGAGCACATTTCTGCCTTTGGCACGGTGCATTCACAGATAGCTCAGATCCAGGCTGATATCAGTGCCTCTGCTTTAAAAGGATTTAAGTTATAAAATTTGGGCAGTTCTTTGCTTGTTTTGAATCCGCCTGGAAATCAGCAGGCTCCCTGATTCCCACCACCAGCATCTGGTGTGGTGTGGTTTTACCGTTCAGGTTGCAAACAGAATTGAAATTTCCAGACATATGGTGCTTGGCTCGCGAGTGGTAATTGCATCAACTTAGGATCAATGGAGCGGAATAATATCTGCCCACTAATAACGGCTTAATAAAATTAATAGCATCGGCCCAGCCATGAATTACTTTAAAATAGGGGTTGTATGGTAGTAATGTAAACAAGCATTGATTTTTCTTGGGAAAGTGGAGTGCTGTAAATGAGATACGAGTCTCTGCAGCATGGAGTGGGTCCCAGATGATGCATGAAATTTTGCAGGTTTCTCAGAAGGTGGTGGAGAGGGGAGAGGTGCAGGGGTCCCCATGGCACAGTGGCAGAGAGGTCAAGGCAGTGAGACTGTGCTCAGAGCTGCCTGGTGCTCACTGCTGCTGCCATCCAGCCTGACCCAATTAACCACAGATTAACACCAGACAGGTGTTAATCTGACCAGACAGCACATTGGGACTGTTAATTGAAATGGCACGAAAAAAGTGACCTGCAGCCACATCATTGCTTGGTGCTGCCAGCCCCCCAGCCATGTGCCCTATGGCCCTGGGAAGTCGCACTCAACCCAAAATGCCCAAATCCTGGGTTTTTGGCAGCTGTGTGGCTGACATCCATGTGTCTCTGCTCCTTGCAGGGTTGTGTGGCTGCAGGTATTGTTCTCGGCCCAGCGGTGACAATAGGACAGAAGGACAAACGCAGCTGCAACACCAGAGAGAAATGGGTTCAGAGGGAAAAGTCAAAGAATGACTTTGAAAATGGGAAATAACAAATGAACAGAAGGACCTCCAGCCACTCAGTGAAACACTCCTTAAGTCCTTTGTGTTCATTTCAGATGATAAAGGAAAACCATTGGGTCTCAATTTGTCATGGCAGACAGGGGTCCTGCTGCATTGCACAAGCCTTGGAGAGCAGCTCATGCTCAGGAGCTCGTTTTCCAGGGCCGGTACGAGATCACCAAACATCAAACGCTGGGTGCTGTTCGCACTGAATATTGTGCTCATGTGGGCCCTGCAGTGACCAGAGATGGGTGCATTTGGAGGAGCTCGGCTCTGTAAACCAGAGCTCGTGGGACATGCAGAGAAATACAGGAGTGCTTCAACATCACAGCAAGGCAGAATGCATTTAGAGCAGGAGCTGCAGTGTTCTGGTTTATTATTTATTTACAGAGTTTGTAAATTTAAATGGATTTAGACCTTTAATTTTCAGAGGCTTGGACTGCCTTCCACTCCTTGTTTAATATTCAGGTGAAAAGCTGCCACATCTGTCTGCAGCACGTCTGTACAGCACAGCTGCCTCGGCGCGGCATTTTGGCTGCTCTTTCTTTGCATTTGTACAAGTTGGTCCAAGCTATGTTTTGCTGTAAAGCACTTAAAAAGAACGAAGTGGCACAGCACACAGCTGGTTGCAGCTCTCCTTCCCCGGCAGCACCTTGCAATCCTGCCCAGAGAAAGCCAGAAGAAATTTTGGACCACTGCATTCACACAGATGAACATTTGGTGTCTGGGTAGACAGTGCAATATAAAGTAACAAGCATCTAATTCCCATCCATCTGGATTTGCCGTATAAGTAACAACAGCGAAACACCTCCAGAAAGGAGACTGAGCTCGTCAATGTGCAATAAATGGCACAAGGTGACGTAAGACTACACAATACATCCATCCTAATCCCCTGCTGGAAATCAGGGAGGTTAAAAATAAAAACCCTTCAAGTTTTGACTGTTTACACAGCTGTAGTACAAATATTTAGATTTACAAGAGAAATGCTTGCTCAGCCAAAACCCCTCCGAGACCTCTGCAGTCAGCAGCAGGGGGTTTATGGAGGCCCGACATTTCCTCAGAAAAAATGAAAAGGATCCTAACGAAAGCAGAGAGCAATGCTTATGTGTGGGGCCGGCTGCACCGGGGTGGGCAGTGGGGCCAGGGGAACTGCTGGTGACAGTGGTGTGGGGACACTGGGACAAGGGGACACAGGCCGCAGCCTGGCCCTGGGTCTGCTGCCATCCCCCTGTCACTGCTGCGTGTGGTCCCGGCCCAGGCCGCCTCCTTCCACCTCCCCTCCACTTAAACGCTGCTAAGTGGATTTCCCACCTAGCAAGCCATTGCTTTAGGAATACCACACGGCGTAGCTGTTATTAAAAAGGGGATTTTTCCTAATGCGCCTACTGTGTCTTCATTATGTCAGCGCACCTCCGTGAAGAGATTTGTGGAGGAATCCATCCATTCACTTCCACGCGTAATTCCTCAATAGCCTATTTGCTTCAAAGACTTTTATCGACTTTTACTACTACATGAATCCTCAGATATTTATTTTTTAGGTCCCAGGGGACCCATTGAAGGAAAAATTCACTTTATGAAGTTTTATGGCAAAGGTTTTGCGGTGGATAAAAGCTTCCCGTTATTTCCAAACTTATGTTCTCCACACAGAAGGTTTCATGGGGTCTGCTCCTAGACTGGCATGGGGCACTTAGAACTAAAAATTTAGCTCTAAGGAACAAATAAGGAAAAGAAGAGGAAAAGTACTTCTCCTCCATGCCTGGTGTTTTGGGCCTTGTTGCCTCCACGCAGTTTGGCAGGGTGTTTTTGGAGCCTGTCTGTGTGGGGATGCAGCTTTTTGCCACACTGCTGGTCCCATCCCCATCATCACACTGCCACCTGCAATGTCCCCCAGATGTGGGACGTTAAACCAGGCTGGCCAGAGCAGTGGTGGAAGTGGCAAAAGCAACACTGCGAGCACCTGAGGTGTCTCCAGCCCTCCAGGTTTGCCTGGGAAATTGCTAGTGACAGACAACCAGGCCAATTAGCCCTAATCCTCCCCGGCAATCACCAGCCCTCCTCTGTCCCTGCTCCTCTCCCTTCCTTTCCTTTGCTCGCTCATTAATTGAAACAGAAACTTTCTGTCACCACTGATTGTGGTACCCAGAAGCATGAAAATAAAAGCTGGGAAGCATTCTCCTTTGGCCCAAATAAACAGGTGCCAGGGAGTGTAATCTAATCATGCTGTGATTGAATTAAGCGGAAGAAGCTGCGTCACGCACACAAAATATCAGTTTGAGGCAGTCACTGTTTGGTGATGTGATCAGATGCCCCTGCCAGCTGGTGACGTGGGAGAGTCTGGGAAACCACGGCCAGGTTTGGGAGAAATGGGGCTGGTGAACATCAGCCCTGCTGCACCCTCTGATGGGCACTTTGCTGGGAGGGTCCATCAAACAGCTCTTCTTGTACACAACTTGCCTTCTGATAAAAAAATAAAATAAAATAAAAAGGCTTTGGAGCAAATGAGCCTCAGGCTGGGCTGTGTCCTGCACTGAGGTTCCTCCAGTGGGATCACAAAGTGGAGCCAATGAGGGATGAAAAGGAAAAGCTCATTGTGCACTTGGAAGGGAAATCTATGCAAAGTTTATACTGGAGGAAAGAAAATGAGGATTTACAGCTGCGGAGACTTCAGGCAGGGCCCCAGCTCTGAGCACACCTCGAATCATGATGAATCTCCCAGCTGCTGGAGCTAATGCATTATATATTGAAATCATTTGTGTTCATTTGCAGCAAATAATTACTTTAAAATGTTATCGTTCATTTGGGTTATTTGACTTCTCTATTAATTGTGTGAATAACCATTTAAAAGACAGCATTTAGGTTAGTGAAAATCATCAGCGTTGCTGCCTCACTTGTTGGGACCTGGGGGAACTGCAGAGCCCTGGATGCCCATGTGGCTCAGGGTGGCTTTGCTTTTCACTCCTGTGGAAAAAATGAGGCCTGCAGGTCAGCACATGCCTCAAACCTCACGTTTCTCTCCCAATTGTTGGGAAATATGCTCATTTTCAAGCTAAAGGTGTCATTCCTTGCTTCCCTTTGACGTGAATATTCTGTCCTGTGACACCTCAAAGAAAAAGCAATCTTCTTGCTCACGCCACTTTATAACACAAACAAAGGTACAAGGTAAAATGCAGGAGTGCAATGAACCCCTCCATTGTGTGCCCTTCAATCTGCCGTGATAAACGGGGATTTGGCTGGAAGATTTTTCAGGCATTAGCATGAAAATGGGAACAAGGCTATTTTCCTTCCTTGTGAGCCGAGACGAAAGAGCCATGCCTTCAGGCTCAGCAGCACCCGTCTTGATTTCAAGGGGGGGAAATTAAATAAAGTGGGAGGGAGGGAAAAGTCTGGGGTAGAGGATTGTTAAAAATTATTCCTGGGGCTCTGCCCATGCTTCCCATGTTTCAGGCACGTAAAGCCTTGCCAAAAAATGTTAAAAGCAAGTGGTCAGTTCTTCTCCCAGGAGAATATATTCCCGAGAAGTCCCAAGGGAAGATTTAAATCTCTCTGCGTTGAATTTGGTCAAGGCTTGAACGACACCCAGTGGGGTCAGCACTGGGCACTGAGCCCTCTCCCTGCCTGCAGCCGCCTCCCTGTGCCAGGGCTGCTGGCAGCAGAGAAGGACTTTGCCTTCCTTCGAGTCACACAAAGATGATTTAAGGCACCCAAAGTTTCAAGCCAGGACTTTTAACTGAAAAGAGGCATCGATTTTCTGTAGCTGGGAAAATAAAAGGTTTGCTCTGGTGAAAGAAAAAAAAAGAAAAAAAAAAAAAAAAAGCTGTTCAAGAAGCCACCTTGGCATGTGCTGTGCATGTGATTACCTGCACTGTGCAGAGCAGGCATGGAGGGGACCAGCACCTTGGTCCCCTCCTCAGGGTCTCCCCTTTCAGGGGTGCAGACCTATGACCCCATCTTTGGGCTTGGGCACCAAATCACATCCCTTGAGCAAAACCTGTGCTGGATGGAGGGATAAACACCATGGGGAAGGATGGGGAAGATGTGTTAATTTTTCACAAGAGATGTGTTAGAAGAAATACAGAGGCATGGTGGCCCATCAGCAGCATCTCATCCTGGCATCCACTTTCCCCCATGGACACCAAAGCCCCAAGCCCAGGTGCCAGTGGGGAGCTAGCAGAGCTTCCCCAGCCCTCCCTGGAAACACTCATTAATTCCCTGCTTCTTCCTTAATTGCATTAAAGCAGCATCCGTTCTACCATTGCTTTACAATGCCTCAGCTTAAATCCACTATTAAGGCAGGAGCGTTGTGGCTTGGATCCTTTAATTAACATGAGTGATCTCACCTTTGTCCACAGCATCTTTTTCCAAGCTATTATATTGGGTAATTGTTAAACTACTGACTGGCTCCGAGAGGTCTGTACTTTCATCAAAATGTCCTGCTTTTCTGACCCAGCAACTTATCCATGTTTTTGAGCCTAATATTTTCAGGTGATTTGAGTTAAATCAAATTGCAAAAAATCAATGAATTATTTAAAGTGCTGGTGGTCTCCAGCTATGAAACGTGGTTTGGTCAAAGTTCCCCCCACATCCTAAAAGCATTAAAGTGCTCCGAGGGGAATGAGCTCCCTACTGACCACAGCTATCAAAAGAACTGATCAAATTCATTTGAAAACTTTCCACACTTGTGGAAAAAAAAAAAAAAAAAAAAAGCATTCATTAATTTTTAATGTTCCCTTTCTTATTTTGTCTCTTGCTAGAAAAAAGGTAGGGAGAGAAACAAGGGGCTCTTCCCTCAGGACAGAAAAGCCCTTCCAACTCTTTTGAGCTGTTAAGAAACACTACCCAAGTTTTCTGTTGTTGTGAAATTTCATCGAAAATGGAGCAGGGTGGGGAAAAAAAAAAGCCCAGACACACAACCCAGAAGTCTTCTCAGGACACCCCTCAGTCCCTGCAGGTGAGCAGTGATCTCATTTCACCACTACAGTAACAGGCAGGGGGCTGCAGAAGGCCCAGCATCACCTCCCCTGTATAAGGGCCAGCAGAAGGCCTGAGCCTTAGCCCACATGCCTGATCCTTGGTCTTCTCCTCCCCACCCTGGCTTGCTGCCCCAGGAGCAGCTGTGGGGCCAAATTGGGACCAGGAGAGGGAGAAAATCCACCTGTGCTGCCTGTCCCACCAGTGCTGGAGGCTTGGCCTCTGCCATGGCTCCCAGCTGCAGCAAGCACCAGCTGCACCTCACAATGCCTTGATGGCTGCCACGGTGCTGTTATGACGGCAGGATGAGCTCACTAAGGCCCTAATGGTCTTGTCTGGCCTCACCTGGGACCCACACGGGCCTTGGACACCATTTAAGCTCGGCCCTAGGCCAGCAGCTCTGGTTGGGCTGTGCTGTGGGCCTTAAGCCTCCCTTCTGGGATGGGCTTTGGGCCAGCAGGTTTTCAGTCCTATCTCCTTTTGCTCCCAGACCATCTCCCTGGTGGGACATGGGATGTGTTTTGTGGCTTTCTGTGTCTGGGACTGTTAATGGACCCTATCAGCTCCCAGCCTGTCCTCCCCAACAGTAAGTTGTTGCGCTTCGGATGGCTGTGAACGCAGAGCAATGCATTTACTGTGTCATTGCACGGGGCATCAAACAGGAAAACAGGCAGAAAAGGAGCCAGCAGGCACCTAGGATTAAAGAATTGTCTCAACTTTTGCCATGCCCTTGACCTGTGCATGCTCTTTCCTGGGTTGGGTCTGCAGTGGGGTTGCTCATCCCATTAGAGAGGTGCATTTGAGTCCCCCAATAATAATAATGGGCTGTGGGATAAGGGCTGTAGCATTGCTTTTACTGTAAGAACAGCCGTGGACCACGTCAGTGACTCCCCAGCCCCTCCTTTCGGAGGTGGGATGAGGACCAGCTCTGTCCCCGTGGGCACAGGCAGCTTGGTGTGGCAGTGCCGAGAGCTGTGGTTAACTGGGTTAATTATATTCACGTTGCTAGGAACACTATGAATTATGTTAATAGCAGCATCTGGGGAAATTACATCTTCATTAATTGGTCCTGATTGCTTTTTGGCGGATGTGAGATGCTTTTGACTTTACTATGCAGGACAGAATTTATTGTAATCGGCGCATGCACTAAATGCACAAATACCATTACCGTACCCTACTAATTAACTCTCCAAAGAGGCAAAGATGTGAAAGACCTGCTTGGTCATCTCTTCCTTTCTCTCCTGTCCCAGCCAGGGCAAGTCTGTTTTCTGTCATACTGTGCTCTGGTGATTCTTCTAACTTCAAAATCATGTTTAAAACTCTATTAAAAATGGCAACGTAGCTGGCAGACACAGAAAAGTATCTATGGGGCTGAGGAGGCTTCTGATGGCATGTGTTGTATCCTACAGTTGGCCTTGCTGCTCTCTGGCTCTGATTTGCCCCTAAGGCTCCTCCGTACGGGTGTAACTTGGTGGCAACCAGGTTTATTTATGTGCTTTGAGTTCATTTTGTTGGCTATTCAGAAGCCTTTTGTCCTGCTCTGTCTGTGGCTGGGGAGGAGGCTGGCCTGGGCTGGGTGGTCCCCAGGGAGCAGGGCTGGGTGGGCAATGGGGCTGTGGTGGTGTCAGCAGAAGACAGTAGTGGCTAAACCAGGGCTGATCCATGCACAGCACGTAGCGCGGATCCTTGCGATTCTTTAGTTTTCAGTCAATGTGTAGCAGCAAACAAGAAATTAAGCCACATTTCGATGAACGACTGTTACACAACAGAAAGCCCCATTTTTAACAACGGCAATGATCCTAATCTCTTTGGATAAAAAATCTAAAGCTCTGAGCAAATGCGGAATGGGGCAGAGGCAATGCATTACCTCCCCGGGGAAAATGGTCTAAAACTCACTCGAGGCATCGAGCTCCTCGTAAGTTATGAGGCTGTTTGTCTGGGGATGGCAATGAGTTGTATTATGGCCCTGCTTGTTCTGCCTTCTATTTACACAACATCATTTTTCATTTTAATGGTGGTTTTCCAGCCTGCTTTGTTAGGGCTGCTGCTAATTGGAGTGGATTCATGTGCTATGCCAGGGCACAGAACAAGGCCAGCATTGGCTTAATGGGAAGGGCGAATTTTGCTGCCAGGTGTTTTGAATAGGCATGGTCCAGGAGGAGGGGGCATGGCAGTGTTGGGGAAGGAATTTAGGAGTGAATTTAACCCTCTGGCTGCCACAAATTCAGGGGTTTCCCCATGGGGGTGGTGGGACAGGGATGGCTGTGTGTGTTGAACCACAACAGGGAGGAAAAAAGCCCTTTTGCAAGCCACCTTTCTGACCTTCATCAAAGATACAGGCCTACCTCCTTTGCTGGGAAATTGGGTTTAAAAGTTCTTGGAGCTTGCAGTGTCAGCTTCAGACCTTTGTGAAGTGGTTTTCATGGGTCATCACAGGGAATTGAAGCTCGCTGCTAGGACAATCTTACCAGAGCTTTGGAAGGGGCAAAGTTTATGCCCTCAAAACATAGCACGAAGTTTCACTGGGAAACTATAATATGCACGCTGAATTGGGGCTAGCAATGCATTTTCCACCACACTGCCTCTGCAAATAGGTAAGCAGTGCCGCAAGGACCAGGACAGCTGTAATGCATGGGAGATCTGGCTGCTGCAAAGTAGTGTTTCTGGCTTACCGGGTACACTGCTGCCAGCTGCAAGGCTTGCCCAGTCCCTCAGCGTGGGTCCTGCGGAAGTCAGACCCTGGGTTTCTGCGCCAGTTCCTAGTGGAGCATCTGCTTAGGACACCTCCAAGATGCATAGCTCTTCTTGCAGTACAGACATGGCAAAATCTGCCTCCAAAGCACCAAGCCATGCAACAATTTCCTCCTGCACCAGGTGAGGCTGCCTGACAAAGCTGTGCAGTGGCTTTTCCGGCCTTGCTGTGGGGTCAGACCTCTTTGTCCAGAGAACAACAAAGTGCAGTGCAGTCAGTAACACTAAGCAACTTTTCCGCCCCCTTGAACTGAATGTGGTGGTAAAACCCATTAGCAATGGTTATTCTGCACCAGCTACAGCTTATTAACACCAGAAATGTCAGGAAACTTCCACCCAAGGAAGGCTGCCCACACCACACACCTGAACATTCATGTTTGTGGCTGAGAAATACAGCAAGGACCTTACTAGTGGGCAAACACTGTTTTGTAGCACTGCTTTTATTTTTAAAAGGCAATTATTACTGCAGAAAGATTCACTCTGCCTCCTCGATGTGCCAAACTTGTTCTTAGTTAAAACTTTGATTTATGGCTCATGCTGTATCATATGACACTGCTCTGCAGCTGAGTTGCTCAGTGGCATTGAGAGACTGGTGCTGGAGCAGAATCCAGAGAGATGCAAATGTGGAGGGAAACAGTGCAGTGGAATATGATGCTGCCCACTGAAATGTAACAGGGAGATTTTCTGTGAAAGACTGGAACCGAGGAGGCTGTTTAGGGTTTTCCCCGATTCTGTTGTCTTAAGAGGCAGGACTCTTTGATTTGGAAATGTACTTTTTCTTTGCAGACAAGCAATGGGCAAATCCCTAGGTGAGTGCTGTGAGTGCTGTCCACAGGGCCAGTGAGTAGTGATGTGCAGCAGCCCTGGAGAGATGAATGGGGCCCACCTGTGAACTCCTCTATAGCTGCTTTTGGGGCAGGGAAGCCCAGGGTTTCCACTGGGCAAGTGGGACAGACTGGATGTGTGTGGAGATCAGCATGCTGGCCCAGCATGATGCTTGGAGTGGCCCCAGGGCTTTGACTTCCACATTTGGCCACACGGTGACAATCTCTTACCATCACCCAGCTGTGGCAGGGATGAAGAGCATGTCACTGCTGGAACCATCCTGGTGCTGCCTGTAGGCCACCACTTGCTCAACTGCTGCCATGCCCATGGCTGAGAGTGAGCAGGGAATACATTCTGTGGGGGGAAGAAAGTTTCCTTAGTGATTGCAGAGAAAAGCAGTTTGCTTGCAGCTGTCTTGACTGGAGGGCTTGATGGCTGAGTTTCCTGCTCTTTGTTTGATCCAGGCTGTCACTGAAGAGGTCAGAAATCATTTATTTTTAACGCCATGAATATGTAGAAACTAGTCCAAGCTTCTCCACAGAGTGGCCATGAATTTAGAAACAGAGTCAGAAATCATGGCATTCGGTATCCTGCAAATCAGGTCAGAGCTATAAATTTCTCTTATTGGTCTGTGGGCCGTTTGCCATACGTGACTTTCTAAATTTGTGGTCATTTCTCTCTCTACCCGTGTGCTGAGTGTATGACTGTGATTTTATATTATGCCTCTGAGACATAAAGTCCTTCTGGTGCTTTCACCCAGCATCGTAAACAGCCTCGCTCTCTCCTCCTTGTCCCCTTTGCTAATGGTTTCTGGCCACAGCCTGGCCCCTAAATCACAGGCTGCACCTGGACAGGCATAAAATGCAACTCTCCCCAGACACGCAGGGTATTTGTTTAGAGCGCTGAGTGATGTGCCCCTGAACACATGCAATCCAGCCTTGTGGTAACAGTGTCTCTCAGACAGATCCTCCAAAGTAGGTAATGGAGCCTCTGCCTACAGGGGCAAGTCCTGCAAAGACCTTAAACCATTCAGCTGCTACAAGGGCAGTCATTCTGAATGCAGAGGGAGAAAATGTTCGGTGTAGCTATCGTGGAGGGTGCTGTTAAAATGATCTCTGCTGTAGGGGGAAGAGGAAAGCTAAGGAGGCGTACATTTGGGGAATGGAAGGTGGTGCTGCTGTCCTCCTCCTCTTCGAACTTTACTGCTCTTTCTCCCTCACCTATATCCATTCCAGACATAAAAGCTTTTTTTATTGCAAGACTATTTTTGCTCAGTGAATTAAAATGAACCGTTTGCAGCCCCCTCGCCCCAGTGCAAATGATCCCAGCAGCAGTGATCTCTGGCTGGGCCCTGCCCCTGTGGTCAGCCTGAGAAGAAAGACAAGTGTAACAATAGGATGAAAGTGGGCTGTCATTAAAGCACAGCTCTTTTGAGATATGCCAATGTATCTAAATGGTGCTGCCTTATTCTACAGATCTGCTCCCTAGGAGCCTGGTGAATCACTGAAGGCAGCAGATGTGACTAAGACGTTTCCTAACTCATTTTTAATCCTTTTTGGCACAGCAGTGCCAACACAAAAACATGAACTATATGAACAGGAGTGTTCCTTAAATTCTGGTAGTATTCTGGTGGTGCAATCCCATTGAAACTGTATTTGCATTTTCCTGTCTGTGTCAGAGCATGGATTTTTTTTTTTTTTAGGTGGAGTTTAGGACTGCATCTTGCCAGCAGGCTCTTTGTTACTGATGATGACACACAGGTGTCATTGAGGTCTGAGCCCAGTAAAGAGGAAAGGGATGGACAGTTGGAAATTGTGCATATCTGGGTCAAGGACAGAGCTTGACACGGCTTCCTCCTAGTAACTCAGTCACTTCTCAAAGCCCATGTTTCTACCTCCTGAAATAAGCAGGCTGCATGTTTCTGCATGGCTGCCCCAGAGCAATTAAATTGCCTCCCTCCACCCCCCTGGGGACCTGGGACTGCTTTTTAGCTTCCAGTTTGAGCCACTCATCTGATTTATGGACTTGCACAGATCAACAGATTCACTGATGCTCAGAGCTGTACAATGTGTTAAACCACCCATTCATACAACAAGGTGGAATTATAACTGTACATTCTGCTTGTAACGTCGAGGAACTCTGACACACCTTTTTCTTCCTATTCCTCATTAATCAGTTATTATTTTAGCTCCACTTCATTTTGCCACTTAACCATTAGCTGTGTTTGTCTACATTTTAAAAAGTACTTGAAACAAAAGTAAAGCATTCAATTATTACCAACCTTAAACAGCCAGAACAAGGCTGTTATTTGACTTCTTTATTTCAAATATGATAAAGCACTTGAGCATTAAACTCCTGCTCTCTCCAGCAGCAGCTGAGCCACTAAGCTGATGACATGTGGATTAACCAAACAGTCTAGCAAATCATTGGTAGAAAGGGCTGTTTGGGAGGTATTTGGACTGCCGTCTGAATCCATTTGATTTGCAGGCGTTTCGCAGTCATTACTCATTGCCAATTGCTTCCTGGTGCAGTGTAATTTTCCAAAATGTCGTCCTCCATTTTCATGGAGAAGATCTCTATAGTCACTTTTGCCTGCACCCGTTGAGCTTGTTTCTTGAGGCTGTGGTAGAACTTGAATGAGGTGAGGCCCAAAAGGTATTTTCTGGAACTTTTCTGCTTTTAATGTTGAAGAGCCAAATTCATGGGTTAGTAATTTGTGGCCCCCTGGTTCCCAGCCAACTTGCTTTTTCCTCCTCTTGTGTGAGGGACTCGTCACTCGCTCCGCTTCAGTGCTGCTGGGACGTGTCTGCTCTGATACGCTTGCCTTTTGACACTTGAAATATGCAGACACTGCTTTATTCAGGTACTGGAGATTGATTTCATGGGATGTTGCCTCAACCTAAGAAAACACCCAAAACATACTCTGTTAAAAGGAGGAATGTTTCAGTTCAGTGTTGCATGATTATGTTCCATGGATTATTTTCCCTACTTAAGGGGAAGGAACTTAAAAATTTTCTTTCAGGTAGCAGAAAGATAAGATTAAGCAAAATGTCAGTAATTCTCTACTATCACTGCTATAATGAAGCAAGAGTGCTTACCTCTGTGGGATTTAGCCAGATATCTTCATCACTGGGGCTTTCTGCTGATTTTATGGCACATACCAGTGTTCGAGTTATTGCTTCTTCTACACGAGCTTCATGATCTGCATCCTGCCTCAAGGGAATGAAGTGTTTGGAGACGGGTTAGCACTTAAATTGCTATAGGAAGGTGGAAGATCTTGGCAAGAACTAAACGGATGCCTTACCTGGAAAGCCATACTCATCTACGTAAAGTAGGTAGAAGGTTTTGGACTTCTGAAGCTCCTACTCATGCATAGAGAGCTTACATGAGTAACAGCATAGGCTTTGGTGTGACTACTCATGCAGATAAGGATTTGCAGAAAAAGATTCTAGTGTGTATATAATCTTTTTCCTTATTAGTGTTCTTTTAATTGAATCTGGTGCTTGAAATTACATAGCAATGTTAGCATTTAATTAATATGTGTATTTATAAGACTCCTTAGGACTAGAAGGACCATGAAAGTACATAGAAAATTTTATAGTTCTACATATTATGTCTATTTAAGTATTTAAATGAAGGATGTTACAGCAAGGCAGTAACTAACGTAAGGTCTAGAGATTAGCAAAAGTGAGGCTTAAAATTCAGGAAACATTTTATCATGTGATAGTAACAGAAGTTAACATACTACTGCAGTTTCAAACATAAGCAGAAAGGAAAAATGCATTTCATATGAAAGATCTCCTGCCAAACTAACAACGAAGTTAGTAACTAGCTCTTGGTTTTAGGCCTTCACTTCCTCCATCATCCCCTTGGGTAACTGGGTACCAGTTAGTCTGGGATAGCAGAAATAAACTTTATAGGATCTATTTAAGTTTTCTTTCCCACTTAACTGCATTTCTTGTACGTGAAAGGAGAAAATAAGGCTCTCTGAACAAGATGGGTAGTTTAGTTATTTCAGTGACAGATGCCTAGGAGTGGATGCATAAATTTGGTTTTGTTGAGACACTTAGACGTACCGGTTTTGGAAGAAAGATGTAACCTAGTCAACACACAACACTGCATTGCCTAATTGTGGCTTCGGGGAACATGTCAAGCAAGCCATGCATCTTGGTAGTAGAGTGGTGAAGGCAGTAATTCATCTGGATCCCCAAGCAGAATTTGGGATAGAAGCAGGGGAAAGCGTAGCTGTGGATGCTTTGCCTACTAATGGCCTTATATAACAAGTCCCCAAAACACTGAGTTTATTTAAGCGTGGAAATTATTATTTAGGGTGTTGCACTCTTGGGATTCATCCTGGTCTGATGGATAACAGGGTTGTACTGATTGCATGAGAATATGTTAAGAAGCATGAAGTGCTTTGAGCAGCTCACATCCAGCTGAAAACAAATTAAACTTCTACTTTAAAGGCTTGCCAATATAATTAATGGTTTCTCTAGGACTATAAATGTTGGCATGATTCACATCTGTCAATATGAAAGCAGCTGGTAACAGCTGCAAGCAAGAACTGCTTGATTTGGTAATGGAAATCCTCTCAATATTGTTTCTCAGCATCCGTGTCAGAATTCTTATAGGTGTGCTGCCACCATCATCTGTAGGGATAATATCTGTAAGGAACTCTCACCTGAGTTGCAATGGTTATATTTGTTTATGGTTGCTTTTCATATCTTTTTTGGGGGGGCTGGGGTAGGGTTCATTCATTAACAAAATCCAGCAAACACTCCTCTGCAGATCATGCCATCTATACACAACTGTCTGCTCTTGCTGTTTCCAACAAGATCTGTCACTTCACCAAGGCTTTTATGACCAGAAAGGCCATGGAGCTTAGCTCTACTTTTTTTTTTTTCTCATAGCCTACGAGAAACCCAAACAGGTTATATACAACCCAGCCTCCTGGGACCTATTTACCCAGCAGAACTGATCCAGTTCTGACCTTCTCCTCCAGCAGGGGTTGAAATTTGTGAGGTACAACTTAGGATGCAAGTGTGGGGGGTCTTCAGGAACATGGGGTGAAATTACTTCAAAGGCTGCTCAAATTTAAGGCAGGTTTAAATGGTTGCTCTCTAATATTGCTGGTGCTTTCTCTGGCATTAGACTCAGGACTGTGTACAAGGCCAGTACAGACTATGGGCCTGCTGTCCTTTCTTCGTATGCAGTCTCATATGGAAAACTTCTCTATGAGGAAAATACCCAAGTTTGCCTCTGCTCTGCAAAGGCTTGGTTTGATGTCAGTATGAGAAATGTATTGTGTAGTTTGAACGGCAGCTGAACGCATGTGTTCATCCCCCTGCAGATTTCCAGTCTAATAAAGGTGCAAAAAAAATGCAATAAGCATTTTAGTGAGGCAGCTTTCAAATGCCAATTCAAAGGGCCTTTTTAATATTAAGCTAGGATTAATGAAGAAGTAATTTGAATCAGAAAACCTTCTGTAGCATTGAGATGATATCCCTAGAACCATCCCATATATACTGGGAGAGCAAGAAAAATCAGAGCCTGGGGGAAAGAAAATTAATTAAATACATGAGAAAAATCCAACTCCAGGCAAATCATAACTATCACAGAGAAATGAAAATTCAAACATCCTCTGCCACCCCCTTTCTATCACATTAATCTGATTTAAATTCTAATTTAGCTTTGCATGTAAGCATGTGCTTGAGATGAAGCTGCTGTTTGTCATTCCCTACTCAGCACAATGTTGGTTAGTCCCTGAGAAATCAGACAGAAGAAGTTTAGCCTGTGTTTAATTGTTTTCCTGATTGAGGCAAACTTCCATATGACTGAACTGGTGCTTTAGATCTGGAGCCTTGGAAGGTTCTTCAGGAAAAACTGTAACCACAAGGGCTCTTCCCTCACCAGCTGCTGAATACAGCAAACCTGATAGGGCTGAACCAGATGGGCAAGGGACAAAATTCTTCAATCTTAATCCTTGCAAAAGATCCTGCTCAATACAGCTGAGTAGGAAATACAGCTTGAGTTCTGAGTGGCATAACGCCTCTCTCTAGGTCATATCCTTGTCATGGTTTTTGTTAGAGATGCTTTTCTTTTCTCCCTCCTGCTTTCTCTAGAAAATAAACTTGAATCAAATGTGCCAGTGGCAAAGCATAGCTGCATTTTAGTGGTGGCTAACAAATGATGCTAGTAGAATGTGCAAGTCTGCAAAGTTTTCTGCTATCCTTGAGGATAAAAGAAGCTATGTAAATGTAACCGCACAATGAAATCACTGAAGTTGGCTCATGGGGTCATCAGATCTGGGACAGGATTATATCTGCTTTCCTACTTTTTATAATGCATGCATGCATGGAAATGCTGCAGCACCATGATATAAAAAGGAAAATACCAGTTCAATCCACGAGTTTATGCTGATGGTGATGGGGTCGATGGATTCCACATAGTGCCACCAGTGCCTTGGAACAAGCAGGACCTGGAATCAGAGACAATGCGTTAGGCTAGCAGAAGGCTGAGAAGGAAGCTCAGGTGACTTACTCAAATTGGCATGGGATGCAGAGGCAGAATGAGGCAAAGAATAGAAGTAGGAGGTGGGAGATGATCTTTGTTTCTTCTAAACAACCTTTCATCAAGACTTAGATGTCCCTTTGCTACTCCCATTGTATCAAATACTATTATGTGAGAAGTGGACATGATCCAGAACTACCTCTCATCCAAAATCTTCTCATATATGCAGGACAGTAACCTTTTAACTGCGCCAGATAAGCAAGGTCCAGCTGTACAAAGGGACTGGAGCTGGTGTTGATGTAGAGCAGGGCTTTAGGGAAAGTCTCAGCCAAGCAAGCAGTCTTTAGCAGACACTGCATGCAATTGAACAGGCTTCCCAGTTCCTTCAGAAGGACTGCCAGCTGGCTTTCCCCAGAAGTAGGTATCCTAATACTAATCTAGGTGATTAACAACACGTAGCTTCAATTCTGGTAAATAATTACCTGTATTAAACTTGTCGCTTTTAGTAGATAGGCTTTTAAAAGAAGATGTCCCAGAAATCATGACAATCTAGTTTAGATCAGAGCTTTACAACTATATCAGGATGATGGCTGTGACATAAAATTGATTCTAACCCATGGCTTTTATGGTACAAAGACATTAATGTTGTTTTGATGATATAGTACAAGCTTTTCAGATTACTGAACATTAGATTAACATAGAGGCATCAAGAAAAGCATAAAAGATGGTTTTTGACAGGGAATGAAAATGGTCAGAGATGGATAAAAATACACACTTCAGAATGGGGAAAGTGAAGCAATGATCTGTATCTGAATCACAGCCAATTTTTTTTCTTGTTGCACGCAAATTACTGAAAAGATGTCCTGCTAGCTAGGTAGCCTTGTGATTCATTATATCAAAACATCACTAATGAGAAAATGTCTGTGAAGGAAACAATGACTGCAGCCCTGGTCCTGCAAATGCTTATAGCCCAGTTTTGGGCTACAGGCAGAAATGCTCTCCACAGCTTTTCAATTTAAGGGGAGAAAAAATATAGTCTATCTAAAGGTCAAAAGCATTTGGAAATTGTATTTTAATCCAGTACAGCACAGAAAACAGAAAGAAGGACCTGAGAGAAAGGGGACAAACAACTGTGCCACTGATGGCACAGTCCAAGCCTCCTGTTGAACAAATGAAATGCATTGCTCAATTAGACACTTGGTTGCAAACACCCAAAGCAATTAGCTATGTTTGAATCTACTACCAATGGCTCACACTGCTTAGTGTGATATCTAGTGATCTGGAATGCTTTCTTGGCTTTGAGATGTCCCCTCTACCAAGGCAGGATTTAGCTACAGAGCTGAACACCAAGCAGTAATGCTACCAAACAAGACACTAAAACATCGGGACTGAAAGGGAGAATAGTAGAAAATACAGTCTTGCATGTGCACATAGGCAGATGCAGAAACAAACATTGCACATCCATTAGTATGGAGCTCAGGATTCACAAATGTCAGTGTGTTGCAGATAAGATTGTGGGGGGATGGTATTTAGCAAATATCACTGATCAGTTCTTACATCTAAACGTATATTAAACCCTACACAGACCGAAGCAAAAACATGGTGCTTTCATCATGCAAACATACACTTTCAATCAAGAGTATAGCTGCATTAGCTGCAATGGGACAGTGTTAGCAAGTGTTTGCTCACATTTTGTCAACAGAATCATACAAAAAACAGATTCTCCTTCTTAATAGGGGATCTTGCACTATACCCATCTCAGTGCCATCCAAATGACAGGGTATAATGCCAAAGCCTGGAAAATATTGTGCTATGTTAGAAGGTAGCATAGTGTCTAGAATAAATACCTGTTTCTCACAACTGGCTCCTTACTGTAAGACTCTCCTGGGAAGAGCGTTTGTAAAATGCTGGAAAAGTGGAAGAAGACGTAATAAAATGGGGCATGGTGCAGAGACTGTGCAGCAAGGGAATAAAAGCAGGAGATAAAATAAGGGAAGTGTATAAATCTTGCAGTAAGAGGGCCTATCTGGAAGAACCAAGATGGAAATCAAGAGTGGAAGCTGCTAGCTTAGCATGTCTTACGTGCAATGTGGAGACAAAATTGCTTTGGAAAGATCAGGTATGGCTAGGAGGAAAATACAAGCCCCCCAGCTAGTCCAGTCTTTTCAGACCGATGAGGAGGAAGTACCTCTGAGAAATTAATTAGACTTCACTTGCCAGCAAGCTAAGGGTAAATGTGAAGTTGTGCATTTCTGCAGCTGGCACTATTTGATGATGTGATTTTTATAGAGGAACTACAGAGCTGTGACTGTAAGAGGCAAAACAGATACCATAAAGCTACTTGCTCTCCCTCTTTTATTTTTTTAGTAAGCTTATGCTTGTTAAGATAAGGATTTATGGCAGCAAGAAAGTTGAAATTATCAAAATGCAAAAGGGCTAAAATTTTAAGCAAGATAGAGAAATGGAAAAAAGGGATTAAAACCAAAAAACAAAGCTGGCAAGGGAGCAGCTGAACTAGCAAAGACAAAACAATAAGCCAGCAGAGAGAAGTAGAGTGGAATTCTTCTAGCTTTACAAACTAGGTGGAAAAAACAACCATCCATCCCACAACAAAACCAAGCAGACTTCCCTATTTATGAATATAGGGCACAATTTAACTACATTTGAAACCACACTGAGATAAGAAATGTGAAAATAAAACGCAGTGGGGGGGGAAAAATGCAGCAAACGTTCCACAGGGAAAATGCAAGGTGCAAAAGCAGGTCAGAATTGTTCCAAGCTATGAGATAATTTGGTGTTAGCCTGTTTTCTACAGAGTGTATCTAGCTTTGTGGGATGGGAAGATACCAATCTAAACAGCAACCAATCAGGTAATGCTAATATTTAGCCTAGTGATAGACAAATATAGCAGATGAAGTCAAAGTAGGACAGAAATCTCAAAAGATAAAAATGAAATTCTAGACCCTAAGAGGAAGGGGGAAAAAAATGAAGAGAACAGTTGGGAGAGTAAGTGGAGCAATGCTGAAGACTTGTACAGCACAGAGAACAGAACAGGTTTAAATTCTCAATGGACGTGATTAACTTGATACAGTGCAAAGGTAGGGCAAAGGTGGAATTGCTTCAAAAAAGAGCGTACCCTGCAGTGAAATATTATACTTAGAAATTTCTGCTCATTAAAAAAGGTATTTGTGTAAATGCCCAAGAAAAAGGAGCACTGAAGAATGCATGTGTGATGGGTGGAAAAAGAGGAAGGAAACAAACTCCAGAGCCACTTGCAAACGTGGCAGTGGAACATAAACACCACAAAATGTATAACCAGCCCTGCTCTCCTCTCTCTGCAAACCCCACGCTGAGGTTTAGCAGCAGCAGCAGTGAGGATGACTCTTCAGAAGTGCTGCCACCCTGTGCCCCGTCCCAGCCTGTGCTGGGAAGGAGGTTCTTACCCTGCCTCCTTCTTCCCAGCTGCTCTGGTGTCTTTCCACCTGCTGAAACAGAGACCAGGGCTGCTGGTGGCAGAAATGCAGGTTCTGCCCTGGGGAGAAGCACGGTGTGCAGATGGGGAATGGGGCTGTGACCGTACCGTGTCTATAAGGAGCTGGGTGAGGGACTGGGAGAAGCTTAGGGAACCACTGGGAGAGCAGAGTCTGGAACTGGCAGCTGTGGTAACTGTAGTTGTGGATACAGACTGGGACTGAGACATTTCTGTAGCCTTTCAGAAGGCAGGCAAGCAAATGCAAGGTCAGCAAGGTTCTGAGCAGAAGTTCACAGTGACAGGTAATGGCAAAACAATATATTTTTCTCTGATGTTTAAGTGTGGATAAATGCGTCCTTCTCAACCTCAAAGTGCCTCTGAGACTAGCTCAGCTAGGCCTTTCCTCACACCTTCGGTGTCTAGAGCTGATGGCAGCTAATCTTTTTTTACTGTTTTCTAGTTATATGGACTAAGAACAATTAGGTTAGTGAGCAGAAAGGAAGCAAGAAGTTGCTGAGAAGGGGGAAAAGGTGAGAATGATCATTGACTTTGTCAGGCATCTCAGTTTTTCAGTGTTTTCAGGTAGGATTCACCTCCGCTTTTTAATTATCAAAAAGTTAAGCCTCTATGTGCATAGGCTCCTTTCATAGCCTGTGCAGAAGTACAAGATGGGATGAATGCTCTGGCAGGACCCTAACTGTATAAGATTGAGGATGAATCACCTTGTGGAGGTGCCAGGTTCTTCTCACTAATGGCAGACAGGACATCTGTCCAGGACAGGGTTTAAGCTGAGGGTAATGGCTCTTACCCTAATTCTCTTAGCACTTTTCCCAGAGAGCTGAGGAAAAGTAAAGGGTGGAGGATAATAGAACAGGCATGTTTTGCTCCATTTGCAGTCTTTTAATTAGTATCTGCATAGCTGTGAAAACAATTAAGGTATTACTAAAAATATTGTATAATTTATGAGCAAATAAAACAGAAGACAAATGCTTTCGGTGAAAACCTGCTAGTTCAGTGAGTGCAAATCCACCAGCAGTTAACCTCCTGCTCCATGCTTACCATTCAGCCTTGCCACAATTACACAGGGGACCAGCTCTGTATGTATGTTTACAAGGAGTTTCTACATTTGTGTGACACAGCTTGAGCTTGTAAAGTCTCAAAAATTTAGTTACCTAATATTATAACTTGTATTGAGGACATTAACGTGTAACCAGAAGTTGCACTAAAACCTCAGTGGAAATTCATCCCACAGACGATGGTCAAATAGACAACGTACCCCTTATAAAACCTGAAGTAAGAGCTGACTACTTAAATTCATAAGAGATTCACCTCTGAGGTACACAGTGGAAGTAGTGAAAAGGCACGAAGGATGCAAATGAAGTGCACATTATACATTGGTACAATGTTATGCGAAGGAATTCTGCTTTAAAGCTTTAAAGGGCTGTAGAAAAATGGCTTGTAGCAAAAAATGACCAGAAGATGGCATTAGACACATTAAGTTTTTGATATTCAAAGCTGCAATCACCTTACATGCAGTTGCTCTCCTGAATACCTAAGAACACCTTTGTCTTTATTTTTCATCCCTGCATTGTTACAATATCTAATCCAAAATGTTCTGCATACCCTCTGGGAAGGAGATGCTATAAACTACCACAAAATAAAGCTGGCTGCAAATTCTGAAGCAGTTGTATGCATTCTGTGTGAAAGCGGCTGCTAAGCTTGTATCAAGATTGTTATTATTTAGGGATCCTCTTGCTCCTTAACAAAGGAGTTCTAAGTCATTCCTCCCTCTCTGTCAAACAGCAGCAGTCTCCAGCCAGATGCCCCAAAAGCTTCTGCATGAGATCACAGCATCACCCAAAAAGCACTGATAAAAGGGGCGAAGGCAATACCTCACTGTTCCATCACTACCTGTGTTACTTTATCCCCCAAAATCCAAACAGCATCTCCTCCATGGAAATGCAGGGGACGTGTATTACTGAGCTGGCTCAAGATCTTTATTCCTAGCAAGATTAATTTGTAATTGCTTTAAGCCTAATTAAAATTAAGATCATATTAAAGGTTCACTACCACACTTGATCATTCCAAAGGAGATTATAAATTGAAATAGCATTGGGGATCATGGATAATGCAATGCTGAATGGACGTGGCATTTTTACCAATAGTAAAAACATGTTCTTGGTGCTTTATATTATTGAACACTTTCCTTAGAAAGTGCAGGTGGCAAAACTAATCTTTTACCTCAGGAGCATGACGAGGAGTAAAAGTAGTGCATCCAATGCAACTTGATCACAGACTCCCTTCCATTTGTGACTGTACCAGCAGAAGAACACACTGATCCCAGCTGACAGACATCTTGCTAGAAGCTACTATCCTGCTCCAGTCTGACACCTCCCCAGCTCACAGGAGCATTCCTCACTATGCATCACCAAAATTAGCTGGATTAACAAAAATCTGTTCTTTAAACAGCTGAAGACAGCTGGGTTTGCCAGCCATGGGTGAGGGAACACAAAGTCACTGGGCTGGTGGATCAGAAGAGGTGACGACATCTGGCAGGAGGATGGTGAAAAGATGCTAGAAGCAGCAACTCTATCACCTTACACAGCCAGAGCAATGCACACTGCAAAATGCCTGACATTTTGAGATGCAGAGGAGTGCTTTACAAGGACATGTACTGCTAAACAAATGAAAAGGGTAACTCACTCTAAATACAGTCCATGTTGATTGAATAAAAGAGGACACTACAACAAGAGACTAGGAATTAAGAGTACTGAGTCCTATTCTTATACTGCTGCACTACTCTGACTATAAGCCAGGCACTTGTAACTGAATTTTCTCAGTGAAATGGGGTTAGTAATATCCTCGCATCCTTGTAAAGCACCATGAAACCTCTACGTGGTACGTGCTTTAAAGGCAAATATCATCATTATACTGCTCTGCTATTAAAGCAACAAGTTAGGCCAGTGTTCCCTGGTGAAAGTTACTCTTCACTATCAACATCTGAGTTCCTTTGCTGGCTCTACATGCTCATTAATCAAATACACTTTTACGCAACATACTGTTTTCAGAGTAGACAGGTTAGAGATCTGCTGAAGACAGTTTTAAAACAACTTGGAAGTGATTGCAAGAACTGTTATTGGGTAGTCTATCGAACTAACTCTCCAAATGTTTGTGTGTTTCGCACAAAAAGTCTAGTAAAATAGCTGTAAGTGAAGAAACTTTCCATGCTGAGAGATCTACCTTATTAAACCTGAGTGCAGAACGTTGGGGAAGAGAAATACCACAGTCAATTTGTTAAAACTTCCTAGCCTTTAGTTAGCCAGTTAAATAAATGACTAGCATCTTTCAAGTAACAAAAAGCTCATAAAGGAATGGTACCTGTCCTGGACTGAGTGTAACCACGTGGGCTGTTGTGTTCTTAAACTCAGGAAAGCGTTTCAGATCAGGCTTGGCAACGTTGACTTTGCTGAATACACTGGATTCCTCATAAGGGATCCTGGTGGGATAAAGGAAACTGGTGTCACCAGGTGGGAAGAGGTGCCATTTCTTCCTGAAAATAGAAAGAAGATAAAAATGTATTCAGTGCATGTCAGTTACAGCAAAG
The DNA here is from genome assembly GCF_009819795.1 of Aythya fuligula. NCBI lineage: Eukaryota > Metazoa > Chordata > Aves > Anseriformes > Anatidae > Aythya > Aythya fuligula. Next base: position 25,111,441 of record NC_045564.1, on the reverse strand, counting down.
AACTAAAGGCAGTAGCAAGGTTTTCAATAAAACATAGATCTGCCTTGCTGTGTGAATCTCCTACGCAGTGAGAACATAGGCAGTGCTTGCTTACAGGCTGTCTACTAAAAGTGTTTTTAAAATATTCCACTTTTTAATTTTTCAGCTGAGAAGATTTACAGTTTCTCACCAATTATTTTTAAAAGGCAGATAAAATGATTTTTTTATTTTTTTTAAAAAAGCTCTCCCATCTGGTTCCTCCTTCCTCCCTTCTACAAAGCAACGTGTAGCATTTACAGATGCTCAGAGAAAACCAGGGAAAATAATTTCATTAGAGACAGCATACGTTCATTCACTGAACGAGTAGCTGCTGTGCCCACGTTTGTTTTAAAAGGAGTGTTTTTGTTTACAACGGCAACAGTAAAGGCGTATGGATGTGTTCTTGTTTCCTATCACCTTGTTTGGTAATTACGTTGGCTCCAAACCCCTCATTCTTAGTAAAAGTCAGCTAGTGTCTCTATTTCACTTACACAGACCAGATCACAGACAGAGAAAAGAACAGGCCAGAACTGGTGGTGCCAGTTTTATGGGTACTATAAATTAAATGTCTTAGCAGGTACATATGTTATTTAGAAATAGAAAATTTATAGGGCAGTACTTCAGGTAATGGAAATAACCAGAAAGGAATATACCGAGGGAAAATTTCTTACATTTAAGAAGTGCCAGACAATCAGTACAACAGTAACCCCTGCACTGAGCAATTGAAAAGTAAAGGCAGTAACTTTGCAGCACATTTGGACAATTTGTGCTCTCCTTTATTTCTGACTCTTGCTAGATCTTTTCTTTTTGTCCCTTTTCGTGGTACTTGCTTTTTGCATAGTGCTTTTGGTTGTCAGTTCTAAGTCACTGATCTGAAAATGGGAGAAAGGCAGCCAAATGGCACAGGAACAGAAGAGACAGGAATAGCAGGGTAGCCAGAACTGCAGAGATAGGCACAGATGGAAGTGCCATAGGTTGCTGATACTTCTTGGTAATTACCAAAGCTACTGCTGGGTGCAAACACAAGAAATAGTTCACCTGGAACCTGAGCCCTACTGGAATTTGACTTTGCCCTCCCAGCTAGACCCTCCAAAGAGGCATCAAATAACTAGGTTGGGAGGCTGATGGGTTAATCCTGCAGGCTCATGACAAAGCAATATCATGAAGCAACAAATTAAGAAGCCCAAGGGATACAAGGAGGAAATTCGAGATAGCAACAAAGGGCTAAGGAGTGGTCCCTGGCTTTCCTGCAAAGGCGAATCTATTTAAGGTTAGCATAAGCTTATTTTCTGTTAGAAAGCCTGTCTTGTTTGTGAGTCTCAAAAGGGAATCTTTCTGCTCTGAAGAAGCACAGGATGCACAAGCTTGTATAGGTTTGTGAGTCTATTTATAGGCTTTGCTCTGAAGAGGAAAACAACTTTGTCTTTTCAGGCCATGCAAAGGCTTTAGAATTCTTCTTTCCCCGAGAGGAACAAAGATTTTGTTCTACCAGAGCAGGAGGGAGTGTCTTGGGAAGGCAGGCAAAATTGCAACGTGATGCTGGAAATCTGGCTGGAGTTCAACCCCTAAAGGTAGGGATCAAAAAGGAATGGCAGGTACCGGGTCTAGATTACTATACTTAATTAGCACACCCAGTATTTAGGTGGATCCTTGGAAGATATTTAGGCATGAAAATCTCATGGGTTTTCATTGAGATTTCCAGCTCCTAAATACATTTAAGAGTCTGGACTTCAATGCCTCGTGCTTGCTGATGAGATCCAGTCTATGGGACTGGTTGCAGCAAGAAGTGCAGTTCTGAGGGGGGCTTCCGGGGTGCCTGCTGCACATTCACCCAAGGATGTGAAGGCTGTTTACAAAGGTTGAATGAAAACCAGCCTGAGAGCAAAACAGAATTACCCTTCTTACAGATAAGACGATGACACATTAACTTGCCTCAGGCCTTAAAGCCAGTCAACCTGTGCCAACGCCCAGAAAAGAAGCCTGCCTGCCTCCCCATCCTGCACCTTAATCGCAAGATGATCATGATTTAACTGTTTTATAAAATGTGTCAGAGTAATTAATCACATTAAAATTCTACTGGCATGTTACTCCTTCCACACCATGTACTATCAAACCTAAAAAATGCACGCAACTTGTTTTGTTGCTCTAGCGTTACTCTAGTAATCACAGCTTGAAGAAAAAAAGAGGCCAATATGCAAGGAAAGCAGGAAAAAAAAACACACCATGGAATAAAAAAGACAGTGGTAAGCTGGAAAAGAAATAGCAACAAAGCCACATGTCCCCCAAATGAGTTTGGAGCCTTAAATGTTCCTTTTAACTTTGCTCACAGCTGGCTGCTCCCATCCTGATGGTCCCCCTTTAAATTAATTGTAGCAGGCTATTAGAAGCTCTTGCACAGAGAATGGCATAAAGTCTAAAGTAGTTTACTTCCATTTTGTTTTCAGGCTTTTTATTTTTAACTCTTTATCTCCTAATTCCAACTTCCTGAGTTCATAACTACTAGGTAGATTAAAATGTTTAATATTGGACCATATAACACACAGACCAGGAATAACCTCCATCTAACTGAAGAAAATAAAATTACATCTTATATTCACGCTCCAGTCAAACTCCAACCCCCTAAATTCTGCCTATAAAACAGTTCTGATGCTCTTCAATCACTCTGCTCAGAAAATTAAAATTTTCAGGATTTATAATTAATACTCGAGTACAAAACTAACTTTATAGCACAATATAACTTTCCTCTATATTTGCTGTATGTGTACATATTTGTTACCTTCCTTGTACTTGCAACACTAAATTGCAGCCGTAGGAGTCCAAATGGCAGGGAGTGTTTGCTCCTTCAGAACCAATCCACAGTGTGCTCTCTTTTCCACTTCTTCCAGGAAAACCAAAGTCAGACCACCTTATATCCTACAGCAATAAAAATGTTGTTTACGTAAGCTGTAACACTGATTCAAATCTTCAAATCCAGTGCTCAGTTCTCTGAGTCTCCTGTGTTCTGCCTCCCCCTCTCAGTTCCTCTGCCTACTTCAGTTGCTACTCCTCGGTAGGGGTTCGTGCATGCACAACCTTTGCACCTTCCTCCAAAATTCTTCTCTGTAGGAGCACTTCTGCTGACTTTCTTCTTTTTCTCACTAGACAGCCTCCCAGATCTGTCTCCATTTCTCATCCCAGCCTCTTGTGTTGCAAGCTACCTGTTTGTTCTATAGGACTGCCCAACTACTTTGTGGCCACACATGGTTTCTTTTCCCGCTTTTCAAACCTTTTTTTTTTTTTGGCCATTCTCTACTCTTAACCATCCACCCAAAGTCAGAATTTATGTTTGAAAAATTCTGATATGTGGCATTTAAAAAAAAATAAAGGAAGGAAAAATTCCCATCCCCTTTTCAATCTAATTTGATAAGCCACATGGCACACTTGCTCTCTCTCTCTCTACTCCTGTCTCAGCTTTCTTCATGTATTCTGGAAACACAGACTTTATCCCATCTCTGACCAAGTGGTATGCTGTTTTTTTTTTTTTTTTTTTTTTAAGTTATTATTTAATAGACACATTCTTCTCCTGCCTTTGTAACTGTGGAGGCAGTGAATGTAAAACAATTCAAATACATGGGGAGAAAAGGCAGAATACGTATGCATCTATTGTGAATATGATCCCAGAGCTTCCCAGTACATTGATCCCTCACCAGGTTTTGCAGGGTGACTGTGTATAGCTTGGATAAAGCTTTCCCTTCTTTCTCTCACCCTGCAACCTGCAGGGCCTGATTGCTGGAAAACATTTGAGGTATGCCAGCCAGAGACACTGGTGCCTTTTGGCTGGAGCCCCAGACTGAGCTTTAGGTAACAGATATTCAGTTCCTGGCTTCCTGATGGTCTCAAGTAAATCACTTCATCTCTGAGCTTTATTTTTTCCATCTTGAAAAGGAAGGTTATGAATGATATTTTCTCTGTTTAGTAAAGCACTTTAAGGTTCATTCACCTCACCTGCCTTTAGGAATCTAATCTAAGTTTGGTTCCTGCTCTTGTCAAAGCACTCTCGGCCACCCCTTGGAGAAGTCTCTCTTTTTCCACCACCTATAAACAGAAAATAGGAATCTAGCCTCCTAATTATATTGCTAGCTGCTTGGAGAGAGGTGGACGACTATCACTTTTTAAGGTCTATGAATGAGGAAAACTACAGCTAGATATTATTATAAGGGTAACTTCACCGTGACTCTGTATTAGAGTCTCATTTTATGACTCAAAATGAGTGTCAGCATTCCTAAAAATTAGGTGTTGCTAAAGATTTTAAATTTCAGAGGTATTGATTTTACAGATATCATTTGAAAAAAAAAAAAAAGCATGTCTAATATAAACATTTGTCAAAAGCAGCAAAAAAATCAAAAAGAAAGAGTTGCTCCTACAGATCTCAGCAGCCATAAAATTTAAAATCCAATACAACCATTTCAGTGATAAAGTTAAGCGTAATACCATCTCTACACTTTAATCTCACACCTAAATAGTTTTTGTATTTTGTTACAATTTAAGTGGAAAGAAAGCACACATAATCAATATTAGATTTAAAAGAACTTTTTGAAAATGCTTCAACTGTAGTAAATAGTTGAAATGATTATGGGTAAGATAGTTTTTAACCAATGAACTGAAAAGGAACTGGTGGGATTTCTGAAATCTTGTCACAGTGGGCTCCTTTCCTACAATAAAAAGCCACAGCAAGAAGAAATGCTCTAAAAGGTGTTCCAACCATAACAGATGGCACATTACTTGTGAATTATATTTATTTCATTTGCTGCTTATAATGAAGTTAATTTGTACCCGTATGTCACTTTAAAAGGTCTCATTTCTATTTAAACTTCACGCATATATCTTGCTTCTGATTTATATCTCAAATTCTGTAATGAAATATCAACTGAACAAAAAATGTAAGATGCTAGATACTGCTCATAGATTAGAATAATGGAATCATTACCTTAGCCCACACAACTGTAAATGATAAACAGTGCAATCTAAATTTCAAACAACTTCTAAATGGCCCTATTAATCACTATAAATAACAGTGCAGTTGGCCTTCTTTTCCCCTTCAAGTCACCTTACGTAAATCTAAATAAAATCTAAAATGAAAAAAGGGGTTATCATCAAATTCACACAAGAGTGGAAGAGAATTTCTACGAAGAATTCTTTTGGCTGGTATAAATCGTGTAGCAGTGTCTCAAAATCCTTGAGTCTGGAACTGACTGATGCATTTCACTCCCATGCCTGTAAAATCAGCAGATGACATACACCATATTTGCTTGCATAACACCATCGATTTTTTCCTTCCCAGATTCTGCTTAAAAAAAAATCCGTGGCATAACCATTACGTGTGTCTATTCTAAAATTACAGTACAATCTGTTGCTTGTTACAGGTCAGGTGATGAGGTTGTCGTGTGATACCTGCACAGAAATGCAATTCCTGGAGCCTCAATTTTGTACTTGAATGGGGGCAAGGGGAAGAAGGAGGTAGGAAAACGGTTCTTTCCTTCAAGTGTGCTTTTATTGACCGAATGAAGCAGCAGGCTATTCAGGTCTTCTGAGCTGCTATTATCCTCGCGGTCTTGTGCCACAAAACAGAGGAAAATGCTGTCTGTTGAGGCAGAAAGACGAGGCCAAGGAAGGACCACAGACAGATGAAGTCAATCAAATTTGGGGAACCCCGAAACATGCCTGGAGCTCCAAAACGAGTTTGAAGAACAATACCCAGTGTGTTCAGTGTGCTCCAGGAGGGAGGGGAAAAGGAAAGGCAAAGTGGTCCCTGTGCTCAACCCTTGCTATCCAACCACAGAACGAAGGAAAAGGAGACCAGTCTGAAAAAAGACAGTTCTGAAAAATACTGATTTTGCTGGTATAAAAGAATAAAAAATATATAAGGAGCATGGGAAACACTTTCTGAGGAAATAATTAATTTGAAGGGGCTTATCAGTTTGGGCTCCCTGTCATCCCAGTGATACAGTATTTGCAGAGAATTGATTTCATCTTCACGTTTGAACGTGTAGAAATGAAAAAGGCTTCATTTACTATTCTTTCTTCATCTCTTTTGATAAAATACAACTTTGCATAGCTATCCTTAATTTTACTCTCTTACAATTTGCATGGAGTAGTAGCTGGAATGTAGATGAATCAAAATATCCACAGGAAAAGTGAAAGAAAATGCTCCAGTTAGGTGTCCTAAGGAAACTACCCCAGATTATGTACTTCCACGAATAGGTTACTTCATTTTTTTTACTGCCTATATGGACAATGAAGATATAACAATCCTGCTGACTCAGAATTCACAACATGCCAGTCCCGCCTGTCATCTCATCACCCTATTCCTTCCTCACTTCCCTGCATTCAGCAGAGGTGCAGGGAAGATGTTCAGCAGCAGTGGTCACACATGTGGCTACGGCTCCCCGAGCTTGCTCTCAGAGTCCTCCTCCCTCCAGTCACAGAATGATGCAGGGCTAAATGGGGAGTGCTGCCAACCTGGCAGTTGTTTTTGTTACATGTGGCATTGTTTTTAGGCATATAAGGAGACCCAGAAATTTGGCTGGCTGCCACATGGCACCAGCCTGAAAACCAAGAGCTTTCATTTCAAAATTAAAAAAAAAAATGGGCAAAGGGGATAGCAGAAGCTACACTAGGTAATTTGCAATGATTAAGCTAGTAAGAGATAATATGAATGCTTTACCTGGAAAATTTCCGCCTTGTCTTCGAATATTCTGGCAATGTACTTGTAGTCAGCATAAGCCCAATACTTGGAGTACTCGAAACAACTGAATGGTCCAGAGAGACAAGAAGGTTGTCCGCTGCTCCAAGCCAAAAACTCTTCAAGTGTAGCTTTCACATAGCTACACCTGGTTTCAAACTGGGGAACTAGAGCAACAAAAGAAAAGCCAAATACTACATGAGCACATAAACAGTAAAAATAGTAATTAATTTCTCCCTGTGTATATGCAACATGAAATACAAAGTGGGACTAGGTGGACTGACTCCAGTCAGTGAAATGGTTCTCATCACTAACTCGTGATTAGTGTCTGAGATCATTGCTTTTTCATTAAGGTTTAAGTGAAAGGCTGTTACCATGAATTTTCTGTGAGGTAAAAGCATACCAACTGTTACTGCTGCTCATGTGCAAGGCACCGTTAAATATGCTAACTCACTAATACACCCAAGTCCCCTAAGCAACTTAAGACTGTCTTTTGCAGTCTCTCTTCTTAAATGGGAGCTGCAAATGCATACATGAGTATTTGTGTAACCTTTATTTTGTCTCCATGGACTTCTGTAGATGGACATACTCATCTTTCCCACTTGAAGCATGACTAAATCAGAGCAGCAATGCATAGGAAGCAAAGTATGGAGCCACACACATCAATGATCCATTTAAAATACGTATGTCCCTATATTTCATTTGGGACTGCAGAGAGCATATTGAGGTGCTTCTTGCCAGACCAAAAAAAAAAAAAAAAAAGAAAAAGTTTACCAGCAGTATTTTGCTTCCATTGTGCTTTGGTCATGCTGACTGATACAACCTATCAGCTCAAGGTCAGGTCACTTGGCAGGCCCACAAGATAGCCCCCACCACAGTAGGCCTTCCTTCCAGTTATCAGAGATCTTCATTTCCTACAGCTGCTAATTGCATCAGCTTCAAAGAGACTTACCCAACTTTAAAAAAATAATAAAATTATTGTACTATAGTCACTACTGAGGAAAAAATTACTGCAGCCTGCATGAATGACAATGATGGAGCTGCAATTTAACCTTGTGTAACTTGCAAAGAGCTGTTCAAAAATGGGATCCTTTCACTGTTGCGCAGCAGCTCTTCGTTCTTTACTGCTCTCCTTATCACAGCCATTCCCATACAGTCTCATACATTTGTTCTTATTCCCCCTGGGTGGGAAAACCGCTTTTGCAAACCTTTATCACCATCATTTTGTCATTCTCTGTTGTAGTATCCTAGGTAGCAGTTTTCCTTCCCCTCACTATCAAATTCATTAACTAAAAAATGCCAGATAAGCCCCAATGTTCAGTAATATGTAACCTGGGTCTCTGCACTGTAAGGGCTCCCTAACCTAAGAACTGCATGCAAGACATATAAATCACCTGCAATAACCAAAAAAACCCTGTATCTGATTCCCTCTCCATGTTGCAGTTCAATGCTCTCTCCTGATACCCAGTCATTAATGCAATGCACATCATTTTACTAAAAGATGGTCTGATGGAAAAATTAGATAAAAGATACAAGCACTATTGAAGTTGGCTCAATATCTACATTATTTTGATGAGAAAAAAGAGTGCTCGAGACACTGTCTATTTTCCTAGATAACTCAGGAGGCAAGTATTTTAAAGGCAAGTAATATGTTCTTTCTAGCTCACAAAGTATTACACTGAGCTTTATTTCAAAAAATCCAGCTATGAATGGCAAGAATGTCTTCAAGGATACAGTCTCTTCAGGGCAATATTCTTGGTTTAATTTATAGCTAGTTCAGTGCCAAGATGTGTGTGCTTAGGGAAAAATAAATAGTAATAAAAAAACAACAGTATTTGGGCAATCTAGACAGATTGTTTATATGGATTTGTAGACTGCAACTAAGGTGAAAATGGTAGCAAAGGGCAGCTAAAAGCAAAAACATCATTAACCAGTTTGCTAATACTTAATGACTAAAAGCTGAAGATGTTTTGTAATTAATAAATTGTAGTTTAAGCCACAGAAGTCTAAAACAAGCGACCAATGCTGTCTGATGGCATGACATCTGGAGGCATGACAGTCTTCTCGCCCACCTAATGCCACAGATTGAAAATGGAAGGAGGGAGGGAGGGAGGGAGGGAGGGAGGGAGTGCTTTTTGCCCAACAGCAGCTCCTCCTTAGTTAAGGTCTAGTCCCGTCAGATGTCAAGTTCTTTTCTGCTCAGGGGGAGTATTTGCAATGTATACTAAGGAAAATAAAAAGGGATAATAGCCTTAGAAGATATCCTAAAATGCAAGTACAAATGGAAGTGAAATGTCTCCTCCATTTCTTCAAATGTAAAAGAAAACTAAATATCCATTCAGAACTGCTGGGGAACTAAAATTATTTAAATAATCCAAGCAAGAAGTAACAATTTAACATTATAACAAAGCACAGGTACCCTCATAAACCTAAAAATTGACCATCCACATCCAACTCCAGTACTAATCCAGCTCTCAGCTTTATGTGACATTTATTCAGCCTGCAGTGTTTGTACTATGCTCTCAGCTTTCTGTTCAGCAGTGGGGTCTACAGCCACCCTTGCAGTCCCCTCTATATTAAATCTCAGAGGCTTGAATTCTTCCACTGTCTTTACTGGTAAAATCTTTTGGGCAGATGTCCAAGTTGCAGCCCTCTTCTAGTGTATCTGACGGGATCAGCTCCACTACAGCATCTCTGAGAACAAATTCCTCCCAAGATCTCATGACACACAGCTGATCAGCATGACAACCTCTCACCCTCTCCAGATTCTTCACAGTAAACTCTTTGTTTATTCATTTTAATACACAACCGGATAAATGATCAAAAGGAGAAGTCTGTATAAAAAAGTCTTTTTTGAGTCAGCTTTCTTCTTCCTTTGTACATGCTGGTATGCTCCAGGTGGCCGTCAGATAGATAGGTTATACTGCTGCATTTTCTCTGCCAGAAACTCAACTTCAGTAGCTGCTTCCCGCCCTTTAACCCACCTCAGAAAAATAAATCTTCTAGCGTGGCTGGAAGTAGATAGGTACAGATTTCCTGATTAATTGCACCTTCATTGCTCTTATAATAAATGTTGGTATTTTCTGGAGGTATCTTATCTCTGTCAATTTTTAATCCTCTGATTGCATTTTTTCCTCCAACAGACACATATTGTTTAACTTGTGTAATAAGACAAAATACTAGCAAACACATACACTTAGGCATGAACAAATAATTCACACAAGCAATACTGCTACCTCCCATGCGTCCCATGTTTCATCTGCCAAATACACTTTCCAGATCTGAATGCCTCAGGAAGTTCCAAACTAGCAAGAAAAGCAAATACAAAATCCAAGAAACTCACACTGAGTTGTCCCATCAGCAGTTCTCACTTTTTTATATTAAGGAATCCTCTGTTTGGGAATCTCCCCACAAGATGCATCTCCCCACATGCAAATGTGGTACCAAAGACGACAAGTTGTTATAGCAAGAGGTTTCAAATGGTTTAAGATTTTCCAGGTGAACCCAGTGGCTTAAATAATCTCAGAAACTCTGAAGCAGTCATTTCAGAGTGACATGAAAATACACCGACAAGGAGTTTCCTTCCTGCATGTTTCCAACTCAGTGCCAGACTAGTTTAGTCTTAAGGCAATTAATCTATTGTTAACATTGGACGAGTATTCAAAGAGGCCAATACAATTTTAGTTGTATTCTCCTGTTGCTTTCTCTAAGCACACTGCTGCTTCCATTTCATCACGGAAAGTTAGCATAAGCAATGATAAGAAAGAGAGACCCTCATTGAAAAACTGTGAAGCACGCAAGAGTGAGATCAACCATTTTCCAAATGACAGTGGCACATGAAATGTATTACATTATTTCAGACTCTGGGATGGCTGGGCTAATGGCTTCACTAATATATCCTTACAATGCAAATCTTTTATAGCAACACAAGTCTCATTCAGTTACAATATAACCCCTGACAGCTCTAACCATCTTCCTGAAGACACTTCTAGCTCGCATTAGCATATAATGGAGGTTCCTGGAGACAAACTGATTGCTGCCTGGAGATTGATGTCTTTAGGAAAAAGTAAAATACAGATAGATGCAACTTCAAGATGAAAATTCCAGTTTAAGCCCACTCCATATCCTTAGTGACTACAAGTTATTGTTAAGAGGTAAGTCTTATCTACTTAACTGGCAGCATCAATCCATCACTTATCCACAAAACACTCCATGAGTCCCGTCTGAAGTTTCCCAGTTGGAATACCCATTTGGCTCTCAAAAATGCCTGCTAATTTATGGAGGCTATCCTTTTACCTGTGCTGGCGAGCCCTGCATATTAGAACTGAGGTACATTAACAAGGTGTCAAGGAAAACGTCATATATATGCAACCTTCTTCCCTGTGGGCAATAGGGTGCCTTTCATGTGTTGTGCAAAAACTGGCTGATGCTACACTGAAGTATAGTGACACTACTGTGGAGACTTGTACCAACATATTAATTCTATGAAACAGTTATCACATCTGTAGGAAGCAGACATATAACACCTGCTTTACCAGGGATGACAAAAGGATCATTAATCCAAGCTGGTAATATGCTTTGAAATCCTAAAATGCCAAGCATTCCCCCTCTAACACTTCCTTCTGTTTCATCACCTCTCTTGCAACAAATTGAACATGAAATAATATTGTCATGATGCTGTGAAAGAAAGCAAATTTCACACAGTGTTGTAAGTAATATAACATGATGTAATCCTACCACTTCCACGGGAACTGGCAGAGCCTCTTCTGGAGTCTCTGTGCAGACCCTACACTCCAAGAAAGAGATGGTCCAACTGTTGAAGGTTGGAAGAGTACACAAATAACAGCCAGAAGGGGTCTAGAAGAACTTGACCTACACTAAGCATATTTTTTTTTAAAGCTGTAGTTGACTGGTCTAGAGAAAAAGAAGCGATGGAAAGGAGAGAAGATAGTTTAGGCAAAAGGGAGAAGCACAAGGCAAACTGCATTTTGGTATGTAGTTGGGAGGACAAAGGATATGCAGAGCACATTCAGAAGATATTCATATATATGAATAAACCAATGAATAACCTCTAAAGTCACTAGTAGATTGACAGTTTGATGCACACAGATCTTGTATTTTCCCACTCTGGTCTGAAACTCTTTCTGTCCATAGATACATCTTGGCTAGCATTGTATAGCTACAGGTGGCTGTTGTAGTATTTAAAATCAACTGCAAAACTTGCCTTTTTTCCATCATGTGTTCCTAGATTTCCAAGTCAATCTGGAAGGTTAGAGGTGAAATTATTCTACTGGCCATCAGGTGATTTTTTTAATGGTTTATACTTTACAGCGTTTTTCATCACAGGTTCTTAAAGTTTTTTTTTTTTTTTTTTTTAAATAAAAACCCTACCAGAGTCTCATAAAACCTCTGGGAGGAAGGTGAGAATTACCTCAATTCTACAGGTGAAAAAAGAGAATAGCCTGGCCAATCAGACAATTTTTTAACACGCTAAGGTTTGTGGATGTAGAAGCTGAGTCTGTCTGAACATTTGAATCACGTAAAAGACAAGGATCAACCACATACCCTACAAAGCAACGAAAGGAAACTGAGACTCTTGATTCTTATATGTTAGTTTTACCCACCAGACCTACTACTACAAATAAGCACTTAAGAAAGGAGAGTCCCACCACTGGCCAAATCTACTGTCCTAAAAATAAAGACTGATGAAAAATAAGACATTAGAGACTGAGCAATGATAACAGAGAGACAGAGAACTGTGCAACCTAAAAAAAAAAAAGAGCTGTGAAGTATATCACCAGTCCATCTCAGTCTCACCTAAATCCATTGTCTTCGATCCTATTCTAAACTCTATTGTCTTTCCATCCAACACTGCAGAAAGGAATTTCACATTCCAGTGCAGGGCTGGCCAGTTGCCAACCATATTACAGAAGACTGCAGGTTGCTGTAGAGACATCACAATTTCCTTGGCTGTCTCAGGAGTAAATGGTTTGACATCTTCACCTGTGTAAAGAAAAAAAAAAGAGCACTGAAGAAATGACTTATGATACATGAAGTGCTATCTATAATCTCCCACAGCAGGGGAAATATTAAGAACTAATACTTCATCTGTTTATAGTTGATTTTTTCATGTATCGCACTTGTAAAAATTTTATGTAACACTTCTACTACAAATACTGGGAGAACATTCCTACACTCAATTACAGTTTAAAACAGTGATTAGCACGTAAAATATAAAAATAAATAAATAAATAGGCATACACTTGGAATTTTAACTTGTAATTGGACAGTAAAGCACTGTAGCCAAATGCTTTAGAATTAGGCTATCAATAAAAAAAAATATGAATAATGTCCAGAGTTTAGAGACCATACATTTTTCTAGTAACAGTCTTTCTGTAGAGAATTCTTTCCACAAAATGTAGAGCATTGTCAGAGATAGCAAACCAGGTTCCTATGCATTTAATTTAAACCAAGAAATTGCAGCGCAACCAAAAGCAGCAAGTATTTTTAAAGTTTTAATATTTCATCTACAGAATTTGAGAAAATTGTGTCAATCCAAGAACTATGCTAATTCAAGATTTCAATTTAGTCCTTTGCTGCTCAGAGAGTTATATGGCCCACTGAAACTGTCAAGCTGAAATGCAGGCAACTTGAATAAACTCAGCACTTTTAGAACAACTTTTCTTTAGGGACATATTGAGAAGGAAAACCTGTTTAAAAAAAATAAAAAAATCAGTTCCATAGAGCTGAAGCAGTGGACTACAAATGTGGATCATAAAAAAAAATCCATTTATTATTGTAACCTCTACTGAAGTTAACTCCTGCAGGACCTGTATCCATATTATGTCTAACATTTAACATACTGATTAAATACACCAGGTTCCCCATGACTTGTTTAGAACAAACAAACCTATTCACTCACACTATTTAGGGGTCATAATATGGTCTAGCATCCACAACAGGTTAAACAAATACAGGACAAGAAAATTCCCCTTTACACCCGGTGCCCCTGCTCCCCTCAGTGTGTGCAGGTGGGAGGCCGGGTGTGGAGAACCAGCAAGCTCCACAGCCAGCAGCCCACAGGGCTTCTCCAACAGGGGAAGAAGCACTGGGAGCAGGGGTTGCTGAGGAAGGTTCCTTGGGATTGTTTCTACCATAACAAAATGTAGGAATACTGAGGCACGAATGGCAGAATAACAGCATCCTGCACATGCCTTTCACGCCTGGTGGCAGGCAACTCCAGCTTAAAGCTTTTAAAAACAAAGGCCTCTGATATTTTATCGCCACAGAACATAAAATTTAAAAAACGGCTTCCAATTCTCCGGGCAGATGAGAGGAGGGAGTTTGGGGTTTGAGTTGTTTTCCACATTTCCTCTCAGCCGCGGAGCAGCGCTTGCCAGGATGGTGTTGCTGCGACAGAGCCGTCTACGACACTCGGCCTTCAGTCTCGCACTCCAGCAACTCACACAGCCAGGAGGACATAAGGAGGCCGCACAGGGACCGTATGCCACACCATATGGCCCTCAGCACCCACAGAAAGAGCCTCAGGGGGTTTCGCAGCGATAGGTGAGCACAGCTGGAGGCAGCTCGTCCAGCGATGGCAGAGCCACCACGAGCAGGCACAACTGCAGGTGCCAGTGAGGCCGCAGGGAGCTGGTGCCAGGCAGGGCCAGAGGACAAAGCTCGGTGTGTTTTTCTTCAGTGATGTTGCTCAAAGACTGAACGTGAGGCTCAGTCCAGACCTGAGCACTCCCAGAGGGATTTATACGGCTTCTTCCATCTTCGAACGGTGCAACTGTAAATATTTCACACAGCTGGTGTTCATGATATGGGAGCTGGCTGGCCTTGCATATCTTTTACCTTGTTAAAACAAAATTATTCCTTGTTAGGCTAAGTTTATCACCACATGGCTGTCCTTTCCACTGTTCAATTGCTTTTGTTTTAAGGGCAATACATTTAATTATTTTAAAGGACCTAAATCCACAGAAATATTTTTGGAGGATTTTCTAAAGCTAAGTTTTACTGCAAACCTTTGGGTTCAACCTGTAACTTCAGCCAGTAGTTGGGATGTTCTCTATAAAAGCAGAAATTTTACTGGGAGAGACAGGAAGGCCCACTAAAGCCAACTCAGCTGTTGATTCTGCGTGGCTTTCTGATGTGATTTCCACATGCATACTGTGCTTTTGAAAGGTGTGGTTTTAACCACAGTGAATATTCAGTGAATATTCAGTGAATAGCTCAAGCTATTGGGAGAGTTTGCATAAGTGCCAAATAAAAAAACACAACACAACTTAACTAAATAGCCTCTCCACTACTGAACATTAGCTGGAGGTTTTTGTCATGTCTCCATACTTGATTCAGTTCTGAACCTATTTCCCTATAAAATTTAGAAACAGTGAAAGAGGACAGTCTGTCTCAGACTGATGTTAATCATTCCTATCCTCAAGTGGTATCAAAATCATTGTTAAATGAGTGTTTATCTTTTCCTGATATAGATAAAATAATTGCATACACCACATACACTGCTGATATAATCAGCAGTGGAGTTTGAGACATTTTAGACAATTTAAAGCATTAGACAAATGAACATTACTTTTTTGGAAAAGACAAATGGGAATTCTTGCCAATTTTGTGAAAAGAATCTTTAAGCGTCTTGAATCAGTTTTATGTATTCCTTGGTGAGAACTACAGTCAGTTAAACATAATTCATTCCCCATAATATTTGTCAGGCATATCTAAATGGCTGTGACTGAAAAGGCACACAATAGAAGGTAACTATCATGTACTGCATCAAATAGATATTTGGTAATTTGGAGATCTCCACTGATGAGTCACACAGATTTCTGAAAGAACTATATACTATATGAATGATAAAAGGTAAAGGAGATATCTGAAGACAGATACCTCTTGGAAGAGGTATTAGCAGAAAAAAAAAGGCAATCTAAAATAATGTTTTCCTTAGTTATTGTTGTCACAGCTTCATGAAGACCTCACAAGCTGGACTCTTCCTTCTCAGTATTTCCTCATCTGAAATTGATGGTAATTGCTCCTAGGCAAAACCTGAGATTTTATAGCATTTACAAGGGCACAGAGTCTGGACATCAGTGTATATAAGTAAAATGCGTATAAATAAAATGTGTAGCAAAGAAATTAAAAGTCCTTGGAATATCCCGGGCATTAGAGATCAAACTCCTGAGGGAAATCAGGTAGCAGGAGAGGATAGAAATGCATATTCCTTTTGAAAAGAAAAAAACTCTGTTGGAGTCTTCATTTTCTCCCTTGTACTCTGATCCAAGAGAGAAAACGAATACTGTTAAATTAGTTCTTTCAACCAGGCTCAACAAATGATGTGGCTTCACAGTACAAAAGGAAACAGGAATAATTTGTCTCATGTTTTGACTTCATGCAAGGCATGTATAGAATCCAACCAGGAACTGAAAAACTGACCAAGTTTTAAGTCAAATTTTGTAACTGTGACAACCTAAATAATTGGTGAAAAACCTAGGTGTTCTTTAGAAAGGCAACAGTGTGAAATAGAGATCTTCCAATTAAAAAAACAAAGCTCTCCAGTCATCTTTACATGAAGTGTTGCCAAAAACGAAGACTCGGCCAGACTTCAGCACTGAGGGCAGGTAAAAGAATAGGGATGAATTTGCTAAGTACTCTCCAGTAGACCTTGTGCTTCTAAAAGAAAAAAATATTTTTTTGTTTCCGATTAACAATTTTTCAGAGTAACTGAATGGGGCTTGGGAATAAAGAGTTTAGCTCAGCAGGCAGTCTGAAGAAAAGTGACTTGATCAAAGTTGTTCAGAAGTTAAATGTACTGTCATTAAAAAGCTAAATGTATTCTCATTCATTTAAAATAATTTAGCAAATTACAGGAGTTCATTAGCGAGTGGTAGTTGGCTTCTGCCAAAACACCCTGCTGCTTAAATACGAGGTTTAATTGAGAGGTATTAAAATTATTTTCTAAAAGAGGGAGTACAAGGAAATCCCAATAACATATTAGGAAGAAGCACTGTCGATTTGTTTTTTTTTTTGCAAATCTGTAATACTTTATCAGCCTTATTTCTTTTTTTTTAAAGAAGTATAATGTATCAGAAGATAAAAGAAATAATTGGCATCAAATAGGCTAATATAGAGGAGTCAAAGCATTCAGAAAATCAGCTAATTAAATATCCACAGCCAGGAGTGGGAAAGAAGGAACAGGGGACGGTGAAATTCACTAAACCAAAAAGAAGTGACTTGGTTTGGAGGTCAGACTTAATGATTTCTCAGTACATTAACTCTATAAATTAAAATAATAATAATAATTAAATAATCTGCATGTGATTACAAGGTTACGCACTATAATCAGCCTACTCTGGGCAAACAGAATGCATCTATTTATATCCAGGTAGTTTTCAGGACACACTGCATGAACACCCAGGTCTGTCCTCCTGACCACTTATTGCTGTTACTATTATTTTTGACTCTGGGTATGGCACCACCGCAGATACAGCATAACCTAGGGGCATCTAAACTAGATTTGCATAGATATTTTGGCTACTGTAGGAGAGTTAGCTGTTACGTGGAGCCTCTCAGGACAGACCTGTTAAACATGCTTCTGCACTGGTAAAACTGGCACCTACAGTTTCTTCCAGAAGCCTGAAATAATAAGCACACCCTTCCTTACCCTCAGTGTCTGCTACTGTTGATGGAGGAGGAAAAAATAAAAGAATGAGGCTGTCCTTGCCAGGAAAATGTTGGGACCGAAAGGCAAGTGGTGTGTGCACACACTTTGCAGTCCTGCTGCAGCATCTCACAGTTAGAGCAAGCCTGAGTGACCCAAGACACGAAGATAAGAGCATGGGCTATGCCCTCAAACTGTCCTTCCAATAAAAAAATAAGGAAATAGCTATCAGACTTCTTAGGGGGTGGAGTAAGAGGCAGAACAATGAATATAACACTGGGAGGGACTTGCACCCCAAGATCATGCATAAATTTATGAAACTCCTTCCAAAATCCCCTAGGGCTCTTCTTAGAAAGCTAGTCCAGAACTCCTCGCCAGCTTCTGCCCTTTGCTTCTCCTGCTGCCATCCTGTACTGCACTTCCAGAAAACAGTTGTATCTGTCTTCAGCTAAAAAAAATAAACTTCAAGCTATCAGCTCTTCTGGTCTCTTCCAGTAGAAGGAATGCTTTCCTTTCCCAAATTGTCCTTGTAAATCCTGCCTGCATGTCCTGGCATTTCATATTCTCCCTTCTCCTTCTTAACTCCAAAACCAGGAAAATTGGGATATGTACAATTGAGACAAGTGATATTAAATGTATTTCCAAGGAACATTGTATATGCCCTATTGGCAAAATTGCTGAAAGCACAGTGAAACATGAGACTGCAGCACCTGTCAGATAAATTGAATTTCATTTTCTTTTGAAGGAAAAGACTATGGTCTTTGAACAAAGCTTTCCATCAGGATATAAAAGAGTTTATCCAACAAGGCAGCCTTCTTTCTTAAACTAGGCTGCTACAATTCCACCTTTCTGTCTGTTGGGCATGTAAATTACACTCACCTGCTGATGGGGAAAAGTAGTAGCAAACCCATTCCTTCCCAACACCTTACCAGCACTCATACACTTTTTTTTTTTTTTTTTTTTACAACCTTCCTAACACATGGGAAATTTAATACAAAACTGAATATAATGTTTTGATTGAAAGTAAAGGAATTGGCACATCAGAGAACGAGCATCTATATTCCTAAGAAAAAAACTAATTTGTTCATGTTGTAAATAAACTATTTCTGTTTATTTTCCTATTCCTTGTTAGTAGTAAACATATATCCATGACTATATCATTGATCAATGCCCTGCACAAAATTCAGTCACAAGCCGTAACCATCTACGACTTTATTGTTGTCCTATGCTGCAAATTCGATTGATGTGAACTTCAAAGTGACAGCAACAAAAGACTCTAAATCTAAAATACACCATTTTTCCATAAGCTATTGTAGTAAATATTGAATAGTGACAGTGAATAGTATTCTAAAAATATGTTTTTCCCGTAAGCTATTGTAGTAAATAGTCAATAACACAAATGAGCCTTTTGAATTTGACCTACACAGGGGTGATGATGGAGTTATACATGGCTTTGTTCATTATTATAATACACTGGATACATATCTTGATTAATGCCCAAGTTTTTTAGAGGTACAATTGTCAAAATGAAATTGTACTTTACAAGAATAAAAGTAGTATTTTTGAATCACATAAATTAATAAATTGAAAGAAACTGGAAAGATTCACCATGTGAACCTCCAGAAAAGTTTCTCAAGTGCACAATCAGAGTATTAGATTCTGGGATTGCCATTATTATAATAACACTAAGAAAAAGCATGGCTGTTCTTACATCTGTTTACATTATTTCATTCAGCAACCAGAAGTCAGCTTAACTTTTATGTTGCTATTTACCTTTATAAACTTCCTCATGCAGCAACACACTGACAATGCACTTGTTGCCAGCAATGAAGGGGAAATTGATCTGTTTAAAACTATTTTCAGTGTTTTGTTTTGTTTTCAATCTTGGGGTTCATGTAAGGGACTTAACATACTGTTTTAATGCAACGTAGGGCTAAGGATAATTTGATCTAATACAGTTCACAAAAATCAGAATCACCAAGCTCTTGCAACTTAATGTCCAATCTTAACATTGCAATAACATTAGTTTTGTTTCTTAATGTAAATATTCAACATAAAAGAAACAGTTTCTACAGAAAGATAAACTTCTGGGCAAGGAGGCTGTGATTTTCACAGCTAATACAACAAGCTGCTGTTAGGGGTATCCCAGCACACCTACTGTATGATAGCCACGTGTGACCAGCCAGATACACAGAAGTTTGTATACATGAACGCCCTAACACTCCAATCATTACAACTGGGCAATGATTACGTTATTCCTTGCTGCCTCGATGTAAGACAATAGGAGAACAATGACAAAGCTTGATCATTCACCAGAGACACAATGCACAGACCAGTACCAGTGCAAAATGACTAGCTTTTCTTGCTGGTGTCAGAGACAATGGGATCAAGACTGAGGCAGATCATGACCCAAGGAGACTGACTGAGATTTTCGGCCTGTATTCCCTACATCTTTCATTAACCAACCACAGAGGAAGAATCCGCATGAAAAAACAGCTGCCCAGCATCTCCTTCAGGGACCCTGCCGTGGGCTCTGGCTAACCACAAACCACAAAATCATCTCCCCTACAATGGTCACTATGCAACGTGGGCACACACAACCTGTGATCAAAAGGTATAAATGACTGTCCGCTGGATACTATTGATATTTGATTTTAAGAATAAAACTGTTCAGCTTTCATAAGCTGAACATGTCTCTGTATTTTCCTTTCTTTTTGACAGAAGAAAAAAAGAAAACAACAGAAAAAAAAAAAAAGAAAAGAAGTACTGTAAAGCCTTTTTCATCCCAAAGTACAAGGGAACCATTGTATGACTGTAGAGCTAGAAGTCTATCTTCCTCTCAGTAAAAGAGAAAGGTGAGAAAGAAGCTGAAAGGTACAGAATACAGACTGGAAGATGCCCAAAACAGGCTGAAAACAGAGGAGATCCTGAACGTGTTCCTGCGTTAACTAGAAGGAAGGGAATGTCAAAACTAGATGAGGGAAGGACAGGATTTGCTCACACCTCTTCCTAGGTGTTGTGCAAGGACAGAGGGTGTAAGGAAAACCATCACATCTCTCTGCTGCGCTGGTGCTGTGTATGAGAACTCTGAAACTATACTGTCACAGCTCCGACTGAAGTCTAGCAGTTGAGGGAAACCTTTGGAAAACATGCCTTTTATTGGATGCTGGAGGGAATATTCGAAACACTCTAAACATCACTTTTGAATCTTTAAACAAATTTAGGATCCTGCCCGTTTTGTGCCAAAACGCTTCTAGCCTTTGCAATGAACTGCCACTTGTCAGGCTGGAAGAGATGAGCTGAAACAAGAAAGAACCAGACTGTACACATAGTGCTGGGTGTTGTTTCGGGAGAGAGGCATCGGAAACAAGGGGATGCTGAGATTCTTCTAATCACTCTGAAAAAAAGTCACATGGGAAGTTGATCTGCCAAAAGCCTGATGACTGGAGAGAGCAAATGGCACTTGCTAATGCCCTAGGAGTTGGAGGTTCCATCATGGGGGGATAATCCTCTAACTGCTCAACTCAACCGTTTCACGATAGGTGTGTTTAAGCTGAATCCGGCTCTGCAGATGCCCCAGTGTTACAACAAACCCGTCAAAGCCTTCAGTTTATCTTTATAAGCCAAGCTTAAAACAGCGCAGTCTAGGTGCCAACTCACTAATGGATCAGCCCGGCCTGTCTCAGGGATGGGATGAGCAGTTGGCAGCACTAACAGTTTCAGCCAAACAATTTTTATCCGTCACTACTAGTCTATCAAAGTGCGAGGCCACCAACTCCTCCTAGGAGGAATTCAGGAGGGTTTTAGCACAGATATAGGCAGGCAGGCATGCATACGGAGATGCAAGCAACTTGAGAGCTTTCAGGTTTGAAATGGAGGCACCTAACCAACAGATACGCTCTCATGGCTGTGCGATTGATAACTGGAAGGGCTTTTATATCACTATTTTGGATCTAGGCACTGTGGTCTGTGCAAGTCCAGTTATAGGCATTAAGGTTCTGGGCCAGGAGACAAAATAACCTTTCCACTTGCCAGAATGTATGTGCGCTTCATCTGATAATATTCAAATCTCTTTAGCTACATTATAATGAGGTTAAAGCAAGAAAAGATTTCCCCACCCCACATATTACAAATGTCAGTAATGAGAACAGTAAAAATGTCACCACACGGAGAAAAGAGTGAAATTAGCATATTTAGAGAAGTATTATACCCATGAGTGAAATAATGCAATCAGCTAGCTGCAAGATAAAGCTAATTTGGTTTCCAACAGTTTATCAACAATGCACTGCTCCTTTACATTAACAAATTTAAATGGTACCATATCCTGCAAACAAGAATAATTCACACAGAATATTACATTGTGTTAATTAAATAGCCGGAATGGAAAAGGTCAGGCCGTGACAGAAAGATCTGCATATGGGTTGTGAAGCTATGAAAAAGATGGAGTGATTTAGAATCAAGCAGTTAAAATAAATTATTCAAATCATAATTAAGTCAATAGTAAATAAAGCTAGATTTTCCAAGTCTATTTTAATCTCCTTTTTTTTGTCACTGTTTCTCAGAAGATTTTCTCTCCTGCTGGCCCATGCATGCACCAAAATATCTTTAAAACTCTCACATGATGAAGTGACCTGCATAAGTTATTGAAGAATTTTACTGAAGTTTCCATTTTACCACGCAGGTATCAAGAGGCAAGTTTTGCAGTTAAAGGACACTGCAAGGCACCACCTGCCTTATTAGTGGATTAGTTTCTTGCTACTAGAATAACCAAGAAAGCCCTGCAATTACTACAGTTAATTGAAAAATGTTCAAAGGGAGAAACATTTTTTCACTTTGTTTACTTTTTCAGATGACAGCACTTTGTCTTTGGCACAATGCCACCAAATCAATTAAATTATAGAAGTAACATAGCCGTTTCAAATCGAAAGAACATTTTGGCACAGGCTAAACCATACGGAGGTGGTAACGCATAAAGAAGACCAAGCAAAACAGGGAATTAATCTTACTTGGAAAAAAAGAGCACTAACAGAATACACATCGGTCATGATCAAGTCTGAAACTTGTCCAATATTTTTACTCTGTTTTTTTCATCACAGTTCTACATGGCAAGCTGAAGTTTTACTTTACTATCTGCACAGCTCTCTGGTATTTATTTGTGCATGAATGTTTTTTCCTGAGGAAGATACTGAAATTTTCTAGACAAAACCTCATTTTGTTTTTGATCATATTTCTGATCATTTGGTATAAATTTCCTTTTTCCACCCTGAGTGCTTGCAACTCCTAATTTGGGCCTCTGTCTAGCAAACAGAGCTGTGTGGGCTAAACAATATGCGATGTCCGTATGTTTTGGGGGGAAATTTCACGGGAGTGTGTAGTTTTGGCTGCAAAACTGTGGGTTGGGCATCACGTTTGAATTTCAGTCATGCGCTGCCCAATGTATCAACAGAATTACATTAACACTGCATCTAAAACCAGCCCTTGTGGATCCCACTATTTAGCTCTTCCCAATTAAGCACACAGGCATTTATCAAACCGGCTTCCAATCTTTGTGACAGAATTCCTAAGCGAGCCAAACTGAAACGCGTATTTTTTCAGGGAAGATGAAGCATTGTGCAGCATATGAGCCATTAATTTTATGACAAGTGCAGATGGTAGATATACAGATAAATACTCATACAATCTAATGAAATGAATATATACTTCAATCTATTTAAATGATAATAGTTTCTAATGAGCCTAGCGTAGCCCACATGATTCAGAATTCATCTGAATTCTTTTAAAATGGATTTACGTGCAGGCTGTAAATGAATCCTGTTGTTTTTTTTTTTCCCTCCGATTCAGGCCACAGCTGATTTTTAGCCACCTCATTACAAAGCTGCTCTGACACCTGTGAGGCAGACACCCCATTTAGGTGCGCTGCATCCACTCCAACCCTTTTTAAGTTATTAAGGGATGCTTTTGGCAGAGAGCCCTCTTCAAACCTGATGTAACATGGATAAGCCCTGCTGTAGCACCTCGCTGAGTAAAGGTACCTTTAGGTGCTAAGGGGCCGACCCAGCCCTGTCCTCTCTGAGTGCAGGTGACCAGGTAATGGGATCACTCCTGAGGTGGGACGCTCCAGAGGGGCTGCTGAAGGAGAGCTGTTAAGATTAGAAGGGATGGTGCAGGGCTGGGGGTCTAGCTCCCTGCCAACACACTCCTGAGCTTTTCACCCCCCTCAGAAACCAAGGCTCGGTTCATCTCTCTGCAACTCCTCCAGGAACCAGGCTGCAGGACTGGGGTGCTTCACTACGGAAATCCACTAAAACCGAGGCTTTCCTCCCGGGGAGGCGCAAGGGGTACAGCGACACCACCTCCCTCCCTCCTAGCCACCCACCCACCCCAGCACCGCCAGCGGGCAGCACGCCCGGGGCCGGCGGGCACCTACCGGGCGCGGCGGGGCCGCCGCTCTCCGCCCCGGCCATTTTGTTCCGGGCCCGGCCGTGCCTCCCCGGCTCCGCTCCCCTCCTCCCCTCGCCGGCGGAGGAAGGAGGCGGCCGCCGGCCCTTCCCCGAGCGCGCATGCGGCTGTGCCGGGCCGGGGCAGCGCCGCCGCGCTCGGGGGCTCCGCGTACGGCTCGTCCCTGCCCCCGGCCCCGCGCCCTCCTCCCCGCCGGGCGGCCGCCAGCGCCCCGCAGATGGGCTTAGGCTGGAGCAGCGCGGAGGAGCGGCAGCCCCTGCTGCCCCCGCCGCCGCCCCACCACCACCAGCAGCAGCACCAGCAGCAGCAGCGGCGGCCCCAGCAGCTGCAGCAGCCGCGGGGGGCTGCGGGGAGCCCGGCGGTGCCGGTCCCGGTGCCGGTGCCGGTCCGGCGGCTGGCCCCGGCGGCGGGTCGCGTGTACGGGCGGCGGTGGCTGGTGCTGCTGCTCTTCTCGCTGCTGGGCTTCGCGCAGGGCCTGCTGTGGAACACCTGGGGCCCCATCCAGAACTCGGCCCGCCTGGCCTTCGGCTTCAGCGGCTGGGACATCGCCCTGCTGGTCTTCTGGGGGCCCATCGGCTTCGCACCCTGCTTCTTCTTCATGTGGCTGATGGATAAGAAGGGTGAGATGGGCGAGAAGGGTTGGGGGTGGCGGGGCATGGCTGGGCTGGGCAGCCTGCTGGAGCCCCCTGGGATGGGATGGGATGGGATGGGATGGGACGGGACCTCCATGGGGTCTCCATCGGGTGACTGATGCCCTACAGCACCGCCAGCACAGCTCTGATCGCAAATAGAGGTGCATCAAAGGCCACTCGTGAGGAAGGCGCTGAGGGGTGTTGCTGAAGTTTAGGTCTTTTCCAGCCTTTGTGATGCTGTAGACCTTACTGCGCTCTGCAGCTACCTGGAAGGAAGTTATGGGGAGCTGGGGGTTTGGCCTCTTCTCGCAGGTAGCTAGTCATAGGAGTGGCCTCAATTGTGCCAGGGGAGGTTCAGGTTGGAAATTAGCCATTTCTGCTCAGAAAGAGGTGTTGGGACAGGTTGCCCAGGAAGGTGGTGGCATCACCATCCCTGGGGGTTTTCAAGGAAAAGTTGCACGTGGTGCTTAGGGACATGGCTTAGTTGGTGACGTTGGTGGTAGGGGGACGGTTGGACCAGGTGATCTGGGAGGGCTTTTCCAACCTTAATGATTCTGTGGTTCATCTGTGGTGATGTCTCAGTCAAGGGATGTTGGTGCTCAGAGTGGCTATGGCAATGTGGTGTAATGCTTCATCTCTGAAAATGGATCACGCCAAGCCAACGGCTTGCTTCTGGTGCACCAGGGCGGTGCAAAGGCAGCAAACAGAAACCCAGAAGTTAGGCTCTGTGGTTTTGGAAGACAAGCACGAGGGAGAGTTTCCTAATCCACATTTGGGCCTTTGCGTTTCAGCAGCTTACTTCCAAAACCAGCATTTGTCTTTAGAGAACTTCTTCAAGGCCTGTGAAGTTTGTGTGGTCACCCTGGAGACCACTAAAGTGCACGTGTTTGCAGATTTGAGCTTCTGGGCCTAAATCCACGGAAGCGTTTAGTCTTTTAATTCCTGTTTAAACAGGCCTCTAAACAGGAGATAGGAGCCTAAATACCCTTGTGGATCCTGATGTTAAGTGCTGCTCATTCCATTTATTTAGCAATTAATAGCTCATTTGTGTGGAGCAAAGGGGAGAAAGTAAAGGAAGACGGGGAGAAGAGTTGTAGCAGAGAAGGCTTGTGCTTTGAAATTGGAATTGCTTTTCCTAAAGCTGAAGAGACTTTGGGGGAATAAAACCTATTGGGTTGAAAATACATTCTTCAAATGAGTCCATGGTGGCTGTACAGCCAGCCTTCTCTCAAGCAATTCAAACTTAAGTCAACAATGTCTGTCTAGACTGCTGTATAATAGTGTTGTTAATTATCTTGAAATTAAAGTGAGTTACTTTGTTTTCTACAGTGAAGATGACAACTCTGCTCTTGTTATTAAGGACATAAAACTAAACTTGAACCGGTGTTGGTAGAACTGAGTGTATGTTCTTCTCTTCTATGGAGTTGATTTTGAGGGTTTTAAAAAATACTGGAGTATGTTAAATAATGCTTGTGATTTTTTTTTTTTTAAGTTCCACAGTGAATGGAGGTACTGATACAAACTGCCTCTTTGATCTTGCTGTGTTCCTGTCCTTGTTGCAACAGCTTCAGTTTATTGCCTTAACAGAGAATCTTAACTCGTTGGTTTCATGCATGAAGAATATGTTATGGCCCTTGAGCGTGTTCTTTGTGCAGCAGTGGGTTTTGTGGGGGCCCTGTTGTGTTTCATGCTCTTCTTGGGTGGTTCCCATGGAGAACGTGGTGCTGCTCATGTTGGGAGTGCCAGCGTGGCCCAGCTCTCGCGTGGAGCATGTCCCACCAGAGGCACCTCGTGGGTTTTTAACTGCTCTCTAGAGGAGGAGCAAGACTTCTCTGAAGCTCTAAAGTTGGTTGGGTGTGACCTTGCAAGAGCAGTATTTCTCTTGCTTAGGGGTATAAATGCTTGTCGTTAGATTGAATTCACTCTGTACCAAACATCTAGAGAAACAACACCAGTTACTCTCCGAGCTTCAATCATCTGTCACTGGAGTTGGCTGGTAAAGAAACTGTCAGGAAAAGAAACTGTTTGTGAAGTGTCAACATTTAAAACCTGGCATGTATCAGAAGTATGACACTGTAGAAGATGAGTGTCAGGATTTGTGAGAGGAGATTCTGCTTTTAGATAGTCCTATGCTTCACAGTCAGAGGTGTATCTAACTGGTATCAATACACAGCTGCCTGCTGTCAGTTAAGTCTGATTTTGTGTTGTGATGCTTCAGATTAAGTCCAAAAGTATTTGTCTTTTTGTTTTTCAGTTGTTCAGTGTAGCATGTAGTTTGAAATGGAAATTGGTTTCCGTACCAAACTTCTGCTGTAGCATGTGTGTCTGTTTCTTGTTTCAGTGCTGCGTATAAGGGTCTGGTTACTGTTTTCCCCCCATTTTAATTCAATTCAAGTTGAATATTCAGCAGTGGGCATATTAATAATCCTTCATATAGAATCACTTCTTGGACTGTGTGATTCAGTTGCATCACAACTTCTCTGAGGAGCATGAGGTCTCCTAAGAAAAGAGTTTCCTAGTCCTGGGCTGGGCTGGATGCGTGCTGAAACTGAGGGATTATGTTTGTGGATGTCACTTTTGAGTATGAAAACCCGTTTCTGTAGGTGGAATGATAGGGGTTTTGTTGTTCCTGCCAGCCTGGGTCTTGGTGAGGAAAGGTGAGGAGATGGAGCGTGCACAGGAGCTGAATGTGTCTTACTGGCTGCATTTTCTTTAGCAATAAGATACGGGAGTCATTTTTTAACTGTAATTATCTTCAGAGATTGGGTAAGACTGAAATTAAATGGCAATTGATTTCAGCGTGCCATTGGATGGACCCTTGGTGTTTACAGGCTTAAAATTAGCTACCATTTGTCACATGATGCCCGAGTATTTATGGATGTTTTGTGCCTCGAGTGTTTCATTTCATGGGAACTGTAGATATGGACAGGTCCGTTAGGGTGGTTGTCTTAACTCCTCTTGAAGTGTAAAGCTTTAATATTTGAATTATGGGTCTGCTCCTCTGATCTTTTTATAAGTTAGTTTCATAGTTACAGCGCGAGAAACAGACTGATACTGTGTATTTCCTCTTCATTATGTTTCCATGTAAGCAAGGAAGGGCAACGAAGACAGAAATCCTTTATAATTCGCATTAAACTGATTTAATAGCGTAGCAATATTTTTCATTAACTTCTGGAATACAGTTTTATCTTGTATTGAGTTTGAAGAAATGTCACTTTTTACTGGTAAAACTGAAAGGTAATCTATTTCTTGGTCCTTTTTTGTAAAGAGGTATATGCTTACATGGATTGTATAGGTATTCTTAGTCACTTTTTTTGCTAAAATTAAATTTGCACAGTATTGTTATCCTAGTGATTAAATTATAAAGTGGAGAGAAACTTTCAGTGATCTATTTTTATTTTTTTTTTTTTAGTGGAGATTGGCTTGTATATTGAAACCATTAGTGTTTTTCTTGTTTAAATAGGTATTTATTTTTTTTCTGAAAATCAAGCTCCTAATTTAATTGCTGTCTCCTAGCTTCTCGGTTTTGTTCCCTTGAAATGTGTGATATAGCTTTTACCTCTTTCACCAGAGAATTTTGAGGTTAAATCCTTCAGTATAGTCTGACAAAACAGTAATGAATATGGAACGTGAGTAGTAAATCAGGCCTTGCTAATATAAAAATGCCCTAATAACTGTTCTCTGTAGAAAATAAACTGCATGTGATAGATAAGGAGAATTCTGTAAAACAGCCTGCATACCTGAAGGTCCCAGATTGTCACCTTGTACTGCATGCATGGAGGAGCTGATCTTGATTTTGGGGCTTTGGACTGCTCTAATTCACGTCCAGGGTCACAGGGACAGCAGAAGGCTTCAGATGAACATCCTCTCCCCTGTGTTAGAATGTCATCTAGGAAGTGTCTGTGAGGTGCCTTTGGTTTTTGAGGGTTGTGAGGTTGAGCACAGTGAGCAAAGAGGAAGCAGGATGTTGTCCTAGAACTCGGTGCATTCGTGAATGGCCAAGTGAAGCCAACAGATGGGGAAGATTTTCCTTCTATTCGGTGTTTCTGTTGTGCTTGGTGTCTTAGGGTCCTGATCTGTCATTCAGGCTCTCAGACTGTGTGGCAGCAAATAAACATTGGAGCATGTTACTAATCATTTTCAAAAAATTGTAGCAGGTCTAGTTGCTGATAAGTGCCACTGTTGGCATAGATGGACAGTGTGAAATACTTCCACGGGGACACTCACAACAACATGCTGATGTTTTCTTGGAAGTACTTGCAGTTCTGTAGTGTCCCAAGCGATCCTAAGCATATGGATCTTTGGTTACCAGCAGGTCAGCAGTAGGGGAATCACAAACCCTTAAAGGTTTATGACTTTCAGATTTTAAAGTTTTTATCTTGTGGCAAAGGAACACATTTTCAGCAACCTTTTGTCATGATCTCAGAAATAGACTTTTCTTATCTCGGGTATGTGACTGCAAGATATAGAGCCACTGTTTCAAAACGACCAATTTGATAACTCCCAGGTCAACCTCAGGTGTGAGCCTCGGCTAAAGATTCCCAGGATAAGACTCAGTGTAAGGCAGTAAGACTTTTATGCAATTTGGTGAGATCAAGCTAAAAGGATTTACGCGCTTTGAGAGTAAAAATGGTTTATACAGACAGGGTTTTGCTAGGTTAGCACAGCCTCCAGGAAATAAATACCCACGGGAAAGCTTACAGGTATGAAAATGTGGGCAGAATGGCAAGGAGCCAGGGGGAAAGGAAAAGGCGATGTTTCTGGCACTCAGCTGAGGTGTGCTCAGGTCACGAAGAGTGTGCTTATCACGAGGAACTGATTCTACTCAGTAGCATTCAGATTAATGGCAGAGGTCTTGTTCAGGCCAGCAAGAGCAGCAGAAGGCTCTTTTGGATTTAATGAAAGCTAAATGTGAACTTAGTGCTCGAGTTGAAAAAAGAAAAAAAAAAAAAAAAGAGGGGGGAGAAGATGCCTGGATTCATTCGAAGTGAAAGCTGTACGTATGTAGTGAAAAGGCAAGTGATTTATACACTTCAGTGAAATGAACAGAAGTTTGAAGGAAAATATCTGTTTTACCCCCGTCTGTTCCCTCGCATCCTATGGAGTGCTGTCCTGCTGCGTGCTGCGAGCAGTGTGTATGTCATTGTCTGGTAAGTGATACTGATCCAAGCCTAGCCAATTCTGTGAAAGGGATTAATTTTCCTAAACTAACAAATCTCGGAAGGGGTGAGATGAAGTGCTGTTTTTATTGTGTGTGGAAAGATGAAATAAACAAAGAGCTGTGTATAGGTAAATCCCACTAGAGTAAATATTTGAATAGCTTGATTTTGCGAAAACTTATTTTGATGAGTTGCTCTGTGTGTGTGTGTCTATATAGACATGTTCTGCCACTACACCATCAGGAGAAAAGGAACACCAAACAAACTTAGCTTCTGTTGATGAGTTTTTTATGCTGTGGTTGCAGTGAAAGTCCGCAGAGTGTTTGTGCGAGTGGTTGCAGAAGTGAGGGCTCATTAGAGAATTGATTGGCCCACCCTCACTGGAGTCAGACGTGCTCCTAAAGATCACTCGAGATACACAGAGTGATTAGCAACATAGAGTGGTTTAATTAGGATCTGATGAGTTGTATTAACTTGATGCCACCGTGATTCATCACAGCAACACTGGCGTGATTGGTAGCAGCATTTCCCATACCTCCTGATGGG
The DNA here is from genome assembly GCF_009819795.1 of Aythya fuligula. Taxonomy (NCBI): domain Eukaryota; kingdom Metazoa; phylum Chordata; class Aves; order Anseriformes; family Anatidae; genus Aythya; species Aythya fuligula. The sequence goes on along the minus strand of NC_045564.1, from coordinate 25,081,234 downwards.
CCAGGCTGAGTAGAAATCAGGGCTGGAGGCAGATGTCCTCTTCTGGAGGTAGTTCTTTCTTTTAGATGGTGGCAGCCCCAGCCTCTGCTTTGTACCATGTTTCCACAGATGTTTCTCTTCATCCCACTACCCTTTAAGCCTCAGTTAGCACAGCTAACCCTCTCCCTGCCTGCTCCCATGGGGCTCCCCGGACGTTGCATGTATGTACGTGCCGGCAGCACAGCCAAAATGCAGCCACTCCTTGTGGTGTGGTTTTGGTGATGACAGATGCCTGTCCACGTGATGGAGGTGTGAGCTGCCCGAGTGCATGCAGCCCCTCTGGTGGTGCTCTGCTTCTGGAAACCTTCCTGTAACTGGGACAGAAAACGTTAAAATACCATTATGTTGTCTGTTGTCACTTTTAATTACAATCCTACGGCAAGGGAACTTGTGGCTCTCTTTGCCTTCCTCTAATTGGCGATGTTCGGTGCCGTTCTATCATTTCCTGCCGTACTTTTGGTGATATTTTTTTTTAATGCTTCTCACATGCATGGACTTATTGTAGCTCTGTAGCCATGTTGTAACTTTGATTGTTTTGCAGAAGCTTTTGATCAATGCTCCAATTTCCTCAAAAGCTACAAATGAAGCTTTCTCATGCAAATTCATTGTAGAGAGGATTTTCAGTTTTTTCCTCTTTCTAAAGCTGGAGATCCGTATGACTCAGCTCAGGGAGTGATGTGTTATGAAAGTGAGAGGTCTTCTGCTTTTTGCAAAGTCTGCTGATGTTTTTCTGGAATGCCAGATGTCAAATTCAGCTGCATTTAGGAACTTCTTACTTGTTTTATTTGGCTTTTTTGATAAGTGACGTCCCTTCGGAATATTTGGGAAAGGTGGAGTTCAATTGTAATTGATCAATCACATGAACCTAAAGAATTCATTGGGAGCCTTTATAACTGTAATGGGTTTAGGACTCATTACAGTGCCCCAAAGTGTGTCTTTAGGATAATCTCAGTTGAACTGTATACCCTAAATAGTTTGTGGTCCTTGTAATGTTGAAACCTCACACACAGGGAAGCTGAACACCGACTCCAGCAGCTGAACAGTCTCAGGACCCACGTGGATGTCACATCGACAGGACTCTTACATCTCTTTTCCCTGCCTCGCAGCAGGGACAGGAAAAAGTAGAAACTTTGCACTTAGTGTCCTGCTTAGTGAATCCACTCAGTGGTATTTAGCGTAACTGCCAATCCTTGCTGCATGGGTGCTTCTTGATACTCTGCTGTGGCAAAGCAAAATGCCTCTGTCTCTTCAAATGAAGAATTTCATGCACCATTGGGTGGTGTGGGCAAGTGCCACTAAGATAATGACAGAGCATCTTCCTGATAGATGTGTACCAGAGAGGCTGTTTTTCCTCCCCGTCACGGCAGGTAGGGATCTGTGGTTAGCTGTGCGGTAATTAAGCCTGCTGTGCAATCGGGAGTGCTCGAAATGAGTGGGAAGAGAAAAGAAAAGCAAAGCTTTCCTCCCCCTTGTTCAGTGCTGAAAGGGCTTGGATTGTCGGAATTCGTCCAGGAAGACAACAGTGATTGCTGTGGTGAAGGCTTGTTATCTCCTACTTTCTCTTGACTTGTTAATGAGCATCCATGATTTAGCTTCAGAATTAATGACGAGGGTTAGTCCTCTGCCAACAGAACGAGGTGTTTTTGTCAGTTGCTCGGTGTCACTCTGACACGTATGCACATGCACGCCCCTTGATGTAGTTTTTAGTTAATCAAATGGAAAAGACCAATTAAATGATTCACCCAAGTCTCCGTGTTTCATCGGGCTTGAGAGTAGAAAGCAGGTAGCTGAGGTGAGGGAAGATACTTCTTTGGTGTTTGTGTGAGTTGTACAGACTCAGTAAGCACTCCAAGTCCTTTTCTAGTGTATCCTAGCGCTGCACTGACTCCAGGCGGGGAGAAGACTTGATTTACCAGCTGGTATAGTACTGGTGGTGAGACCAGCTCCTGTTCTCGTGTGTTTAGTCTGAACAAATAAGGCAGAAGGGGGAGAAGTGGAACAGAAGTGGCTGCCCAATTTCCTAAGGCATGTCAAGAGAGGCAGGTCCCACCGCCCCAGGCCAGGGCTCTCTTCTTTGAGGTGTTAGGCACTTGGACTAGCTGTGAGTGAAATGTACATCAGTGAGCAGCTAAAGTAAGCCAAGAAGCAGTGTTAAAAATGAGATGTACCGGAGCAAAGTTAAAAGTATGGTTCCACTGATCCCATGATGACATAGCTTGATTGTGTTGATGCAAATGAGACAAAAGCACCCTGCATCCTCCTGACATGGTTGTGATTGCTTGTTCTTCCTTCTAGCAGGTGCAGTGAAATTCTTGTATCTAGATGAACAATAATTTTAATATGCTTTAATGAAAGAAAAGGAAAACAAAAAGAAAAATACCACAAAACAAGAGGAGCTTTTTTAACAATGTGAATCAAAAGTGAGCTGTGCAGTTAGAATGTAAATACGCAAATATCTCAGTTACCTAACAGTCAGGATGCATGTCGAGAAAGGTGCAGCAGCTCAACAGCTGGGGGGGTGGCTATGTGATTGTCATAATAATTAGCAATTACGTGATGCTGAGCTCTGCTTCTCACAATTCTGTCCTTCTGGTTTTGTTTTAGTTCTGACACGTTCAGTCACTTCCCTCAAATAGAGCTATCTTTTCTCTGGAACACTTGGCTGGCCAGATTTCATGCTTTGAGTGATTTTATTTTACAATATTCTTATCTAACCTCATAATTTGGGAGCGATGATGTTCTTCTAAGCTGTTGCTTGATACCTTTTATGCAGATAATGCATATTTCCCATCTTCTGCAAGAGATACTGAAAACAGAACTGGTGGGGATGAATGTTGGGCCCCATAATTTCAGTCTTGCATGTGGTCTTGTGTCTGTCCAATAAGTACTGGTAGCAGAAATAGCTTTATCTTCAGGTCTCATCTTGTCCCTGGCACCAGCCTTGGTTCCTGGCTGGCAGGGACTTCCCTGTGGGCTCCCCCGTGTCAGTGGCGACTTCACTTCTGCAATAAGGGCTCGTCTGTCTTTCTGACCCTGAGTAGGAGGCCTGTATCGAACCACAGGAACTATTGCATTTGAAGTTGCTGTATTCATACATACAGAGTTTATTTGGAAAAGTTGTATATGATGAAACATACATTTATAAGAAATTTCAAACTCCTCCTGATAGCCTGGATGTCAGCTATTGCTGCCAGATTCTCTTACAACACAAGAAATTATAAAGAGAAATTGCCTCTCTGAAGATCATTATCTCCTACATCTATATTTCAGGAGACTCCTAGTACATATTTTGTCTGGGGATCCAATTCTACCTGCTACTTATGTCAGGCAGAAATCAGAGCACAGCATCTGCTGGTATCTGCCTTTGCCTTGCAATTCTCCCCTGGGAAGTGGAACTGGGCTGTGTTGTGGGCTCCATCTGGAAAAGGTCTACTTCTCATGTCCTAGATAAGGGGGGAAGGGACAAATGTGTATTTGAATAAAATTTGTTTCAAATGGGTCCTATATGCTTAGTTCTTACTATTTGATACCAGAAAGGTGCTGTCAAGCAGAATGCTTGAATGAATGCCACTAATTCGCTGTATTTTCAATCCAAAACAGATACCTGAGTCCTAAACCTTTTTTAGGTGAAATGTGGATGCTGTTTTGGTAGTGCCACATAGGGCCAGGGAAGCAGATGGAAACAATTAGCTTTGGTTTAGCTTTGAAATCACAGCTTACAAAAGACAGGACATCAGCACCATGGACCCAGAGAAAGGAGACTGTGTGTGTGTGTGTAACAGCACGTTATGAAATCCTGGCCATCAGACTAGGAGCAGATTTTGATTAGCTGCATATGACCTGGAAGTTGTTCTCTTCTGCATACAGTCTGTGTATTTGGTTTCCAGTTTTTAATGCTTCTGAGCGTAGTTGATGATATTCTTCAGAGCATACTTATTTTCCACTGAGTTTCCAAACACAATTTATGCTCCTCTGCAATCAAGTGCTTTTGTGAAATCTACATTGGGTCTGACACACTGATTTTTTCACGTTTGTTCCATGTGCTAGAAGAAAGACGGGGACCACATCTCAACTAGGAAGCCTTTTCATGTCACTGAAAAGGTTCTTTTCTTTTCCAAGTTGTATTGCTTGTTGTAAGGATGCTTTATCTGAAAGAGGATTGCTGCTTATATTCTTAGCAACGTTAGTCAGCTTGGTGAAATGCAAGCACACCAAAAGTTTTGTTCCCTCTATTTAGCAGCAAGGTAGCTTTTATTATTATTATTTTAATTATGACAGATAACCCTGTGAGAGAACACGGTGCAATTATTAGTGTAATTTTGTTAGTATTGAATTAAAATACAAAGATTTCTGAAGCAGTAGATAATGATGAAGCAGGGACTTCTCTGCAGAGCTTTGAGGATTGCCTGATAAAGCATGCTGTTTAATCAAACTTTTGTTTTAATATGGCTAAATGTAAAGCCACACATTAAGGAGGAAGAGAAGCAGTCCCTTCCTGTGGAATGGAAAACAGGTATCCAAGAAAAAAAATCCTATTGAAAAAAGGATGCTTGAGCAGTGAGGAGGGTATTTGGACAAGGCATAGAAAACCAATTCCAGGACTGAAGGAAAAATCGTGAAAAACTTGGAACTCAAATTTTGCTTTATTTACAGAAACCAAAGGTAAAGGTTATTTATTGTATATTAACTTCATAGAAGGAAAAATACAAGGTCTTGAGCTGCTTCCATCACGAGAGGAAAAGCAAGAATTTGTTTGACAACTGATTTTGCTTTAAATAGGAAGGAAGAACACAATTTAACAGTGATTGTTGGAACGGCTGTTAAAATTGGTGAGTTTTTCATTTCCTTGTGTGTGCATCAGACAGGATTATCTTTTTAGACAGATATGCTTTCGTCAAAATAATAATAGAGTAGTTGAGTGAATTAAAATGCTCCGAGTTGTGTCAGAAGGGATCATTCTTGCTTCTAGCCTGATCTTTAAAAGCTGTGAAAATGTGCAGTGGGCCGATGTCACTCATCTGTAATTAGAGCATTGTTGTATTCTGTGTTCGTGAGGACTGATTTTAGTATCTGCAGCTGAAGGAAGGAAAACGTTTAAATATTAATGCATTTGAGAGAGATGTGGGTGTAAGAGAAATCCTTTTTGGCCATGCTGGGTGGAGGGCTCAATCTCTGGCAGGACTTCCATTTGGCTTAGCAAAAAGGTGAAATCTGCTTGTTCTGCACATCTAACTGGAATTTCCCCCAAGATGGGCACTTCATTAAAAGGGGAGGGAAACAAACATTAGCTGCCATTTGTGTCCTGCTCTGAAATAATTGTTTTGTTCTCTCTGGCTCTGTAGTGGCCGCTTGTTTGCAGGCTGTGCTGCTGTGTGCAGGCCACATCCTGCTGCACATCCTGTTGGCACAGGCACGTCAAGGTTTGCTGGTACCACATCATCTTGGCTGGATTAAAAGTCTGTGTTTTGCATGAGAGTGAAGAGGATTGTGTGTTGAGACTTTGACTCTCTAGTTTGGAGGTAGTCGTTTTAAAGAGAAATCAAAGCCAGCAAATGCAGTGTGGGCTGCTGCATTCGCAAAGCAGACTGTTATTAGCTATAGGAGGTTTAAACTGTTGAACAATATTGATTATATTATTATTTGAGTGAAATGTATTTTTATTACAGACTAAATTTCTGATGCTTCTGATGCAGTTCTGTATTACCACCAGTGACCATTCAGAAGGTGGCCGCAGAGCGCCCAACAGACAGGGCAACCTGTGGGGCCCAGCAGCCTGCAGGAGCAGCCAGCAGGAAAGGCTCTAAAAATACAAAACCACCTCTACCTGTACAACATCCACTTTGAGATGTTTCTTCCCTTCCCAGCTTCATGTCGGAAACCTCTGAAAGAAAGGTATTGAGAGCTGGATGATGGTTTTTAAGAAGCTGTAGCCCCACCACCATCCATTACCAGCTGCATACAGGGGAAAACCAATAAAATTAATTAGGTTTACTCAAAATCTTGATTGTTTGTTACTTAGTGGCTTTTTTTTTTTTTTAATTAGAGAAATAATTTCTTGCGGGGTTCACAGGCTTTCTTTCCAGGCTCAGTTGGTGACTTTGGTTTATTGTCCCCATGGTGCAGTGATATCCTGAAACACTCTGAGGTTACCCCTTGGAGTAGTACAAGATTTCCAGTTCAGATTAAGGGACACTGCAATGTTCAAAGCGAAACCACTTTTATATAGTTCTAAAAATACTATTAAAGACTGATTTTTAAGATGAAAGGGAGAATGAATTCAGAGAGTTAAAATGTAAAGTAAAGCAAAAGGGGAAGGTGCTCAGAGAGTAGAAGTACATCATGTAATTAGCAAAGAAAATCTCTAATATGCTGCTTGTCTGACAGTCTTTTTTTACTTGTTCGCTTTAGTGTCACCATTTTCAACATGCTGCTTTAACCAAAAGAATTTGTAGGTGTGTTTGCACATTAAGGTGAAACAAAAGGCCAAAGAACAGTCTGCGCAATCAAAACACTTAAAAGTGGCACATTACAGTGTATAGTGTTCCAGATGAGAACTTCAAAGAACATTCAGAGAGATCAAACGTATCTTGATTGTGAGGCTTTAACTGGTAATTTTATTTTTAAATTACATGACACGTACGGTTGATGGTAAAAATAAGCCTAGAATGGGAGCTGGTGAGAAATTTTGACATCCAATTTATTTTTCATTGAATTATGTGATGCTGCTTTTTTATGAAACTTTTCTACAGATTTAAAACAAAACTTTTTTTAATGAAAAAAAGTAAAATAGATATTTTTTCTTTTTATCTAGGAAAGCTCATCCTGTGGTGATATAAACCTAAATTTCTGTATGATGCTCATTTTCTGCTGTGCCCTGGGATGTACCTGGCCTGTGTCACCTGCTGTGCCACTTGACTGAGACCTTCCCAGCTGTCTGTCCTTGTCCCTCCTAAAATGCAGAAAGTGGCATGCTTTGTGAAATGTCATTCAAAAAAATCCTGGTTTACGTAACTCCAGTAATGCCTGTGTCATTTTCTGTCTTGAAACATTTGCAGCAGTGTTTCCAATGGAAGACTACAGATTTCTGTTTAAAAGACTTATGTTTTGACTTTCAGTCAATAAAACTAATTTGGATTGTGAACAGGTTCTCATGTGTGAAAGCAATGCTAACAAAGATTTTTTTTTACAGGAAAAAGGCAAGAACATCTCATGTAGTTGCTCCCAACACAAATAATTACCCCCACGGCTAATCCAACATGGTAGTACAGGTTTCAGCATGCCATAAAGGTTCACACAGTGGCACAGAAAACATGAACAGCAGGATTTTGAACAGCCTTATCAGGACATTAGTTTGGGCTCTCTGAATTGGTGTGCTTGAAAATCCAGTTCAAGAGCTACATGTGCTGGTTAAATGCAGAGCCAGGTAAACCTGGGCAGGCACTGGGAGTCCTTCAAGGTAACAAATGTTCTCAGCTGGTGATGCTACTCCAGGGCATTAGGGGTGTGAGCTGTCCTTGGGAGCTGCAGGAACCTGGGTCACATTCCTTTTGTTAATGACTCAGCTGTAGTGAGGAAGTCATGCTTCCATTTCAGAAAACCTGCGGTGTTAACTTTGGGTTGGTTTGGTTGTCTTGGCTCGGGTTGTTTGAGCCATCTTTGGTGTGTGCGATGTCCGGCACGAGGAGTTGCATATTCATGAGTGAGGCTTGCCAAGAGCTGTTGCAATAAGAGCACTATTACCTTGTGGTAAAACACGTGCTCTAAAACCCCCTGTAAAATTCCCAGGGAAACAAAATGTTTAATGTGACTACTGGTTCAGCTGTATGGATTGCAGGAGTCATTGACATACTGGGAACGTTTATTTGAAAACTGTCAGTCTATAATCAAAATCTGATGTCTGTTTGTTATCTGGATTATTATAGCAAGTTGTTGTTCTTCTATCTATGTTTTGGGTAGTTACTCGTCTTGCCTAAATGTTAGAGATGCTGTGTACTTGTCATAGTTCAGTTGTTTTATGTTCTGCTAATAATATCAAAGCCCTGTATCTTCTGTTCGATGCTCTAAGTTTGTTTCAAGTTTTATGACTTTAGTGTTACAAGGTGTATCAACATTTTTAATTGTACATATTTATGATTTTTGTGTTTTACAATATTCTGGAAGTTGAGCCCATCAGTTGTCACTGTTTCTGTGCTGCTTACCGATGGTGGAAACACCTTAGCAGCAGCAACTGAACTGCTAGCAAATGGAATTGCAGCTCTGAGATAAAGTTGTTTCTAATTTAAGTGCTTTTCAGTTGAGAATCACAGCATGGGGAAAAAGACATATTCAAGGAATAGGTCGATTGTAGCTTTTTTTCTAATGTACTATATTTACAACCTCTGTCAATTTAAGCTGAGTGCAGCAAAAACCTGGCCTAATTGCAAGGCCTGCAAGAAATACTTTTTTTTTTTTTTTCCTGCTGAATAAATAGTTGTTTCTTCAGGTTGAAAAGAATATCTGCGTTATGAAAGCAAATAAGTGGCTGGAAAAGATTGTACAAATCCAGATTTTTCTTTGGATCTGCCTAGATTTCAGATCATACATTGGAGCATCTTCCCGATGCTTCAAAAAGTACAATATTTCCTTTAGAATTAGATGATGCTTTTATTGCCACTTCTCATTTCCAAGAACATCTGTTAAGATTTTAGGCATGATCCTGTTTGGTATTATGCCAAGAGTAAACCTTTAATTCTGGTGTATCAGTATGGAAAATAACATAGGATTTCATTTTGTATCTGTAATTCTTATCAGCACTGATGTTTATGATTTGAAAGAACATGCATATCTTCAGTGAGACTGAAGGCAAATGTATATACCTGTGCAACTTTTCTGTTTTTTACTTCAGCATTGCTGACTTAACCTGTGAAATACTATTGTTTTCTTGTTTCAGGTCTGAGGGTAACTGTATTACTAACATCATCGCTCATGGTATTGGGAGCTGGCCTGAGATGTGTTCCAGTTTCAGACCTAGAAATAAGGAAGAAGTAAGTGAATAAGTTATTTTTAATATACATATTTTATACTTGCTTTTAATGTATTTTTGCTGCTGCTGCAAATAAATGCTAGTACAAATTTTCTGTATAAAATTGATACTCTAAATGCATGTTGCATGGGTCTGGGCTAACACGTTTCTTGGCTTCTTAAATTGATTTTTTTCTAGTCCTTGTTCTGCATAGTATCTGAAGATCAGAAAGGTCTTTACAAACTTGAGTTAATTAAGCCTCACCCCATCCTGCATAAATAATGTTAATCTGTCTTGCAAACAAGGAAGCAGAGATTTAGAGAGGTTCAGAAACTGGCCCAAGATCACACAGGGAACCAAGCCACAAAACCCAAAAATATGTAATTTATATGCAAATGTTAAATAATTAGTTCATGTTTCTCATATTGGATGTATGAGATTGTACGGTGGTGATATGGCTGAACTAATGCAAAATGGCCTTTTCATATAGTCTTTTCCGTCTGCATTCCAAAGTAACCTTATATTTTCTCTGAGACTGGAACAAATGCCTTTTGTACGCGTGCAGTTTAATAGTTTCTGATAGAGACAGTTTGCTTCCTAGAAATCAGACAATCCAAATCAGTCAGTTGTCCTGTCAACATATCCTGAATGTGGGAATCTATAGTAACTACAGGAGAGTAAGTACAGAGGACTGAGAATATGATACCAACATTGATTTTAAAACTAGCCCTGATCAGTAGTAAGCAGTTATTACATAATGACTGGTTTAGTAAACTGTGGGTAGTGGGGGGTGTAATTTCAGTTCTTAGGTACTTGGTGAGTGTATAACAAAACCCAAGGTGCTCCAGATGGTTGTTGCCAACACTGTTGCCCATTTCAAGGTGCTGTTCAATGACTTAGTGGGCAGAGGAGGCTGAATTAACCATATTATGCTACTACTTAAAGTGGCCCTTTCAATTTGAGGTGGAAACATACTGTTATGGTGGTAGCAATCCCTACTGGGCCCCTATTTCACCTGTCCTCAAGGCCCTAAGGGATGCTGAACATCCAGTTCATCAGTTCAGACCAATCTTGGTTTTTATGTGTAGCTATAACTGTAAGTTATAGTTATATCTTGTAACTTAGTTATATATAACTATATAGGTATACGGTTACTGTTTTATATGTATAGCTCAAATGGGTCAGATAACTTAAATGCAGTGAAATGTAGGATCTTATGTAGCTTTCCATTTATCAGTTACGCCAAAAGATTGCCCCAGGCAAAAGGTGCCATAGCTGCTAAAGCTGCTTTGCTTTAACAAAGCAAAGATAAAAACTGTAAGAACTTGAAAATAAATTGCCAAACAATGTTTAGCTGAGACATGGTTTTGGGGGTGGGAAGGGGAATTTTTGCATTCCTTTAAACCTTTTAACCAAGTTTTCTAGTGTAATAGCAGTGAGAAGACCTGGTAAAAGAAATGCTTAAGGAGAAACACTCAAATAACAGCTTCTTTAATTGGGGAAATAAAGCCTGGGCATTTCCAGTGTCTGACAAGATGCATAAAATATGATGCATTTTATTGAGAACCATATTAAAAAAAAAAAAGGCAGAATCCTGATGGAAAAGGTTACTTACCTCATTTATTCATGCTGTGAAAATAAGCATAATTTCAAGACAAAGTTGATAAAATTGTTAACCTAGCCTATTCTTAAAAAAAGTGAGGGATTTGCAAGAATTAGTTCTACCTGAGGAAATAGTTTGATCTTTTACACAGTTTGTTAAAAATCTAGAGAGAATTAATTATTGCTAACTGTGTGAAGCAAAAGTATGGTTTTCATTGAAAATGTCTCGAGATAGTTGTGCATACTGTGATGTTATACCAGGTAACCTGCATTTATCTTGAGGGCAGACTGGCCAAATTTCATCAATTACTTGAAGCGTGGTACCAAACAAAATGGTACTTTGGAGAATATCATGACTGCTTTATGGGTTAGCAACAGTTAGCCGAGCACCAGGCTATGCATTTATTCTGAATGTGTGTATTTATTAATATGATCATTTGAACATCAATCAACCAGACAGATGGACAGGATCACACAAAAGTTTATATTCAAGCATCTCAAAAGCTGACACAACTGGAATTCCCTTAAATGTTTTGGCATGTTTTGTAATGTTTCTTCATTCCCTGGGTAATCTGCAGTAACATACTGAAGGATTTCTCTGGGACAATTATGTCAGAGCTGAGATATGTAAAATTACAAGAATGTTCATGAGATTTGTCAGTTTTATTTTTTCTACTGTGTACTCACAATGTTCTTGTAATTTAGTATTAAGGAGAGCTACTAAAGCCCATCACTTATCAGAGCAATCACAGAAGTGAGGAAATCACCGTTAAGACTGACATTTAATCCTCGCCGCTTTGTGCTCCTTATCTCATATGGACCTGTAATATCCAAATGTATTCTTAGGCTCCTTTCTAGTCTGTAATTATTCTTTTGGCTCTGACGTGTAAGAACTATGACTGTCTTCAGCAATCAGAGTCATATTTTAAATGCAAACCCTAACCTCTGTTTTCAGTTCATTTGACACTCGTATATATGCTTGTGACTTGCATACGGGAGAATTTAGGTTGAACATTTGAGAGTGTCTCTTGAGGCTGCAGTTCCTTATGGTGAATTTTTGTTCTCTGCCAGTGAGACCTAAAACCGTACTGGGAATCCATCCCAGAACTTCATAAATGCAGGGAAGGCTGAGGAGGGAGTGCATGGCTAAATGTGAAAGTGTGGACTTGGGTGTGAGAGTGAGGAATCAACCAGTACTTGAACTAGTGAAGTCCTGTCCTCCCCCCCAGTATTTATAATATGCATTATATATATACACACATACACACTCCTGTTCGCTTGGTTTCCTCCACAACCCATATTAACCTGTAAGGTTAATATCTGTCACATCCAGACAAGGAAGCTACAAAATAAAACTTCTAATCTACCCTATACATCTGAGCCTGTCAAGTTAGTGCCATACATGTGACAGTAAATTTGACTTTTAAAAGTAAAATAAGACTCCATTCTCAGTACTATAAAAGACTCATTTGCCACACCTAGTTTTTCAGTTCATAGATTGTGTGAAATATATGGAACTTAAAGAAAAGGGATGTTATAAGATTGTACCACTTCGGGACTTGTACCTTATTCCCTTCCCTGAAGGTTACAAGAGCATCTTCAGTATGCTTTGCCTGCATCTGTAGGTCCCCCTTTCCTTTTTGAATGCTGCCTGGCATTGAATGAGTTATTTTCATTGGACTCTTATAACTAACCTGAACATCAATAGTTACTAGGAGGCCATCTTTTAATAGGAAAAAATCAGGATTTTTCTCCCCATGTAACACAACACATTTATTTTATATTCTGTGTTTTGGAATAGATTTACAAGACAGCATATCTGGTTGTAAAACAGTAAATCTAGTCAAAAGGCTATATTAGATCTACCTATGAGCTGAAACGTATAAGAAAGAAGGAAATGATGAAATCAGCCCATAAATGTAAATCCATGGCTTTTCAGACTGACCACGTAAGCCGCCTTAAAATGTGAAAGATGGGATAATTAAAGAGGTGGAAGTAAATGATGTAACATAACTTGTTGTTTGTATTGAATACATTAATTAAGAAATTTATTAGAAGTTAGTATTCTATGGGTTGGTAGGGTTTGACCTTCACATTAGATTTCACAATACAAATGTAGTTACTGAGCACCTCGAGTCGTGGCAGTGAGAGGGTGCTGTTTGGTAATAAGTCTCATTAAAACATTTGTTGCAAAGCCAGCAAAGCAATGACAGAGAATGACAGTGGAAACAGGAGCAGTATGAACTGACAGTTTTGTTATTTACGAAGTGTTACAGGGAGGATACTGATAATTGGTAGTTCCTATAAAGAGACTTATTTACCATGTCTTAGGTTTTTGAAATTTTTCCCCTACTTAGATATATCTAAGTTTTCCCTTTTCTGTACTAACAGATGATGCTCTCTTACTGCATCTTTTGTACATTTTGTTTCTATTAGCTAGTTGCCACCTAGTTTGTATTAAATATTTTATTCTTGTCATACATATTCTTCAATAATTCCACACCTTCTGTTTTTCATCCCTGAAAGTACAAAGAATGACATGGGATCATCTCATTGTTTGATGAGCGATATGTGATAGTGATGGTGGTAAACCCCTGAATTAGCTGTTTACAGACTCCCGGTCTGTTTAAATTCTTGGAGGGGTAAATCCAGCAGGTAATGCCTTAAAGGAAACTCTGAATTCTCAGCAAGGGCTTAGTACTGCAGTAATATTTAGTAGACAGTGTTTCTGCAAAGCCTCAACTAGCATAAGTTTATGCTGGAAGGCAAGAGAATATATTTGTGGGATTTTCAGCTCCATCTCATATAATAGAAATTCTTATTCTCAGCTGTAGAGATCCTTTAATTATTTTTTGTCATCTTGAGATCTTTGACTTCAGTAGTGTCTTGTGACTCTTACTGTTGGGTAATTTCTGCCCTTAAAGAGGAATTCATATTAGTTGAGTTCATATCCACATTGCTGCATTATGATCAAAGTGTCCTCTTGCTCTTTCACTGGCCTGAAAAAAAGTTTTGTGGGAATATTTAAAAGGGCCTTGTTTATTCAAGTCTTTAGTTTACTGCCTCTCCTGTGCTCTCCTACTCTTTCACTTAAAAAATTGTAGTTAGTTTTTGCCTCTAGCGCTAAATTTTCCTCAGATTTCTCACACGGCAGACCTGCTAGCAGCCATCCCCGGTGCCTTTCCCCGATAACTTGTTTCAGGATGTTTTGCCTCATTAGCCCCTAATGTAATTGCCTACTTTTAGTTTACAGCAACGCTGTTTGTTTTGGATCTGTTTGAATTTGTTGAATGCATCCTCTGTTCATGTTGCTTTAAAGATATCTCCTTTCAATGAGGGGTTTGTGGAATGGCCTTAAAAGGGGGGGAGGGAGGGTGGAAAGCCCATTTTAATCAAAATCAAAATCCAAAAAGAAGTTTTGACTTCGTATACCCTCATCCTTCAAACACGGGTAATGCTTTGAGTGACAAACCACTCTTTGCTGCCGTGTGACAGCTGTGATGACCGTACAGTCGCTTGGCGTGATGGCACGGGGACGTGAGTGAATTTGTCACCATGCTGTCAGTGGTCTCGCCATCCTCCTGCGCCCTCCCGTTCTCTGTCAGGATGTCTGACAGAGACGTCGGGGTCTTGGCCTGAGATTGCCACTGCTTCTCCTTGCAAATCCTTGTCTGTTTCTTGGCAGGCTCTCAGTAATAATAGTTTCAAAGTAACTCTGCTGTTTGATTCCTTCAGATTTAAAGCCCAAACTCGCTGTTCCTCAGACTGCTGCAAATTTGTTTGCTGGTTTCTTTCTCTGAGAGAAGAGAGGTGAGGCTGCGAAACCTGGGAAACGCCGTGGTCTGAGGCCAGCTCTTCTAAAGTCTGCTCCTGTAGCACAGTGACAGGTTGTGAGGAGGCCACGACGTGTGCCGTGGGTGAGATGTGAGCCGAGTTCCTGATGGAAATAGTCAACAGCGCATTTATAAAAGTTTTCTCTTTTCTTTTTTTACTTTTATTGCTGGAGATAATGTACCACACAGTGACTCAGGCTTTCCGCTCATAATAATTTTTCTTATTGATGGGGAAAAACAACTTTAAATTATTCCACATATCAATGGTCGTATGCATCAAAAACAAGCTAAAAATGCTAATGGCCTCAATCCATGAATATCCAGAAGGCATAAAGCTTTTGTAGTATAAATATATCATTTAATGAAAATATTGAAAAGAAGTGCATTCCCACGAAATTCATCTTTCAGAATGTTATTTTTAATAGATGAATTCATTGCTTTACCCAGCAGTATTTTTTATTCTCAGTCCTTTTCCAGACACGCAGCCTTATTGCACTCTCTCTTGGTTATAAACAGGACAGCGTTTGCACCAGGCTCTCGCCATACTCCATGGCAGTGAACTGCTACAAAGCATGAATTTGACCTTCCAAATTCCATCTGTACCTTAGAAGGTGCCACTTAATAGAGGTGCCTTTTGTTGCATTTAGTTTGGGGAGTCTAAAGGAAAAGCTCTATCCATTTCTAGTAACTTGATTGTGAAAAATCAAAGACTTTTCATTACAGAAGTGGTATCAGAGCCCTCTGAAGTACAATAAATCTTTTAATGTATAATGTAGATAAGTCTACGTGTTTTCTTATTCTTTTGCTTGGGCAAGCAACTTGCATCATGCATCAATGTAGACACTTGAATAGGAGGTATTCTCTGGCTTTGTTGCTGTGTAGTATGGCTAAATTCAATAGCACTTGAAAGTGCTCTGAAGTCCTCTAGTGGAAGGGTCTCTTTCATTTGCTTCCAGGAGCTACCACAATGAGCTAATCACTATATAAACTTATTCGTCTTCCAAATTAGCAGGAGATGAACAATCCACTTCTTTCAGTGAGTGAAAATGTCAGGCGCATGTGAAAGATAAATCATCCATCTATTTCTGTAAAATATTAACTTCTTTATCCAGAATCCCGTTTTATGTTAATTGTTAGGATCAGCAATTAATCTACTATTTTTTTCCAAAATAGAAGGCACGCACAGTGCTGTTTCCCTGGAGCAGCTCTTGGTGGCTTCCTTGCTTTGCACGCATAGCCAAAGAGCGACAAGACTGAGTTACCAATTTGTTCATTGCATCTGTATAGAAGTCGGAGTAATGACTAAGCAGTCAGTTGACATAGCAGCTAGCAGGAAAAGCATAGTAAAAGTTTCAGGAAGAAAATCAACCAGAAATCCTGTTTTCACAAGGCTCTTGAGATGGGCTCCTCTCCTGCCTGGGACCCAGAGGAACCTCATTTCCCAGTCAACTGGAGGCTCATCGGAGGCTGACAGAGAAGATCTGTGATGAGAGAGTCCAAGTGATGCATGGGGGCTAGCTGCCTCATTTTTCCACTGTTGTTTCTTACCAAAGGAAAGTGAAAACACTTTCCACTCTATTCATTAATGTTAAAGCTCTGATATGACTTCTCCATTGCTAGCCTTCCCAAAACAAGGTCAATTAAAAGATGTTAGATGAGCTTTGGAGAGCTATTTCAGTGCTGTGGTCTAAATCCATTGTGTTATGAGTCATTTCTTGGGTGGCTCATTTTTCCTTCTGCTGTTGCCTCTGTTTCCCTATCTGAGAAAGGAAGTTAATGAGTTATTTTTTTCATTTAAAATGCTTCTACGTCTAGGCATGAGACATACTGTGGTAGAAACATTAAATGTCTGTTATTTTTACATGTAAAAAGTGTTTATATAATACAGCTTTTAAATAGCTTAACAAATCCAATACTTTGTGGGACTCGGAACATGTATGAAAAGTTTCAAGCTATACAGGGAGAAAAAGATAAGTAAAGCAGCCTGTAAATGGAAGCTCTTACCAATCTAAGCTGTATGGTATTGTCAATCACTAAAGCCTTTTTCCTGTATGTCACTTTTTCATATCCAGTTCATTCAGTGATGCTGTAATTTCAGCATTTGTAGCCTCACATGCTTTTGTTGTTGTTGCCTGACACGATACTGCAGCTGTGACAGCAGGGAGTGAATAAAGCAGGTATAACCAGGTTACTGCTTCAAGCTTACAGAAAATGTTCTCTTAAGGATGTGATGAAAACCACATAACTTATTTAAAACTTAACTTGACAAAAATTGGAAAAGAGCTGAAATACATTATGGAAAGACTTTTTCTTCTCTAATTTCTGTTGTATTTGAACTACCCCTTGCTTCATCTTTTTGCAATTCAGAGGCCAGTTCAGGAAGAAATGTGAACAAACACATCTAGGTAGGGTCCCGAACTAAAGTTACCCTGTTAGCCCTTTTCTTGGAGAACAGAAATCATGCTGTACAGACTCAAACTGAAATAGTGGCAAGGAAAAATCCAGTTGCTCTTTGCACATTTTCAATAGCAGAAACAAGAAGAAAATTGGGGAATAAGAGAAACAAATGTCTCTTGATCTTGCAGTAATTTTTAGTGCTGGTGATGTACAAGAGCAGACTCCTGTGGGCTGTTAGACTGAAATCTAGTGCAGCGTTGATAAGACATTGTAACAAACAGCGAAAAGCCACCAGTGCTGTTGCGTTCATATTTCTCTCTGGCAGCTGTGGTGGCTGCTACATACGTCTCCCAGAGTAGCAGATTAGTAAATGCACCGAATCACATTTTGAATCTTTTCCCTATCTCTCTAGGGAAATGAGTTAAGGATATGTAGAGGAACAATACAAATAATTCTTTTTCTCAGGGAAAAAAAAAAAAAAAAAAAAGCTTAATTCAAACCAGTATTGAAAAAGAGATAAAATAAGCTTTAGACTGTTACATGTAAAGTTGTTTGAAGCAGCCTGTACACCAGTGGCAATTTAGTCCGAAAATGTTTTTTATTAGACGCAACATGTTAGATTTGAAAAATTAGGCAATATGAAGACAAGAGATGCTCTGCCCTGCATGATAATGTCAAGCTTGGTAAATGCCAGAAATGCAGATGGAAAGGCAAATCAGAGCAGACAGCATACCACACAGGCTAGGGCAGGGGAGAGCAGATGAGAACATCAACAGCAGAGGCCTACAGAGAGACAAAGCTAAACTCTTTACATGAAAACACTAAGCAAAGGCAGAAAAATAATGTACAATTTAAGTTCTGAACTACAATCCTGCTTTCTCCCTCTGGATCTGCAGAGTAAAACTAACAGATATGTTTCCCTCTGGTATTAAGTATAAAGGCCTTTATGTTACCGAGTTTTATTCAGGTATGGAGTTGGATATCAATAATGTAAATCTGAAGTGTAAGTACATTAAAGGAGTATTTATAATTCTCACAACATATGACTTTTTAAAAAAAACTTTACTTTTTCTACCAGAAGATACAGATACAGAACCATTGTGTTTTTTTCTGGTTTTAGTGTGTTTTATTTGCCCTTAGATTGAATTGCCCAATCAAGTGGGCATACCTGAATTAAAACAGTATTACCGGAGTGAACAGAGGTGTTAGTATAGCACCTATAGCTGTAGAGGTTATTTTGTATTAACATATTTTCCCTAGCATACCGTAATTTAAGTATTAAACTCCCTTTGGAGCACGACAAAACGCTCAAGTAAAATTGTGGTAGTTATCTCACTCGCTACTGAAATGCAGCTGTTTCTAGGGATGCAGAATAACTGCAAATACCCTGGAGCAGGGTTTTCCCATATAAATATGGGAATAATTTATCACAGGGGGAAAGTAGAATGAATATACCAAAGTACACAAGGTACTACTTGTTCTGTCCGAAGTATGCTGGATTGGAGAGTAACCGTATTTGTGTGATGTGTCCTCCAGAAAACTATACCAGAGTATTGTTTAGATAGTGCTTTTTATTAATTTTAAACTATTTCGTTTGATTATACTGGGGGCCACAGTTTAAAAAGCAGTAAAAAGACCTGGCCACATCTTGGTGATGTCCAGCTGAAGCACGTCATGAACAAATAGTAATGAAATGTATTCTTGCTAGGTGAACTTTATATAAAAAGAAAAATAAAAAAAATACAATTGCTTATGTAATTGCTTACAAGACTGGGTATTAGTTTTGTCCTAGCTGGGAAAGCATTTCCTTCAAATGGTACGTGATAGCATTTTTTTCTTCGCTGTATATTTTTCATAATTTTTTCTTAAAGACTTAATTTCTAATCAACAGAGAATCAGTAATATTTATCCATTTTTATTACAAGCTAGCTTGTTAATTTGATAAAGAGTCTGTCAGCATTTCTTTTGCGTATTTTGTCCCATGGTGTGCTTTAAAAAACTCTTGTCATGCTATATATTATTTAGTCATTTGTGGCTTGAAACATTGCCTAAACATTGCTAACTTGTTGTTTCCCCATTTTCAGGCCATAGCTTTTTATGGCTGACAACTCAAGTCTTGAGCAATAACATTGGGTTCCTGCTATGCATTGAAAAACATCACCCATTTAAAAATATCATCTGCCACCATTTTATTGCACAAAGGATAGATCTACTTTGTAGGGTTGCTGTGTTTTGTTTGATTTGCTAGCTGTTTTTATATAAATTCCCAAATGATTTTGCCTTTCATGGCCGATCACTTTTGGAAAAGTCAAAGTAGAAGGTTTCTGGCTGAATTACACATGTAGGAGAACCTTCAAAAAGTCCTTTCTGTATGTGCTTATTGTACTAATATGAAGCCAAAAGTTGTAGGGACTTCAGTGCTTGGAAGTAGCATCTCTGTTTTGTCACCAGTCTTATCTGTTAAATCCAATGAGTGTGAAAAACAAGAAAAATCTGGGTTTCCTTGGCTGTTTCAACACCATGTTGAGAATGGCCAGATTGCTGCAGAAGATGATTCTCTTGGAAACCTCAACAGCCTGGCCTCCTCATCTGTAGGCACATAAAGCTCATCTGCGTGTGTAAATAAAAATAAATAATGCAGTGAAAAAATATGCAGAGTATTTTTTGCTGAAGTGTTTCAGCTTGGGATCTGACGTAACTAATTTAAATCTTCTGTGGGATTTATGCAGGCAAGGGGTCAGGTTTAAGATGCTTGTAGTTTAAAGCTTTTCTGCTACTATTCCTTTTATACTTTTAGATCCTATCATGATACCTTTTCTTTTTTTTCTGCAAAGAAAGTTCCTTTTATTCCCTCTTCCTTTCCTGCTTTGAAGAGAACATTTGCTTCTCCATTTATCTGAGGTAATGAGAACAGAGTAGACCTGGATTCTTTAAATCAGTCTAATTGGTCTTCTTTTAGTGTATTGAATATTCTTTTTTTTTGTTTTGCACAGGACTTTCATTTCTTTGTGCCGTTACTCCATTCCAGGCACTCAGTATCTTATGTGCAATTTATTTTTATTTTTATTTTTTTTTTTTTACTTTTTAAACAGGCGATTATCATCCAAATGGCTGTCATCTCTATTCTCTGTTCCAGGCTGATTCATGGAGGGCAGCTGTTAAATGGCTTGGCGGGGCCAACTGTGATGAACGCAGCACCATTTCTTTCCACGACGTGGTTTTCTCCAGATGAACGTGCCACAGCAACAGCTATAGCATCTCTGCTCAATTACCTGGGTGCTGCTGGTGCGTTTTTAGTGGGACCTCTTGTAGTGCCATCTCCTAATGGAACATCTCACCACCTGCTGGTATCACAAAGCAACACTGAGCACATCAAGGACCGCATTGAGGCTGTATTGTATGCAGGTGTGTTTAAAAAAAAGTTAATTATAAAACATTTACATACTTGTATGTTTGGTACTTGTGAAGCACTACCCTCTAGTGGCTGGTCTGCAAAGGAAACGGTAACTATATTGATGGTAAATAATGAAGTGGTAAAATGTTCTGCCATCAGAAGGGTTCACTTTTTCCCTTTTGCGTAGCAAAAATTATAAGGTAATCTTTCGTACAGACTGATTCCAAGTGAAGAATTTCAATTGTTTGTATCAGCTGATCTTAGGAATAACATTTTCTAGGAGAGCTTATACTTGCCCAGAGCTTCCAAACTGTTGATCACTTCTTGAATTTTCATTAAAAAGAGAAGTCTCCATGACAGGTTGTTTTTTTCTTCTGTTTCTGTGAGGACAGAAATCGTATATTCCAGCATTAAATTATATTCTGCATTAATTCAACCTTAATTTATGACTTGCATGTGCCTTTCAAATGTGATTAGATTATTAATATCTCAGAATCTAATACTGGAATTAAAACTCAATCTGTTTCTTAACTAAAATTTTGGTTTTAACTGAAACCCTCTAGTTCTTATGTGGCGAGGAATTTCAATGAAGTGACAACAGTTTTGGTGCAAAAAAACACTGATATAAAATTCACCCGATATAATGTAGTTTTTCTTTCCTTTCTCTTTTTCATGCAGTGGCTTCACAGCTCTTCGTGTCACTTACAAAAATTAGCAACACTCAGCAGCAAGCTTTAAGTAAAAGAGTTCCCCAAGTGCTTTAAGGGTCTGTGATCTGATTTTTAGTTGATACTAATTGGTATAGCATTGAGAGCACCTAAACTTTACCATGTTATGGCATTTTTTTGCTTATAATTCCAGCCTCAGAAATGTAGCTAAGGCTTAGTCCTATGCATTCCAGAAATCTTAAGGTGTATGTATATTGTGTAACTCATAGTTCATGGGATTGAGTTAACTGTGATCACTTATTTCTTGCTGCTATTCTTATGGAAATTTTGTGAAGTTAATACTTGTATTGGGTGAAGTCCACTTTATTGTAAATTTCAAAGAAAGCATAGTAGAGCCTGGATCCTGTTTCAGCAGGTAGTTGACTCTTTCCTTTCAAATACTTCTTGCTGGACTCAAAGTTATTGAAACAATGAAATTTGGGTTTGGTTAGGCTCTTATCAGAGATAAATCTGATGTTAGAGCCCCAAAATTTCATGGAAGATAAGGTGACCAGTGGGAAGGAAGGAAGAAAAAGCGAAGTAGAGTGAGTTTGTGTCCTGCTGAGCAGCAGATAAAAGAGGAACAAAAATCCAATGATTAGAAAAGTGCTTTAACCCACTCTTTCTGGATTTTCCGTGGAGCAAGAAGAATTCATTTGCCCTAAGGAACTACAGTTTTGTACCTAAAACCCCTTCCTTGAGCCTATTAGCACTAAAAATGTTGCTTTCAGCAGCCCATTAGGTTCACTTTTTCTTCTCTTCTGTTCTGGGAAGCTTTCCTGAGTATTTTCTTGAGAAGATGGGAATAGATCTTGCTTGCCAGCAAGGTTCAGAGATCTGTCTTGCTGTGCAGTGTTTCAGCACAGCTCTTTCTGCCTTTCTGAGTCAGCAAGGACTTAAAAACAGCCCGTCCTGTAAACCTGCTTGGGATTGTTGATCCCAGCATAAGATCATCCTACAGCAGCTCTTCAGTTTCTTAGGATGTGTGTTTTGTGGGGCAGCTGTAGTTCTTCCTCTGTTCTAAGTACTTTTAAATACATAGCTGGGGTTCACTGTGCAGCTGTACTTGCAGTGTTAGCTATGTGTCTCAAGGGGTCTTTCCAAGATCCTTTTGTTGTTCAGGCATTGAAAAAGAGATGGTTCCTGAATGTCAGTGGCCTGTGGAGAATCACTGAGACAGTGGCAAAACATTCAACTGGTTTGAAATTGGCAGGAGCCATCCCAAGAGGAGGTTGCTTCATATCCCTTACGGGATTTGTTCCATCACACCTCAGCTCCCTTTTTCCCAGGAGCTCAAGAGGCAGCTGACCCTGCTGCTTATCTCTTCTGTGCTCTGCTGTGCCAGGTAGGCTCCAGAGATAGAGGAAATTCTGTCCCGTGGTAGGTGACAACTTGTGGTGGGTACCTCATGGTAGTTGTACAGCTCTGTCCACCTGTGGACCACAAAATACCTTATAGGTTTGGTAGGGTATTATTCATCCCCTTAAATCAGCTAGGCAGAAAATGAAAGTCAAACAGTCTTCAAAGGTAGTAAAGGTGTTAGAGAATGGGACAGAACAAGGAGCTGGACTCAAGTGTCCCACTTCTTTAGGAAGTACAGTAGAGCTTGGTATGACTTCTCATTTAAGGTGCTATAGGAAAGCCAGTTTCATAGGACAGGCACTCTGCATTCTTGAGTGTTTTGTTTGTGATGGAGCTTGTTGCTGTTGCGTGAGGTACTATTAGATAAGCAGCACCCAGAACTTAGTTATTTTTAAAACCCTAATAATGTGAATTGTTAACTTGGGATCAGTAGCGTGACAAGTGTGTGCTAATTTTCCAAGGACTTAACCTCAAACATGATTACGAAGCAATTGCTTATAAACCCATTCTGAAATTGCTCTGTTAACTCCAGTCTCTTCTGTGTTTCATTAAATTGCTGTTCCTGTATCTCGGACATGGACTAAGAGCTCAGCTGAAATATCAACTTGTTTCTGTGTCATCTGTGTTTCTACACATTCCGGTTCACAGCTGAAATAGTACGGATGTAGCAAATCAGGATTGAATTGTATTACCTGTATTGCTTAAGGAAGCTCGAACCACTCTGGACTTGAGGCAGAGCTTTTATCTATGTGCTTTCCTAAATATTAATGAAAAATCACCATTTCTTACAAATTTTTGCATGTATGCATATATAGCTGTGTGTAAAGTACATGTGTATATATAAACATAAGAAAAACAAAGGGGTAAGGAGGGCACTTCACGTGTGTGTGTGTATATATATATATATATGCACATATATATGAAGTGCCTTCCTTTACCTTTCAGGAGAAGGTGAGGGTTTCTTTGGTTTCGGGTAGGATTTTGTCCTGTAAATCTGTCTTTCAGAAGGAAAAAGACTTGTATCGAGGAGGCTTGTATCTCTGTAAACCTCTCTTTCTCTGTTTAGGGCTTACACAGCCAGCAGGAGTGCCTGCTTCCAGGGCTATGGTGCAGGCATCTCTCCACATCGACATTCACAGGTCACTGTGGCATGATATCCTCATTGCTTTTGTGAGACATTTCAGATTCATTCCTCAGCAAAACATATACAGCGCTCTATTTCTGCACACTAATTTATGCTGACTTGCCCAGTTCCAAGTGCTTTGCTGCATCCTTTGCACTGTTGAGAATCTGATAGCTTCTGTGGAAGAGCTCCTCTTTCATGGCAGCAGCTCTCTTGGTCTCAAAACATAAGATATAGGTCAATATTATCTTTTGCCTTTTTATTCCTTGCTTGCAATCTAATATTTGTCCTGGGAATGTATTTTTCTTTACCTAGTCTGGTACAATAAACAATGATTGTGTTGATGGTAGGCTTCCTAATGAAGAAGCAATTCAAGATGTAAGGAATCAAATGCATTTGGCAATACCTGGACTTTTAGTAGAGGTGCAAGTGTGATACACAAAGCTAAGGTGGCAATAAAGACTTCTATTTTTAAGTAGAGGGAGCTGCTTTGGCTTTGGATAGGCTCCAAAGTGAATTCTGCTCTTTTTCTTTTGTGCACGAGGGCAGTGCTTGCAAGGCAAATTCATTAGCCTAGGAAGTATAACACTGGGAAACATTAAAGAGCTGCAAGATGGTACTACAAGGACTGCATGCTGATTTTAATAATTAAAAAAAAAAAAAAGTAGTTACTATACTGCTCCTACTGCAGTAATCTGACTGGCATGAATCTTGAGGTGGTAACCCTTAGAAGAGGCCCCAGATGAGCACCTGTTGTAAAATATTACCATGACTTAGAAAAAAATCATCAACCTGTTTTATATTCTTTGTAGGAAGATGTAGCCTTTCACCTTATGCCATTGCAGTATAATAAAGTTAAATAATAAGCACCTTAGAAAACCTCTGTTTTTACGTGATCACATTCTTATTGGCTCTACCCATCTGCAATCTGAAATCTTCCTTTCAATATGTTACCAAGTGTGGATGTGCATGTACCTATAAATCTGTATGTAGATGTAGGACAAGGGGATAAAGAGTCTTTGGCAAGCCTTGGTTCCCTGTCCAGTATCATCCTATAATGACAGAGCCTCTCATCCTTTTCTTAGATATGAGATAACCAATTGTGGCCACTTCTTTATTCATTGCTTGTGTTCTCAAAAACAATGCACAGGAAGATAGAAATTCATCTATCTTCCGGAAACTAGAGGAGTAGTAGAGGGACTGCAAGGACCTTGACACACAAAAGCTGTAATTAGACCACAGTAGGGGAAAAGAGACACCACACGGTTCAAAAAGAATCCTTTTTGATTTGATCATGGAGACTAGCATTGTCACATTTCTGGTATGCTTTCAAAATAAATTTAGGGTAGATTATTTTTCCCTGTAAGTGTTCATTTCCCATCCCAATCTACAGCTGATCCTTTAACACTTAAGTATTATTTATTTTTCAGTTTCCTGAACTTCTTTTCTTTTAGTTTAGCAGAAAAGCTGGCGAAGTGCCACGTTCATATTGATTTATTAAAAAAGAAAGAAGAAAATGAATGCAACTGAGTATCCAGCTCTGTTGGAATTTATTTGTGGTGTTGGTGAACAATTCTTTGTAATATGATCACAGGTTCTTTTAAGATAACACACTTCAGCTATACGTTTTTCTCTCTGGCAGCAAAGAATCTTGTTTTCAAAGAGGACAGCAGTAATATTTTGGATTGAGGTCTGTGGATAACATGATCTATGTTGTAAAAGGCCTGTAAAACAAATTAATTAGACTGAATGTGGATAGAGTTGTTTTTCTTCAGAATGTCTGATCTTGGGGCTTGCTGACAATTTTCTGTGAAGTGCTCATCCCTTTGCAGGGTCATGTCCAAATTTCTACTATGAAATGTTTTGAAGATCTGGAACACCTGCTGCTAAACAAGAGGAGCATCTACAAACAGCTGTATTCTTTCATTTTTTCCCCATATTACCTCCGTTCTCTCTATTCCTAAGCAATGGCTGCTCCTATGCTTTTCCTTTTATATTCCATTGCCATGTAATACTGTTTGTATCCAAGATGCTGCCTTGGTTGACCTTTTGTTTGCCTTCATCATCCTGTATACCAAGTAATTGTCGTTCCATGCCCTGGAGCTTCCCCAGTCCCATCTGTTTAAAGTCTCTAGCATGCTGTTACCTGCCTTGCATTACTTCCATTGCAAAGAAATGTGACCGGATCTTCCTAGTTCTCTTTAAAGAGAAAAAACAAAAGCTTGCCTTTTGCTTCACCTAGTTCCCCATGTGTGAGCCTGTTGCTCTGCAGCTCTTTTCATTGGAATTGACTGCCGGTATTTCTCTGTCTCATTGATTCTCCATCTCAATTTGAAATCTTGCTTGGGGAGTGGGGGTAAAAATCCTTCAAGTTATGCAGGTCTGTTGTCAGGAGCGGTAAAGCACTTATCGTAGGATTTATGTATTAGAGGCTGGCTGATAACAATGCTGTGCTGAAATAAGTCTTTCAGTGCTAACATCTGTTCTCTGATTTGTTTTTCTTTGCCCTCTTGTTTAGAATTTGGAATGGTTTCCTTGATATTTTCCGCAGCATTGGCCTACTTCCCCTCACGCCCTCCATTCCCTCCCAGCGTGGCTGCAGCTAGTCAACGGCTTAGCTACAGGAGAAGCTTTTGCAGGCTTCTAAGGTAGGTCCTCATTTGGTTTCCACTTGAAATATCAGCACCTGAATAAATAAACACAAGTGTGCTTTAATCTTCTCATCGAACAAACAAGTTAGTTCGTAGTGCTTTTAAACAAAATCAAATTAAATATTAATGCTGAGACATAAAAGGATGCTAACTGCTAAAAAGCCAACATTAAATTTTAAATGGGAATATGTCAAGCATTCTTGCCAGAATCCTTCTGCACCAACACTGCTGTAGTCATCCTTTTAGCACAGCTTTTCTTATGCTACACTTCTGTTACATCAGGTTATACAAAATTGTTAACAGTGCATTGTGCTGGGTGTGAGATAGCAGTTAACACTGGGCGTAACTAACTATAAAGCTGCTTTCTTCCATGCTTCTTACACTGGAAGGAATTTGGGAGTTGCTTACCATTCGAAGAAGTATACAGCTGCTTTCATTCAGCCATGGGAGCAATGAATGAAGTATCTGAAACCATTGTATGATCTATTAAATCTCATTACTCATATGTTAAAATATAAAGTGGGGATAGGAAAAGTCTCCAGATGCTTCCAGACATGTTCAAAGATGTGATAGTTTCCTTGATTTATTTTAAAAGAAAAAAGGTTATAAAGAAAGCAACATATTCAGCTTTACAGCTTCTCTTTTGTTGTCTGCTTAGATTGTTAGCTCTTTTGGTAAGACCCAGTCCCTCCCCTAGTGTTTGTAAAATGTCTTGTGTAATAGGAATCTGGTATCAGAGCAACTGTAATAATAATGCTGAGTAAAATAGTGAAGGCCTGTGCCTGGTACCTGATAATGCGTAGAAGAACTTCCTGGGGCAGAAAAGAATTGTGGTGCAGAGTATGGTTGATTTCACTTGGGAGCTTCAAACTTTTACTGCAATTGTTTATTGTAGTAATGTAGTTATAGGAGCTGAATCTGTTCAAAATGGTCTGCTTAAATCTTGGTAATTTTAGATCTTCAGGCATTTAGTTGCTACAGATCTATCGTGTTCTGTGCTTTCTAAAAGTATGTGAAGGGCCAGAAAAAGCAACTTAGCCCTCTTTTTTCTCTCTCTCTCTGGTGTTTTTGGAGAGTTTTGTTTCAGTTTGGGGGAGTAAACTGA
Source organism: Aythya fuligula (assembly GCF_009819795.1). Taxonomy (NCBI): domain Eukaryota; kingdom Metazoa; phylum Chordata; class Aves; order Anseriformes; family Anatidae; genus Aythya; species Aythya fuligula. The sequence continues at coordinate 25,054,020 of NC_045564.1, read as the reverse complement.
CAAAACACTTGCTTCTGTGCATTCACCCTGGAGTAGGCTGGCAGCTGGGAGAAGGTGTGAATGCAGCTGGCTGGTTAGTCTGCAAAGTGACCTACTCAGGATATTAAAAAATAGCAATTCCCATAAGGACGCTTAGCACACACAATGATGCTGTTAAACGCCCAAGCTGGTATGTGCTGAGACCCTGCCTGAGGGCTGTGTTGTAAAAATGTTGCTGTCAAACAGAAATCCAAACAGCAACTGACTCCGCAGGTGAAGTGTAAAATTTCAGTTGACAGTGCTCCATTTGGGAGCTTTATAACTATTACATTGCTTGTTCAACATATTATAAATACTGGGCCTGTGATACTGGTACAGGCAGGAGATAAGCAGCAAAAGTGGCTTACCATTCACAATCAACAAAGCTTAGGAAAACAACCTGGACACTTAAATAATGAGCATAGTTTATAGCGTTTCCAAGAACCATGAGGGTTTTTGCTTAATTGCAGTCAGGTAGATCCTTCCCTCCCCTCTGGTATTTATGCATTCTTCCATGCTACCCCTTATCAAAGGTACTTCTTCATTCCTCTGTACATGAAGCAATCAACAGTTCATCGTTAAAACCACTTATCTTGGGGAACCTTTCAGCAACAATCCATCAGGCAAGAGTTTTTTTTATAAAAGAAAATGGTATCTGCTGTACTTCAAGAGAAATCCATCAGCTGGTTCATTAGGCTTCTGAGCCCTGTTCCCTGCCTAATCTAGACTTCATAATTCTTGGCAAAGAGGGTCTTTCTTTTGACTTAGTCATGTAGGCTTAAAGGTAATCTGCTGATGACTACCAGGAAATCAGAATTCCTCCTTTATTGCCTACTTACCCTCTGGTGTGAGAACTGTGCGTGTAAGAAATTCAGGATGTGTGTGAGCTGGTCGACTGACTTCACCCAACTATGCACCAAAAACCATTCTTGAGAACTGAGGCTTTCATCACTTCCCTCTTCTCTCCTCTAGGCTTCAGGTATTTTTTATTTTTATTTTTTTTAATTCAAACTAAAGCTGTGCAGCATAACTTTACCATTGAAGTCATGGACCTTTTCCCTTGGGTGCCAAAGGGATCTGTCACATCCTTGCAACTCCCATGCTCCTTCGTGCCTTCAGGTCGTCGAGCTGTTGTCTTCACAAACTGCTCCTTGCAGAGTTGCGTTTTATAGGTCTTCTTAGGGTCAAGCACCCTCTGTAGGCCATTTTTGGGGGAGTTGCTTAGGAACATGGTTCCTTCTCCAGACTGGGAGGTTTCCTGCTTCTGACAGATTATAACAATTAGCTGATCTCTGGTATCAGGAGATAACCAACTCTCTCAGCCTGCAGTGGGAGTCGACAGATTAGTCATGGCATGGGAGCTAAGCCTGATTCTTTTAACAGTCTATTACACAGTGTGATGGGTGTACTTTGAATTTTGATTTAAAAAAAAAAAAAAAAGTGCTGTGCCCTTTCTTGGTTTCTTTGGTGACATGAATATGATTTTTTTATTTATATTTCAAAATATGCCAGAAATTTCCCTGGGAAAAATTCTAATACAAGTAAATGGTTTGTCTTAACATTTGTCTGAGGAGAACATACAGTGATTTGAGCTTTTAAGTAATTAGATGCTAGTAGCCAGTTACATGCCTTTTATATCTTCAAGGGGCTGTGTAAGCCGTTTTTCAAATTTCGTAGCAAGGTTTTTGTACATCATTACTTCTTTCATGAAACTTTTACATGACATCACCATCCAGGCTGAGAGCAGCTCGGAGTGTGCCTGATATTAATAGGCACTGTCAAAGTTATTCTGAAAATGTTGACTGACTTTGACAGGGCTCCCCTCCGAACCAGCCTGTTTTATGAATTCTGGTACATTAAGCAGGATTCTGGGGGGGGGGGGGGGGGGGGAAAAGAAAAAGGGAAGGGAAAAAAAAGCAGAAGAAAAGCCAATTCGTATTCCAGGAGAATGGAGCCTGATGCTGATATCCTGTCATAAAGGCTGATATGATGGAAAACAGTGTGGGTTCACCAGTTGATGGTGTGACAGACAGCTCATTTCTCTATTTTCAGTGGAGCAGTTGCAAAATTGCAAAAACAAATATAAGTTGCTGAAGCTGTGAAAAGTGGAGCTGATGCTTGAGATGTGTTTCAGATGGCTTTAACACTTAATGCAGACAATGCTAGCTATTGCTGGGCAAGGGGACAACGTGACATCTGGTGATGGGTGTTACTTTGCCACTGCATGCAGCCTTGTCCAGGTCAGCTTCTTTAATGTGAAGACTAGGCAGGGTGGCAGCATGGGAGCCTCTGTCACTGGAGGATGTCGTGATGCAGAGCTGGGTCTGACACTGGGACCAGGAGCTGCACGTGATGGAGCAGCTACCCCACATGCCGGTCTGTCTCGTGGCTGGAGTTAGAGAAAATAAACACAGCACAGGAGATCTGGGTCAAGTAAGTTACAAGTACTTACCCTGCAGAAGCAGCTCTTTAATGAAGGTGAGGTTCAGACAGATACCCAAAGATTTTGAATAATGAGCAAGTGTTATTTTGGAGCAGTGCTTTCAGACTTGCTCCTTCTTTGCAGTCTGTAATGTGGCTATATAATGTCCATGCAAAATGAGTGTGTTCCTTTTTATTTCCTTCTACAGGTACTGGAACAGCTTTTACATGGGTAGTATTAAGTAATATCAGAACACCTACCTTAAGAGAGATGAAAGAGAGATGTTAGGATGACACAGGATACACTAGCATAGGAGTACGGCATTCTTAAAGAGAGAAAAAAATTGTTGTCTGGAAGACAGCAAATGCATTAGCATTCAGAGAAATAGGAGCTGTGTGTGGAAGAGCTGGAAGTTTGGGAGTTGTTTTTCTTTGCATTAAAAAAAATAATAAATCTGACATGAATGATTCTGAAAGAGGAGGATATGTTCGTGTGATATAAATCTGTTACGCAAGATGAGGATGTGTGAGAAGAACAGTGTGTAAAAGAGTGCTGGCAGGGGTGCTTTGAATCTTTGAGGGGAGTAAAACAGTGTAAGCTGCAAACCTCTAAATGTTTGGGAGAATTTTTTATTTTGAAACTCTTACCTTCCCCCTGGCTTTCATAACTAGGTGCTGTTAAATTGCTGCTGCATACCAAGGAACTGGTACTGCTGATCAATATCAAGTTTATATAAATTGTTTGGGAAAAGGTGTGAGGGGGTGCATTTTGTGGTTACACAGATATCCCTTGGGATAACCTGGGAATTGCCATAACATCTTTTCACTTAAAAATGGCAGTGTTACAGGGTTCAAAGCACATTTTCTGTTCCCAAATGGAAACATTTTATAGGAAAAGTTAGATCCCCTTAGCAAAGGTGTCGCGTTTAATTTTGGTTGTGGTGATGGCTGCAGGGAGGGGGGATTGGTGGTGTTTGTCTGCCAAATCTTGTTTAGCTGTGTACAGTGATGATAACGGCACAGCTTTGATGCTTTATCTTCACCGAATACTAAGAGTTGGATAATTTTAATTGGGGATAAAAGAAAACATGTTGAGTATTTAGAGCAGACTATTATACTTGTCTCTGTGTTTTGATAGCTCAAACTGTCAAAATTTCCCACTCTTGCAGTTGTGCACGCCTTATTCCCAAAACCTTCCCTTTCTAAATTGTTTTTACTTTTTATTTTGTGAAAGTATGAACCTCTGATTTTATACTTGAAATACGCTTTTTGTAAATTGAATTAGTGCTTATTGTTTCTAACATGCACTTAGGTTAACTGGGTTGCCCATGCAAATGCAGAACTGCTTGTGGAAATGAGAAACATATGAGCCCAGCATGTTACCAAAAGTCTTTGAATGTAGAGACTGGCTGTTTTAAATACCACAGTGCTAAGGCAGTAACATCTCAGCCACTGGTATTTTAGTGACATGTCCGGATAACTTCATTGTTTTTCCTGGCTCACTCACTCTTCAGAACTCTGCTATTTTTCTTGACGGGCAGAATATAGATTCTAGGGTGCAATTTACTCTAGCAGCTAATCTTGGTGCACAATTTCTAATATAAGCTGCAGCTAATTGCATATGTTTTGTCTTCACAGCAATTTCCGATTCTTGATGATTGCTTTAGCCTATGCTATACCACTGGGTGTTTTCTCTGGCTGGTCTGGTGTTTTGGATTTGATATTAACGCCAGTTCATGTAAGCCAAGTAAGTATCTCCTGACTGATAATCAGCAGCTATTTTGTAAGTGGCATGTTTTTATTCTGCACTAACATACAATTTTATCAGGTTTTTATGCTTAAGCTGCTGTTAATACATATGGACCACTTTTCTCCTGAAATTTTAAACAAAATAATCTATAGCTTTCAAGCTGTCACGATTCTTCCTGCTGACTCTCCACTAGTGTTTAGTAGTTTCAGAGCTATATACACCTTTTGACAAGAACAAAGAAGCAGATAAACAAATGGGAGTGTTGTTGGCTGCTGCACCTTTAGTAATAGAGAATAATGTTTACCAGGTGAAAGGGATGAAGTGGAGGGGGAAAAAGAGGATTTGTAAGCTTTTAATAGAGTACTATAAAAGTCCAGAGGACATTACTCATATGATTGTATAAATAGAGGTCACATTTAGGGCACAGGCTTTTTTGGTCATGCTTTCCTCCTAGTGAATTTATTTCCTCTTAAAGATCCTAAAAAAAAAAAAAAAAAAAAAAAAAAAAAAAAAAGGTCTAGCACCTCAGGTTGTTTTTGGGGGAGGGGAATGGGGGATGCCAGCTAGGGTTGCTAGCATTTGTGCACCCTTTGTTTTGAAAGTAACACCTTAACTTCTGATTCTCTTAACTTTAACACATTTCTTACTTTTTTTTTTTGTCAGGTAGATGCAGGCTGGATTGGATTTTGGTCTATCGTTGGAGGTTGTGTTGTTGGCATAGCAATGGCAAGGTAGGAATAATTGCATCCATTTCTTCAACTGTGATTGTCATTTAGCGTATACTCTTAATAATATAACTTGTTTTCTCTCATCTTTTAGATACATGAAATGGAAAATGCATAGTTCTGGGGTTATGATGTGTTTCTTGTGAAGCGTTGGATTTGTATATTGTGTTACTGCTCTCTGGGGGTTGCGAACTCCACACACTTGTGCCTCAATTCAACAAGTCATACCGCTATTCCTGACAAGTGCTTCCCATCCGTTCTTTTCAAATGGTTATTGTGAATTCAGCTGCCTGGAATTAAGGAGAACCCATTATAGCACATTTGGAAAGCACTGAAGAAATAGTGTCTGTCTCCTTCCATCAACACTTTTGGGTGTATTGATTCCTGAAGGGATATTGAGACTGTAGCATAGGCAGCCTAGACACAGTAATGGTATATTCCACTGCAGAGTCTGTCTGTTTTGACAGGTTGTTGGATTTCTGTATGGTCTTTTTTTGTTATGCTGTTATGGGTTGTGGTATAGATGTACTTATGCTTTTCCTGTATCTAGACACAGCCATTGTAAATGCTGAATGATATGGGAAGCATGAAAACAAGGAATGGGTTACCTTCCAATAATTTGTTATCCTAAAAGTTGCAGATGCTTAAAACCACTGCTGTGGGTGACCTAGATACATCACACAATGTAACAGGTGGCATGCTGACTTAATCCTTTCCATAATAGGTTAATTTAATTTATTTGTGATGTTTCAATAGTAGAGGGGCACCCTTAGCAGCTCGCTCACTTTTGTTAGGAGAGAACCTGCTCTCTCAATGCCAACGTGCAAATCTCAAGCTTTATGGTAGATGAATTTATTTAATATATTGCTTGCGTTAAGATTCAGGAAATGCTGAGTCTCTACCTTCTTCAAAATTGATTTCAAACCTTGTTGAACACTAGTACTTTGTAGCATTCAGAGCTTTGCTTTTGAGTAAATTAAAAAAATAAATAAATACTAACAGTCTGTCTCCAAATATGTCTTTCCAACTTGGGCAATATACAGTTCAAATGAAAAGGTTTACACACAGAAAGCGAGGGAGATGGTGATTTGTCATTCCTGATGGATGACTCTCCCTCTTAGGTCTATTCAGCATTTATCTGTGTAGGGCAGAATCAATGACGAGTCTGACTGTAATCTGCTGAAAGTTGTAATTAGGAAAATTAAGTAATGATTCTTGTCAAGGGTGACAGGCTGATGTATTTCAGTGTCAGAACTGTGATTTGCCAAGCAAGCAGCTCTCTCCCTTAACCACTTTTTAAGAAGCTGGATTTTCTTCTAATATTTTTTCTACAAGTTTATCAAAGAAAAATTGGTATAGCTTAGGAGTTTACTCTTTCAATTTCTGGCAATGCAAATTCTGCCATTTAGAACAGTAACAACCTGGGGCTTGCGCTGGAGCATTTGTTCCTGCACGTCACAGGAGATGTTAAATCATCTATATTTAAAGTAATGCCCAGTTTGGAAATTCATTTATCTATCTCATTTTCCAAATGGTGCCAGTTTTTCTCAGCACAATATATAAATCCTCCTGCTCTACACCTACTGCTTTCCCAATAGCCGTGAACTTAGATATGTTTAGCTAATTTGTGTGATGCATTTTTCTAATTGAAAAGCTTGAACTATTCTGGGCAGCTGGCAGGTGTTTTACCCTTTGCTGGCAGCTTTCAAACGATACTGGCTTGAAGAAAAGCAATGTCAAAGAGCGACATTCATATTATTGCATGGAAACATAAATCTATTCCCTTTTCTTAGATTTTTTTGGTCACATTTACTAATGATCACAGATATTTCTGGGGTTTTGTCCTTCACAGTTCCATCTTTCTTTCTGCTTTTAACCTGCAGCGTTAGTCAAAATGCTGAAACTTCATGACATGGTGATAATTTCCTTAGCAACAGACAGTGTTGTCAGCAACACGGGGTTGTGATTTTAAATGTAGGATCCAGCCTAGGGCTGATTTACTGGGTTACAGAAACCTGCTACCAACAGTAGACTAAGAGATCTGTGTCCTGGGGGTGGGAAGGGTGAACATACACCTTCTTTCATGGTGTGCCTGCTTTGGCAGATGCAGACATCCCCATATGTGCTAGATGGTGAAAAAGATTTAAACAGAAAGAGAATTTTGGAAGTGAACACAGGAGTTAAAGCATTAAATATATATATAAATATATATTATTATTGGATTGAAACCAGCATTTGAGAAGTTGATTTGCTTTACAGTCTTCTTTATTATTCTGTAACCAGACAAGAAGCAGAAAGTGCTCAATTACTAATTTCAGGCTAGTTTGCCAAGTTATTTTTTCCATTATTTCTGTTGCTGGCTAAATTCAATAGCTGATAAACCTTTCAGTTTGTATTTGACCCTTCTGGATTCCTGTGATAGCTGAGAGCTCCTTGGAGCACATTACTACCAGTGATATCCAAACCAGGTTATTTGTGTCAAAGAGAGTTGCAGCAGCTCAGTAAAGATAGATATTTGCTCCACTGAATCATCTTGAATGGTTTAGGTGGGTGTCATCCTCCCATTCCCACATATCCCTCGTGGTAGGGTAGAAATACAGGATCCAGACCTGTTGTCTCTGAATGTCCCTCCCTGAAGGCTGTTATTTTTCACTTTCCATCATTAGATGAGATGTGCATAACTGTTCTTGCCTTTAAAAAGAGGGAATAGTGATGTTGCCTGCCAGCAGACAACGTAGGGAGTCTCTGTGGAAGATGTCTAAAGCTTGCACATTGAGAAGCTTTGAAAATTGCTGATTTTGACCCCAATGATCCTGAAGAATAATTAAAGAAACTGACAATCTACTGAGAAGAAGTAATCCTGATTGCTGAATTTGAATTGTCAGAAAAAAACAACAGTAGCAGCTAACCCCTGTCTATTAGGGATTAATGCAAAAGCCACTTGAACACTGCAGTCATAAACTTTTAAGATTATATACAGCATTGATCTCCCTCTACTGCTTATTGAATTACTTGCTGCTAAATTCAATGTGGAATTAAAGCTCGGGGAGAATCAAAATAAGAGGAAAAACTGATATTTTTTTTTTTCTTAGGATCTCATTACTCATACATCTCTTACAGTGTATGTGGAGCTAGGATTCCTAGTTTTCAAAATGTTGGTAGTGTTGTCTGTTTTATCAAGTAGGCTGTGGTATCTGCCTGTGAGGTGATCATAGTCAAGGAAGAAAAGGTAATTAGCTGACAGACTGGATGGATTTTGTCATCAACCAACGTAAGAGAATTGTGCTGCCATTAGCCTGAAAGAAGCAGGGGAACTGTAAGAGGGACTATAAGACATTCTTTAAACATACGTCCAGCCCAAAGTCTTATCTCCTAACCTGTAGAAAATTACTAGTGGATAAATCACATAGGCTTTCATAGTATACCTGTTTTAGTATCCAGGTTGAAATCCCATTTGAAAAGAGCAGTTGTACTGATAATTATGCCATGTGAGTGTAGTTCAAATGCAATATGTCTCCTTGAAAGAAAAATTAAAAAAAAAATATGGCAAAAAGGCGGTTGTACCATCAGGTGGTATAAAGATCACGTTTACCTATGTGTAACAGACTGCCCACAGACTTGTGGAGATAGCCTCACCCAGATTCACACTGAGGCATGTGTGTAGGAGGGGAGTGGCATGAAGATGCATGGTTTCTGGAACATTTCGGACATTTCAACCCAAAACAGCCACTGGCAGAGTGACCGTATGTGTAAAGAGTTCCTGCTTTGCCTAAGCCATTGAGAGCTTCATTACCAATCTATCTTAGGGTTCAAAAGTCATTCCTTGTTATCTTCCATCTAGGGATTCTGGTATTGGGAGTTCTGTCATTTCCCATAGGAACGAATCATTAAATTTAACTGTGTCTTGAATGAAATAAATCATCCTCCTCATATGCTAATTGTGCAGTGTGTCTGCCAAGGGAGACAAAGCAGCGGTGTAAGTAGTGGTGTGATGTTGTGTCCAACAAATGCAGGCGGAAAAAAGCCCTTCTTGTATACCAAGTGTTTTCAATTGATGTCTTGAACATTTTTCTGTTTTGGTTGTTTCGTGACACCTAAAAAATCTGTGGCTCTTCAGCTTGACAGCTAGAAATATCATTGTTCTATAAAAAATGTTTTATTTTCTATTTCTGCAAATGAGAAATGATTTTTAAATCATGTTTACAGTTTCCAAAATGCCTAATGAGAATTTAATGAATTAATTGTGAAGTGTTACATTTAAATAATATGAACAATAACATTTTTACTGCTCTGATCTGTGCTTTTATTTTAGATTTGCAGATTTTATCAGGGGAATGCTGAAATTTATACTACTGCTGCTTTTATCTGGAGCAACATTAGCATCAACCTGGTTTACTCTCACCTGTCTAACTAGTGTCACTCATCTGCCTTTAACCACAGGTACTGACAAGTATTTTAATTTTTATTATTTATAATTGGTAGCACAGGTAAATATTTGCAATCTTAGATCAACTATATTATAACCTGGTTTAGTATCTTTAGTAATATAGTAATTTTACCAAGAGCAAACGAAGGGTTTAGAAAACCTATCTGAAATCTCTGTAGCATCTTTTTAGTAACTTCATAAAAAGATTAAAAGCAAAAAATCCCACAGTAGTTATGACAACGTAGAGTATATATTTAAGATCTATTCTGGGACTGAGTGCTTTTCTGTTTTGAGTGTTTTGGAGTAACAACGGTGAGAAATAAAACAAGAAAAATCCTATGAATGGTAGTAGTGTTGCATATAAGAAAAAACAGTGACATGTCTGGCAATCCACGGTTTTGAATTTTGCATTAATTATTGGAAGCGTGTTGCAGTTTAAACCAAAGTGAGCCGTGGTATTTTCAGTTATCTATCTCCACATTTAATTTCCGCCCCCCCCCCCCCCAAGTTCAGGGAACAACTCCAGACCAAAATTAACTCATCCTGCACCTCAAAAGGATGGGTGAAAAAGCTGTTGGCAGAAATGGAGAAAAAGATCAGAGCTCAAGCTTCCAATGGGCTGTGCCTTTATTTGAAAACAAGCACTGCTTAATTTTTTTAAATCTGTTGTTCACCTTCCTATCTGCACCAAAAGATTGATATACCTGTGGTCCCAAGAGTTTCATTCAGCAGAGTATTGAGTTGCTAAACTAAACCATCAGGATTTAAAATATATATTTAATAATTTCATAAAGAATTATGTAATTCTATTTTAAATATAGTGCTATTTTTGTGATATGCAAGTATACATGTTATAGGAGAAATAGTATTACCCCCCTGTTTCTAAGAAAAGTTGTGGAAAGTAGTCTATAAAATGCTGTTTTATTCAAATTAACTTTGAGTTTCAGTAAATGTCCTTGGCGCATTGCGTGTGTCACAACTATAAACTAGAAGTGCATACAGCAAATTGAAATACATGATCAATTCAGGAGAAACACCATCTGGATGGTGGTTGGTCAAATTTGTGATTTATCTTGAAATTTCAACTTTTTTCAAAAATATTTCCACTCAAATAAAGCTGAACTTAATAGATAAATCAGACTTCATGGTGGCTATTGTCATAATAAATGACTACACTTCTCTTCTCCATCAAAGATAAAACAAATGCAATAAAAGCTCTCATTTTTTTGTGCTTGTCTGCTTCATCACTACAAGCTTGCAGTAACGTAAATTTTTACAGTGACTCTATCCGCTGAATTGATGCAACAAGCCAAACACATAAATACCCCTTCAAGTCTATGCATAAGAATGAAGCAAAGAGGTTTCAAGAAGTAGAAGTCATTATGTATGAACTCACCAATGATCCAAAACAAACCCAGTGGAACTGACTTTTACTCTGTTAAAGTACTCAATATGCAATATAGGTTCCATAAGAATTCTTATTTTTTTTTTCAGGTATTTTTGTGTTTTTTGAAAGATCTGCCACTGTCGAGGCATAAAAGTACTTAAGGTATTTAGTGTTTGATAGGAAGTATCCTGAACTAACATCCCTTGATAAAAAATATAGGGATTGGATTGTTCTTTTCATGCATTTATTGTTTGTTCTAAAATGGATGGTTCCTTAAATTGAGTTGTAAATTATCTTTTAGAGTTTTCTGTCTGTGCTCTATATGTAACTGTAAATGTTGAAAGCTTTCCTATAAAACACAAGGTTGTTTTGAATAGAAATGCCATCAATACGGTGCGTTCCTCTTGGGGCGAGGGAGGGGGAGTCAATCAAGGCGTCAGGCATGGGGCCTCAAGGCCTGATGTATAGCTACCAAATAAGATTTCCTTTTTCTCCTGTGTCATAATATTTAAACTTCCTAGGTAGGCTGGGGAGGTTCCATATCAGCCTTTTCTCATTAAAGTTCATATAAAATAGATGCAATGCGCCTGTTTAATTTAGATCCTGGTACACAGAAAAGCAGTGGTATATCTCTATGAAATACGCTGTTATGGATGAAAACACACAAGCTATTTAAGCTAATTTATGGGACTTCATGCTAGATTATTCCTCGACATAATGATGCAATATGATGATGACCTGTGCATTCCACAGTAATTGGGAGAAATGGTACGTTTGAATTGATTTTGATGAGCTTCTTTCTTTTTTTCTTCTTTTAATTAAAAGTTTGGGATGTAGAATATATCAGCCAAAATACAGGAGGTCAAATGCAGGCCGTTGGTTAGTGGCTTTGTGAAGTGGTTTGACACAGCTAGTTCAGTTAGACGTCGCTCTTCGTACTCAGCAGACCTGATGGTGGACCTCTAGGTAGTTGTCCTCTGGGTGTTTTTGTATGGTTAGAAGATGGGAGCAGAGCTAAAGCAGCCATCATTGTGGTGTATTCTTCTTTGCTGTTTTTTTTTGTTGTTGTTGTTTGTTTGTTTGTTTGTTTGTTTTTGTATGTGTAGTCATTTGCTTTTTTTTTTTTTTTGCTTGCTTTGTAGCATTAGTAGTAAACATCTATATAATGCTTTGTATCCTAGAGCTACTTTGCAGGCACTGCTGAACACCTGCTGCAAAGCAGGGTTTGTTATGTTACTGAAGACAACAGGATTTGATGTAGCCAAAAAGTTGAGCACAAGTGTTAGGGCTGGCAGTGCTGCTCAGCAAGGGATGTATTTTGATCCACACATTCAAATACAGAGGCAGGGCAAACAAGGTTCAAAACTGACCCTTGTGGAAACTTGTGTGGATATGTATACCTTTGATCTTGTAAGGATGTTTCCCCTTCCAACCATGCTAGCTCCCATTTCCTGAGGGGTTGGTTTTCCCCCCTCCTCTCTTTTTCTGCCTCCAGTGTGGTACTCCTGAACATGTGGTTTTGTGGGGCAAAAGCTGACAAGCACTGACACATTCAGCAGTGTCTAGAAACTCCTGAAGTAACCCCGTGACCTGGTGGGAGCTCTTCCATTCTTCCATACAACAGGACAGTGATTTTGATGAAGAAGCAAGACATCTTGTGCAGGTTGTTGTACTGGTCCAGGCATTCAGAAAAACTTCACCCTAGAGATGAAGTCAGGTTAGAGATCATCATCCCCTTCATCTCAGCTGATAGCTGACTGATCCACAAATAACGTTTGCATTAATAGGTAGACCTTGCCAGTGGTTTCCTGAGGTCCAAAAATGGCCTTTTTCTTTAGTATATGGCTATCTTGTGGTATACTTGCTTGTTCCACTCTTCTGAAAACCCTCTGCCTGTCTCATCCGGTCACTGGACTAAGCACTCACATGGGTATGTTTGCATACAGGCATGCTTTTGGAATGCTAAGACGACAAGAGTTTGGGCAATTATTCATCATAAAGGAAGGAGAAGAAAATCTCTAAAGACCTTTTTTTAAACAAACAAACACACAAAACCGCTTTTAATCACTGTATTTTGTAGCAGTTGTAGTACTGTCTCGTTTAAGTAGTGGAGGAAGAATTGTATTTGAGAAAATGGTCACAGCAAAATGTTTTTTCCTGCGCTTCCATTGTATAATACTCTCCTAATTCCTTGTAAATAGGCACAACGTCATCTAAAGATATTTCCTTCAAAATGTAATTACTTAGAATGGAGACCTTTAATGCAGATATTAAAAATCAATGACTGCATTGTGTTTTCTTTAAATGATACTGTTTAGCATTGTTTGTATTGTGTCATGCATGCATTGCTCTGCATTACCATAATATGCTTGGGTTTTCCTCCTGCCACAGTGAGACAAGTTTTCTTGCACTTGCTGACTTCCTAATATATCTGTAAAAGATTTTATGAAAGTGTATTTGGAGTCATGTATGAGCCATAACTCCCAGTGTGGGGGGGGGGGGGGAAAGCAAGGCAGTAATGATATAGTGCTGTCATAGCTACTGTATCATCTGTCTCAGACACCTCTCATCAGCTAATCACAGCTCTTAAAAACCCCAGGTTCTGAAATCAGTTTACATTTTAAGCAAGCTTGAATTTTCTTTTAAGAAATTTTAATTTTAATGTATATTATTTGCATTTTTCCAGCAAGTTTCAAAGGTAATTTTATATAGACATTGAGCATTAAAATAGTTTTCTCCATTGAATTCCCAATGCAGCTGCTGATCTGTTTCTCTGTGCCAAGTCCATTGTTAGTTTGCTTTGTACTGAACTTCATTATGTGAATTTATGTACAATGGGATGCTTTGACCCAAAATAATTGTGTAACGCATTGTAACGCCAGTTTCGGTATCTTGCCACTTTGTATAGCTGGTAGGATCTCTGGATACAAATGCTAGCATTTTCCAAAAATTGATATGCAGCACTAGTTGCTTGCAGCTCAGATTGAATGTTTTCAGCATAGCATATCGAGAATATTTATGAGCTAATATTCATGTGAGCACATTCAGCAGAATTTTGCTTTACAAAATCTTCAGTAGTGCTGCATGGCAGATACTGAGAATACTGTGGCAACTCCACGAGTTGATGACTATATTTAGGTTAAGCAGTTTAAACTTTTATTTTCAGGTTCACCAGATAGAACATTATAAACACATCTGTCTCCCCACCCTCATCTACAAAGCGCAGAGTCGAAAAAGAGGGATGCTAATTATTTAATACTGATTGTTTTATTCTTTGAGTTTAATTTCTGTACTATAAACAAGATGTGCTAAATAAGTATAAAGTGTGCTGCCTCAGAGGATAAAAATGGTGGCCTGAAAGCGTGGAGACTTTTTTTCTCTCCTAACTTTAGCGTTAACCTGTTTATGGCTGTGGACAAATTGTATTACTCCACTCCTGTTGTGCTCCAACTCATAAGACTGGAATAATGATCTTTGTCTTCCTAATGGCTTCTGTTTCTGTAAAACCACGATTAGTTTTGGTCTTCTTTGAGCACTCTTCTAAGGGTTTTAATTGAAAGCAATTAAAAAAAACAACAGACAACAGTGTTAGAGGTAGTGTACAAATTTGGGAAGAGTATTTCAGGGATGAATATCTGTAAATCTGGCCACTGTAAATACCCATCAAGAGGAAGCCTCAAATATTATGATTTCTAGTTATATTCTTCTCCCCTTTTTTCTTGGGGGATCACTTTGTGTGATTTTTTTTTTTTTTTTTTAAGTTCTCTAAAGTTAATACTCTGCTTTCAAAGCAAGTTCTACTTGTTTTTCCCTTGAAGTATATAGAACAAATCCAATTTGATCAGATTTTTGGTTACTTTTGTAACTATCTCATGAGATAAGAATTTGATCAGCACATGCTGGGATGGAAATTTATGCAATGAAACATATTGATGTTATAAATGCACAGTACAGGGACATCTTTCTTTTACTGTTTTTTTGTTCCTATAAGTGAATTATAGTAAAAATTGCTGTCGTACCTTGAGGCAGTCCCATTTCTCATGGAAAAAATTGAGGGGGACTTCTTCAGTGACTGTTCTTACCTTGGCCAGTAGCAAGAATTAAGTCATAGGGAAGTTTGTTTCCACTTTAGCAGACTTTAGGGAATTTGATAGGAACGGATTTTGAATTGTTTAGCTCAGTCATGGAGATACTGGAAGTCCACAAAGCATTCATCTGCAGAAGGCATTATCCTTTCATTGTGGCATTTGGGATGCTCTTATAATCAACAATAATAAAATGCTCTAGATCTCTGTAGGCTTCACTTTAAATTATATGCTGTGCCCACGAGAACATACTCAGTGGTATTTACTTCTCTGTTTGTTTATATGGAATTTGTACGAGTCCTGTCTCAGTTTGTCAGAGAACTATTAAGAAAAGTACAGTATTCAATTGTTTCTGGCAAAGGACTTTGGAAGCAGATGCTGTACCGCTTCCTTGCACTCGACACTGCTCTGGAGTATCTGCATTTCTCTAGGAAATTTATCTGCAAAATACTTCTGTAATGAAATAGTAATATTTCATAGTGTCTGTTAGAAATCAGCCAAGATGCATGTGCCAATGGGCTGATAAGAACCACTTAGATTAGTGGAAGTCCTTCCATTAATTTAATTTAGTTTCGGATTTGTCTTTGAAGTTATAGATTAGTGATGGTGTAATTTAAAAGGAAATTTGTAAACACATTGCAGGACATTCTGGGAAACTCTGGGAGCTGGTTTGAATGTCTGAGAGGGGCTTGAGACCCTGTCTGCTGTGTTGGAAGCTCATCTGAGAACAAACAAGCGTACCCTGTCATTTAAATCTCTTCCCTGTTCTAACTCCTAATTTGTTTGTTTGGTTTTGGTACAAAGCTCTTGTCACAGCAGGTAGCCTGAAGAAACCAGTCTGTTTTGGGATACAGGCATCTATTTGCCATCCTGGAGCTAAAGATCTGCAGCAGGTGGGAAGCCAGGATGGAACCTATTTTTTTTTCTCCTTTTAGTGCTAAGCTACTCTGGCAACATCAGCCCCAAATCAGCACCTTTACTTCTAATGGTAACATCCACAGTGATGTTATCAAGGCACATTTGGTTCCTTGCTTTCTTCCTGGCAAAGAGAAGGAAAATAGGCACTGGGGAAATAACATAAGCTGCATCACACCCCAAGCGGGAATATTACGTGGCTAAAAGGAGTTTGAGCCTCCTACCAGGGCAGCTCCAGGCCAGTTCTCTAAAGCAGCTGTGCTTTGGATGGGTGTTTTGCATTTCCTGCTCCTTTTGCAGTGGCCATTTGGTGAAATAGCTGCTTAATTCACATACAGATCTTTAAGATGTGACATCAGTCGAAGTAGTTTAAAGAAATCCAGCCCAGTTCACTTACTCATGGATGCCCACAGCTGTCACTGTCTATGGTGCACACCTTTCCACAAAGCTTCACAGACAGTTAATTCCTTTCCCTAAGAAAAAACAATCTTTTTCATATTAGCAGCATGACATACTTCCCCAGCACATGCTTCTACCCAAACACGTGCAAGCTAGTTGTCCTTGATAGGCTTTAGGACATAATATTATAATATTAATAATAATATAACATTAGCTTCTTGATAAATAATCTTTTTTTTTTTCTGGTTGTTCTTGTCAGCGCTTTCAAATCCTTATATTCATTTCCAATGGCTGTTGTTGAGATTGTCTTAATTGAAAAAACATTTACTGTAACTTCAGCAGCTGTTCTTCTACAGTACAAAATCGTGGTAATTGTGTTCGTTCGGTGCAAGGTCACTGTAACAGAAAGGAAATGGTCTCCGTTAATAGGTGGTATTCTCCCTGCGACAGTGTCTTGGTGCCCTTGAGGTGGGAATAAGGTGCGCTACTTAGTGTATGAAATAAATAGCCAAACTACTTTTGAACCCTTATTTATTTGACTTCTTCCTATAACTTATTTTTCTGAAACCAAATATCTTATCTTTGATTTTCTGTCTAGTTGACCTAGGATTTGTGACTTAATCACCATGTTAATGGAATAAGCTTATTTGTATAGCACTCAGAAGGACCCTGAATGATTTACAGAAACGCGGAATAAAAACACCTTCCCATCACTACAATATGTACCCATTAAGTGAGAACCCCTTAGGCTGTCATCTTTCACTTTTAGAGCTGCTTTTTGTGGTTTACCAGTTAAAAGATGCCATTTCCTTTAGGTCTTAAAACTTGGCAGCTACTGGATGCTGTATTCTACCTATAATTCTGCACTGACATTTCCTCTTACTGGTTTCCAAATGTGTGTGCATGTATACGCACAACTTGTTCTTTACTTATTATTATATTATTAATATATTTACCTATATTATCTGTGATCTCATTTGAGGCTTTGTAATTGGTACTCAGCTGGCAATTTTTAGTATGTGTGTGAGGCAGATAATATTTGGGGGAAAATAAAAGGAAATGCTAAAGCTGCATTGGTCCTGGGAGTGTGGAAGTGTGTGTTGTGTGCTGGTGGGTGTCCTTGTATGGCCAAAGGAGGCTGAAGTGACTAGGAAATGTAAGGATGCAGTTCCTAAAGTACAGTTACTGTGTTTGCTTGCTTACAGACTGGTCATCTTAACCATCTTAACACGCTTTAGTAAGCGATGAGCAATAATGTAGTAGGGCTAGTATATGATAGACTATCAAGTTGGTTAGGGAGGCTGCTATTTGTCTTGTGGAAACTTTTGTACCTGCTGTACTGGATAAACCATGAGGTCTTGATGATTTGCTGTTAGTCTTAGATGCATATTGCTGTCTTCAGCTTGAGCAGAACTGAGTTTCTGAAAACTGTATGTCTAGAAATCTCTGCACACAGTCCCCGTGTCCCGGCTGTTGCGGTTTATGGAGGTTTCAGTCGTGACGCAGGGGTTTTGCCTCCACTGCAATGTGTAAGGAGTTCCACTTTTTCTGGTGCTCATTCTCTGTAAGCAGCTTCATTACTATTTCCACCGTTTTCCAGTGTTTGAGGTTTCTAATACAGAATTCTGCATTTACCTATGGCTATCTTTAATTGAGGGTAATGAGGGGCAGATGTTTGTTTGCCTTCAGAGGTTCTTGCATTTCATTTATGTGTTGGTTTCTCAAGCCAACACAGACTTCACATAGCTAAATGCAGTGTTCATATTTGCTGGGTACATCTGAAAGCAGTTACAGCAAGTTAGAGCAATGTGCTGTGTTTGAGGTAAGCAGGGGTTCAAAGAGAAGTTTATGAAATTTTAAATACTGAGGACTTCCAGCAAAAATCGAAGGAACTTGTGGCTAGAAAATCAGTTATTCAGTTTAACCTAGAAAAGCCCATCAGGAAGAACTTCCTCATAAAGTTGGCTGTGTTTTTTGTTGTTTTTTTCTTTAACATTTTTTTTCTTTGCTCTCTGCAAACTGTTGGAACATACCTTGCATTAATATATTTGACTTTTAACTCCGCAGTTAAAAAAAAAAAAAAAGAAAAAGGAAAGAATTCAAAAAGTAAAAAGTTACCTTGGCTCTTTCCTTTTTTATTTTAAACAACTCAAAGCATTCTGGTATGTTTTGGGGAGGGGAAGGGAATGGAAGAAGAGCAGGCAGCAGTCCCTCTTGAAGTTATGCCATATATATCAGCTTTCTGTCTGAGTCTTCTGCCCTTGTTTTCTTGTCCAGTCAAATCCTCTGTCTCTGTGCCTTGGAAGGAAACCACATCAAATGACAGATCTGATAGATAGCCCTTTCTGCTGTATCTTTTAATGCTTTTGTCTCTTTCCCATAATTCATGTTTTAACAAATGATTTTTTTTTTTTAATTTTAAGCTTCTTTCAAGTTTCCTGCTTCCTAATAATTTCTCAATTAAAAGGCTTAGCAGTGCTTAACAGAAGATGAAGCAGAACTTTTTCAGTTCTCCCCTTCATAAGACAGAAGAAAGCAAATAAAACTGAAAAAACAATTTCTTTTTTATATGAACATGTATGTCCTTATGACAAAAATTGTCTAAGAATTTTGCATCACGATGTAGTGAGATGTTATAAATACTTTTCCTGTGACTTAACGCTTTTGCTTCTGAAAAAACAATTTCTTTCTTGTCACTTTGATAGAAACTTCAGAAATTCTTCCAGACTTGTCCGCACTCCAAGCCTTTCAATTGCTTCTTTATGTTTTGTTTTCTTGACTGGTAACCTCAGATTATAGAGGCTGCAGGTCAGGAAGTCGTCTTCTTCCCAAGACAGCACTTAGAAATGTAAATAAGTCTGCGCTAAAAAGTACTAAATTCTTTTGAGGTTTTCTTTCTTTTTCAGCAATAGATCTAATAGTAGATAATGCAGGCATATTAAGACTCTTAAGATGTTAGGCACTGTGAAGTATTTGGCAGTGTCAGAAATCATAGAGCAAAATATCTAAGGGCACTGAAGAAACCCTTGTAATCTTCTATTATTTGTTCAAGAAAAATGTTACACGCTGGTGGAAAAATTTGCATTATCAAACGTGTCCCATTCCTTCCAGGCACTGGGTGCCCTTCATTTCCTATTGAAGCCAAAAGAGATTCAACATGTTGCCTCTCAGGCCACGATGAATACTAATGTCTTGATATCTGGTAGATCATTAGTATTTATTTGTAAAATGGAAGCAAAATTAGTTCTGACCTTTAGAGCTAAGCCAAAAGGTTAATCCACGTCCATTTCCAATTCAAAGCATTAATTGCTCCCCTCTCTAATTGTGTATAGGACAACAGTTACTGTTTGTTTCAGAGAGAAATCAAACTGTAGCTGACGGTTTGCATTCATAATACTGTTCTGTTTGCTTCTACAATTGAATTCCACATCACAGAATTTGTCTTCGCAGGTTCAGCTTAAAAAAAATAAATTAAAAAAAAATCTGTTATTCTGATGTATTTATTTTAAATCAATGCTTCCTTTCTGCCTGAAACTAGTGGTATGTTAATTACTTTCTGATAAACAGAGGATACAAATAAGTTTATGCATTTTTCAGTTGATCAAATATTAGTGTTCGTGGGAGCTCCGAATATGGGCAAATAATGCCAGTGTGAAATTAACAGCTGTTTGTGTTTCTCTTACAGCTACACTGTACACATCCTGCATTTTGTTGGGTATATTTCTCAACAGCAGCGTACCAATATTCTTCGAGCTCTTCGTGGAAACGGTCTACCCCGTTCCAGAAGGAATTACCTGTGGAGTTGTCACCTTTCTGAGTAATGTGTTTATGGGAGTGCTCTTGTTTTTCCTCACATTTTACCACACAGGTAAGAAATACTAACAGGAAAGAAATACAAGCTACTTCGATAATATAATTCTTCATGAACACGTAGCCTTGTCAATAAGGGGAGGATTTGCACATACGATTTCTGTTAATAACCAAATGCACTAATCCCCTTTGTAAAGAGTAACTTTGTTCTACAGGCTTTCTAATTAAAAAGAAAAAAAGCTTTCATGCAAGATATATGTAGTCATGTACCACTTAGAATTTATTGTAGCCAGAAACCATCAAGATACACAATCATCATATTTTTATAACTATTTAGAATTTTATAAATTTTAGAGAAATATAGATAAATATCTATTTTAAAATATTATGAAAGCTTATTATTAATGGACAATATGGCCATTAGTATTGTTTTTATCTGTGCATGTTCAAAACCAAAACACAGCTAATCCAATGTCATGCTTTAGGGTATAAATGTGTGGCCCAGGAGGGTCAGAGAAGAAATGCCCCACTTGTGGTCAGCTCTGTTCAGTAGGTCGGGCATATCATTAGGTACAAGAAAGATGCTCTCTTTTGACCACTGCTCGAAGACAAAATATTCCTTTAGGTAATCCAGTGGCCCAGTGAGGCAGAAAAGAGTGAGTATTGGTTGATATTTGCATCAGCTTCTTCAGACTGTCTCATCTCTAGAGTATTATTAGCTTCCTCAGAACTCATACTTGGAACTTGCTATTTAAGAGGAGGCTGAGGGGAGACCTCATCACTCTCTATAACCACCTGACAGGAGGTTGCAGAGAGAAGGCTGTTGGTCTCTTCTCAGGTGACAAGTGATAGGCCTCAATCTGCACCAGGGGAGGTTTAGGTTGTGTGTCAGGAAGAATTTCTTCTCAGAGGATGGTTAGGTGTTGGGACAGGCTGCTGAGGGAGGTGGTGGAGTTGCTGTTTGTGGAGGTGTTTAAGAGATGCGTGGGCATGGTGCTTAGGGACATGGGATAGCAGTGGACTTGTAGTGCTAGGTGCATGGTTGGACTTCATTACCTTATAGGTCTTTTCCATCCTGCATGATTCTGGGCATGGTTCTGTGATTCCAAGCTGCAAAACAAGAAGCAGTCTTTCTTTAAAGTGGAAGTGGTCCTTATTAGCAGTTTTTGAAGATGTAGATTTTTGGTTTATATTTTGTTGTCATGGTAAATGTTTGTTTCACGGCAGAAGATCTGCAAAACAGTGTTTTATTTCTTTGCTCTGGAAGGATTAAAAATTGAAAACTTCTATATCAAAGCATTTAGCACTTAAGATGGTTTGGTTTATAACCCAGAGGACACCGACAAATTTCGGAATGAATTATGCTTGAAATTATGAAGGTTACAGTGTGGGGCAACTTTTCAAAGTGGTGTGTGCATCGTTCTGTCAAGGAACTGTAAGCAGGTTAACAAGAACATTCTTAGTTATGTTCTGTGAACACAAAAGAGAGAGAATGGGTTTTTGTTTGTTGTTCTTTTTTTCAAGGTTCCATCAAAATACATTGTTGTGAGAAAAAACAAACAACAAAAAACTGAATTTATCCAGACCAGCCTCTGGTGGTTTGATGTTTAGTCCTGACTTTTTAAAAAATGTTTCTCTGCTTAATATTAATTTGTGTGAACTCCTTTCCTATATACTGTTATTTCCAACATTTCTGCCTGAGCTGAAAAGATTATATAGAATACTCCGAGGATATTTTCATCATTTTTCAGTCCAGTGTTCTGAACTGCTTAATACAATGCATCTTACTGTTTTCATAGTCTTAACTTCCCTCTGACTAAAAAATTATGGTAAAGTGAATTTATTCCCTAATACATAGGGTATTTGGGGCCTTTTTTTTCCTCAAGTAAAGCTTTCCCCAGCACGTATCAGTAAATACAGGTAAGGGTAAACCTGAAATTAGTATACCCATACACTTGGAATCTTTTCCCTATTTCTGCAAAGGAGGAGGAACATCTGTTTATGCTCGGGATGATCCATTCTCAGTGATGAAGTAACAGAAATGATCAAAACTACAAATGTTATGTGGTCGCTAGAGGCGATCAATGCCAGTGGATGCTATTGCTCCTTTGATAAAAGAAAAATCCTTTAGAATTTAGATAACGATCTTAAATACTTGTCTTCCCTCTGATTAAAATACATCTTCTAATGGCATCTAAGAAGTTGTAGTAAATCAGAACTCAGTCAAGTTTATCTTGTTCCCTCGCTCTTGCTTTTTAAGCCAAACAATCTTTCAGTAGTTTTAATTCTATTTCTCCTTCTCATACTTTGATATTGCAACGGCTGCAAAAGAACCAAGCCCTGGAAACTTTAGAGTGCGTTGAAGATTTTGGTCCAGCTGACCCTGTTAAGAAGGGGAAATGAAAACCTTTCAGAAACCTCAGCATATTTTCTATTGCTGTGTTTTGAGATGAAAAGCCTCAGTCTCTGGATGTGGCTTCCTACAGGGAGTTCCAAATAAAAACCAAAACCAAATCACCCTTTAGCTTTGTGTGATCAATATGTTAGCATGAATCTCCAAATTCTGGGCCACAAAACATGTAAAGGGTTCAAAAGGAAAATGTAATCTTTTAGGATATATGGGTTAAAATATGTTTAGTCCAATTAAGGGTATCACTTCATATAGAAAATAGCAAAGTATTTGCACATGAACAATGTAGTCTTCTCCAAGCCTAGGAAAAAATCAACGTTTTATTAACAAGATTACTGCCTAACCAAATCTGTAAGCTTTTAGGGAGAGGGTGTTGCCGAAGGCTGCTGGTTTTGGGGGGTTGGTTTCTCAGGTTTTCTGACTCTTATCCTTTGCATTGTGTAGTATAAATTTTGCTTTCTCTATTAGCGATATAAATTTTAGATTTCTGAAAGTAATGGTGCTGGGGTCTTAATTATGATTTATCCAGACCATGAGGGTTATTTTACATAAACATGAGACATGTTTATGTAAAATAAAAAAAACAATAATAATAAAAGAACAATAAGAACATACATTTTTAAATGAAACAAAACAGTTTCCAGTAAAAGTAATGCTTCATTAAATTAACAGAATTAAAAGGAAAAAAAAAAAAAGGTTGTGGTGCACTTGTTTTTGAATAAAACTGCTTAATTTGTAGTCAAATATCAGAATATAGGATTTCTTGAACGTGGAACATATACTTTTAAAAGCAGTGCGTTTTGTCTAACAGCTAAAAAGAGTCTTCTGAGGAGCTGTTCATGCAACTAGTTTTAAATTGCATTGATTGCACTGCTCACAAGGTTTGTCAGAGGAATTAGTTTTCCCTCCTCAGACCATGTAGCAGGTTTGATTCAAAATCAAACCCTGCTGCTTCTTATGCTTTTAATTTGTTTTAGTTTTCAATCCATAGAAATCAAAGAACTAATGAGTAGAGTGTTCAGAAGTGGTTTATTCTCCATTAGCAAGGATAGATTTTTTCCCCCCCCATTCTCCATTGACAGGTTGAATAAGAAGCATTAACATTAGCTGGAGGCATTGGTTTTATATATATATAGAAGTCGTTTGTGGAGGAGTCTCATGGACCATGTTAACCATCTATTGATTGCAGAGCTGGCAAGTTTTTGTTGAGAAGACAGCAACTTCCTTCAAACCCACCAGCCGTGTTTCTGGCTTGAAGTATTACAAGTTTAGGTAGCTTGAAACACAGAGCATGTTGGATAACTCTGAGATCGAGTCTGTCTTCTGCTTTACAGAGTTTTCCTGGTTCAACTGGTGCCTCCCGGGATCATGTCTGCTCAGCCTGCTCCTCATCCTGTGCTTCCGAGAATCCTACGACAGACTCTACCTCGACGTCGTTGTCTCTGTCTGATAGTGCAGGACTGCTGACTGGTTGGAAGAGACTGAAAGTTGATTTTGCAGTCTGCACATCTTTCTGGATTTGCACAGCTGACCAGAGGAAAAACAAAGAAATTACAAGACTTAATTATGGCTTTATTAGAGAGGGTGAGGGACATGTTGTTTCTTATGTTCAAGATACCCTTGATTTGCATTAATTACAGGCAGATAAACATGGAACTTGAGTGATGATAAAGATGCCTGAAATGCACAAAGAGAATATATCTGATGTACAGGTACCAGTGTCAGAACTGGAGTTCTCTATTTAAAAGGCTGTTCATGTAGCAGTGAGATGTATGAGTCTGTGTGTGCATGTGTGTGTGCCAACTCAAGGTTGTACACACCGGGGTACCAGTCACCTTCAAGTCTTCTATCAGAATAGGTATAGTGAATAATCTCTACAAAAGGAAAGAAAAAAAAAAAAACAAACTTTTTATAAATCTCTTTTAAATTGCTAGTCACTTCTATAACAAATGTCCATTAAACAGTTAAGCTAAAATAATTTGGTGCTGTACACTACATTTACATTCGAATAAAGTGATTTCTGATATAAGACACTGGTACCAGGGTTTTTAGCCATACTAAAATCCCAGTCAATCCTTGCGATGTTGTTAGAGGTGTTTGTTTATCACCCTAGAGCACATGGATGCAGAACGGTAGCCGTAGGTGCCACTGAAACGTAGCTGCAACTGCAACCAGCAGTTGCCTCTGAAATGCTGCCACAGCTCTGTATGTCCTCAATGCATTAGCATCTGTGGTATCTCAGAAGTTTACTGTAGAGTCACTCTTGGTATTTGTTGCTCTCCTAAAGGCTACTGCTGTCTCACCTTTCCATCCCCCGTCTCCAATACTGCCTTTTGTTTTCTATTTACTGTGAAAACCTGTGTTCATGCCGATAAATACTGTTGGTGTGGATGTTCAAGTCCTGGTCATTGTCTTCTGATACCCTAAGGTGTGCATGGTTTTTAGGATTAGTTTACAATTGAGGGTGCCTAAGCAATACTGTTTCTTAACCCTTTAAAAATCACTTTAACTCTTTTAAAAATCACAGTTTCCTAAAAAAATGTTTATAGTTTGATGGGGTGCCCTGATGGCGAAATGACAATGAGTTTGACAATGAAAAACAACTCATGAGTTTTGGCATAATACGGGAAATATAATGCCAGCTCTTTTTATCAGTAGTAATTTGTGGTCGTTCTGGCCCTTACTTGAACATAAATATTGAAGACACTTTGAATAGGTTTTTAACTCAATTTTAAACCTGCTGATAATTTCTTAATTATCTGCTTAGATTTCAGTTCAGCATCATTTACAGTATTCCCCATGTGTGTGTTCTATGCTTTGTGTTGTGTGTGTGTGTGTGCGTGCATATTTATATCTATGTATACACAAATAAAGCTTATATATATCTAATATATATATAAGTTATATAAGGGTATGTGTTTACATAGGTTTATTTTAAATAATTATGTCTCTGGATGGTGGTGGTATGCCACTGTTTGTAACTAAACCAGTCACTGCCGTGAACAAAAATGCATACGTCGGCTGTCTGTGACATGGTTTATTTTTTTTCCTGGGGTGAATGATTTCCTACCGTAGCTATTTTATAATATGGAGCGAGTGCACATGTTAGAGGAGGTTGGTGTGCAGAGTTCTTCGTCGACATAAGTTTGAATCAAACGCCCTTTGCTCCTACGTGGGGCTCTCCTCTGCCACTCTTGAGTGATACAGACACTGTAAACTCACTCAAATAAAACCTGATCTGAGTGCTACCTTTCCGACATGTATCCATTCATTGTCTTCTCATTTTTCAGACAGAACATGCCACTAATACCTTCAGCTCAGGAGTGTATTTGTGCAGCAAAATAAAGCAGATGCCACAAAACAGCTTGCTTTTATGTTTTCAGATGTATTTACTGTAGTAAGTAGCAGAAGATTGACTTAGCTCATTGCCTTTATCAGTGACTAAATGATCTTTTTTCTTCCCCCCTCAAAACAGGCTCTTTGTAGACAATGGAGCTAACCTCCATAGAGATAACTTAATCGATCTAACTATCACATTCAGAACCACCGGCATCATCCTTTCATCGTCTTTCAGATGGATGGTATTAACTGTCCAACTCCTTTTTACTATGTTTTAGTGCCTGGAATAGTTTCAGTATCCAGTAGCGGTTGCTACCTATTGTTTTCTGAAAAACTAGGATTGCTTGCCAAGAATTTGATTGCACTTGCATTGTCATGGCAGAATTGCAAGCTCGGATGGCTCTTCAGAGCTCTACTTCTGCAATTTAGTGGAGCTATATTAGGATTAAAATTGCACAGTTCAGGCACTGTCCCGAGTGACAGAGATTTCTAATCCTTTCACTGTCCAGAGTATTTTAAGGTGGAGGAGCACCTGAGGTAGCGTTCAGACGATAACCTATCCTTCCTCTGTTTCAGAAAGCAGTGAACAATTCAAAATATTTGTCAGTGCTGCCAAATCTAGACACTTTGTACCGTCAGGGGAGAAGACTGAACATCTTGTTTTAAGCCTTGTTGAGTGTTTTCCTGATTTGCTGTGAATTGCTCGCTGCTCTCCTGAACCTTAGATGCTTTCGATAGAAGTTTCTGTGTCTGTCTTGGGCACTGTAATGTGTGGTCTTAATTACAGCCCTCAGCACCTCCACCTCTGCATTGAAACAGAAATGTTTTCCAGGGCCGAGCAGTACAACAGGATGCTGCTGGAGGGAGACCCGTGCCATGATTGCAGGCACCAGTCTGCAGTCCAGCCTCAACCAGAATTCCCAGCAAAACTGATGGAAATCTGAGTGAAAACCGAAGGTTTGCTCCCAAATTACTTGAAGTTGCTGAGGACACTGCTGCGTTCCGGGCACACAATCTTTAGGTCTTTATTAGATTCCCAAGTCTGGCTTGGGACAGGACACAGGGATTGCAAATGTACTTGCTGAGATCTCTTATAACTTATCCTCATTTGCGATCATCAGCATCCTCCTCCTCTGGAGGAGCAGTACATTTCATGTTAGTAACCCAAATGAAGCTTTGGGAATATTTCTTGGATAAGGGTTATCAGATAGGTACATCCTTGTTGGGATCTGCCGTGGGTAAATGGTATCAATTAGTGATAGTTCTAGAGAGAACTTGTGAATGGGTAACAGCAGGATTTATTTGGGTTTTCCTCTAAATGAGATGTTGTCTAGCACTGTCACAGAATAGCTGAAATCGGCTGCTGCTTCACCTCTGACTTGCAAACAGAGGAAGGTGCTCTGAGAAGTTATAATTTTTATTTCTCTTCATGGCCCTTAAGTTCATGGCCCAGGAGAGCAATTCTTTCCTGCAGTGCAGAACCCCTTGAACTACAAATAATTGTGCTATGTTTTATACTGAAAATGCTAGGGAGGATGCACTGTAGTCGGTCCCCTCTCTTTAATAGACCTTCAGTTCAAGTAGTTACACTCTGGGCTGCCTCTCAGATTTCTGCTTGGCTCACTAATAACTCCAAATTCATCTTCCAGTTCTGCTGGCTTTTCTTGCTAGCTCTGGAGCTGCGCTAGCCTTCATGCTGCTAATGAGGAAGCTCAGGTTTAGAAGTTGGCTCTACTTAAGGCACTATTTACTGTCTCTTCCCTGTTTTTACCCCTTAAGTTCCTTTTGATTGCTTTGCTTTGCCGAGTGGCCTTCTGTTCCCCGTGTTGGTGGCAGTGTAGGTACTGTGGCAAAAAGCTCCCAGGTTTCCAAATCGGTTTTAGAGGGAGGGGTCCCGTCTATTTAATATGTTTAAAAATAGTGATTTTCAGAAAATCATGCAAGCTGGAGGAAGGTACAGACCCGAAGGTTTTTACATGTGTGTGAGCAGTCTGTTGCAAAGGAGCTACTCACATGCCTGAACCTCACAGACTTAGCTCCTTCACCTAGACAGGCCCAACTGATACAGGCCATGCTTGCTGTGGCTGCAGGTTCGCAGCATTGCTGAGGTGTTCAAATCACCTGATAGATCTGAAATGCGTAGGAACAAGATGTCTTTCATCTTCAAGTGGCTTAGAAAATCCTGGGCAGCATCTGTGTTTGCAGCTGTAGCTCTGGGGGGACAGGCTGACAGACTGAGTAAGGGAGGGAGGGGTTTCTGGAGGGCATTTCAACACTGAAATCCTGTGGTGAGTTATCAAATCCATAGAAAACTTGAAGTTTCGTGGTGATGGACATGTTAATGTATGGTCTATTCTTGCACTAATATAATTAAACTGTCTTGATTGACATTTGTATATTGGGTGTTACTGGAAAGGGAAGTGCTGTTAAATGTGGGGGCTCACGGAAATATGAATGGGGATTATACAGTTTGCACAGAAAATTTAGCTGTCCTGTAATGCTCTGACAGCAGATTTTTAATCGTTAATCCTCATTTCTTATGTTAGGTCACTTTCAAATGTTAATTAGTGTCTGTGACAAAGGCATTCCAGGTGGGACTTTTTAGTTCCATTAGACTTATTTTTTTTCCCAAGATTACAATTATGGATTATGGTAATAATTTGGCAAGACAACTGCTACACATGTAGGTAGTGTTCGGTATTGATTTCGTGTCTGGTGTCACTGCTCCCAGTGCTGCCGAAGCACCAGGCTGTGGGGGGCATGGTGTAGGTGTGGGTGTGAGAAGGCGCCCTGCAAAAATGATCGAGTTCCTCTTCCAGCATCTTCCTTGGGCTCCCAGGAAGGGAACACACCTCTGAGAGGCACACAGACACCTGTGTTTGCAGGGGAGCTTTTGTACAATCACAGGCTTCATGCATTTCCCTGCAACTGTTACCACTACCGTGTTGGTTGTAGGTGGCATTGGAGAATCTGCTTCCCAGCACCAAGGAGTCACTTTGGAGCATGGAGTTTCAGTAGAGCAGGCAGCAGGCGCAGTAAAACTCAGCTGATGTCAATCTGCTTATAATTCTTACAGTTTGTGTTTCGAGGCAGATGAAACCAATAAATAGAGGAGGAAATGCAGTTCTATCCAAAGCTTGACAAGCAAAAGCAAACATTTGCACAGATGTGCTGGCTCCTGCCTTTTGTTTGCGGTCACAATGTGTTTAGAGCAAACCCTACCCACCCAAAAAGCCTCGGGCACTGTGCTCCCTGCAGCTGGGAGTGCCTGGGCCGAAGAGCGGGGAGATCAGCGCAGAGCAGAAGGGGATTTGCTGCAGCCAGGGGCTGCTGAGGTCCTGTGGCCCTGGGTCTGTGCAAGAGGGATTTTCCTACAGCCCCCTCGGAGCTGTCATAGCAGGATCTCTTTTCCAGGGGCTGCCTCCTCCCTCTGCAGAACATTTCTAATTCAGCTGCTCCAACTCCAGGTTCCTAGAGCTAAATCCCTTTTGAAAACTTCAGTTCCGCTTTTCAACTGCTTTCTGGCTCGGAGGTTGGGACAGGCCTCTCTCCCTCCCCTCCTGGGGGTGATCTGCTCGCGTGGTGCTTCTGGAAAGGCGAGGGCTTGGCCTCAGCTTCATTGCCAGTCCTGCTGCTGGGCTTCCATTGAGATGTTTGTCCCCTTGGTGCCACCCCACTGCACTGAGCAGAGCGGGCAGGAAGCATTGGGGTGCCTGGGGCCCCGCTGCCTTCTCCCAAACTGCTTCTGGGCACTAACAGAAGGTGAAGGAGGAGACATCTGGGCTCTCCTGGGTGGCTTCAAAGCCTTCCTCATGAGCACGGTTCACTCATGGACTTCATGGACTCCCTCAAGGACGAGGTTCTTCATCTGCAGCACGGTTTGTGCTGGAGCAGGTACTGGCTTGGCGCACAGTTGCTGTTTGCTGAGGCGCAGCAGGCAGGGAGGGGGCCCGCGCTCTGCTATGAGAGCTTTTTCTTTCCCCGTGTCTCACACCGCTGCCTTCCCCTGGGATTTCTTCACTACGTGTAGCTGGACAGGCTCCTTATGCTCCCTCCGTATGGCTACGTGAAGAAAATACCAGGGGAAACCCTTCCTTCTTAGGGAGCGCTTTTCCCTTCAGGCCCGGGCCCTTTCTCCACCCTTGATCCATCCTCGCAGACAAGGCCCAAGCCCCATGTTTTCCCTCAGAGGTGTCAGGCAGGCTGCCTCTCTCTGCGACATTTGTTTAATTAAGGTCTCGTTTGCCTTGCCCAGGCTAACAGCGGGGTCACAGCGAGCCCCCAGCGGCCGTGGGCGCTGTCCCGCAGCCCAGGCCTGGGAGCACCGCCGGCAGCTCTCCCACAGCCAGGCCCTTCCATTTTACCCTCCTTTGTACGCGTCCCCCTTTTGTAACTTTTTAAATGATTTGATAGAGTTTTATTTTGAGGTAAATTCTACTTTTTGTATGCAATATTCTGAGGTGATGTATTTTTATTTTTAAGAAAATGGTGTTTAAACCACTGTATGCCTGTCAATGTAACACACCCTCTGTGTCATCTCTTTCTAAAACTGGAATCTCACCATGACTTGTGTGTTCCTGCTCGTAATGCTTGTTGCACATTAAAGAGGTTACTCAGCTGTGCTGCTACTAGTGTTCATTAATTAAAAAACAAACACAAAAACAATGAGGGAATCATTTATTTCTGCTGTAACATTGCTGAAAAATACTGAAGATATTGCTGCACACTGAAGAGCCCTGGCTAAAGGACTGAGCCCGACCCCTGGGACAGCAGAGGGCAACAAAGGGAGGTGGAGGAGACCGAGGGGATGGGGGCAGGTGGGGTTCAAAGAGGAAAGGGTATTTCTTGATCCCAGCCTCATCCCTGTAGCCCTTTTGTGCAGCCTCTGCTTCCTCCCACCAACTTTCTCATTCCCCATCCAGTTGCCTCCATGGTCCAGTCTCGGGGTGGCGCAAGCTGGTTGCTTTCCCTAATTGCTACCATCTCGGTTTGAGCTTTTGGAAAGGATGCCCTTCACAATCCCCTTACTTGTGTTTATTCTTCATTTAATTGAAATGGGCCCAACCTGGGATCTCCTGATCCATGTTTATTTTCTAGGACTGGCCCTTCAATACCGTCCTGACCACTTACCACGGCAAGTTTAAAATAGCCTCACATCCTATTAGTGCTGGGAAGAAATCTGTCAGCTCTGGTATCGCGGACTATCTGGGCCCCACTATTCTTAGCAACAGCCTCTTTCCAGGCTATATATGGGAGCCTGCGGCTCTCTCACCACACAGCTCCCGCTCGTATTTATCTTTGCGGTGCTGCAGAAACCTCTGTGCTGGGGGAAAGCAGGGCCAGGGGTCCAGCTCAGATCC
The DNA here is from genome assembly GCF_009819795.1 of Aythya fuligula. Lineage (NCBI taxonomy): Eukaryota > Metazoa > Chordata > Aves > Anseriformes > Anatidae > Aythya > Aythya fuligula. The sequence goes on along the minus strand of NC_045564.1, from coordinate 25,022,975 downwards.
ACGCCCTGGCTTTGTGTGTTGCCAAGCCCTCTATGCTCAGCTTTGCTCAAAGAGATTTTTTTTTTTTTTGCCCAGTTTCTATTTTAGCTTTGTTGTTGCAATCTGCCTCCCTGGTGCGTAAAGGATGTTTAGGCTCACTGGCTGACTGCTTGCTGCCTTTGGGCTGGCCCAGCAGCGCAGGCTGGGCTCCTGCTGCTGCCTCCTGTGGAGGTCAGCCTTGGGAAAGGGCTGCGAGGGCCACCTTCACTGCCAGGAGCCAAATGAGCATGGGAGCGTGGCCTGAGAGCTGTGAGGCATGTACCAGAGCTGAGCCTGTCCATCCCTCCCTCCTTCCATCCACCTGGCTGCAGACCTGCAGTGGCAATGACCAGCAGGAGGGGATCCAAACCCCCCTCGGGGAAACATCGTCCTGGTCGGGCACTGGCGCAGCCAAAAAATGTTGTTCCTAAGACATGCGAAAACAGCAAACAGTAACGCGGCTGCTGCCAGAGCAATAAAAGTGCATCAGCGTCGCGCCTGGTCTCTCGTACGGATCGCTCGCTTATGACATTAAATTAAGTGCTGCAGAAATGGGGATAGTTCTCTCTGTGGCCGCTGATGCTTCACATCACGGAAATATCAAATGTTCCTGGTGTCTGGCCATTGCCCTGCGCTGGGGAGCAGAGCAGTCCCTTGCTGGCTGCACTACTCCCACGGCAGCAAGGAGGTGCAGGGGTGGCAGAGGCGCCAGGGTCGGACGCATCGATCTGTGCCCGCACGGCACCGTTCCTGTGTGAGCCCTGGGAGCAGGAGACACCACGCTGTCCCCGAGAAATGGAAAGCCAGGAGCATGTCTTGCTTCCAGCTAAGTGCTGGCTGAGAAGCTGTGGAGTTTGACCTTGAAAATCCTTCCATCTGTAGAAAATTTACTCTGAAGCGTGACAGCGGCAGGGCACAGCTCCCAGCCAGGAGATGCTGCTGCAGCCGGAGGAGCCTCCGGGTGTGCAGGGGACACCACAGCCGCTGCTGGCGCCTCAGGGCCCCAGCGAGCTGCAGCTTTGGTGGTTTTTAGAGGCCTGAGATATGGCAGTGGTGGATGGACGTGGCCTTCAAAACCTGGTTCTGCCCATTTCCAACAATTTAAGGAATTTATTGTCTGTCCTCCCCTCACAGGTGGGGGTGGCAGTGGTGGCGTTGGGATTTTTGCTTTCGCGAGCAGATCTGGGCCGTGCTGGAAGCTGCCTCGCCCTTGACTACTCTGCAACTCAGCTTGCTGAGCAGAAAGAGCAGAGCCAAGCCCATGCGCGTGCAGCTTTATGAACGAACCAACCAAAACACATCGAAACGCATTACAGCTGTTAGCAGAACAACATTTTTAATGACTCGCCGAAGCTTTTAGTAATTGAGCCGCATGTTTGAGAGCACGCGGTCTGTCAGATACATACTGGAGAGGAGAAAAACCCAGCTGAGACACCCTGGGAGCCGCTTCTTTTGCAGGAGGGAGTTTGGAGACCGGCAAAGCCAAGTGTGAAGCCTGGCAGTGAGCTGAGGCCCTGTGGGCAGAAGCTGGGGACGGCCAAAACAGCAGCAGGGGCTGCTGCGAGCTGAACCCTGGTGTGGCCAGGAGCAGCCCCGCTGCAGGGCTCGGCGCAGGGTCGGTGGGGAACCTGGGGGATAACCCAGTGTCCCCCGGCCCCTACACACAGCTGGGAATTACAAAGGGAGAAAAGCAGTGCTGCTGGGCGGGGGGTGGTGAAGGTGAGAGAACAAAACGCACCGGGGCTGCGAGCGAAGCTGTTATGTTAATGAATCAAATTAGCACCTAGGAAAAAAATGTTGTGGTAGGCAGATTTTAAGGAAATTGGAAATGGGCTCCGACGTGACGCGTTGCTCTAATTGTGCGCAGAGGTGTCTTGCTGCAAAACAAACCCATTCCAAAGTGGTCTCTCCATGTTATTCTGCAAACTAACTGAAAAAAATCAATCTTATTCACAGCAAGTTTGTTTTTACTGATCCTGTGCCTCTCAATTACTTTTTAATGGCCTGCATTGAAAAGAAATTCCTGTGTGCACACTTGAGATCATGAAAACACCCAAATGATAGCTTATGATTTAGTAGGATTAAAGTATTATGTATGCAGGTGTAGCACGTTTCAGGTTATTAGTAATCCAATCTATTTTTTATGACATTATGGTGTAATTTTCTGTATAAAACTTCAATATAAGTCTCGAGCTGTATCGGAACATAAACTAAAATGTTCCTGACTCTGTCACTTCCCATGGTCTTTACTTTGATTAACAAGCGCAACAAGAGCCATAACGCTCCTCAGCGCGAGGCTGCCACCATCCTTCAATCACAGCGCACCCCTCTGCTGGTCACAGCTTTCACAGCGTGATGTGAGGACGAGGAGAGGCCGCGGTCCCGTGGCACCAGCCCGCACCCAGCCACCCGCAGCCCCTCGCCTGCCGTGCTGTGTCCCCGCAGCCCACCTGCCCCCGGTCCGGGGCAGGGCAGCGCCTCGTCCTGCGGCACCGTGCTGGGACTCGGCACCCCGCGTTGCAGAGAGATGCGGGCTCGCCTCGCCAGGCACCTTGTGCGGCAGTAGGAGCTTTGGGATGCACCAAAAGCTGGCTGTGGGGCTGCAGTAAGCCTCGTGTTGGAGGGGAGCTGGCTTGGGTAACTGAATTTAGCATCTCCCGTGACACAATTTGGTGGCTTCTTGGTCTTCAGTCGTGACAAACACAACCCGGACCTGCACTGCCAATGCCCCGCCGGGACGGAGGGGAAATAACTCACAAGCCTGCAGGTTGTTCTGTTTTATTTCTGAATTATTCTTTACATTGTACAATATATAAAAATACAGAGTACCCCAAAAAAATTCACAGTGTCTAAAGGCAGTGATTACAGTCTAGGTCACCTTTATACTAAAGTACCATCGAGTTCAATTGCATAGGAAGGGTGATGTGCCTTCACAACAGAGTCCAGCCACACGCTCCAGGTTTTGCTGTTTTGGGACAAGCCTTCCCACAGCGGCTTCCCCTGCACCCGAGGCCCAGCACCACCTCATCACGCTCCCACCCCGACCGCGAGCTCAGCCCCATCGCTTCGGGGCCACCCGCGCCGCGTCCTCCCTAAATCCTCCCCCCATGGGAGCTCTCCCCGTTCACCGCGGCGCTTTCAGGGCCCCGCGCGCTCGGATGTTATCTGAGGGGCTGAGTGCGGGTGTAAAGCGCGCTGCGGTGCAGCTGGCTGGCTTCCAGTGCTTGACCGAAAGCGTTTCGCTGCAGTTGCTGATGGCCCGGCCACGCTGACCTCTGCCTGACTCCGCGGCACCCGCTCATGCTTTGCGCTGTCAGGTTTGTTTAAAAATGGCTCACGGGTGGGAATGCCAGAAAGCCAAACACCGCGCTCCTATTACGGACCCATCGCCAATAGCAGGGGTGAATTTGCAGCTGAGGCTGGAGGCAGAACAGGAAAAAAAAAAATGGCCCAAAGAAGGAATTTTGGGGCAGAATGGCTGAGGCTGAATAACCCCCAAGGACCTCCATGCTCAGAGGGTGTTTTTTAATTATTAATTTTAATTTTAATTTTCTTTTGTCCAATTTGAAGGCTCTGGCAATCAGTCAGCATCAAAACCTGTGGGCTTGCTCACCTACCCCAAACCTGCTCTTGAAGCCTTCTCAAGTTTTCTCCCAACAGGCTTAAAGGGAAGACTCCCCTGTATGAATCTGGTCCTTGCTCTGAATGGCATTAAGAAGACCTGTTGAGGAAAAAAAAGCACCAAACCCAGCTTCCTGGTGCTTCTCTGCTGTGCCAGATGGCTCCAAGGGGCGCCGTGCCGTGAGCACAGCCAGCTCACAGGAGCAACGGGGTGAGGAACGGCTGCGGAGCCGTGGCCAGCAGCGCTGGAAGCACCGGGTGCCTGCCTCTGCACGCCGTGTCTTTTTTGGACCCCTCAGAAAACCCAAAGCCATTGGTTTTGAGGGTTTTCTCAACCATAAGCTCTGCACTGAAACCTCCTTGTGTCACTATAAGGCAAGGCTTGTAATGCTGATCAATAACTCAGAAAGTAATTGCTAACTTCTTTAACGTGGAAGATGACATTTTTTCCAGTTCCAGTAGGTTATGTGTTTTACTCTAATGGTACAATATTTGTTACTCCTACTTGCTATTTTAATTTTCTTTGCACAATTACTCCCTACTCATAATTACAAAAACAACAGAGTGATACACATGAGAGATCCAGGAGGCTTATTCAGAAAATATAAGCAGTAGCAAGAATCTTTCACTTAGGCATTCTGAACCAGAATGATTTAGGGGAGAATCAGCACTTCTAACTAGAAAAATCAATTTTCTTTTCAATTAAAAAATTATATCTCATTTACCTCAAAAGCGTATCTTGTTAAACCTAACGGAAAGGACAGTAGATTTTTATGTATTTTTTTCCTTCGGTTTGTCCCTGTGGAATTGGAATACCAGCACTGCCTTTCTTAGTCTAAGTTCCCTCTGCAGGCGTTTTGCTATATATATATATATACTATATATATATATAGTGTGTATATATTATAAATATATACTGTATCTATCCACCGATAGATGTATACACTATTACAAAAAAAGAGCAAGTTGTTACACAAACTTTACATTTATATTTTATATATATATATATATATAAAACTCTCCCCACACTACATTTGGTACAAAGAATAAATCAATCTTGGCGGACAGCAATTTCCTCTCCAGGTGGGCTCAACATCAGATTAACACTGGAGGCGTCAAATTGTCTGCATCAGACGTGGACTCCGCTCCTACCCTCTGCTGATTTCAGAGAAAGCTCTCTCTTTTCTGAAAGTAAGGCATTAGGGACAGTGGTGTAACACACTGCACATTCTTCTCCTATGGTAGCTGCACAGCTTGTGTATTTAAGAGCAGCCAGGGCTCACATGCTCAAAACTCAATCACAGCTCTAGGGCAGCAGCATCTCCTGTGCTGGTTTGTCTCCGAGCGAGCTGCACGAGTTATTTCTGGTGGGTGAGGGCTGCCTGGGCTGGTGAAGCCCGATCGTGACCACACACGATATGGCCTGGATAACAGCGGGATGCACACCCCTTCTGCAGGGAGGAACACAGCCACTTGCATGGAGAAGGGAAAAGAAATGGCCCCGTTAAAGATATTTCAGCGAAACATTTGGCCATAAGATTTCCATCGTGTTTCTCTCACTGTATAGCTGACTCCTGGCCCAAGGGTTTGCACAGAGGCAGTGTCTCCAGAGCAACTCTGTGACTGCCCAGGGTCCCCCTTCTCTTTCTTAGAAGTGGAAGAAAAAAGCTACTTTTACAGCAAGCTGAGTCCTCTGGGAAGCAATGCTCCTGATCTAAATGCATTTCCAGTGCACTTCAAACTGGACTTAGGAACAGGAAATCTTAGCAAGTTCAGCACCCAGGAGCAATTCAATCTGCTAGAGACATTACAGACCTGATGATCAGACTGCTGCATTACCTGGACTGCAGGAACATCGCTGAGCACGGTGCCGTTAACCTGCCGTGCATTAGAGGCTCATAAAAATGCAGCCCTCATATCCCATTAACACTGTCCTTAAGGAACTGCGCTCTCGCAAACATTAATTGAGTAATAAGTGCTCTGATTTCTCTCTTTCTCACTCTCTCCTGAATTCTACTTTCTGCTCGAATGGAGTCGACAGACCCTCACTGTGATTGCCAATTACATGACAAGGGCTGCATCCATTTGGATGGCTGGTAAGAAGGAATGTCTTGATGAGACTATAACCACATGCACCACCCTAAAGCATCTGCCCTCCAATAGCCTACGGAACAGCCACCTTCCGAGCACAATGGCAGTAATGACCCATCTTGGTGAGCTGAGCATTTAAATAACTTCAGCTGCTACATTGCACTTTCTCTGGAAAAAAGTATCAGTTTAAATCATGTTATTCTGCGAGGCCGAAAATGGAAAAATGTTTAAGGAGCAAAGAAAAAAAGGGGGTGAAATTAGAAAATGAAAAAAAAAAAAAAAAAAGAGCAAGATTTGACCTGCTCACATCCCCCAAACTCCAGCTGCAATCCTGCCACGCGCATGGTGACTGCAGAATCACAGAATCATCTAGGTTGGTGCAAGGCACTGGCTGAGAGGGCAGCTTGGAGGTGGCTTTAGCTTTATGATAGTACAGCTAGCATGATCTCAGGAGCCCATGTTTTCTTCTGACTCCCCTAAATTAAAGCTGGGAAATCCCAGCCTGCTGGTCTACGTAATCACGTTCAACCCCTCGGCTACGTGCTTGTTAGGATGGCTTCAAGTCAGGATTCCCAGTGTTTCGGGGGGCATCAGGCAATCCAGCAAGACTGGGATGAATTCTTCATGGAACAAAGGCATTGCTCCTCAAAATGTTTTTTTTTTTTTTTTTTTTTTTTTTTTTTTTTCCAGAGCCCACCTGCAGGAGCTGGAGGCTGCTTTTGGTGCTGGGGTACTGTGCTGGCCAGTCTGCTTCCCTGCTGCCACTCTCGCCTCGACACTCTTGCCCAGTCACTGAAGACAAAGCTTCAAGGCTGCATCAGCTTCAAATCTGACTGTGCTGCTTTAAGGGCACCTCTGTCTTTCTTTGTTCCCTCTCTTCCACCTGGTGAAACCAGAGCAGAAGCAGGATGAGCTGCTAAATTAGAAGAACAGCTGCTGGAAATGACGGGCACCACTGAGCCTAAGGCATCCTTGTGGCAGTACTAATGACCCCACTTTATTACCAATATCCCTACAGCCTTCAATCACTGCAAACTGAAGTCGAAGAAAGTAATTTAAAAATGGAAGGCTACTTTATTTTTGCCTTCTGGTCACACAACCGTAACAAAGGCTTACAAAGCCACGTTGGCTTTTCCTCGCAGGAAAAGCAATATACTTGTCACGAGCAACACAGCCTTTCCTCATTCCCTACCGGCTCCCTACGTGGAAGAGCTGAGCACGCGGCCCAGGCCGGCCCTCCAAACAAGCAACTGCACAGGAACAGCACTGAGACACTACCGAAGTGCTGGCTTATGGCAAAACCTGAAATAAAGCAAAGACAGAGAACGGCTGGGAGCACGGCCGAGCCGATGGCCAGGCGGGGGCTTGGCGATCGGTCGGGTAAGATGCAGACAACAAATCCAAGCTCGGGACCACGTGGAGCTCATGCGTGTTTCAGGGCGTACTTTTATCTCATGCTCGGTATTGCGACATTCTAAAATCCTTAGCATCAGGAGTTCATTATAAATATTTAGAAACACTGAATGATAACAGTGGTGGACTTGTTCACGTTGCTAACACATTTGATGTAATTGTACATTAAGCACCAGCAATAAGTTTCCTTTTTGCCAAACAATTATGTCAGACAAACATCTGGCTGCAGACAACACGGCTTCTGCATCAAACTAATACAGTTCTTATAGACACAGTCACACACATACACAAAATTACATTTCAAGGCTGGATATACTGTTTAATAATGCTACCGCCCCAATTTACTTCAATAGCTGCAGCAGCATTTACTCGTTGGGTTGGTTTTGTTCAGAAAAATTAAGGAAATATTGGCAAACAATGCACATTACTCAGCTGTGTTACTATTTCATAGAGTACTGACTGGAAGACGCTATAAGAATGTGCAGCAGACTTTCTGGGTCACATCAGACTATGGAAACATTCCTTACAAAAATACCCTCCTCCTGCAAAGTCGGAATTATTCGCTCTTTGAAAGTAAATGAACTAAAAACCAACAACAAAACAAGAGTAAAAATTAGCCCAAAGCATGGTGATTTCCCACAAGAAGATCGTGGCCTCTAAAGTTGTCTTTCCTGGCAGACACAATCAGGATCAAAGCTAGAACAAAAAGAGTTAACACTGTCTCAGAAACAACATAAAAGAAAGAAAGAAAAAAAGCCCATGGCTCTTGTGCGGCAATCATCACATATTTTTTTCCAGTGATATAAACATCTTTGTTTGTTAGGCACTCTAAGTTCATGTCTCCGATGTTATTCCAACATTTACTTTTCTCAGTGTCTCACTGCCTGTATAATTTCCTTTTAATTAAGACTGGAAACATTCTGGAAAGCTTCTTTGGGTAATGCACGTTGTTTGTGTGTTGTTTCCCATCAGCTGAATTGCATATTACCAAAGAAGGCTGCAGAGATTATTTCCTGTAGTATGAAAAGATTCTGTTGAACATACAGGGAACAATGCCCTAGGAAGTTACTTTTTTTTTTTTTCATAATCATAAAAAAATCAAAAATAAAAAAGGAAAAGGGAAAGAAAACGTTCTTCAAGTTGTTGGCACGATGGAGTCCCGCTTGGCCTGTTCCATGAGCCGCGTGTCTTCCAGTGCACCATTGCTACCCTGTCTCAGGAAGGATGCTCCTCACCGGACAGACACCCCTGCCCCAGGAGGCCACCACCTCTTGCACTGCCGCAGGGCGGCCATTGAGCACGGCACACAGCCAGCTCCTCGGCATCATCGGCCTTGGACAGCAACGCCGACCTTCCAGCCATGAACAGTTGCAGTAGTAAGAGCCATCTCCAACCAAATAGCCGCAAAAGCTCTGCGTAACGGTCCATATGTATTTTTGTCCTTGTAGGGAGATGTGCTGTTTACAAGAAATACAATTAACCAAATGGAAAAAAAAAAAAAAAAAAAGACCCTACTGTACAATATTTACATCTAGAGGCTGGGCCAGTATTTGGTCCACAAAATCAATTAAAAAAAAAATTCATATAGGAAGTGATCCTGTCCTGTAGGCTCTGTCCATCATCAGCTGTTGGTAAAGGTCCTTCCAGGGGAGGCCTCAGGCCTGTAGTCATATTTATTCAGTGTACTGGGATAGTAGGTCGTCGTGTACACGTTGGTTTGCTGCAACGGGTAGAAGTTGGTCCTGTCATCTGGTATCAGATTGTTCTTGTTAAGTGTCTGTAAAAGAGAAGAGGCAATGACAGGCATGGCAGAGGTCACACACGACATCATTACTCGTTTCTACCTGCAGACACCTCCCTCTCAGCTGCCTTCTCCAGCAGGGTCCCCGCTGCAGCCACCACCGCCTTCCCTCCGGCTGGGAGAGTGAGCCGGTACTTGGTGCTAGCTCGGGGGCCAGTCTGCGGGGACCACAGCTCCTGCCAGGTCTCCTCACGGGGACCTGTGCTCAGCTACTGCTAGGGCCAGAAGCCAGAGCCTTCTCCAGAGACCCGGAGTCTCCTGGCAGATGGCATGTCTGAACGTCAATGTCGCACAAAGCCATGCTGGGCCTACACAGAGCTGTTAATGGTAGCGCTCGATCTAATCCCTTCCAAAACGCTGGTGGTACAGCCTGCGGCTCCCTCGCAAAGCAGTTGCCAAAAGGCAGCTTTTTCTCTTTGGAAGAGCAGGTGTGCATTTACCTGATCTCCATCTCCATTGGTAGATATCCAGGTTTGGACCCCCCGATATTAAGTGTGTCACTTCTGTAAGCTACAGTATAAGTAACAAATCATGGTCACTTTTGGAAAAAACTAAAATAACTTAAAAAAAATTAACAACCACGTAACAATTGTTGTCAACAGCAACATAAAAATGAGAACCACAAATGCCCCTTTTACCATAAAAAATTAAAAATGGGGCTTTTCTCCCTCCCCTCTTCCCCCCTTCTTCATTTTTTTGCACAAATTACTATTACTTTTCCCACCAGCAACCAGAGGTCCCCCTCCCCCAGATTAAAAACCATTCCTATGCCAGCTGTTACCTACGCACAAGGATAAAATTATGTTTTGGAAGATGCAATAATTTTACAAAGTTTTCTTCTTCATCTTTATAGTCATCTGGTTTCTACAAATTTGGGTGGGGAACATTTCTAATAGCTTTTTTTTTTTTTCTTCAACTAACCCCTGGCTTCAATTTCTTATACGCGTCTCCGGCCTACAACGCTCCTCCGTGCACCTTTAACGTTTGTCATGCTGTATGGTAGGGAACTCACTCCTTGGATCTGAGGGTCAACACAAGGTTTGTTTGCTACAGCATCCTCGTGATCAGGGCACAGCACATTTAAGGAGGGGTTGAGCGTCTCCCCGGTCTGGAGCAGAGAGATGGAGAAGTCTCATGAGGCCTGGGCCTAATGGCTGTTCTGCCGCCTCCTGGTGCTTCTGCAGAAACCACTTCACCTCAGCGCCATTGAGGCAAAGGGCTCTCACCCAACCCAGCTCAGGGCAAGATGAGAATTAATTAATTAACTAATGCTCAAACCCAAGAAACACCCAGCCCCGTGAGCTTTACTCCTTCTGGTAGCTCACAGAATGGCTTCCCACAGCCTCAAGCACATCACACGGTGACGGCCAACCCGTCTGACTCCAGCCACCTAAACTTCAGGCATCAGGGCTCCGTCAGCAAGAGGGGGAGAAGCCTCCCTCCTGCGTGAGGGCACTTGTAGAAAAAAATTGCCTTTTTGGGGAGCCCCTATCCCCATGTCGTGGTGGCAGGGGGTGATCAGCCCTCAGCAGGTGCCTGGCTGTTGGCGGGCTGCAGTTAGGGGAGCCCGGGGCAGGGCCATGACCACTTCAGTGACCAGAGCTACCACGAGGCTCCAAAACAAGGCCACAGGCAATACATTTATGTCCCAATTTCTATGTAATTGAATAACTTTACTGCATGGGGAGGGGGAGAGGAGGAGGAAGAAAAGAAGATACTTTCTTCTAGTCCAAAAGCAGACTCATGGCTACAGCTACCCTAGTAGCTGTGCCTCCCGGTTTCATAAAGATGTTAGGAGGAGAGGCTTTCCTGTGGCAAAATACCCTGGAAAAGAAATCTCCCAATTGCGGAATTACTCTTTTTTTTGGAACTGGGCATTATGTGAAACACTTTGTACATGAAAACAGGAGGAGACCCAGCCTCCTCCTGGTCTGACTTAGATCTTTCCCTGCCTGGACTCTCTAAAATGAGTTCACAGCACATCGCTTGTAGGAGCTGAAGAGAGAATTTGTACAGGCATGCTCAAAATGACAAATAATTCCAAGGAACGAGAATTTGTGCCCTTCAATAAGAAAGGAAGAAGAGAAATGTCATGCTTTGCTCGCAGTCACCCGAAGAAATATTAAAATGGTGCAGGCAACAGTCTGCTGCTTTGTGCTGGAGGCTGGCAAACAAGGAAGTCAGGTTCAGTTCTCCACTGCTTTCTATGCTTCCTTGGGAAATTCAATTAACTTCTCTGTGCTTCAGTGTCTCCTGACCCAGCTTGATAAAAATGATTGAGATCGCCGCTAAAAACGCACTTTGCCAGGTACTGTCACTGAGTATTTGGGGAACTGCTCTCCGGCAAACAAACACAGGTGTTCATCCCTGCTGTATGCAGCAAATGCAATTTCCTATCAGCATCTCTAGCTCAGGATGCCCACTACAGGCAGCATAACCCCATGGCCATGGGCTGCCCCAGCAGGAGGAATAGGCTGATCCCCACTGCTGCGCTCCCCAAGTGCTCCTGATGGCAGCCCAGCATCCTGAACGTGTCTGTGTCACCTTTCAGCACAGTTCAGATTCAAGGCATGCCAGGAGTACAGCCTCTGAAATTTGGTGGCATTGAAATCCTGACCTGCATTGGCTCAGGACCATCTTGATCTGAGGGCAAAACCCTCAGGACTCTATGTTTTTCAATTGGAAAAATCTGTATGAGTTTCAACAAGTCCCCCCAGTGTTTAAAACCAGCCCCTGACAGAAGACTTAGCATTTAATTAACACAAATCACATAATTTTTTTCTCGTCTTACTTTCATATAACATTTAATTAGGAAAAAAACCCACAACTGTTCCTTTGCTCTTTTTGTTGTTTTGATGGAGGGCTTATATCTTAGGGAAATACCTTATGAAAATGGTTTAACGGAATTTATAATGCAATTAGCCGCAAGGAATTTATCTCTGGAAAAACTGCGAAGGCAGTACAGTCCTAAATCAGCATGATCAATGCGGACTGCCTTCACGTTTCCCCACACAAACTTATTGTCTGTCTCATTTTAATAAATAGGTGATTAGGTTCCTTGGCACTAGAAATTGCTTGATATTTTGAAGACGGGAAATTAGGCAGCCGTGAATTTTAGTGATGTACACACACACACCGAGGCATGCTCTGTGTGAGAAGAGACGTGCAGATCCATCTCCCTGGGTGGGCTCCCGTGCCATCTCACTGAGAGCTTTAACCCTTGCTCTTGTCTGGCTCCTCTTCACTGTGACTGTGCAGAGAAGGCCACCAACTTTCCCTTTGGATGATATTCCCCCAATGCTATATGGGTTACACCATCAAGGTCAGAGCCCCCCGGCAACCCGAGTTATTGTGGGGATGAAAACAGCCTGCAGCACCCACGGGTGTTCCCACTGATACTTGTCAGTCCCGATGGGACAGGCCAAGAGCCATCACCACCTCCCACTAGCCAACCTGAAAAACAAACCCAGAACCAACCTTTGCTCTCAACCCAACTCCTACGAGGTCTTCTTCTCCTCAGCCACTTTCGAGCCAAGTCCCCAGTATCACAGAGACCAAGAAGTGGCTCCTGAAGGCAGTGCCCAGTAAATCCTCTGAGAAGGGACGATACTGTGTCGCTTTTGTAGGGATTTATCTACGGTTGCTAAAACTAAGATGACTAAAGCATTGCAGCGAGCACTGGAGCTCAGCTGTCCTCAGCTGAGGTTTCAGAGAAGGAAGAGAGACTTGCCTTTGCTGCCTGGGCCCTTCTGCCACACCATCCTGCACCCTCCAGGGCAATGTTTCAGTCTGAGCACCCACCAGACCCTACTGATGGCATTTTTCCCAATGCTCATCCTGTATTTTCCACTTCTTGCTGTCTGCTTTTCCCCCCATAACGAGCACTAATGCCTCCCCTTGCCAGCAGCTCCAACCTCTTGGTACTAGCTGCTGAGCACGCAGGATCAAAAAAGACAAAAAGCCCGACTGACTTCTGCTGAAACACCACTTGGTGCAGAATCTCTGTGCCATGCGTAGCTGTATTTTAAACACTGATGGAAATGGAGTTCAGGCTCTCTTTTCAGTTCCATCCTCCCTTGAGAAGAAAGAAGCTTCTGGTAGTTGTGCAAACAAAATATTCCCCATGCAAAATTGAGACCATAACCCGAGCTACTGTCAAAACTTGTGTGATGTGGTTAGAAAAAAGTGCTCCATTCAGAGAATAACTGGAAACTCAACATGCATCAATCACATATTTTTACTTGCTTTCTTCCTTTCTGTATGAGCCATGCCATCCTAGCATATTTGATATCATTCATATTTTTCTGGTCTATTCACTGCTAACCTCAATTCAGGATCTTTAAGCAGAAGGTACGCCACCAGCATGTACTAACAGCTCCATGTGGATCACTCAGAAGCAGGAACAACTTCAACTTCTCTCTTTAAAAGACACTTTATTATGTTGCATTGGCATATGACTAACAGAGAATAAAAAATTCTCTGACCTGGGAACTCTGCTTTGTTGAACGGGGATGTTTTCAGATGAACTAAGATGGATGTGGCTTAAGAGGATGCAAAACAGCAGCAGCTTTCTACATTACGTGTGATCTGTCAGCTAATCAAAAGGTCTGGTCTTACTGCCAGCAAATTACACGCTTATGCCAAGCACAACAGAATATCGAGTATTTACAGAAATACGTATACAATTAGTTATCACTCTTGCTATTATATTAGCAATTAGAACTGAAACAATCCGAGGGGAAAGTTTACTGATATCCCCTCGCGTGTTAGTCTTTCCCTGGAACTCATACAGGAGGCAAAATACCGACATACACGCACAGGCTGTTTCTCCCAAGGTAAAGACAAGCATCAGATGTCTTTATTGGGTCATATGCATACATTTAATTTAGCTCAGCTTTTACCATTGATATTTTTAGCCTAAGTCATCATTCAGATTTTCCATTTATTGCTTTTCCTCCAGCAAAGTCCTGCCGCTACTCCCCCAAATTCTGCCTCTGCTCCAAATCATGAAGTCATACTCCACTGACCTACTTGCTTACATTCTCCCAGATGTATCAAAACATCTTCATGTGGAACAGTATGGGACTCTCAGTGCTACTCCCATCCTACAGCTGCATGTACAAGCTGTATAAACATTTCTTACACACATAAACAGATCAAATGTTTCAATTTTCAATAAACCATCATGAAAATTTCAAAACTTGACTTAGAAAAGGGATGTAGATCTCTCCACCCCCAATTGAAAGGAATCCCCTGTCATTTTCAACAAGCTGAAGTGAAAAGGATGCTTCAAAAAGCCTATGATACACACACAGCCGCTATCAAAATAAGGGCCACAAAGTAAACACAGTTCCCACAGGGTGACAGGCAATGACACGATCTCCTCAGTCCTATCCAGCAGACCTCAGTATTCTCATGGTGCTCCAGGTCTTGTTTTCTGTTTCGGGGTGTTGTGGGTGAAACGTCAGTGAGTTTCCCAAGAGTTTTGTAGGTTAATCTTCACCAACTACACAGCACATCTGTCCCTGCAAAGTCAGTGGAGCAACAATTTCCTCCAGCTCAATGGTTCCCCAACTGTCTTTCACCAAGTGTTATTCAGTTCTTCCCCTTCCCAACCATGACACTTTCCTCTTTGAAAAGGTAAAAAGAAAGAAAAAGTTTGGTCACCTTCCTGGTCAGCTTCAAACCACCACATCTAGCTTTTAGTTGGAAGTTTCCATCTGGCAAGTGTGTTTGTAATGTTGAACACCCCGGTGTACTACAGAGAGAAAAACCTCCCCTTTTCCTTCCTCACCAGGTGAGCACAGGAACAGAGGAAGAAAGGGTCATAACTCCCACCACTAACCCTGGTCATCCGCGGTGGACAGAGACCAAGGTCTGAAATAAAGGTCTGGGTACCAAACAGCACCTTTGTAGTCAGGCCGTTCTGCTTGGCAATACACAAACCGAGCCCATGTGCATCCTGCATTCTGCATCTGCAGAAATCGGGGACAGAATTCCCACCGAAGTCATTTGCACAATTAGAAGCGAAGTAGTGTTTCCAATTTCCCTTGGAACGGCATGCAGCACACATCCTGTAGCAACAGTCGGATGGCCAACACTCTCCCCCATCCCCCCGGAAAACGGACACTTCAGGGAATTGTGCAATGATGTAATGCATCCGAGATCCAACATTCAGTTTCTTTTGTGTTTCTTTTAAAGTCATTTGTTTCTCGCAGTGAAATCAGATTGAGCAAAATGCCTTTTCGATACAGATCAGCTGTTTTATGGAGCTAGCCGTGCCTTCTTGTTAAAGGAAGTTACTTTTTGTGTTCTAGGAACATTAGCCAAATGAATTAGGGTTGGAGAAATAAATTAATATTAAGAAACATTTTCCACAGCTTGTACATCTCTGGAAGCACGAAGACAGAGATCTCAGAATTATAATTAACCAGTAAATTTGGAAATAATTAGCATAATAATTACATTTCAACAAAATAAACCATATAACTAAAAGAGTCTGTTTTGGCAAAATTTAACACCAGGAAAATAAATGACATCTGGCCCACCCACATGCTCCCTTTCTTCTGATCAACCGGATGCCACAACACTGCTGTGCCTCTCAAGCTATGCATTACAAACAGCGCTGGAAAGACAAAGCTGCCAGAAAGACCTTATGAGACCCATGTATTTGCTGCAAGCTACAAGTGCCTTATAAGTCTTTAGTAATTCTTCCTTCTGATCTTCCTTAAAAATTTGCTTAGTGCCTTACGCTAAACGAACTGTCTTACCTGATGCTTTTACAAAATCTCTTGAGCTCTGCCTAAGCTGAAGTCAAAGGTAGCATTGGCCAAGGTTTATTCATTGAGTTTTTCCAATGAATTCAATAAGGCTATTTGCAGGATTTACAGTAGTAAATCTGTGCGGTGTAGATGTACAGATGAGGAACCTATTTTCTGTAAAAGAAGGTATTTTCTCTTGAAAAGAGATATAAAAAAATCCCACTGAGACACTAAACTTATGATTGCATGTTCTTTGGGATGGAAGCTTACCATATTTTTAGACTGGAAATTCTTTGTTCACTGTTATTGGTAAATAAATTAAACAGCCCCCAAATGACGGCAGCATCTGTGGATGTGCTCAGGTTGACAATGGAACTAACATTCAATTATAAGAAAATGAATAGCTACAGTTTTCTATAGCTGTTTGAAAATAGCTATTTTATCCTCATTCTTGGGAGGGAGTGCGGTTATATTACTGCTGTTTTAAACTTTTTAAAACCTTCAGAGCTGGCAACATAAAGGACCATTGTCAGAAAGATGCTTTGGCACATCTCTGGCTTTAAGCACATGAGTAAGATGACAAAACAAACTGCATGTAATAATCAGGCAAACTGAAGCGCATCCCTGCTTGGAGCTAGATCCACATTTTTTTTTCTGAATGGGGAACCGAAGTCCAAAGAGTCGATGGAAGTCTTCCCACTGGCAAGTGCAGGTGTCTGGTGTAAAGCGTGTTATTTATCCCTGGCTTGCCAGTAATTTGGTGGTGGTGACACCCATGATGTGGCACCCAGACACAAAAGAGGAATTCAGGGCTGCCCTGCGCTGCTTGCCAATATAGCTGGTGCACCGGGTATAGCAGACATGATCTCAGCTGTGTGGGACGGTGTAATCTGTCTCCTTGCTGTCCTGCTGTGCCTCGGTGCCTGTTCCTCCCCCTTCCTGGGTCCCTGACACACAACAGCATCACTACAGAGGCTTAGCACTTGAGCTACACACCTGCCCTTGGGCATGCTATGGGACTCTAACTCACCACAGGTATGATCAAAGCCTTCTAAGTTTAACAGTTCACACCTACAGCAACTGGGCTTCAGCTGATGGCAACTAGCAAGGCGATGGTGGCCAGCTGCAGGTCTGTCCGGGGCAGGCAGCTGGCACTGGAGCAAGCAGCCCTGAGCTTTCAGATGGCCTCCGAGCCACTTCTGGTGGTAAATTACAAACATAACTCATGCAGAGCTGTGCCAGCCCACAGGGCTACATTTAGCCTGAGAATTGCAAAGGTGTAACTGCAGTGGTGAAAAGAAAAGGAAAAAAAAAAAAGACGTAGTAAAAATAGAAATAAAAGTAAAAACTGGGCCTAATTTGCCATCTGCTAACTCTGTTCCGTCCCTTATAGTCTTACTGCTTTCCAAGTGTCTCCCACCCTCTAAATAGCTGCTTTTTGATTATTTTCCTCACGATTGCTTTGTTTTCTCCCCATGCAGCAGCTTACCTTGTTATTTCCTCTCTACACTTACAACCTCTCCAGGTCATTTTCCATTATTTCTATACCAAAGGCTGTTTTTTTGACACACCTCCCAGTTTAATATCTTCTGCTAGTTTAATTAACACACTGATTGTACCCTCTCCAAGCTCGTTAATGAAGATATTAAATAAAGCCAAACCTTGCATTTCTGCTTGCAGTGCCCTGAACAGCTCCTCCCCATAGCCCCATATGTTCCCATTAACAGTTGCCTGATGTTTACAGTCCATTAGCCAGGTTTCAGTCTCTGCAGCAGCCTTCCTGTCCAAGCCAATTTGTACTTACATGTCACAAGATTATTTCAGACACCAACACCACACTCTTTTCTTTAAGTGTATGGACCAGTGAAGCTACATTTTTAACCAGCTGAGAATCTGCCCTTATGCAGCTCAGTCTAGTGCTTTCCTTTCATCCACTAAGGCTGAAACTCTGTGCAAAAAGTGATCATGTTTGATTTCTTCCTCCTTAGCATTACGGTCCAGACTCAGCTGTCAGTTCCACCCAAGCACCTTTCATTTCATCAGAGTATGTAAGATGTTGCCTCTCCAACATTAATTCGGGTTTCAGATATTAACACTGACACAGATTTGTTTCAATGAGTTCCCATCGCTGTAACTGAAAGCACAGTTGAGTCAATCCCATTTGTTTCTCCTGGTTTCACTCTCTGGTATGGTCCTGACTCTGCCAAATTTTAAAGACCATCCGGGGTTTAACACCTCATTGATATGCTTTGTTGAATAGGGAATGTCACGGCATACTTTATTGATTGTGCATGTATGCTTACAGATATTTTCTCTTAACCCCCAATCCAAGTGGTGTTTCCCACACAGTTACTGGAGCTACTTGTGTGACTTTAGTGCATTGGACTTGGGTAGCTTAACAGTGACTCAATTAGCTGGGAGGAAATTGGCCTGCTTTCTCATGAACGCTTTTGTGTTACCTTTGCATTTCATGGCAATGAGGGTTTGCCCAAGATCCAATATCCAAGATATTTATAAAGGTAATTGGAGTTGTTCATTAGCTGGTTCTCACAGACTCTGGGATACGGTCCATCTAGATTCCTTCATCCGTAGATTTTCAGTTCTTTCCTTTATTCACATGCTTTGTGCCAAATCTCAGGACAACATTAGAGCTGACTTAATGAGGATTCCTCCTGACTACGGGGGAACGCAGGCAGAGCTGCGCCTGCTCACCCTACGCCAAACCTGTTGTGCATATATAAATGATGCTCTGGGGGAAGGTGGCAATGGCTGTACTGCTGCTGCAGCCGGTGCTGTGGCAGCAACCAGACATCCTGAGCAGCCCCGATGATGCTCTCAGTTGCTTTTTAGGACAGGGCTGTCATGGTTCAGGAAAAAAAAAAGCTCGGGAATTTCAGCAGCACTCCCTCAGAGTTGCCACACAAGATCTGGACATCAAGATCTGGTTCTGAAAACCGACACAGCTATTTTGTATGTATGCAGCTCCATTTCTGTACAATTCTACTTAAGAATCCATTATTTGCTAGTGGAAGTATTCCAGGTGAATAGTGAGGCAGCTCTCCTCCAAGTGTACCACTAAGTTTATATTTTTGTTTATTTACTGTTTGTCCAATATTTTCCTCTGCCTTTACTTTAGCTCACTGCCTCCATGGCTCCCCTTAAGCTCTTCTACAAATACATAACTAATTCTTCCTGCATATCTCGGAAGCACTGAGGATTTCCCAGTTTGACTGTTGTGCATACCGGTGCCAGACAGAGCTTTGTGGAGACAAGGAGAGAAGAACCACTTTAAGCACCTGGAACAAGGGAGAACCATTAATTTTTAGCAAATGGGACTAGGGTATATTTGAAATATTCCTATTCTGGCCAGTAGAGGGAAGTCATGTAAGTACACAGCCATCACTGCAGTGTGGTTTTGCTATTCCCATTCCTGCACTTCATTTAATTCTCCTTCCAGCATAGGTGGGTGGGTGGGGGAAATACAAATCAACCCCTGAGAAATTAGGAAAGGTAAGAATTGCAAGAAAAAAAAATAGTAGTATCCATTAGTAGATCAATTAGTGTAGCTGGAAAAATTGGATGAACTTTTGAACACGCCTGTCCAGATCTGAAATTGAAGCTCATATGCTCAAAAAGCTGCCAGCTTTTTCCAGCTGCTCCTTGATCTAATAAATAAATAAATAAATAAATAAATAAAACTTGTCTACCTAAAAACCTGTCTTGTTTGTGTCCACAGACCATCACAGCTGCAGTAACACAACCCCAAAGAAAGGCGGTACCAGCATCTGTGATGACTAGCCTCGGCTGTAGATCCACCCACGATGTGGATTCCCACCTCCAGGTCAGTAACAGCAGCCCTACAAAGTAATAAAGGGTTTTCATCAAGAGTGGATGGAGGGGCAAACAATTTCCTTTGGGGGATCATTGTCAGCAGCTGCTTAGCATCCCAAAGAGCGCAAAAGCAAGGGAACGTTCAGACTTGAACTGGCAGTTTCCTCTGTTCCTAAATAATGCATATACACGAGGGTGAGAGCTGTGACATGCACACAGCAGCCTGCTGAGCCTCTGCTGCCATGGCGTGAGGACACCTCCAAGAGATGCACATCACTGCACA
Organism: Aythya fuligula; assembly: GCF_009819795.1. Taxonomy (NCBI): domain Eukaryota; kingdom Metazoa; phylum Chordata; class Aves; order Anseriformes; family Anatidae; genus Aythya; species Aythya fuligula. The sequence continues at coordinate 25,003,156 of NC_045564.1, read as the reverse complement.
GGCACAATCATCCCAGGACAGCCACACCTCCGGGCATGCTTGACTGCTCAATTTCACTCAACCCAATGACATAAAGAGGAGAAAAGGCAGATAGATAAAATAGATTTTGACTGAGATGCACCACTTAATCCTTTTTTCCCCATCAGTAAGCTCTCTTGCTTTCCCTTCCTAGCAGGCATTATGCAAATTGAGAGTCCCCTGAAGTGATATTTGCAAGTGTAGGATCATACAAGAAAGGGCAGAATGCTCCTTTGCCAATACAACCCCCTGCCCCTACTATTCTTTTTCAAATAATACTATACTCATGGTAAGTACTAAAAATATGTACTCTACCATTCAAGCACTTAATGTTCTTAAATGCCACTTTGTTCAGGGGAAATGGTCTTTGTAAAACATGAAATTCACTGGGAACAAAATTTATGTTTCAATCTGATTTACTCTATTTATATATATATCTGTATTTATTTTTTTCCAGCTGATTACATCAGTTAAATCTCCCTCTCAAATGCCATCCAGCTAAAGCAAGTACTTAAGGGAGGCTGTTGATAACTTATTGACTATGTTGGGTATCATCAGCTGTTGGCTTATGTCTGAACTTTACAGTCACTTACTGGGGCTTGAATGATACATGGCGATACACAGGGTCACTGGGAAAAGAAAAATCTTATACTGCAGTGCTATTAGTGTATGTGCTGCAATCGCTACAAATGAATGGGTTAGCCAATTTTAGTTGAAGTAGTAACAGACCAAATTAAACACCAGGACACTGAAGCCCCAAGTCTTTCCATGGCAGAGAGAAACAAACATCCTCAGAGACAAAGGTTGACTTAGACAAACATTCCTCCGCGGCACTTGACGACACTTAAAGCTCATTTAAACGTGAACCACTTGCTGTCTCCCTGCTATGAGATAGGTGTGATTTTCAGTGGCAGTGAAAATGACCATCTCCAAGAAACAGACATTTAAAATCCAAAGAGAGATCCACTTTCCTATGCCCTGAGCTTTATTTCATATTGCAGTGTTGGAAGCCATGCCAAACACTTGTCCTGTTGTTTTATTCAGAAGGCTTCTTCTTCCAAAGACAGAATGGGTTTCTGTTTCATAACCTTCCACATTGATATTTTATTGTCATGAATTATTTGGGATCAGTAAAGTGTGGATCACAACGTCTGGAGCCCTCCACAGGGGGTGTCTGCTCTGCACTCTCATTTGATTCTCAACAGCATTGTTCTCACTTCATTTAAAAATATTCATTCTATCTTCTAGTTTATATCGAGTCCTGGGTGACCTAGTGAATATTTCCCCATTTTCTGGTAGCTGGCTTTATATTTGTTGTATAATTTGGGGCAACTACAGGATTTACAGTCCTACTCAATTTCATTTGCATTGTTCTGGTGTCCTTGTAGAAACCTGAGGTACTCAGTGAAACATCCAATATTTAGTTTCCATTTTTCATTGTCATATCCTGCTATCTCACTCAGTTCTCACCTCGCCTTCCCCCACATACATTTGCTCATTGACATAAATTACTATTTTGCTTGAGTACAACTTACGTGTTTGGCCCTTCGCTTCTACGAGAGCAGCAGTGATGCCTAGAACAGATGCAATGCTTTAAGTGCTTCCCTAGCTTTTTGGAGGCGTCAGTACAGAACGAGTTTGACTGCATGAGTCATGGCTAAAGCTGTTTAAGGAAGGAAGGATAAAGGGAGGTCTGTCCAGCACAATCGAGAAGAAAATCTGCAGAATCATCATCATAACCATCCTGCAAACTTACATTTCTCAGTAATCACATCTGGCTTGATACAAAGGCCATTGTATTTTGGATTTGGACCAATGTGCAGATGCCTTTGCCTGTCCACATCCCGTGTAGAGTAAAAAGTTGGCTCTCTTTATTGGCAGAGGATATAGCAATAGGAAGAAGTTCAGTCCAAACCTTTTCTTCATGTGTGGCTGTTCCTAGAGCTCCTAATTCACAAGGGCTCAACCTTGACCCTACATCCTCCTGCTTCTACTGCAGGATCATCTGGATTTCCATCCGCATGATGCTAACAAGCAACACACATGAGTAAGATGCTGACTGGCTGAAGCAAGATGTCACAGAAGAGGATCTTCTCTGTGCTTTGATAGCCAGATATTAACTAATCGGTGTGGCAGTACTGGAAAGGTTGTAGATGGTTCTTTAACGCATCATGCCAAAATGTGAAGTGTGGATAATTTTTATTTCATTATGCTCTTGTTCTGCACAGACTTCAATATTGTCAGAGTGCTGTATGAACTTCAACCAATTAATGAAACATGAACTGCTTATTAGGTGACCCAAAAGGTCTCTCCCCTCCGATCCGTGAATAACAAGTGAAAATCAACGTGCTGCTGGTAAATGCATATGCATGAAATCTTTTAAGACACTTGGCTAAAATAGCTAATAATAAACTTCACAGCATTCCTGAGAAATCAAAACAGGAAGGGAAAAGCAGCCAGCAAAAATAAAACATTCTTCTGCAAAACACTGCCTAGACAAGTTAGCATCAGCTAAATGATCAATAGGTCACCATTACGTATGATATTTACATCTGATCTGCATTACTGCATTGCTGGGCTGAAATGTCCAACGCGGCTCATATCAGCTAGCACTTCCTTCCTTAAAATCTGCCTTCATATAAAATTCACCTTGATTTATGTGCTTGCATCCAGTGCTGTACATTTGAATGTAACATTGCCAAACTTTCTACTGTGTTCACCTGCTGGTTAGAGAGCAGAGATATTTCAAGATGAAAACAAACTAAAGATGGTTGCAGAAGGCTTAGTATTTTCAAAGAATAGAAATAATAGAGTTTTGCATATGCTCAGCCTTCTGCTGCCATTATGTCACGGTGTATTATCATTTTCTGCTACCGAAAAATAGTCTACACACCATGTATTTCCTTAATCATGGGTTGATTAACTCCTTGACACACACACACACAAACCTGCAACAATTCTTTTGCTTTCATCAACTAAAAAATGTTTGGGGGTGTTTTTTTGGCATCTGCTGTGTAGAAACTTACTTGGGCTTCAAATCTGGAATTTCAGGTGTTTTCACTTTCTTTCACGTGCACACGTTTGAAATTCAAATGGGCCCATATAGAAGCTTCGTCCAACTCTTATTTTCCAGAAGGTGAATTTTAGCTCCACCTTCACTTGAATGTTAATTGTGTAGCATCACAATAAAACCACACATGCTTCCTGAAGGCATGAAAAATTCCCTCCTGACCCTTAGAAAAATCTGCCAGTTATTCCTAAATATAACGCCGGCTAATAACAAGTTCTGTAATTACACAGCACAGAGTACACAGAGCTTTCCTTTTACTGCACTAATGCTATGTTCTTCAAGGCAACGCTGAGGAGTGGCAGATTTATAATATTAAATGAGAAGATTTCAGGCATAAGGTTAAGAAAGGCAGGCCAATGGAGAAGACAAACTGTGGAAATACTCCACAGGAATAGAGGAAAGGGGCTTCACTTGATAAACTTTCTGTAAATCTATTGGCCTCATTCACAATGAATATGACTGAGGTTTTCTTAGCAAGTAGCCCCTTTCTCCTAAACAATTTTTGTCTGTAAAATGACTGCAGATTTATGCACTTGAACTGTTTCACTTCCTAACATTCTATAAATAAGCCTCATCTGGTCTATTTCTCACTATGTCCAAGTCCCTTCTCGCTGAGCCTAACTCATACAGTCCCAGTTAGCTGATGCTTTCCTTCACGTAAACTAGACTTTTTAAAACCTGATCTAGTGCCTGGGCTCTTCATGTCCCGTGAAAGAAGTCTCTAACAGCTGCTCAGTGTTGCTACACACTAGATCAAGTATTCAGAGATGGATCTATCAAAGAGGTCAACTCCCTCCTGATACTGCATTAACTAATCTGCTGCTATTTTAAACTTTGCTTGGCCTTGTTATTACTTCTACTCCACTGCACCGCTTTGCATAGACATATTGCATTTCAGAATCCATTTACCCAATCAATCAAGATCATTCTCGGAACAACTTAATTCTTCTAAATTATAACTATTCTTCCTATTTTAGCATAATCTGATAAGACAGCACAGTATAAATTATGAAGAAAATGTTAATACAAAGCCAACCCTGCAACTATCTGCTTTTGCCCACACACACAAAAAAATTGCTTCTTACCTTCTTTGTTGCTATGTAAGAAATAAGGGGATACTCTTGCTCACTTTCATTCTTGCAAGCCTTTCTCACTTGTGTCTTCCTATTGACTTTGCCACAACTCCTCACACAACTGAAAGGATTACTGTCATAGTTTGAAGCTTCCAGGATCAGGTCCCAGTTCTTTACCTGTGTTAATAATTTATTACCTAGCCCGTGTATGCAGAGGGTGTAGAATAATACATCCTGTGAAACTTTGTTAAAAGCCTCTGAAAATCCCAATATGTCTGCCGCTTCCCTCCCACCTAGATCAATATTTATTTAATTTAAAAAAGGAATCCAATTTGCCTGACATGATTTACTTTCCACAAATCCATGCCGACTTGCATTATGATGCCACATTCTTATTAAACTGTAGGCAAGTGTAGCCTTATGCTGCTAGGAAATGTATTTTTGAGACTGCATTTATAAACAGCAGAATCCTCTGAGGGGCTGCAATGCCCAGCGCAAGGAGTTGAGCAGATCTTTATTGCCCAACTGGTCTGTTATTTTCCACCTCAAACTGTTTTCCTTTAAAACACCAAAACAACATCGACTCTTCAAATGCTAGCTCTTAATTTTGATGCGCATTTACATTGCAAGTCATGGCCATTTATCAGGAGTTGTCCTGTGCCCTGCATTATAAAGTCCCTGTGTAGAAACAGTTCCCAACGCCCAGGGAGTTTAGTCTATGGCAATGGTCCCACAGCTGATCTTATTGTTGGGCCTCAGTAAGAAGCCAGGCCACATCAGCAGAAACAGACAATCATAATGTCAACAGCACACAGCTATACAAAGGAATAAGCAGCTGCAGGGTTTCTTTCTGCTTTGTGTCACATCCCAAACAATGTTCCATGCTGTTCAAGTGACCTTAGGCAGGCTGTTCCTCCCATGGTGACACAAAGCGCTTGCACTCATCCCACTGCTCAGTTCTCTGATCCCTCACTTCACCTGGAGACTGATACTCAGGTACAGTGGTGTGCTGCTGTTTCGGCACATTGTCCCTTGCACCCTTAGTCCTGTCTTCTCAGCTAATGAGTGATGTGCTCTTTAGCAAGCAGATGTGCCAGCAAAGTGTGTCCCTTCAACCTCTTCCTAAGGCTTCAGCTCCAAGGTTTGCTGCTATCATTGCATTTCTGCATGCCTGTCTGGGGATAAATCCTGTCCAGTACTGACAGAGGATGCAGAACCCTCTTTGCTTTCTCATTCTCTCTAATTTGGCAGTTCCTAAAGCATTTCCAGAATCTCATCCTACCAATAAGCATTTTCCCAGCTATTTGTCCAATGAAGTTTCTGTTTTCATTCTTCCTCCCCTCCGTTTCCTCTTACCATGCACTAACAAAGCACTGAACTGAGCTCTTACTGATTTCTTAGAGGACAATTTGTATACATACAATAGTCAGAATGGCCTGGAGTATGTTGGTACGTACTTGCCAGACTGGCATTCATCAGTACTGTGAAACAGAACAAAATCCCATTGCAATAATGGGACTTTTTAACCCCTTTGTGATAACACAGCCAAATGCCCCTTCAGCCCCACACGTAATGCCAACAGCTGGGCACGGAAACACAAACCCACCCAACTCAAACCACGGCATAAGTACAGAATTGTTCAGGTAGCATCAAGCTGTTTGTGGTATTTCTCATCAAGTACCCTACCTTGAACTCCATGGGGGTGTACTTCTCATTCTTGGGGGTGGTGTTGCCCTTGTAATGGAGGTGGTTGGGAGTGGTTGGGTGGATAACAGTCGACTCCTGGGACTGCCTCTGACAGCGCTGGCAGTACACATAAATCACAAACGTTAAGAGGCTAGAGCCAAAGAAACAGGAGACCCCAGTGGCAATCAGATGGATGAGGCTAAAACCTGCAAGGGAATGACAAGAGATGCTATTTTTAAAGAACAGCCTTTTTCCCTCTCCCAACAAGACCACAGGTGCAAATCAGAGCTATGACATCTTGGGATCAACATTAATAAGCTGTTGAAGCCCGAGTCTTACGTTCCAACATAAACTGACATAATCTCCCTGCAAATCGGTCTCCCCACTGCAGCTCAGCCTTGCGCAGTTTAACAGGTTCGTGCATTGTTTTCTCCAAGCTCCCTCCCTGTCTCTCCTCTCTCCCCTCTATTGATATTGAAACTAAACATTATGTTAAGCTGACAGCTAAAGAAATGAGCCGTACAAACAATGCACATTAATGGATTCCAAAGCATGTGCGTGTCATGGAAATAAGGGGATAAAAATGCTCAGTGTTTCTCTGAAGGGGAAGGAAAGGAGGGGAAAGCCCTTTTTGTCAGCTGCCCAAAATGCCTATGGGACTGTGTGTTGGGTGGGGGAGAGACACATTCCTCCCCCGTGTAATCCAAGTGCGCTCAGCATTTTTACTTATTCACAGAGGGGTACTGCCCTGGCCACCTCTGCACTGCTTCAGAGGTGTATTTGTACTGCTGACAGTGAAACAGGAGTCCTCAAGGGAACGGGAATGATAGGAAGAAGAAAGGAAAGGGGGGTAACTGCTTGAAAAAACTGCTTTGGTTGGCTTTCTCCACAAAGACAGGAAGGCAGTTGCAGGCAGGTGCCAGTGGGGTAGCTACAGTGCGATTATTTCAAAAAGCAAAGCTCCAGGACTATAAAAGCCTCCCACAGAGCTCTCTCCATGTGGGCTTTCAGCAGCACCCTCCAAGCACAGCGCTACCCCCAGGAAGGAGCTGCAGCGCTGGTAGTGCCTGCCTCCCCACTGTGGCTGGTGGGGGAAGAAAGTCACATCTCACCTCCCTTCAGGGTCTCAAAATGAATCACCAACAGATCTCCACCACCACCAGAACAAATATCAGTGACCCTGACAGCCACCAAGTTAACGAAGCAACGAGAGGCACCCTTGGGTGGCAAAACTGTACAACCCTGTTGCCTTTTGCTGTGTGCAGGGGGGAATCTACAGAAGAAGAATCAGCAAGGTGACCCCAAATGTTACTGCCTTTCCCCTGCTTTTGCCCTGCAATCTTTCAGACAGGAATGACAGGGGTTTAGTGCCTGGGATGGATTCTCCACTGCTGCTCCTCCAGGGCAGCCGTCCTGGGGAATGGCCATATTGGCTTGGTGGGGTCTGCAGCAGTAAAATTCCCGTAATACTTAAAAAGCCAATTCGTTTGGACAGACCGCTGTGTTGACTTAACTGTGTGCAGAGAAATGGAAGGGACTACTCAGAGAGTGGCTTTAAATGAGGTTCATTCTTAGTCTGTTCACGGCGTTCATTTTTTTTGGTGCCATCTTACATTTTAACTGATATGCTTTTCAGATGAATTCTGCCCATTAGTCTGCTGCTCTCCTCTAATCTTTAGTTAAAAAATATCCTCCTGAGTTTAAAAGGAACCAAACCAATAGAGTCCTACAGCAAAGTAATGCACTTCAATCATAATTACAGTAAGGAACATACAGAATTTATTAGACTGACAAGCTACATTTATTTTTTAAACCACACTATAGAATTCTATTGCAAGATTACCACTTTCTATTGTGTTTTGGATGAGGGTCCAAAAACCAGCAGAAAGACAGTAATTTCCTACTAAATGTTGTAAGACTCCCAAAAAGACATTTCCTTTCTAAAAGAGCTCTGCCTCACTCATGAGAGCTAAAACACAGAATATGCAACTGTGCTCAGTGAAGCCACATAACGCTGTCTCTTTCTGCTCCTGTCCAGCTTTGCTTACATTGCAGTGAACGTTTCATTTCACTGGTACATTTCCCAGTTCACTACAGTAGGAAATCCTTTCTAAAACATAAAGCTCTCTTACTTTTCACTTTCACCTTTCAAAGACCCTCCTGATTTTTCAGGTGAGTTTTAGCAGTATCTGAGGGATAAAATGAGTAATTTTGTCTGCAGTACTTGAGTCCCCAGAGGGGAAACTTTTTGGAAAATACAGATTTTTTGAGATGCATCGACTGAATTTCTGTTGATTGGCTTCCTGGCCAAATATTGTAGAATGCTAAGTAATGAATACAATTAGCTAAGGTAAAATGTAGATTACAACAGCAAATATAACGGTGGAAAAAGAAGAAGAAAATGAGAATACAGAGCATAACAGCAGAATGCCACCCATGGGAAGGAAGCCTGGAACAGATACATTGCACTCTCTGAGGGGGAAGGAGTGATGCAGAAAGCCGACTGTTATGTGGTAGGTGCCGAAATCTTAATTCCATCGATTGCCCCACAGTCACAAACCGAGGCCACATTTCCATTCCACACGTGGCATGCTTTTTTTTTTTTTTTTGCCATGATCTGCACAGGGAGAAGAGATTTTGGCAGCCTGCAGATCATCTAGATTTCAAGAAAGCAGGGGTGTGATGCTAGTGGGAATTGACATAGTCATTAGTGTGAAACTAGCATTTTAAAATGTCGAAGGAACTTGCCATTTTCTTCAGTCTGGATTTTTATCACAGGGGCTCCTAGGGCAGTCGAGAAGTGACACTAATGACTGGATCTTTCCAATTTACATGCAGAAAGGAGACAACTTCTTTGAGAGGTGAGGACTTCAGTGAAAGAAAGTGCTTGGAGGACAACTATAAGCTCTAATCTAGTCCTATATCAGCAAAGGAACTGTCTAAGAGACCCCATTCAGTTAAATCTTTATAGGTTACTCAAAAACTCCTGCCTTCAAACAGCTGGAGGCTTACAGTGGTAAAATGAGGACTACCCCTTCGTTCTCCTGAACCATTTATCCTGTGGGTAGAGATAGACAAGCAATTTGCTCCCTGGTAATTAATGACCCTTGGTGGCCAACCCAAACCTCCAAATAAATAAAAATCTTGGAATTGACAAGTGGCCAGTGTGATACATTCCTCCAGTCTGACTCAGACAGCAAGACTCCAGTGGAATTAAGGCTATCACTGGGATGTGAACTGTATAGATTAATGGTTCGGTTGATACTGCACAGGGAGAAAAGAAGCCAGGTTAAGATAAAAACAAGATATATAGTTAGTGGTATCCTACCTCCACAGTTTGTGCTCTCATCAATGCTGGAGGCTGGTAGGATCACTAAACAAAGAGAAGAATATTGGAGAAAGTTGTCATTTTGCCACCACTTTACTTCTTTAAATAATTAACCACCCCCCAAGCTCCAGACATGGAAAGCTGCTCCTGTGTTCTGCAGCAAGCTGAGAGTCTCTCTAAATTGAATGGAAAGCTCAGAGTGTAAACCACATGCAACAAAACCTCTCCAAAGACCTGACAATTACAGTACTGTTACCTGAATACTGTTTAGATTCTTCAATTTAGGGGAAAGAAGGTAGCTGAGAGAACCATGGAAAAGAGACTACCACTATCTAGAGATCTCAGATTTTCAAGCCAGGTCATTATAGTCCAGAAAAGAACATTTGGAAGGTGTTATTCGGCCTAGACAGATATCAAATATTTTCCCGAGAGACTCATTTTCCGCAAAACATAGAGTGGAAAATGTTAATGACCATCTATCCATCAACCACGCTGCTCTGTTAGACACTTGATTATTCTTCCCACTTCACACACAAGTTACCTTCACCTGCCCCACCTTGTTTCTTTACTCTTTTAGGATGCTTCCTTTGATACCTGAACTCAAGGACCTTCTGTTGCCTGCATCCATGCTGAGAACAGAGCTCATTTTTATAACCCAACCTCAGATGAACTATGCAAAGTTAAAAGTTTCAGTTCAGGTGAAGCAATACTAGTTATTTATTATAGAACTAGGTAATTCTGTTTTTTAAGAGAGCTGAGCTACCCCAAGGAATGCCAGCTACCCTATGCCTGCAACAAGGGAGTTGATAACATATTCATCAGTTTGCTTGTTTTTCTAGAAGCGTACAAACCCCTTTTATAGTAGAAAATACCTCGCCCTAGCTTGACACTCTGGGGATGAGCTGTTTTTCTGAATTGGCCCACCCTCTCCTTCTCCAACAAGATTGTACATACCTGGAATTTCATTGTACAGGCAATCCTGGTACTGCGTGCTGTTTCCAACGCACTGAGAAGAGTCTGGACTGTGCACCTCGCAGTAACGGCTGCGGTACTGGATACCCTCCTCATTACACAGGCTCCACTCTGACCACTCTGACCAGCCACCTTAAATCCAAGATCAGGAAAACACATGGACAACATCACCAAGAAGGAAAAGGATCTCTTGTGGAAAACAAACTTCTCCCATGCTGGAGGGTGTCTAGATCTTCACCTGGGCCTCTCACACATGTAATCCAGTGCTCTTCAGAGGATTTAACTATGTCAATACAAATACCAGTGCAGGCATCACAGCCTACTTGTCAGATTGAAATTTTTTTAACACAGACTGAACCGACCCTTGGTGGAGCACTGCACAGTGCAGAGTTGTTTCAATAGCTCCTATATCAACTCTGTGGTTAAAGATGTACAAGGAGTTGGATGGGGCAATCTTGCACCAGGACCTCCAGATTTTAGGTTGTCTCCCAGGCATACCCCAAGCAGCCAGCACAAATTATGGCAGTTATAAAGCTTTTGCTAAGGTCCCTAAGGGCAGGAGTCAGCCTGCGCTGGATCAGAAATACAAAAAGGTGATTCAAAACCAGCACAGATCTGAACCCTAAGCTCTGAGTTGTAGCACACATTCATCTGCCAGTCTGTAAGACAAAAAAAGGAAGGATCACCCCTTCAGCAACTGTACAGATTGATGCTTTGTGACTCCTCGTGCTTGTCTTGCAGCTTCCACATTCAAGAACCAAAGTCCTGCTTTTTCAATTACTTTAAATGGATCATCCATTAACAAGATTTTGGCTGGCCAGCACTAGAATGTGAAAGCATGGTCTAGTGAACAAGTACAAACAGAAAGGTGATGTGTTTGATTTGAATGCTAGGATGTCTGCTTTTTCCCTGGTTCAATATCCATTTACTGAATGATCAGAAAAGCTTCTAACTGATGGTGTTCCTGATTTATCTTTTAAACATTTTGCGGATGTGCCCACCACCACCCAAGCCAGCTGGAGCAGGGATGAGAACTGGCTACCTTCACATGGGTGCGTGTTGCAGAGGGCCTCCTCAGTGTGCAGCCCAATGCAGATATCCTCCCCGCTAGATGGAGCTGGATTGGTGCAAGTCCTTGTGCGCTGGTAGTGTCCTCCTCCACAGGTTGCTGAGCACTGAGACCAAGGAGTCCAGCACGACCAGGAGCCTTTCACTGAAGGGAATGGAAAAGCAAGGAGAGAGAGGTGCATGCAGTTGGTTACTCCTCTCACTGTGACAAAGCTGGAGAGTCCCCGTATCTCACCTTCCAGGCCTACCCTGCCCAGACTAGCTAACACTTTCTTGCACCCCAGGACATTTGGTCCTGACAAGAGCTTGATATCAAGAGAGGGTTTGAAGGTGCTGCACTCTGTGGATGCCAAATGAAGTCTATGCACAAAAAGACTCTGCATCATAAAGCACCGTAATAGAAACTATTCCTTAGGGTAGGCACTTTGTTGTTACACACCTTTTTATTGTTATTATATTGTCTTCTGACATTTCACCTACAGCAGCAGCGTATTTACTTGGAAAAATAGTGTTGTACAACCTAAGTGGAGTTTATATGGCACCTTTCTGCAGGGAGCCCCAAATCTTTTAGTCCCAGCCTTCAGAAAAGGGAAATTCAGAGGCTTTGTATGAGCACAGTCCCATAACACGTTAATAATAAATCCAGGGAGGGATTTCAGAACCCTGGTTCCCAACCCCTCTTGTCAGGTTACTAGACGACCTGATTTTCAGGTCCACATGCCACTACTTCAGGAGACAGCAACCTCATGACTTAGTGCAAGATGAACCCAGGATTTGTGTATACATATTGAGTGAGGCAGGGAAGGAGGGAGACACAGAGAAATAGCAGTCATGCACTTACAATAGATTGTAAAACATCATAGTGTCCAGGGAGAGAAAACAGCACAGAAGAAGGGCACAGACATTAGTGAAAAGCCACTGAAGAGTTTCCAAAATAGTACTAATAGCTGCCTTTGTAGCGCTAGAGTTATTTTCTTTTTATAAGCCACAGAGTGCAATATTTGACACTCTTGCTGTGCTCTTGCTACACATTCTGACCATGTTTTCCTACCTGCATTGGCACTTTATCTTTGCATTGAATTTTAATATCATAATAATACTATAATAATATGGCATTTTCAAGTGTAGGCCACAAACTATATTGCCAGAGTTAGATAATTGCTAGAACTGCAAAGAGGCAAAGTAATTTGTGTAAGATCACTTAAATTTAGCTTAGATAGCTATTATAGAGCAAGGAGAATGATAAGAGAGTGACAATACATTAGTCAATAGTCTATTATTACTATTCTGGACCAGGAGTGCAACATAAACATGAGGACAAACTTGAAAACCAGGAAACCAGGCAAGAATACTCCCTGCTGGCTGTGCAGGAAATGGTAACTGATGTCAAGAGTAGATGCCCATCGCAAGAACAATACGTAAGCAGGAGAAGGGGAAGAAACAAGTGTTCACAAGAAGAACTGCCACATCAAGCATCTCTCTACACAGCATTAAGTCACATTCATTAAGCCCGTCTCCTCACCAAGGTGCAGGTGCACCATCATGCCCTCCACTGGATGGAGCAGCAAACCTGCTTGAAGCAAAACACTGCTAGGCAAGCCACCGTGCTACTTCCTTTAGAGGATGTGGCTGTTTTACTCTCTAAGCCTAGGTGAAACATTACTCACAGCACCAAAGTGTGTGTGGATCACATATTGGATCATTACAATAGCTTTCAAATAAATTAAGGGTAAATCCCCCAAATTAAAAAAAAAAAAAAGACAGATTGGAAATACTGATTTTTGGTGGCTCTGCCATTAAAGTGGGCAAGAACAGCTCTGAATTTCATGCAGGAATATCATCATGGTTACCTGGGCAGGGATGTGGGTTGCAGTCCTGGTACTCCATCGCTGACCCCACGCAGGGCAATCCACCATTTTTAGGTTCAGGGTTTGTGCACGTTCTCTTCCTGATCCTAAAGCCCAACTCACAGTCCCTGGAACAGGAAGACCAGGCCCCCCAAAAGGACCAGCCCCCATTGATAATCCGTGCAGAGGTCTTACCAGTCTTGAGGAGGTCATCAACAAGAGCTTCAAGGAAAACAAACAAGACACCACATGGTCACAAATCAATCAGTTGCTGGGCTTTTAAAAAGGACTTCATCTCATGAATACAATCAGGATTTATGTGCCCTGGGGATGAGTTTCTCTTCTTAGCAAGTGTTACAGGGTTACAGCATAGCTAGGAGGGAAGCAAAATCTGTGCACATACAAACTGAGTCTAGCGATAACCTTGATAAATGACCCTTCTGGGGAGCAAACTGTGGCAGTGCAGGCTCTGCCCTCAGGTCGCTGCCTTGGATCACAGCAGTAGTGAAGGGAATAACCCCAGAGGCAGTGCACAAGGGGACCTCCAGAGAGAAAGAAAAGTAAAGACACACTATTCTGTAGAATAGCTTTTTTTTTTGTCTCTACACCCTGATCACTTGCCTGTTCTCGTTGGGGCAGCTTGGCAGTACCAGGAATAGATCTATATATACACTGCCACAAGCACAGGGATCATAATGGTGTTGACAGCTAAGTCACAGGGCTCTCTCCGTCCCCATCATTCTGCTATGACACTAGTTGTGCGTGCCAGCAGTTTCTGGCTGTTCCGAGAGGATCCCCCTTCCACCACCAAATCTAGGCTTTCCCCGTAGTGCCCCGGAGCTGGCAATACATACAGTCGGTATCGCACACTGCCGAGCCGTCATTGGGACAGAATCGACTCTCAGTCTTCTTCCTCCCAAACTGCAGCTCGTGGGGATCAGAGAGCTGGGCACGACACGTGTAGCGGAAGCGCTGCTCCTGGCGGGCACCGTTCTGGGTGATGTTGACAGGCATCCAAGGGGTCCAGGGTGTGTTCCTACGCACCTCTGGGCAGCTCTCTGGGTTGCAGGTCTTATATTCCTGCCAAGAAGGAAAACTACTTTGACCTTACTTATCAAACAGCAGCAGACTAACTGACAGAGATGTTTTTACACCCTAGAAAACAAGGGGTACATGCTGGATCTAAAACAACCTCCATTCACCTTCTCTGACCTCACAGGTAAAACACAGTGCCGGGCACAGCACAAAACATGGGGACTATGGAGGCAGAGGTGCTTCAGGTAGACCTCGAGGGTGGACTATGCTTACTATTTTTATGTCTCCCTCAGGTTTGTGTTTCTCTGCTGACTCAGGTGTTCTTGCCCATCTGAGTCCTGTGGGGCTTAGAAAGCACGGTGCATCACGGGCAGAAGAATAATTCAGGCAGTGCATAATAATAACAGCAAACTAGTTTTCTGCTGTGACCCTGATATGCTGCTCTCAGGTTGGCATAGAGGAGCCCCATGAGGACAAAACGTCAGTAAGGTTTATTCCTTGAAAAGTTTACTGGTTTAAAATGGTTTTAGATAATCCGTTTTTACAGCTATTTTTTATTTTTGTTTGGTTGGCTTTTTGAATCCTCTAGTGGAGACTACGAAACATTTGCCATCTTTATGAGCATCCACAGAGTAGAGCCAACATTCGGGTGGATGGGGATGTGGTGTTTCAGGGTCCTTACAATTCTCACCACCAGCAGGAAGATTCCAGTGAAAAGCATTGAGTTCTTGTCTAAAAATAAATAAATAAACCCATATTTTCTGGCAGAGAGAGAGCAATGTAATACTTTAGGACTTTATGATTCTAGAGTAAATGCCAAACAGCTTGTGAACAGATGGGAGGTTCCAGATCAAATCTGCTTACACTGAAAGAAAACTCTCCATAAAACTAATTAAAACATCTGCACAAAACAGCTGCCAGAATAGGAAAGGGAAAATAAAGGAGAGAAAATTGGTAGCCATTGCCTCATTGATGGGTTAACTGGGTGTATGACCTGTTGTTTACTCAAGTATGACAACAAGACTCATGTCTGATGTGTGCAGGGCCTCCTTGACTCAACAGGGTCATCCTTGGGAGTGGGATAGAATAAAAGAAATGTAGAGTGCTGCCAGTTAAAGAACTTGATATCTAAGCCTAGAGAGGCCTACGAAGTTCTCTGTGTGCCAGTCTGTTCTTACCTGTACACACACACAGACACACGCACAGACACACACACACTCAAACCAGCTTCACTGACTTCTGGAATCTGCCACCTCTCTGCTTCCCGGTTCATTTCAGCATCCTCTCCAGCAAGAGCTGAGGATAGCAATTTCTTCTAGCTTGAGAAATAAAACCAAGATGGAGAGAGGAGTTAAATAACAAGTCCCTAGAAGCTAGATGTTAATAGGTGTCCCACATGCAAAGACAATAAACACTACGTACCACAGCACAGCCTGGACATGTATTTCCATTTTCACAGGACCTCTGCCTTGAATGAATTCCTCCACCACAATTCACACTACATTTATTCCAAGGACCCCATGAAGACCAAAAAATTGGTAATGGACAAGGACTGTTCTCATTACAGAATCTGAAAGAAGAAAGCATATTGCTCAAATAATGTCCATGTCAGCACAGCCCAGGGACAAGATGATGATGGATGCAAAGCTACACTGTACACTGCATTTGGGTGCACTTATTGCACGCACAGAAAGCCAGCAGAAAGTTGACACAACAGTCAGATTAACAGTATTAGTGTTCATAGCAGAGAACTGTCCTCTTTATAAAGAGGAGTGGTTAACCAGGCTGAGCTTACTGACATAATTGGAGTGAATAGTCAAGACTGTGTTTTTGAAAATGCTCTAATCAAGTTTTATGCACTGAATTTATACAAGAACTCAGCAGCTGAAGCCCATGTATCAAAAAGGGAGATTGCGAATGGTAAATATTTTAAAAATCGGGCTTTTATTTAGGAAACTAATATGAGGTCAGCTCCACATTGATCTGCCACTAACGGCAGGTGCTAAACACTTGACAATCTTCCTGTCCCATGATCTGGCCCTTACTGTTCTTTGGTTCCTAAGAAACTAGTGCTTGCAACTGGAGCTGAACTAGATGCTATATGCATCTAAAGGCAGGCCCTAAATTAATGTTATTTCATGTTCCCTTTAGAAAAGGTAACTTCAATTTTGTTCAGCTTTTTAATCAATATTGTTCTCAAATTGAATCACCTAGGACTGTAATTGACTCAGATGTAGTCTTTAAAACCCAAAAAGGACCATTCTGAATGGCCACAAATCAAACCAAACATTAAAATGTCCTGAATAAAGGAAGTTAAATGAATTGCCCTTTGTATTCTGAGAAATGCAGAAAGATCTGTCTTAAGTGACCACTCAAGGGACAAGCAACAGCCTACTGCCAAGCAGAGGTGGCCTTTAATGAAAATGTCAAAGCTGGAAACCAAATCGGGATGCCTTGAAGCATGTGTTTATTGAGGGGTTGGGTTTGAAGAAGCAAAATAGTGCAGATAGCTCTGAACATTAAAATAAAAGTATTGTCTTTTAGTGATTTTACATAAAATTTGCTTACTTTATAGGGGAAAATGATGTTTTTCTAATGCAATGCCCTGCAAAAACTCAACCTTGAATCTGTGAATCTGTATTCTGTCTTGAACTTGTTTTGGTGCATCAGCACAATTAATATAGACTTAGGAATGGTGTAATTGATAATGAAAGCTGCACACGTTGAACTACCTCCTAAGGGACAGATCAGAACAGTGTAACTATCTGTAGATTCTGCATTGCTAACAGCAGACACAGCTTCTCCTTTCACTGAGGTGGTCAACCCTCTGCTTTGGGCATGGGAATACTTGTGAGGGTCTAAATGGTCATGCCTGAGAGAAGAGGCAGCTCTGCAGTCTCTGATAGTCACAAGCTCATTGCAAGAGAGTGTCCATGCATGTGAGCAACCTCATCCCTCTTAGGCTCTGAAATTCCTTCTTCTGTGCATATTCAGTCTAACAGCCTTCCTGTGCAGTCATAGAAGGTCCACCACTTCCAGCTGCCAACATAACAACAGAAGTGATCACACGGTGTTGTTGAGGTATCTTACCTCTCTTCCCTGCTCTGTCCAACGCAGACCCTGCCCCCATACCGTGGAGCGGGGTTGCTGCAGGATCGCTGGCGGACCTGGAAGCCTATCCCACAGGAGGTGCTACACGGGGCCCAGGAAGACCAGGGTGTCCAAGCGCCATTTCTAACAGAGTTTGAGAGAGAACAGAGTATGGGGGTTACCTAACAGTCTGCCTGTGTTGTGCCACGCTTTACAAACAGATATGTCTCTGATAGCAGAATGCTTGAACCAGTCAGAGAAGAGAGACATTCATTTCAACCAGACTTCACACCAGCTAATATTTAGCAAAGGGATTTCCAAAAGTGCTTAGCATTGGCCTTACTTCCTTGCCATTGAATTATTTAAGAAATGGATAGGAAGAGAATGAAGCCAACGTTGAATGATTTAGAAAATGCCTGCCAGGAATTGCTGGGCAACAGTGTGGTTGCTACAACTCTCACTATTTCCCCATCATCTCCCCCATATCTCCAAACCCCCTCTTCTGAGCCAACAGCTGGTCCCAAAGTTGGATCTCCTGGACTCCTCTGCAAAGAGTGCAGTTTTTGAGGATCATCAATGCCAATTGTGCCAAAGGATATTAAAAACTTCCCTCTAATTCAGTAGGTACTGATGCTTTAAATCTCTTACAGAAAAACTGTTGCCAGCTCCAATCATTCTCTCACAAACCTCATAATGTTTGGTGTTTTCCTAAACCCTTCGGCATTGAATCCTATTAGGTGGAAATCTCAAGTTTCATAAAAAATAACAGTAATTGCTTCTAGCTTTCATGGCAGCCTGCAAGCATCACTGTAGTGTGACCTTAAATCTGTGGAAACCAGAGGGCAATTAAGAGCTCAGAGGTAGGATAGAATTTCAGGGTTTAATGAGTGATTGCATCTCGGATGAGAAGTGGAAAGTGAGCCTGAAGCAAATGTGATGTAAAAACCCTGAGTTCGCACCTCACAACGGAGATGTCAGGCCACATACATGTGGCTGGCTTCTGTGAGGATGCTGCCATGCAGTAACTCCACCATGTGCTCACACAGAAGCTGACATTATCATCTTTAAAATCTCCTGATCATTAAAGCTCGCCTTGCTCTGATTTAGCAGCACTACTAAACCTTGGAGCCTCACTAATGCAGGCTGGGAGGAACTGTATCTCATCTCTTCTGTGCTGCAGGTTTCATTTCATTTGAAGCCAATGGCAACGCTCTGTCTTACAGAACTGCCTCATCTTGACACTTTGCTGCCTAAAGCCAAAAAAAATCTCCTTTTTGTTGTTGTTGTTATTTTGCTAAAGAAAAATCTTTCTAAAAAGTCTAGTCAAAAAAACAACTCAGGTGCTCTCTGGTTCTTGAAAGCTAAGCTTGAAAACAGATGTTAATTTTCAAAGCGTTTACTGAACTAATAAAACTGCTGGCAATAAATATTTTCTGGCATAGCACCAATGAGGGCAGAGGATGAAAGTTAAAACCCACATTGCCCTTCACACTTTTTCTATTTGTTATCAACTCTTGCCTGTTCTTGGCAGCTTTATTTCAGAATCTTGCTAGATATTTCTCCCCTCCTCCTCTTTCTCTCTCATCCCTTCTTCCCTTCCCCTTTCCTACCCCAAACAAGGTCATAGAACGAGAAATTCACTTACATAAAAATGTTACTCTTCTAAGTTACTCTTCTAAGTTACTCTTCCATGTTTTAACCCTCCTACTATATCCCCAGGCCTTAATCCAAAGCAAAGATTATATGTTAAATTGTGAAAGGAATAAACCGGATGGAATTTGCTATTTGCTGCTATTATGGCAAAATAGGGTAAGTAATTTCATCTAGAAATTCCCCAGGAAAACAACAATTCTCAGCATCTATTTGTGTGCTCAACATTTTTAACAGAAATGAAGACACTTTCCGTGTTCAGATTTCTATCTTTCTAATAGAACTCATCTTTAGTCATCCTGATTCCTCTTTCAAAAAGAAATCTTAATGCCATATGAAGTCAATTATAGGAAATTTGAGGGCTGAGGTGGATGTAGGATGACCAGATGTCCCTATTTTTCAAAGCATGCTGTTTTCCTGTGTCTTAAGATTGAATAATCTATTTTCCATCCCCTGCTCAGAAGCTGTTCTTGCCTCTTTTGCCATCAGAGCACTGCTGAGAAACCCATCCCTCTGGCATAATTTGCCTTTGCCAGTGACATGAACAGACAGCCTTGGGAAGGCTCTGCTCAGCCCACGGTGGCAGCACAGGGGTAGAAATGACTACACATCTTTTAGGCAGCACAACCCACAACTGGAAGGAGAGATGCCAATTCAAACATGAGTACTGCTAAATATTTGGTGCCAAGACCAGCACTGATCTCTAGGGAGGAGTCAAGAGACAGCTGTCCTTAATGAAATGAACATCTGTAAGGAAGATAAAGTAGATAAAAACTGAATTGACCCAATATTTACCAAAATACTGGCTGGCCCCACCCTGGTTAAGTAGTGCTTACCCTATTGCCTCGTCTTTCCTTGAGTCATGACATGATGTAGTCTGCGGGTGATGGGGTACCATGGGCATAAACACCGTGGCTACGTATAGGCACCCCACCAGAGCACACTTAGCTTCCATACTGCTGAAGTGTCAGCTCCAGGCTTCTCTGGGAACGTGGCACCTTGACACAAGCCAAGCTGCATGTGTTGTTTACCTGCTGTGCCCAGCAGACATGCCTCCTGGATGCCTCTGGCTGCCAAGCCAGCATGCTGCAGGCAGCACACGGGACCGCAGAGCAGCGCAGGCAAACCTTGCTCGCAGCCACACGAGGTCCTGTCTCTACAAGCACTGTTCTGGAGGAGCTCTGCTTTTGGCAACACAAGTTCAGAATTCAGTCTCCACAAAATAACGATCGAGAGCTTACTGATGTTTTTTACCTTACCCTTGTTCAGTTGGCTAACAACTACCTCTGCCTTACTCACCTCCTCCTGATGGATGGGTCACTACTCACTGTACCCTTCAGGGAAACTGTGGCACAGTGTATGCAATGTTAACCTTAACTTTAATTTGGGGTGCCCAACTTCCAAGGGCCCTGGCCGAGACACCTGAAGGACCCAGGCACCTTCATTTTTCACTGACCTCAAGCTGGACCTCACATACCTCAATTTGGCTGGGATACAACATGGTCACAGAAACACAAGGAGAGAGATAAGCTGTGGACAGACACAATTCTTGTTCCCTTCCCAAAAAGCAAAGAAGAGATGCCGAGATACCTTGAACAATTGGCGACCTCAATCCTGGCCCCTTCACAGCCACGACCTCCGCAGCGAGGACGAGGGCTGTCACACGAACGTGACCTACACATACAGGAGCCCGTGCTGTCCCCATCCGAATGCTCACACGGTTGCCATGGGGACCAAGGCCCCAGTCTTCCATTTGTTGTCAGGTTTTTCACCTAGTTTAAAAAAAAAAAAAAAAAGGTCATTAATAGCAAGTTTACATTTCTGGAGACAGCCCCACAATAGAAATGCCAAACAAAGCTGCCGGGGGGATTAAGATGCAGCTTAGATGGGAGCTGTCTGTGCTTGTGAGCGGGATTCAAAACAGAGGGTTGTTTTCAGGCCGTGCCGTGTCGGTGTTTACCTCTGAATTCCACCCCACATACCGAACGTGTGCGCGCAGGCAGCCGAGCCTGCCCCGCCAGCGCAGCGCCCGGCCGCAGGCCTCGCATGTCCCACACAGCGCAGCTGCAGCCTCCCCAGCGAGGTGACAGCCAGCCGTGGCTGTCCCCTCTGCTACGGAGTGTTTGGGCCTGGTCCTGCCCGTTATTTACCGAGACAGTGTTTGTATAACCACAGTGACCAGAGCAGGCTGAGGCCTCCCTGAGTTTGGCCCTGTCCAAACGCACCATAAGAATGGCCTCCGTTTTCCAACAGAGCTGTAGCCTACATGGCTGAGCTGGGTGAAGGGCAGAAGGTGAAGGAGATGGTGGGGGCTAAAATTAATGCTTAGGATCATGCACTAGGCTAAAGAGCAAGGATTCATCTCCAGGCAATTTACAGGCCAGACCACACTGATGTTTGTTTCCTCTGCACCTTGTTTCGTGCCTGCTCAGTGCCCCAGAGCCTGGGGCTTGAGCTCCCTCTGCACTACACTGAAGTGAAAATGCAGTAGTCCTGTGAGAAAAACAACTGTTCCTGCCCAAGACTGGGGATGACCTTCTAAGAGATACGGTGTCAGAGCCTGCTCCCATGTCTTATTTTAACCAGAGCTGCTCAGTGAGCCCCAAGATGTGGGCTAAAGGATTGCTGCTGGCAGCCAAGGCTGACTTGAGAAAAGCAGAGCTGCCTGCTGCTCTCTGGATCACTCCCAGGCCACTGCTGCCTTCTCGTGCCCACCACTGCTGCTGGAACGAGCTCTGACAGCAAAATTCAGCAACTCCAAAATTCAGCAACTCCAGGACCATGCCTGGGAGCCTGCTCTGACACCTCTGCCCCAGGCTCTCCTTGTTCCTGCCCAGGTACAGGCGCAGCTCAGTCCCCTACCATCTGGGAACTGCTGCATTTATATCCCGTGTCAGACAATGCATTTCCACACTGTGGTAACAACCCCAGGGCTACTACAGCCCCCCTCTCCCAGTCATACAGGTGCTGTCTTGATGTGTAGGGATGTAACATCACAGACCACTTGGGCAAAGCAGAGTAGAGAACTCTTTCTTGGTTTCTCTGAAGCCCCAACACACGCCAGGTAGCACAAGAAATTTGGCCACAACAAGCAGTTAATGCAATGCTGAAGGTGTTACAACCACGATACCCTATAGCTACAGGGAGCCCAAAGTATCGTAGTAGGCAGCCAGCAGTAGGAAGGTTGAAAGTGCTGGGCAACATCCAAGGTCTGCAGCTCGAGAGTGACCCCGATGCTACTCCTTGAGGAGCTGAGGGTTACCTTGGTTTCCTTCCCATGCCACTTACCTCTCCTTCATCTTTTCTACTTTGTGACTGGCTTTCTCCTTGCTACAGTGCAGTGTCATGATTCACCCTCCCCCAGCAGCTCCCTCCATCCTCCCCAGCCCATGTCCCAAAGCGCAGGGCCCCACAGGTGGGACAGCACCAAAGGCAGCTGCCTGCGCCTGGCTCATCCCCATGGGGTCACTCCTGGGGTGGTGGGATGCTCAACAGCTTTGGTAAACCCGTTGGCAAAGGCAATGCTGGGCTTGGCCTTGATGCTGCACGCAATGAAGAGCAAAGAAAAGAGGAGGCTGGGGCCCTGGCGAACAGCCCTGACCCCAAATCTGAGCCAGCTACCGCTGACAAGCCCCACTGTGCCATGCTTGGCTGAGCTCTGCAGCCAGCAGGATCAATCCCTTGGGCTGCCCGGGGGGGGAATCACTTCTCCTGCTTTCCACACAAGGAAACCAAGGCACAGAGAGGCCGCGAGCCTGCTCAGGGTCCACAAGTGAGCCAACTGCGGGCAAGGGAGCAGCGCTTTCCAACACTCATTGTCTTAAACACTTTGCTCTGGGCTCCTCTGAGCCTGGCACTACATTAAACACTCATGATGAACCTCTGGTGGGCCATCATTTTCCCCTCTCACCCATCTACAGCAACATAAAAAATACACAGCAGTGACCTAGAAGTAATTTAGATCTGTTACTGTGCTTGTCAGGCAGCAGTTGGGGGGGTTTCAAGCATCTGTTGCAAACCTTTGTTTGCAGTAGATTATCATGTCGTCATAAAAATTTGCTCTGGGCTGCAGGTTACAAAGCAAAATACCCAGAGAAAAGAACATTGAGTTTTGTTGTTGTTTTTTGAATTTGTTGTTTTAAACATGCATGCAGTCAAAAATCAATACTGTTTGGTTGCTAAAAGTCAGGGAGAAAAAAAAAAATCAAAAGAACTACTTGAAGATATTTAATACTAGATTTTTATCTCCTCTTTTCTCCTGCCTTACAAAAGTCATAATCCAAATATTGGATCATTTCTGTTCATTTTTGAGCCAGAAAGCCTTGCTGATTCCAGCAGGGAGTTCTGTTCAGAAATCAATGGTATGATATGGCCCGTGGCTTCAATTAAAAAAAAAAAAAAAAAGCTGACAAATAATTATTGGCTCATAAGTGATACTGGGAAGCAACCCAAAAATTAAACAAATAAGCAGCCATAGCTGAAATGTTGAGATTTATAAACATGTCACGTTGAGAGTGTGGGAAGTTTTTTTTTACTTATGAAATTACATATGGATTATTATTCCATCTTTAAATTCATAACAATATCTTCAAAAGAGCAAACTTAGGCAGTGGGATAAAAACTCATCTGCATTGATCTTTTTCAGGAATATCTTTACAAGGTAAATCCTTTGTAGCCAACACAGTGTCCATCACACAGTGAGGACATCTTTAAAAACATCCACAATCAAATGCCCGTCTGTAATCTGACATTACTACTAATTCCAGAGTTCTTGTCCTTAGTAAACTGATATATTCCTACCAAAGGTGTCACCATTTTGTTTCTTCCCTGTACCATCTACAGGCTCAATTGCAGGATCTAAAAATTCGGACTGACCGCTCCTACCTCCTGCTGCCAGGATATTTTTAATGTTTATTCTGATATTACTGATAAGGCTGGAAGCATTCCTTGTCCTTTTGTTATTTCTGTGCCTCCTCTTAGGTTTCACATGTCAACTGCTTGTAACTTTGTCAAGCTTTGATTATTTCAGCTGGAAGTTTCCATCTTGGCTGTTTGATAGAAGCTGAAAGTTCTTACAAATTTTCAAGTCAAAATATTTCAATAATTTCTAAAACCAAATGTAGAAGGAAAGAGCGTTTGTCCATAAGTAGCAACATT
The DNA here is from genome assembly GCF_009819795.1 of Aythya fuligula. Lineage (NCBI taxonomy): Eukaryota > Metazoa > Chordata > Aves > Anseriformes > Anatidae > Aythya > Aythya fuligula. The sequence continues at coordinate 24,979,162 of NC_045564.1, read as the reverse complement.
TTCTTAGAAACAAGCTAGTGTTCAGAGCAAGGAACTGAACTTTATGTCATTGGAACACCTTTTTGCGATTTCCATGAAAAGCCACTCAAATTTGTCTTGGGTATAAAATTCTTGGGAGGTGGGGAGGAAAACTGCCAGTTTTCAGAGACTCATGGGTTTGATTTCAGCATGTGTAGTCCCCTCTGTGCACTGGGCAGGCTCCAGTGTGGGCTAGAGTAGGGTTATCCTGAGTAGTACAGCTGAGTGGCAGCCACACACGGACTGAGAGGGGCTGACTACACAAGTCTGTTACTCACCCCAAAAAATAATTGGGGGATCTAATGAGCAAGAAATTAGGGTAACATGGAGCAGATGCCAGAGGACTGAGATAGAGGTTTGCTGGATACACAAAGATGGGACTACGATGAAAAACCCATGAGTTAGAGCATGATTTGGGTCAGTCTAAGGAAGACTGGACACCTAATCGGCATTACTCAGTTTCTGAGTTGCAGACCACCATCAGCAGTGATACCATGAACTCAGTTACTAGAGTGTGTGAGCCAAATCTAAACCTCCTTTCCTGCTGATGGTTCATGTTGGCATCAGTAAGATATAAAGTAGGATACAGTGATTGTGTTTTTTTGTTTTTTTTTTCTTTCTGCTAATTATATATTAACCATTGCACAATGGTTGATTAACCAGTGCACAATATGTTAAAACACCGTATGATTAACTCTGTATCTAAGGTCCCTTAATATTAGATCTGGGTAGTGGGAATCTGTGGTGCAATGTGATGTTGTACAAAGATGTGCAGAGCAGCTCTGAACAAGCATGTTTGCATAAGATCAGCAGTCAAGTTGTGTTAGTGTTGTGGTTGACTCACAAATGCCTGGCTCTTGTACGATATAATTCAATAATATGCCAGTTCTGGCTTTAAAAGTTCGTGTGTGCCACTCTCTTCGCTGTGCCAGGACATCTGTTTGTGGGCTAGGCTACAGAAGAACTCCTGAAATTATGTGAGTTAGGAAAAGTTTATTTGGGAGGAGTACTTTTAATCTACACCATGTCACACTGGAGTGTGATCTCACATACCGCTGTACCAGCACAGCTGAGTGCCTGGTGCCTGGCCCAGAAAAGTGGGGTGTGAAAAGCCAGGACTTCTTAAGATGGTAACGCATCAAACTGAAGTCCCAGCATGGGCATTTGTCACCAGTGACAACTGCCATTGGGTCACTGCATTCCTCTGCCTTTCCAGTGTGGAACATGCTGCCCTAGACTTGCCTCTGCTGACCAGGATCTTTATCCTGCACCGAACACGAAGAACATACTTGTACGTTGCTGATGGAGGTGCTTAAATGAGCCATCCCATCCCATCCCAGGGGTGAACTCATTCCAGCAAGGGGCAGAGGAGAAAGAAAAAGGAAGCACTTGCATGTGGCTTTTAATGGGCTTGGCAGCCCATCAGTCGAAGAGCTGATGGGCTGATGTATGCAGCAGAATGACAGCACCTAAATGGAAAACAATCTACAAGAAAAATGTTAAAAGAACGTAAAACTAGCACCCCAAGAACAGCCGTGGCTGTATATTCTGTGCTGGATTTTTATGACCTTGAAACAATGATCTGGAGTAGCCTGTTCCCTAGTGTGCATCACAGCAGACATGTTCAAACTAGAGGATTAACACCTCACACACCTATCAACAGACACAGGCATTAAGCAGGACGAGATAACAGCATGGGCAATCAAGAAGCACTGCATCCCAGTTCAACACAGGAGGGTTATAAACACACAAGCATCTGAATCCAGCAGTGAAAAACTTAAGCCTGCCAAGCTGAGGATGGATTGAAGTAATGACTAATATTTCCTGGGAAAATATGAGGAGCAAGGAAGATAAGGGGAATAAACATCACAGTACCTCCAGATATAAATAGCATACTGAAGATATAGCCCATCCTGCCCCCTCTTTCTGTCTACCAGACTTATCAGTATTAACATGCTAATTGTCATTAGATAAAGCAGATAGACATTAATGAGAATTTCTCCTCCCCTCCATCCCTACAACTTATTAAATAAGACTGGTTTTCCTTCCCAACCACCTCCCAGGTATGGTTCACGCAGCAGGAATTAAATTTGGCCAGATGGCTTCGGGGGATCACAGCCAGGAACTGGATGTTGAAGTCAGAGAAAAGGGGGTGGGCGGATGGGAAGGGAGCTGGTGAGCCAACTCAAACTAATTCAAGCAGACACTTTCTTTTAACTGCTGCCTCTCATGGAGACCATGAATATCAGAGAGGTTTGGTCTTTGGCCTGTTGAATTGAGGTGAGAGCTGAACTCTTTCTCATATTCTCTCTCTTATACAGACTCCCCCCTTCCCTCATATTCTCTAATAGATATGCATCTTTTTGTTCCCCCGCAAACCACCCATGCATGCCATGTTTCCCTGCTGCTCCCTAGGTGCCTCTTCCTGCCAGCACAACATTTCTCCACCAGAGTCACCCCCTGGGCTGTGCTCAGGGATCCAAGAGGAAAACGAACTGAATGCTGCTCGAGGACACCGTACGTCACCGACTCTGATCTCCCCATCCTGCAGGGAAGCCCATAAGGTGGTGCAGACAGTGGGGCAGCCCTGAGACACCTCAGGTTTCATCTGGGGTTTATGTGGTTCTCAGCAGGAACCCAACAACATGATCCACCCTTCTCCACCTAGCAAGAATAGGCACGAAGGGGCCTGAAAGCTTGCTTTGGGATCCCTCTTTTAGGGCAAATACATTTTGGGGGTCGTTGTGCTCTCAACAAGTGAGTGTGCACAGATATTAGAGGAAGTACCTGCCACTAGGCTCTGAATGCTTTTTTACCAGCCAGTCCTCATCAGGCTGACACACGCTCACTTGCAATATTCCTTTTACACATAAGCACACACTCACATGTTGGTACGTATATAAAATATTTCCACTTACTGGGCACTCAGTAATATTTTGAGTCCACAGGCTCATGTTGGAGCTGTCCTCAATGGTGGTGCATCGCTTCTGCTTGTTATCCCAGCCGCAGTAGGGGTCTCTGGCTCCTAGGCATTCCCTGCATGTGCAAAGAGAAAAGATTAAAGCTCTTTGAGGCTGTCTAGCTCTAAAGACACATATTCAAGCATAGTGCTTGTATATGACAGCTGTCAACTGTACCAAGGCTCAGCAGAAGAAACAATTTCTTCTAAGCAGAGGTTTACCTGCTTGGAAGGAGAGAACGGCTGAACAGAAGGGTGATAGGACACAAAGCAAATATCACTCATAGAAACTGTAGATTAAAAATCAGTTCACTTCTTTCCAAGGCCTAGGGAAAGAAAATGACTTTACAAATTTTAGTCAAAGAACACTTGTCATTGAGATATCTTTGTGCCCCCATGTAATCACTCAGCAGGCCAAATCTCACACAAAGCAACCTCTGTGAGTATGTTTTCTGACACTATGTCCATCCAAAAGGGTTAGACAAGCAGAATTAGCCAATGGACCAGTAATAAAGGCTTTCTATTAGTCCTGGTCTTTCCTGGAACAATGGCTTCATTTATAATCCCAACATCAAGATGTCAGTTTGGAAAAGTCACAGCAGAACATTATTTCTAAGCTTTTGGCTGCTTTGAACACTGCTGTATTCATTTTCCTCCTGAATCCATATTTACAGGCTAAGTGTGTGTTCCCAACATGTGAGCCGCTAAAGAAAAATAACTAGGGTTCCTACTGCCACTGAACAGAGAAGGTCAGTCACTGAATTAGTCTGTACCAATAAAATCCAGCTATATTGGTTGTTCCCATGAGTTGCTTTCAAATCGTTAATTTTCCTTAAGAAAAAACAACAGTACCAGCCACACCATGCCTGTGTTGGTGAAAGACAAAGAGAGGACTAAACCCAAAAGGATTTGCAACACTATTTTTTATTCCAATAATCCATTCTCTTCTATCACACAAAAGGGCCACCAGGATCTTTCCAGAAGTCCCAAATGATTTGAAAACTGCCAATTAGGCAGCAGCAAGGGACCAAGGGGAAAAATTCAGTTCAAGAAGCTAAACGGGAGAGTAATAAAATTTATTCTAAGGGTTGGTATCAGTATGATAAATGAAACATCAAAAAAAAAAAAAAGAATCAAATGCAATGAGATGTGAACGGCTCCCTCCCAGAAATCTTTGAAATCCTATTAGTCTGTAATCAGCCACAAATGAAAAAGCATGTCCCTTAAGCACAGCTGAAAATGCTCCATCAGCCTGCACTGACTCCAGAGCCATTTGCCCCAAAGCAAACCCTTGATTGTTTTGATGTCTGGTACCCATTGCTTTATATATATATATATACACACACGTATATATACATGTGTATATATTTATATTTTAATTACAAGTTCTCAGTTTGCTCCTACATTGCAGAAAGACATTTCCTCTACTAAAGGTTTCACACAGTGAGCTGTAAGGAGCATAACTTTATCTTTCATGCTTTAAGAAGGTAGTTACAAGGACTGTCTACTACATTTTTCCTTCAACTGCTTAAAAACACCCAAGGAAAAGGCAAAGATGATTTTGTCCCAGCCCCAGGCAACAGAACATCAAATATTTGCTTAGAAAAGACTCCGTATCCCCAGTCCAAGGACGCAGAAGGGACATGGGCTGTTTTGTTGATTACTCTGGTGAGGCACACTGGTCCTACTGGCATCCCACACTGCCCCCATCCACGCCGTGGGGCTGCCTCCACGCACAGAGCTGCCCCCGCCATGCAGCAGCCCCTCGGCAAGGTCGGCACCGAGTCAGTGACTGAGCAGCCACAGGGGCATCTGCCCACCCTCTAGGTACCAGCACTTCAGGAGGGAGCTGTGCGGCTCCTAGAGAGAAGAATAACAATGAGAAAAGTGATGGGGAAAAAATAAGGAAAGAAGAAAGCCTGGGCTTTTAGTTACAGAGGCTTTTGGTCACGCTTTCAGACCCTGACACCGAGTACACGCTATTGTTTCCAACTGCATGAGGCCATTTTGCTGGGCGCCCAGCGAGCAGAGAGAGGTCATTGTAATTCATAACAGGGAAGGCTGTTGTGAGCATCACCCTATTATGATACACATTTTCTCTGAATTTAATTTATAGGAAAACATGTGCTGCATAAATTCAGGAAATAATCTCCATATGTTCTGTGCTGCAGCCCTCAGCCGCTCTGCAGGCTGCAATATATCCCGGTTAGGCACTGACCACTTTGCCGGGGCTATTTGTAATGTCTGTCATGCAGCTAATGTGCTGCTCCCGGCTGCGAGCAGCGGGCTGCAGGTCCCTGATGGAGCACTGGGGAGGCTCAGCCCGCCTGCCCCAGCCACCAGCACTGGGCCCCAGCTGATGGGCACAGGCGAGGGAGCTGCAGAGCCACTGGAAGTCTGCAATGCCCGGCTCTGGCCAAAGCCTGGCCCTGGGAGCAGGGAGCTCCAGCCGCCTCCGCTCCCTGGATGCTGGGTGTAATGGATCCTTCCCCTGCTGCTGCTGCCATCCAGGCAGAGCCTGGGCTCTGCTGAGTTGTCAAAACGTGCACTCTGTAATTTAACAACCATCAAAGACCGGGACTTCTCTCCATCTGACGGCAGGCCCTCAAAACCATTTGAAATCTAAAAACAAAATAGCTATGCTGTCTGCCTCCCTTCAGGATTCAGAGCCCACTCATCTGCCTCAACTCTGGCAAGAAACCTATTATATCAACTGACAGCAGTACACTTAGGGGTGAGGAGGAATGTTATTTACTTACACACAATTTGCTCCATTTTTTTCCTTTTGTAAGCAGGAAAAGCATCACAATGTGCATTACTTTAAGAGAACATTTCTGGCAAGTACTTTAAGTGAACACTTCAAAACCCACCCTAATTTATATCTTTACAATATCTTTAGAATATATGTCCCTATTTATGTCATTAAGTGATAAAACCACACCAGCGAGCACACACCAAAAGGCATACATATGTATGCATGCACACACAGACCAAAGTGCTTCACAAATGCGTTGTCATTCTTAGTAAATCAGGCACTGTGGCGTGGAAAATAGAAAGATATCAAGGTATTTCCCTATGTGCAGAACACAAAATAAATTGAAATGTTTATGTGTAAATACCATTTCATGTTATGATACTGCCAAAAGGTCTCACACAGGCCTGGGGACCCAAAGTCACGCAGGGCGCTATGTAAATACCTAGAAATAAGATACAAAGGAGTTACCAGGCTGTAATGAAATTCTGATGTTTCAAAGTCCATGGGACTTGAGCCATTGGCTCACTGGGGCCAGAATTTCATACCATACATAGAGCCTTCAGCAGTGAAATCTGCATCAAGGTTATCTCAGTGGCAGGCTAGGAATACCCCTGGGAACTAATGACACGGTATCATTTCCCTTCATAATTCACACAGGTAGAGGGAACCCATTATCCCAAAAGACTACCCGAGCGTGGCAGGTTAACACTGGCTATATTAATGCTAATGACTTAGTTAATGAAATCCCACAAAGTAGGATGTTTGTGGAAGGGAGATGGTGATGATACCACACGGTCCGTGCCCCCAGTTCCCCTCTGGCCATCTAGTCACTGTAGTGCATTCAGTGAGGACCCGGGAGAATACCTCTTGACGGATATCTAAGAGGTTGGATTTATTATGACAGAGCATTACTACCACTAGCGATTCACTTTAATTCATTGCCTTGCAATAAATGTCTCATCTGAGGCATAATGGCATACACTGAAAACACTCAATTGAAAAACAATTCCATTTGTATCTCCTATTCAAGCTATTTTTTCTCCGGTTCCTTATTCTCACTTACTAAGGACATTTGCATGAAAATAAGATCTTACTCATAAGAGCTCACCTGCTGCCTGCTGTTTGGGAGCTGTAAGCCTCCCTGGTGTTGGCTATTGCAATCATTTTTACCGCAGTCACCGGGGATAACACAAAGGATTATCACCGTGCAAGTGGGGCAAGAAAGCACGGTGCTCTGAAGTCAATGGAAACTCTTAGCTATGGCTCAAAAGAGTTTTTACGGGGCCTCTCAAGCCTGGCTGTGCTGAGCCTTCACTAATAGCATTTGCTGCAAAAAGGCTTCTGCTGCTGAGACTCTGATCCTGCCCAACATCTCCTCAAGAAGAGTCACAGCTTCATGAAGGAAGGGAGAAGCACATTTTTGCTTCCCTGTGCCCCAAGGGCTACTTGGAGACATGTAAGGCATGAGGCCATGTCAATATCTCCATCAGTATTCCCATTCCTTAGAGGAACAAGCAAAGGGAACAGGGAAGAGAAGATGAAGGGGACCCAAAAGCAGAGGTAGGAAACTGGGAGGCACTTGAGAGGCAGAGGCTCTTCGTGTGTGGCTGTGGGGTGGGCCCAGTACCTTGGTGGCAAACCTCATCCTCCTAAAACAGGAATGGGTCATGGATAAAACAGAGGTCCTCCTAGCGCCATCCCAGGGGGTCTCTGAAGGTTCCTTCCTCTCACACATCCCTGCTGAGACCCTGTCTTGGGTCCTAATCCCAACTCTGCTCCCCACTCCAGGCATGCGACATTGCTGCAGCTTCTTCGGGAAGTGCTGCTCAGCACCCTGTAAGGAGGTGCACTGCCAGACAAGGAGGTCTCTGCTCAGATCACTGTGGGAGCTGCTCACCTACACAACCAAAACCAGGCATCACCAGATTTCATCTTTTTTTTTCCTTTTTTTTTTTCTTCTTTCTTTTAAAGTGGGCTAGATGTGTCCAAAGAAACAATAATGACGGATCATTGAGCACATGCACTGCAAAGCAACAGCAGCCTTCTGATAAGCTAAATAACAGAAGGATTTGGAAACTTTTTTTGTAATAGCCTGGAAGACATCTTCTTTCAAAATCTTCATTAAAACTTAAATGTCTGTAGTTCAAAAGTTTCTGATTCCCTCTTCAATTTGCTCTGGGTCTAGATAACTTCCTCTTTTGGTTGTTTTACCCTGAGAGCTAAAAAGCTTTAGACTGTGTAATAAATGGATCATCAAATCAATAGAACCAGACCCAAGAGATTAGTCTTCAGCAGACCAAAGGAAAGGATTACTAAAGCTTCTTCCCACTCTTACACACAAACATGCCATTTGGTACCAACAGCCAAGGAGTTGTCACCCGGAGCACTCGCACTACAGGACTGTGCTTTTCTCATCTGCCAGGATGCACATACCCTCCCACTTTTGTTCCCTCTCTCTGTATTTACCTCTTTCTCACTACTTTTTGATGACTAAGAGCAATTAGGAATGAAGTGACAGGACGTCATGAGCTGCAGAGGCAGTCTGTAGACCCAGAGACTGAGAAGCTCCCGTCCCAAACTGTAATTTTCTAACAAAACCCTACCATCATGCCACGAGAGGGTTCTGCATCTTTGCTGATGATTTTTGGAACCAGCGGTGAACATCATAATTGCCAGGGTGATACAACAGCTGTCATTTTGCACCTAGACCTTTGAAATCCCATGGGCATCACCAGTTAGTTGATTAGAGGCACAGAGATAGTAGTGCTACAAACTGAATAATGCAGTGTAAACATTTATAGGCTTGATCCTGCAAAGCACTGAGCAAACTATGCTCGTCCATGCTCAGCACCTCAGGAGCATGATCAGCATGCGCTCACCTTGCTCTTTTGGGGGATTAAGATCCCACAATTCCACATTGGTTTGCTCCACTCTTTGAGCAGGTAGCTCTGAGGGAAGAGCACCCTGCAAGCAATACGGGGGTTTTAGCTCTGTCACTTAGTTGCGAGCATGAGGCTGTTTGGCAGACAGGCATTTGCTGACAAGGTTAGCTTACTGTCCCATTGCTATCAACCTGCGGAGGGGCTGAACGATGGAAATAATCATATTAGCTTCCAGCCAACCAAATCATAATTACTGACAGCCTCAATAGCCCATGCAAGGGAGAGTGGACTTCTGTCTTCCCTAAAGCCAGATGGCATGAAAAGAGAGGAATAAGAATCAAAAGGATGTTCGTGGCTTAAGAAAATAAGATTAGAAAGGGAAAAAAGCACCAGACCTTCAAACAATCCCCCTAATTTTGACACCTTTAAAAATTCAAACTGCAGAGATGAGCTAGTGATCTGTGCAAATCCATTATCTTTCCCCACTGAGAAGAGAAGCCAAGTGGAACTGAGCTGCTTTAGTCAGGCGCTGGTCAAGCAGCAGCTTCATTTCTCAGCTGGTGAACGCAACATACTCTGTGCCAGCTGCTACTGCTCTTTGCTCAAGACTTCTAGCCACAGACATAAGCCATTATTTGCAGAACGGGGCGCTGCTCAGGAAAAACATAGGTACCACCCCTGCAAGGGCTTCTGTTGATGTTCCTCTAAAGAGCGAAGGCTCGGTATTTTGCCATTTGATACCGGACACTTTGGTGTTTGATACTGGACACAGAGAATCTGGAGCGTCCGTGTGCTGTATGTGTATGCAATTTATCACCCACACATGCTTAGCATCGGTGCCTGGTGCTCTGCACATGATTTGTTTGAATGCAGAGATTAAAGCCATGGTGTAAACCAACCTCTAGAACTGAGGTGCATTTATGAGCCAAGCACATGTAGCTTATTTGAAAGGAAAAATGCACAGACATAGGATTTTCATAGGCAGTTTCATTTCATTTTCCTTTCCATGTCAGGGACCTTGACTTGCTAGTTTCCACCTCCTGCCTCACTGTTTTCAATATCTCTTTAATCGATTGCAGTTTATAGATTATGGCCTCGTACAGTTTACACAACAAACTGTTCAATTTCTTGCTTTCTGACATCCCATTCCATCATCTTTTAGCAACAGTGACTTCTTTATTGGTTAGGTGTTTATTTTTATTTTTAAAGCTGTGAAATAAAACAACATTGCACTTATTCAAATATGAAGATTAATGTCATCCCAAGAAAAATTCTGATTAAATCTGGATTTATGTTTACATCAGTAAAACAGGTTATTAAAAAAAATGAATAAGCATTGCTCCATAAACACTATCTGAAAGACACTCTTGTCACTGTGCCAAACAAAACTGACCTCTAACAAAAACAGAAGTACAGAGGGCCACTGATGACCAGCGATGGGATCAGTCATCCACAAGAAGACTCGGCTACTATTAAAGTCCTAATGAAAGGAATAGCCAGAAGGAATTCCTGAATGCGGGGCATGTTTGTCTGGATTGTGAAGCACAGCCATTTCCTAGCCTCAGCAGGCTTTGGAGCCTTAAGAAAACATGCCCCTCAGGGCTGCCATATGGCAGAAAGCAGAGCGGAGCAGACATCCTTTGGAAAGGCAGCTTGGGCAAATCAGTGCACTGAAGTGTTATTCCCTCTCTCTGCCCTGTGTCAGTCAGTGTCTGAAGGCAGCTGTCATGCTAAGATGTGCTCTGCTCCTGCGTTTCTGCTTTGTGGTTGCAGATCTGGGTGAACATGGCAAATTCCTCTACTCTGGCGCTGTAGGTGGATCCGGGAAGAAGGGTGCTTTAGATGAGCAAATCTCCTGTTAAGGGGACGGACAGGTGCTTTATGTAGCCTCTAGAAGATGCTGATGATTTAAGGACATAAGTAATGCTAAAATGGCAACTTAGGAAGGGAAAGAAAACTGCAAAGGCAGAAAACTTAGAAAGAAATTTAAGTGATAATAGAAGTCTACAGTTATCACCCAGGCTGCAAAAAATAATCCATATTCAAGCAGCTCCTTTGTGAAAGTTGGATTTTGTTAAGCTCTGGGTAATTATTTTCTGCTCAACAAGATATAGATTCGACAGACTCTTTGTATGTTAATGTATGTTAGAAAAGACAAATAAATATTAGACTACCTACTGCAACTCTGAGGATCTAACATCCCTTCGCTAATGCTGGGCTATTTCAACACCGTGTAAGGGGCAAAATGGCCCTGCCAATGTAGTCTCCATCGTTTTTTCCCATGTAGCTACAAAAACGCCACCAAACAACATCAACTCCACTTTTTAGCAAGAGACAGCATTGCTTAATTACATGGATATTCTCGAAATCCAGCCCTACCCACGTGCAGACTGGAGTGTTCCCACAGATCTATAGCATTTTGGTGTTCTGACATGTAAAAGACACCCGACAAGTACAACGATATGTTTTTCTACCACCCATACATATTTTATGCACTTACAGGTATTTATATTTTATACTTAAAACAGCAGCAACAACAAATTTGCTCTAGGTCCAGATTGTCCTCCCCAAAGAGGTAAAACAGCACATCTCCTAATAAAAAGTTGATGACGCCTCTGTAGCGATACGGTCAACTGGCAGGAACACCGGACTTCTGTAACACCTCTGTGTTTTACACCGTAAATGCAGGCTGGAAGCTTGAGACACGAAAGCAAAGCAGCCATGGCAGGCAGTAGACATCAGGAGCTATGCTGCTGAATATGACCACTGCCTAGAATACAAATCTCATGACCTAATAGTAGCAAATTGCAAGAATTGACAGAAGCAATGGATATCTGCCCTGGGGCTTGCTGGAAGCTTCAGTTATTAATCTTGTTTGTATAACAGTAGCATCAATGTCATCTTAACATTATGTATTCCAAGAAAACTACCTGTTTTGCTGTCAGTCGCCGCTGTGTTGAAACTAATTTCACACAGCCCACCTAGCAGGTATCAGATGGTAATGACTTTTAGACATCATTGATCTGAGTTGGCCTCAAGCCAGTCTGCTAGAGGTCCTGCATAGGATCCATATTCTAAACCGCTCCTGATTTTGTGAGCAAATCACCTGGGCACTATGCTTGAAAAATAAGGAGCAAACAAAAGCCCTCAGCACATTCAACCTCCCTGCTTTTCCCTCCCTCTCAGCAACTCCAAATCAAACCCCAACAAATCTGCAACCTAGTCGTGACAGTAAAGAGGCAGAAGCCCTGAAATTATCTGACTTTACCTGGCAATTTCTGAAGTGACCTTCATCTGTTTCAGCAGTTGAACAGCCCCAGACTCCTGCTATTGCTTGGTTTTCTTTCTACCACAGTACCATTCATTCAGGGCCATTTGCATCGTTCAGAGCTAAAAGTGAGAGCCCAGAAATTATGCAGACAGCTTAAAATGAATGTAAAGCTTACTGTTGGGTTGTGTATCTAATACGAATGGGAAAAACTGTAATAATTCATTTGGTTCTGAGCAGGGCCCTTCCACTCCTTAATTCTGTGCCCTCTCCTTCTCAGTAATGCGAGCACCAGCGATCTCAGCACAGGCTTATTCCTCAAACAGCCTGGTGCTGGTTTCCCTCCCGGCACCACACTGCATTTCCCTCCTCACTGCGATTTGTGATTCCCTCGTACTTAAATGCCATCTACAAAGTATGCTATTTTCTTCTTCCATGCCATTAAAGATAATGTCAAGTAAGATGAAACTGTAAACCAATCTCTCTGGCATCGCACTGGAAACATGCCCCTGCTCGCTGCCTTACTGCTTACCCTTGCCACCTTTTTTCCCAGTTTCAGACACACATGGCCACCTCCCTTTCACAGACTGTTCAAATGAAGCTCTTCAATCACTCTCCTTAGACCTGTGCCATCCCTTCCAAACTTAGAGGTCCAAATCCTGCAAATAGTATGGATGTGCTTAGCTTTACATATATAAGCAGCTACATTAAAGAAAATGGGAGTAATTGCCTGCTACAGCAGATGCAAATGTGTTTTCAGGATAGAGAAAATGGTATAATTTTGCCCTTCTATTTAAAGAACACAAATCCATTTCATCTACCAAACTTTATTCTTTCCAAGAGCTTTAGTGATCATGGTTCTGTATGATGTCTCCGTTCTCTGTCAGTGGGAGTCTTGCTATTTACTTAAATGCAACCAGAATGCCAAACCAGATGTTTAGTGATTTATTCTGATGTATTATTGGATACTGGAGATGACAAAAGCTTGGGGTGAATACTCTCCTGTCTGCCTATGAAGCCTCCCAAAGCATTGCAGAACTATTGGTGGCACAATAATTAGCTAATTTCCTTAACCTTGGAGAGGCCAAATCAGCCAAAGCAGACGGAAATCAGCGATTAAGCTTTATAACAACATTTTCATAGGATCTTACCTTTCCTTCTGCCTCTATTTCTAAAAGGATGTTCAATGTGCTAGATATTTTTTAAAACTTTCCAGGAGATATTTTCAAAACAAAATCTGGGCCAGCCTCAGCTCAGAAGAAGAGGATGGAAGTTCAAGTTCTTTGATTAATAATAAAGCATCAACGTCACCTCAGTGATCTGCTGGTTGCTGGGCTGCACTGAACAACAGTCTTCATTTCCTCCCCTACCACTTTTACCATTTTCTCTCCCATGTTTTTTACCCAATGATCGTTACTTGTTTGTCCTTGGAGGAACTATCGTCACTCTGATGAACAGGTCAGGATTTCCAGCCCATATTCAATTCACTCTTTCCCTGAAAGTTGCAAATATTAAGGTCTCTTCCCAGACTGTATTATTCATCCAGTTAAGTTCCCCAATATTTTCACTCCTGAAATCTGGTACTTTTGAAAGTCTGTTTTTGCAGTCCTAAACTCAAATGCTTCATTCTTTTGTTACAAAGGATTTTGTACCATGCAAGGAGTAAAAAAAGAAGAAAATAGCAACAACAGTAAACACCACAGCAACGCCCCAGGTGATAGCTCAGATCCCTTAAAGGGTGGTATGGAAGTGGTACAAGGACCTTGTTTGGAATTCCTGTTCTGCACTTTGGAAGGCGGGTACAAAAGGGAGAAAGGGCAAAAAACTCTGCCTCATTACTGAGGCTGCTGACCCTTTTCTTCCAAAAAGTCCCTGGAGTCATTTCAAGAGTTACTCACCTACACGTACTTAGTTGTCTGATCACTGTTCCAGAGCTATTTAGAGGTGAGTTCTGTTTCTCACACAGATCTCAAGTCAGCAAATAAGAGTACTTGTCAGCTGAGTCATTTCTGCTAGCTTTGCATTAAGCACCATGGCCAGAGGGGATGCACAACAGAATTTAGGCCAAGTAGGAGGGCAAAAGCTCAGCATAACTCAATGCAAACTCCCTGGAACAGGGTCAAAAAAGCAGGCAGAGTTCAAATGACAGACTGTCACGGTTGCACACAAGAGGATCTGGCACTCCACACGGCCTCAGAAGCAGAAGCATCTCCACTGCCACGAGGTTGACGTAAGGTAAAGCTCACACAACCTGATGGGATACCCACACATGAGCACTGCACGAGAGGGAGAGGACAGACCATCCAAACTGTTCTCAAAACCTCATTGTGCAACCAAACTGCATCCCAAACCTGCAGGTTTCATGCAAACTGGAAGAAGGAAAAGGAAAGAATGAGTATCATCATTAAGTGCATTAAGAGAAATTGTTCAGGACAGAGAACGAGAGAGAGCAGAATATTTATGAGACCCTCTGGTCTCAACCCCAAACACTTTCTTTTGCTCATTTGAATGTGTAATAAAGGAACAGCTACAATATCACTCTGAGGCCAGCCTCGGGGTGCACAGAGGCGCATGGCCCTGATGCTTCAAAGGGACAGTACAAACAGATCACAAAATATTCCCTAAACCGCCAGCTTCATTTTACTACCTGTCTGACTGCAATTCCTAAAATGAATAATCTCATCCTACCCTTTGAAAATACTACTAAACAATTCCTGTAGATAGGCCCCACCTGAAAATAATGTTCCAGATCTGTAGTCCTCACCCCTCCACAATTCAGATCCAGGATTTTGTTCAGATACATTCTAGAGATACGGTGGTGTCAGTGACAAAGCAGCAATGTTGGCTCTCCAAATATCCCTCCCCAAAGCTTGAGGGCAACTTGAGGTAAAAATCCAAGCTCATTTGAAAATTGCAGGGAGGTTAAAAAGATTTCAAAGCCATGCAAAATTGAGCAGCAAGCACAGCCAAGCTACCACCCAGCAAAGCAGCCTTCAAAACACACTGCATGTTCAAAGGGCTTGCAGGTTTTGCTCGCTTTGGACATTTTCCTAATACTCTCCAGCGAGAGCGGGGAACGGCATACTGAAGCACAATAGGAAAACACACACGCAAGCAAGGTCCCTGCAGCCAAGTCCAGCCTGTAAATTTGGGCAGCTGACATTACAGATGTCTTCCTGTTGCCCTGCTGCTAAGACTGGCTGTTCTGAAAAGACAGATTGAGACAGGTCAGTAGGCAAACACAAAGCACTGCTCAGACACCCAGAAATATATTGGGTCAATGAACTACATCAAGACGCGGGGCTGAGCTACTGGTCACCATTTAAGAGATTAAATTGGTGCCGTGTCAATAAAGAAATAGTAAAGGAGATGGCAGAAATCCTTTTCTCTTTCCATCTCTTCCCTTTGCTGCTGCTTTTTCCTCTGCCCGTTCTCTGAGCCTTGGTAACAAGCCCCAAGGTTTAAAG
Source organism: Aythya fuligula (assembly GCF_009819795.1). Classification (NCBI taxonomy): domain Eukaryota; kingdom Metazoa; phylum Chordata; class Aves; order Anseriformes; family Anatidae; genus Aythya; species Aythya fuligula. The sequence goes on along the minus strand of NC_045564.1, from coordinate 24,963,813 downwards.
CAACACAACAGCAACGATTGCTGGACAGGATTGATTCTGGGATCAATTTCCCCTCGATACATGATTGCCTGTTGCAGGCAGAAGGCAGGGGGAAGGCAAGAGCTCTAAGTCAGCAATCGGGAACCCACATCAACCCCCGGGGTGTAAAAGGCTGCAAAGTTTTCCTGATAAGGTGAGGCAGAGCCAAAGAAAATAAACAGTGTTGTGGTATTCCTGCCTGGGAGGCACGAATTCTCCCTCACCTCAAAGCTTCCAGAGCCCCCATCAAAACAATTAGATTATAAAAACTGCTGAAACCAGAGCTTTTCAGGGAGGACAGTCCAGAAGTCACAGCATGACAAAAAAGTAAGCGGGGGGTGTTGTAGGGGTGGGAGCACTTCCTCCCGTGGTGGCTGTATATTGGCACGTATTAAGCATAGACACAACAATAAGCAATAAATCACAGCTCAGGAGAAATGCCAGGTGGAATGCACTGGAGGAAATTAAAACATCCCTCTCGATATAGTTCAACATTGAAAGAAATACAAAGGAGGGCAAGTTGACTTATCACCTGTGTAGCCAGGATGCTAAGGGGAAAAAGGTTTCCAAAATTTGCAGCTGAAAAAATTCAGTTGAATAATTTCCTACAGAAAAAGCTGAGCTTAAAAATTAATAATGATATCACAAACATCTTTTTAAACAGATAAATAAATACCAGCTCTCCTTGGCTTTCCTAAGCTTCCTTTTTTTTTTTTTTCCTCCTTCTTTCAAATGCACAGCCCCTCCACGAGACTCAGCCATGGAGCAAACCTCCACAACCTCCACAAGCACACCAACTGGCCAGCACTGGAATTCAGCAAATTCTGACCTCTCACATTGCCAAATGTATGCAGCCCACCATGCTGTCTGAAGACCACACCTCGTGGTACAGACCAGTGATGGGCTTACACTGCTTACAAGTATGAAACTGGTTGTGCTGGAATCAAGTTTTACCACCAGGTGACGATGCTGTGGCTCTCAGGTCCTAAGTAGATGGTGCTCCTGTGAGGTACCCTCCAACCACTGTTGTTTTTTTTCCCTGCTTGTTCCTTTTTTAGGCAGTTGAGCAAACCTGCACCCATTTGAGCTTTAATGGAACTGTCACAGAGAGTACTTACACAGGCTGAAACTGGGACACGATCTATAAATTACCAGAAAGTTGAACTCGAGATTAGGAAAAGAAAGAAAAGGAAGGACTCATTTCTCTTGAAACTGGATCATATATATGTATACACACATAAATATTCTGAAACTGAAACTCTCCAGGACAGCCTGAAGAGGACAGCTGTTATGTTCTACCTTTTCAAATCTCTGCTTTTAAGGGCTAAGGATGGGATGGTATTTTCCAGCTGTGATTCTCTTACTAAACACTTCGGTGTCAGGCTCTCTGTATAAGCCGCTAAACCTTTACACATTAAACGCTTCTGAGTCTAACTTGCAGTAATGACCAAGTTGCATTTTCCAAAAGGGATAATTAAGAGGTTCAGCAAAAACAGAAAGAGCTAGCATTTTTATATTTAGACAGACATGAATTTGGTACAAGCTGATAGATAAACTCTACTTTTTGAAAATAAAATGATGGTGACATTTTCTGTATCATTTTTTTTTGGCCAGAGAACAGGGACATCTTGCACTAGGCCATGAAAGGAGTCCATTTAGACAGTGCTAGCAAATTCCTTCCTCTTGTCTAGCACAGAGGACATCAGTTTCAGACAAAACTCTCATCAAGAAGAGCAGGGCAAAGGCATGAGAGGAGAGGGAAGAGTGTTTTTAGAGATGTAGACATGCAATTACCCACAGCAAACCCCACTACACTCTCAGGGAGCATATGTCTCAATCAGTTGGTATCACACTGGTTCACCTGCTAAAAAGGGGATATTGTTCAGTTCCAAAAGCCTTCTGCACTCATTTCTGGGTGGAGAACTGCTCTGGAGCCAGTGCTGACAATTAAAAACTTTTTTCCTACTCCCTTTAAAAGGTGCAATCAAGACACAGAATCTATCCAGGTGTAGGCGGTGTCACACTTACTTGAAATGAGCTATTGGGTTCCAAAAGCAATGAGAAGTGGCCATGCAGCCCAGCCCTGCCTCATCAGATGTTTGAGAGGTGATCGCTCAGATAAGCAAGAATAGGCTGGCTGCAACCCAAATTCAGAAACCTGCAGCCCTACAGCCAGCAAAACACATGGAGCTAATAAAATCAACAGTGAAATGTCAAGATAAAAAATAGCAATAATAATAATAATAAAGTAAATACTGCCAGTCCTTCCTTGGTAAAAATACAATTAATTTCTGATTAAAATTAATTAATATTTACAAAAAAAAATATTGCTTATTCTCACTGTGCCTGTCATGAACGTATATATCAGGAGATGCACTTTCAACAGTGTCTTTTGTCTTGTAGTGATGAAAAAAGGCATTCTACACCAAATCAGACTAGAATGCGTTTCCCTGGTGCTTTTCGTTTAAGTTGAAGTGGAATATATCAGAGCTGTAAATTTGCTTACCCTTCTGTTCTGTACATGGAGCATCTCTCCAGAGGAATTTTTAGCACCCCATTATTTAAGCCCACGAAGAGCGACCTGTCGCTGTGCAGGATTTGGAGACTCTTGATTGCTTCCCGTTGTCCGTCAGGAAGGATCTGCATTTCCTCTAAATAACAACTCCTCAGGCTCCTGTTAGTGGTAGAAAGGGCCTTCAAGATGGTGCCATACTCTAGTGGAACAAGAAACAAGGCACGAGTAAATTTTGCAGGCATTGACTTCACGTCACACCTACCTAAAGACTGAAATATTAATGTCATCTTTACACAACTGCTTTAAACCTGGTTCTGTGTCACTTTCAAATTTTAACACACCTTCTGCCCGTGGTACAGAGAGCCCCAGCTACATGCTTACAATCCTCAGCAGTTCTCAGACATTAGAGAAACTATCTGGGACTGCATTTTAATGGCAAACCAGAAGGATATGAACCATCTGAAGAGCAAGTACCTGGAAATATTTCCCAGTTGGAGCGCTGAGGCCAAAATCAGTCAGGTCCTGTTACCAGTGAGCTGTACAGTAAGGTCACCTGAGATAGCAGGGATCATTTCTGGTGCCTCAAAGTCTGTATTTCTTTTGGTTTATGGAGCAGATCGGTGTGATGTGATGCCATGACAAATGACAACAGATGCAGAGGCCCTGCTGGAAATCTCAGAGGCCTCTGTAATGACTGCATGGGTCACGGGTCTAATTGATCCTCTTCCTGGAAGAAGCCAACCTGCCAGCTCGATGAGGGGATGTTATGGCATCAGCAGTGCATACGCAGAAATGTATACGTTTGTGTTCACAGTGCTCTTAACTAAACAATTTAAAGATCCCATAAAGTGTGGGAGATCTATGCTGGGGAAAAGGGGTAACCTCACTGCTTTTCATTAAAACCCCAAAAGACATCTGTCAGTCCCAATGGTTCTTGAACTTCAATCTTTCTATCCAGATAACTTCTGTATTGGTGCCAAAGCTCAGCAATTTACAGCAGTGGAGTTGGCTGCCATGTGAAGATTTTTTTTTCCCAGTTAGCTGAACCTTAAGGGTGAAAAAAGACTGAGGCCAAGCTTGGGTTTGTTTTTTTCTCAGGATTGGATTTTGTGTTCAGGGCTGTCTCTGAGCAGGGCTGTCTCTGCTTAAGCATTTGAACGGGTTAAACATTTCAGGTCCAGAAGAGCTTCATCTTTGGTCACCACTAACCAGGGCAAGAATACAAATGAGTAAGAAGCTGATCTAATGGCAGAAGACCTTTCCACACAAGTGATGCGAGGCAGAAATGATCCCAGTCTCTGGCTCTGAAACTGAGACTCCTCGCCTAAAATATCAAGATATCAAAATAACAGAACCATGTCATATTTCCATGTTAGTACAATCTTCTCATTATAATCAATGCCCAGTGAGGCTCCCACACTGGGAACATTACTAAAAGACATCAAAGATGATCACTTTTGAAGTAAGTGGAGGTAAAAGTTAGATAAATTATGACACAGTCCGGGAAGATGGTAACACGAGAATGAAGCAATGACTCTGCATTCAGATTTGAGATTAAACTAACACTTATGGAGGCAATCCATCTTATTCTAAAGTCAAAGCTTCTGCCATAGAGGATAACAACATTATACCCATGAGGCTGACCATATGCTCTGATTAATCAAACTATTTAATTTAACCTTTATGATTAGAATGGATATGGGCTAAAACAACCATTTGTAACACTTTGTCCTTCCTTAGCATCTTTCATTTATCCAAGAGATCTGTGCCTTTCAGAAGAGGCAGTGTGTCCTCCTCATTAGAGGATGGCAGTAGAAATTAAGAAATCCAAATCACACAATTAATACTATCACCGGCTCGCTGTGCACAAAAGCACACATGCCTCAGCTTCCCCATCTGCATCACATTTGAGTGCATGCTCATTCCTGAAAGCACAGGGACTCGTACCCCAGTAGGCACATGGAAGTGCAAACACAAACAATTAAAACCTCAGGCAAGCCTAGAAGTTAAGTATTATTATTTTGAGATGAGTATATCATAGTGCAGAGAGGCAACTTATGTGCATAAAACCACAGAACATTTTAGCAACCTTTGCTCTTTCCCGCTGTAATGTATTAGGCGGATCAGTCGAAACATGTTTTTATAAAAGGAAGAAAAATGTTATTGTTGTTTTCAAACACACTGTAGATTTATGGCCCATTCACTTGGGACTCTGCTTCAAGTCCTCCATCCTGCTTCTAATTTAGTCAGGCAAGCTAACTTTCATGAAGTTTTGTGCCAAAATGATATTGAATGACTACTGTGTAATGGTGCCATGACCGGGCTCTGAGAGATGCTATGTCTACAAACAAGCGGAGGCAACTTTCTTAAGCTCTGGTGCTCTTACCTGTCCCAATATACATCACGTGGTAGAGAGTATCCTTCCCCTGAACGATATCAACCACCAGTTTGGAAAACCGAATGCTGTCCTGAGTCACATACGGATCTACGGTGACCGGCTGCACCACGTCGTTCATCAGGAAGAGGCGCTGCGCGTCCTGCAGGACTCTCTCTGTCAGGTTCTCGTTAGGGCTGTCATCACTCAGCGTCCCACACTGAACATGGAAGATTGAACTTCAGCACCTGCATTTTTTCCCCACACCAGTAGCCCAAGACCAAACCCTGAAACGCTTCTTTGATTTCAACCAGCCATGCCCTGGTGATTTTTTGAGGAGGCAGGTCTGTGTGAAGGGGCCCAGGACCAGGCCCCTAGCCTGGGTAATGGCTAGCTTGAAGTCCACTAAAAATGCTTCTCCCAACTGCTCCACTGACCATCACTGTGGTGTTTCATTCCCTGGTGATCATCCCCAGCCACTAACCGCCCCCTCCGTGCACACAGCTCTTCTGTCTTCACAGGCCATGGCAGACTGACCTGTGTGAATCCATCCTCCAGCATCAATGGGTGCACGGGGATAGGATTCAACACCCTGTCCATACAGCACAGGGGGGAAGAAGAGAGTTTATTTTCTGTCTTTTAAACACCAGCTCAAGGCCCACCTCTCATAAACTGATCCTCGCAGTTTCAGTAGGAAGAAAAAAAAACAACACACACGCAAATTTTTTTTTCTTTTTGGGTCCAGGTGTTTGGTCTTTCCTTGGAAGGGAAGTTGGTATACTGCAAATTAGGATGTTGATCTACGACATCCCAGCTGCAGTGTACAAATTTCCCATGTGCATGCTCTCAATATGCATCAAAGCAACTCTGCAGTGTGGCTGCCTTTCAGAGGTGCACCATGTGGAGCTTCTCTTACGATGTGCTAAAATGAGCTCATAGGAATTTAGCTCACATTTGCACAGTCGATATGAATCCTAACAGCTGTGTACTAAGTCCTACAATTGTCAAACCTTTAAGAACTCACTTCAGGAACGGACATGTTTGTCACAGTTGTGCACAACTCGGTTTGTCCAAAAATCCACCACCAATGTCTTGGAGCTTGTGGGAATTAATTGAGCAGGGTGATGCTAGTTCACATCATCTATGAACATGGCCATTTGCTTATCAGCTTTAGCGTTTTGAACCAAGTACCCAGACCAAGAAAATATCAGTGTGGGTTGGGTTGGGTGGTGTTTTTTTTTTTTTGACATGTCTTCAGATGAGCTTTAATACCTTTTTATTGCAAAGGTCATTTTCTTTCATTAGTGTCTCATCCCAAATTCATTAGGGTTTTTAATTGCATCTCTTCTCCTGTCTCCTGTACTCTTTCTGGTTTACACTCCTGCCTTGCTTTGGATGCTTTTCTCTCCGCTCTCATTTCTTTCTAGAGCATCACTGAAGGAGGAGTCCCAGTGGCAGGAATGTCATTGTTGGTTTTGTTTTCTATTCTCATCAAGTCACTGATAATCCTTTTGGGCTATTGGCAGCCTGTGTGCTGACACAGCATCCCTCTGGTTTGGTTTTATTTTGTTTTGTTCTAATTTCCTGATTATCTGCACTGCCCTGATCCTCTATATCCTTCAGTATTTCTCCTTCCTCTCCGCAAGAAAAAAAAAAATCTGGCATCCTTCCCTCATCCTCCTTTGTGAACACTAAGGCAAAAAAATTAATTTAATTTTTTTGCAATATCTGCCTCTTTCTGTCACTAAATTACCCTTGTCATCTCCTAAAGGCCCTTCACTGACCTCCTGTTCCTCCTGTACTTGAAAAACATCTTAATCTCTTTTTGCAATCTTCCTTTTGTCTGCCACATACCTCCTTTTCCTTTCCTTATTTTTCCCTGACCCTTTTTTTTCATCTTGCTGCTGCAATCTTTGCACTCCACATTTTATCTGATACTTTTCACTACATGGAAATGCTTTCCAAAGTCCTTTTCTATTCCTCCTGGGTTAGTCCAGCAAGAGACAGAAAGTCTTTGATTCTTGGTTAACCTTAATATTCCCTTTAAATTAAAAAAAAAAAAAAAAAAAAAAAAAAGCTGAAGGGAAAACAAAAAAAGCCCCGGTCATGTTTAGCATGGTTGGGGCTTCAGCAAAGCTTTGTTTCTTGGTTTTGAGTGCATCAAGCTGAGGGGGTGATCAAGAGCCTGAACTTGTCCCACCTTGTAGCTGAAGCCCTCACTCAGGTGCTGTGAGGGAATTCAGGGGGAGAAAGTCAGGTTCCTCAGCAAGAGCACAAGCGTGTCCCTGCCTGCAGCATGGACCTGCCTCCCATCTGCTCCTGCAGTGATCTCAGCTGACTGCAGAGTCCTTTTTGGAAGGTCCCTGACATCACCACTTTGAAGGCAGATGGCATTTGCAGGCAGCCTCAGCACCTTTGCCATTATAAAGCAGAACCAGATTCACACAATCAGGCTGAAAGGATTCACTGTGCAGGAGCAAGGACAGAAAGATGAGTTTGTCTTCCCTAGGGTTCCCCAGGTGGGAAGGGGCTGAGCTCTAAAATGGGCTCACACTTCAGAGGACTCAGGTTGTGTGGGGCTCTCAAATTCATACTTTGTGCTGCAGTGACTGAATTTGGGCATAAAGCAACTATCATGTTCTATACATTTCAAATTGGCGTAAACTCATAACCCTGGAAAACTACTCATTCATAAACCCAAAGATTTTTAAGGCTAGAAGGAATCACTATGTCCATCTGGCCTCTTCCACTACTTACTTCTGCAACATGTCAATAACTTCTGGCTGAGCTACCGTGTCTTGGAAAGACATCCATCTCACACAGAAACACCGGCTGCCTTCAGGGCCCCATTAAGTGATGGAAAATTCATCACATCCTTATGCAGTCACAGTAGTTAATTACCTTTCTTGTTTTAAAATGTCGGTTGTCTCCATTCTAGTTTGACTTTGTCAGCTTCAGCTTACAGTCATTGAATCTGCAAGCTTCGGTGGGGATATGCAGACTTATCCCCTGTGAGGACCATATGCTCAGAGTTCATGTATTGGTGATGAGTGTACCAGAAATAAGAGAGTAGGAAGAGTGGATTTTCCCTGATGTATCAGAGTTTGGGTCCATCTAGCCTGATGCAGCTCGCACCATAGGCCAGCATTGGTTGTTTCAGGCTTTTTTCGGGGGGGCATTCCAGTGATATATCCTGCAGGAAACCTTTCCTCCAAAATTTTTACCCAGAACACCATCTCTGGCCCACAGATATTTTAAATTCTTCATTCTTACAAAAGCTCTGAACATTTTTATGTGTAAAAAGACTTAAATTTTTCCATAAATCCCATGGTTTCAATAACATGTGGCAAAGAATTCCACAGACCAAAATACTCATGAAGGTAGAAAAATATCATTTATCTGCACTGTGGGTCTTCCTGGAAAAATAAGCCCCTGTAAGAATCAACCCAGTGGAGTGACAGAACATTAAAAGGACTGGAGCACACTGGAGGGCAGAAGCAGTACCTGGAAATTTGGGATGGGGTTTAACGTCGGCAGCCAGGCTGATCTGGGGTTCTCTTGGTAACGGAAAGGGCCGTTAAATGCCTGAGTAATGGCACTCAGATTGAAGGCACACACTGCTGAGGCAGCTATGCTGTTTCTGGAAAAGGGGAGAAAAAAATCAATTTAATCATTAGAACATTGACATTTTCATCATAACAGACATCAAGCTTCACTCAGATAAAATACATGTAAATTGCTAGGTAGACATACAGTGATACCAATCTCACAGGGAGCAAAAATAAATAAATAAATTGTAAAATGCAAATGAATTGCATGACAATTTTTGAGAATGAATTTTAAGCTTGGTTTTAAAATGCCTGTGATTTAAGGGCCACGGAAGTAGTTCTGACATGAAAGGTGAGCACAGTTTAATTTGCATGGATTATTTGCGTCTGGTTTTATTTTTATTTTTTTACCACCCCATCTATCTTGATTGATTACAAACAACATAATTTTTAATCTCCCGGTATTTCTCAAGGTGAAAGCCTGTTTCTACAGCCTCCTAAAATCTTCAGCTATAAAATATATCCCCTAATGTTTATATAGATATATATATATTATTTGTAAGTATACAGAAGCATGCACACAGGCAGGGGGAGGGACAGAATGACAGTGCACACCAAGCTGGTTGTTACGGCAGCTCAGCAAGCAAAGATGTCTTGCTAATACGTGCAAGCCTCTGTTTTCAGTGATTACTCCTTCGTGCTCCCAGCCAGGATCAGCATCTGTCTGGGGCAGGCTGCTCCCCACGCACGCACGCACCAGCCAGAGGAGGCACGGCGAGAGAAATGCCACCGCAGGAAGGACTCTTTGCAAGGGAATTTGTCACAGGGAGGTGATGCTGCCTGGGCAGACTTGCACACAGCTCGGTTGGCCTTTGCTGGCCCGTTTCAGCCACGGAGGGCCCATTTCTGCAGGGTCCTGAGCAGGCTCAGCGCTTTTTGCTTCCACAGGGTTCAAGTGCACCTCCCTGACGAGCCGGCATCTCCGAGAAGCACGTCCAGAGAGAGCCATTTGCTATGTGGTTACCTGAAATTCAAAACCTGCTCCCAGCCCTCTCCCTTTTTTAAAGGGAAAGAACAACGTTTGGAGAGAAAGATATCAAAATAAAACTAAAAATAGGGCTAGCACAGGAAACCGACTCGTCACAGTGCCTTTTAAATAACCCAAGCCCTGCTGTATGTATCTTGCTGCTAATTAAAGCAGTTTGAATTCTCTGAGAGGAACTTTTTTTTTTTACTAAACCAGTAATTATACTCTCTTGCGCAAAAAAAATAAATAAAAAAAAGCCTTGCTCCACAGTCCCAGGCAGGAAAGTAGAGGGCCAGATCCTTTCACAGCATATTTCTTCAGAGCAATACAACGTCAGGAGGAACTTCTTGCTTTGCCTTCCCACTCTCCGCTCCTGCCCCTGCCCTTCCACCCCCCGAGTGATGGAGTAGCTCCCTTTGAACATGTCAAAGCAGCGCCAGGCGAACCTTTCTCCACTTTTGTCTGAACACCACTGACGCAGTGCATGCTCACAGACGGCAGCTCTTAAGACAAAGCTAATGATGGATGACAAGTAAATGCCTTGAGGCACACATGGGAAAAAAAAGAGAATGAGAAGGAAAATGAAAAAGGAAAAGAAAGAATAAAACCCTGATAGTCTAACAAAAACACTTAAAAAAAAAGATTTTTTTAGGTCCCTGCTAAAGACTCCACAATATAGCCCTTTCCTTTTGAATGAGGCTTTTGATGAAATAATGCTATCTGTGGCCTGGCATATTTCCTATCCCTCCCTACTACAACACAGATCCCAGTCTCAAACCAGTGGCATCGATTTGGCCAGCTGGCCCTTGTGCTGCGCTGGTGGGAACTGCAAGTTCCTTTATTGCACCTCCTGCTCCCTGTGACTAACTAGGTGAGTTAAGTTCAAGGAGGCTTTAACATAGTCTCCAAAAACTTTAATAAAAGCTTCTTAAATATTTCATCAACAGCTTCCCCCAAAAGCTCTCTTTCCCACTGATTTAGCAGGATATAGCTTAAAATGAAGCAATAAATCTTTATATGGGTGTTTCCACCAATAAGTATGATACAGACTAAAAGCCCTTTGTTATAAGATGACCGTAACTGCATTAAAGATGAACCTGCCAAAATAAAAATACCTTTAAACAAAAAATAATAGTTTTGTGGTGCATCAGTATTCCATTATAAAGGTACTCAGGCTAGAGCGCGCATCAGCCCTCTTTGTATGCAGCGCTCATGCAGCATGATATAAGTCCCAGTGGAAGTTAGAAGAATAATTACCATTATTTCTCTAGTCGGATGACAAATTGGAACATTTTCTCTTTGAACTCTCAAAAGAACATCATGTTGTAGACCCAAAACGCTACTTGATCTAGCTTCAGCTATTATCAATAACTCATCTCTTCAATTACACAAATGTTACATATTATATTGTCCTCAGAAGATACCAGAGGGAACACACACCCGTAATGTAAGAAGAGTGACTTAAGTGCAATCCGAAGAGGAAAGGGTAACACTTACCATGTCTCATGCTTTAGCAAACCTGGGAGACAGACACAGCACAAAAGAACTGTTCCAACCCGAGCTAGTCTGTCTCCTCTGTTTTACACAAAATCCATATAAATTTGATTAATATTGTACATTTATTAATAATTTTATTCTCATTTCCAATTTCCGTTCTTGGCTGGATGAATGGACAAATGGATAGATAAAACATTATCACTATAGGCATAAAAGTGTCTCTGATATTAAAAAAAAAAAAAAAGTTGTTCCATCTCAATTGCCCATAGCAGTAGCCAGGTTTCCTTTACACATTCAGGCAGTTTGGCTAACAGCCTTTAAATGTTTTCAGGGGGAACAACTCATGCTCCTTTCGACTCCAGGATAGATTTCCCTGAAGCCCAGAGTCAAGGTCCAGTGCTCACTCATTATTATTTTTTCACAGAATCACAGAATGTCTTCTGGATGTCTTCTGGTCCAAATCCCTGCTCAAGCAGGGCCACCCAGAGCAGGTTGCCCAGAACCATGTCCAGGTGGAATGTCCATTTTGAAAATGTCCAACAAAAGAGACTCCACAACCTTTTCCTCGTCACTTCTCCAACAGCTCACTTTTGGCTGATGTTGGCAACAGTCGTGCAGAAAAAAAAACATGGAAGGTGAATGAGGGTGGCCAAACACTTACCTACTTCTTGGCATTTACAGACTGGAAATATCATTTTGGATCTGTTGACTTTATAAAAGTCATTATAGTGAAACTCCCAACAGTGCTCTAGCTCAAAAAGTTGGGGCTGATGCTTTGTGGCTTCAAGGGCTGCCACGCCAAAGAGAACAGACCTAAGGTCTATACTTCAGAGAGGCTTCACTTCTTTGTTTTGCTGTGGGGCTTCTTGGGACCAGACACTTATTCATATTGAACAGTACTCTCTATTGCACAAAAAGCCCCAAAGAAGTTGGCTAACCAGCATGAGAAAGATATTTTGGGTGGTTGTCATGTGAAGTAACTAACTCAGATTTTCATCCTCTAGTTTACACATCAGGATAACACCCCCCTGGAGAGCATGCATTATTGAAACTCAATACCACACAGACTGGTTATAGCTTGAAACTTATCATCCTAGCCTTGGGCTTCAGAGAAAAAGTTATTTGAGTTTTTCTGACTTAAAAAAATACATTATGAGTTTTTTAATATATTTTTTAATTAACTCCTCTTCTCTTTTCTGCTTTCACAGCTACACTAAATCATTCCAATTACAAGTTTTTTCAATATCAAGCCAAGAAAAGGTGATTATGAAGTTTCAGAAATCATTCCTTCCCCTCAGATTTCCAACACTGCTTTTGATTTATGGACCCCAAACTGTTTGTAGTAGAGGTACAGACCCACTTGGAAATGTTAAACGCTGTGTAGCCTCCATGACCTTGCTTCTATAATATGTTGTTCAGCAGTTTATGTTGATTTCAGTTCCTGCTGTTGTCATCCCATTTGCCTCTTTTTCCTCCTTCCAATACTTCTCTCCCAAGCACATGTACCTGTCCATTTCTAGGGCCAATCCTGATGTTCCCACAATAGTGTCAGATCATTCAGGCAGTAAACCTGGCTGAAAAATCTTTTTTTTTCTACTGGGTCATTTTCATACCAGCTCTCCGAACAACACAAGTAGCATTGGCACTACAAAAAGTCAAAAGTCTGTCACAGCTCAGTTTTAAATCAAATTAAGTTACCCTAGAAATGTACTGTCACCCCGTAAGGGACTCCAGGCATCCATGAACAACGGACTAAAAACATTGTCCTAAAGGCAATGCTGCTGTGATGGATAATACAGACCTATCTATTCCTCTGCATTAAACCAAGGGATCTTTCAAAAATTATTGCTTAGACTGTCTAAGAAATCAGAGTATTGCCGGTTTCAGACTGCTGGGGATAGAAGAAGGGCAGTAAAACCAGTGCAACTTACACATTAGTGGTGAAGACACCATAGATCAGGTCTTGCTCAGGAAGGTAGAAGGTGCTTTGCAATTCATTATAATAGAAAGGGATTTCTCCAGCACGGGAACAGTTCAGCCTGGCCTTCATGAAAGTTGTCCATGTGTCCTCCAGCAAAAATCTCCCCCCAATGTCATTTTTGCAGACCCTGGCCACACGAGAATACACTGTTTTCCCACAATCGTGTTCTACTGCGTTCTCTCGGAAAAAGAAGTAGGTGAACAAACCGATGTCGTAGGCAGCAATAAAGTTAGGCTCTGAAAAACAAACACGTGAAGAGATTTATACAGGTCAGAAATCAATCCATGCTCAGTGACTTGCCCAATGCATTGCACTGCCAGCTCCTTTTACATAGGCTGTCAAAGCTGCGACCACAGGGAGTTTGGAGTCAGCAGCAGACATAAAAACAGTAGATGAGAATAATGATATATGGGGGTACAGCTCTAGCTCCATTTTTCAGATCATGGAAGGATCCCTTCATTTCCCCACTTTATTGGCTCTGCTGCTACTGACTTCAGTGAAAGCAGAGTTTAACGCTTTGCATATGCACGACTACTCTCTGTACCTACAGTTATTTTACAACATAAAGCCTTCCCATTGGGTTCTTTTACCTATTCTCTTCTGAAGTGCACCTTATGGTGTGTTAAATATGCTGCTTGCATCCGCCCGATTCCCCAGACTGCTGCATTGAAACATTCAACCTATTTTCCCAGCGCAATCACATCTGGCTTTTATCACAAAGCCTTTCCAGTTTCTAGGCACAAAAGATTATCTTATGTCCGTAAAACAAAACCACGCCACAAACTGACAGTATCAGAGCAAGCTCTCCTTAATTCTTTTTCTCCTGGAATCATTGTTATTGTTTTCACAAGGATTAAAAAGAACCTGGTGTTGGTTTGTAATGAATATTTTAATTGGCTATTTAACAAAGCTTTAAAGTGTTCAGTCTTTCATCCCAACAGTTTCTCTGGCAAAGAGAAAAGATTGGCCAATTAATAATATATGACTAAACAACAACAACAAAAAACCTGTTGGTTTTACAGGTGCTTTTACGATGTTCATTTCTGAGTAATGCTCAAAGGAAAGTACAGAATTTCTTTAATGCTGCAGCCCAGGAGTGAAAGGAGAACAGTCTGGCAGAGGGGAGGGCAGACTCATGGTGCTGCAAGGAAGGTTTGGGAGGTAGAATATGGTTCAGAGGGAAGGGCACTGCAGAGCATCTCTGATCAAACTTTCTCTTTCAGACAGTGAACTTTAAAGGGATCGCTGTGATCACCAACCTGACCTTCCTTCCGTCTAATATGAACCAGAGAACTTCACCCTGTAATTCCACCATAGGATCCTACAACTAACAGGTGAATTAGACCGCATTTTTTGAAGGAGATCTGATCTTACAGGACAACGTCACATGGCTTTACATTCATCACTTTCCTCAGTGACTCGTTCAAATGACTAATGACTGCCCCAGCTGCAACCTGCACTTCTTCTTCCATTTGACATTATCTGGTTTTAGCTTCCAATCACAGGCTCTTGTCATGACTTGTCTGTTAGATTAAAGATCTTTATCCTGCCAGAGATCTTCTCCCGGTGTAAGTACTTCCATATCATGTGCAAACCACCTTTTATCTCCTGTTCAGAAAGATAAATAAATTGAGCTCCTTAAGTCTCTCACTGTGAGGCAGACTTCCCAAGCTTCAAATCACTCCATGGCTCTTCTCTGAATCATCTTCAAGTTTTCTGTTTCTTGTTGAAAAGTGGCCAGAATGGGATGAAATTAGTCCAAAGTCCCCAATACTGCACAAAGTTGTAAATCCAAGTGTCATGTTAGCTTTTCCGACCACGGACTAGAAACTCGGTTTCTGTTTGTCCTTCTTTAAACTCCCCTGTTCCAAGGTTCCCCCGTGTGACTTCCTTCTGAATTCTTAATTCATGTGCAGACAAGTGGCACATATTTGTAATGAGTGTATATGAGCTATGCTACTAATTGTCCTAATTCACTCACAGTCTTGCCTGATGACGTTCTTCTACAGGTCCTGCTCTCCATATAACATTATCTATGAGTGTCTGCAGAAGCTAAGTTCATTCTCATGAAGTTCCAGAGAGTGCACAGTCCCACTGTTCATATCCTTGATTGAAAGGTTCTGAAATCCAACAGAAATATTCTGAATACTTGGTCAACTTACCTTGGCCTTGAGAGAGGAGAGAGGAAATATTGGGGTCTCCATCATTATAGTCTGCTCAGTCAAGGTGTGCTTTGTCCCAGCCAGAGGATATGGACTTACTGCAGGAACTACTGGTTGAAATTCTACAACTTGTTTGATGTAGGGTATTATCATACTGGGGTAACAGCTGCTTTTAATAACTATAAATCCACAACACCATGGGTTTACATGTAACATAGCTTGCTGTGAAATTTCTCATTTTCAGACTGATCTTGTACTGAAACGAACCATTTTCAGCTGAGACAGTGGAAGTAGAGTGTGCTCAACACATTGCAGAACTGGGTCAACAACATGAGGCTTTATTTAACCTGGATCTTCAAATCGTTGAGGGATTTTCTCATTAAAAGGATGCACTTGGTCATCTCTGAAGACAGAGACCCATAAATATATTAAGCAGCCTGTAAGACCCACTTTGCATATTCTAAATCAACTCCTCTGACATCCTTCCAGGCTATTTTTAAATGTCTTCTAAGCTGCACTGATCATTGCACCGGAAGCCCATCCCCATCATAACTCTGGATTCCAATAAGAAAACAGAAGGAAGGATTTACAAGCCTGCCAAGTTGACTTTAATACACCTCTTGCTCAGATACGACCCGCATGACTTTACCATTGAGCCATTTGGAGTTGTACTGTGCTGTCCTAAGTGGGGGAACATTTCCAAGGCTGCGGTAAATAGCAGGATCCCGTCCAGAGAAATCAATTACAGTTGCAGCATAGAGTTCTCCTCGTGATGTAATCACAGCTGTCGAGTTATGCCGGGGGTCATACGGGCACCGAGCCACTCCATTAATTCTGTCAATGATTTTGCTAAGATTTCCTACCTGTATTTAAAAGGAGAGAGGAGAGAATTTAAAGAGCAGCTGGCTTTCGTACTGGCACAGAGAATTCAGTTTGCCCATGAGTACCTCCGAGCAAAGCCCTGATGGTAAAAAAAAAACAGGCAGCTATAAGACAATAATGCCAGCGATGACTGTAAATTGATCTTTACATACATCACTTGCCAATGTAAGAAGTTGTGTCTGAGCCTCACTGATCCTCCTGCTTTGTAAGAAGGGTAATTCCCCTGCCAATAAAGCCTGCAGAGCCCAACCCACTCACAGTAATCAGGTGCTCCTCTTGCTAGCACAGGTTTCTAATCTTCCATAGGCACCTTCTGAATGTGTACTGGCATTAAAAAATATAAAAATTAACATTGCTCCGAACCTGCTCCTGCCTCCCTTGAAGCCAAAGGGAGTTTTGCCATTTATTTTGAAGGAAACATTTAAGCATTCAGCTCAGGAGGTGCTCACAGCTAAGCCTGTCTGTATTGCCCATTTTCAACAGCATACCCAAGGTTTACATGAGCAGCACTTTGTCCAAACCTGGCTCACCCATACCATGAGTTTTTTGCTCCCCACCTGCAGACACACCACCCCCTGGCCCAACGGGGCCAAGAACCCCAAACCAAAACAATTTCAGATCAACTGCATTTGGAACATATTCTCTGCACCCATGAAGCCCTGTTGATGACTGGCCTTCCCCAGAGCATGTACCCCAGCCCCTCCATCACTGCAAAAGAGGCAAAACAGACCTGACGACTGGAACACACTGGCGAAAAGGCATTGGTACCACAGGTAAAAACCTTCTTGCCATAAACAATCAGCACTCGGACATAGTTCTGACACTCTTCCTGTAGGGACACAAGACAGAGACGAACTTTGAAAAGAAGACTGTGAGGTTATTTATTACATTAAAAAGTACCTGTGTGGCAGCTGGAATGCACCTTCTTTACCTCTAACTTGGAGCAAGATTTGTTGCACCAAGTGCTGCAGCAGTGCACAGCTGTAGGGAGCGAGCAGTCTCCGTGAGCAAGGCCAATTTGCTGCTTACTTCTCTGACCACAATCCTGCACGAATCTGGTAGGATGCTATCCATCAGGCTGACTCTGCGTTAGCTATACAACTGGCTCTTTCTTTCTGCTTAAATTGGAGGAGGAATCCTCCCTCTTTCCATGATATTTCTGACCTGCTTTTCCCATCAGTGCTGCAGCTTTGACAACATTACCCAGACACAACTCTGGTGAAGGGCAGAGGCTCTCCCTGCACTAGAAGTCACGCTGGTGTAGCAGGAAAACAGAAGGAACTTCTCTGCAATGGGAGAATCGTGTGCTTGGACAGACCGTTGCTTCCTTCCACCATGAGGCTCCACACTCAGGATTTTCCATAGTGGAAGGAGTTTCTCTTTCAGGCCAGGACAGAGAGAAATAGCAAAACCCCTCTTCTCAGCCTCTCCTTCCCCCTGCAGCCTCACATCCCGACACTGGTGGACTGCAGGTCAGGCCATCTGAGTGTGCCCGGGATGCTCAGTGACAGAGGGAGAGGCCAGGGCTTTCTGAGGTGACCTGCAGGGAGAGGAGGTGCCAGCACAGCCTGTGGCAGCCCCTTGCCCTGAAATCCATCCCCACAGCCCCGCTGAGGGATGTCTGATGAGCCCAGAACCAGGCTGCCTGCCCTGGGCTCTGGGAGCAGCGCAGAGAGGAGGAGGTGAGCGATGGATGGCTTGTGAGTGGCACCCACGGTCTCCAAGGGAGGAAAGGCAGTTATATTCCACTGTAAACAGAGACGGGAACTTGTTAAAAAATAACAACGTCGGCTGGGTTATCCCGGCTGCCTTGCTTTCCTCCCTCCAATAGATCATAATTTGCTGCTAAGCTGAGCCTCCAGCTGCAGACACCGCTTCTCCTGTAAGCAGCAATCACTCCACGAGCTTCCCCGTCTCACAGCGCTCCACGCTGCTGATCAGCTCCCTGAAGACTTCATTTGCAAGATCCAGCAGTGTAAAAACACTCCGTATCAGCTGGAAAGGGGAGAGGCTTGCTTAGCTGGATTAAGAACTACCATCTCCTTTCATTCGCTGCATGGAAAACAACTTGCTGGAGAATGGCATTTAGCAAACCCCCCCTGGCAGTGGCCGCAGATGAGCGACTGCATGGGCACAGTGTCTGGGGCTCATCCTGAATGGAGAAGTGTGCAGGGACTGCGCCCTGAGCCAGCCTGGGAGCACTCACCTGGCCCAGGCAGAGGCCATGGAGGTGATGGAGTGGGGCTGACCTCAGCAGGGATCTGGGGATCCGACACACAGCCCCTGGCACAGAGGAACCAGAGCTTAAATTCATAGTGGGGTCAACAAGGGCTTGCCAGCCTCTCTGCTCCCTCCTGCTCTTCTGTGGTGCTGTGAGCCCTGCAGGTTATTCCCTGCCCTAGCCAGGTCTGCATTTCATGTTAAGTAATTCCTGTTTTACAGCACAGTTACCCAATCCCACGTAATCCTAGGACCACTGTATATTTAACTGTGAAGGACCAGAAATTCTTGAGGAAATGAGATTTAAAAAGTACAGGCTCCTCTCCCCGTTGAGTTTTTCCAGAATATGATTGATTTGGCATCTAACCCAGACAGCAGCTCTGTACACGACTTTCACATAATAAGAGAGCATCCACCTGCTCCTCTCTGCTTCCACCTTCCTCTGCTCCTTGCAGCCTGAGCGCAGCATCTGCCCCAAGCCAGCTAACACCATTAATGTTGCCACACTCTTTTCCAGTACTTAAACATACTCCTAAATAAAACTCCGTCCTGCAGAAATCTCAAATCCTAACTTGCAGAATTCTCTTCTTTGCACAGACCTATATTAAAGCTTTAATTTCTGTGAAAATCCTCCCAGCTGAGAAGACAGAACACAAAAAATAATTTCTCTGTGAGATCATGCTGGATGCATCTGTTGCACACTTTACTCCAAGGCGCAGTAGCCCAGGTTGATAAGGATGCTGGAAGCTGGTAAAATATTGTCTTATTTTAGCCTAATTAAGCATGGCTTTCTTCGTACCCATTCAGTCAAAAGCAGAGGTTATTTATTGAAAGAGAAGAAAAACCATACTGAGCCAATATATCTGCTGCTGTCTGAACCTGCACCAAAATATTTCATCTGTGACTTCCAGCCCATTCCCAACTGTGCTAGCAAAGAGCAAAAGAGCACAGGCAGCGCAGATGAGGTGTTAGATTGGAAACATTTGACAGCTGATACTTTTCAGGGAACTGGATGTACCAAGCCCAATAATTATTTCACTGGCTGTAAAAGGCAGAAACTGGGGTGCCTGGTGGATGTTTTCTTCTCCTCTGCTTAGATAACATTGCTAACAGGTGTGGCCATATCCCACCACAGTTATATCTCTCTGAATTAACTGCCTAGGCTCTGAGAAGGCTTTTTCCCTGGACTTGCCTTACTAATGATGGTAAAAGGGCTCCGCACTGCTGGGGCAAGAGCAATGATCACATGTACTTTTCATCCACCGGTCTCAAAGCAATTTGTAGAGCATTAAGTAATGTTCTAAAATGGAGGTGCATTATCTTACTGTCCTCTGGGCTGGGTGAATCGAAACACACAGGTGCTAGAAGGTTTGCCATGGTGACACTGAATGAGAGGAGATCCTGCAAGACGGGGACAAAGATTTAACTCCCAGACCCCACCTGGCTAACCTGCCTGGCCCCAAGAGGAATCCTGTGCTCATCTGGCATTTCTTATTGCTGTGCCCACTGCCAGCCTATGCCAACTTCCAACAAAAGCAAGGAAGAAGCTGAACCACTAAAACGT
This sequence comes from Aythya fuligula, assembly GCF_009819795.1. Classification (NCBI taxonomy): domain Eukaryota; kingdom Metazoa; phylum Chordata; class Aves; order Anseriformes; family Anatidae; genus Aythya; species Aythya fuligula. The sequence continues at coordinate 24,944,025 of NC_045564.1, read as the reverse complement.
TCCAGCTTGTGGGATTTTTCTCGAGACACTGTTGGTGACATCTACATCAGGTCCCCTTTCTGTCCTGTTCTCAAAATAACTAGAAAGGGACAGGCTCCTCTCTGTGTTCTTTAAGCCAGCCGGGATCTGCTCGGAAAAGTTATTCACCGTGCTCCCCTCTACAACTTGTAGCTCAGGCAACTGGTTAGTAAAATAATTTCCCAAGCACTTACAGAAAATGGGAGCTATTTAGTGCAGTTTCTTCCACAGGCCTGGAAAACTCAGTCGTACGGGAGGCAAAATTCAGATGGGCTTTATTTAACATGGCTGGAAAATCTGGCAAGCTTGAACCCCAGCTCTGTCCAGACAAGACAATGTTTGGATCCTGCTCTCACATCATGGAGCAGACGGTTCAGTCTGTGTGTGATCAGACTGCAGATCTCATCACCAGAAAGTATTATTGGGATCATGAGATTAAGGATTTAAATAAAGGGAGAAGACTCAATATTTATATGGTTAATGAGAATAACCCAGTTATATTAGTTGGGATTATCATTAAATATATGGCAGTGCTGATAAAAACCTGTGGCTCACAGCCGGAGCATTAAACATATCTCTGATTTTCCTCTGAAATACATGTTATTGACTTTGGGGTTCTCATTCCTTCCTCCGAATTACCGGATACTGGTGCTTTTTGCAGACAAGGCCTTAGACTGAGCAGAAATCACTTTCCCCTAGTCTAATGACCCTTGTTTTCCTAGGAGGCGTACATCACTGGTAAAGCTTAATCTTTATCAAATTCCCTCATGCCCCTCCTCGCTTTAAGCCCATTCTCATTTATTTTAGGCTTGAAACATTTAGATTTCACTGTGTCTGTGAATGGCGTAATGTCCACCACTGTGGGTAGGAGCAGGGCTCTTTCTAGCAATACAGATGTCAGGCTGCTTTGAAAGCACATTTCCAACCCCAAAACCCAAAGTGTTACTCCATTCATTCGCGTGGACAGACCAGCAAATGGAGGGGCTGAACTCCTGCTGGCTTCAGTTTGAGGTAAAATTCAAAAAGACATTTTCAGGATGCAAAGAATAAGCCAGCTGTAGGTGCTTCTTGAGTTGTTTCATCTGTCATCTCCGAACACTGGAGTTCTGAAATGTTATAAGCCCTTAATCTCATTGTACAGAGGCATTTTTCCTTTGAAGGCCTAACCGTATATAGGCACTGCTTTAATTGGCCTTTACTTTGAATAAACCACTCAAGCTGTTTTCTGAGATCTGCTTTTTGATTTTCGATTTTTTTTTTTTAGCTAACAGTATTTCATCACATACCAATACATTTTGATCATAGACTAAAAACACAGTTACATGCTCTATCAGGAAAATAGCTGTTTCAGGTTGTCTGGTGTCCTCAGTAAGAAATACAAACTCTTCAGAATATGGAAATTTATCTTGGGGTTAGGCCAGGGTATTTAAGAGGAGAAATAGGATGAAACTTGGCAAAGATGCAGCTACAGCCTTCTAACAGAGCTACAAAATAATGAAAATAGTTTCACACAACGTGCAATTAATCTGCAGAGCTCACTGCCAGGAGTTCACTGAGGCCAGAACACAGCGAGATAAAACAGGTAGAGGGGGGTGTATGTGGGGAATGAGGACATCTCGAGCAGAAACAGTAAGTTTTACCAAAAACTTATAAAGACTGGTCCACAGTGACCCAAAGCCTGCCTGTTCTCCCTAGCTAGATCAGCATGGGCAGGGGTTACTTCTTTGAAACCCAGCTCCTCTTTTCCATTCAGCTCCTCCTTGCCACATCTACAAGACTCTAACAAAATCCAGAAGCTGCAAAAAGGAAGGAATTCTGGTTTCAGGAGATGTTGCCATGATGGGAGGTTGTCTCCCTACTGATGCAAGTCATCCTGCACGTTACTCCTGAGGCTTGGCCCCCAGCGATGCAGCAGGACAGCGCGATGCTCGGTGTCAGCGCAGCCAGCAGCACTGTGCAAGGCTGCCAGCAGAGAAAGCAGGAGCCACATCGGGAGGCATCCGGGGGTAGATCAACCAGAAACACTCACGGCTCAGTGTGCTGGCAGCTGTACCCAGAGAAGGCTCCTGCACTGCTGGCCGGCCAGATTATTCCTGCTGTCTACACACACGGTGGGAAGAGAGGACTTCTGTCCTCTGCTGATCTGGCAGGTCCCACCGCACTCCCTGCTCCTCAACCACTGGATGCTCTGGTCTGTTCAGCTACACTTACTAGCTACACCAGCCATGCTCAAAGCCCTTTATTACTATAAAAGTAAACACACTGGCTCTGAAGTACAGCCTGCAGTTCAGAGAACCGGCCAGAACTCTGTGTTTGCCCTTAATGACATTTTAGAGTACAGCAAATATTTATTTGTTGCAGTTCATCCCAATTTTTTTTTAAAAATCATAACCTGACGTTTTTGAGCAGTGTTATTAACATGCTTCTAGATATCTATGTTATTTCTTTGGACAAATAGTTTACTAATCAGCCTAAGCCAACACCCTGACCAAGCTGTCTTTCTCCTCTGAGTGCCATAAATACCAAAGAGAATCACTAATGATTTTTCCAGCCAAGTTTTCTTTAATGGACTTCAAATCAAATTAGGGGGCTGATAGTTTAGCAGAAGTAGTAGGTATGGAGGTTCAGATTTCTAGAAACAGCTAGAAAGGGGAGAAGAAAAACCATCTGTCTGCCTCGCAGTTACCCATGGATTGATATGGTGCCTGTCAGATCTGGGTGCCTGTTCTTTGTATGGCGATTCCCAGCCACATTACATGACCAGAGGACACATCCTCTGAATGACAGCCACTCGAAGGCCTAAAATAGCAGATTCCTCCATTAGCCTAGCAACTTCTGAGCCAAACCCATTTATTTGGGTTGAAACCGTGGGCCAGGATTTCCCTGCAACCTTGTGTGAATCCAAGAACCGTCTGTATCAGGACATCATACAAGGAAAGGGAGACAGCCAGTCTGGGACAAACAGTAGCTGGATTCCTATCAGATGTTTCCCTTGGTTCTTTCTTGCTCCAGAAGTGTTATCAGTGCATCATCTTTCCCCTTGCTACCCAAAGTCCTTAGGACAGCACGTAAGAGCTGGAGCGCTGCCATTTTCACAAGCAGTTCCCTTCTCTTTGAAATGGCGGTGTGCTGCTTTGGGAAAGTGAACAAATAATTTTATGCTCAGACAAGACAAAGACCAAAGGGCGCTTGTTTAGAAAGCCACAGTTTTCTATGTCAGACAAAATTCCTTAGATGTGGTGGATGGGCTGTTATGCAGAGACAAACCAATTATAGACCAGAAGCTGAGCAGCTCCTAATGAAATTAAATACATTTTGATCTAGTGGCACCTCTTCCCCTTGCACTCTATCCATCGCTCATTTTAACTACAACCTCTGGGTGATATCACTTGGAAGGCAGAAAGAAAGGCAGCATAACACCGATTTTGTTCTCTGCAGTCTCTCTCAGTATGGTGGATGGTTTCCAGGGGAGAGTTTTAAGGTGCTGATCAGGATGCATTTTATAAATGCTGCAAAAATAGGAATAATTACTAGTGGAAGCCAGCATGGATCTCCAGCGACATGACAAATAAAGCACATACAATTCTTTGAGGAAACCACAAGCTTTGGTTGACAAAAATAGCAATATAAATGAAAGAGACTTTTCTGAAGTGTATATTTTAATACCGCATGACATATAGTAGAGAGTTACTTTTAAAATCAAGTTCAAGTACATGTACTTTAAAGGATTAAAATCTGATAAATGCGTGGACTGAAATGAAGTCCTCTGAGAAAAATCATACACAAAGTTGCTGTTCTAGCAGGGACCCAGATGGCAAGGTCCAGTATCAACATTTTTCCTAACCAGCATTTGTGGATAACCCAATGATAAGAAAAATAGCAACTACAATGAGGCCAAAGCAGACATATATGTTAGGCTGGTTGGTGAGCTATACCCAACAAACAAAATACATTTTTTAAAGATATTATACATTAAAAGGCAACGAACAAAAGGACTTTATGTACAGACCGGGAGATTACATCCCCGAACTAGCAACTGTGAGAAGGATTTAGTGGTCACAGTGACTAGGCAATTCTGCATGATCTCCTGTGACAGAAGAACTGCTGAGTACATGAACAGAGGGCGAAGAAGAGGTGGAAGACTATTTTAATCACATTCAGGCATTAGAGATTGACGTGGGAATAGAGGTGAAAAATTGGAGTGTGCAGAAAACAGACACAAAAATATTCAGTAGCAGTGGAGGAATGAGTTAGAGAACAGCTTGGAGAGCTCAGCTTTTTACATTACCAAAAAGTCTAAGTACTGACTTGACAAGAGCATATAAATGGTTTATCAAGAAAAAAAGAATATTGGTAACTAAAGAGTTCCTTAATCTAGAAGAGAAGGACAAAAAGAGACACAGACACCCAAAACTGAAGCCAGATTCAAAGAGGAAATAAAGTACATGCTGTTAACAGTGAAGGTGATCGGCCATTTGATCAAGCCAGCAAAGCATGCAGTAGGCCTGCTTGATTCAAAACCTTCTGCCTTCCTCAGGAAGGTGCAGCAGCCAAAGACAAGTTACTGAGCTCAGTTTTGGAACAGGCAGGTGAAACTTCTGGCCAGAGCTACACAAGGTGTCAGAGGAAAAGACCTAGTGGCCTTAAATCTGGGAAACAGATTTCTCATCTCCCTTTTCTCTGTCCAGTTGGTACTCAAATGTGGAGTGATCATCATGCCATGGTAATTATCTTTCCGTGATATGCATTTTGTAGCTTTTGCTCTTGTACTTCTTATTTTCCTTATGGTAAAACTCCAGGCATTTTAGGAGGAGATTTTCTAAGCAGCAGGGAGAATCCAATTTAGATATTCAACGGGCATAAGAAAAAGGCATTTTTATACACTAGGTAGCTTTGAAAACTTCATCTTAAAATAAAGACATTATTAAACGGGTAAGGAAAATGAACCAGTCATATAACTTACCCAAACTACACTGTGAATTAATCTAAGAGCCAAAGGTCCTCCTTATTTCTAGCCTTTATCACCACATATCTCAGTGCCTGACAATTCTGAGCATATTTATCATCAAATCATCTGTGCTATGTAGAAAACTGCCATTAGTCAAGTTTTGACAAAGCAGAGCTGAGGCAGACAGAGCTCTGGTTCTTGTACCACTATCACACAGCATAAATAGAAGTATTCACATTGTGTTGCCCTTGCCTGATGCATTTACCCAGCCAAAGAAAGACACGAGGTCAGAGCTGGACTTCTCAGCTGCAGTAGAGCTGTTCATCAGCTTGCTAAGCTCTATGTGGTATTTGGAGCTAGCACTAAGTCATTTCTCTACAGTGTAATGAGCAGTGAATGTGTAGACTCCCAGGAGGGATTCATCCATGGACATACAGGCAAAACTAGATACAGACTTGGGAGATCTGAGTTTACTTATCTACTGCAGAATCCTTCTGCCTTTCTTCGTAGCTCCATGTCTTCTTGTCAGACTCTTAGTCAACACCTCTGTTTGCCATTAATTGTATGTCAAGAAGTGTCTAACAATCTGATTAATTATTGTTTCTCAAAACGGCACATCCAAGGCTCCTGCACCCACCAAACAATTTTAAGCTCTGGATAACAAGCAGCATAAACTCAGCTGTCTGGAGCACCATCCTCATGAAATGTTTGGCAGACTCTTCGCAGTGTGTGGAGGCAGCAGCAGCAGCAAAAATGCTCAGACCATTGCTTTCTTTTGGCATGACAGTAAAAATAATAAATTGAAATTATCCTAGAATTTGTTCAGTTGAATGCATGGAATCTAAAAGGGTTTTATCTGGGGGCTGACAAAATAATTCTGGGTTATAAATTCAAATTCTTCATGAACAATGGACTAAGGTTCACAAATTTTTACAATGGGAGTAAAGAGTAAAATCCTTTCTTTAGAGTACACGTTTTAAAGTACAAAGACCACAAATTCAAAAACTCCTCGTGTCTTGGGTTTTTTAATGTTGTTCATCTTCTTTTGGGTTCTTCTTCTAGTGGCTGGCATTTTCCTACACAAAGCAGTCCCTCCACAAACTCTAAAACATGTTCAAGGATACTGATATTCCTGTTCTCCAAAACTACACGAAGCTCTTTGTTGTTCATCCTACAAAATTCAAACTGACATTTCTGTGTATATGCAAGTTAACACAATAATCACGTACAGCTTATTATGTGAAATGAATGTGGTCAATGGAAAATCATATAATCCCATGCTTGAAGCACTGAACTGGAACTTGGCAGAACTCCAGATTTTGGGCAAGCCACACAAGCACTCTCTGCTTGACTGTCCAAGTCTACAGCAAAGATCATGATTATCTTCCAACTCCTTTGGTTTAGACTGAAAACTCTTTGTGGTATAATATTTAGGACAACAGGACACCCTCTCAGTTGAGGCCTGAACATGTTTGAACAGTACCAACACCACATTTGAAAAATACTTCTTGTTTTCAGTACATGGTTTTGTTTCAGTTTCTCAGAAGTGGGGCAGAAGAGGACCTGTGCTTCAGTCAGAAATGCCTGCAAACTTCAGACGTCTGAGATAGCACGCCTTAGTTCATACAGTTCTGGTTTTGAACCGCAGCTTAGCAGACTGCGCCGGCCTCCTAAGGAGCTCTGTGACATTCCACCTGAAAAGAACTGCAGTGTCCTAGCGGATTCGATTCTCATGTTCAAGAGAATTATACAAAAATCAGCTCTAACTGCGAACAAGTATCAGACACAGGCCCACATGGCTGAACGCCAACGGCTCGCTGCTGAGTACTGAGACTAAGCCAACCTGACCAGCCTCAGACCCACTACAAGATGTTTCCCTGGATTTGCCAGCACACTGATCCTTGATATGTCACAAACTGCGTCCTCTCCAGCAGTGAAATTACCTTTAAATTTCATGTAGTGCAAGTCTAATAACTTGGACAGGTAGCCTTTGAAATGGTTGCTCTGTGGTGCTCGGGCACTTGCGGTACTAGCTCCGAACAGCTGCAGATTTATGGGCTCAAGCTGGTGTCAGATGCTCCCTGTGGGGATTTCTAATGGAATGATGTAAATAAATTCACCCATAGCATGTCTGTAGCAAAGGAAAACTTACCTCTGTTTTCCCTTTACTTTGACAGGACCTCCTGGTGTCTTCATCTGAACCCCACGCTGTTGCCTGAGAAACCAAAATGTACAAGTCACACGACAATGCCACCAACCACCACGTCTGGAGACTCCCAAAAACAATCATCTCCAGAAATTTATACAGCCCAATTTACAAGAGGTGTTGTGACAGTAAACATGTATCTCGCTCCCACTGTGCTCACAGTGCACACAAATGATAAATAGATGAAATGTCCAGAGGCAGAAGCAACTGGAATGTTAACAAAGGCAAGGCTTTAATTTACATGTAAATAAAATTTCTGGTCATCATTCAACTGGAAGGTCCAAGACACAAGTCCCATATGCTGAGTCCTCACCCATTTCCGAGGAGGATAGTGCTGTATAAAACCACCAGCCTTCATCACCAAAATAAAAACCTTCCCAACGGCAAACCCAGTAGTTGCCTACAGATGCAGTGGTCTCCTCAAATTTACCCTCAAGATTATCACCTTCTAAGTAACCCTGCAGTGACGTGAGCTGGATAAAACAAGAACTGTGTGTGGACAAGCAAAACCCAGACAACGAGAAGAGTGGAGAAAGGCTGGATGGTGACTGGTGATGTCGGAGAAATGGGGCCAGACCCTGAGGTGGAGTAAAATGCGGTGGGCCCAATTGACTGGGGACTGCAAGACCTGGACCAAGAGCTGGTGGGAGTCCCCAGCCAGCCTTGCATAGCTCCTTCAGAGCAAAGTGGCCCCTTCCTTCGCAAGGAAGGTCAAGACCAGCAAAGCTGTGTTACAACTTTTAGATTTAAGAAAAAATCAGAAACATACCCAACCGTTCTATGCCCTCTGCATTTTTCCTCCCCCCAGTACTTTTTAAAAATAGTTCTAACAAATCCAAGCAGGTATTGTTAGCTGGAGGTGAAAATACATATAAACATCCATGCTATACATAATACATCATTCTGCGAACAAGAAAAATAGCTTTGTTTCACAGGGAAAGGCCATGCTTGCAAAGTTCAGATACAGATCCAAAGCTCCCCTAAAAGAGCCAGATTTCTTTTTTTTCCCAGTACATTACCCACACAGGAAATGGCTTCAAAGTTTGGCCCGGATCTGAACTCTTCTTGAACTTTTTCAGCGCAGCCAATTTTATTTTTTTTTAAACCCCAGTCTTCCATAGAAATTGTCCCCCTGACACATGATAAATCCTGCTTCTTGCTGGAGAAAGATAGGAGACTACCAAGGAGAGGGGATCAATCTGCCCCCCAAAACACAAGCAAACAAACAACTCCACCATAGTGCCATGAAGGTATTTGCTCATAACCACAAGAAATACTGCCACTGCCCAGGAAATGCATTTATACATCTAACTTTTGGAGAAGGCGTATTTCTTCCTTACTCCAAAAAACACTATCTTGTCCATCCGCTGAAAATTCAGTTCAATTTGGCTTAAGTAAAGCTTTATGAGCACATGCAGAGGTTTGGTGGGAGAAGGGAAGAGCGGAGATCTTTCCCTGGGAGTCGCTTGGGAAATAGCTCCCGTGCGCTGCAGTCCAAGCCAGGCTGAAGGCCAAAAGCTTGTGCCTCAGAAGTGTTTGTGTGAGAGCTGGGATGAGTCCTTGCTGGAAAGGATCGTGTAGCCATATCCTGAGAGGGGATATGTCATCAGATGAGAAAGCTCGCTGCGATAAGCTGTTACAGAACAGCAAGAAATTTTGACTGGCAACTCCCAGGAAGCCTTGACATCTGCAAAACAACTACACGGCGGCGTTCTGATCTCCAGTCCCAGCTCTGGCCCTCGTTCATCTGTCCACAGCGGTTTTGGACTGTGGATCAATTTTTGAGAAGCTTAATATAATACAACTCCAGAAAAGAGATCGCTTATGAGGTGTCTCTTTGTTCCATTTCAGGAACGGGGACAGGGCGCTCTCCATTACACTGCCAGGTTTAACTTAACAGCGCTTGGCAGGCCAAAATGAAAACAAAAATTGTGGGTTACTACAGCGATCAGTGCTCTGGCTCCTGTGGGATCATAGCAGAGCAGCAGAAGAATACAGGCTCCTCAGGGACACCTCACTCCTGCTGCCAGCCACCTGCAGCCACGGCTCTGCGGCACGTCGCAAACACAGCTCGTGTCAGAGCACCGATCCCCTCCAGCTATGTTCTTGGTGCGAAACGCTGCATTTCATCAGGCAACAGTGCCCTTCAGCTTTCCGAAGCACCACCTTGATGAGTCTACTGATAACAGAAGTTCTTGGTGACGGACCAAATTACAGGAACATGTTGTTTGTGACTGCACCATTAGTCAGGGCGCACTTCATTAGAGCTCAGAGGCTAATTAAGCTATATGGCAATCCAGAGCATATTTTACAAGTCTCACAAATCTTTGGTGGGACAGGGAGAAACTAGTCTGAGGGCTGAGTAACTCCAATGACCTCTAGTGACTCAACGAAAATATTCATGACCCTGCAAAGAACATCATGTCGATAATAAAAACATAATTACAAGGCCAAGCAGCAAATGTGTGTTTAAATATCGTACTCCAGGGTATGAGCATGTACCAGCCAGCTGACCCAAAGCCTAGACAAGTCCTTCTGCCAGGCTCTCCGGAGCCCTCATACATCTGTGGTCATAGCCTTTGGGTTGGAGCTGGCAAGAGGTCCTGGGCAGCCTCAGATCTCTGAGCTTGGCACCTTAGCATAAGCTTTCCAGCTTTGTTTGGTTTCTTTACTTGACTGGTCAGCTGTCTTTTCAGATCCTACTCCAGTCATCTCTGTTGTCCTGGGCTTTCTGTGCAAACTCCCTATACAATGCTGGCGCTCTACTTCCTGCATCTCACTGGCATGCTCAGCCCAAGCCTTTCCTTCCCAAATTAAAGTATCTTCCTCTGCCTTAGATTCTTTTTGCCCTTAACTCAAACTATAACCAAGTGAATACTATTTGTTTTTCCTGCTGAAAGCTGCCTCTGCACTCTTGGCTGTGGTACAAAATGTATCCACCAGACGTTTTTGGTCACACAGTTGGGTCATCATCCTGAATTTATAATTTGTTTTCTCAGTTGTCTGTGCCATTTAAGTTTCCTAGCTCCCAGAAAACATATCTGGGATTATTTTTGTATCTCCTGCTACATCTGCTCATCAAAAGCAGCAGAGTGGACACCTCTGGACCCATGCAGCAAAAAAACAACTTTGGTGGCATGGGTCATGGAAAACAGCCTGGATGAAGATATGACAAAGCTGGCAGCAAGACTACAGACAAATACAGGACAGTATGTTCTTCCTCCTAGCTCCTTCTCTACCTGCTACATGCTTAAGCAACCAAGCAAACACATTTCTAGGTTGTCAGGGTGGCAGGACATCAGCAGTTCCTCCTCTTACATCCTTACCAACAGCATTTCAGCTCCTCACACCAGCTCCTTACAAGCTCTAGAGCATCCCTTCCCTTCTGCATCTCCCATAGAAATGCAGCTTGTAACAGTGTTCCCAGCCACTTCCAGCACCTCCTGTACAACCACAAGGTCCATGTGCAGAATGGATGAGCACTGGATTCAGATGCTGTATGAATGAAACAAGCAGCTCAGGGCTGCAGCTGCTGTGTAAGGGAAGAGCCACACAAACCATGAGCAGGACTGCCCAGCCATCTGCGCTGATAGGCTCGAGAGTGCTACCAACTCAGTCTCTGAACTGAAAATGCAATTAATGGGCCTTCCATTCAGCACATTTGCATGGATAGCTGCTTCTTCACATCCATCCCCTATGTCTGTTCTTGAGCTCTCTGCAGGCTCTTTTTTATTTTTTAAGAAAAAAAAAAAAGAAGAAAAATGGGGAGGAGGCATGTGTTATGTAAGCATTTTTAGGAAATCACACGAAGGAGAACAACTACAGTCACACAACTATGTGTATGCACACGGTGCAACGCTGGCCAACAAGAAAATTGACAGAAATGCATTACAGTGGCTATGCTCAGTGCACATCTAAGCATTCAAATGCTACACCCAGCCACAAAAAGAAAGAGAACGTCTCTCCTAATAAGTTATGAGCATCACGGTTTGCTCCCAGTTCACGCTGCAGATCAACACTGATCTAGAAATTCTAGCTCATCATAAGCCGTCAAATCAGTTATTCAGCACACACTGCTGAGAGAAACTTTCTAGATACACTTATTTAATTACCTGCACATCCCAGTGTTGGCATCCAAAGTACCTGCCTGTCACTAGCAAGTCCTGTTATCAATAGGTATGTGCACCCTCACATGCTGATGCGAAAATCTCCTCAACTTCTGTGGACCAGCTTTTACATTCAGGCCAGCAATTTATAATTACTTCAACCACCACATGTGAATTTAATAGATTAAGCACAGACTAATCCCTGCACTGTACCTAAACAACAGAGGTTGCTGGAGCTTTTTGCACAAAAACTGAGCACTGCTTTAAAACTAGAAAGGGAAGATTGGACTAGAATAGGTTACATGCGTATTTATCGGGTAAATTAAACCCATTCTTAGTTTCTAAACTCGCTTAATATAAACCCATCCATCTGTTACCAACCTCACTCCCATTAAATAAATGCTCTGTACAAGTTACTGGCAGCCTCGCACGCCTGCAGACAGGCCGGGAATCATGCTGTTCTCTCCTGTTATGGGGAAAAAGTGTAACACAAAAATGTGCACGGTGTATGTTTGGAAGGAGATGAACAAACAAGTACAAGCTTATGGCAGAAAACCAGGAACTGATTCTGTGAGAAGCCCAGCATTTTCTCCCAGGTGCTGAGCTCCTCGGGTTCCTGCTGACAGTGGCAGCAGCAGCAGCGCTGTGTCCGCCAGCCTCAGGCCTGCAGGACTGCTAGCAGCAGGGGCCTCCATTTCCATCACCCCTCCTGCGTTCCTTACACCAGCCCTAAATCTGTATTTCTTATTTACATTTAGAAGTTGCTCTCTGAGCAGCTCATCTCACAGCAAGGCATGGAAACTCTTCTCCAAGTCTGGGGACAGGGGTTATAAAGGGACCTTGCTTCTGCACTGCATTGTAATACTGCCAACTTCAATGGACATATTTACATGCCCTACTAGGCCAGTTTGGCTTAATCACATACTTAAGGACTTTGCTAAATTAGGGTGCAGGACAAGTCCTTTAGGCAGTGTCAATTCAGAAGCCACTTTACTTCCCTACATGATGTCAGCCTTAGCCTTTTCATCCATATTGATAAACACGTATTGTACCTCTAAAATACAAGCCACAGAATTCTTGCAAATAATGACAAATCCATTTTTAAGTTTATTTCTCTGTTTCTATATACCTTGCAGTCTCCACAGAAGACAGCACCAGTGTTAATCTACCCTCCCCCAGGCAAATTCTACAGCATTTCAAACAAATTGGTAAGCACTGAGTCTTAGAGCACTAAGAAATAAAAACCTCCCTGAAAGTCATTTCTGTAGGCTGGGTCCAGAAAATCCATGAAAAGGTTCTTGTTTAACTTAGGTTTCTACTAAGCATATTGTAAAAAAACATTTCTACACCATTTTAGTTACTTCTTCCCTATTAAAACCTCCAGGACTTCTCCATAAAGACCTGTTGCCTCAGTCTAAAAGTGGAAAGTGAAACTCCTTTTTGAAGCATTGGCTTTTGTCTCTCAAGGACGAGGCATATTTACAGCGCTCTATAAATAATAACTTATTGAAATCCAACTTCTTCATAACAGAGCGCAGGAGCTTAATACCCTAGAGGCCATTTCTGAAGTTCCAACGCAGGTAATTCATTAAAACTGTGATAAACATGCCTGATAAACAGATAACTAATACCAAAATGACATAATGGCAAGCTTCAATAAATAGTTCTGCTTCATCCTGCACCATGCACGCTGCAGGTCACCGCAGCGTGCAGTGACAGGTATGAGGGATGGCCGCAGGATTCGGTCAATTTGTATGGGGGGGACTTGGATGAAGAGAATTGCTCGGTGTTTTATCAAATTAATTGATTTCCCGTAAGTGATCTGAGAGCCTTCAGGCTGCAGTAAAACTCAAGCTCTGAGTTTAGTTTAAAGGAGGTACCCAACATGCGCATCAGCAGCCAGGCCCAGCTGTGTGGCTCTGCGGGAGTGGCTGGGCCACAGCCCTCTGGGAAGGCCTCAAAATCCAACGCTTAGAAGACAAAGGCTGGCAAACAGGCAAAATCAGTGGGTCCCAGTTCCCATAACCTTCATCTCAGAATCTGATCTGTTCTCTGTGAACAAACATCAGGCTCTTACTGTCCGGTGATGGATTTTGGCCTGGGGTTTGTAGATTGCTGAGCACCACCACTCCGCACCAGAACAGAAGGGGATGCCATGCTCGGGCGCAGTAAGGAAGGCAAAATTCATCAGAAAGAAGGGCTGCCTCATTTTAACAACAGATCGTAGCTCAGTTCCAAAGGACACCATTTTTCAGTATTCACATTCCCCTGTATCTCACTCTTGCCACATCCTGAGCATGCAAAATGCTGTATCAGAGGTCTCAAGTTCCTCAGCCCGGCTCACCAGCTCCACAAGGATGACAAAAATGGTGTACATCTGCACCCCTCCAACGGGGTGGGGAGCTTCTGGGACTGACTACTTTCACTGCTAAGCTTCACTGGTTTAGAGACGAGCCTGTCCTCCCACCTTATGTTCTCCAACTGTGCGTACATCTGGATGGAGCACTGCTGTGACACCTGCCAGAAGTGGGGCTCAGCCTCCTCGCAGGCAAGGTCTTCTGCCTTTGATCCAGTTATCCCAGCCTGACGAGCCACTGCACATCACCTCAGTCATGGCAACCCTCTCTGCTCACACTTCTGTCCTGTCTCAAGTGCAAAGTAAAATGCTTTAAATCTCTCACGGCCTCCCTCATGCACAGGGAGCACACCCCAGCGGCACAGGGCTCCTGGCGAGCAAGCAGTGAGCTCCTGTCCCAGGGAAAGGGAAATGGGTGGAAGGGTGCAAGGACACTGGTGACCTTGTCACACAGGGAGCTAAGGGTGTGCCTTAAGAGATGCTACACCTGGACTGAAGGGCTCGTGGCAGCCAGGGATGATACCCAAATTATAGGTTTTAGCAGCAGATCGGATTGCAGCACTGCCTATAAGGGGAAAGGAAGCAGGGATACACACTGTGCTGGGGCTATATGCTGAGCGCACTCCGACAGCAACATATTTATGCAGCAATGTTAGATGAACATGCCAAGATGTTACTTTGGAAGAAAGATACAGCTCTGGAGAACAGAGATAAAGATGGCACTGGATTTCTGTTTCCACTATCTACTGTTTGTATTTTTATCATTCTATGTAAAGAAAAATGCCAGTCTGCGGCAATGATTTCATTTTGCTGATGATGTACTTCACGTAGCTTGAAAGCTTAACACGGCAATGATTTAGTTGCAAGTGCTATATGGGAATACTCAACTTCTCTTTGAAAAGTTAATCCACTGGATATTTCTATTGCTTTTAAGTGTGCAAAAGCATGGATAGGGCCAAATGCAAATTGACAGCCTTAGTTAACGGGGACATTTGGCATGCGAAGTGAAAAAAGACCTTAAAGCTCTCGCCTGTAGCCAGTTTAGAATGAATGACAACACCCAGAACTCGAAAACAGCACGGAAGATGTTAGGGAAGGATGACTTACAGTGTTACCTATTACTGAAGATCAAAAGCACACAGAAATTGAGAGGAGACTTTTAGCATATTGGGTAATTAACATCCACAGCAGAATCTGGTCTCTTGCCATGTCACATTCAGTTTATAGCTTATGACAACAAACATTTACTAAATATACTGGAGATTACAAAGATGTAAGATTATATGGTAAATCAATGAAATAACTAAATAAAGAAGTTAAAATATACTCAGTCAGAAATGATTAAAGAAAAATTCACTGCAGTTGAGAACAGGTCAGGAATCCACGTACAGCCGGTGCGCGTGAAGGTGTGGTTGGCTCTGGCCAGGTGGGCACCACACAGCACTTTCTCACACCTCCAGCACCAATTGTTCTGTAAAGAACAGATTTTGTATTTTTTTTTCTTCAGTAGCTACAAACAAAGTACAACAAGCTATTTCTAAGAAGCCACTAAGAATGGAGTCACAGCAATGGTCGCCTTTGGTAAAGTGGGGACAATTCCTCCTTCGAGGCCCCTCTACCACCAAAAGATGTCCATCTCCACCCCTTTATGTTCTCTGGCAGAGTCGCCATTCACAGCTAAATCCCTCCTTCCTCTTTGTGTGCTCCACTGATGGATGTGACAAGACTTCTAAGCAGCCTCCTCTCACTGTTTTGCACAATGATTTCTGGAATAGGAGGTTCAAAAACCCTCCCAATGGACCAGCCCATATTCAGTACAAAATCAATTTACCATGGCTATAGTCTCCTTTGTACTTCTGTATCAAGCAAGGCTATTTTATTCTCCTTCATTTTTCTGCTCTGGGTTTCTTTGCCATTGTGCCTCTTTGAAGCTCACTGCTATGTAGAGATGTTAAGGGTTCTCCACTATACACGCTTTTCTTTTTTCCACTTCTGAGACAGACTGGACAAATCCTGCACAGTCAACCGAGTGCATTTTTGTACACCCACATTACGAGTTCAGCTATGAAAAGCAATCTCCCTATATATACTTCAAATCAAAAATGTAATCACCAAATAACATGTGAAACCTCTGTGTATTATCAGCTTTCTAAAGTGGGGAAGTCTTGCATTCTTTATTCCTCTCCAGGTTACATCACTGAAAATACTTGTTCAGCATTTACTTGTTTGCTTTGAGAAGGAGCTAAAATAAGTTGGAGGAAATGCCCAATTTGGATCCGATTCTCCCAACAATTAGGCTGAGATTCAGGAATCAAAATCAGCACATCTTGCAGTATTAAAGAGACTAATGAAGAACTCAGGATGACATTTTCACTGTTCTGTGCCTCCTGTTTTTCTTTAGGGAAATCACATCTATTGCATTAGTGGGGGCCTAATACTCTTTCGGATGACAAACACTGCAATATATTCTCATTAAAATCGTATAAGAGGTTGAGCATGGGTTGAATCCTGTCTTGGCTTGAAAAAAGGGGGCAGTGTGCAATTAAACAAATAAAATGTGCATGTGATTCAACTTACCCTATCAACATTCTTTTCTGGTTGTGCACTTAAGCTTGCTGTAGTGCAACCAAAAGGGAAAAAAGGCACTGGAAATCTTTAATTAAGTGAAAGATGCACTATTGAGACCAAAGGAAAGCTTTGAGATTACTTTAATTAGCCAGGGCCAGTTTTGAGCAAGCCAGAGAGACTGGGAAAGTTTCGCAAGGCAGGGTAAGAACAGAGATGCTGCCTGAGCCTAAGCTGCATGGGGACCAAAAATGAAACCAGACTTTCCCTTCTGCTCTTCCCCATTTTAAATAACAGCTTTTCAGCTTCAAGAATATGAGCAAAACAAATTCTAAGTCCTCAGCTTAAGTAAAAAGGAGTCTTTGTACTTTCTCTGTTCAGTTCAGCATATGTCTGAATTTCTGTTTGTTTCGCAGATCTAGAGAAAGAACCCAGACTCCTGTTCCTAGACAGCAGGCTTTGGACGTGTGCTGTGGTAGCACGCGGAACACTGAGCTGAGCTCCGATGGGCATTTCTGCTTACGATTAAATGGCAATCCTCACCCCATTGAGCCTGAACCCCAGGGTTAGGGTGAAAGACGTCAGGTGGCTGCAAAAAAACTGGCAGAAAGAACAGAAGGGAGCAGCGAGATGACTGATACTTGCAGTCAGGGAGTACACATGGTGCACAAGCACGTGTGGTGCAACCTTTCCAGGAAAACTTTTGGCATTGCACCTAGATTTTGACCTTTAGCCTCTCTGGTTTCTGTGAGGTTTGGTGCTCACAACCACAAGCTGTCAGGAACACTTCTGATAAATCGTCAATAACCAAGAATCGGGAGAACTTTTCAGATGCTACCAGGCTGGGCTGGAAGAGGAAGTCAGCGATGGAAAGCCCCCCCATGCTTCGTAAAACAGATTTCAGTATCTTTTTTAATTGTTCCATAGCTACATTGTGCATTTTATACCTGCTTTCCTCCGCCAGGTGCCTAATGCTCTTGATAAGCTAATTACAGCCTTCTGCTTATTTCATGTCAAGCTTAACTCCCCAGTCTGAACTTAGCCTGCAGTTCTGGCATGTTTTTTTCCTTAATCTAAGACCATCTGTGCTCCATCAGCAAGGAACACTTAAATACCGCGAAAGTGAAGAACCAACAGTGCTGAATTCCCTGTACACTTCCCCCAACTCCTCTCCCCAGCAATTCCAATTAGGTGTGAAGCCAACATCCATCCAGTCCTAAATACACTGGAAGGCTCTGAGCAGGCTACAGTTATCTGCGGCCTTACCTCTGTGAGATGCAGCAACACTTTTAGTGGTCGGGGTGGGGGGAAATGACAAGGCCGACAGGACCCGAATCTCCACTTTTCTTTACTTTTGGATCAAAAGCTTTACGCTCCAAATGCCATCACGTCACCAGCAGCACATGCAGTGGTTGAGTTCAGCACCTGATCAATATAAAATCGAACGCTTCTCTTGGAGAAGCACTAGCAGCCAGTCTGGATAAAAGTAATGCAGTTGATTTATCAAGAATCAGTGCTCAAGCCTCTCATTTATCGCTGCAGAATGGAAATGCTCCACAGTTTAATTGAAAACTGGACTGCTGGGTTAGGGAAGATGGCTGTCAGCCCCTCTCCTACCCCCCCACCAAAAGTTTGGGTGTACCTAACACCGTCCAGGCCTGGCAGGAGGCACTTCCCACCTGCTCTGTGGCCAAAGCCCACTGCTGCGCGTAGCATCAATCCACCTAGCTTCCTCCTAAGGCTGGGTAACAGATGCCTTCAGATTCCCTGCTTGGGCTGTCACAGTTTGCCTTGCTTTTGCCTCCTCTTCTCCAACACCAGACGTCAGCACCTGATGCCGTAGTGAGCTCTGCCAAGCTCCAGCTCAACAAGGAATTTATTTGCTCCTTCTCCTGCAAAGGAGACTCTGATGCGGTGTCTTTTATTCCTTCCTCCCAGCTCCTCTGTTCTGCTCTCCAGTTTGCCTGCTCCTGCCAACACGGGATTTATTTTCCAATTTTCTTCACTTCGAGTCCTGCCCTTGCCTTCCCTCTGCCACCTGTCTCTTTCCTTACCTCCCTTCCACCACGTTTGTGTCTGACCTCCACCAAGGTCAAGCGTTCTACAAATGAGTTTTGAGAATACGGATTGTAATTAAGATGGGGGAATACAAACTGATTCTCCAACAGGCTTAACGCAGCGTACTGCTTTGTGCTTCTTCTGTTAGACTCCTTTTTGGTGTTTTTCAATGCTTTTACATTTATCTTGTCTTAAAAAAAAAAAAAAAAGAAAAAAGAAAAAAAAAAAGCCTTGTTCTTAAATCCTCGGTAACTGATTTCATAGCAAAAGCTGCTAAATTTGTAACAATTATATTAGCCACATACATTTTTTCTCCTGTCACCATGTTTACCACTGGTATATTTATGAACCATTGATCATTCCTTTCTGTCCCATGCATCAAAATCCTCTCCTCTTAGGCAACTGCAGTTTGTCTTTTAATACTCCCAGGCTAACTTCAGAACTTTTTTGTCATGCCTAATAAAGCTTAAAGCTCTTCTCTTTGGGCACCCTTGCAGCCTATCCAAACGGCTGCAGCCCTGTAATTCCTTTTTCTTTACTTCCAAGGAAATAAAACACTCTCAAAAACTCAAGCCATGCTTTGCCTCCTGTCCATGCTATCCAGGCTGTCCTCGTAGAGAATGCACAGAAATAAGCAATTTGTCTGCACATCTCTTTCCTTTCTGACTCTGAGTCTCTTTCTGACTCCCCGTGCTTGGTCTCCCCAGTTTCAGAAGAGCACAGTCTCCACTTGGTCCTGTTACCAATAAAAGCGTATCAGATGGATATAACCACGGTGTGGTAACTTTTAGATGAAAGAAGTGTTTTAGTGACAGTAGAGTATCTGTAAGATGCTGTTCGTCTGGACTGTTGAAGCTGTGGTGGTTCCCAACACCCCACCACCAGACTTCCTCACCCTCCTTCGCAGGTACAGCCAGGTAAAACCTTCAAGGCCAAAGCTCTCCGAGGCTATCAAAGGACGAGGGGAAGCTGTGCCTGCCATGCTGGGACAGGATCGATGTCCTGAGGGACTGATGAGCAAACTGTTCCCGTCTCAGCCCTGGGTGGATGGTAACAGCTGCGCAGGCCGTGTTAGTGACTGCTGAATAGCTCCCGGCTCCAATAATCCCCTTCCTATTAGTCATTCAGAACCATTACGTTTAAAAGAAGCTGTAAAACACACATCGGCTAAACTGTTACTAACAGAGAAACCGGGATTATTTATCCAGGGAAAAAATGCATGCGCTGACATGAAATGTATTTACTACAAAATAATTCATTTCTTTTTTTCCGAAGAGCTCAACGGCTGGTTTTAAGGGAAACATATGAGGTCATCCATGGGTCCTCTTAGAGAGGTGCAAATCAATAAATGGTGATTTTTTAATGCTCTCATTATAAATGACTGGATGCTATCAGGGTCAAAGTTAATCCTGTGCAGAGAGCCAGCGCAAGGGACATGAATCATTTAAATCTCTCTTAAGCTCCGCTTTGAGTATAAAACGTAGATATTTTCCTGTATTCTCAGTCTTAAAAAATAAATAAAGATGCTTTTTTGCAGTAATTGGCCCAGATACTCCATTGTTGGTGTTATGAGACGCAGTGCCTTGTATTACCAAGGACTTCTCTCACTTCTGACTTGGCAGCAGATGCAGTGGGGTGCCAGGACCTCTCCCCAGCTCGCCGAGCTCCTCTGCTGGGTGCTCAGCGAGCCCTCGGTTGGTGAGTGAAGCTCAACAGGTCGCTGCTGCCACATCCACTGCTCCTAGGTGGAGGTGCTGCGTTCAGCCCATCCTCTTTTACAGCTTAAATTAACAATCCCAACCTAACTGGGGCAGAAGAGTTGCTTTCTCTGCCTTGTGGCAAGCCAGGATTCCCAGCTAGAGAATGAAACTCTTCCATATCTAAGGACACCCCACATCCCTAAAATAATAAAATAGTAAATAGTGATAGATAATAATGTAAAGTAAATAATTATATTATTTATATGTTTATATTTTTGTATTAAACTCAGTTTATATAAATGATGATCTAGTTAAGGTGCAGCCTCTAACAAGAGGCTGCTTTGCCTGCCAGGAGGTCCCGCAGAGCTGGCTTGTTGGCAGCAGCAGAGGATGGAGGCGTGGGCAGGGCAGGGGACCAGGCACCAGCACACGCAGGTCTCCGAGAGCCTCCTGGGGCACCGAAGTGAGAAGCTGCCCACAAAGAAAACAAGGGCAAACGGAAGAGCTGAAATACATTTGGCAAAGATACAGAAGCAGTGCTGGTGTCAAGAAATGAGAAGTCCGTGAGATTTCTTTTTCTCATTTTCCTTTTTTTTTTTTTTTCTTCTCTGTATAAGGATGTTTAATGGTCCTGACTGTAAGTTGCAAGGAATAAAAACATTAGTCTTCATTTCTTATACATAAAATGCCTGACAAGGTTTTATCAAATAAAGAGCCCAATATGCCACTGTTATCAGTAAGTGACTTCAGCAGCTAATTAAATTCTCAGTTTCTGAATCCTGCTCATAATATTTGCTGACA
Source organism: Aythya fuligula (assembly GCF_009819795.1). Classification (NCBI taxonomy): domain Eukaryota; kingdom Metazoa; phylum Chordata; class Aves; order Anseriformes; family Anatidae; genus Aythya; species Aythya fuligula. The sequence continues at coordinate 24,923,267 of NC_045564.1, read as the reverse complement.
AAGACCAATACCTCTGTAGTAATTTTGGCATTTAAGCGAGGTGAGGCAGGGAAGGAGGTAATGACAACTGACAAATTCTCCAGGAGAGCAGGCTGACAATCCACAGCTGACAGTCCTCCTGCACGCCTCACCTGCCCTGTGAGCCTAACAGGCTCATTCCCCTCTGGATGTAAATTGTCTCCCTCGCCTTCACTGGCTCCGAGCAAGCTGCCCTGCTCCGTGCCAAGTATGAATGCAAAAAGCAATGGATCCTGAACCTCTTATACATGCTATACAACCCCATATATGTATGTATGATCCTCATGTGTATGTGTACATATATACATGTATGTGTTAATGTATATGTAAACATATATATGAGAACTTCCTAATGCCTAAATACTCATTTTAAAGGGCAATTGTATTGATTACAACGAAGCAGTGCGCTCTGAGACAGTTTAGCAAATCTATTAATGCACATATTGAAATTATTCTCACTCAGTGGAGCATGCAGCATGTTCTTAACTTTGGCAATTCTCAAAGGAAAATAGGCATTTATTTAAAGCTAAACATGAGCTTAAAAGCTTTGCTAGATATAAATGGACTCCTGAGTTGGGTTCTCTCAGACAGAGAGGATGTTGTGTTCAGAAATCACTCAACACCACGGAGTGTGACAAGAGATTTGCTTCCCCTGCTCTCTGCATTTCAGCTGATGAGTAGCATCAGGACGAAGCTGGTTCCCAGTAGCTCATGCCAGAGCCTTTTAAACACCACAGTTCCCTGCAGTCCTCACTCAGTTGGAGGAGTGTGTCCTTGGAGAATGAAGTGTGGCCTCCAGACGTGGCCACCCCCAGTTTGACATGCCTGGTTTTCTTCTGCCACCTCCCACTCTGGGTAGAAATTCTCTCTTAAATAAATCCTGCAAAGGGAAAACCTCACCTGAAAGCTAGTCTAGCTCTTGATCTGTCATTTTAAGGAGGGGTGTATTCAGGGAATAGATTTGATTTGGGAACCTGAAACCATCAGAATAAAAAGCTGAATTTGCCAGAAAGTTTGTTCAGCCAATATAAGCTTTATTATGGAATAGCTTTAAACCTCTAGGCTGAGAGTGAGAGGTTTGAGGTGCAGCTTCAGAAGGTGATTTATGAATAGATTTATATGTTAATCTGTTAATAAAAAATGTAGCATACTGATAAAATATGTGACAATCATAACTCAGCTATGAGCCACATATTAAAGACTTCATCTGCTCTCGTAGAGGTTTTGATTATGTTTTTAAATGAGGGAACTGCATTGGCCTAAAAGTAAAGAAAGAAACGTTTTATCTAGGAATATGTACCATATAATTCAAAGAAGTATCTGGGAATCTGCAAGAAACAAATAATAAACTGCTTTTAAGAAAATGACTTCTGGGAAGTGCAGCTTATTCCTAAACATCTCAAAATGGAGCTCCTGTCAGGTGGCTCCGTGTTACATATGACTAGGCAAAGTGTTCTCACTCTTTCCCAAAATGACTTCCCAAACTGGATTTTAAATTGGACAATAATCTTGACACTACAACTAGATTGAACAGATAAATACCTTCAGCAAACTTGGGCCTGCTTTTGAGCATGCGTAAGTTCGTGCTGTCGTGTCAATACATGGTTTCTTCTTGAGTTTTAAAAGGGTATTTTGAAAAATGGGAATGGCTCTGACTCAAGGATGTGCTTGCAAGTGAATGTGAAATACCACACAGTCACCTCTTTCTGCTGACAAAACTCACACCACTCTACGAAGAAGTGCTACAGCCCTGTCTCACCAGGGAGCAAGCATCACACAGATACGCTGGACACGGGAAGTTTCCCTCAGCCACCAGCAGGCCAAGCCAGCAGTATGGGTTGGGACTGCGAGCCCCACATCTTCTGGGGTGTGAGGCACTGGAACAGGTTGCCCAGAGAAGGTGTGGATCCCATCTGTGGGGGTGAGGTTGGATGGGGCCTTGGGCAACCCGATGTGGTAGGTGGCAGCCCTGCCCAGGCGATCCTTGAGGTCCCTTCCAACCCGAGCCATCCCACGGTTCTCTAACAATTTAATGCTCAGTTTGTTGGATTCAAAGTGTAAAACACCAAAGCTGTTCCATTTGCTGCTACGTGGCATATTTAGGACCGAGGGGCAAGTTTTATTATTATTAACTACATGTTGTTGACAGGCACTGTCGGCTTACCAGTGATTATGCCACAGAGGCAGAGAGCCCTCCAGGGACTGGCAGGGAGGGAAGTGTGACTTGAGGAGCAGCTGCTTGGTTTTGGGAGCCTCCCCTCCACAGCAGAGATGTTTCTGCTTCTTAGAGCAAGGGCAGAAAAACCGGAGTAAAACAGTCTCTACAGGAAATGCACTGGATACAGAGCTGCAGTTCATCTGCTACAGGGCCATATGGAAACACTTCGTTCCTATTTTAGGTCTGAAGAAAAACACCCATTGCAAAACCCCATGATATCAACAGAAAGAAATTGATTTCAGCAAGCTTCATGATGTGAAGCTTTCGGAGCTACTGCTGCTCAGACACGTTGCTAACTTCCAGCTCGGGTTTAAGCCTTATACTTTCAGCAGTCCTGAAATTTCATAAAGTATTGCCCTGGTGACTGTAGCACGCTCCGAAGTGCTCACAGGAATGTACGTGCTGCCAATTTATCCATTTGGAGTTGATGTGTTTTTTAGCATCCCGATGTTTTGTAGTTAGGTAATTGGGGATCTAGCTGCTGACAGCTCTGCTGGTGCTGGGCAGTGCATAGCCCCACAGGCCAGCATCCCAAATTCAGACCATCTGAGAAGCACGATGCTCTCTCCTGAACTTCATCCTCACTCAAGAGGACAAAACATGAGATTGCTTATTAAAACATGTTTTAACCTCAAAACTTCAGCATGAATTAAAAAGTGAAATAGCATATCTTCCAAATAGTTTTCCAACAGGTACACTCTTTTATTCTTTCACATTCTGTTAAAATATGGTTTATTTTTAAGAAAGGGACTGCATACCCATAAAGTATTTTAAATACTATTAGCTGATATAACATAACTGGTGAGTAAACAGACATCAAAGGGCTGGTTAGAGAGTTTTCACAAAAGATCTTCCATTAAAGGAAATAATTGGAATCAAAAGATTTTATGAAATCCTAACAGCTTCTATTAAACTTATTAGAAGAAAGTCTGGAAGGGCCCCTTGGGTTCAGAGGGCAAATTTTGGTCACAGATGGGAAGGGAAATCAGAAACTTCAGAAAATAACCTTCTATTCAGAAAATAACTTTCACTTCAGAAAATAACCTGGCCTGGTATATTTTCATCCCAAGCAACCATTTGTCTAACTCCTTCTCTTTCAGATTTTACAAAGATGTCAAAAAGTCTTATTTTCATCACAGTGCAAAATATCTTGGCATCTCAAAAAGGTTTTGGAGATGGAAAAATCATTTCCCACTCATTTCTATTGAGAAATTTAAATTCCAGGTAAAATCGGGGTGAACAGGGGGTAGGCACCGTACTGGGATTTATGAAATGCCTGCCAAGTAGCCTGCTTTTAATGCACACCAGAGAGTAGCATTCCTTGCTAAGAAGACCTAATCAGCATCGTGCATTTTTTAAAATTTGCTCAAAGGCTTATGTTTTTAAAATGACCCTTCCACCTACTCCATTAATTACAAACTCCAGAATAAAACAGACTTTTCTATGGCCTCACTGTGAAAGCTGCAGATTAGGAGCTAACCTTGTTTCAGGCCCATGCATAAATTAAACAGCATGTGCTCCAAGTGCACATCATTTCAAAAACGTGTTCTATGAAACGTCTCATATTAAGAGCTTATAATGCATACAAAAGGGGAGTTTAAAGATGGAGATGGAACGTTACATGGATTTTATATAAAAGAGATGCTAAAAGATTAACAGCAGCATCCATTTTTAAACTACATTTCTTTACCACTGCAAGAATTTTAATGCTATATGCCAAAGTTTCCAAAATTAACAGGTGCTTTTGGATACCCCACCTGGGGCACGTCGAGATGCTGATTTTTAGAAATTCACTAACAATGTGCCTCAATTTTGGCAAGAAAGGCCAAGGCAAACAAAATCACAAGTGATCCCCAAAATACCTTGGCCCCAATTTCCTTCTGGATGTTGACATTCAGCCAAACTTTTTTTCTCACAAGAAAAAATAACCGCCACCAAAGTTTGTCTTGCAAATAACAATCAAGTGCTGAAAGGTTCCTCAGGTCCCAAATGGAAGAACTGCTGAAACACATTTTAGAAACAAAGAGAGGGAAAAAAAAAAGCCCAGAGAACTGTTCTACCAGGGAACGAGCTTGTTCTGCTCACCAGTTCTCATGTAAAAGCTCGGTGCCACAGTTCTTGGAGTGACAACCTCAGCAGGACCAACAGAAAAAATCCATGTCAAGAGCAAGGTTTGGAACACAGCAGAATAGCAGGGATAAAACCATCTAGTTCAGGAGAAGAAACCCAAAACAAGGAGTTGGGAGCTAAGAAAGAAAAAGAAACAGCCCGATATGAAAGTATAACGTAGTCCAGAAGCTGACATATGCTTAAATCTTCCTCCCCTGCCCTGAAATTACAACTGCTCTACTGGGTAATGCTATCTTTTTACACGGGTCTTATGCGGTACCTTGCCCACATAAAGCTAACTATTGCCTTTTAGTCTTCTGCAGTTCGAAGACGGTAACTTCCTACCCCAGCCCTGTGGAACGGCTGCACGGCGCTCCACGGTGTTCTCTTCTGGGGAGATCACAAAGCCAGATTTATACTCGTGGCAGTCCAACTCGGATTCAGAAGTAATACCAGAACTTTAGCTTCTGGAACTAAAGACTCCTAAAATGTATTTTCAGGAGTGATGGTTTGACAAAAAGATCCTTGAAGTCCATGGAGAACTCTTGCTCTTTTTAATAGCACTGGGCTTAAATGAAAGCCACCCACAGTCATTCAACAGGTAGAAGGAAAAAGCAGCCTTTGAAAGCCTGGGAGCTCTCTAAAATCAGTGAGTAACGACATAGTTAACACTGGTCTTGTGAAATGCAATAGACATAAAGGGGATTATAATCCCGAAAAAGTAGAATTTATACCCATTGAAAAGCGTTGAATAAAGTAATGTTATGATGAAAAACTTTATGGCCTGCTCAATGGCAGGAAATACTCATTTTCTTGTTAAAGAAAAGATAACCGTCAGGGAAAACATGCATTAGGCAGAGCAGGCTAGTAAATCTCCCCATTACAGAATGAGAGCCCCGAGTACTGCATGTGCTGTGCAAGCAAGTGGTGGAAGCAGGGTTTTGCTTCAGCGAGGGGCGGTTGCCACCCGTGCTGAAAAGCTGATGAAGGACCATCTCCTTCACAGGACCCCCCGGCCTCCTCTCCTTTCTGTGACTGCTGTGGGGCTGAAATGTGCCCGTGGCTTTTCCCCAGGGACGGTACAGCCTAGGGATAGAGCAGATTGCACGAGAGCTCTCAGTGAAAACCAGCTTTAAACTTTGCCCAGCAGTGCTGTAGAGGTGTATTCCTCCTGCTTCCAGGCTCTGCCCACAGCCAGCACGCCCTGCTGCTTCCAAAAACTGTTCTCCTCGTGCTTCTGCCCGCTCCTCATGGAAGTACAAGTAGGGAGCAGACACCTGCCAACACAATCCTGCACCTTGAGGCAGATGCAGCCCCACCGGCAACTTGAAGAGTAAGTGCCATGAGCAGAAATAAATCCGACCACAGTTTCAAGGAGAAAAACTACCCCCAGATCAGGTCTGACCATGCTGTATTTTAGCTACAAAGAAGAGATACAAACCAACCCAAATTAGCACTGCGATTACTTAAACTGAGTTCTCGCTCTCCTTATATCTAACTGCAAACTCCCTGTATTTCTTGTCTCCCTTTCTGATCTGATCTTTAAAATGATGCACGGCGAGGGGAAGGTGGGAGGGGGTGCCTCTAAGCCGCATCATGTGCTTTATGGAGGCGAGCCAAGCAGCTACTTAGGCAACCATTAGGTCGGGAAACAATCGCTTCCATCATTCCCAACACGTGTGTCAACATAATTCCATGCTCTCTTTGTCATGCAAAAAGTCTTGGCAAAGTGACCGGATACACCCAGAAAGCAGGAGCAAACTAAGCTCATTATGTTAACCCGGAGATCCCACAGCATCCTCCGGTGCCACAGAAGGAGACTTCCCATTTTTTGCCATGTAGGAAAGGAAACTTGCTGCGCTGAGAAGGGCCCGAGCCAAGCCTGACTTCAGAAGTGTGTAAGGAAATTCACGACTGGGTTTGGTGGAAAGGGGACCCCTCATCTGACGAGCACAAGAGGCTGTGTCAGGCAGTGTGATCGCAGGCGTTGCAGAAGGTACGGCATCTTGCATAACTACAGAGACTTCCCTCTCCTGTGTGCTCGCTGGAATCCTTCCAGTCATGCTAATACAGCTCTGCAAAGGAAAACTCCTGCCAAATGGGAGTATCAGCTTCTCTAACTCTTTATTGTTGTCATTGGTAACTCCGGACTTTGTTTTCCTTTTAAAGGAAGATTCAATGCATTTTACAACCATTAAACATCTTTTCTTCTCTCCATCTATACTTGTACCCCCTACTAACAGCACAAGGCTTGTGCACATGGGAATAGCTGGCACTACTGGCCTAATGGCTTCTTTACATAGCCAGGCAGGGCAAGAAGACCCTTCCTTCTGTCTGAAAAATGCTGAATACATCCTTGGTGCTCTAGCAACTGCAGAACATAGGAAATTTCCCAGAGCATAGGTATTTATTAATTTAAAGATTGGAGTTTTCATCAACCATATTTGCTGCACCTTTCAATTCCAGATTCAGTGCAGTGGGAGGAAAGTCCTAATACTGCTAGACATTCGCAAACCCCTTCAGACTTCAGCTGCTTTGCCTCCGCTCTGCCACGGTTAACATATATTTTGCTGCCCCTTTCGTCTGGTGAACGCTCAGAAGTCCAACCCTGGTTTTAGCAATGCATTCTGCAAAACACAGCTTCTCAGCAGTCCATGGTCACAAGGGCCAACATAGACTCAAAATGGGGACGGACAAGAATAGTAAAAGCTTTTCCTACGTGTTGTCAACATCTCTAATGAAGGAGGATTGCTATCGATTGTTGAGTTTAAGCCTGTATCAGTTACACTACCTGCTTTGTTCCTTTAAGATGCCATATTTTTGGCACATCCTCTTACCACCCAAGCACTCATGAATCAAGAGCAGAGAGCGCTGTCCAAATGGGCAAGTGTACAAGAACCTTCCCCCAGCATTATCGCAGGAGTGGAAATAAGCATTAGGTTCTGACTTTGTCCTCTCCCTGCTCCACCACTCTGCAAATTTACTCTCTACAGGCTTCTGAAAACACACATCTAATACTACAGAACATTGTTAACAAGTCAAATAAAACAAAAGAGTAAAAAGTGAACATACCTGAATGAGAGAAACGTTGTGTAGACTAAGTCTGAAGAGGTAGTTCCTGCATGAGCAAGCAGAAGAAAGACAAATTGTTAGGCTATCAAAAGAAGGAAGGGAGAAGTTAAATGCAAGTAATTGTTTTTGGTTATCCATTTCTATGGACAACGAGGGCCTGTTGGATTTCTCTCCAAAGAATGTAAAAATAGTAACATGTCCCTTGTTCATTTGTCTTAGCAAGCCTTATAGCAAAGCTCTGAGCAGGTCTGGAGTAAAATACTCCAAACCTCGTAATGGAGGCCTACACTGAAATCCCAACAGAACAGGGTCTATTTCAAGACCCTCAGAGGGCTTTGGTCGAAGTCCTGTAAGGGCTGTGTTCAGGTTTGTTTTTTTTTCTGCTGACTGAGAAAGCTGGGGTTGGATAGAAGCCAGCTGGAGCAAAGCTGCCTCCTGCAGTACGCTCCCCCCAAGTCTATCCTTGCAGATGGACTTGGTGCAAAAGGAGGAGGAGAGGAGAGGTACTTCTCAGCAGAACCCCTCTGCACGGAAAACCAGCAGGGAAATCAAGGCAGTGACTGCAGATACTCCCAATCCTCCTGTCATCACATCTCCAAAGGCAGAGCAAGGGAATTCCTGACAGAAGTCACTGTAGCATGAGATACAACACATCAGCTGAGCTGCAGCCCTCCCTCTGCATGTTCCTATCCCAACACAAATAGGAGGGAAGGCACATTTGCATCAACATCTATGGAAGAGTCTTAGTTAACAGGTTTTACCTCACATTTTTGCTTGCTAAGACAATGCAGTTACCAGCAATCAGCTGACGTGTATTAAGCCATATGGACTTGATTGTGTGCTTGAGGCTTTTGGCCATACCTAGCTTCATATTTTTGCATCCCATCTGTCATCTTCATCGGTGTGAAGAGCTGTGATCCTTTTCCAACATCCCTGTCACCGCAACCTCCCAGAGAAGACATATTTATATTGCACCAGGTGAACAATGGTTTTGTGGTGGCTCTGTTTAAGCAGCAGAAAGTGCAGCTTTGGTGGTAGAGCTTCATCCACCCTACAAGTGCTAGTCTAGGGACATTCCCCTACCTACCAAAAATGCAAGTGCAATGTCAGTGAGGTCAAGAAGTCAATGGAAGTTGACTTACAGTCTTATAGTGATAGGTCCTAAGGACTCTTCTGAAGAGCCTTGATTAGTCTGTAGTCAGCAGCACACTGCCCAAGCAAAGTTACTGAAACTTCCACACATGAGAAATCCATATGGGGTCACAATGACCACTAAGAGGCTTGAGCAGTTTTTCCTTTTCCTGTTGTCTCTCACCTGAATATCATGGAAGTCATACTCATAGAGTTGTCTGCATATTTTGTCCCAGTTCTGTAAATCAAAGGATCTCAACCACTGCAGACTGTCAATGAAGATGGGTGGGGACAAGGATGATGAGGGACCATGGAAGTCAAACTCTCGGTACCAGATCTTCAGCCAGTGTAGCTCTAAGTTGCACCACCTCTGTCCTATTCTGTACTGGGACTGCTTACCCAGGGAAGAATGAGTCCCATTAGCAATATCTGAACAAAATGTATCCGTAATTATTACACCTTTTGTAAGTATGCAGAGAAACACACACACAAAACCTCCATCTTCTGTCCTAGTCCGATCACCAGCAGCTCTTTCATATTCTGAAACCTTACTCTGTCTCTGAGGACTGCACACTTTCCCAGGTAATTTGTTATTAACTCTCTGGCTACAGACTTAAATATTATGCCCTGCAGATGCATGCAGCTGACCAGAGGCGCTAAGCTTACACACAGCCAAAATCTCAAAATGGAGGAAAATTCTCCTCCGGTGACTGATCTGAGTGGAAGCACATGCTGCTCTCACCAAAATACTAATGCACTTCCAGGACATGAGGTATCATGGAATAAGCCTTCTCCTGCAGAAATTAAGCATGTCACTGGCCTCCAGTGTTACAACACCCTAAGGAGAAAGTTCTCATAACCAGGGATTTGAAGTTGCTATCCTGTTGTTAAGCATGCTATTTAAATGCATTGATTTTGGAAGTCATACAGCAGATTCCAGCTCCTTGTTTCAGTCTTGTAAAAAGCTGGACAGTTTGACTGAGTAATAAATTTTAATATTAGTTTTTTTCCCCAGTAGTGCTGCACAGCAAATTCAACCAAAATATATTTAATGGAAAAGATGTAGCTAAAGGACACGGTTTGCCTAGCACTCAGCCAAAACAGATGCAGACAGGAATTAGTGTCCATTTAAAAAAAAGGCAGTTTCTGTCCTCTCAGTGCCTGCTGCGCAGCACCTGAGCAAAGCATCAGTGGTGAGACCACGTGGGTGGCTGAGACCTAAACCAGGCAGAAACACAGCACTGATGTGAGAAGCACAAAGATCTTCCAAAAGCTTCCCACTAACCTCACCTCTCGAAACCTGACCTTGTAGCTTTCTTACAGCAAGGAGGATTTCCCTTCAGTTTTCATCAGCTTGCTTTACCTGGTGGCTGCACAGCCCCTGGCAGTCTCTTTTTGTTTGTTTGATCCTTCTCACGTCTCATCAGCAGCAATATGAGCACCATTAGGCAGACTGGGCTACCAGAGGCACCAGCCGACCTGCCCGGCTAGAACCGACTAATCCTTAATTAATAACACCTTCTTTGAACCACACTTGCTCTGTAAAACTATATGAGGAGTGAAAAGCCAAGGGGAAAGATCTGCTGAATAAGACAGTGCCATTGTTATGAATTGCATTCTAAATGTAATTTCGGGCCAAGAATGAACAAGGTCTCTGAATGACAGACATGGTTTATTGTACCTAGAATTGCCCCATTTGTGTCTTTTTTTCTGCTCGTATTTGAAGTTATGTCTGTTTAATACCTTGCTGAACTATAATTTAAAGCAGCTAGAAGAGTAGGATTAAGAAATATATGAGAACACCAAGATCTCTGCATGAATAGATGAGGTGCCTTCTTGGTCATTTTTTTTTCTCCCCCACTTTATCTTGTAAATGTTGGCTAATTCCTTTCTCTCTTAAATTAAGCCCCTCTGGACTACACCAGAAGAGCAATTGCTTGGTGCAAGCAGCTCTTCTAATAACCTCCTTCGCCCGTGTAAGAAGCTGGTGCACAAACCTGGAGGGATAGGTCAACCTCTTACTCACTTTCTGTTCTGAAAGGTCACGCACCTTCACTCCATGGTTTTACAACAAAAGCTCTCTTTCATCCCAGAGTCGGCTGCATTTCAGCCATCTCCAGAGCAGAAGGTTAAACTCTTCTAAGTATTCTGGGATAAACATTATTACATACATTATAGATGCCTCGCATTGCTAATTATTACTGCTACTAACTTTATTGCTCACAACTACTAACCTTATTGCTCACAACATCTGTGCACTTCTGAAGATGCCTGTGTTAATCAGTGACACCCCAAAGTCTCAGCCAAGACCGTGGTCACAGCATTCAAGCCTGCACTGAAGTGCCATTTAAACTCTTGGAATTTGGGTATACACTGAAGTGCTTTATTTCTCAACCAGTGCCCTCGACGCTAGTCTGCCTATGGACAGAGCCAAGCTGCAGCATAAATCCTGTAGAGGGAAGTCTTTGTTAATTGGCTTTGTAATTTGTATTTGGCTGCCTTATAAAATGATTAAGCGCTCACTGTGCCTGGTACCACAAAGCATACGTACCAGAGCAGCAGGAGAGCAGCTGAGATGTATTTTAAAGGCTGGAAGAATATATCCACTTAAATCCACTTGCCACGACATTCCCAAGTCAAAGCTGCTTAGGCAGTGTTTATTTCTTACAGCCACAAGCACCTTGGGTGAACTTTGCAAGGCGATGCCCATGCACTCCTTCACACGTCGCGTGGCCTTGAACCAATTCACAGTGAAGGCAAAGTAACTTTGTCTACAATACCACCAGGCAACAGAGCTCCGAGACAAACGAGGCTTTTCCAGTGGGATGCTGCACAACAAGAGTGCTTGAGGAAAAGCTGAAACCCTTCCTTTAAGGAGTTCTGAAATGACGAGGGCTGCAACGTGCTACAGATACAACCTACGGATGGGCTGGTTTCCAGTGCTGAGCAGAGCCCTCTTTTCAGGCACTGCTTCTGCCTGATGACAAAATGATGCTTCCTTCTAATTAATAAAGAGCGTGCTTTGCAGTTCAGCTGTGGTAAATCAGGAGGGCTTTCCCCGCAGCTAATGAACAGGTGTAAATGAAAGGTTACTCTAGCTTCAGATTAAAATCAGCAAGGTTTGTTCACATTTCCCACCGCTGCCCCGCTCCACGCTGACCAAGCAGGTAAGAAAACCCTCTGTGCTTCACAACAACCCCTGCCAGCGACCCTGGAGCCACGAGCTCCCTCATGCTGGCCACCACCTGCACCTCTCAGGACCCTGATGTGAGCACAAGAGCCCACACAGCTGTCCTGCAAGCAGAAGCAAAGCCCACAGAAGCTGATAATGTTCAATCATGCAAAAAAAATGCTTTTAGGCAAAGCTAAAGAGGACTGAGTGAAGAGTCACTCTCCTCCTTTGGGGCTATTACTGCACTGAAAGGCACCTGGCACAGCCCAGGTGGGTTACTGGAGATTTCAGGCGTGCTCTGGTGCTCCAGGAAGGGATTCCCCAAACTTGGGCTGCAATCAGGTGCCAGGTCTGCAGGAGGGACTCAACTGTCGCAGTGTAGATAATAAGGAAAATAATTAACGGAGCAGGGTCCTTTGGGCAATGCGAAACAAGGCCCAGATTTATGCATGTGACAAACCTCGTGCTGCCTCCTGGTACCCCTGGGAGCCGAGTCCTGGGGCCGAACGTCGGGCAGGGAGCCAGCAGCTCCTGTCAGCTCTTCCCATCTCTGCTCCTGGAGGCCTCAGATGTACTTTGTGCTCGCACAGTACACAACAAACACAGCTTAGTCATGCTTCAGGACTCCCTGCGAGCTGGTTAGTCTCATTCCCCCCTTATACTAATGGAGAAAATGAGCCAGAGAAAGGTGAAGTGACCTTCTCCAAAGAACACAGCACGGCAGCGATGGAATCGAGAGCAGAGCCCGGGGCTCCTGGCTACCAAATCTCATGCTAGATTACCGCACAGCGCCTCGACGCAGGTCCAGCTGTGGCTGAACTTTTCAGGTGGTTATCCACACCTCCGAAACAGCCAGCCAGCCCAAGAAACCCTGCCCCTGCAGGATGGGCTGGCCTTTGCTCTCAGAAGGAGTTAATTAAGTGCCTGCCCCAGTGTGAGGGACAATCCCTTTGCAAATGCTGCTTGAGAGATTCATTTGAGGGTCCTCGCATACACCTGCTGGGGAAAAAAGGTGGTGAGCCAGCATCTCTCTCGCAGGCTGGATCCCTATTCACCAGTAATTTTGTTTCTATTGAAGAAAAACTTGTCCGGTCTATCATTCTTCCTTAAAAATCAATAGATGTTCAACAGAGAGCCACGCTAAATGGCACGCAGTAATATGATGCAGTTGCTGTATGAGCAATAGCTTTTCCCAAAGCAACATTTCTCCGTGATGAATCTAGCCGGAGCTGGAGGAGCATCCTCTTACAAGAGGCTCCTTACGCAAGCAGCATATCATTCTGATTAAGCAGCTTCCAAATTAAGCGAGGGTCACAGCTACCGCGTCTGCATTGCCACCGTGTTTGCACACAAGGCCCATTTCGTACTTCTCAGCAGAAACAAGGATGGAAATCAAATCCCCCAAATTGCAGTCGGTGGAGGAGAGCTACCAGCAGCTGTAGCAGCACCGGGTGCAGTCTCGATGCTGTGCCAGCTCTTGGAAGAGGCAGAAGAGGCAGATGCATGTGGCCTCAGACCACGCTGGACAACAGGACGGCTGTGGCACACTTGACCAACATCAATCCTCAGAAACCTGGGCTGCTGCTGCTGCTGGGGGGATCGCAGGAAGGGTTCGGCCCTTGAGCTGCAGCCGTGTCCCCCCTCGCACACCTCGCGGGGGCAGCAAGCTGGGCACGGTTGTCCCTGGCCCTCCTCTGCCCCAGGGTGGTAGAGGGGTCCCCTCGGTGGGGGCAGCACGTTGTCCCGTGCCCCCAGGCACCTTCAACCCGCCCTGGTCTGGAGGGGAGCAGCGTTTGCATCCTTTGGAGAACGGGGATTTTTTAAAAATATTGTTTGAACATATTTTGTAAAAGGCAGGCTGCTTTCCATAAATGTTTTGGTTACTTTTCTCTCTGTTTCAATAAATGAGTTCCTTCAAAACCCTCGAGATGGAACCCGAGCCAAATTTACAGAACTGGTGTGTGGGTTTGTTCCTGTTTTCCTGGAAGAGTGAGTCCATCCCTCAGACCATCACGTATTATCCCACACGCCACCTCAGCTCTCTCCTGACATGCAGCTGACAGCTCTGCTGTCCCTCTCTCCTCCAGCTGGCAGAGTCCCAGATCACTTACAGCACCTCACGGTGGCCCCGAGCTGCACGGGGACCTTTCATCTCCTGTTTGCCCATCACTTTGGTGTGTTTTCCTAAGCCAAGCTGTGAAATTCCTCTTCTTCTGATGCACCGAACATCGTTCAGGTGCTCCCTGGCGGCCCCCCACCTGCCTGCTCGGGCTGACAAGCTCGCTCAGCTCTGTCACCCTCTCCTCCAACTTGGGATGAGTTCAGCACAACTTAAATGGAAATACTGAGCGAGGCGGCCGGCGAGATGAAGTTACTGCCAACCAATCCCTTCTCCTCGCTGTGTTTTTCAGACCTTCGCAGGGGCACAGAGCAGTGGGCTTTAGCACCTAGACGTCTGTACATAAAGCGATATGCACGTCGCTGTGGTGAGCCCTGCCATACAAAACCGACGTGTCACCAACTTAACTGGAGCACAAGTCAGTATTTTCAGTAGTGCCTAAGGGAAAGCTGCCATTGACTCTCCTCCAGGTACAACACCAGGGGCAAAGCCGTCTCCTTGCTCTCTTGCAGCTGCAACTTCTCCTGCGCATTGGCCAGGCCCAGCGACCTGGCAGTGCAGCGGTGTGGCATTTCATCTGATGGATTTACTGAGAGTAAATTAAAGCTCATGTTCTGGTCTCAAGCAAATGTACAAGTTTTAACTAAGAAAAAAAACCTTACACTTTGAACAAAATTTGAACTAGGCTCCAAAGTTCCCAGAATCCCATAAGCTATGAAAATGATCCTTTCATTCTCGCCTGTCCACACCTTTTCCCTCCTTCCCAAGGGGTAAGCCGGGGACAGCACAAATTTGGGCTATGGCAAATTCAGACAGCCTGCAGACCAGCAGAGGAAAGCAAATTCCATAGGTAAGAAAGAGCCACACATCCCAGTGGGGTTTCACCCCTCCACATTTACACAAGGGCTGAGCTGACCTCCTCTGGCACGGTATCAGAGAGGAAAATCTCCCTCTGAACTATCCCAGGCTCAACCAGAGAGGTTAAAACCTGCACTTTAAATCACATTTTTATTCTCTGCACAAAGAAGCTGTGCACCCCCAATTATGGATTTAACTAGCTGTAATGTCTAATCACAGGTTTCTCACCTTCGCTGTATTCTTTCTCATGCAGGTCAGGCAATTTCTTCAAAAAACATCAATGGTCCTTTGAAAGTATCTGTTAATTTCACAGACTGCTTTCCCCTTTTTTTCTCACACCACCACATTACCTGCCTCCCTTCACCCCCTGATACAAGGACATAACTTTAATTTTGTCTGATAGGAAGAACCGGAGTGAGAAAGGGTGGCTTTTGGTGTTTGTTTTTTTTTTGTTGTTGTTTCCTCACAGCAGCTTTCTCAGCTACCCTCCTACAATCTGGATATAATCAAAAACATTATCATGCTCCTTGCTTGCTCACGTCCTCATTAATACCTCGACTGGCAAGGTAATTTCTCAGCCAAACGTGACTTGGTGGGGGGGAAAGCTGACGTAAGGCAGCATGATACTAATGGGAGCCACCCGCACGTGGCAGGAGCTCACCTCAGTCATACGGTCTCAGAAAAGCCATCGAGTCAAATTCTGCAGTCAGTGGAGAATGGCACTTCGCTCCTGGATGTAACAGGACAAGCCCGTGGTCTGTTGAACCTTTGGCCATGCCCATGTGACTGTGCCCAACGTTAACTCGTTTGCATGTTCTTCTCTCCATGCTGTATGAGACTGGACTTCTCCAGCTGTGCTGAAGATCTCCAGCAGCATTTATGTCTTATTTAGAGGTGCAAGGCTGAGGGCAAGTGCCAGGTACTTGCTACTACCAGGTAGAAACACAAAAGTAAATGGTCCAAATCCAAACTCTGGCACAAATTTTCTGTAAATCCATCAGAAAACTTTGGCTATGTCCACACTAGCTAAGCAGAACAGTGCAGAGACCTCTGCGGTTGTGCAGACTTCGGTCAAAGAGCAGCCTGCACTCCCTCTCAGACCTACTATAAACTCACGTGTCTCAATATCACAGTGTTCTTCACAGGGCAGGCTCGCTCTTAATCCCTCTGGGCCTTGGATTCCCACCTATGGTGTGAAATTATTAGTGTTTTTCCGCCTCGCAGAAGCCCCGATAGTTTGGCAGTAGGAAGTGTTGTTGATAAAGTTTAGCCCAATGCTGATGCTCCAGGACTGCAGACCCCTCTGCCCTGCCTTCTGCCGCTCAGCCTCCTGGGCTGCACACTGCCTTCTGCCCAGGCAGCACAATCTGCTGAGATTTGCTCTCTTCAGGCTTCAGTGGCAGTCCAGCTCTGGGTAGGATTGAAGGTGCCCAAGGGTAGGAGCGATATTTTCCAAGCAACGCAGGTTTTGAGAGTTTTACTGCAGCGCTCTGGAGCTTTCTGCCAAGCAGGCAGGGAAGAGCCTGTGTTCAGCCAGAAATCTGCATGAAAGCTGGTGTCTGACAGACTAATCTATCATACACCGGAGAGTTTCAATAAACTCAGGATGCCAATCCTGCTGGTCGAGGATCTTAGACTATATTTACAATTTGCCACATTTCTGCAAGCTGCAACTTGAAGCAACTCTTTCGGGATATCAGTCCCTCCGTTCAGCCTCCTGCTCCTGAGCTGGTGCGATCCAGAGGTGGTTTTGGGTTCACGCAGTGAGGAGCAAGACCAGCCAGGAAAGGGTGCTCCCAGGCTGCTGTGCTCCCCCTAATGCATCCTGTTCAAAGCCAAAAGTGATCCTTCCAACACCATGTTTCACAGCCAGAGTTAGAGGCAAAACTTTTGACCTGATCTGTAACAAGCTTGGTAAGTGCTATAGCGCCTTCTCCGCTCCCCAAACTAACCCATCTCCTTTCTCACGCCTACCCACTTGACATTAACAGGCACATTCAGTTCAGGTCTAAAACAAGCATGAAAATCACCCCCTGCTAAAGCACCCCGACTTGCATCCCTAGCAGCTTGGTAGCTTTATGTTTGATGCAGAAAAGTCCAGCAGCCCACAGTGACGTGTGCTTCACACGCCAGCTCCGAGCCCCTTCTGCAGCATTTGCTCGCTGCCCTCTGCCTCCGGGAGATTCTTGGTCACGGCCATTTGTGACGAGGGCTCCTGAGCTTCAGCTCCCCACGCAGCAGCCCCGAGAGAGATAATCCCTTCCCATCGCCTGATGGAGCTGACAGCCCTCTTGGCAGGCACAGCTATGAGGACTTCTGGTCGTGACGCTCTCTGGCTGCTTTTCTACGGCGACACCTCCCCTCGCTGCGCGTGGCCAGCCCTCGCAGCCGTGCCTCTCACACCCGCAGCCCCAGCAGGCTGCTGCCCCGAGCTGACACCCCCGCGGCTTCCTTCTGGGAGCAGTCAAATGTTTCCCCCAGGGCTTCCCAGCCACTCCCGGTGCTGCCATTTGTTTGGGTACCGTCCTCCTGTTGTCCAAGCTGTTTCCTCTCAGCTTGCTGGCGTGCCGGATTGCCACATGGTGTCTCAACCACGTTCCTTTCAATCTTTTACACTCTCCTGGCCAGGGAGCTCTTGTGAAGCACGCTTTTTGGCTGGACTCCAAGCAGGGTCTTCTACATCAACACTTCTTTATTGGCTCCAACCTCTGCCCAGCCACTGAGGAGTTTCAGGAGCAGTGGTGGGATGTCACTGCTACACAAAACCCATCCTCCCTGGGGTTAGGACACCCTGCCCATGGCACAGGTGGGAGAGCACAGCACCGCTTCTCCAGCCCACAGGTGAAATCACTGCAGAGAAATCCAGCCTGCCTCTGCCACAGGCAAGGCAGGGAAGAAGTACGGGGGAAAGGGCAAAGGAAGAATGTCAGAGGGTTGAACTAGGGCATCCTGCAGGAGTGGGGATGGAGGCTTCCTCCTGCCCCACCACACCACCTCCAGCATCCCTGTCACAGCACAGGTACAGCAAAGGAGCCACAACCTGGCTGCTACTGGCAGCATCGAGGTCTGACCATGAGCTACAGCAGGCAGATTCCCTCAGTTCAAACAGTTGCATCTCTTAAGTCCCCGCTTTTTAACACAGGTCTCTTTTGCTTGCCCATCGAGTTAGGAAATTCAGCCGATCTCCTTTGTTAAACCATTTATTGCAGAGCAGCTCATTCAAGCCGTTCTTCCCAGTCCATTCAGCAGCTGTACTGCTGACAAAAGAGCAGTGTCCCAGTCTCCCAGCCTTTGTTCTGGGACCAGAATTATCTCTGCTGTGGCTCTTCTGCTGTGGCGGCACATATACAACTCGTGTCTATAATTCAAAACTATAGCTCATTACGTGACACTAATCTGCGAGAAACTGCCACCCATTTCCTCACCATTAATCTTTGATTTCAGATGTTTAGGTAGAGCGAATAGACCCTCAGTTAATAAAAGCAAATTGCTCGCTGGGAATGCTGTATAACAGAGTTAAATTTGAAATCTAATAATGGGAAAAAGATTGAAAGTAAAGACAATAAGCATTCCTGATCGTGCCATTAGAGAGGGATGGAAGTTTCTACATAGTCAAGGCTGCAATCAGTTTCCATTTCAGCTCCTTTATTGGCTTTGCCTTGGAAGGTTTCTCAGGTCTGAAAAATTCAAGGCTTATTCTTGATGAAAAGAAGAAAGTGTTTTTGCAAAAAAAAAGCAGGACAATTGGACAAAGTGGCATTGCAGATAGCTAGCACAGAAAAAGCAGCATTCGAGTTCCCCAGCTGATCATTTTTTTTAATGTACAGTGGATTTATATGTCTTGTTTTTTGAGCTGTTCAGATCATATTTTCAATTTTTTTCTCAGTAATAATGAGGTCTAGAAAATTGCTTTTCCTCCCATTAAAATAAGCTCAAATAGTAATCACATAAGCTCAAGAGCTGAAAAAAGCAGCAAATATTTCAAAACAATCACTCATTCAGAGAAGAAAAACAGTACATTAAAATACTAACACTACATTTTAAACAAAAACAAAACATGCAAGCTATGAGTCAAAATGAAGGTTATGAATTTTTGAAATGTGTGTTTTTATACTTAATGAAATGTGGCTCATAATACGGGCAGTGTGAGATTTACAATGTTCTAAACTATTCATATCCTTACTTGCAAGTGTTTGGATTTTACAAATGATGTGACAAGTAAATACGTTGCTTAGAAACCATGGTGGGCTTTTGAAACTAATTCTTTTGTTTCTGGGATTTTGACTTGGCAGGTGTTTGGTGCAGTGGAGTTATCAAACTCCTCTGGTTAGCGCTCAGACAGCACCAGTCATTCGGGGAGGGCTCTCAGATAGCGATAAAGCTTAAAAATCTGAGGCTTGTGTTATTCCAGCTCCCTGCCTGCACAGTGTGCCCTCAATACCCCTTACAGTTTCAGTCACGCTGTGTCCAATTCCCCAAACCAAAAACCTTTGTGAGCCCCAGGATCTTCTTTTCTTCCAGGAAGTGTTTTCGGTGACGCTTGGAAATGCAGGATGAACTAAGCTAAGAGGTGCTGTGGTGAGGTCATACGGCTTTTAAATAGAGACAGAAAGAGCTAGTCTGAAATAATTTATAACGCTATCATCTAAGAGAATGATGTTAACCAGGAAATTGAGAAGTGGGAGTACTTATAAACTCCACCCTGATTCCAAACTCCTTCCACAACCCCAGAATAGCTGGTGTTACTACTAATATGATCTACAGTAGCACATTTAAACATGGTTAACATTTAAATTTAGGTTTCATAAATTACACCCTGTTGAGATGGATAGAGACAGCTCCTATCTCTTTGAGGTATTGTTTCATTTGCAAATTCAGGCAGATGGTGCACGAGCAACTAATGACTCAAAAAATCACCCCTAAAAATAGCCCAGAACAAGGTGGGGATTTATCAGGGAGGGAGGGAACAGAAAAGCCTTGACTTCCCATTCCCCTTTCTCTGGCACAGCTCCAGGAGCGCAGCTCACCGCAAGGACCCGTGGTGCTGTGCAGAACAAGGCCCCTGCCTGCACCCCATGTTCATGCACCTCATGTCACGTAATGAGATGGTGAGGAGGGAAAGGGATCCATACTCACCACCTTCCCCACACCCAGGAAAATAAAGCACCTCCATTAACTCTATCAAGACTTGCTCAGCACCATCAAATTTGGAGAGTCTCCCAGCCAGGCTGGTCGTACCTCATGAAAACTGACTTCTCCAAGCAAATCCTATAAATACCTGTCACTGGTTCTGCCCGGAGTAACCCGCCGCACTATATTGTGCTTCCAGCAGGAAGCCAAATTTGCTGTCATTCTGCTGTTTGTAATGATACTGTGGCCTCGTGTCTAACCGCACTTGTACAAACTCTTGGGGAGACAGAGCTTCCCTCCAGGATGTGTCGCGAGCGTTTGAGCAGGGGTGAAGCGTGTCACCGACAGCAAGGAGGAAACCTGCTGTGCAGCCCAATTATGTAAGCCGTGAATTCCTCAGGGCGACGGGCCCGTGTTTGTACAACGCCTGGCAGAAGGCACCGTTCACGGCTGTCCCCAAAGCAACGCCGTTCTGAAGTAATAAATATTAATAATGGCTGGTTAAAGATTCCAGCGCAGGTAAAGCTCCAACTTGAAGAGTAAAATGTTTCTGTATGAAAAGCAGGAGGGCCTCTGGCTATTTAAACCCTGTTAGACAGTGAAGTTTTAGTATTTAGTGCACAAACACAGAAAATGTATGTTAAATACCACTTCGGTTGTCTCTTTGGAGGAAAAAGACTCCCCTTCCACTAACACGTCTTGCGTTCTCTTGTTCACACCATGACTTCTTCCAGTCCTGCTCCTCGCCTCCCTGTCCACTGGTGGGAGGAAAGCAGACTCTTCCTCTTTTCACCTACAGCACAGGCTGCTTCCACAATGTTACCTGCTTCTAAATACTATATTTAAACTGCTGCTGCTGGCTGATTTGTTAGGCCATGCTTAGCTCTTTCTTTTTGGGTTGTCTTATCTGTTTATTATGCAATAAAAAATAGTTGCTGTGGGGGCTCATGATTCAAGCACTCCTGACATGTATTATTTCACTGAACCATAGTTCTTTTTCCTGGTTACAAATGCAGCTCTAAATTTGTTAGAGCTTGCCTATGCTTATATTGTGTTTGTGTTTTTACCCTTCTCCTACGGCATCCTAAATAAAAGTAATGTTTAAAAATAAAGGAAAATATATGCTAATTATATACGATGTGTTGGAACAACAGAGTTGCACCAAAATGCATTAGGTGGGGATTTGACTATGTCAGCGAGATGAAGTGAACAGGCTACGAAGCGAATTCTAAAAGAAGAGGGAAGAAAGCTATCACTCTTGCTGCCAAAGTCTCACTGCAGCTTATACAAAGGCATGTAGATGAACCTAATATAGACAGAAAGCCTGCCCATGGCAAATACACCAAAAAGCCATATTCTGTTCTGGCAGAGTGATGGTGCAGAATAATTTACTAGAACTCTTCTAACATTCATGATACTGAGGAGATGCCAGCACTCTGCTTCATTAACCAGTCATTTTGATTGCATCTTTTTTTTTTTTTTTTTTTTTTAATTCTAGTAATTTTCTCTTCTTTGCAATTATACTAGGAGTCTAAATCCCTCTACATAAATTATAGCTTTCTCTTTGAGGGGGAGACTGGCCACATAAGCTGGAAACACTCTCCTCTGAAGCCAGAACCTGAAGGGAAAGAGCTTGAGCAGCAGCCCTGGTCTAATTAAAAGATTATCTTTACCTTGCTCCCACAATGAGCTGGTTCCTGTTGGCATCCAGTGCGAGCTGAGAAAAGTCATGCACACCTGGATAGGTGAAATTCGAAACCCAGGGCTTCAGATCTGCAACGAGAAGGAGAAAGCACAACACAATAAAACTGCTCCAGAAGCAGTGAGTTCACCCAGACATCTACTAATGGATTTCCTACCGAGTTATCTGTCAGGGGAAGGTTAATTAATAATCTATTTAAAGGGTTTCTATTTATTCTGATTCTCCACAGAAGGTGCAAAAACCGTACATAAATGCAGGGCTGTCTCAGCACTTATTTTCACATCCAAAATGGAGTGTCAGCATTGGCTTCGGAGACAATGGCAGCTTGGTTTTACTTCAGTTAAAACTGGGGAGCCACTTCCAGTGCCAGGGTTAAATGGTGTAAAGGGACTAGGCTGGCTGCCCTAACAGCTCCATAGCCTGGTCTTCCCTGCTAAGCAAAGGGAAGCTGTTCTCCTCCTCCACGAAGAGAAGGTGGAGTCAACTGACAGACCACCAGGTTAGAGTAGGGATGATCTACGCTCAAGACCTGGCTGCTCAAAGGACGGGCTTTACCTTCTCTTCCAGGTTTTAGGTTCTGTGCCAGGTTTCACTTTACCTAACATCTGGGATCCCTGTCAATCATATCCTTCCTTAACTGAGACGGGGAGGTGGGATCAGCACGGTATCTTGGTAGCTGAGAACTGAACAAGCTTGGAGCTGGCTCTATTAACCAGGTTGGATTTAACAACGTGGCAGGTTAAATGCAAAGCAATAGATTTGGCTGTGCTCACGGAGACAAAACTCTTACAGAAGCCGTATGTATTAACACAACATCAGTTGAGGGATGTAGGGCAGATAATCCTGATTTAATAAAAAATATACCTGCTTAAAGAAAAAGCTAAATCACCGTTTTTTAGGGTACTCTCAGGTGTGATGTTAGGGCATTCGCAGAATCCAGTATCTCAATATAGTTACCAACTTTTACTTTGTGTGGATCACAGATCACAGAATTTCAGCCCCCCACTTTACACCTTTGCTGCATGGAATAACTGGGGATAGACTGATGTGTATCTTCCAAAAGTCATCCAGCTTTACTGTGAGGACTTCTCTTGGAAATTTGTTCCAACTGTTACCTATTCTGTCTGTTACATATATGGAGGATACCAAATATTGAGGGAGCAAAGCACAAATGAGACCAAGTCAGTCAAGGTCTGGATGCAGAAGGCCCACAAGGCTCAAAACCTTGAACCATCAAGGTAATATCTTCTGGCCTCATGCCAACAGGACGTCAGTAGACAGGCCATGACCCAGTGATTCATAATAATAATGATGCAGCCAAGTTCAGACTCGTTCAAAAGAGCTCTGAAAAAACATGCTGCACTGTCATTTTATATCCCCCATGCTGAGAAGTCGCACTGAAGGCAGGCAGGTTGGAACATCTTGGTGTCGGCATTACTTCTCCTTTCCACAGGACGTCTCTTTTCCACAGGAGGACAATGCTGATGAGGAATCTCATTGTTTGTAAGGCCTTTGGTGTCTTGGCACGCTCTGTAGCATTACAGATGTCAAATGGTATAAAACCTTTGCTGTAGGGATATTTGTTGAGCCATCTTAAGTGCCTTGATCCCATGGGCCTGATCCCATGTCCTACCCAACTTGACACTGTTAGGGCCTCTCTGACCATGAGACCTCCATCCACACCAGATAAAAACCCTGTCAGCTGGAGCTGGAAGCTTCCAGCTCTTCTCAACATTCCTGGCACGCTATGTAGCCGCACACAACACGTGTACCTCCTCTGCTCTTCAACTAAAAGGCATGAGTTAAGGAATAACTCAGCCCGTCTAACCTTCAAGCATCTCCACCTCCTACACTCCTCTGGGACCCTTAATGATGTACCAGCACCAGGGAGGCACCGCAGCTTCACCTCTGGCATTCTCCTAACTAATGGGGCTCTGTCTTCTTTTCCTGTAGCTCTTTAGGTGCAGAGACATTTCTGAGGCAAGCAGCAGAACCAGCAACAATAACACCTTTCAGGCGGGTTAGCTGGCTGACATGTGCTGCAGATCTCCTGGCATTTCTGTTGGCTGACGGGGGTGGGATTAGGGGATTGCTATATAATGATGATACCTTTTAAGGATCCTACTTTTAGGCCACAATTTCTCTTGTCATTTTGCTTTCTCTCCTACCAAGTTTTTCCTACTAACCAACCCACTATTACAGTGCGGTGGCAGGAAGAAAATTTCTTCATCTGCTGCTCTAAGCAAAAGCTCCTCACTTCAGAGAGGTACACACTCATCAGTCCGTCCTTCTAATGGCAAGCTCTGACAAATTACAGGTAAAAATAATTACAAAAAAAATATTAAAGGCAGTAGGTAGCTTGAAGCCTTCCATGTTGGCTGAAATGTCAATCAAGCCAAGAAATAACAGGCAGTGTCTTGATTTCTATTACTACTGCAGGTGGTACAACTTATAAAGAAACCCTTCCCGGTTATTAAATTAAAGGCTTCAAGGCATGCATCCTCATAGCAAAATTAAGCTTTTATAGGCATGTAGTTGGAGATTATTAAACCCAGCATGGTCTCAGCTAAGAATGTCTAAATGTGAGTTGTCAGAATTAATGCCAAACGGCACATTCTCCTTCCAAACCTTCTGTCTTCCTGTTAGAGGGAAGGGATAAAGTGGAATGGAAACAGAGCCAGGACATGGGTCTTTTTTCATTCGATACATTCAAATCTAGTGCTCAGACCACAGGCATCCCTAAGGACAGTTCTAGCCTTTCATTTTGAAACAAGCTCAGTTATGCAAGGTAAGTGCTGCCCTGGGCCTAGCCCATATTAGCTGAAGTTTACACATATGGACCCAATGAACTCCAGAGTTTACTTGTATTTGACCTTTCTCAGAAGGCTGATTTTTCCAGTGCTGACTCTTTAATTTGGCTGGAAACCTTCAGTGCTGGGGCATGTTTACATTTGCAAAAGTATCTGTTTAAAAACAGTATGAAAAATTAAAACCCAAGGCCCTGGCTTTGCATGTCGGCAGCAGGAGCCGGAAAGCTAGGAACCACATCGCTTAGGGGCGAAACGCTCATCAAGGCCTCCTTTGTGCTCCTCACCTCTAATCATTTCCAGGGGGTTAAAGATCCCTGCTCTCACTTCCTCCGCATTAGGACGGACAAACAGCAGTTTAATAGCTTCCAACACCACCCAGCTGATTCGGTGCCTCTGAAGCTCCCCGAGCGCAGCTCGAGGTGGTTCAGGTGCCCAGCTGCAGGAGCACGGGGCTCCGCAGGAGATGCACGTCTGCAGGCACAGCTGTGCATGCAGGAGACAAGGTGAAAAGAGGCCCTCTGCCACTTCAGAGGGTGGTCTCCGCAGCCTGCTAGCGCTGCTCCGCACCAGGTCCCCGAGGGCGCAGGAGGGGGACAAGGATCAGCTGCACATATGCTGGCGTGCTGAGCTGGAGGAGCTGGGTTTTAAGGGCCTGATCCAGGGGCTCTTCAAATCACTGGCAGTTTTCCACCGAGCTTGATGGGTTTTGGATCGGCTTCTAAAGACGTGGTAAACCTGGTAATGCTTGAGCCTTCATCTCCTCAAAACCAGCTGCTCCCCACCTCCCCCTGACGCTGTGTGTTTTGGAGGGAAGAAGTATGTAAACACTGCGCCGAGACTTCCCTGCCTGAAGGACAGCACGTACTGCTTCAGCTCACTTGAGGCCACTCACAGCTCCCTTCTCCAGCAGGCCGTAACAGCTCCGTGCAGCCAGCACACACCTCGAAATAGCAGAGAGGTTAAATACCCGTGCCTTGAAATTGTAAAGCCATTGCGAGGTGGATGGAGCCTGGCTAACCACTGCGGTATTCAAGAGCATCTCTTCTGGAGTAATTCTCAGCATGGACTGCCTAGCCTGGAGCAAAAGAAGCTAAACAAAACAGGACCAAGGACTCTTTGTGCAATGTAAGGATGTATCCACATATAAAAACCACCCATGTTCCTATCTGGGCTACCTCTGAATACCAGTGAGGCTGCAAGAGCAAAAACCTCAGCTTGAATTGCTCATCCAAGTCTTTCTCCTGTGTTTTGGGCAGAGCTTGCAGCTCAACATGAATACCTCAGTGCCAGCTGCAAAGTCATTATCTTCCTGGGAGCTAGCTTGTTGAAAGCTAATTCAGGCACATCCGCGTGAGCCCTTTTCATTCTTTTGTGTAGCAGTGTAGTCACACGGTAAGGGTGTCCACACGTGGAGTTATTTTGGAATAGCTCCTCATGACTAGTGCCAGGTATAGCCGCTAGTTGTGCCATCGTGTAGGAACACGAGCCTCCTGCTAAAAATGGGAGGACTGGGAGAAAAGCCTCAAAGATCATAAAAAGACCTTAAGGGAGGAAGACAGGGAAGTCAAACGTGAAGGAAGCTCCAGGCACTGCATTCCAGAAAATACAACCTGAACCAGAAGAATTATATAAAGCCCCTGAAAAATCAGCTGATTCAAGAGTAAAGATTTGTGTAATGAGGTGGAGCACACGTACAGAATTGAGGTCCTGCCAGACTCAATGGGCATAAGTAAATTACCTGTTCTGCAGCATTCAAACCTATTTTTGTGCAGTGTTAACCTGACCACACATGAATGCTTCCCTTACTGCCTCAAGATGGTCTCTTAAAAGTTCTCTTAACTCAGCTACTACTTTATGGCATATTTAATTTCTGTACTTCAGCATTTCAGCACTCATGGGGAGGCCAGATGACTGTCATGACTTCTGTAACTGTACAATCTTCTCGCCTTTTGATTTATTTCAGCAACTGGTAGATACTGCAGTTTGCAAGTACCCAACCACTTAGATCTTTTCCAGACTACCCTCTAGCATGGAGGGCTCTCAGTGTTGTATCCCAACAAATGACCAACAGACAGATGTAAATCACTTTGTCACGTAAGGGAAAGTTTCAGGCTGCCTTCTTGGTATACGCTGATGAAATGATCCCTTTTCAGAATGAGACCTACTATCTTAAATCCATTCGCTTGTCAAGGCCTGCAAAGTCAGATCATCCTCTGCATCAATTATCCTGAGATAATATTCAGAGCACTTTCCACATCGCAGCCTGCTACGAGCGAGGTCGCAGTTTCCATTCTGTACGGGTCACCGACCAGAGCCCATAGGTGACAAAGCAAGCAAGGTTGCAGCCAAAGCTCAGAAGGCTAATGACTACCCATGCTACCACCTGTCCTCTCAAACACAGCAAGTGTGGACACCTCCAACGATGCATAAAAGTTACTGACAACTTACAGCATTATCTCTATTAGGCTGGCAATGAATCATATTTTAATATCAGCCTCACTTTAAATTTTAGCTCTCTGTTGTAGGTCACACCACAGGTTAGTGCAATAGTCTTTGAAAATGTTTCACTCCTACCCCATGCTGAGATGTAGAAAAAAAGGCTCCACAACAGAAAAACACCCCACAATTCAGCAAAATTGTCAGGGGAAGGAGAAATCTTTTGATGCGCGGGCAGAGCTGAGCAAACAAATGTGTCAGCACTCAGAGCTCAACTTTACTCAGGAGGCCAGAAAACTCAAGCTGGCTTTACCCCAAAAATCCTCCTACACATGCATATCACCCTGCTGTCTTGTCTTCCCATCACCACCTCCACCTCATTACTGGTATTCTCTCGTTCTTTAACCTGAGCTGTTGAAATCTTTAATTGTACATTAAATACGTCCTAATCCCTACTGCTGCAATATCCAGCTTCATTGCCTTCCTAAATCTCTGATCTCTGCTCATACACATGTACATGAGGACTTCGAAGGCTGCTGGCAGAGTACACTCCCTTCCACAACATGGGTCAACCCCAGCCCATGCCATAGCCAGCCGTCACCTTATCTCTGCCCTCAATATCCAAATCCAATTTCGATATTCTTCCAGCTGTCTTATTTTCATGGTTTTCATGGACCACTCCTCTTACCACTTCTTTCTTTTCTAGCAGCCTTTACCTTCCAGCTGTGTTCCTACCTCATTTCCTGTCCATTCAATTATTTCCATCTCAGCCAACTACAAAACTCCCAGGATGTGAGAAACAATGAGCTAACCCACCAGTGGTGTAAGGGTTGCCACGACTGCTGAGTGCACAGAACCATTCCCTTTCAAGGAGATCCAAGAGGCACAAGCGTTGCCCTGTCCAACCTGTCCAAGAGCACGTGGATAGGAAATGACTGGAAGAAAAAAAGAGTAAGACTTTTTCTCTTGGTATCAAGACAGAGAGAAGAGTCTCATCTCTCAACTACCAAGTAAAAGAAGGAGGCTTTGCTCGTTACCACCCTGAAGGGAAGAAAGGAACTGAAGATCCAGGTAACCACAGTGATCACATTAACCAAGTCATGCTATCATTTAAAATTCTGTCAGATCTAGACAATTTTGTGCCATCTCTTCACTGCCTACACTTCCTCCTTGAACTGACCTTGCTGAGTGTCTTTCATCTCAAGAGAGAAATGGCACCTGGAGATGTAGGCATGGTTCCAAGTACCCAACACCGCTAACGTTGGAGCCCTCTCTGTCTTGAGGAAATCATGAAACCATTTGGTGTCTCAGGTCTTTAAATCGTTAAATAGTTTGGTGATACTGGCTAGGCCATCCACGCCTCGTTATCTGTAAAGCACGCAATGTGCAGGAGGCACTAACTGCTGCTAATGCATGCTGAGCATATTTACTCCTTGTTTTCTAAATTTTAATCATTTCTTCAAAACAAGTGCTGCTAAATTGTTTCAATATGGAGAAAGAAGAACATAGTCCAAACCTAATTTTTGCAAAAATAGAATTATGACTGCTTGTTTATTTACTTTTTTATTATTAATACGGAGCAGCTGGAAAAACACACTCGTCTGTCAGGAAGAACCCAGGGATTCAACCCCAGATAAAGAAAACACCAGATAATAAGCACAAACTGGTGCTCGCTCCCAGTAAGGGACATTTCGCTGTTATGCTGTCCTGGGGGTACCCCAAGGAAGGAGATCAAAGGGCTGTGAGTCACGTTCCCGTTTCTTCACATTTCTGCAGTTCTTCTGTACTTCTAGGCCACTCCTGGCCCATTCTCTCTCTCACTTGGGTTCTCCTCACCTATCCACACATGGTGAAGGGCAGGCAGAAGTCCAATCGAGCCGTACTCGCAGGACAGCCAGCCAGCAGGGCTGTGCCCCACCACAACCTTGTGAAACCACGCTAACCAGTGGCACATGCAGCCCTGCTGTTAGCTCCCCCTGAGCTTTCCTGTTTTCTTACGAATGGTGCAGTGTT
The DNA here is from genome assembly GCF_009819795.1 of Aythya fuligula. Classification (NCBI taxonomy): domain Eukaryota; kingdom Metazoa; phylum Chordata; class Aves; order Anseriformes; family Anatidae; genus Aythya; species Aythya fuligula. Next base: position 24,894,479 of record NC_045564.1, on the reverse strand, counting down.
TAAGAATCGTGATCCACTGTTTACCGAGATGAGCCCTGCAGCTGTCACGCAATCTCCCTCGCTGAGAACGATAAGGTGAGTGCTCATGCATCACTTGCAGCTTCCTGTGGCATTCTGATCGCTGTAATCCCTCTTTTCAGACAGGAAAGCAAGCTGCATCTTGGCTCCTACAGCCACTACGGTCTGATGGAAAAAAACACTCCTTTGTCATCGTTCAGTCATCGTTCAAACCACCTCCTCCACATCTGGAGGCACATTTTTTTTTCTCACTGTCCTTACGTTTGTATGTCTACATCAGACACATGTGCCAACAGAGATGGTGCAAGATTCAAGACAACTGTTTTCACAGCGAGAATATCGAGAATATTTCACGGCAGGATATTGACAGAGGGCAGAGAAATGATGGCTGAAGTCTCCTTGAGTTTCACGTGCAGGTACCCAGATCTGCCACAGAAGCAGATGTGTCTGATTCTGACGAACAGAAGTTGACCCTCTTTGCCAGCTCACCAGAGACTGAACTGGAGATACCAAGTCAAATGTATAATCTGCGCATTTTAGCTAGCTGGACCTAGGAGGGCTCCTGTTTTCTGCAGACAAAGGTCCCATCGTGAGTCAGTTACAACAATGAATCAGAGCAGGGGCCGTAAAATCCTTAAAGAGTTTTGAAATGAACCTGTTCTTATAAGAATCAGTGTTTTTAAATTGGAAGCTGTCTGATAAGAGTATGGGATTATCAAAGACCACATTTCACTGATGACCTGCACCTCTTCGTTAATGTGCTGTGAAACGGAGCAATCCCTGTGTATAAAACACAAACCAGAATTTTGCAACTCAAGCACTCTCATTAAAAGCATTCTAAGGACTGCCCAATGCTAGCAGAAAGGAAAGGATGGGTGATATGTAAAATCTGAGGGGTTTTGGCCGAAGGACAAGGGTTTCTTCAGGATTTTATCTGGACCTCCCAAAGCTAGAAATGATCACAAAAACCTCTAACCCAGTCCACTGTGCATTACAGATTACAACCTCTCATGCAGATAACCCTGTATCAGGCCCAGGAACACAGTAGATTTCTTAGCCACTTGATTCAGCCGTGTTAGAAGAACAAGTTGACCAGCTGGACCAAAGGTTGCTACCTAGGGAGCTCCCTAGGACCAGCATTGCACAGACTCGGTGTTTTGGTTCTGTGCGCTTTGGCTGTGGCCTTGTTCAGCACAGAAGCACACACTTGGTTCCAAGTCCACAATCCCACTGACTTCAAGGTGCGTGGAAGGTTTTAAGAGAACACGACATTAATACTCATCAGAAGCTTACGTGCTCAGTAAATGAGGTCTGCCATAGCACTGACTCACAGCTTATTCAGATAGGGAACTAGACAAAGTAAAAACTGAAAATGAGGTCTCTGTAAGGCATGCTTTTGTTAGCACTGAAACACAGAAGAAGATAAGCACTTTGCTTTGCTTCCCACCATGTTTCCTTTCTCCAAAGCAGTGCTGTCTGGGATCTGAAGAGAGGCAGCCCACTTCTATGGCCTGCACTCAACTGCTGCACTGGAGGAAGCACCAAGCACATGGACTCTCACTTGCACTGGAAAATCACCTCCCCCTGCTTCTCTATTTGAGTTACCCAAAAACTTTGCCTCCTGAAGCTCCACCACAGTCTTCCTTTTCTCTCCTGCTTGCCAGTGATTCGCTCTGTCTAAAGCCTTTTGTGAATGAAGGGCGCTCTTCCAAGACCCCCTTTCTCCTTGAGGCCTGAAGGAACAGCACACTGAATCATTTCTTCAATCAAATTTCATTGCACTCATTTGTGAAGTGCCTTGGACATCGTTAAGGGGGAAGTGGCAAAGAACTAGCATCATTATTGTTATAATTATTATTACGGAATGAAAAATATATTGAGAGCTGTTGGGTGTAATTTTCAGAAGTTTTGCCTGAGAGCAAATTACTTCCCTAACCACTGTATATTTATGGCTTTATTAGTCATAATTTTTAAACAAATTCTAAATCAGCCCTAAAGAAGAAAATATCAGCTTCATTTGCTACTGTTCCATTTTTCAAGATTAAAAAGAAAATTGCCACAAGGCTTGCTTAATGGAAACAAAATCTAAACTGAAATGCACTGAAGGTCAAATTTCCTATAGCATCCCAATCTCATGCATGGGATACCACCAGTTACGGTCAGCACTCCATCATTCGTTACGTTTGGACTCCTCGTGTGGAGATTCAAGGGCAGCAAGGCTATAAGCTAGAAGAACCATACTGTATTTGCCTTCCCTTTAACATTTAGCCAGATCCACTTCTCAGACTTCACCCCACAACCTTCATCCACTGTTACCTAAAGTTTTGGTTTGGATTCTCAAAATCACACTTGCTCAAGAAAAGTTTAAATCTTTATCAGAATTTCCTAAGAGGCTTTCCTATCTGGCTTTTGGAGCGGGAAGGTGCTAATGTGTTTTGTGGTGGTGTGTTTTTTTTTCCTTCCATCAATGTACAGTAAAGGGAATAGTGTATTAGTGACCAAATCAAAAATAGTGGGGGTGTTTGGTAAAACATCAGGAACCTTCAAAGGGAATAAATCATACCCTATTATCCTTCAGCCCACAAAGTTAAAACGGCTTTTGCTTTCAATACAACAAGCAAACACTTAACTGCTCCCCACAGATCTCAGAGTTTGAAGCTGGCCACATTTCAATAAAATGTTGTTTAAAGAAAGAAAATATTGAGAAAATATATAGCAAGCAACATTCAAGCAACCTGAATCACATTCATCTGGTAAGAGGCAATAATTACAGTCAGTCTGAAGTGAAATCCCAGATTTAAACACTCTCAAATTAATGCATTTTAAAAACCTGAGGCAACAGACAGAACAACTTGCCTGCATTTAGCAGAGATTGAGAAGCAGACAATGGCCAAATGCTGCATGCCCAGAACTCACACCAGCAGCGATGATACAGGCTGCCAAGCTGAGATTTGCAGTCCTGAGAAGATCTGGGATATAAGCTACTTAACCAAGTGCACCTCTCTCCTATGCTTCAGCATGGGATTACCTGAGGTGCTTCTGGGGACAAAGGAAGGCTGCAATTACTAAAGCAGGGGAGCACAAATGATATTCTTTCGGCTTACACAAACTGCCATGACCCAGGGGAGAAAGCACTGGCAGACAGAACAGAGAAGAACCTGGGAGTCTGTCATGTTTTTTTTTTTTCTGAGCACAGTGATTTAATGGATAAAACTAAAGAGAAATAAATAATGGCACAAACTGCAAGTGAAAACCTGTCTACAACTCATTTCCAGTTGAGCTGTGAACATCCAAGTGATTCATATAACACAGATGAGTTTGCAAACTTTTAAGCACTTCCCTGGTAAACAAGCTGAAACCAAACTCTCCACCCATTACAAACTTATATGCACATGTCAGTCATGGCTCCGGCTCCTGAAGCAACAGATCTTATACAGCATTGCCATGGCAGAAGATGTTTTTGGCTTTCCCGAGGGGCATGTTACAAAGGGAGCTCCAAATGTCTTTAATGAATAACAATTTAATGACTAACATAGCTCGATGTCTAAGAAGCAGCTGTATAATAATGATCATGTTAAGAAACACATCTGCATGGCAAGGGCATAGCCCAGTTGCCAATGTGGGGACCGATCTCCTGACTATAAGAGACACATGGAGAAGACCAGAAAGATGATCATAGCTGAAAGGAACCTGAAACATTTTCTCTGGTTTTAGGCTTACCAGTGTGGTCTACACTGGAGCTGTGCTGGGATGATGTAATGTTTGGTTAAATGGGACTTGTACGCATGTGTGCATGCATGCATAAATATAGAAGGATGCAGGAAGAATATTTATGACTTGTTTCACTATTTTTTCAACCCTCTGAAAAACAAACAAGCAGGCAAGTTCCTTAATGTAGCTACCCACTCACAGCCAAACAGGTAATAAGACCCCAGAAACAGGCTCCTGGGAAGTAAAAGATCATTTTCATATTGATCTAACAAGGGAAATCAAACTTTAACCAGGTTTCCTATAAGCACAGAGTAGAACAATCTAATTATGAAAAGCCCACACCGGTTATGTTATTATTGTTGGTGAGCTGTACAGTGAGCATCATGTATAAGCCCCAGAGAAACTGGGGCACCGCTGTGCTAGCTTGGTGCCTTACAGACACACAGGACAGAGCTCACAGCACAAATTCTTAACCTGGCCCCCACAAGCAGTACGCGGTCTGCTGGGACAAACTGTTCAGCCCACAGCCCACTCCCAGCCCCTGTTTCACTTGGCAGTACAAACTTTGATCGTGAGCATGCAAAATAAGGACATTTAGGACCAGAATTTAGGTCCCTGGCTTGTCTAGGCCATTTTCTCTGGGTCACAAGTAATGGCAGGTGGTTTGGGGAATGGCCTCTGTAAGGCAGCAGATGTGTCTTCAGGTCCAAACACAGCTAAAGTAAAACCTTCCTGCATATGTAGACTCCTTTCTACTTAAATGGGTTGGTCATGCGCTGTATTCTCTCTTTTCACCCCTCCCATTGCAATACAAAGAGATGTGTGCTCAAAGAGAACATTGATTCATGCAGGTGACCTACAGTAAACAAGAGAAGACACACGGAAAACAGAGAATTCTCAGAAAAGAAGACAGAAAGGAGTTTTACTTGGATTCTGCCGTGATGAGGATATTAGCTAGCAGACCTCCACCAGGGGTGGATGTTAAGAATATCATAGTCTGGAAAAATACAGTAAAAAGAGAGGCCGAGCACAAACAAGGTGGGAACTGAAGGCTGGAGAACGCAAAGCATGTTCCAGCAATGCCTTTGTCTTGCGATGGGAAGCCTGGGCAGCAGTGTTGTGAAAAAGAAGCTCTTTGACTCTTTTGTGACATAAATTGTTTTGCTAGTCTGTTCATTCTGACAGTACATTAATGCATCCCATATGACTGAATGGTCTGGGGCCTTATTTATTATTGCCACCCATCCACTGAAGGCTGCTGGTGCCAAGTAATGCTCTCCCCTGGCAGCAGGAGCAGCAGCAGAGCGGCTGCTGGGGTCACTCTTGCAGTTGTTGGCTCAACGTTCCCAGTGTATGGCAGGTTGTGATCCATGGGATGATGCATTTGGAGACCCACAGGAAGCCCACAAGCCACACAATTAAGCAGAGAGACATCCTCAGAGCAATTTGCAACAGCATGTAAGTTGTACATTTCCCTGCTGGTCCCCCCCTTGCAGCCTAAACCTGCTTATGTAGAACAGGCTACACTTTTAAGGTAAATTATATGACAAACTGAGATGTGTCTGGAGGTGTGAGCCCTCTTCCACAGAACGTAAATTCCACGTGCAGTGGAAACAAGGTGCCTTTAACTTTCTTTCTATGTGTTTTCCATCAGCAGAGAACACAGGATTAGGCTGTATCACAAACAGTCCTGAGGAAACAGGTGTTGAGGATAACCAATAACCACGGCTCTAACTTGGGTTAAGAGCTTATCATTTGGGTTTATAATAATCTGGGGCATTTTCTTGATGTGTGTGAAATTTCAATCCTTTTTTCTTTTCTATAATTGGGAAGTTCTAATTAACTCGTAACTGGCTTTGCCTTCTATCATTAAAGGCAGGAAGGGAATGAGAACAGTAAAAGGGGAGGAGTGAAAAATTCTTGCCTGATTTCAACAAAGCAAATTGGCAGATCATGAGTGTATTTACACAGCCATCACTTCTGCAGAGACGTACACATACCAAATGCCAAAAATGCTCATCTATTCCCCAAAATCGGGAATCAGGACTCTTAAAATTCCCTGCAGAATGATTTATCTGAGTGCTGGATCCCACAAACATGTACTCTGTGAACTCAAAAAAGTTTGGTGCTCCTGGCTAATAGGAAGAGTACACACTTTTTCTCATTTCTTTATCAATAACATCCTCATTATTGTATGATCTATTTAAATATCCAACTGAGTTCCAACACGTTTTTAACCGCAAGGGTTTCTCCTTTCACCCTCCCCGGTTTAACAGATGGCCAGACTTATTTAGCAATTAAAATCAAGGTTTATTTACCCACCAGAGCAAGGTTAGAGCCAGTGCCATATCATGTAGGCTTAAAGATTTTGCTAATTTACTTTAATCCATTTAAACCTTTAAAGCACAGGTAATGGAAAACAGACAAGAAACCTCTTACACTTTCCAAATGAAGAGAGAACAGTTTCTTCCTCTCCAAAGAAGAGTAAAGCTCTCCAGAAGAACCCTGAAAGGTCAGCAAGGAAGCCTTTGACTGCTTTCTTCCTGGAAACCCTATCTCAAAGGTCACAAAACCACTGCTAAATTGCCTTTAGCAAAGAACCTAACTAGAGACACACTGCAAGGTACTTAATTGCCTTTAGCAAAGAATGTAACAAGAGACGCATTGCAAGGCCTTAAGTGGGAACCAAAATCAATATTTCAACATTTAGGAGGAAACCACTTTTAGCAAGGAGATTCAGCAGCTGCTGATGCTGGCATACCGAGCTTAACGCACAAGGCCAGGGTGAATGCAGAAATAACATTAATACCAGCATCATGAGCTAAGTGCCATGTGGGTGCACGGACGGATTGGACAGACAGCAACTTAGGGGTACACAGACGTTCATGGAAAATCCAACTGAGATAAGAACAAGGGTAATTCCACATCGCAAAGGGACAGTAAAAGGATTGTCCACATTTTTGTGTGGTGTAGCAGGACACTGCAGTACAAAGGCTCCCTCTTACAGACCTTGTCGAGTGTCCAGGTGAAAAACTACTGGCAGAAGTGATAAATACATACATACAAAAAAAAAAAAGGCAACAAAAATATCAGTCACTATAATTTTAAATCAATTTACTTCTCTTGCATTCAGATATGTCCAAATTCTCTCTCACTTACCACTTTATGGAACTGGATCCAGCCAGCCATGAAAGGTATATAAACACTACTGAATCCATTTAGAAGAAAGGAAACTGAGAAACAGTTTCAACACAGCACAAGGTTACTAGGAGGCTGTATCAGAATTGGAAGTGGAGATTCTTAGACCAGTAGTCCCTAAACTGCCTGAATTATGTGACTGCTGTGAAACCTCAGAGTGAAAACCCTGCAAAGCATCAAAGAGGATGTTATTCACCAGCCCACTTGCACTGGCCTGTGGATAGCAGGTGTAAGGAAAAGCACCAATTCAACCATCATCCATAACAACACCAGGAAGGACTTCAAAATGGATCATCCTACTGGAACTTGAAACAGGAATAGAAGCTCTTACCTTCAAAAGCAATTGTGGGATGTTCTTTCCTGACACACTGCTGATGTTCAGCTTCAGAGTATTCAGGTACATTCTGTGATGCTGAGAGATGAAAAGCAAGAAGAAAAAGGCTTGGCAATGACAGGGAAATGGCCTTTAATCTTGAAACAACCATGACTGAAGGGCGGTCGCAGATCTAGCTTCCAAGGTAGGCCCAGGGAGGATACCTGAAACACAAATAATTCCACTTTCAGAAAGATGAATGCTTATCCACAGTGTGTAACATGGGTAGAGAAGGGTGGAGTTCCCCTTTCATCCCAACCCCACTTGTGGTAAGTACACATGAAAATATCTCAAAAACCAGTAACTAAAAAACAAATGACCCAATTTACGACTGTATTTAGGCTTTTAACTTCAAAGAGAGGTGAAGTGCACAGCTTTCTAAATATTTATATGTGTAGCTTTGGGGCATGTGTCCTCACACAGTACCCACTGTGCCATGGTTAGTGGTGACAATATGAGCTCACAAATACTCCAGGTGTAACTGTGTCCCCCAGTGGACACCTCGCTCCCCAGCTGCATGACATGTCCATGTTTAAATGTTGTCTTACACTCAAGAAATTGCTAAGGGCACGCCAGAACACATGCAAGGAATGCTGTTCTAATAGGAGATTTATACATTTTACCACTGCTGTTTTAAATGCCTTGAAACAAGAAAAGCCAATTGAAAGGTGTTGCCAGGAAAGTGCTAATTAAGGTGTAACATAAAAATTAAGAGCTTAATAGGGAGAATGGTGAGAAGAGAGTCAATTGCCTGCATTATCGTGGGATGTTAGAGCTCCCAGACACAAGAGCTGAGCCACAGCTGAAGAGGAGGAGCTCTTCTCACCGGCTAGGAGAGGGGCAAATCATGCCTTTTCTACGTGAGCAGTTTTTAACAATAGAAGCAGAAAAGATATAGCTCTAAAAGCTCCCCAGGGCCTACCGGGCCTGAGGCAGGGGACGGAGGATTAATTAGCCCATGCCACAAGCTCCCCAAGATGCTGCGGCAGCTTAGGAAAATCTGCATTGCCAAATTTAATCCTACTGATGTGCACATTGTGTTTTCCTCCGTAACTTTGTTCAATTATTGCAAACACGTGTTTTCAAACAAATGGAGTCTTCTATCCTTGAATCTTACCTAGTGATAAAGTTGATTCAGATTAAATTCGCACATAATGAGATTTTCAATTCCCGTGGGTGTAGTGATTCATAAGGGGAGCACAACAGTCACCTCCTGCAGTGCCCAACACCTCTATATTTTTGGTTGGAGACTCCAAAACACCTTCAGTGAGCTGAAGTGGCCAGACTGGGAGCCAGTAACGTGAGGCACTGATAAGCAATGGCAGGCTCGTGGCGTGGAGCGAACTCCAACACAGGGGACAATGCTGTGACATCGAGGAGCTGGAAGAAGTTTGAAAAGGTCCTTGGGCACCACAGGAGCAATAACAGAGTGCTTACAGCAGCGATGGCAGACAGCAGGTTTGAAAGATGGAGCCTATGTTTTATTCTTATCTCTATTGCTCTGTGATTTTAAACACTGGCACAAAGATGAGTTGCCAGTGCATCCATTATGCATATCCCCTGCAGTAGCTGCGTACCACTGACTGAAAATAACACTGGCATTCAGAATTTGGGGGAGTTCTTGGGACTTGGTTTCCTAACTAGTGTGAGTGAGAGATTACAGCATTTCACAATTTTTCCAGACCCATATACATACAGATTTTATGCAGAACTGTATGAAAAGCCCTTCCATTTCTCCAAAGGAATTTCTGCAGCACTTCGCTATGGAGCTGTGCTTTGCTTTTGTTGTTGTTGTTGTTTTTAACACAGCAAATATAATGTTAAATTAAAAAATGGGACTGGCAGAAGTTATAGATGTGAAATCATTCAAAGCTAAAGCCAGCACAGCGTTTAGTCATTAAGCACAAGCATACTGCAGGGCATACACAAATGGGTACTGTGGCATCTCAGATGATGGAGATGTTGTGCAAGTCACGCTGTAATGGAAGTTATTGATGATGAAGCATTGGATTATTTTTTCAGCCATTGGTTTAAATGACAGTTTTTCCAGTATAGATCCAGAAGTTAAATACAGCACACAGATGTGAACCCCAGGGACACGCAGTTCTGTAGCTCCACTAATAGTTCCAGAAGAGACAAAGCCAAACCTTCCCTAGATAGGAGATGCTTGTTGTGGGAAATGAATATTGCAAGAGGACTTTTTCACTATCAGATATCCTTGCTGGAAACTGGAAGAGACAGGCACAGAAATCTGACGTTACACGTGCTGTACTCCTCCCAGTGCAGCTGTTATTAGCTAATCCTAGAAATAAGGTACTGACAGACTTTTAATCTGAGCCAATATGGCTGTTTTCAAGTATGAAGCATCCAAAAAATGATCTCAAGTCAGGTGAATAAAACTTTTAAATTAGATAACAGTGCTCAAGGACACAGAGCAGAGCTTCCCCGCAGTCCTCCAATGCTCCTCCAGGGCCTTGTGTGGTCTAGAATCAGCAGATGAGTAAATTCAAGCCTCGCACTCAACAGGGCCATGAAATGAGAAAAAGTTGCATACAAGAAAGCTTCATAATGTCCCACAGCCTATTCTGTGCCAAAGCAGAGTACATTTACTAGTGTTTTGTCTGGACTAGTTGTAAAATGTGCCAAGGAGCTGGATTTCTGCCACTTTCCCTGGGAGATTTTACCACAGTCCAAGGGACTTCAGCATTCCTTAGAAAGCTGTAACCAGTATTTGGGGTAAAGTTCCATCTTCTTTTTCCTTATTGTCATAGGGAAATCCGAAGTGTGCATGAAAATCATGGTTTTAAACTTGACGTGGAGTGGAAATACACGATCAAAGAAAGATGAAAAATAAACAATATAAAAAGCTTGTATCCCTCCCTTCCTTGGCTACATCTTTCATCCAATTACATCCATCAAATCTACTAAACAAAATCTGTGCCATGTGCAGCCCTGAACTGGAGTCAGCGGGTAAATTCCAGCTTGATCAAGGGCAAAAGAAATCAGAGCCCTGGAGCATCGGCTGAACAAAATTCAGACTGCAGATAGTATTGCAAACGGTTACTCCTACAATCTGCCCCTTCTCAGGCTGCCTTGGCCATTTTCTTCTGAATATTTTAAGAGAGGCCCTAACTAAGTAACTGCTATTCCCAGCTGCTGCGACTTTATTTCCAAAAAACCCATACTCACCATATGAAAAAGTGCAGCGTGCAGGAGGAGATCAGTTGTAGGCCAAGAGCAAACTAGTGGCTGTCTGGGAGAGTCTGGCAGCTAGCTATGAAGTGTAAATGTTTTAATTCTGCTGGAGATGGCCGGACTCAAGCCTCCCATTTTGCCCCAGCTGCAGATTTTCACTGCGAGGGCTGGAGCAGCCCTCCGCGGCCGGACCGCTGAAGCACCGCACGTCCTAAGCACAGCCCAGGCTCGCCGTGGCTTGTGCTGCTGGAACTTGTCCTGGTGCTAAGCCGTTTAGACACAGTTTAAATGCTATAAAAAGAGCTGTTCTTATTAAAGTCTCTCTGCTCAAAATGGCTTAGGGCTCGAGAAATCAGCTGTCAAGGTTTCAGTACAGATGAGAGACAAGAGCTGAAATCCCTGGTTAAACTCAAATCCCAGGCAGGACATATCGTTCCCATTCTGTATTCGCTCATTTTGATGTATCTATACCACCTTGGCTATTTCCCCGCTCCAAAATGCAGACACATTAAAAAAAAAGGGATGAAAACGTCCAGCAAGATTGTCTGTCCAAGTCTTTCTGTCCTCTCCCTCCTGAAAGCCCGTGGTGAAGGCCCCAAGACCTTGGGCTGGGGCCTCTCTCCCCCTCTCCTGCCATGCACACTGAATCCCTCTGGCCCTCAGCCAGGAAGGTCAACAAATTCAGGCCCCGCTGGATGCTGTGAAACACGCTCCAGAGAGAGGCATTTTGTAGAGCACTGCTTCTGCCACCGTCCTCTTGTCTCCTAAATCAGGCACAGGCCGGGCCGAGGGCTGCTCCTCCTGGGGGCCGCAGGAGGTCTGCAGGCCCAGTGTGTCACCACAGATGGGAGACGTGCAGCCCTGATGATCCTGCGAGCACAGACCCACTGGCATGTGTCCCCTTCTCCCAGCAGCCTGGCAGGGACAGCCTGCATCCCGCTAGGCCTCGTGGCTTCGCCCCCTGCCCAAGCACGGTGCTGGGGGATCGCCTGTGGTCCCCCCGTGTTTGATTTCGGGGCGAGAGGCTTCTCCGGCTCCCCCGGTATTGTAGGATTGCAACTCCATCGATTTGGCAGGAACTAATCCTGATTTACAGAGGGTAACTCAGATCAGGCCCCCTTTGACTAAAGCTCCGTGTCGAAAAGAAAAATACCTTCAATCAATCTTCAAGGCTTTAAAACAAAGCGCACTTTAAAAATGGCTGTACCAGGAATCCATATCCTGCTTCCCTCTGACTGTAACTATCATTTTGACTTAATAAAACGTGACAGTAAAGTTTAAGGATAAAAGAAAATGCTTCATCTTTCATTTTAAAGAAAAGAGATGCCTTTAAAAAAGGCTAAAAAAGGAACCTCCTGAAAAAGCATTAATTCTCCTGCTCGGGATCTTTTGTCATTGGCACAGTTATGATTTTATTAGAATGGGATACCAGAGAGAAGAAGAGCAGAGGCAAGAGCTGAACACTGAAGTATTCAAAACAGCACTGGCAGAATTAAGGAAATAAATACAAACATTTTACAGCACGGCAGCTCAGCAATGAAGCTACGACAGGCTGGCACAGGCGGCTCTGTCCTAAAAAAGAGAACTGCGAGGCCAACAAAACCTCAGCCCTTGTCCCTGCACCGCTCCGTGCCCTCCCCTCCGGCAGGAATTCCTGCCTTGGGCTGGCTCGAGGGCTGGGCACACTGTCGAGGAAAAGGCACGGCCTTTCCTCTGGCCCTGGCCGTGTCACTGTGCCCAGCCTCTAGTGCCTCTGCTGGGGACACGGAGCAGCCTCGCTATACTGAGCTTTGCCCGTTCGTTTATTTTTGAGGCAAACACACGGGAACTGGGTTTTGTCATGCTGTCCTGCGCCCCGTGCTCAGGGATTCCCACAACAGCATGCAAGAGCCTCATGCTGAACCGGCTCTCGCAACGCCCCAGGAAGAGCGTACCACATTTTCATGCATCTAATCCGAGGGTTATCTTTTAAAGAAACCCTACAGTTCAGCAGCAGGGTGGAAACTGGAGCTCCACGCTCACCGCTGGGCACCCTCCCAGCTCCTGCCTCTCGGCCAGCACGGTACCCACCGCAGCATTGCGGTAGGTTTTATATCAGGAACAAAACAATCAAGATCTCACGATACAGGTCACTTCGTTGCAACCTTTCTGTTATCTAGATCCATATAAATAATTCAGGTAACTCAGCAGAGGAGAAATCAGTTTAACCTAATATGCTGCTTGGTTCAGGGCCCATGAAGCCTGTAGTGGAGCTGAATAGTAATAGTCTACAGCTTGATCTTCTTCAGGCTACATCCCACAAAAGATTGACAGCATAATTTGGGGTATTTTATTTCTAGAGTGTTTTTCAATTGCTGTTCAAACCCACCTACGACTGGTCAAGGTCCCAAACCACAGAAGGCAGTGGGAAGTTCTCATTCAGCTCAGGTAATGGAGACAAAGCTCTTTTAATAAGGGCTTGGTCCAAAATGAGTGGGTCGGTGTCAGGGCCCTTCCCGTGGCTGGGTGTGAGCCCCCTCCAGCTCCCACCTGGTGGCTTGGCCTTAGCAGTGGGTTTGTGGCGGCACCGTCCTGCAAACTGAGCTATTCCTCACCTTCGGAGGAGGCCCTCCCGAACAGGAACCCACTGTAGAAAGCTGTCGTGAAATAAAGCTGATTCAACAATAAAAGCCTGTGTAGCAGAGCAAAAGACGCTGTGCTGCTGGGCTCCTGCCAAGGCCAGCGGGCATAAATAAATACCTGCTCTGCTGACACTCAGCCCTGCCTTTGAATAGCGCTAACCTGACCACACATCGAGTTTGTCCCCAACTGCCTGGAGAGGCTCTCCCCAAAGGGCTCTAGATCTCTTTTTTTACAGGCTACACATAATATAAAGACATGAGAGGTTTGGGGAGGGTTTGTTTGGGGTATGAATTTAGCACTTGTGAAAAGGTGCCTTGGAGTCTGAAGTTTTCTGTTTATCCAAAGATCGGGTTTGGCAACGAAAGCTTACACACATTTATTTTCCTGGTGTTAGGCTTCTGCTGCTCTCCAGAAGACTGCCTCTACACCGGGGATGGAAAGACCTTCCGTTTGTTGCTCACAGACTCGCCTCTCTGCGAGACTGTCAAAGCAGAGGTATTTTTGGGACCTGGACCAACTGTGGAGTTATTTTTCATGTGCTCCATCTGTGAAACTCTGAGACAAAAGCTGAGGCTGTGATTCGCAACAGCCAGCTACACAACAGCAGGACGCAAGGGATGCTGTGGTACTTAGCCCGACTGCAATTCAGCCCCAAGTTTGCTGCAGCCTGGATCAGGACTCAGGAGCTCCTGGCTCCCAGTCAAGGCCTCTGGATGCTCCATCGACAGGGCAGGATGAATGAGGGCAACGCACAGCCCAAGCGGCGAGGCATCCCCTGGGCACCCAGGACAGCAGCAGCACGTTATCGATTTCAGAGCCCTGCCTGCAGCAGGGGAGCATGCCCGGAGCTCTGCAAGCTCTGCTCTTGCTGTACACATGATGTAGAGCCCTCTGCACGGCTGCTGTAAATCCAGATGTAAAGGACCAGCTGTGCTCTTTACATGCAGATCAGCTACATAACGCAGGTACCGTAGGTTCAGCAGCAGAGTAACTGCAACCAGCCCTTACTGCCAACGGGCTCTTTCTGGTTTGAGATTTAGTACCCAAGCCCACATGCCTTAAACCTACAGCTGTTGTACAAACACTACTGCAGCAGCTTCTCTTCCAGTTGCCTCCTGCACAGTGTGGCTTGTACATCTGCAAATTAGCAGAGCCACGGGCCCCACCACCAGCCTGGAGGGGCTGATATACCTGCAGTGATTTCCAGACGTGGGGTGCTCCCCCTGCCCCTCCAACCTGCAGCTGTGGCATTACAGCTGGCGAAACCGAAACACAACAAACTCTGGTTTTGCTCACTAGTAATGGCAACCAGCTTTTGGTAGTCAGGAAAAGAAGTAAACTCAACTCTATTCTTCTAAATTCTCCTGATGTGGGCTTTTATTTATTTATTTTTCTCACAGTTTATTATGAAAACTGTAAGTGCCCTTGAATTTTGAGCTATTAAGAGTGCTAGCCTTTGTTTTATTGACACTAGTTTTTTATTCAACTCTTATTACAGGGTCCACTAGAGACATCTGATGGGATTTTAGTATGGAAGGTAGTGACAGTGGTTCCAAATTGTACCAGACTTCATGCAGGTTGGAAACTGGCAAGATTTCTCTCTTCACACTGTGAGGGCGAGCCAGGGACCACGGCAGTCCACAGATTGCATTGAGCAGATAGGCAACCTCCATAAGCTGTGTCGTGGCCACTGTGGCGACCTTGTGGCTGTACAGCTGGGAAAACACTAAGATGAAATTAGAAAAATCTTATTTTTCCTTTGAGCTGGCGCAATCTTAAAATTCGACTCTCCAGCAGAGGAAAACCCCCTGTGCCGGGGTCAGAGGCAGATGATGTGATGCCACAAGTCACCTCTCTGCTCCCAGCAGCTCCTTCCCGTGCTGGTGAGAAGAACTTTCTCTTTTAATGCTTGCCCGTGCAAGAGAGAGAAACCACAGCTTTTCTGTTTTGGTCAAAGCCTTGTGATTACCAGTTGCCACTTAACACAGACGGGCTTCATCGTAACTCCAGGAGAATAACGCCTTGCTGGAGCGCTGCTCCCGAGTTTCAGCCTGCTTGGAGACAAGAATATGTTTTGCTGCGGCTTCTTCCTGGCACTGCGCAGCATCATTTATCATATGGAAACCCTTGGCCAGAAGGCATTCAAGCGGCCAATACATGCCCCAAATCCGAACAGACAAAATAATAATCGTCAGCCAGGCTCCGTTTTCTCCTGCCATGCCCAGCTCTCCTCTTGTTTCTCGCAGCAGCAGCTACCTTTTGGCTCTCATAACTCTTCCCCCTGCCTTGGGCTGCCCAGACTCTGGCGTTGTCCCCAGGGTGCTGCAGGGGAGCTCCTGCCAGACCTACCTGGCTGCAGGGCGGCACCGGAGGGCAGCAATGAGGGAACGGGCAGCTCAAAAAAAAAACACAGCAACATCAATTTTCCCCTGGAAAATATTCAGTGTTCAGCAATTTCTGAAAAGGCTGAGCTGAATTTTCCTTTATCCGAAAACCCCGTGCTACCTATCGGATACTAGGAGCGTGGCTCTGTGTTACCTGCTAATCCCAGCTCCCCAACACAGGAATTACTGTACGGGGTCACAGCAAGACCCTTTTAGCATTTTTCTCAAACATATTTAGGCAAAGAGAATGTGAAGCAGGGCAGTGACCCCTCAAAAAGCCCCTGGCTCCATTCTTTTAATGAACTGGAGTCATAATTTTCACTGCCCACAGATTTACTTTATGTGAACAGCCCATAGTATGTATGGTCCCAACCCTGTACAATGTCCCTTACCCTAAATTCCCAGACACCAAGGTGATGCAGAATTTATTACAAACCCAATGACCTAGCTAAGCAGCTCTGTGCTGGAAAGGAAGGGACGAATACCTGAAACTAACAACCGAGACGGTCCCCAACACCAGCTCTTTGGCCATTTCCAATGCCCAGCCAAAACCTCAGCTTGGAGGACACCCTACGAGGAGGAGAAGCACTGGTCCGACAGCATGCCCCAGCCCTGGGGTGCCAGCATTGCTCCTCAGAAATGCTTTGGAAAAAAAATAAGTGAGCCCTCAGACAGAAACCTCACCGTCAGCTTCCAGGAGGCAGGGCCTGAGCATGCATTTGGGGGCTGATATGGTTTTTATACATCGCGAGGCCAGGCTTTCCGGAGCAGATGAATTATTTGTAATGAATTCCAATCACACGGTGCTCCAGCCCCCACACCTTCGTACTGCATATATAACCAAATTAGTTTAGAAGATGTAAGTTATTCAGGGACTTAGCTGTTCAGTCTGGCCTTGGAGGATTTGCTCTCATTATGGCTTTTATGCAAATTCTGTCCTCCAAATCTCTTCTGAATCAATTATTACTAGATTAATTTAAACATGTCCACCTGGGGTGCCTGTATATCATGTGCCTCATGTTAAAAAGTAAAAAGGATGATAATGAATTCAGGAGGTGACGGAAACAGATTCCTGCTTTGTGGAAATGTGACCTTTTTGCATAATGTCATAAAAGAAAGAAGTTCCCTCAAGAAACATGGCAGATAGGGTCGGTGGTTGGATCAGCTGGGCTTTCAATCACTCTTTGGAAATTAGCATGATACAATAAAAAATTAATAAGAAATTAAAAAAAAAATCACTTTAATGCTCCAGACTATTAAAGTCTTCGATGGACTACTAATTGAAATGTAATGCTTAATTTTAAGCAATGCCATTTTATTAATGGTAAAAACTTGAATTAATGTCATTAACCAATGTTAATATTACAAATCCCCTGAGGGATAACAAAGCAATTATGTTATTCACAGAACCGAAAGGGGGGGGGAAATGTAGTCTATACACAGCTTCACTAAGGCGGAAGACACCGCTTCCATCTGCATTTCCCCCACTGAGAAAGGGGGTTTGTTTGTTTTTTTGAGCAAGGAGGAGGGAGAGGAAGAGAAGAATTTGCACTAAGTTAATTACTGCTGATTTTCAGGCTCTTAATAGCTAGGAAATTATTCTATTACTCAAACACCATACTGTGGGGATTCTGGAAAAATAATTTGGGAAGGAGAAATTGATTACATACCCTCCTTCTTGGAGCCTCTCCTGCATGCAAGAGTATCCTAGTACGCCTGGCATTAAATGGCTTTATGAAGCTGTGCTGGTTTGCATCTGCCAGGGATCAGGCCCAGTCTAATGACCAAAGAGGTCACCTTTTGTGATACCAAATGCCTTCAAGTCTACTTGAGGGGAATTGCTTTTATTTCTTGTAGTTTTGCAAGTTCAGCATCCTGTCAGATGCACTGCTAATGCGGCAGGATAGATGGGGGAGCGTTAATTAAAGAGCCAAACCCAGTACCCTTGCCAACTGGCACAAGTCGCAATGCCCAGAGGGAGTGAGGACCTTGTGTGGTGCGGTGTAAAACACCACTTACCCCAGAACAACCACATTAAACCCTCCTTTACCTCTTGTTGTGTTGTCTGGCTGATAATTCAGGGACAACGGGGAGACTCAGCCAGCCAGAGAAGGAAGATCTCCCCGGGGAGCTCCTAACCTCGCTGTTATCGCTCACAAAGATTTTTGCTTCATTTTTAGGCAAAGTGAAAGTACTCCGCGCACCCAACACACCATTGTCACAGCCCACGGCTAACACAAACGCCTCGTCCAGTGTGTGCTTTTCAAGGCAAGTGGTCAAATGTGTCCTAAATTCGCAAACAGTATTAATACATAGGAAAAGATACAGAAATGCATTTCATCTGTTTCATATAATGTGCTCTGCCTTCAGATTGCTCTGGAGATTCTTCCAACACTGTCCAGCCAAGCACTTTTTTAAAATTAAATTCATCTCCTTCCTGGGGGAAAAAGAAAAGCATTGACACTAATTACTGCCAGGCTTCTCATTTGTCGTGTAAGGTGTAAAACCTGAGTGCTAACCCAAAAGAAACAACTGAAAAAGGCCACGGATTTCCATGGAGTGAGACTCCAGCCCCGAATTTGGTCGGGTGTAATAACAGGGACTCAGCTGGGTGGCTGGGACCAGGGCGTCCTTCTTTCTTGGTGGCCCAAGCACAAAGCACCCAAGTGGCTCTTTATGTTTCCGCTCAGGATATAGATATAGCTGTAAAACACAAGGAGATTTGGGGATTTTACTTAAATTGATACATTACCGAGCAATCTTATTATAAATGGGAGACTGAGCAAGAGGAAGAATTACTGCAAGGTTTCCACCGTGCTTACCAATGAGGTCCAGCACACGGCAGCCTTCCGTCTATGGAGCCAGTTATGCTCGACATCCTGATGCCTTTTCTCCTGAAAATTTGCAAATCTGTACTTTTTGTCTTCCAGTAACGGCCTCTCTCTTACCTTTTATCTCCCCCATTTCCTCAAAGAGCAACATTAAACCTCCCATGAAATATCTCCGAAGTCCACTCTGTCACTCTCCTATTCTCTCTCCCAACCCCTCACTCCCTCTTTGAAAACAGAGGGAGGGGAAGGCACCGAAGACACCAAGGTCAAGGCAGAGTGAGACAAAGTCAAATTCCTGCAATCATTTCAAAGCGCACACCCTCGGAGCATTACGGCGAGGCGAGACGTTATGGATTGCAGTTTAATAGATCACAATGGAGGCTGGTGGGGGAGAGGGGAAGAGAGAAATGGGCCTTCCACGTTGAGACGAGGTGATTAAAGCGCACGAGTGGGCAGGGGACCGCGACAGCGTTTGTGTTCATAAAGCCGAGACTTGCTTCTCGATATTAATGGCCGCACCACTGTCGCCAGACGCAATGTTTTGTTAGTGCGTGATTAATTGGAAGTCACATGCAATGACATATTACAGACAGGATAAAGCTGTCACTGGGAAGCAATTCTTCACCGTAATTCCTGCCCGTCCCTACACTCTGAAATTGCACACCCCGTTACAGGCGACCCCTCCAGCACAAACGCATTACATATCTTTATATAAATAACAGTGACTAACAACAGCAGTCTGAGGTAATCTCTGTGGGATATGAAATACAGAAAAAGGTAAGACAGAGAAATTGTCTTCAGATATTAGTAAGCTTGTCCGTGCTAATCTCCATCAAATGAGCCATTTCTCTTTTTCTCTAAAATAAAAACCGCTCCTGCTGGAGAAATACAAAGTGTGATAAAAGGACATGTTGTGGCATAAATGACATCTCGAAGCCTTTCTTCTTCAAAAGGCCACCAGTTCTAAATCTTAAAAACCTATCTTGATCAAGACTAATTAAACTTCGACACAGTCGCTTTATCACTTACTTAGGTCAGTAAGTAAGTATCAGTAACTGGTCCGGCTCACTTTTTTTAAAGCCCCCAGATCAAAGACGCTTTTATATTTTTTTTGGCGGCAGCGAGCAGATATCAAATCATTAATTTTCTCCATGCATTTTATTTCAGTCAGAATGAACGCATTCAAAATACAATGTGGGAAAAAAAAATCGACACCGCTCAAGGCCCGGGAGGAATAGAGGTGCCCAGGAAATAGCCCACGTCTCTTCTATTTTGTATAAGGCAAATTCACGGCTGAATTGCCAGCAATGGTAGAGGGCTGCCTAACCTTCAGCCACAGCTCAGTGCTCCGTTTCCATACCACCGGCTCACGGTCAGGTCTGCTCCAACACCCACCCAATGTCCTCGCTATCTGAACGCGAAGGGGAGGTGACACCCCGCTACTCACAGGGGACTTATTTGAGAGTCCCCTCCTCGGAGGGGATGGCACCAGCAATCCCCTGTCCTGCCATGTCCCTGCCACCAGGCTCCCTTTCCGGCACCCTTGAAGCCCTCTTCAAACATTACCCTGGGCCAGCCGCCTCGGCTCTGTCCCCGAGCAGTGCCCAGAAAGGAGAAGGGACGCGGGGGCTTTACCTGCTCGCATGTCGGGCTCTCGCGGGCTCTGGTACATCTCCCAGAGGCAGGAGCCAACGGAGGCAGGGATGGACACACAGAGGCCGGGCTGTCCGGTGGCCCGGCGGCCAAGGCGAGCTCTGTCTTCCCCTAACCCAGCCCGAGCCCTGCAAGGGAGTAAATCTGTGTCCACCGGCCTTTTTAACAGTCACTTAATGACCGTTAACTTTTTTCAGCCAGCCATTGACTCTAATGGCATGTGCATTCACCCACCATAATACCTCTGCCGGCCTTCATTAATTTACCATGCATAATTTCTCTGAAAGCGTTTGCCAATAGAATACCCCTAAACTGACTCACTAACTCGCCAAGATAAAGCACTTTCTGTCTGAGGCCATTATGCAGATTCACAGCCCTCTCCTCAAACAAGTTGGGAGAAGCAGGAGCTGCTCGGTGGCTGCGCGCTCCTCGGGACGCGGCGACGTGCGCCGCTAGGGCTGCGGCCACAAGAGCAACCAGGACAAAAGCAACTTGGGTGAAGAGGCCTTTCAGCTGTGAAGTTCCCGTAACCCCGTACAAATTTCAACACCAGAAGTCCTACAAGTGGAAGGATGTGAAAACAGACTCAGGAAAATGCAGAGATAGAGAAATTCACCATCCTCAACCCATTCATCAGACAGTGGGGGGAGAATCCAGGAAAGCAAGTGGACTAGAAACCAGCTATCCCGGAGAACAAAGGCTTGGAGCTGTCAGGAACTACAGCACTGCCCATTAGTGTGGCAATAAATTACCAAACTGTCAGCGTTTTCCCATTATAAATCTCTCAGGTCTCCTCCGACGAACATTGATGCACGGTTCAGCCCTTGCTCCCGTGGCGGCGATGAAGCCTCAGACAAAAGCAGCACGGCCCCCCCTTGGGGGTGTAGGGGCCATAAATATAGCCAGTGGTCTTATAAACTTTACAGGATGTTGGTTTTAGGGAATAAAAAAGGATTGTTTTAATTACAATTCGTTTGTCTTTAAGTAAAGTTACGGGCTGACAAGCGAGAAGCGGATGGGAAAGCCATCAGGTGCGCAACTCCACCACGACTCCGGCTCCGAGGCTGCAGGTGGCAACCTGGCTCATGTAAAAAACACCTTCCAGAGACATGTACGCTTGTTGTGCCCTCAGATATTAAAGGTGGAGGTAGAATTAAGATTAAAAAATTAAATCTGAAGCTTAATTTAATCCATCTCAAACCGACGAGTTATGGGATCCAGGATTTTGGGTCTCCGTCAATGGGCACTGAGCCACTTGCAATTAGGTGCAGATTGGTGGAGTAAGAGCAGAGCTCTTCAAAAAATCTCCATTAAAAGAAAGCTCTGTATGTTAGAGAAGTGGCTTTTTATTGTTATTTCTGAATTCAGACTGCAAAAGATATACTTCAGTGAAAGAAAAGCCTTATAATGAAGACTGACAGCATACATGGGGGAAATAGGCTCGCATGGAGACACTTTTTAAAGTGGAAAGCACCATAAGGATTTTGGCAGCATGGATTTAGTACAAGGATGTAAGCCATTATCAGCACAGAGGTAAGGAAAACTCAGGGAAAACACCAGTGCCTGGAGTTAGTATCATTAAAGACCATTAATATTGCCGCTAATTACACACGCTTAACTAGAGCTTTGCCTGCAACTCTAATATCACAAAATTGCCCGTAAACAGGCCCGCCTGGGGAGCGTCAGACTTTTCCAAAAGCCCCTAGGTATGTGTTTGGAGGTGATGCAGCAAACAGTGAGGCAGCACCCCTGCAGAGGAGCATCTCCCCTTCCCCTCCGTGCTTTTGCTTTGCTCCGAGCTGCAAACTCTGCCCGGTGCAGGCACGCCGAGCCTCGCTGCAACGCCAGGAGGGCGCTGACACGAGCTCAGTGCTGCAGCTGCTCGAGTGGTGGTAGCACTAAATCATAGCCCACCTGTAGGAGACCTCAAGCCGTGTGTGTGGCGGAGGATCCGGGGCTGTTAGCAGCCTGCCTGCTTCAGGCAATGGCTCCAACACGAGGCAGGGCACGCTCGAGGCTCCCTGTGAGTGCGACAGTGCAGCAGGGTTAGGGCCAACCCCTCTTCATTCAGCAGGAATAGAAAAATAACTCTTCACATTTTGCTAACCCTTTAACACTGTTTCCATACAATATCATCATTTACTCTTGGCTTGCGTATTAGAGGAAAAGAAGTAGGATGGTGTTTCCCTTTTTAATCCTTGAGTTTTATATTAATTATTTTAATGTATGGTGTTTTTTTTTTTCCAACTGAAATCTTGCAGTATATCTTCTCATAAAGTAAACAGCGCAGCACTCTGCTTCAGAGTTTATAGCAGCAGAGCAAAATTCTATCCGTATGTCCGAAGTACAAGAGGTTCACAGTCAGAGCTGGCGAATGGTGTGATTAATCCTGACTGCGTTTCAGCAAAGACAAATCTACAAATAATGTACAAGTTCCCTCTTTGTGAATTACCACTTGAGAAAACTCCTTGCCTGTATCATATACACCCAAACCCATTTTGAAGATTGTTTACAATAAATCAAATTGGGGACAGTGCTTGACTGATGAAATTTCAAACACCATCTCTTTATTCTTTGGGTGCTCCTTTTATAATGTCAAGTTAACAGAAAAAACGCAGCGGATACACAGACGCCAGACACATTCAAAGGTTTCCATCTGGGCTTTAATTACTATCACAGTTGCCTCACTAAATTGAATACGTTCCTCCCCCTCCTAAGGGCTTCGCCTTGTATCTGATTTAGCTTACTTTGCCTTGATGAACAAAATCTGCTATAATCATTTTCTATAATGCCCCAGAGGAGCATCTTCCCGTGTATAAACTCGCTGCCCCGTAAGTCAGCTTTTTACATTTCTCTCTGCAGACACCGCTCTGAACTTCACTCGGAGAGGTTCTTCTTTCCTCCAGGAAATTATTTTGGAAAAGTCCTAGAGCAGATTTTCTCCAAAGACCACATTTAGATTAGATTAAGTCACTGCTATTATCAGAAAGTCAAAAAAGAGGCAAAACTGTTTAAACCACTTCTTCCAAACGCAGAGCAGGAACAAAACCCTCTTTCTCCCCCTCGACACAGCATCACCTGTCCCTGACCCCGCTGACCAGTTCATTATTGCTTTCAGATGTTAATTAGGGAGCCCAGACAGCATGATCCTTGCCACCACTCCTGACCTATTAGTCTTGGCCTCTCCGTTAATCTCGGTGTCCTTCTGTAGGTGTTCTCAGAGAGCAGTAACAAGTATGCCATCTGTTTTAGCTCTCTTAATTTGAGCTGTTAAATAAAAACACGTAACATCATCTACAAAAATACCTTTGTTAGGGCTCCGCAGCGCGCTCTGAGTCCTTTATAATTAAGTGCAGACCTACTTGTTGGTTTCCAATAAGGTCACTCTTTCAGTAATCAGAGGTGGTCCCGGGAGGTAGTACATAAATAGCCTATATTGAAGCCTAAATTAGGCTAACGCAGAACTTCCTGTACTCTTCACTGCAAATAAAGCAAATATTTATAGACTCTCGCAATCTTTGAGGCTCCTGCCGAAGAATTAGAATCAGAGCAGCTCCCCTCGCTCAGAGTAAATCAGAACACAAGCAAATATCCCAAAGCTTGGCTTCCTCAAAGCATTATCTTGGTTTGAAACTCCCATGGCATTCTCTAGATATCCTTTAAAAAAATAAAAATAAAAAGAGGACCAAAAGATAATTCAAAGGGGGGGTGAAAACAGACTTTGAAGGAAAACATCTCGCTGTTAGGTTCTTGTTCAAGCAGATTGTCGCAGACTGGGAACATCTGGCTTCTATTCTGGGCTCTGCCACTGACTTTCTACAGGGCCTCAGGCAAGTCCTTTCAGCTTAAGTCTTCAACTTTTCTTTCTTTTCAAGTAAATAAGAGTTTTCCTTTCACCCCCCTTTGATTTCTGCTCTTGCCATCCAGAGACACGCATAATTTTAAGGAAGACAAGTAACAACGTCTTCTCACTGGACATCATCACATAAGCAGACACTTATCTGAAGGATGGAGGCTTTGGACTGTAAACACTTCAGGGTAAAGACCATCTCCTAACATTTGTCAAGTCTTCTGTTTTATAGACTATTTAGAGAAGGCTAATGGTATGCTGGAGGAGTTTCTGGAAGCAGCTGGCTGAGTTTCTGCTGGAATCATCACTTTAAACACGGTTGGGATGTCATTGTTTTATTCCGAGGTGTCAGGACGCCTAGAGCTTTGGCCAGCCATCTTTCCTCATTAGTAATTTTCACACCAGTCTAAATAAATGTGTTTGTACTGTGCCCAGCGTAACGCAACTCCTACGTGCCACAGTACCGCAGCTAATAAATAAAAAATCCTATTCATGATATTCTTGCACCAAGCCAGCAGCTGAACGTGGACACTCATCGGGGAAGGGGAAGCATTAGTGCCTGAGGTGTTAGCAAACAGGCTCCAGCTGTAAGCACAAGCATTAGAAGTAACTTTCTCAGTTATTTTCATCAGCAAACTCTGCACTTCCTTGCCCCTTTTCCACCTCAGAGAGAAGGTCTGGTGGAAAGCACGATGCCTGTTTACCCTTGGCTAGCCAACGAGCCCGCAAACCTCTTTGGGGCATCCTGGCCTGAAAACCAGGAGGCGATCTGAATGATCAACGCCGTTCAGCCGCCGCACAGCCACCGGAGCAGGGAGAAGGATAACAATGGGCAATGAAGGGTACTGCTTCCCAAATAGCTGCCACCAACATGCTAGATGCTTTTCATACACACACGCCCCTGAGTAAAAATGCTGTCAAAGAGCTTTCAGCCACCACTGGAACACAAAATTGATGCACAGGGGAACATCTCTGCGAACACATCAGCGCAGCTCCCTGCCTCTTGTTTTGACTGCGCTCAGCTGCGGTGCAGCTTCCTCGGCATCTCTCTACCACGATCCACATGGCTTACACGGGATGATAAAATGATCAGAGTTCACAAGGAAATGTTTTAAGAACAGTGACGCAATCACAGCATCCCCCTGAACTGCCCCCAGGCTGTGGGCCAGGAGAGCAAAGGTTCCCGTCTCCTTTAGTCAGGAACCAGCTCCCCTCCTCTTAGGACCAGGTCCTACAGTATCAATTACCCCATACCAGCTTTCTGAGATTCAGTCTTTGACAGAAGCAATTCCATGGGCAGTCTGCAGGAGGCTGCCCGCTCTGCAGCCCCATCCCGGAGCTCTTTCCTCCCACTGCCTTTCCCTTCACCTCTCCTGCTCCACAGACGAGAAGCCCAGACAAGACAGCTCCGTTTTTCCAGAGCAGTGAAGCTAACGTCACTCCCAGCAAAGTTCAAGAGAGTTACAAGGAATATTCTTGGCCAAGGTCCCTTGCCTCCGAAGCAACCTGACAGAGCAGAAAGCTGAAGCCTTCCTAACCATCAGCCTTGCAAAAATCCACCACGAGAAATCATTCACCTGTGCTCGTAAGGAATCATAACCATAACTTTGCTGCTGTGATTTTAGAAACGGACCTGTGGCAATTGAGCTACGGCAATCTGCGAGGGCTGAAGGGAAAGGAGCCACCAGGAGCAGCCGTCTGAGCGCTGGGACCACTGGGTGGTGGCTCTCCACAAAGATGCCAGTTGCCCTAGAAACGTCATAAAGTGGAGTGGCAGATAGCTGAAGTAGACGAGATCTCTCTCTCAAAAAAAAAAAAAAAAAAAAGAAAAAGTTTGGCACCATCAAACCAATGCTTTGAAAGCATAAAAATGACTAATTGTCTGTGTTTTCTTCTCCACACCAGACAAAAGGTTCCCCTGGCAATGAGGGACAGCTCTTCGAGTTGTGTTTTGCTATTCGCTCATCTGTTTGAATTCAGACTGTAGGATTCAAAGCTGAATTTAAATGAAAGCTATGTAAATAATGAGCTTGTCTTCATTCCCCCCTCCCCTCCCCTTTTTTTTCCCAAAGACGAGAGTTCAGATAACCTCCTGAAACAGACTGGTGGCCCTTTTAGAGTGCAGTGTCCTGCTGGCCTTAAACCTCAGCCAACACCATAAAGCTGCAACATAACTTGGCACCAGTCTCATTTTCTGGCCCACAGCAATTGAGACAAAAAAAAAAAAAAAAAAAAAAAAAAAAAAAAAAACACAACTTCTGCAAATCTGCCCTGGATGCATTGAAGCACAGATCTGGTGTTTGACCAGGTTCTGCCTTGGCCTGCCAGAGTGGGTTACAGCAAATACCTGAGCGGCGGGTAGAGGCGAGAGAAATCCAGGCTTGGTTTGTAGCACCAGAAGCCATTGGCTTTTGCCAGGCTTATTAATCCTTATCTCTCATTAACAGTAAACACAGAGCAACATCAAAAAAGAGAAGGTTGAGCTCTAAAAGGGAAAAAAAAACACATTAGCTATAATGTATTTAGACTCACGTTCCCTTATTTGGCCTCTTTGTGTATGTTTCTCATCCCCCTCTCCCTCCCTCCGCCTGGCCAGTTGCCCAATAGAAGAGGGAAAAAAAATAAAAAGAGAAAAGGAACAAAAATTAATTATAAGCAATAAAAGTCATTTTAAACTCTTTTTTAAGGCCCGGTGCCAGAGCAGGAGGGGAAACTCAACTTGGGAACTCGGGATTTGCTTCGCTCTCCGTGGGTCCCCAGCGATGCTGGTGTCTGCAAGGCGCACGCAGCAAGCAGCACAGCTGTTTGCATTCTCTCTGTGCACAGGGAAGCAATTTTTCCCTTTCATACATTATTCACAACTTGCTGCAGCCATTCTGCAAATTCAGTACATCTCCTTTAACACGACGATGAGATTGAGATGCAGATTCTTTCCTGTGTATTTTTTTTTCCTTGAATGCTGAGAGCACTGGATATGGGTTTGCTTTCTATTCCAATTTTCCTTTTCAATTTGGAGCGGGTTTAACCTACGCACAGTGCAGACAGGCACCAAGTAAACATTTCCTGCTCCTGTCCATGGCTTCTCCTTGGGTTGAGCCCGCAGGATAGCCCTCCATGCTTGGACACAGACAAATCCCCTGCAGATTAGAGACGTGATAATCCGAACTCCCCCAAACTTTCCAAACGGTTTGGGAATTGTAGGTCTTCAGAGAAAATGCTGTGACTTTTCCTCTCTTTATAGTGACCACAGCCACAGCATAGTGTGACCGCGCGTCACAGTCAACTCCTCTGCACACAAAGCAAACACGTAACGCTAACAGCCATTACCACTACTAATTCCCTGCTTCTGAAAATCCCCCAGACTGCAGCCACCAAAATTCATTCTCACTTGACGTGAAGATGACAGATTTGCCAACAGACTTGGGAGGTGAAATAACATCACAGGGCCACCTGCTCCCTTGGAGTTTAGCTTTAATAATGTAATACAATATCATAAGCTGAAGCCATTTGATGCACGCGATGCAGGAAGGAAACGCAGATTTTCTCGCTTTCTCGGGAAGTTCGGGTTTAGGCGCCAGAGAAAGCCGCACGTTCTGCTGCCACGTCCCCAGGCTGAGCTGAGCAGCGAGTCAGATCCACCCCTGGTGTCAGCCTTGGCTTGACGTGAAGCCAGAAAGAAAAATAAACTGACTCTGTTGTTGTTCCTAAAAGACCTAGCCGAGCACAGTGAGCCCGGATTTCTTCTCGCAATTCCGACTGGGCAGCCACCTTGCGTTCCCTCTCCAGACAAAGCAGAAATATCTTTGTCTGCCAACGAGAAGTTAATTGTGCTGTCATCCAGGGCTCCTGACATACTGCATGGGAGTGTCTCTGGAAAGCCTCCGTCTCGAAGCCCAGCATGGTTGGGTGCCTGTTCACTCACTACGGCATCAGTGCCATACCTCCATGGTCAAGGCTGCTTGACACAAGTTGGATTTCATCTCCATACCGCATTAGAGGTGAAATACACTCCATACACTAACTCTCTTTTTGGTAACGTGGTGCTTACCTTGCCCATCCACCGTATCACTGCAGCCTGCTATGATTGTGTATGATGCAAAAGATTAAGTTAAAGTGGAAAATGAAGCAGTATAAACCCGATCTTCCCACGCAGTAACCCACCTGTAGCATTCACGCTTTCTCGTGGAGATTATCACTTCTGCATAAGAGGTACCCCGTAAATCCCTTGTTCCCACTGCTGTGAAATCCTTTTAGGAGAAGTTGCTGTGCTTCAGACTACCTCTGTGCCAACCCAGATAGGGTGGGACCCTGCTAAAGAAGCAGGGATGCCCGGGTACTCCACCATCACTGGGGTTCAGGGCTCAGACAAAAGCCCTCCCTTTTTGTACACAGGCTTATAGGTTAAATACAAGAGTCCTGGCAGTGCATCCAGCTCCAGGTTTAAATTACAAGGCAGAAAATTCCTGCATAATTTCAGCAGTATTGTATTTGCTGAGTAAATGCTTACACCAAGTTCAGGGCAAACCAAAGGCCACCTGCACAGGCTGGTACAACACGCAATGGGAAAAGGTTTCTCTGCAGAAGTAGGTACACGTAGGGCTGGTTCCTACTTCTGCAGTGGAACAGGAACGGATCATTTACGGCCATCAATACACTTCAGTGTCATCCGCAGGCAGAGCCACTGTCAGAACAGGATGCTAGCAGTTACTGAGGCTCGCGTTGTTCTTCCCCCTCCATTGAACAGGCTGCTAAATGAACAAAAACAATTTGATCTCACACATCCAACCAGCATATAAAAAAGCTCCAGAGCAGCTGCTGCCTACCTACGACTCTAATTCTAGCCCAAACAACCTGCTTCCCAGTTGTGGGAGAGCAAGCCGCAAAAGGACCCGAAATCAGACGGAGTCAGCAGAGACGTGATGTTGTGCCTCCAGCTCTGGCACGCGGCTAATTACGAAGGACAATTATTATAATTAATGCCAGTGGATGTGGCCAAGTCTCCCTGTAACTACTGTGGGGAATTTCCACCCCTGCTTCAACCAAAAACCATCTGTCAGACAGGAAAGTACAAAATAAAAGCTCTCCTTGCCAAACATTCTCAGCAAAATGCGCTGTTGCCACTAACCTGGCAGCCACAGGGAGGTCACACGAGTTTCTAATGGGACCCACACAGCAAAGCAAAAATCCCAGGCTTCGTATCTTCCCCACCGCCAGGTAGACAGTGCATCGGGTTATGCACCACGAGGCTACTGCTGAGAGCTGCAGGGACGGGTAAGGAACATGCTCCCGTGTGTCCCAGGCTGGATTGTTTCCTTCGGTAGGGTTGGCAGCAGGGTCAGCTACAGAACATGGGCTGGAAATGCTGCTCCGGCACAGCTCTACCAAGGTGGTGAGTTTCGAAAGAGCTGCTGGCTATTGGCTGCTTGCACATTTAAACTTCCTTGTCCTTGTACCTCAGTGACCACCTGATAGGCAACGGGAATAAGGAAAAAATACAAAAGCAGACATTATGTCCCTGGCTGATCCATGCACAGACTGCTAAGAGGAAAATTTTGCTCTGCAGCAAAGTAGTTGGCTACGTCAAACTACTTTCTGTGCGACTAGGAGATAAAGCCCACATAATTGCCTGATTTCTTCACATCTCCCCTCCTCTTGCTGCAGCACTGCTGGTGAGTTCTCATCACAAAATATCCACACCCGGACCTCTTCAGTCACTTGCTCCAGGCAGCAGACTGCTAACTCACAAGTGCAGAGCCCTTCACTTGCTAAGTATTGGCAGTTTTGGCACCCAGGCTGCTGCAAGAACTGCGGTGTTGGCACTCAGGAATGGCTGAACCAGCTGAGACTGTCATGGACTCGACCACTTCATCCTCCACTAGAGGAGGAAGCGAATGGCCAAGACAGATAGAGTGGTGTCAAATGTGTTAGGAAATGGATAGTTCTGGGGCTCTTTTCTTCCCCAACAGGCAGTTTTTATTGGAATACCAAGGTAAAATCATGCAATGCCACCTTCTCTTGGGTAGCCCAAAGGCAAAAACAGGGTCTACTGAAGAAAAAAGACACCTTCAGGTGAATCCAAAGCTCAGGTCCATGCCATTCATTTCCACC
The DNA here is from genome assembly GCF_009819795.1 of Aythya fuligula. NCBI lineage: Eukaryota > Metazoa > Chordata > Aves > Anseriformes > Anatidae > Aythya > Aythya fuligula. Next base: position 24,864,536 of record NC_045564.1, on the reverse strand, counting down.
AAGCTGTTACGACACCAAAGAGGACGTTAAGAGGGGCTGGTACAGCTGGAACACCTGGCTCAGCTCCTAGCTCTGCAAGAGGTAAGTCACCCAGATCACACAAGCAGATCGGTGCAGGTAGGTGCCATCAAGCACTACAATGTGCACGAGCAGCCGAGGGTATAGTCCTACTCATCCCTGTTACGGCAATAATTATTAAAATAGACATCTGCTGTCTGCAGAGCCTCTTGGGTCGGCGTTAAGGTGGCTTGGTAGGATATTTCGGTACAGGTGTAATGAATTATGTACACGTATTGATCTGAGCTGAATGAAGATTTGTCCTTCTTGTAAGTTCTCGTTGATGCACTGCTATGCGACGTTTGACGTAAGTTAATTAAAAAATGCTTAGCAGTCTTCGCACATAGGTTAGCGGTGAATACATCAGTAAAACTGAGGCCATTACACATGGCAGTTGTTTTGTGCTGAAAAGTACACATGTAGGCTTGTGACATACTAGAGAACGCTGAAATATTATTATTTAATTTGAACGCGTTCATACTCATGACAGTTGTATATTTTTCAGCCCATTTAAACTGTTTTAATTATTTCCCATCAATATTTAATTCTCCGTCTGATAGTGATTGGTCCCGAAAGAGAGTAAAAAGCTCCAAAGCAATAAGGAAAGCAATTCTTAACTTTCAAGAATAATCTTCTATGGCTTCTAAATAAATAAACCAAGCTCTTGTAGATATAACACGGACAAGATGATATATCAAGGAAACATGTCTATTCTAAGGATTTAAATGTAAGAGTGTTCAAAAAAACCTAACTCTTCCTTTCTGAAATCCTCCTGCACAGACTAGTCGGAGAAAATAATCCTCTCAGCTTTTAAGAAAGCATCTGAAGTAAAAGGCTTCTCAACACGCTGATGATTCAAATGTTGGTGTGTTGTTTTGTGTTTTTTTTTAATGTCTCAAATTACTTTAGTTGTGATTTCTGCAGCAACTATGAGAAAATAATCTCCCTATCAATGGCAGGACTGGACTACCTGAGCCTGCGGAGGGGAGAAAAATAGAGATGTCCAAGCCAAGGGAAGTAGTTTAATGTAATAACTAAGCATGTGTTGCACCAATTGTTTTTAAGCCCGCCTTCCTGTCAGATAACATACTCATAAATCCATCAGCACCAGGTCACCGCTGTGTCCCTCTAGGGCGTAAATGTAATTGAAACCTCACAGCCACTTAGAGCTGCTGTTTCTCCCTGTTTAAAAGGCTGGGGGGGTTGGACGCAACCGCACTAACAGATCAGATCAGGCTGGCGTTCATGCCACCACTGCCTGACTGCAAAGCTCCCTGTGAATCTGTGGGCAAATGTTGTGCCTCCGCTTCGCATTGACTTGCAGTGCACACACCCGGAGCGCTCGGCCTGTGAGGGTCGGGGGAGATGAGCCTTTGGAAGAACATAATAAGACAGTCAGTTAGTGGTGCTCAACAGCTGTTGCTTAACTCCATTATGTCTCATCAATCAGTTTTCATTCTACTTCCCATTGGTGTTTTTCTTTATCACTCTGTCTTCTTCCCATTATTTCTGTTCAATGGACTAAAGACAGTAGATGAAATGTTAAAATGGCATCGGATTTTCAACTGCAAGTAGAGTGCATAAGCAGCATTAAAAAACTGATTTCAGCATAAGAGAAGATATTCAGGTAAATCAGAGGTCCCAGAGCAAGTCAGCAGCTTGGAATTGCAGAGAAAGGAAGATTTACCATTCTCATCTGAGAGAGGTGAAAAACTGTGCATGCAGCTGATCTGGGTACGCTCTTTTCATTTCCTATTCTTTCTCTGCTCTATTCTTTTTCCTTCCATTTAGAAGGCTGCATTTTTTTATATTTTCAAGAAGCATTTTGCATCCAAAATAGGTTGCAAGGGATGGGTGCTACCACCCCCACAGGCTCTAATCCAGCTATGAGTGTTTGCAGCACAGTTTAGACCAAAGCATCCAGCCACATCTGGACAGGCAAGCAGCCGAGCCGGGACAGCACAGCCATCAGTACAGGTTCATCACCAGATTCACTACTCAGTCTCAGGCCATTCAGCACAAGTTGTCTGCTGTGTTGCTGCAGCTTTACTAACACAGATCCCCCAAGCTGCAAAGTTCCTGGAAAACCAGAACACGGGAGTCCAATGTGGAAGGCAACAAGCATTAACAGTTTTCTACAGGGGAGTGTTTTATATCTGCACATAGGAGATGTGCTGACGCTTTGAAGCACAACAGAAGAGAAGCAACCCCCAAGTCAAGCTGATTACTTTCTGCAGAGAGCAAGAGGTGGAATCGCGGCGCCCGCGAACCTGCCTGGGCAGCGACGTCCTCCTTGTGCCTGCGGCAGCGGTGTGAAATTGGCTGCCACACCACAGTGCTGGAGGAAAATGGCTGTGTCCATGGAAAACTGCTAAAGCTAAAGCTGCCATGTCACTGCATCATGCACAGGCCTTTCTCCAAGAGCCCTCGTCTCAGCACGAGAGCTGGGACACCCCACCGTGCCACATCTCTGCCTCCCGCCCCGCCGAACCCGGCCAGGAACCCGGCGCCCCGTCATCACCCAGCCAGCCAGCAAGTAACGCACCAACCCTCCACAAAAGTCCTTTTTACTAATGTTTTCTGCAGCAGACTAAAATTCCTGGGGATATTTAATCTCCCTTTGTTCTCCAGGAACCACCTGCCAGAACAACTGACACGGCGCAGCCTCCCTGGGTGGGTGATGTCAGGGTTGGCAGTGCTCGCGCCTGACGCTCTCCAGGCAGGATATTCCAGAGCAATGCTGACATCCTACAGATTGAAGCCTGCAGCATTTCGGTGCTGCTTCTCCGTTCGGTAGGTGGTGGGGTCATGAAATTACAGGAAGTCGAGCGGCCCCAATCTCCCACACTGTTAGGAGATCAAACTGAGCGATCGCTCTGCTGGCTCGGGTACACGGGGAAAAAGAGCAGAATCCCAGCCACTCTCACAGGGGCAAACAGCAAAGCTGAAAGCAGAATCAGGTTAGTTAAGTAATGAGGAAAAAGTGCACCTATTTTTCATTCAGGTTCTATGGTAGCTCAGAGGCTCACAAGTCTGTGCTGCTTCATGATAGACTGTAAGAACTCAGGAGCAAAGCGTTATTTTATGCTAAGCAAATTATGACCAGCATTATTGTAATATCCGCCTATGGGCTTGCACAAATCATTTATTTAATTTATGCAGTTAAAGGCAAGGACGAGCCTGTATGGCCTGTATGTGCTAAAAATGTACTGAAAACGGAGATTTTCCACTGTCCCACTTCAGCTCACCCCGACCTTCCCTGGCACCACACTTGGCCAAGGCACACCACGCCACGCCAGCTGCCTTTGCTCCCAGCTCTGCTCTGTCCTGCAGCACCGACAGCTCACTTCTGACATCGGCCACGAGCGACGTGTCACTGCCTCAGCTACCTCGTCACGCTTCAGGGCGGCAGCCTGCTCCGACGGGTGTAAGAGGAAGCTCCCTTATGCCACGTCATGGTTTCTTGCCTCTTCCCTAAAGCATCTGGCATCCAACACCATCACCAGCAGCACATCGGAGAGGACGGATTGCCAGTCTCACCTGGCATGGCAGCTCCTGTTCTCCTAACTCATAAGGAGAGTTGCAGCTCTCCCTCGAAAACACTGCTTAAAATATGCACCCTTAATTGTTTTGACAGTAGCCTCCTGGAGTCCTGTAGGGACGTACTACCCACGAGAAGGACACGGTGTGCCAAATAACCGGCTTCCTGCTGAACTAAAGTTATCTTCAGAGAAGTATTAAAAAATCACAATGGATACCAGATGCAGCCACGCTCACTTTTTCATCTGCACAGGATTTGCATCATTCACAAACAAATGCCTAGTGCTGCACAACCAAAGTAGCTCTGGGGAATAGACTTTGTCTCGCTCAGCCCTGTGTTACGAGCAAAGTTATCAGCCAGCTTCCAAGCCCAGCCTCTGGATTGCTACCGACTGCCTCGAAAAAGCAGGAGGAAAACACATTTTCCCCCTCTACATAAAAGGAAGAGTTTGCAATGGTCAGAGACAGAGAAAAAAATGTTCTAGCTTGGAATGGGCTGGCTCGAGTGTGTGAACATTAATCAGGAATAAACAAGAAATATCAAGGTACGCGTTGCGCTGTTGGCCTAGATCGTGCTTTGATGTTTAATACTGCCAAACACACTCACTAAAATAGGAAATGCCTCAAGGCTGTAGATCTCCCTGCGCCAAAAGGAGTCGAGGCAACAAGAACAAAAGCCTAGGATGGGAGGAAAAAAGATTCGTAAGGAAAATGCAGGGGTATGAAAAAAGTGCTCGATTTACTCAGGGGGATAAGGAAGAGTGAAGCAGAGTGGACTCGGGTCAGAGTTTCAGCGACTCCTCTTCCTTTTCCACCCATCCAGTCCTGACAGACAGGAACAAAGTGAATAAAAGTCAAATCTGCAGAAGGGGAGGGAGACACGATGCTTTTCATTAGCTTTCATAACCAACCACACGGTGGGAAGCCTTGGAGAAGGGGTGCAGTGGGCAACAGCCCGGTGGTGGAGCTGCCGTCCGTCCCCACAGAGCGGGTGGAAGTCATTTACAGGCAGGCCAGGGAGAGCAGCCTGCTAAATGGAAAACCAAAGGACCAAACAAATAGGCAAGTGCTAGAATCTGAAAAATCAACCAGCTGCTTTATTGGGAATCAATTTCGCTCCCTTAGGAGAGAAATACCACAATGGAAAGACTTAGACCCGGCAAAGAGCCCTGCTCCTGAATTCAGTGCAAGAGGGCCGCATTAAAGGACACCCCCTGGCAGTGACTCGGAATAAAAATGGCCAAAATCAGGCTGATGGAGTAAAAGCAGATAGCACATTTTCATGCTGCCGTTGAAATGAATAGTCTTAATTTCTGTGATCAGTTCATGTGCCACTCAGACCCAGCATTTCTCCCTAATGCCATCCTCTGATCCAAATCAGACCGTTTTGCTCCCTTCTTCTCGAGAAGGTGAGTTCTGCCTCTCTGCTCCTCTCACGCCTTATCCCAGCACTTTTCTAGGCCAATTCTTCCACCATCCCCCCCGGGTCTTCTCACACATTTTCCCTCCAACAGCAATCATCTAAGCAACGCTCCTTTAGATGAGCTGTAAGACAACACAGCAAGCAAAACACTGCCTTGATGCATTCCCTGGAGCCAAATCCTTCCTCTTCTTTCCTCCCTCCTCACCTGCATCCTGCCTGCTGAGCCTCCACCACGTGCCCACTTAGTCCATCTCTTTTCCAGGCCAAAAAGTCCTGCTCTGCTCTACTCAGTGACCAAAAGTTAGAGATGCACCTTGTGATAAACCTCACCTGTTCTCTTAGAAGGGAGTTTGGTATTTTCTCTCCCCAAGACCAAGACTGAAACGCACCGAAGGCTGAAACAACACTCCCCTGCCTCCCAGATCAGCGGAAGGGCCAAAGCGAGGATGAGAAAGGTTTCATGCTCCAGACTGCCCAGTATTATTTTGAGTCTGGTTGCAGCAGGCACCAGCATGAGGTCTCCTCCCAGGGCCTGGTCTTGTTACACTACAACAGGATTTCACTAAACAAGTATTCGGGTCTCTGTGCTTTTTGCCCTTTCTGGCAGGAAAAGGTGCTTTTGCTAGCTCGGCTGGTTAATAAGGGAATTCCTCAGAGGGTCTTTGTGGAGAACATACAAAAATTCCCTGACAGCTGCTGTGAGGGTTGCTCATTTCGGGGTGAGCACACAGCATTAGTCAGGAAGCCGTCAAGGGGAAGGTACAATACATTAAAAGCAGGCGCGGTTCCAAAATACGCATTACAGTGCAACACATGGTGCAGAGACAGCACGTCCCCACCTCTGCTACCTCCATGGACAGGCGACACAAACCGCCCGCGACCACGCACAGCACACGAGATGCAGTTAGGCCAGGGCAGGGTCTGAGCCACGCCGCTTGCAGCCCTTCAAAACTACAGCGTGGCGATAAATTCCTTTCTGAAAGACACATCCTGCCTTTCCACATGGTGCGAAGCCCAGCCAAATCTTTGCATTGCTTTTTCCATCTTTACAGCATCTGCCAGACAGAAGGCTGTCTCTCTGAGGCACTCCTGTGGTCCCTCAGCACAGCATCGCTGCGATGCAGTCATTTTCACAGTGGCTTTGGGAAGGATCTCCTCCAAACTGCAGGAGGGGAAACTGAGCCACACAGACGCTCCGTGACTTTACGCAGAGCTCCCCGCCGCAGAGCAGGATGATGAAGAAGCTCCCGTCTCCTACACAAGTGCTCAAACTCCCACCTCTTCCTTCCTCTCGTGTGGCCCTGCTCCATCACCTTGCCATGGCTTGGCCAGAAGCTGGGTGCAGCTCAGGCTGAGCCCCACCACTGCTCTCGGCCCTTGTGCAAGGGAAGAAAGGGCCACATCTACCTGTCCCTCTGCTGCTGGTGACGTGGGTCCTGGGGCAACGGGGAGCAACGCTGCTGCCAGGCCCCTGCAGCTCAAACCGTACAGGGCACGGGGCTCCACGCGCCAGTCCCGGCTCTCTCCAAGCAGCCGACACAGCAAACCTTTGAAATGCAGCTCATAAAGCACCTGATGTCAGCCTAACTGAAACGGCGACAAAACGATTGCTTCAAAAAGAGATTGCTACAAAAAAAAAAAAAAAAAAAAAAAAAAAAAAGATGAGATTTTGCCTTCTGCTTCAGCAATTGCTGCTACCTGTGCGGTGACTGTTTTATTTGCTTTACAAAAACACAGCAACTCCCTTCCTCCCCTCCTCCCGCCCATGTCAGCAGACTCGCCTGAATGTTTTCATGTACACCCACATTTGTCTGTCCTCGCATTATATTACAGAAACATTTCATTTTGCTCTTTTCATACGCTATGTTCCAAAGCTTTCCTGTCAACAGCGAGTCCCATCCCCGCCGTAGGCTGATGTGTGTAGTCAGCTGGGAGGCAGCCGCCACGTCCCACGTAGCACCAGAGCCTGCAGAGCGGTCAGAAAGGCAGCACCAGCACAAAGCGATCGCACGAGCACCCAGACAGACCCACACGTGCCTTCCCCGCCCTCGCTGCCTGCCTTTTTGCCCCCCATAAGCCTCAGATGAACCCTGTGTGTGTATAATAAGCCTGGCAAAATTGCAGTGAAATTTCACGTGGGTTCACGCGAGGCAGTGAGCACCCACAGCTTGGCCGTGCAGACCTCGGCGTGGCTGGCTCCTGGAGGCATCAGCACCACGCACCCTGATAGCAAACCTTAACGTAGGGGTGGAAGAACTGATTGCTGGTCACAGCTGCAAGCACAAGAGGCTCGGGTTTTGTGCATCTGGGAGCTGAACCCTGCAAGCTGCACCTTCACGAGGGGCACAGGGCAGTGCTTGATGGCAAGAGGTAGTGTTTGGCAATTTTTCCCGATTAGAAAATTCGGTTACGGGTGAGTGGATTTCTATCTGAAGAATCAGAAAGAATATTTTTTCCTGCCTTTAGAGAAAATATCATCCTAAGTGTTAATTTTTATTGAAGCAACTGCAGAGAGCAGTCTAGAATGAAATTGCCATCTGAATCTTAATTATACCTTCACACCGCAACACTATAGCAAATTACATGTAAGATTAAAAAAAAAAAAAAAAAGAAGTGATATTAACATATAATGAGCCTCATCAATTACTATGGATCAGGAAAAGTAGCCCTCATATTACCGAAATAGTTTAATTTGCATGACTGGATGATTCAGGTTCTTCTCGGTCATTCAGTCAAATCTCTCCAGAAGTCCCAGCCACAGACAAATGGTCAGCAGCAGGCCTGGCCTTAAATAACTCAATTAACCAACTAACTAACTAACTAACTAACTACCACTGGTAGTTACCCTCCAGTTTTACAGCAGGGAAATCCAAAAGACTTTCCACAGCAAGTCTGGGGAGGAACACGGAGCTGTAGCCATTAGGGAGCTGCCTGTACAGGTTTATAGAGCTAGTGGGATTTTTGTAGTGCAGCAGTATGTCAAATACTTGCAGGTCTGAGATTAGTTTCTCATGGACCAAGATTTATCCCCTTGCAGGGAAAACATTTTAGCAGTAGAGCAAGGGATGGTCTTAAGGACAGAGATCTGTTCCTGTCCTCTGTAGAGGAGCCCAAACAGCTGACAAAGCTAATGCAAAACCCACACAAAACCCACAAGTTATCGTCAGAGCTAGACCTGTGTGTACGCTCGGGTTTAGTCCTGGTCCAGGCACTGGTGACCAGCAGCTGGCAGACCTGGGACTACCTGAGCACACGGAGGGGAAGGCAGATGGAGATGTTTCCTCCAATTTTTCCACCCCACGGTTTTCTTGCCCGTACCTGGGAGTTTTCCCCAGCGGTAACTGCATCTGATGATGACAAACAGCAGGACGACAGGTAGAGATACAAGTCAGGAGCTGCTTGGCATTGCTTTGGACATCACATTTATCCTCCAGCTTTAATATTTCTACTCAAGAGTTACATTATTTCCCTGCTTTGCGGGGACGTTAGGAAAATCCATTTAATACTGTTGAGCAGATTAAGAAGTTGGATGAATATCGATCACTGAGCTCATTCTGACTTTAGTACCGCACACAGATACAGGCCAATCTTCAAGATACTTTTGATGATCAGCGGTGACCGATTATATTTAATGAAAACTATTTTAGAAACACATTTGAGTCGGGTATCATTCATTCATTTCCAGATTCAATCAGCGAAGGAGAGGGGGAAAGTTTGTTTCCTTTTCTGCAGATTAAAGGTTGTGTCTGCTTTGAAAATTAATCACTTTCTGCTGTCAAAAAATGCTCTAAAATGCAAACTGATGGATTGGCAGGAGCCCGACTCACAACAAACAGATACACACATGCCTGCAAGCGCTTGTAAAGATTAAGGATGGAAAGGGATTTTTTAGAGGTACACAGAGATACCATCGTGAGAAATGAAATGAGGAAAACAAAGGCAAACTCTTAATTTAAAAATGCACCGTGCAGTGTTTATTAGAGACTGGGGCAGGGATAGACTTCCAGAGGAAGCTGTGAAAATTTCATGACTTGCAAGTAGATATAAATGAACCAGACAAATTGTCTGAGAACATACCCTGGTGTCGCCACGAGGCCCCCCAGAGAAGCCAGGATGCCAGCGTGGAGAGATGAGGGCAGGTAGCAGCAGCACGTCCCTGGGACGCCAGCATTTCTTAAAGCACAGCTGCACAGAAGAGAGCCTGCGGTCACTTACCACCTTTAAAAACTCTCTGTCTGGCAAAGAGACTGCCTGGCTGTGTCCTGGCTCTGCATCAGAAAGGTGCCAGGATGCTCACCACACCCCTGTGCATCCCTCATGCTCCACGGGCACCCTCCTGCCCGACCCGTGTCCCTGCTGTCCCCGCAGTGCCCTTGTTGTGGGCAGCGTGGTAAGCAAGCACAGATAATGACTCCAATTAGGAGGTGGGAATGTTGTTCCACTCCCCCTGCTCTCCTCCAGGTCAGTCTGAATGTGTTTGAAAACTACTGGCACAGCAAGTTAACGATAATTCAGATTTAATTTGCACTCTGTCATCTCTGTTTTTTCTATAGGCTTTAATAGTTTAATTTAACAGTCTTAAGTACTGTCTATATTACCGAGACATAATGCGTATTTCAGATTTGAGCAGCTGCGTGGCACAAAATAATATTTCACATTTATATTGTGCCTTTCACGACGAAGACGCTTAAAAGTGCCTTGATTACTCTATCTGTACAAGAATCAACTCATCCATCACTGAAACGCAGCCACCTCTAGGCTGGAAACCTCATCAGTCTTTAATAATTCAGGCAAAAATCGAGCAGAGCACTCCACTCAAGGGAAGCGGCAAGTTGAAGAGGGAGAGCTCGGCCACCCTTACGGGCTGAGGGGTGAGGGCTGGGTCCCTGCTCGTGCCTAGCAGCACAGCAGCCCCTGCTCTGCCACCTCCCCGCTGGATCACACGTCCCTGCTCGGCGTCATGGCCCGAGGACAGCCAGAAGGAACCCCTGGCAAGAGGCACAAGCGGTGAAATGCCCATCAGGTGATGCTTTCTCGTGTAGTTCCCCAGCTAAAGCTTTGTCTCACATTTTTTGTGAGAGCGATCCAGGGACCGAGTGAAGTAGCAGGGAAGTGGGTGGGTAGAGAACAAATGTGTCAAACTAATACAGATCCTCTCTATTTTCGAGCACATCATCACCCATGTTCATCACTTATTAAAAGCTTTTCATTTATAGTCTTTAAGGCTTAGTTGAATAACCTGCAATCATTACTTGAATCACAAAATTTGCTTTTTATTGTATTGTGTAAATGAAGCACTGTAGCATTTAATGTAAATTATTTTTTTCCTCTCCCTCTTTTATCACTGTTTTTAAAGCCATTGTGCTCAGGTGCTGTTCTCAACATACCCTAAAAGCGCAGAGCACGCTACCTGTGGCGCAAAGTAATGCTGCTCCTGGGACTCGAGTACAGCAATGAAAGAACACAGACATTCAGCCAGCCTTTCCTGGGTGCTGGCTGCCTCGGAAGTTTCTAACTGGGCTGTTCAGATCATCGGCTCTCCCCAGGGAGAGGCTCGGGGTTCCTGTATATCCAGGAGATAAGAAAAGGAATTTGTTCATTATTCATACACTGTCTCCAAGAGGCTTTCCTTTTTAATCAAAGTATAAATTCTGAGATGGAATTGATACAGGTGCAAGCCGAGAACACGGCACCACCGGTGGGATCTTCTGGCGTTACAGGCGAGGGCACGGTAACAAACCATAAATCAGATTTGCAGCTGGGGGACTGGTCAGCAACCCAGGCCATTTCAGGCCAGAGAGAAAGCTGTTTGCCATTTAACCTCTGGGGGACTTTCATATTATTTCACTGAGCTGCCAGAACGCCAGCAACCCGCCTGCACAGACGTCACCGAAATGTTTATCAAAGCAAAATCCAGTCCTCATGCCCCCAGCATGTATCAGCACATCCTGCTACCAAATTATGCCTCTGAAGTCCCGGCGGGACTCGAGGCAGCAGGTCGCCCGTCCTTCTCTGAGGCCAGTCTTTCTCCGAGACAAAATGAAAACATGAAAACACCTGGAGTAAAACCAGAAGGAAAAATAAAACAGGAGGAAAATTAAACCCTGGAAACTGGTCCAAACTGCAAAGCTGAGAGATGTGGATCCAAAATATGGAGCAATTCTAATCAGGGTTTTGGTACTGGCTCATCTGTAATTAAAATGAAGTACAAATCTGCCTGAGACAGTCAACAATCTCAGCTGTTTTCGAGATCTGGCTTTCATTAATTTCATTAACATCTTAAATGCATTCTTATTGCTTGTTCTTATGCTGAAGAGCAAGCGAAATAACGCACCATGAACCAGTTTATCTTTGTCTTTGCAGAGGAGCAGATGCGGTATCAGTCTCAGGGGCACGCAGGCCCTTTGCATGGAGAATGGCAGTGAAGGGAGCTGTGCAAGTGTGGAAATCTTCAGCCTGAAAATAAATAAATTGAAACTAGCACTTTCATCAGTGCCTCACGCATGTTGGGGAGCGGCACCAGCTTTATTATCATTATTTTGTATTTATCGGCGTGGCAATGTCAAACTGTAACTTGCCATTCTTGCTCCAGAGCAATAGCCAAGAAGGCAAAACTCCTGCTGAGACCCCACATATCAGCGCTGTGGGTCTGCCCTCCCAGGACGAGCAGTGAGTGGCAAGAGAAATCCTGCACTCACCAAGGGCAAATCCAGCAAGGCTGGAAGGGGCAGGAAGCCACGTTCAATTGCTACAGCATTTCAGGGCATGGAAACACTGGACAAGCTTTTAATCAGCTTTCACCTGATCCAAATTCTTTTGCCAAACTTCATCCTTCATCCAGAGGGAGGCAAGTTACCGACGGAGCGAGCTAGATGGAGCTGCAACACACGTGGGCCTGGGGCTCTGGCCGCCTGGCGTTCGGCCCCGCTCTTCAAAAATTCCTGGAATAAATTACCCGTTCGGGTTGTGATGATGCTGATCTGCTCTGCTTGGCATAAGCAGGTATTCTGATACAATGGAGGTGATGCTTTCTGAGACCCGTCATCTTCTTGTTTTCAAATCCACTGGCATGTTTCATAGCAAGAGAGATGAAAGAAAAGAATAGCCTTGCACTGAATAAGACTTCTGTCACAAATGAAAATTCATTTTAATTAAGCCAACTTGCATCTGCAATAATCTGCCCATAAAACTTAATATCACCTAAAAATTCCCATCAAATGCAAATTTTCCTCAGTGATTTATTTGTGTAATTGTGAGACGGAGAGAGCAGACAAAGCAGTGGGAGCCGCAGACTGAAGTAAACAGTGTGTCAGAATATGCAAAACAAGGGAAGGACACAAAAAAAAGAGAGAGAAAGAGAGAGAAGGAAGGGACAAACATTCCCTGGCAGGAAAGTTGTTGAGTGCTTAGAGCCAAAGAGTGGAAAGCTTGGGGAGGAATTTCTACACGTAACCTACTGACTCTACCCTGTTTCCACTCCCAGCATCTCTTCCATTTAGCTAGCGGATGAAATAAAAATCATTTTGGGGGTAGATGAAGGCTTGGATTTGTGCTTTAAAAGGTCATTGCCTAAAATCAGCACCACAGCAAGCAGAAGGGAGCTTAGCAGTTGGTCGGCTTCAGCGTATCCCACACTTTGAGGAGCCTGGCAGTGAGGTAATCCCCCAGGAATGTGTGTGCGGTTGGATGGCTGTGAAAAGAGAGCGGTCAGCGACCAAAGCTCTGTGCTGAATATTCACGTCACACACACACAATCATTTTTCTTGTTAAGTATTGAGAAGAATGGGAACATTATAAATGCAGTATCTTTTTTGGCTTCAAGTTTAGCTGCTTTAGAAAGATCGGCTCCCTCCCTGCTCCCCCACTCCACCAGCTGTGCTCCACCTCCATCCCTGAACTGAGTCTGCACGCACAGAGCTTTAAATGACATAAAACCAGGGAAAATTAAAGCTAATAGAACTTCAGCTAAAGAGCAAGACTCTTAAAAGATGACACAGCAAATTGGAATAAGCATTTTAAAACCACTTCTCTGTATAAAAACGTCACCTTACTCAACATATAACCCCCTGACACTTGGTTGTGTGATACCACGTCCACATCCCTATCCATGTCATATTGCTCGAAGCAACTGTTTACCCCTCTTCCTGTGGAAGAGTCATGACTGCCAGAGCAGATTAAATTTGCTTTGCCAGTGCCTTGGCTGTTGAAAATATCTTTATCTGCCCGAGGCACTTAGCAGTGTGTTGCAGTGAGACGGAGAGGAGTGAGGATCAGGTGTCCCTGCCCAAAACTCAGGCTCCTCTGTGGAGTCTCCCACTTGTTTTGTCAAGTTTTGCATCAAGCCGTAGTCAAGAAAAAAAGAAAAAAAGGAAAGAAAAAAAGTAATATAATACTTCTAGTTGGTTTTCTGAGTATTTACCAGTAAGATTATACGTTCTCTTTTTTTTTCTTATTTTTTTACTGCTTCAAATGTCCCTGCATTGACATTTTTCTGCTTACTTCCATATGCACTTGCTTATCCCGTGCTTAGCTCAGTGGGCTCATGCTCGTGCAGTTTCCCTGCATGGAAGCAAGACAGTGACTGCACAGAAGTCATTTTCTAATGAATGACAGCTACAAAGGAAGAGAGAAGTAGACCAATCCTGCCTCTCCTTTGAAAATTACAGTTTTCCCATTTTCTCAAAGCCCTGCACATACTTGTACTCACAAGACTCCATGAAGTTTCTAGGTCAGTAGGCTCCTGATTATGATTAGCTTGAATGACACGTTTAAGTGCCAGTCTCCCTTCTCTCATGGGAAACAACCAGTTCAAACATAATTCTGAACCCACTCGAGTACCTTTAAACCTTTGTTTAACAAAAAGCGAGGAAGAGGGGTGGGCAGAAAGTTGCCAGCCCACCTCAGAACTTCTACTATATTTCTAGGTAAGCAAAATCTAAAAAGCCTTCGTGGATGTTCTCAGAGAGATGAAAACCCATTGGTAACAAACCCTCTAGATTTAAGCAGCAAAAGAGTTGAACAAAAGGGACAGAATGCAAATTTTCAGCAGTTTTTGTTGTTGTTGTTACAAATTTTAGCTTTCAGCTTTTAAACATGTACTTACAATGTCCTTATAGCTGTAAATAACTCCAACACAGGGCTACAACAAGGGAAAGACCATGGATAACGCCACCTTTCTCCCTCAGAAGATACTAAACTCTTCAAGGCTATTACCTGACAAAGCCTAAAACCCTCTTACATTACATTAAATAACAGCCCTCCAATTTACCAGTGGGAAAAGTGAGATACAGGGCAGTTAAGAGACTTCTCAGGGTCCCTCCACAAATCTGTGCCTCTAAGGTACAATTCCTTGTCTGTTGTGGAATTTAACTCCTAAACGAGACCGTACCTGAACACTGTCCCCGAGCACTTCGTAACGGGATGCGAATGGCCCGCTTCCTACACAGAGGACCACTCTTTGGTGCTGTGTTAATGAAGGTTATTAACTCACACGGACATAAGGTGCTTGCTGGGTTTCTATCGCTGCCCTCGTGACTACAGCTAAGTCTGCTCACGGTTCAACTTTGGGAACGGCTGACCCTACTGGATTTCCTGCCCACGGTCCATCTCCTGTGCAAGACATCAGGAAGCTGATCTTTAAAAAGTCCACATGAAATGACTTTAATAATGTCAAAACCACCACAATTACACATGTTTGGAAGGAGACAATCAGGGGCTATGGTTAAAAAAATTACACTACTAAAAAGTTATTTTCCTTTCAAATATCTTAGCAAGTTCGTTAATACCTTCTGCTGTTGGTGAAATGATCCCCCATTAACATTTCAATTTATTATTGCTGTTCTATTAATGAGACCACAAAAAATGGAAATGAGGCCTATAAATATGCTAAGAGTTAAAGTCAGGAATCGTAACAGTGTGTGCACTTTATGAGTAATATTTCAGTACCACCAGCATTCAAAACAGCAAGGAAGTGTGGCTCTGCAGAATAAGCATCTAGCTTAACAAACAACCCCCCCAAAAAAAACAAACGAACAAAAACCCACCATAATTTCTGAAACTGTGAGCTAAAATCTCAGTAGAGCCAACTCAACCCCTGCTGCAGCAGATGGGTGAACTCTGTGCCGCTCACTGTTAAACTGCGTTTGGGGAAGGACTTTCTCAGTGAAGGTCACTGGGACTGCTAAACCTGAAAGCAAATGCTGCAGGAGGAAGGATTTGTCCCTGCGTCCTGTGATTAAAAGCCCTCCCTCCATGCTAATGTCTAGTTACTGCTGGGGGAACTGAGCCTCTCGAGAGCATCTCAGGCCCACCAGGAAAAAAGGCCAGCTACAGACAGAGAACACCAGCCCGGGGAGCCACATTAAGAGTCATTTAAGGAATATGCTTAATGCCAGGTAGCCGTTTGGATCCATCAGGCTCCCACAGTCCCTCTGGTGATCTGTTCCCCAGCTAGCAGTGGATATTCGCCATGGGTCAAGACAAATTCCTTATGCAAATGGCATTACTGCGACTTGCATTTTCAATTATTAATATTTCGCTTCTTGTCTTCCCAACTTCTTCAGAAAAGGAGGAAAGCAGCAGCTTGTTCCCCTGGGAACAAAACCACAGAATACAGTGCCTCGCTGAGCCATGAGAGGAATGGTCCCTTCAGCACAGGGATGTCATATCATGCTAGCAACATTTTTGTTTCTGCGTTTTATTTCTCTCCGGTGATTAGAAATGATCGACCCTACCCCGTTCTCCGTGCATAGCTGACGGCACCAGGCTTATGCTAAAGGAAATGTGTAGTCACACTTCCACGAGCAGTATCATCTTGCAAGGAACAAACTTATAATTATTGCATTGATTTTATAATTTGTTTTCCAGGAAGCTCAGATTTCCTGACAGGGATTGGCTTTGTGCTGAGGTCCCACTCCATCAGCCAGCGGCACGCCGCTCCCCGCGCAGCTTTTAAGCATTAACAGAAGAAATGATCTAAATTAGCCAGTTTGCCATGGCAGTAATAGCAGGTTGGGGAAGAAAAAAAAAGAAAAAAAAAGAAAAAAAAAAAACACAACAGACACCCTCAGATAAAATAAAATGAAAACATAAAAAGCAAACAATTTAATGAGAGGACAGACTATTTCAGTAAGTCTAGTTATTTGATAAGCAGACTGCCACCGTCAGCCTTTTATCATCTGCGAAAATGCATGATGGATCTTCCCTGTTTACTTACAATTTCCAACCTTCCCCTTCTGATCAACATTAGCATATTTGCTCCAGCGCCTGTAATGACACCAACTGTCTGCAAACCACCCCGATGCCACCTTTCAGGGACAGTCAGCACTGACAAGCCCGGCGTGGCTCAGCGGCACATACATATGGCACGCAGACTGGGTGGTTCGAGGCTGTTAAATGTTCTTCCTCTTCTGAGCTCGCCTAAAGGGAAGGAAAACGGCTCCTGCTGCGAGTGAACGTACATAAAGCTGTAACAAACATTTAATTTTAGCTGATCGGAAAGAGAATTAGTGTCTGCATTCTGCACTGCCAGCTCCGACTGCAGCTGCTCCAACGAGGTGGCTTTGGAGGGTTATTAATTCCCATATTAATGGTCAGCCTCCTTGTCATTATTGAAACACAAGCTCCTGAGTGTGTTTCAGTTGTTTCAGTCTTTCTTTCCCACATCTCTTTCAATTCTTCCATTATAAGCAGATAAAGTCATTATTTGTCTGAAAAGGACCTCAGTCCACACATGCTTACTATATTTTATCTGGCTTTATGATTCAGCTACACAGTTTTTCTTCTGTGTAAACAAAACAAAGCTTGTTTCAATTAAAAAAAAAAAAAAAAGAAATAATTAAAAATGTACAGCAAGTTCCAGGGAAACTGCCGAAATGGCTACTGCATGTGTGCATTGTTTGTGCTAAAGCAGTTAGCAGCCACGGGAGGGAAAGCCTCAGATACGATTTTTAAACTAGGCTCGTGAACAACATTTCACTCTCCATCAGAGCAGGTATGAATGGATTATGCCTCCACTACACTTTGAGAGGGCAACGCTGCCAGATGCCATGAATCTCAATCAATTTATGCAAAACAGGAGGCATCATATCACATCATGCCTACCTGACACAGCCTCTCGTTCTGTCCCTTGGCTGAGGTTTAGGTACGAGGCTCAGGGGTACTACTGGAACAACCCTAGGTGAACGCCGTGGAGATTTGATTCCCCTTGAACTGGAGCAAAGCAGAAGCTATTCCATCAAAATCGGCTCTTCAGCACTCAAGTTCAGCTCGTTTATGCTGGCTAAGGATCTAACTCCACTACCTACAGATTGAACGATGCTAAGGAAGGACTATTTTTATACGCTTTACCAAATATAAAACATGTGATTGACACATAGGCTGAGAATCATCTCACCCTACTTTATTCACCTGCAAGCTGGGCTAGGCAGTGAGGCACTTGGTACGTCAGCGGGCTGAGAGCAGCACTGCCAAAGGTTGGAGCATACAAGGAGCTCGACCAGCCCCTCGCCTTGGGATGAACTGCCCTGGCTTTGGAGCAAAGGTGGATGTTATTCACACTTCACTGCACCACTTCCAGTGCATTTTGCTGAAGATTTTGAGAGTTAATAAGCTGCCTGCTTCTCTTTCAGGCTTCAACAGTATCAAGGCTGTATAGAGAGAGGTGTATGGAAACAGTATCTGATCTAAAGCTAGAAACAAAAGAGCTTATTTCCCCTGATCTGGTGAAGAATCCAGTAAGCCTCTTGGGCACAGAGTTGAAACCAAAGTAAGGACGGTAAAACCCTTCCTGGAATTGCAGGATCAGGAAGAAAGCAAGAACCGAGGGGAAAAGGAGTTGTTAAATAGAGTGTACTCGAGGAGAGCTTTAATCAAAGGCGCGGTGCGTGGCTGCTTGGCAGGCACCCGGTGCTCGCTAGCAGAGGATAACGGGAGCTGGGGTAGTGAGGGTGGGGAGCCACGGCTTGGCTGCTCCTCTTCTTGACTCAGCTGGGGCTGCCTTTCCACCCCTGGGCACTTCTCTTCCCCACCTGCGAAGCGGTGATAACTCCTTAGGGATAAAGCATAGCACGTGAGAGCTGAGCCCTGTCCAGACAGGAGGCTGCATCCACAGTGTCTTCAGGCACAGCACCCCAGGGAAATCGGGGGGTCCTGCCAGAGGGTTTGAGGACAGAACCCAAAGGGACAGAACCCAAAGCTGTGGGATGAAGCCCGTGTAAGGAGGAGATGACCACGTGCCGTGCCCTTCACCCATCTCCTGAGCGGTGCAAAGCAATTCCCCAGTTTCTTGTTCCAAGGCGAAGCTCAGACATATTGCTCCTTTACAAATACAGACATTTCATCAGGGGACATCAAAAGATGTTGTGCCTTCGCTTTGCCCTTCGTAACTAACAAAGGCATCCCACAAAATAAACAAAATCCCTTCTTTTGCGTTATCCACACACATGCCACGTCCACCAGCAGCCAGGCTCCAGTCTAGTAAACGTCCTCTCCTCCCTCCCAGCTCCTCTCCCTTTTCCCACCTGGGGAATTCAGCAGCTTGCAGAAAAACTCAAAAAGCTTAAAAAAAAAAAAAAAAAAAAAAAAAAAAAATTATAAAAATCTTGGCTTGCATGACCCAGAAATAACAGCAAAAAGTGAAACCGTATGCCTTGCCCCCAGTGGCTCTGGGACTTGGAGCCAAACCAAGGCCAGGAGAAGGGAATATTGCTCTTTGTTAGCCATAAATAAATAAATAACAGGCCACTCCCTCTTGCCCTTCGGGATATGATTTCTGAGGAAGGAGAAATTCCCCACGGAGTTGATTATGTGTAGATGGGAAGCGTGCCCCCCAGGGAAACGCAGCGGGGGCAGCCCTTCCCCGTGGTGATTTCTTCCCTGCCTTTCTGTCACTTCTTTATTCATTTTGCAAGCCCCCCTCCCCTGCGCTGTGCAGTCAGGGAAGCCGCACAAAGGATCGCGCAGGTAGCTCTGAGTCCAGCCACTCGAAGCTACACGGCATCCCCGCGCCTATATAAACGATCAGTGTGTGGCCTGGGTTTCATTTGCAACTGTAAATGAAACAGGCCTACAACTGTGTTCATAATCCTCCTTAATTGAATTTCTGTGACAAAACCCAGACAAAATTATTGCCCTCCAGTTAACAGTTTGCGCGAAGTAGCCAAGGGTTCCTGGGAAGCTTTAAAACAAATGCAGGACAAAACTGGATAGCACAAAGCACTTACGTGGTGTCGGTACCGCTTCTTTGAACGGGAGGAGGTTTAAATGAAAGGATCAGGTCGTTTTAATATGAGGGACAGCCTAGGGATTCAACAAAGGCCGAAAAAGTGAGAATGAAATCAGGGTGGAAGAGCTTGGACGCAGCCCAGCAGATGCTGCTGCCGAATCCTGGGCCTTTGGAAAGGGCAGCATCACTCCCAGCTCCGTGCGGCTGATTGGAGATTCTCCCAAATCCAGAGGGGTTTGAAGCACCCATTTGGCCTGTGTGCAAGTTCACACTCCACTGGACGGGGCATCTCCTTTAAAATCATCCACTTAATCATTTCCCTCGGCTCCACTGTCAGTTGTACCATCAATACACACAGCGTTACCAGCGACGTCAGGCTGCTGGTGCAGTGCCCACGCGTATTTTGAAGATGTGAGAACCGCTGCTAAATGGAAGCGGGGACGCAGAAAGGGCACTGCCCTGAAGGCTGCTCCCACTGCTTGCGGAAGATGAGAATTAAAGGCGCTCGCATTACCGAAAATGAGTGTTTGTTGTTCTTTCAGATGATACAGATGTTTCCTTGAAGGACTGGGCAAAGCTCGTGTGAACGGAGATGCCTGTTTGCAAGAGCCAGCTGCATGCGTCATACGCCACACGGACAGGCACCCTTTTTACCCCAAAGTGCCATCTTTTAGTCACTGCATGGTCTGGTAATAAAGCAAACCAGCAAAGTTACGAGGGGCTAAAGCAGAGCCTTGGTGCCTCCACTTGTGCAGTGCCAAGGGGAGCAGGGAAAACCATGTCATCCCCAGGCCTGGTTACACCCCACGAGCTCCCCGAAGTTAACATCCTTTGCAATTTCTGCAGCAGGCAAGGCTGGGAGGCAGCGGGGAGGGTGAGGTAATGGGAAGAGAAATCCTCTAACTCCTCAGTGTGCGTCTCTGTCCCGTGGTCACCCAGCGCTCCCAAGGCCGCGTTGATGTAAATGGAGGGGTACAGGAGGCTGGAGGGGCCTCATGCCAAATTCCCTCCCATTTAATTACTTAGGACGGAGGTAAAATATCCTGAGAGGTAATCAAAGGAGCAATACCGCTCAGACAAAGGCAGGCAGAGACCAGACCTCATTTCCACAGACCTCCGCACCGTTATGGGACGGCATGCCCCTGTCCCCAGCCTCACTCACAAGGCAAAGCCAGCACGATGAGGGGCTGCAGGGGGGTTCAGGAGATGCTTCCTCTCCCAGGGACGCAGTGGGATAACACCCAGGTGCTCCCGCCTTCCTCAGCACATATGCTGCTCCACAAGCTTCAGCGGCTGCATTAACACCTGGTTTTGAGAGATTGCTCATTAGCCCCTGGGTCCTGTGCCACTTTAAGCAAGCTTTTAAGAACACCTTTTCATAGCTTGCGTGCTCTGTTTTTCCTCAGGCCACAAGTGAACTGCATCGAACGGCAGCGGGGCAAGGCGAGACGGAAATAACCAGATGCATGTGCACACACACAGCCCCCCAGCACGGCTGGGGCCAGGAAAAGGAACAAGGGGATAAATTCAGCCCAGCGCTTTGCCACCGGTGGCAAAGGAAAGAAAGGGGAACATTTAAAAGGGTGATGAAATGTTTCAAGAAAAAGCAATATATTTTTAGGCACTTGTAAAATCCACGGGCAATGACTTCTCCAGTTAATTGGTTTCATCTTATTAAACTAAAGCCTATTTGTAAAATCCAGACATATTCAAGCAGAAGTCCAATTCCTGCACCAAAAGCCAATACAGCATTTCGAAGAAGAAAATTAAGCAATGCAAACCAGTTCCCATTAGTTTGAAAGCCCAGCACTTACTGCGCAGAGGAGAAATGGAACGGAGCGCTTGGCTTTTCTAAAATGCAGTTTGGAAAAATCACGTTGCCCATTTACCCCAAAACTGCAGCCTCCTTTTTCCCCATCCCTGCGAAAACCGATAACTGTTTTGGCCCAATTACGCAGTGATTTATAAAGCAGCCTCCTGCTATCTCTCCCTGCACTTGTCACGTTCAATTTCTTCCCCCTTATTAGACCACTCTCCCTCTCATTAAATAGTCCCTCTGTCTAACTTGCCAAAGAACTGCCAATGGGCCCCTCATTTTACAGAAGAATAGACCCAGCTTTACCAAGGGGAAAGGGCCCCTAATGTGCCATGGACACAGCACAGTGAAGCATGGTAATTTGCCCGTGGTAATGATGCTACTTCACAATGATTGGGAAAACAAAAATCTTTAATAGCCAAATGACACCCCATCCTTCTGCACCCTGTTGAACTCAAAAACCAGGGGAAGCAAAACTCAATGTCCCTTAAGAGATGAGCTAAAAGTGCCTACATCATCCTTTTTTCTTTTTTTTTTCCGAATGCCTCATCTGCTGGAATCACTGCAATGGGTGGTTTGGTGCTGGGAGCAGGACAGAAATAAAACAAGCCAAGGACTTCAAAATGTTTCAGCACTTTAAAAGCAAGGGATATTCGGGGAAAAATATGAAAGACCATATATGTAAACAGTTTTGAATACACTATGCGCGTGCATGATTCCCACCCCACAAATATTCCGCTCTGCAGAAAAGATTTGTGCAAAACACCACTGAAAGTTGTACTACTTATTTTCTCTTTCTTTGGGTAAAAAGGAAGTCCGTGTTGTGGCAAGGACAGAGGGGCAGTCTGCGTGTGCCATGGCTTATTTCTGAGGATGCTCCAATTCAGCAAAGCACTGAGCTCTTGAGTGCCAAATCAATCCTGAGAAAAGCTTTCATCCTCAGTCCTCATCAGAAGCTTTTGACTTCTTACAGTTGGGTTCCCCAGGCTGCCTGGGTCGGCAAAACACTGATTGCTTTGGCCAGCCAACGTCTGGTTGCTCCAAAAAGTCAATCTTCAAATACAGCACATTAAGCCACTCAGTGGGAGAAATTCTGCTCTCATATTTGGCCAAACACAGCAGGCAGAGCTGCGCCGACTTTGATGACATTATTTGGTGGGCACCAGAAGGAAGGAGGAATCATAAGCCATCATATGGTGCACGTTTGGTAATCTTTTGGCACCGCTGAAAGGTTGGGGAATAAGCTTAAATACAGGCTTATGAAAAAGGATAGACCAATATAATTTACAGTATTGCTCGTATTAGTCAACATCAGGTTTCTTTGATAGTTTCCAAGGGCAGAGAGTGTAATTTGTCAGAAGTTGGCCAGTTGCAGTTTTGTAAATTTTGTAGCTGCCTGATTGGCACACTTCACGCTCTTCTTGTCCAAAACTTTTCCTTCTGCTACAGCTGCAGAGAACAGGAGCAAGACTTGAATTCAGCAGGCTCCAACAAGGCCAAGTTGCTGAGAAACAAGAACCAAGCCCTTTCATTGCCACACTTGTCCAGGAGTTCTTCAATTCATGATGTTAAACTCTTAACAAACCCCGAGACAAATCTCTTACTGCAATTAAGCAATAGCTTCTGCTTTAGAGCATCTGGTGGTCTTTTTAAAGATTATTCACTGCAGAGTTCATCAGTTGATTGCCTTATTGTCTTATGAAATTAAGTGCCTGCCACAGGAAAAGTTTGGCAACCCGTGTTGAAAATAAGCACCCGAAGACTCTCTAAATACCTGTTTATTCAATCTAGAGTAGCACTCGAGGGAAGTACTAAAATCTTTAAGAGAAATGCCACACACCACGTTAAAAATTCCCCCAAATGTTGTATTCTTAAGCCTTTCTTTACTTTCTTTACTTTATGTGTCTGCTTCAATTAAAAAATGTTCTAAAATCCCCTAGGATGCGTGTTCCAATGGCTGACTCAACATTTCCTTTGCAGTGAACATGGCTACAGTGCTGGCTGTGGAACTTTGGGAGGGACGTAAACAAATCAGCATTTTCATGTCCCTTAAGGACCAAACGATTTAGTGTAATTTTAAACCTTAACATTTTCCGGATGAATAATTTTGTTACGTTTCATCTTCAGCTCTGCAGACCTTGCCAAGCAGAGACCGTAATACTTAGCAGCTATTTATCAGCAAACCCATGGGTGACTTTTCGGAGGCCTGATATTAGAGACCTGTCCAGGCCATCTCCCTCTGAAACTTGGCTCCTCAAGGAGCCAAGGACAGGTTCCCAGCTGTGACCCAGCACAGGTGATTTCCCAGGCCTCATGCAAAGCTTCTTGAGAGTGTGAAAAGGGCACGTTGCATTCCAGAGGCTGAGAGCAAAATAAACCTTCCTGTTTGGGAGAAAATTCAGGCCTGAAGCAGAACTGGCAGAGACACTCTTCTGGACACTGCACTTCTTAAATGGGCTCGGGCGTGAAACCTAGAGAGCTCTCATTGCTGGTAATGACCATCCATCCCCTCATCCTGCCAGCACCACCCGCTCCTTTGGGGTAGCAGAAGCAGTAGAAGCAAAGACAGGGAGGGGACAGAGCAGGTACACAGAGCCACAGCCACCCTTTATTGTGGTCAGGTAGATCCCGGTGCTTCAAAGCTCTGCGCCATTCAGCAAGTACGTCAACAGTGCCTTGTTGGCACAGCGATGGCCTCCTCTGCACAAGCAACCACAGTGACACAACGGGGTGTGAGCAGAAGAGCTGGAGGATCTGGCACAGCACAGTTCCATTTCCTGGTCTATCCCTTGATATCAAGCTCCTCGTGCAAACACTAATGCTCATGCAGAGAGCTGCTAACACCATTCAGCCCGGTGGAGTTGGTTCAAGGCACTTGCCTTAGCAATGTAAGTTACATCTACAGTTTTCCCTCTAGGTTTTGCAAGATGAGTGCATAGGTACAATCATTACACTCATTAATTCTAAAATAGTGGTATTTGTTTTGCCTGCTGCTTGCCAGGCAGATATAGCCACCAGGGTGTGAAGCTATTAAGTGCAAACCACAGTTCCTATCACTTTGTTTTGTTCTTCACTCTCCTTTTACTGAGCATTTTCCTTGAGTTCTTTCTCTTTTGATCTACTTGAGAAAAATGGCCTCCTTTATTGATTAAATTACAAATTCCAGTGGCTGGTGATTGAGTTATATGATAACACCTGCCGAAAGCCATCAACTACAATTGAAATAAAAGGAAAAATTAGCACTCTCTTTATTACAAATGGTTTGGATGTTGAGTAGCTGACTGAATTAAATGGAGATTGAGCAGATCTGAGAGAACTGATTAGGGAAAACAATGCAGGATTCAGGAAAGCGCTACCAAAATTCACAGCTCACTAATTCACCTAAGGAAAATATGGGAACAGTTGAGGAAGAGACAGAAATAGCACTGTTTTCAAACATCCAGGAATTCAATCCAGGAATTGCACAAAAGCTTCCCTCTGTGATAAGACTCCTCAGATACCCAACTCTGACACCAGGTGACTGATGGCCAACAATTACATGATCAGGGCAGCAGCCTCCATTTCATTCATTCAGCTTCTAATAGGCCTTTTTAATTAGTGCTATCACAAGCAAAATAAGGTTTTTGGCCTTTGTTCTGTGCCTGGGAACCAACTCCATGCCAGCTTTTGGTAACGTATCATTGCATTTTATTCACTGCTCATCTACTCTAATGAGGTATTTTTATTTTTGTCTACTTGTGGCATTTCCAGCAATACAGACAGATGTCTTGGGCTTTCTTCCTGCAGATTAAACAACCATTATAGGAATTCTTAAATAAGACAACATTAAGCTCATAAAGCAAAGTGTCTAAAATGGCACTATCCATTTTGGAACCATGTCCTCCTCTTCCAGCCACTTTCTTGCAAGCTCATGGCAAGGTAGAGTCTAGCAAAGTTTAGCAAAGATCTAGAAACAGTATAAACACAGCTGTTAAAGAAGGGTTGCAAACATCATATTATATACTTACAGCCTCTGCATTACTGAAGTATCATATTCGAAGTCACGCACCAGGGAAAATCCTTAGTAACCTGTGGAAACATCAGAAAGCAAGTCTTCAATGGATATTTCCAATTATGTCTTCTGATGGGGAAAAGAATTTAATGTCAAATTTTGACATGATTTTAGAAACAAAATGTAACAAACATATTATTTAAATTTAACCACGGAGTAATGTAAAAATTTTCCTTAATGCTCATCTGAAGTTTGTTTCAAAACTTGCTTCAGCTGCAATCCTCTTTCTTCATGTTTGCTTTCTGCAAAAATCTGAACCTACAGATTTGCTAGCAGCAAATGTTTGTAAAACAATAAATATTTCAACACACTCAATCTAACCTACAAACTGTGCAGCCCTGCCTGCACACTACTGACCACTTCATCCTCCCAGGAGAGCCAAGGAATCCTCTCGTCCCAGTTTCCAAGGGGAAAATGCACCAGTGAGAAATGCAGGCTGTGAGCACACACCTCCTTCCCCACTGCAGCGTTCTGCGTGGGGAGATTACTGTCTCCACCACTCATCTACTCGCCTTATCACTCACCCCTGCCTGAGCTTATTGCATGCTCTGTTCTGTCAGCAGAACTACTCACCGATGTAGTCAGAGATCCAGATTAGTAAAGACCTATTTAAACCATTCAAGTCAATCCATGAGCTGCAGCCAGATGAAGAGGTGTGAATGCTGCCTACACATTTTGCCCCAGGTCTCACAGCAAGCCTGGCAGGGCAGACAGTGAGCATGCTAGCTGTGAGCAATATCCCTGCTCTTTGAAACATTGAGGGTGCTGATCCCACAGCAAAGCACAAAATGAACAAATCTGCTCAAGAAACTCACATCTCAGAGGTTATCTTCATTATTTCCACCCATCTGTCTGGTCCAAAACCCTCAATTCCATCTTAACCCCGTGAAAGTAAAGAGGCAAAAATTATATCAAAGTATGCTAAATTCTAGATTGTTCTCTAATAAGAGATCTTTTAGCTCAGCATCGTGGCAGCTCCCCAAAGCTTACCCTGTGCCTGAACTCTTGGTGCTAAGCTCTGTGCAGCCCTTGGACGCAGCTGTCCCTGCCCCCTGGAACTTCCAGGCAAGAGATCAAGGAGCTGAACATGTAGGCAGGGAAAAGACAGAGACAGCAAAACTCAGAGGATGTCTCTGCACAATGGCTTGTGAGCACAGATCCCACTCAGCCAGTAAGAAATGACTCACTGTGAATAGACTCTGACCCTGCTACCTATTATGCTCGACAGCCGATCTCACTGAAATCATTTATCCAGATATTTACATGGCTTCCATCACAGCAATGTCTGAGCATTCACAAACCAGATGGGTTTATCCTCACCGTGCTCCTGAGAAGGAGCACATGCTATTAGCTCTACATCACACACAAGGAGCGGAGGCTCTAAAAAGACAAAATGGTTTTTCCAGGGAAACTAAAATCTGATGTGCCAAAACCTTGTGTCATAGCAGAGGGCTCCTGGGGCCAAGGTGTCACGCTCAGGGACAGGCCATAGGCAGACCTGTCACCACCCTGGTAAATCACACTTGAACAATGGTTTGTACATAGTGTGATTCTTGCAAAAAGGAAGAAGAAAAAAGAAAAGGAAAAATCACAATTATAGCAACATCTGAAAAATGCAAACCTGCAGTAAGAGAAGAACCAGTCACCCAGTTCACCAAGAGGACTGCAGCAATTGTTTTCTATGAGGAGTCTCATTCATCACATTTTTCTAATCCAGAAAATGCTCCTGCAGTCCCTTCTTGAAACATTTTAAGACTGTGACCCATGTATGCACCCTTATCTATTTCCTTCCCTCTCCTGTTGGTCTTTCCCTGTGGAAGCAGTCACAGGAGAGGGCTGAAGATGGGAAAGTTTCCACAGCTTCTGCCAAGGCTGAATCCTGAAGGTGGGAAATCCATGGGAACACCAGGGATCACCTCACAAAAAGATTCAGCCCTCATTACCAGTTTTCTCTTACTCTTTAAAATGACAACAGTGGTGATGCCTTTTTTTGGTGATATCTCCAGTGGCAGATCAGAGCCCAAAATACCAGGTTGTAAGAAAGTAAGATGCATCTGTGAGCTCAAACCCCCTGGACTGGCAGTCTCTTCTAAAATGTAAGCCACTGGACAGCAGAAACCCTTGGGTTTGATCACCAGCAGGATTTTTGGGCTACAAACTGCCAAACGCTAAGCATAACAGCTCCCTTCTGGCCAGAGAATAGAGGATCCCCTACACTCACCTTTGATCTGCCGGAAACTGAGCCTTCTCCTGAAATTACTTGTCAGATGTTTGAATTCCCTCTCAGGTTACAGCACGAAGCCATTCCTACCTCTCCATTAAAGCAGTCGATAGACGGGATTGTCTTAAACTTTTGGGACTCTGGAAGTTCATTTCACGTTAATTTGGGCCAGGCTGGCACCTCAGGGCCGCGGCCGCCATTTTGTCCCCCGGCCATGCCAGCGCGCTGCCTTCCCCTGGCCCTGCAGGACACGGGCCCAACACCGCTCACAGACACCCCAAAAACCTTCACGTTCTGTGACACTGGAGGTGGAGCTGTGCCAGAGCCACTACAGGAGCTGAATCTCTTCCCTCCCGTAACGTGTTTAAGGCGGGGAGGTGTTGTTGCCCTTTTGCAGCCCGACAAAGGCCAGTACGGCGGGTGGATTAAACACCTCGCCCGAGGTCCCTGGGGACACGCACATCTGCACTGCGAACCGATCCCAAACTGCCTCTAACCCAGTCTACTGCCCTTCCCTCCAGCCCAGCCTAATTCTCCGAATTTCATGATTCAAAGCTCTATTTAAAGCCCCCGCAGCTATGGGTGTGTGCAGGAAATTAAGGCTGAGCCAAAAAAAAAAAAAAAAAAAGTTTGAATTTAACAGCTCTGGTTGGGATTTTCCTTACGGTCTTGGTAATGATGAAACATGGAGCTGGTGGGGGTTAATGTGAAATGGAAAAAAAGCTGTTGGGTCTCATTTGGGCAATGATGTAAACCACCAAGAAGATAGAGCAGCAACACTGATGTCTTCTCCTTCCCAACACACCCATCTCCTAAACTGGCCCAGTGGTGGCCACCCAGCCTAGCACTGCTTCCCCAGCTTGCCACTGGCTTACCAGCACGGGCTGCTATGAAGGAGGCAGAAATAAATCCAGAACAGTGATCTAACATCTCCTGCAGCCTCCCAGCATAAGGGAAGTGGCCAGGCACGGTTACCCATGGAAATAGAGGGCAGCCAGGACATCCAACAAGGCTCAGAGACACCCAGCCATGGTGTGCTAGTCAAACTTTGCTAAGTTTTTTAGGCAAGCTTTATTATTGTGGGTGATATTGCTTGCCCTAGATCTGGTGAGCAGAACGGGGTTGTTCTCTGTAATCCTTCAGAGGCTGCTTATAAATCAGGGAACACTTCACCTCTGGACACATGGCACCAACAGATAATAATGTAAATGGTCCAATGTTTTATCGTTAGTAGGCAGTTGCTTAGCTTACGGTAGATAAAAATGAGGTCAGGAACTCTGGTCCTGAGCCCAAAGTTAGAAGAGCCTCAGTCTGGGGGCATCTGGATCACCCTGGCCTTTACAACACCGTGCACACAGTCCATGTGTCACAGCACCCCGTAGGATGGAGCTGCAGAGGTGGCAGTGGGACGTACCAACCCTGCCCTTATTCAGCTGCACAGAGCTGCAGGAGGAGCTGTTCTCTTGTAGAGCTGTATGTGCAGCTTTTGTCCCCAAAACCCCAGTGCTTCATCATCGAGCATTAAGCATCCAACCTGCAGCACAGCAGGGCAGGAATGGAGACGAAAATGGCAGCAGTGAGCAGCACCCTGCCCCATCCCCATCCTGACACACTGCAGCCAGCAGCACAGATGAGGAGAGAGGATGGTGCTTGTTCCAGCAGGATGCCAGGGTCTGTCTGTCCTACCCAATGTAACTGGGAAGGGGAGGGAGAAAGATCCTCCTCCCTCTGGTGCTGCTCTGCCTCCCCGCAGGCACCTCCGCCTCCCAGACCGCACTGAAGTCACCGTGACTTTTAGGAAACAGCAACAGCAGCAACCTGATTGCTGAGAAACTAATCTTGAAGGCATCAACTCCTAAGCACACACAGGAAATAAAATCTGCTTCCATACGAGCCTTTCCACGTTTCTCAGGCATCCGAGGGATGTCCTTTATAAATCATGAGATAAGAGCAGACTTGTTTTCCAGACTGCATATCTGCATGGTTCCTTAGATACCACCAAAAGCCTAAAGGCAGGCCTTGGCATCTCATCCCTTCTTATAAGCTCTTTCAGAAAGTTAGAGCTGACTTTGACACTAACATGATGAGAAATGGGGAGTATCTGTGCCATTCTGGGGACTATGCCAAACCCTCTATTAGCACCCCCCACCTTGCTAAAAACAAAACAAAGCAAAAAAAAAAAAAAAAACCTCCTGTTTGCTACTGATTAGGCAGCCGAATTAAAACTGATGAAGTGATTGGACAGGATCCAAAGCTGTTTATCTGCACATAAATCACAGACATGCTTTACTCAGCCAGTATGGATTTACTGAGCTAGGGGAAAGACCTCTTATTCTGCATGCTGATTATTACAGCAATTAAAATATCAATGAAACAAACATTTCGGGGAGAAAGCTGTTAGGGGCTCCCGGAGAAATAATTCCATTAAATATGAATTCAAACAAGTTCCCAATTAAAAAAAA
Source organism: Aythya fuligula (assembly GCF_009819795.1). Classification (NCBI taxonomy): domain Eukaryota; kingdom Metazoa; phylum Chordata; class Aves; order Anseriformes; family Anatidae; genus Aythya; species Aythya fuligula. The sequence continues at coordinate 24,834,742 of NC_045564.1, read as the reverse complement.
ATTTAAAAAGAAATAAACAAACAAACAAGAGGAAGTTTTAGTAGACAGTTTGTTTCTTCTAGTTAAGTGTATGACGCTAGAAGAATCAAATCCTAAAGGAGGAAAGTTGCACATTAACTAGCTGGACATGCCAAAGGAGATTAAAAAGGAAGGCTGATACATATTTTATGATCACAAGGGAATAAAAAAAAATTTAAGAGATGCACTGTCAAACCAGACACAGTGTTAATAGCTAAAGTATATGGCAGTAAGAACTGCTGTTCCCATAGCTATTAATGTAAACTGAAAATTGGGAGCAGGCTGCAGCAAAAGAAAATAAATCACACTTTTTTTTTTTTTTTTTTTTTCCCAGTTTGAAAATATGTGTCAAATAAATCCCACCCCCAGCATTCACTCTCTGCATCCCAGCCCCGCAACAGCAAGACAAGGGCTGTCATTTCAGCAAGCCACAACTTCCAGGCATGTGAGACAAGTGACAATTTCTTACTATTAATCATGGCTAGTTTATTTACACATTTTTTCTACTTATCAGAATCATTTGCCTGGAGATCATCTCCCCCTTCCCCTTGGAGTCCTGAGAAACTATTTAACATGGGAAGTGGCTAAGGGGGGCAAAGAGGGGAGAGTGTCATGTAGCCAAGTTACACATCCCAGCTGGAATTTGGGATGATGTCTTGCAGTTCTGACTCCTCCAGCCAAGTTTCATACAGGAAGCACGAGTGCGCCAAGGCGCAGTGAAATGCACTGGAGCCAACAAATAGCACTTGACTCCATTAACACGCTTCTGCCGTGGATCCCAGCACGAATCCCTTAGTCACCTTGCAAGTCACCTTAGTCACCTAAGTCACCTTAGTCACGCTGGCTACCTCACGTTTGCTCGTGAGGTAGCCAGCGACTTGCACAAGGAAAAGGTTCAGCAGCCAAGAGGATCCTGTGACGAAGCCTTACGGAGGCAGAGCGAGCACGGGGGACGTGTGAAGGCAGAGCCCTTCCAGGAGAGGCAAATGCTGCTCAGTTTTAAGTCTCCAAGGAAGGTCATGGTGTCACCAGTGAGGTAAAGGGCAAATGGTTGTGAGGAGCACCACCAGCCCCAGGCAGAAATCCTCTCCTGGCAAGCCCGTGATGGGTGAGGGGGTAGCAGAGGGGGACAGGCATCCCTGTTTGTTCACACAGTTTTCACCCATACACACCAATCTGTTCCAGCTGTGCTGCAGAAGAGGAATTTGTCACCAAGCATCTGTCAAAAGGGGATCTTTCCACGACCCTGGTTTTGTCTTCAGCACTGTATTATTTATCTTTTTTTTTTTCCCCGGTTACCCACCACAAACACACAGTGCAGATCCTCTCCTGCTCAGCACACCTCGTGCCCCAGCTCCCCCCAGCCTCACTGTAACAAGAAAGCAGCTTCACGTTTGATTAAATCCTCTTACATGATTAGGAAAAAGTTTCAAAAATTCTTAGTTTAAAATTTTGTAATCCATGCGTTACAACTCTGATGGTTACTTTAATAAGCTATTAGTAGCAAAAATAGCTTCAGCCAGCACAGAAATACCTCCGGTTTTGTGCTGAAGTTAGAGATAACTTTTGAGGAAAGTAGTTGACAAATTATTTGACAAATTTTCAACTACTTTGGAACCATCAAGATGAAAGGCTCTATATAAATGTGTATGTTTTTTATGTATATATATAAAACACTTTTACTGGACTGTTGATAAAAGCCTGAGCTACAAAAGAACTCTTTCCCCCAGCTGAGAAAAGGCAAGCTGCTAGACAAATCAGCTCAATCTCTGCCTTTCAAACAATATAAAGCAGTATAACTTTCAGGAGCAACACCTCATCTGATTTTTTTCCAGCCTGCCTATCAGGAATCAAGCAGTAAGTAAACATTTGAAAAGTGTTCCTCTGAGAGCAAAGGTTTAGATTTGAGTCACAGTATCCATTGAAAAGAAAAATTGCTTCTGTGCATTGGGACAGTGCCTTCCCTTCTGAAAACTTTATAAAAAGAATAAATGGAGATAATCTTTTTACAGGGTATAGCCCATATGGAAATTCATTATTGCTTCCCTTTTAAAAAAAGTCAAGATAGTTCAGAAAGCAAGAATGGGGTCACTATTTAAAAAAAAAAAAAAGTGCAGATTTCTTAATGACTTTATCCAGTAAAAGTGTGCTTAAAAAGTTTTATCATGGCCTAAAATTAAGCTCCTTTTGATGGGAATGTGAGATAAATAAAAGAGGGAAAGACACAGTAAATCCCTAAATCGCTAAGAGTATTTAATGTAGAAGTGGGGGTATACATGCCCAGAGATTACTGATTGAATATGGTAAGGATCCATTCTTCCCCTAGCACAAAATGCTCACTAGAGCAACCTCAGCGCTGCTGCTCCCTGAAGACTGCCTTAGTGCCTGTCAGCACAGCTCAATCACTGCTAGGGAGGCACAGCTGAAAGGAATCCTTGTTCCTGATTTACCAAAGCAGAATTGAACCTCCAGAGGTTCGCTCACCTGAGTGATTGGGAAGGTTTTACAGCAAGTCAGTGGCACAGCTGGGGGGAAGAGAGGAACCCCGACTTACGGGCCAGTCTGGCCCCCAGATGCTACCCACCACTGTTGGCCATTTTTCTACTGGAGCCAGGCACTTCTCACTCCTGCCTATTGCACGCGCAGCCAGCAGTATTCATTTAAGGCTGTCTCCATGAGCATGCATGCGTACCTAGGAGGTCACAGAGGCTGGCTGGGGATACGGGCTGAAAACAATTAGGTTTACATTCTGCTTCCAACAGGTGTGTGCCTACATACATGCACACTCTTTCCTTTGTTGGATTTACACTGGAGGTGAAAATTTGATCGTAAAGGGCCTACGCCAAGCCTACAGCTGCCTGGAAGTTATTTTCTGTTGTAGCTGCCTCTCGCCCGCGTTCGGTTTGATTACCTCGGGTAAGCGTGGCGGGCACCTGAGGACAGAGCACAATCTCGCACCGTATGTGTGCTGTGATACTGAGACAAAGCAACCGAAGTCATGGAGTCAGACAGAGCGCCTTGGGTGGTCACACCGAGCAGCACACTCCTCTCTAACACTGATTAATTTGGGTGATTGGATGAGTCAAAGACTCAGAGGGAGCTTTAGTTCATTACTTCTTTTGTCTTTAGCTATTCCAAGAGAAATTGGAAGGGATGGAGGATCTTTTTAGCATATAGTCAAGACTCTCATTAGCAATGAAAATATGAATATGAAAAGAGTTCAAGGGGAGACAGGAGACAGCTGCAAACATCTCTGGTCAAAGAAAATGCCTATTGCTTCTCCAAAGGGTACAGCTGCTGAGCACCAGTCAGAACAATGAGGACCAGAGACGTGCAACCCGCTGAGCAAAGGTTTGCTCGTTGTGCTGTTCCTAAAGCAGCCCCCAGATGCTGTAAGTAGATTTGCCCACAGCACTTCTGACATGACTCTCTTCTGTCAGTAAAGGTTGATATATTGGCACAGCTGCTCTTTTGGTTTTGCCAGGTCCATTAAAAAGAGGTGTGAGGTAACCGAGCTTGTCCCGTTTGTCTCTGAGAGCCCCGTGTCTGGGGGACAGGTAACGGGGCTTGCGCTGTCCCAGCACCGGCAGCTCCAGGCCAACAACCCCAGGCTTGCAGCAGCCGTGCCACAAGGCACAGCACTGGAAGCCCAAGCAGATTTTAAGATCAAAGTCACAGGGCTTCTAGGATCCCCAGTATGCAATCAATCAGCTCTAAATTAAGACAGCAGTGGGCTTTTAAGAGCGGGCTTTCTGGGGATTACTGAACACCCCTCCGTGGACAGTTCTCTGCAAATGGAACCATCAGATTGTGGCTCCTTCATGCCTCCTCTTTCTCAGAGGACTCCCAGGCTGCTGTTTCCCCTGGAGCAACTTTATGTGGACTTATATGCCTTTGCCCTTTCCAAAGGGAAATGAATCACCAAGATGGGACCAAATTGCTTATCCTGGCAAATTCTGTGTTGGGTCCATCATTCTACAAAAACAGAGGGAACCGTTTTATTCCTCTGTTAAAATCAAAAATCCGTTTTCCGTAAGGAAATTTAAAATTTTTGGTTTGTTTTGTTCCAGACAGAAGCTCCAACTTCTCCAAAGTGGACACTTTCCCTGGTTTCAGACAGCACAAACTGGGCACAAACGGTAAATAGCACATTCTTGTAATGCTACAGTGGAAAAGCAATATTGCAAAGCTAACCCTTTGCAATGCTATTTACTTTCTCTGGGATACATTCTAGGAGCAAACTAATCAGGTTCCATTCATCGCTCCCCTGCCCGCAGTGCAATCACATGCACCTCTACTGAGTGAATGCAAAATGAAGGGATCTGTTTAACAACAAATTCTGGCTAAACACACCAACAGCATTATTCTGTATTTGAACTGGTATAACTAGGGGCTGGATTTGACCTACCTTGCTAATGTACTGCTTTCCTACCGCTAAACAGCATCTGCAAAAGCTGCATCACCTCCCTGCACTGCAGCAGACATATATACATGTTTTGTATCCAAATGATTGCCGAAATCTACCTACTTTACAGGCTGAAATACAAGATCCCTGCTCCCAACAGTCAGGGGAGAAAGTCCCATTGAGTCCAATGATGACAGTGTTAAGAGAGCCCTGAGGCATTTGGAAAACCCTTTATCTAATGTCTGTGATCCTTTGCCTTCTTTGCTGCATGACACATCCTGTCCTCACTGGAGCAGGAGAAACAGAAGGATCAGACACCAAAACTCCTCACAGTGAGCAACCTGAAAACATCATGTTTCAGCACATGAGACGTGTATCACTCCATCACTAACTCACCAGCCCAGAGGCCAAGTCCCAGACAAACGTTGCGGCAGCAATCCAAGCTCAGAGTCCCAGAAGGTAAGCCCTTCAAGAATTAGTGATGTAAACGCTCCCTCTCAGAGGCAGTCCCACTGCAGTCTTCTCTGAACCCCTTGGACTCTGCAAGCTTCCTTCTCTGGCATGCCTCTTTGGCCTTCTTCCTTCTATTTTTCTCATAAACTCGTTTGCAGATGATTTATCTAAAAATAAAAATTAAAAAAAAAAATCCTTTGTTAATATTGAAGTGTGCCTGAATTTGGCCAATACACTAATGATGTTATAAAGTCCCCTTTGAGGAAGGTTCTCTGATTCTGTCAGGCCCTTCCTCTCTCCTGAGTTATGGGACCTTGGGAAAATAGCCCGTGGCCCTCATGGTCAGCATCTCCTCCCCTTCTCCCTTCTTCCTCCCCCCCCAGCATTTTTTGAAGAAACTTTAATGATCCCATGCCTGGTCTGAGCATCCAGCCTGATATAGTCATCATCTCCCAAGGCCTTATTTGTCATCAATCACTGCCTAGAGCACAGAATCCCTGTTCAGTATAAACGTGACTCAGTTTAGTTTTTCCAAAGAATGTTTACTTTCTGGTAGAGACTAGTAAGTAAATATTATTTGGTAGGCTAGAATTTTATGAACCCCAACTAAAACGAGGCTCCAGATCACTTAGAGGCAGCATAAACATATGGTAAAAAGTTTGTAATCATCCCCAGGACTACAGAGGCATCCTTTGAGGCAGCCAGGAAAGGAAGGGAAGTCAATTTGCTGAGCCCCAGTGTAGAGCCTTAAACATAAAGCCATCTTTCCTCTGCATCTCTGCTCTCAGAAAACACAATTTTCTGAGTTTCTGCCTAGCTAGCAAATATCCAAAGCTAGCAGCTATCCATCTCCAGCACCAAGCCAGTTACAACTTTAATTGCAATCGATTTCTAAGCCTTCTCTTCTCATAGTCATTTTTCCTGAAAATGTAATTCCCATATTTGCATAGACTCCACTGTAACCAAGCTCCGCTGTTCTCTCTGCACGTTTGGCACTGTATTTAGAAATCAAAGTGCCAAATTCCTCTGCGAACTACTCAGATGCAGCACTTATATATGCCCATCAAGTGCAACATGGGAGAGACCAAACCATGACCCTAAAAAAGATGACAGATGAAAACATAACAGTGTTTCTTTGGCTGGAGGAAAAGAGAGATTACTTTTAAAGCCTTCCCTTAATTCTTCGTGGCTGTATTACAAAACAAGCAATTGTAAATCTCCTCAAATTGTTCTAAACAGTACAAGCAAACTTCACAAAATGAGATTCAAATGCCAGCATTATGTTTTCTGAACAGAAACATCAGGCACAGTTACAATACCACTTTAGGTCAGTCCAGTCTAGCAGTAATTAGAAGCATTAAGAATATACAAAGCGAAGACCAAATTCAGAGCAGTACCCAGCCCTTTTCAGCCTACAAAGAATATAAAGTCCAAAGGCAACCCAAGAAAGAGTGAATGAAACTTCAGGGAAGCAACGAATTCCCCCTGCCTGCCCTATATGCAGAGCTAATGACTGCTCTGTGAAGTGAGCTGCAGAGGAATGGCGTAAAGGATGGAGAATCTGCCAGACACTGACAAGCCGAGATAAAATGAAGAGAAGCAGTTATAAAGAAAGACTTATTTTCCCTTGGTGATGAACTGCTCTGCTCAACTGCAGACCCAGAACAGAGATGGGAATTGGTCTATGGTATCTAACCAAGAAAAAGGCGACTGACACCCAGTTAAAGGGGTGAAGATACAGGAAACAAGCTCAGAGTTCAGCAACACAGACAACTTTTCTCATTCCACAGAGCGTCTCCCATTCCACATGGGAATAAAAATGAGACCTTCTAGGGAAAGACAACCTCACATCTGAACCCCCAAGCAGGAACCCGACGTCCCAGCCTAAAAGCTTGAAGTATAACTCTCCACGCTGCCTAATTTAACCGCAGCCTCCAGTATTTGTCTTCCACATCTCAGCCAGAAGTCTAAGCCACAAAGGCACCGGCTATTCAGAGAGATGCACATACCCATACCTTAAATAATGACCTGCAACCAGCAGCATATTGCCAGCCAACTTTCTGCTTTCTAGTGTCACGACACCCACCTGCCTAAGCGATATAAAATACCCCAACAGATTCTGAAACAGCCACGCTTCCACCTTGTAGCAGCGCAGCGCCTGTCGGCATGCTGATCACGCAGCCTCCTGCAACTCAGAGCAAACACGCGCGTGCTCTGTGAGCATCACTAGGGGCATCTACTGCTGCTATTCAGAGATGTTAGGGCAAGAAGGAACCAAAAGATCATCTTCTCTGACCTCCTGCTGACAACTCAACTTCCCCAGTTAGTCAAAGCGTGCTGTGTATTACTTGATGAATGCTGGTAATGTGCTATGTAGGTCCAAAACATTCCCACAAAACACCCAGGGAGCATTACCTTTCCTAGGGTCCTGGCACAACTCTGCTAATATACATTTTATGGGTTATTATTCAACAACTTCAGCGATTCATGCGAGGGACGGATTAAATCTGAGATTGTTGTTCTCTGACCCCAGCCAAAAAGATGAGTTATTTCAGAAAAATGTGCCTTGCACTCGCTCTTGACAATTTGTGTCTCCTTTCCTCAGTCTGTACGGCTTCTTTCCTTGACAATTACTGCTTGTGCAACTTCTGTCATGGCTTTCACTGAACATCACCGAACACTTTATTGCTAATTTTAAGCTTGTCTGCAAAGAGTAGAGAAGATCTGGTATGATAAGCCCTTAGAGCACCTTACAAACATGCAACTGGAACAGAAACTTGGAAACCAAAGCTTGGAAACTCATGATGGGGACACAGAGCTAACAGGTAGGAAAACCCATACGTCCAGCCCAGGACAAAGCAGAACCAAGAGACAAAACACGATGGGTTGTAAAAAGGGATTCATTTCTGCTCTAGAGGGAGCAACGTCCACTCCAGTACAGACACCTAATCCTGCCAGCATGTGTTTGCATGGGGGAGAAAAAAACTGACCAGAAACCAGGCTTCCATCTGAAACTTCCTGGTAGATGGAAACTGATATGTATATATATATAAATATAAAATACTTTTTTTTTTCCAAAGAAAATCTCAAAGCTTGAAGAAAGACTTCTATAAGAGCTATGTTTTTACAGGAATAAATTAATTTTCCAACCAGCTCTCCAACATATATCTATTGTAGCATGTAACAACCAACGCTTTTATTTAGACTGACCTATTTTCTTCGCAAATAGCACTCTGTTTTATTTCTCTTTGGGACACCACCCATTTTCATCTCAGATGATTTATGGAATAAAATCGACTGTCTTCTCCACCTCCATTGCTGTTGGCACAGATCCATGCCTTACAATTTTTTTTCCTTTTCAGTATACAGTTAGATGCCTAGCAAGCTCTGCCAATCAGATTATTACATTAACTTTCCAAATTACATGAGATCACAGTTTTACATTCACTTCCTGATCACTATCAAGGTCCTGAAGAAATTGCATTTATTTTCAAGCAGCTCAAATCCTTATGAGAATTCAGTTACTTAAGCACGGCGATCATCAGCTGTGTTGGACAATACAAGCGGTTTCCACGCACGGAATCCCCTCATTTCACTTCATTTTCAGACACTGCAGTTGGTGACCATTAGTGGTTAATTGGGATCCCTATGAAACCTCATTAATTAGGTACTTCAGGCCTTTCAATGTATTTAAAATATGGCCAGGAACATCAACTGTATATTTGCGCCACAAAGAGATTAACATTTTTGTTCACCACTTTTCTTCATCATCCTGGGCTCTCTGCTTCAAACACCAGTATTGGTTCCTGCACTGTTCCCTCATCTCACTACGTTCACACCAGCAATACATCTGGGCCACTTCGCCTCAGCTGCGAGGCTCTGGCAGCATGCATTTATGGCCTCTTTTTTTCCTAAAGCATTCGCAGCAACACAGACTCGAGGCTGTTTTCAGACATGCTCCTAATAAAGAGCCGTAGCAGGCAGGAGGGCATGAGCACATTCGGAGCAGGGAGATCTGTAGGTGGTTAATTAAGATCAACCGCTGCATCACTACCAGCCATCAGGTCAGCTCTGCTTCGAGGCAGCAGCCGGAGTGGAATACAAGGGCCGGGGTTTGAAGAAATTCCTCGGGGGCATCCAGCTGGCCCTGCAATGCAGGGAGGGCCAGGCACCCGTGCAGCCCTAGGAAACATCCCCAGCAGCCACGCCACAACACGGCTGTGACCAGGTACCAATGCTGTGGGGCTGGAAATCTCCCTGTGGTCCTCAGATCTCTGCTAGTACGAGCGCAGCACACTTAACTTTTTTTTTTGTTTCTTACTGTGAAGCCACAAAAAAACCACAATCTGATTTCTTTCTTCACTGCTACAGATGAAGGAAGGATGCTCCACATGTAATGCTGCTGCTGTAGTGCCTTTATTCCAACATGGATTATTAATGCGACTAATGGTCACGACGGCCAAGGCTGACAGAGCACCGCCGGCCTGCCCGGCCGAACCCACTGTGTCACGCAGGAAAGATTCAATTCCATGCTTGCTGAATTCGGAAACCAGAATATTTCTACCTAGTTTGTCATAACTACCTCATTAAGCAAATGATTTCCCTTTCTGCCTGCCCTGAACCATCCAAAAGTTTAGCCTCATTTCCAGTTTGAATTTGCCCTTTATTAAATTGCATTCATTGTTCTTTGTGCTACTTACTACATGTATTACGTGTCATCTCCTCTTCCTGCTACTAAATGGCCTTTATGATGATCATCCTGCCATTAAACACTTCTTTAGATGAAGTTGGCTAAATTCATTCCCACTCGCATCTCTTTTCATGTTGTCATCTACCCCTGGTGATTACTTTCCGAACTTGACAGCACCATCTTGGTGCACGATGCCACAGGCAGGCTCTCACCGACAGCACAGTAATGGATTTCTTGTCCTGACAAAGCCCAGCTTCAGACCTCAGGCCCGGCTCTGCTCTTCCCAGACACATCACGCTAAAACAGGAGACATTTTGTTACTGTCCATGAACAAGCCTGGCTGCTCTCGCCCTGCATCTCTCACATGCGGGGTACGCTCACTGAAGGCCTCAGAAGAGGCTCTGCCCCTGTGGCACCACAAACACCCCTACACAAGTTAGGCCCTGCTGAAACCAGGTTTGCAGGTGAACAACAGGCTCTGGCCCATGCTGCCACACCAGGATGAAGCACGTGTATGCTCTTCTCAATGTGAATGGCCAGGATTTGGTGCGGGTGTTTGCACTCCCACTTGTTGTGGAGTCAGGCCCCGGCCAACATCAGCACAGGGAGCACAGCCGTTTCAGTCGAGCTACCTCTGCCTTCATGTGGATATTTGTTTAACTCGAGGCATTCTTTCACAAGCATATACCTTCTCACTTTCCACATGTGATGTTCATACAGCCACTTTCTGGCTTGCTTGCTTTCCCCGTAAATCCATCTCTGATCCAGACCCCAAACCACCTTTTGTCTCAGAAAACCACAGGGTAACAACACATCCTTCAGTGCCTCTGTGTAAATGCAAGGGGAACAGATTTTGAAGTGAATCAAGGAAACAAATGAGTGTGGGAACACAAGCCATTTTGGAAAGCCATTTCTGAGCCACCTTAATAGGATCAGCTCCCCTATTTCAACCCGGCACCAATGGGCCGAAGCAACAAAACTTGTCTGAGCAGCTCAAGCGCAGGCCTCCCTCGCAGCCCCTTTCTGCATGCGTGCACATGCGCTCCCACAAACACACACATTTATTCACCCGTAGGATCAGACCGCTTAGATTTCTTCCACGATTAATTTGCAAATAGCTTGTAACACGGCCGAGACCCGCCTAGCAGACCGTGTTGCTGTACGCATGCTCTGCCCCCCGAAGCTGCTTGGAGCTAAGGGGTTTTCTACACAAACTTATACATATGTATATAAGTATAATCTGAACATCTAAATACATCTATGTATATGTACACAGGCGCTTATTTATTTAGCTAGTTATTTTTAATTTTGGCCTTATGTGCCCCCGGAGAGCAAACCGCTTGGAAATGATTCCTTCAGTGGGGCTGTGGCAGCGTGGCAGAAATCTCTCTGGTCTTCATTAGTCAAAGGCTCTTAAACTCGTGGAGATAGAAGCTGCCAGAGGTACAAATCTATTGGATGTAAGAAATGTGCTTTAGATAAACAGCAGGGAATAAAGTATAAGATGGCTCAGTTGACGAAGTTTTACTTTCCCTGGATCAGCAGCAGAATTTTTAGTGTTCCTCCTTTATTTTTAATGAAAGTTTATAATGGAATCTCCCCCGTATCATGAACTGGGATCCATAAAAACAACACAACAGTCTATATATTTTTCTGATTGTAATTTCTAGAGCCAACTTTGCACAGGCCATTTATAAGTCACTCAGCAGAAGGCAGAAAAGGAACGACTTACATCTCTTTACCACAAACAAAAAAGCCTCAAACCAAACGAAAAGCAAAAAGCAGCAGCCCCATTTCCAGGACGTTAAACAGCTGCGTGACACCAGCAGTGACTCTTACACCACAAGCCCTGCAGAACTGTGTTTCCCTCAGCTGGAGGACCCTTATTTGAAGGTTAATAAAGAGGCACAAGCTTTTGGCTGAATCCATTACAAAGGAGACACATTTGAACTTGCAGAGGGGAAGAGGGGAAAAAAATGACAGGCAGGAGAAATCTCTGTTGAGGACACTGCTGGCATCCCATAATTCGCAAAGCAGTGACGAGGGCCTGTTATGGGGTTTTGCTACAACAACACAAGGGGAAGGCAGCTGGAGGATAGCAGAAACCAGCACCCCAGCTCTGACCTGCTCCTATGTGTGACACTGCTTATGGCTTCAAGGGACTGTGTCACAATTAAAAATACAAGGTGGGGGTGTTGGTGCCAGCCTGGGGGCTCTTTCCCCTCCAGGATGTGAAAGAAGGAAAATCAAATCCCATTGAGGTAAAAAGACACCAGCATTGGGTCTACTGACCTCAAAAGGAATTGCTCAAACAGAAATTGAGCCTGCAAAGGTCTCTGTCCTTACTGAGAGGCTCTAAAGGATTCCCACGTAAGCGTCTCAGGAAAATGACTTGTGAGATTCACATCCCTCTCTCCTCCCTCGGTCACTTTGGCAGCTTCTCCTGGAGGGCACCGGAGCTGGCACACGGACAAGCCATCAGCTAACAGGCTAACAAATTATTGATTCTCTCCTCACTTTGAAGCAGACAACAACAAACTCTGAAATGCACTGCATCCTTCAATATCTCCCTCCGGAGCAATACCCGTTTGTAACATTGGCAGCACGGGGGCATTTCCATCTCTCAGGCCATGACAGGCGGATGGAGCGCTGCGGCTTCTGTATTTTGTCCTTTTACCTTCAAGCAAGTGTTGACAAGGGGAGGTTTTTGCACAGAGCCTGCCTTTCATATTCACACCTAGAGATAGTGAGCACATGTGTATGAGACGGATTGAATTTGGAATGCAGAAGGTGTCCGACACGAAATGGGGTTAAGAACTTGTTTTCCCCACTATTCCAGTATTAAGAGGCAAACACAGTTTTCCATGCGTCATGCACTTAATGAGCTCCAGATTGCAGGATACAGAAAGATCTTGACATTGGCTTGAAGAAACAAAATGTTCAAAATGATCTGGATACGTTGAGGCACTTCATCATAAATGGCTCATCACCATATTGCCTATCAGTTTTGTGAAATTCCTGTTATTTTGCTGCAACTCACAGCAATGCGTCCCAAGCTTTCCTGTGCAAGAGCACAGGAAGAGCACGTCAAGAGCACCACAAAGAGCAGCATCTACTTCTGCCTCCTAAACAAGAGTCCAGGAGCAGCTCTCCCTGGAGCCAAGGGCTAGAAAGGAGGGCATTTGATGGAGCCCATCCCCGGCAGTCCCTGTGGGTACACAGGTTGAGCCTGGAGCTGAACCCAAGAGCTGCATCCCACAGGCCGTGCCTCCCACAGCCTCACTCTATCTCACATTAGTACTCCAAGGGGTCCCTTGGGCAAATTCCGCCTGCTCCCAGCTCAGAATACAAATAAATCCAGCAGCTCATCTATTCTGCATGGGAATGCTTCCCATGTACCTCAGATCAATACAGTTCTCATCCAAATCTGTACTACATGTGCTGTGCTGATTCTAAACATTTGGCCAGCTGACCCACCTAAGCAGCTCTGAAAATGATCCTGTGGTTTATCAGGTCAGCGATCTACAATTTTACATCTCCCTAAACACCTATTTACAAACAGCACTATAAACCTCGTTAAGGTTATTGGGTCAAACTCATACCGTCTTCAAGGGTGTTTTTGCAAATACTCTTTTTATCAGAAACATTAAACAGCAAAAAATCTATTTTTATTTTTTTTTTGCTTCAGCTACTCCTCTTCTGATTAAGACTGACATAACAGAGATTTCAAACGTCTGAGAAATATTCTGTGCCACAAATACTTTTCATTGTCCCTCTGTACTGCAGCATGTCCCAATTTTCAAGAGTCTGCTTTGCTTTAGATAACGTTGCCAAGTTACTAAAAAAAAAGCCCTCGGCGATGGGCTGTTTGCATCCCAGGGTCATAATAATGTATCCTGGTGACACCGAAACATCGGGCTGTAAACAAAAAGGAGACAGGAGGACGCTGACCCAAGTGGCTGAGTTTAAAGAAGTGCGATTCCACAGCAGTGTGGTATTTATACCACTGGACGCGTTACCTCCAGAGGTACCTCCAGAACTAGGTGCCAATTTTAGCATTTCTCAGATGAATTTGCAAACCGAGTTTGTATGTTGAGCTCATTATGGAATAGAGACCTCTAACAGATGCAGATTCATATACACTGAAGAGGCTGAAATAATCACTCCTAGCCCCAAGGCAGAGAAATAGAACATTTGTTTTCAATATTTAAATTGACTAACGCTACAGGATGGCTCACCACTAATACAAACATATATAATAACAGGCAGAGGACAGCGCTGAGACAGATATCTCTCCTGGCTAGATAGTTTTGCAGCCTTAAAATACACTGGGTACAAATCAGGCATGAGCCACCATTAGCTGCAAAAAGCATTTCAGATGATGGACCGACAGAGAGACAAGGTAGATCGTGTGTATCTTTTATTGGGCTAACACATAAGCTGTTACACGCGAGCCTTCAGGCCAAAGAAGTCTCCCGGGGGCTGGCAGCAGAAGGAACATTTCTGGCCCGAAAGCATCTCAGTGCTTCGAGCCAGCACAAAGCCTCCACCTCTGCCCATTCCATCGCAAGCAGCTGGAAGTGTTTTTTGCAGCCTGCTTGTGACAGACGGTCACGACGACAGCTCGCACGAAGCTGGCAGGTCCGACAGCAAAGTCCCTACCACCTAAGTGCTCTGCTTGCTTTCTGCACTCTCTGTCTGCCCGGGATATTTATAGAGCACAGGCACTGGGGCGTTCGCAGCCCGGTCGTGTTGACTCGGCACGTCGCACAAGGCACACGGTCACGACAGGAGCGATTCTCTCGGAAAACACACACAGATTTTCGCCTGTCACTAGTGCCCAGGTAGCCCTGGGGCAGCCCGTTGCAGATCATGGCAAATCTTTTCGGGTTGCGGTGCAGATGAGGGAAGGAGAAACAACAAGGTGTCGCGCCGAGACAGCCAGCTGGGCCTTGGCCAGGAGTGACTTCCAAGTCTCCTTTGATGTTTCTATACAAGCACAAGGGCCACTTACCGGTGACTTAACGGGGGGTGCCCAAACGAAAAGCCTGAAGGGGCTTTGGCAGAGTTGGACTCTGAAATCAGGGACTGCGATGGCTTGGACCCTGCTGAGATGAACATAGGATCCAAGAGGAAAAGCAGCGTTATTGTCTCCCAGTGACATCAAGGAACACGTGAAGCACCAAGGGTTTAAGCGATGGGGCCACCGGGATCAGCAGCTGCCCTGTGACCTCCTGCATCTGCACAGCTCCTCCTGCACCACACCCCGGGCTGGGGTTTCCAAGTCCTTGGGATGCTGAGGGAGCACGTGAATCCCTGCATGGGGCTTTTGGCAGTGCTGAGAGTGAGGTGGTCAGAAAAGCTTTGGAAGGTTTTTGCCCTGATCAGTTTGGGAAATCCTATCTGTTCTGCTGAAATTGTGTCTGAAAGGGAAAAAATGAAGGAAACTGGAAAAGTTCTGCTGATGGCAAGAACCAGGCATGGAAAACTTTGAGAAACAAAATATTCTGAAATAAGGTTTTGCTTCAGCATTACCTTATGTTTATTATAAGAAATAAACATTTCTTAAAACAAAGTGTTTCTGTGAGCCCCAACTACTGCTTTGCTGTCCCCCGGAATTTCCTTTCCAGCTTTGAAATTTTAGTTTTGTCCCTACTCAGAATAAGAGCAAATACTGAAACCCTACACAAAACTTGGCTTTTGTCCATCTCGCAGCCTGCACCTCGAACTCCATTCCTGTCCATAGGGATAAGGTATCGGAGCCCTTCAAAAAAACTCCATTCTGGGCCTCTTGGTATTGTTAGGCATTTAAATACATATATTTTAAATATATACTCAGCTTCTTACTAAGAAATGGAAGCAGGTAGCCCTAAAGCATATATCAAACTGCATTTCCAGACCTTCCACTGAGAAGCATAAGGCTATGAATAACGCGAGCACAATTCTCCCAAATTATTTTTTCCTTTAAAAAATAATAAAGGAAAGAAGGAGAAAGGGGAGGAATCCAAACAACCATCGCCCCCGCGATAACGACAGTGCCGGAGCATCGCTGTGGTGCAGCCGGGCTGTGGCAGGCGATAACATTCTCTCCCCAGAGGAACCTTTAGGTTTATGACAAATCAGGGATGATGCTCAACAGCTATTTGATGAGCTCTGCACCAGCTGCCGGGGTCTGCGTGCCACTGCAACACAGCTGGAAGTGCACAGTGCCGCGGCACTAACTGGATAATAATTCAGGGCTTGCCAAGCACTGAGTATCACTAACTTTTTCTGATGAGTTATTTGTGTCCATAATCGGCTGTGAAACTCTTTAGGAGAGATGTTCTCTGAAAAGGAGAATTTATCTGAAAAGGAACCCATTGTCATTAATAAAGCCGTCTGGCCTCAAAGCCCCCACAAATCAGGCTCAGCCCCATGATGCAATGTTAAGGCCGTTAAATGTTTTCCCAGTGACTGAAATTTAAGGAGTTTTTAAAAGAGACACAAAATGGCAAATGCATGAGTGAAGGAAGCTTTGTCCACCAGGAAGGATGGTGAGCTGGGGGAAAGGAGGAGTGTGATGGGCACACACACCCAGCGCAGCACAATTGGGGTGAAAAATTGTACATCATCGGAGAGCCATTTTTGACTTGGAAAAAAAATATAAGAGTGCAATCACATCTGGTTTGGAAGCCATCATCTGCTCTGAGCACAGGCTGGCACCAGCCCTCCCAGTCGGCAGGACCCAGAGAGCAACGTGTGGCTCAGGCAGCTCCAGCCCCTTCAGCTCTGCCCGAGAAAAGCTGCAAGAAACAGCGAGCACCGGGCTGTGTGTGGCCACAATGCAGGGTCTGAGCAGGAGGAAATATTGCGTAGGGTGCAGTAGGGGCAGGATCCCCCTTCTCTGCCCCTCTGCACCCCTGTGTGCCGGCCAGGCCAGCCCAGCTCTTCCCGTTTGGCTTTGCTGCGTGCAAGAAAGTCCCTGGCACAGCTCTCGCTCTGTTGCTGGTGGTAGACCAGCAGCACAGCTGTGGTCTCCAGCTCCGGAGCAGGGCTGCTCCCCAGCTGCTGTGCTCGGGGTGAATCACTGCGGTGAGGGCGGTCTGTGGGGGAAAAGGAGCGAGGCACGGCCCTGCCTTCGCCTCGGTGGGTGAAGGACCAGCCCTCAGCCCTGCCTGAGTCATTCACGCCTTGCCACGCTGACCGCTGACTGTTCCTCTCCCGTTTCACACATGCTGAAGGCATCAGCCTCGAGGAATGTAAATGGAAGGAGAGTCACTGCCTTCTCCTCTGTTACACTACTGCCTGGAGCATGATAAGTAGGGGGAAAACCAGCAGGATCTTACTCTGATTTGCATCAAATGCCAGTTGTGTTCTTCACCGGATCCCTGAGAAGGAGGAGAATCCACAGGGTGAATAGGGGGGTCTGTATCAGTACCAAAGGAACAGAAACACAAGAAAAGAGCAGATGGGAGAAGGATGAAAAGAGGGAAACAAAGTATTTTGGAGAAGTGAGTTTACAGCTGTTGTTTCTTGGGCATTTCACAGGTTCGAATCGAGCATGTGTGAGCTGAGGAAGGAGAGGACGCTTCCACAGCCGACAGGGCAGAGCCTTTCTCGCACCTCCAGCTCTGCTTCTGCCGTGGGGACGAGCAGCAGCAGCAATTTTCTTCCAGAGGTTTCTCACGCTCACAGCCCAGCCCTGCGCGCTGCACTGCTCCTTAACAGCCTTTTAGGCATGATGAGGGCAAGACTCCCCTTTTAGCAGTACTGATTTTGCCAGCATTATAGGAAAAGGTCTCATTTTAATGGATCTCAGCGTGCTCGATGTGCGTGGTCTCTTTCTGAAGGCAAGGGCAGAGCCCACCCAGACTGCAGAGACAAAGGCAGGGCATCCCCTATAGGCTTCTGCTCATCCAGCTGCAGCGGTGAGCGAGGAGCCTGCTGGTGCAGAAGACCCCCCCAGCAGGAGCTGCGCCGCTGAGAACAGCTGTACTAGCTGTATTCTCCATGGACAACCTGTAATGACTGCACGGAGCACAAACTCCTCTTACTTTCCTCACGTGATACCCCGGACACGCCACACTGAGCTCAAATGGTGAGGAAGGCAATCAAGCAGAATAAAAAACATCCAGCTCGGTCATATTGTCTCCCTGAGCAGCCTCAGAGGTATTCAGCCCTTTTATTTCCTTGTACATGATGGCTGATCAGGAGAAACCATCGTTTTTAACTCTTGATTTATCCCAAGCCCTGCACTGTCTGGTCATTTCTTGAAGCGTAGCTCCTATAGTTACACAAACACCGCTGCTCTTCCCCGGTCCTAAGGAAATGAGACACAATGCACGGCCTGTCTGCCTCTTCCTCCTCCTAATCTGGGAGATTTGGGGCTGATTTTAATCAAGATCAGGGCAAGGTGGCAGCTTCTGGGGTCAGCAAGTTCTCTCAAACAGCCTGAACACAACACAAAAACAGACCACGTAAGCAACAGCCTTATAGCTGTCACCTAACTGCATCCCTCAGGGCTCACAACCAGCCTCACGACACAAATCTGGCTTGGCTTAACCAGGCTTAACTTCCTCCAGTGTTCATCTGGAACCAAAGATGGGGAGAAGACCAAAAATTTGAACCGTAACAAATTTGCCTCCGTCCCTGCGACATACCTAAGTCAAAGGAGAAAGAACCTGTAGCCGCTCCCCCAGTTTCTAAGCTGTGTGAGACAACTCAGACCCCTCCAGGCCTGATCGCGCTCTGGCAGCATGACACTTGGTTCAATGATTGCAGCTTAACTGTAAATAAAACACGAGACATGAGAGCCCGAACCAGGCTCTGGCTAGTCTACAAAAATCCAAGCCAAAAAATCCGAACCAGCCAATTTCACTGCAGAGAAACTCCCCTCCCCTACCATAAGGCTTAAAAATCATTTGCTTCTAAGCATCGTTAAATTAATACTCATGAAAAACAGTGGTTTTTCTAAAAGCTGGTTTACTTCCCACCATTAATTTAGTTCCTTTGAAGCGCTGAGGAGACGTGGACAGGAACGGGGTCCCTCTGGTGCCCACCCGTGCCACACCACGATGGTGCTGTTACAGGGCACTGCAGCACCCTCTGCCCCAGGGACAAATCCATCCCGTACTGTTGGGGTTCAGCCAGAGCCACCACTGCAGGCCACAACAACGATAAGGCTGGTTTCTGGGGCTGTATTAATTGCCTGGTTTAAAACGCTGGTATTTCAAGCTTCCTGAGCAGATCTATCATTTGGCTCCCACTGACGCTGTCGCTTAGGGAGGGGGCACCCGCAGGGAATCGGAGCTCTGAAAATATCTCCGCACAGACAGGGCCGGCGAGGCCTCCTCCTCACGGTGATTTACTTCAGTGCAGCAATGAAAATTCCTGTCTGGAACCAAGTGCCTGGCTGCAAACTCACCACAGCTCCAGGGCCCGCGGAGTCAAAAGGTCGCAGCGTTTATTTGTTGCTCTTCCAAGATCACTTTCCCATGAACTTGATGGATTCTCAAATGGCTTCTCATGCACACAAGGCTGCGATTAATCTAAGTCTTGCTTGAGATTGGGACCGGCAGCTTTCTCTTCGAAAAACTCGTTCTTAAATTCACTCCTCAGTCTTAGCAGTTTTAAAAGTGATCAATTAACTTACAATACATAAAGCTCTCCTTTTTCTAAGCGAGTGCAATGCCTGTAGAAAACAAATGACTCAGGTGACTCTCCCTCGTGCAACATTTTGCCCAGCGGAGGAAGAATTCAACGTCCAGGATCGTCGGCTGCTCTCTTCTTGCCTTCTCCGTGCACAGAGACGGAAGAAGTCTGTTCTGCTCCCAGCCCTGCTTCCACCTTTCGTGCTGTTGCATGGGAAGCTTACACTTCATGTGTGTTTTCTCAGCCCATAAAAGTGCTTCTCCCTGTCTCTGAAGTACGGTATTATTTAATTTTTATGTAATGTAATAGAGCGAGCTGGTTTTATACAGTCTCTCCTGACCTTCTCATCTTAAAAAGCTGTAGCTCCTAGAGCCATGTTGTTACACGAAATTCCCGTTACAACAACAAAAAAAGCAACTTTTGGTTCTCAGGACAGGAAAAAGGAGATCACAAAGGTGAATACTGAGGGTTCAAAAGCCAGATGAGCCCCAGCTATTTGTGTTACAGCAGCATAAGGCATCACCAGCCCCAGGTGTCTGCCTCAACCACGTGCCAGAGGTTAGCACCGCTTGGAGCAGAACACGGGGCTGCACTGAAACCCGGCAGCCTCAGCCAGAGAGCTCAGTTCACACCTTCATCCTCCCCGGTTTGAGCTAAAAGATGAGCTTTGCACAGCATCTGGAGGCAGCACGGGTGTATCTTCCCCTCTGCTGATCCTCCAGGGACCCTGATAGTGATGTCTCAGGTTCATCAGCCCTCATTTCGGACCCCAGCATTTCAAACAAGTGGTGGCCAAAGCTGCCTGCCAGGCAGCCAAGGCAGCAGTGAGCGCAAAAAGGAGCAAGGTGATGGGGATTTTTGCCACCTTGAACCTGGCCTTCGCTTAAACTCATGACCTTTGGTTTTTATCCCAGCCCCCCATACAACCCTTAACGTCTAGTCCTGAGATTGCCTTTCTACCCCAAACACTCCTCAAAATTAATAAGGCATGAGGTCTTATATGCTAAAACGGGCACGTTCCCAATGGGAAAGCAGCAGTCCCAGAGCTCTCAAGCCTGGCAGGAAACTCCAGCTTTCCAAGAGCCAGGAGTTATGTGGGACAAGCTAAATGATGCTACTCAGCAACTGTTTCCCAGAGAAATATAGCGAGGGCCACGACAAGGCCAACAAAGACTAAAAATATCCCAGAGCTTAGCCCACACTCTGCATACTGTTTCGTTTAACGTGCCGTAATTACAGCTCTTTGCACACACGCAGCAGCGAATGAAGTGCTCGTAGCATCACACAAGGGGCAGGCGATGCCTGAGCGACCCGGAGGCAGGGTGACAGCGGCGCTCTTCTGTGCTGGGCAGAGCCTCGGGGATCAGAGCAAACCCACAGCAATCCCCCGGCTGGGAAAGTTCAGCTCATGGGGTGATGGGAAGCAGGAGTACTAGGCTAGCAGGGTCCCAGAAATGTGGTAAATAAACCTAGATGCCTTCACCAGCTGAATTCCTCCCTGAGCTTTGCCTACAAATCGTACTTACTCGAGTCTGCAAAGCATCTGTTTAAAGCAAGTTCTAATTTGAGACGTTTTCCCTCTGAGAAGATGATGGCATCCAATTCCAAAGTGCTAAGCACCAGACAAAAATGAGGAGCCGACTTGCTGCAAGATTTGACATCTTTCATGTCGCAGCAAGCCAGTCTGACACTCTCGCATGGATCCCAGGATGCTGTTACTACGTGAAGCTCCAATGCCATTGATAACAGCTAAAGGATGGCAGCTATGTTTTGGGAGCCAAAATTAAAATCTTCAAGTGCCTTGAAACAAATATTACCAAAACCTCTCCTTTTGGTCCTCATATTTGCATCTGGGAGATGCCATCCCTGGCACGTAACCGCTGGCTGCTGGTTAATGAAACCTGGCACAGAGCAGCAGAGCCATGCCAAAGGCAGCATGAAACCCCAAGTTTCTGCAGATCCCAGAGGTGAAAACGCAGGGACCGCAGCACTCCCGAATCGCTCCCCGTCTTCACTGAGCCACAAGTTTGAGATGAGAGCGCTCAAATAGGCTGTGCTTTTTCCTCTGTGTTCCTGACAATGGCTCCACATTCAAAAGCAATCACAACCATCTCCTGTGTACAATTACCGGCCTTTTACAGCCTCACCTTGTCTAACTCCCCGCTGCAGACCGCAGCTCTAGGCAGACGCTACGTGCATTTTCAGTAACTTTTCATGTAGTTGCTTGGATCCCGGCTCCTGTAGGAAACCTGCTGTCTGCAAAGTTAACAGGCATGAAAACATTGGATACAATTCTCACGTAAGCTAAAACGGAGCTTTTTGGATCATTAGTGTTCATAGCACCTAATCATGCTACCGCTGGAACAGCTAACCCTTTATGTTCTGCAGATGCTGGCTCGAGCTGTGAAAACCGAGCACCCGAGCTCGCCGGGCGCTCCTGTCGTACCTCACACCTTGGCGCTGGTGCTTTGGTTCATTTATGCTGAGAAAGGCACAACCCACGTGCCGTATGTTCAGAGCACCTATGCTCTGGATGGCTTCCAACCCAAAGCAGCTTCCCCCGGGGTCCACACACCGCTCGGTAACACAGCTCCAAAGACAAAAGGCAGCAGGCGGCAGCAGCCCCGCTTCCCACCTCCAAACCAGCAGCTCGGGCTGCACAGACGCCGCAGCAGCAAACAGAAATAGCCAAGGTGACCTCCAAGGGACCAGCCCACGTCCCAGGTCTCTCCTTGCACACGGAGGGAGGTTCACTTCAGACTTGGCCTCGTGGCAAAGTCTGGGGCTTTTCAACAGCAATGCAACTAACAGGCTCCTGCAGCACTGCAAAGACGTCCTGCACAAGCGACCCTAAAATATATATTTAAAAAGAAAAAGAGGAATGAAAGGCTTGTGGGAGTATTTCTGAGGCAGCACCTAGAATGCTGCTGCATTGAAGGGAGCCTGGGCTCTGCCCAGTTTTATAGGACGGTTTAGGAAGACTCCAAACTCCATTTTCCTGCGTAGAAGAGTGAGACTGGGAAAGAAAAACAAGACTGGAAAGACAAAATGCTGAAAGAAAATATCAGACAGGGACTATAAATGAAGCACAAGGTGTTAAGTGTCTAGGGAGGACAGGGCAAGAGGGGAAATAATATTCCAGCTATGAAAACCAGAGGAAGCCAGGGGATAAGAAATCCTTATACATCAGTGAGTGAGCAGGAGCTCCTCTGGGATGAGGTCTGAAAGAATTAAGTCAACAGTGAAATGGGGAGAGCGTTATGAAGAAAGGGCCGGTGTGGCATTTACAGACTGCTCAGAAAAGTCATGGCAGAAGTGCTAATGAGCCACATGTTGTTAAACACTGCTGAGGAAGCCCTGCTCCACGCCAGGGGCTACGAGCAGGATCACAGAGCCTGAGCAGATGGGCTTCTTGACTCACCCATCCCAAGCCGTGGACAGAGAGCAGAAGATCCAGGGGTACACAGGGCAGGTGGCATAAAAGGTCCCAGGCTGGGTGAAGAGGAAGAGGGATGTGCAAGGTGAGCCTCTCCTCCCCATGCAGCTATTTGTCGTCCCTGCCACGACAGCTCCACGTGCCACAAGTGCACCAGGCTGAGAAGCAGTGGTGCAGAGCCAGGTGTCACATCCAGCAGCAGTGACACAACCCCCAGTTTCTCAGCTGTGCCCTGTTTGGCACGTGGGCAGCGCAGAAATCAGACTTTGCCGTGCCCACAGACCGAGCTCCCAGCAGCCAGATGCCAGGAAACACAGATCATCCAGGCGGCGGGGTAACGTTGTGCGGCACTGACAGAACACCTGCCATTACCACAGCACTTTGTCAGGATGAAAGCAGCCTCCCTCCGTCACCAGGAGCCATTAATATTTGTCCTCATTAGACAGAAAGGACCCGAGACACAGAAAGGTTACGGGATTTGTTCTATGCAGCACAAGCCAGCAGCAGCGTGAGGAAGCTGATGACCAAGCTCGCTGCTGATTTTCTCTCCAGTCCCTGTTTTACCTCCTGGGTTGGCTTCACCAGGCTGCGATGCATCCAGAGGTGCTACAGAAGAACAACGCACAAGTTGGGCAATCACACTGGTGCTGAGAACATCCAGCACTGGGACAGCAAACTGCAGCTGCTGTGAGGCAAAAGCTCGTGACAAAAATATCAAAAATATGTCCGAGCCCATCCCTGGATATGAGGACTTGGGGTGAGACGTGCCCAGAGGACAGCCTAATGCACACACGCACCCCACAGAGCACAAGGCCTTGGCCAGTGTCGGACCCGGCAGACACCCAGGTAGGAATCCCAGTCCTGCCTGTTCTTCCCCAAACTCCCCCCAAAAGCAGAGGAGAGGCAGAAGAGCGGAGTGGGCTTGTTACAGGCTGATACATCCGAACAGGCAACTTGAGACAGCTCGGTTCCTGGCTGAGATATCCTGCTTGGGGGCTATTCTCAAAAGAGCAAGAAAAGGAGAATAAAAACATTTCCTCCATGGATCTTGACTTCTCTCCCTTCCTGTAATACTTTAGTCGTGCTTGCCAGATTGGAAACTGCTCATGGCCAAAATGTCCCCGCCAGGAAGAGAACAGAAAATGAGCTGTCTGCTAATAGATATCACCTAATAACGGGGAAAGGAGTTATTTCGCTTACGGTTTGTGCTGCTATCACTGGAGGAGCTGGAAAGCACCACATTCAGAAGGTGAATTCACAAAGTACTGCCTTGAACTTCTGACACCTCCTTCACTGCCGAGCGTCAGCCTCGCCGAGGGCTGGCGCTGGGTGCAGCACGCACCTTGGCCTTGCAGCCTGTGAAGTCAGGGAGCCCGCGGTGCCCACCGGCGGGTTTTCAGCTGAGTGCTCATTACTCGTTCACATGCAGCCCCTACGCTGAGCTGGTTACATGACCAGCAAAGCAGCAGGTATAATCACAAGCCACTGCTGTAGGGGACGCGAGATGAAAAGGTCTGATGAAGCCGTCATTAACTTCTTGCCCTGAAACCCTCCTGCGTGCCCAGTCCAGCCCCATCTGGCAGCAGAACGGCCGCTCCTTTGCAGAGCTTGTCTCTTCTCCCATCTACGAATTGCTCTTGGTTCCTCTTCCAGCTCCCCAAGAGATGCGGTATGTATTTGATGGCCTCCAGCCACGTGGAGAGCTAAGGCTGCCCAGAACTTGTAGGGTCAGGAATCTTGGCCATGTCAACGTTCAGCTAATGAAAAGGAAAGGAGCAAGGCTGGATGTGGAGGCAGCTGCACTGCCGTGGAAGGGAACTGCACAGAAGCACAGCTGCTCCTTCCTCACGGGATGGCAGCAGGCAGGGACCTGCAGCCCCTTGGGGCTGCCCACAGACCCCTGCCCCGTCTCGATCCGCTCACACCTCACATCCAGTTTGTGCTGGTATAACCGCAGAAAGCAAGCGGCAAGAGAACCCTGTTCCCAAGAGATTATAAAGCTTTTTGATGGAAAAAGCAGCGAAAATGTCGGGGTGCATATTAGGAGCCAGGGAAGAAGAACACATGGGCGGCTGCTATTTTGAAAGCCGGCGTTTGCAGATTCGGAGGCGCCGGTCACTGCCTCTCTGCGCTGCAGGCAGCGAGTGCTGAATGGGAAACATGCACGGCGCTTGCTGGGAGAGCCTGGCAACCTCTAAAACCAGCTCAATTCCCCAGAAGCAGCAGGTTTGTAATCGTTTGTGCAAGTCAGGTAGCGACTCACAGCTCTGGACAGGAGGAACTCCCAGGGCGCTTGGGAAGCAAAACTGATTCAACCCTCGTACCCGCAGCGGGCTGGAGAAAGCTCACCCCAATTTCCCCTCCGGCACCAGGTGCCTGCAGGGCAGCTCCCACCACAGCCTCCAGCCCTCCCAGGGCCACCCACCAGAGGGAACCCGCTTAGGGACATACCAGCAGACCCATTCGGGGCCTGGCAGCGGCCAGGCACAAGTCGGAGGGGACAGGGAGGGGGCTGATGGCTCTGTGGGCACGCAGCCCCCGGGTGTAGCGGTGGCAGGGAGAGGCCGCACACAGCACCAGCCCGCGGGATGGCCGGGGAGAAAGGAAAGTTGCTGTGGTTAATGTGTGTCCAAACAGGGCAAAATCCACCTCCTTCCACAGGGCCGGGCTGAAAGGCAGCCCCTGAGCCGCCCGGAGAGCGCTGCCTCAGCACCAGAACCCCGACCTCTCCTCCCAGCACAGCGCCGAGCCCGGTCAGCCGTCCCCTGCCAGGAACCGCCGGCTAAACCCCGAGCTGGGGACTCGGGGAAGAGGTCAGGCAGGGAGAGTTTGAGGTGTTGAATCACTACTCCCAGACAAATCGCTTCCTTATTGTACATGGCAGCCTCCCACGGCCACGCTGCCAGAGGGCTCGCTGCAATCGCCTCAGGGCCCTTTCCCTCGCTCCTCCTTGTCCCCCCGCAGCTCTCCCTCACGTGTGGTGTTAGCACGGGTCCCACCACAGTGGGCCCGGAGCCACAACCGCTCCAAGGGGCCCGAGCAAGGGATCGAGGCCCTTCCCTCTCTGCTCCACATGCTCCCACCCCACCTGCCCCTGCCCTCGGGGCACATGAACCAAACACACGACCCCTTCCCACGTCCCCTCAGCTCTCGGTGGCCTTCCAACAGGGCCGGTTTCATGGTTTCAGCCACCCGCAGCACTTGCTCGGGCCGCTTGCGGTTTGCTCCTCATGCCCCCACAGAAGGGGACGGCGGCTGTCACCCAGCAGGACAAGGCTCCTGTTTGTTCCCACAGACTGAAGACCCGTTCTCGTGGTGCCTCCCCGCTCAAATGCCTGGCAGACACAATAACCATCAGGGTGTCAGGGAAAACAGAAATCGTCTGTGCACACTCACCATTTCCTAAAAACTGTATCATCGATGCTGGCCAGTGGCCATCTCTTCGTGTTGGTGTTTGCTTCCTCCGAGCCTCCGTGCTCTGCTTCATCTCGCCGGGGAGCAGGCCACCCCGCAGAGCTCTCTTCTGTTTCGAGTGCTCAGCACCAACTTGCTAACAGCCCCACAGTGCCTCAGCAGGTACGGCAGCGTGTACGGGTGACCCAGCATCACCACACCGTATAAAATCCAGCCCCAGGAATTCTGCCCCACGAGCCCCCAGCCTCTTGCTGTGCTGTTCAGCAGGAGGCTGAACTCAAACCGTGACTATAGATGTTGATATGAATGTGATATAGAGTTATAGGTCCCATCTTAGCCTCTAGGCTCATCTGAATCGTACCAGAGGTGCTGGGAGCCTCAGGGAAAGGAATTCCTTTCTCATTTTGAAATGGAGACATGCAGGAACTTACACAGCATGCACACACTTCTGTCAGCAGAGCCACCTGCAATGCCATGTGTGTGACATGGCACTGACAGAGTCCCCGTCCAGCACATCAACATGGAAACATCGGGCATCACCGAAAGTCCAATTCTAGCACCCAAAGGAAGCAGGGCAGGAGCTACCAACACCACAAGATTTCATTTGCCCCCAGTCCAAGCCAGGTTGGAGTTGCCTGGGTTCTTGTTTTATTCTTCTGGAAGCCCGTGGCCTCCCACCGCTGCAGCTGCTGTACTGCACGAAAGCAAAGGAGACCACAAGTGGCCTGAGCAGCACATACTGTAGGCAAGAAAGGAAAAAGCCAGGAGTAGTAACAACTGCAGCAATGAAAGGACATGGAAATTAACTGACGTGCTTGGGGTTACACGAGCCATCTGTGGCAGGGGCAAGAATTAACCCACACCCTCCAAGTCCCATGCTAGTGCCTTTTCTCCAGGCCTGCCCTTTCTGCCTGGGAAGGAGCTCCCCCCCTTTCAAGGGCACAGAAGGGAAAACGGCAGGGCTGGTTTTGTTTCCTTCCTGCAGCACAAGCAGAAAACGAGCAGTACCACGTAGCCAGGTAGGGCTGAAGACCGAGCATGTGGAGCAGCAGTGTCAAGTGGGTAATCCTCTCTGGCAATTAATGATGTGCTACAGCCAGAGACCTCCCTTCTCCCAGCTGCGAGCCGCTTCCACCTCCTGAGCTGCTTGGGCTGCTTTCCTGCGCCCTCCCCGCGGTGCGGCTGGCAGGGAGCCGGAGAGGTGGGCACGGGGCCTGGCAGGGCGGCTTTACCTCCGCTTGCTCTGCTTCCCTCCAGTGCCTGCATCGCCACAGAGCATCTGCTTCGTGTTTTATAGCAGCTCTAATTGGGAGCAGCGCTGAATGCTCAGTATCCGTCTCTTTCTTCGGGTACCACAGTTGGGCTCCGACACTGTTTTTTATTCCTAATTGGACAGCTCTGCCAGGGCAAATCCAAAAGCACGACCAAAGCAAGTAACTGCTGAGACTCTGCGTGTGTTTTGAAAGAGTCCCCAGGCAATCCTTACCTCTTGGTTTCCTCCGTAACCACTGGGACAAAAAGGAGAAGATGCTTTGGACCTTCCTAAACTGGGAGGCTACGACAAGTTGTGACTGCATCTCTCCTCCAGCAGAATGGACCAGCCTTATTCTTAAAACACGACTTGAAATATTAAATCAAGAAAATCACGTCATAAAATCAGAGCAGAGACTGGAAAAAACATCCCTGAGTGACTTTTATCAGGGCCAGATATTTCAGATGAGGGTCACTCTCTCTGCTGACAGAATGAGGCTGCCACATCGAGACGTTTCTCACACACACACCCCAGATTAGAAACACATCAACAAGCCTGCTGTAATAATCTGGAAATAAAGCAAAGCTTCTCTGATTTCTGCTTTTATTACAAGCCTGAAACAGATAAATTTTGCTGAAAGACCAGTGCAGGCTCAGCACAGGGTGAGCATAATGTCCAGTTTCAAAATCTTGAAAGTCCCAATAGTAAAAATAAACCAGCCAATTTCTCAGTGCCGTGGTACAGAATACCTGACTAAGGAAACAAAGGAAGAACCTGGCATTTTGTATTCTCCACCCATCTCAAACTGTCTCCATACAGAAAACAGACTATTTCCAAACAAAAACACTCTCTGCTGCTCACCGCAGCAGCCCTGCTTCACGCTTTAAAAACTTCACTGCCAATTTCTGCACAAGTCCAAGCCCCCCCATGCACGTTTGTGGAAATCCTATACTGCTCATCACACCGACTGAACCTGAAACCAAGCAAGTTTTCAAACTTTGTTTTGAGCTAGCAGCTTCATACAGCACCGGGGCTCCAGGCAATGCCCGCTCCAGGTGTAAGGCAGCCAGAGACCTAGGACTGGGCTTTATATGAGCCCGAGCTCAAGAAACCAAAGAGCTTTGATTTAAAAACAGGGAAATGATCGTGGCAGTGAAAATCCAAAATGCCATCACAGTCATCGGGCTGGTTTTCTAAACGCCGCTGTGCTGTTAAACCACAATTCAGCGTACAGGAGGCGGGCTGAGGACCGAGTCTAATTCCAGCTCTAACATTCCCTCTTTGGCCTGAATTCAGCCTTCATTTAAGGAGATGCAATTTTAATGATTTACATCCAAGTATGCCAAGTCTCAGTTTGGCTTTTTATGTGGCTTGAGGCATATGTTAAATAGGATCATAATATTTACTTACCTCACCGAAGTGGTGGGAGACTTAATGCAACAACACCGACTTGCATTTTAATGTGGTACAAAAAGATGTTGTCTGAAGTAGTTTCAGGCACTATCTTGAAACCTCCCCCCCGTTCAGTTTTTATGGCTCTAAAAAATTTTTTTTTGATGTTCTCTATTTTCTTCTGTACAAAAAGGTAATAAAGAAAAGGTAAAAGCATTAGAATCCAAACAGATCCAATTTCCAATACTGCAAATTCACTCCAGAAGCAGGCTGGGAGGAAGGTAGCTAATTTCTTTTTCTCGTTCTTTTGTGATTTGAGCCAGTTAAAAAGAAAAAAAAAGGAATTAAAACTTCATCAATCACAGTTTTGGCCAGAAAAGAAGAGAGAAAGAAATCCACAGATTTTTCCTTTAACTGCTATACGAGCTGTATTTCTTACAGCATTCAGGTGGTTTTCATAAAAAGTCAAAAATCAAAAAGACAAAACCATCCTTTCTTGGTTGGCGATGATTCTTCCATTACCTTGTGTTTGCAAAGAGCTTTGAAGATGTAAATGATTCTTATTATAAATGTTAAAAACATCTGTTACTGAGGCTGCTGGGACAGAACTTCAGCACAGGTGGATCAGAGCAGAGGAACAAACCCAGCTAGCTGGCAGCGTTGAGAAGCCCTAAACCAAGCCCTAATCCAAGCCCTAATCTCTTGAACTCCAGGGAGTTCAAACAAGCAGGGGCTTGGCAGAATCGCCAAGCATTTCAGCTCCATCACTCAACGGGACCAAGCCCTACAGAGAAAAACAGCCAACTGAGGAGACAAGCCCAGGAGGACCGTGTCCCACCAGCTGCTTTGACTTGCGTGGGGAAAAGTGTCACATGCTCCCTGAACCAATCCCTCCTGGAGTGTCCGTGGATCACCTGCCCCCCCTCACTGCCTGTCCCCGGCTCTTTGCCTGTTCTGAAATTTTCTCAGTAAAACATTAATGCAGGAGCACTTGGAAAAGAAGTTGGTCAGACAGGAGCCATTCACTCCTCTCTGTGCCTTCCCAACTGCAAACAAGGTTTCCCCGGTGCTCAATCAACATCCCGATCACTTCTCCCTCTCTTCAGGAAACACCTGAATAAACAGGTGTGCCTAACAGACTGTGCTCAAGTTCAGCAAATCTGCTGAGCAGCAGCTCGTGGCTAAGCTGTCCTGGCTGCTGCTCCCTTTCTCCATCCTCAGGCAAAGGCAGGATCCCTGCGAGATCCAGCGGCTGCGCGGTCCTGTGGCTAGGACAAAAGGCTGTGGATCAGAAGCGCTGGTTTCATTTCCAGATCTGGTCTGCTGATCTTGGATGCATTAACACAGGTCTGTCAGCCTTCATCTCCCAGCCTGCACTCACCATTTGGGCAGTGAGCTTTGGGGATAGATAGCTTTCTCCCCTCCTACAAAATCTGCAAATGTTTTTAGCCATCTCCAGGATGTGTTTTTAGCCTGCCTATTCCAACAGGTCCCTGATCTCTGCCGGACCTCCCCCGGTGTTGAGAAAAGAAATGCAAATGCTAGGAAGGCTGAGAGCTGCCTGCTAAGCCCGCCACATTCCCAGCTGTGACACAAGGGAGCATCTGAACCCGCGGCTACCGAGATGAGTGGCTGGTAGCAGCCATCCGCTGCATGACCTGCATCGCTCTCCCACACTGCTTTGACCTCAGCCGAGACCATTTGCATTTTTACTCCTTCCGCAGTGGCAGGAATTAATGATTGATCATGGGCCTTCACCATGAATCTCCAGGCTTCTGTCAGCCAGTGTCACAAACTTAACATTATCTAATTGTAAGTTTTCCCATTTAATTGCAATATACACCTGCTCAATGTCCCTCTGTGTGTGGAAAAGCATCATACTTCATTTAAAAAGCCCTCATTTAAATTCAACAGCTAGCTGCACAGATTTAACCATTAAACTGATTTATGTTGCATAAAAGATCAAACCAGATCGCACCTTGTGGCCAAATAACCATAAAAGGTTTCTGTAAAGATCATTAATTCACCTCCCTGGGCAGTTAGTTTAGCAGTAAATATGACTTAGATGACTTTATCCAGTTAACCTTAATCAATTTGTTATTATGATTAGTCACCCTAAATAATACCAGTGTGAGAGGGGAAGGTGCAGACCCTGGCGAAGACCTGGGATGGCCACGTGCCTGGGAACCGGGCACCCATCACCCTAGGGTCCTGCAGCCCAACCTGCACCCCAGAGCGTCCCCAAAGCTGGGTTTTGCCTTTTTGCTGGGGAGCAGCTCACGCCAACGTGGCCCAAGAAGGGGAAGGAGACGAGGCGAGGTAGGACAGAGGCAGGGACAGCCCATTCGCCCCATGCCAGGAGGAAAGCTGGCCCAGCAGCTTGAGAGCTGGCAAGGTTTTGTTTGGCAGCCCCTGCGCTGTGACAGACTTCCAGAGCGACCTTGGCCAAGGTACTTTATCTTCCCGTATCTCGGCTCCCCAGCTGTTGGGCAGGCACGGCGCTGCTTCCCTCTCTCACTGGAGTGGTCTTAAAGTTTGCGAGGCGTTCAAACATCGCAGCCCTGGGAGCCATAAAAGCACCTTCGGCAGGCAGATCCATCACGCTCCCTGCTTGCTTCTCCCTCACCCGGCACAGCTCCACTGCCTTCAGCTCGTTTACCCTGTCACGGAGGACACCAAATCGGAGTCAGGCCCTGGATGCAGCGAAGGGATTGCTCCTTCCTCGCTGCCGCCACAATAAGCGGCAGAATGAGACCCAGCGGGGGCTACAGCAGCAGAAGTGATCATCGTGCTAAAGGGAACGGGGCCGTGTCTCGGCCACCGAAGCCATTTACACCTGAGCAAAGCACATTACGGTGACAGCCTGGTGCTCTCTATGCAAGCTGCTGATAGCGCTTCACAGCCTTTGCGCACCAGGCTGCAAATAGAAGAGACGAGAAGGGGCTTAAATCTTCACCTACAGGCTGGTATCGGCCGGCTGTAAATTCATGCAGGTGCTGGAACAACGTGGGTGTAAGGAACAGGGGATGCCAGGTGTGTGGGTTTCGGCCACCCCGGGCTCCCAGGGGGCCGGCGCCCTGCTCCTGCCGCCGCTGCACTTGGTATGCAGGCGGCGCGTCGGTAAATCATGACGCCCCGCATGAAAGGGCTCATTCTGTCGGCGTGCACTTCTCTGTCTGTGTGCTCAGTCTCGCCAGGGCAAGGAAAGCACTTTAGCCTTCATTTCTATGCTCGGCCACATGCTTCTTCAGCCTTCCCGCATTGTGTATGCGCCCCTAAGAATGTGGCATGCGTCCCCCTCCGAAACGCGCACATCTGCACCTCCCGGGAAACGGCTCCAAACCCACACCTACATCCAGCGTGAAGGGATGGTTATTTTCTCCCAGCCTCAGCTCCTACATCAGGAGGCATTTGGTTTGAGCAGAAAGCAAGGGCCTGATCAAAACCACAGCCAGTAAGGACCTTTTCACCAACCCCAGTGGGCTTCAGCTGAGGCTCTGTGTTGGATTACTTACAGTCGTTGCTGTTAAAGAAGAGGTCTGGGCATACCTTGCAATCCACAAAGCCACTAATGTGGAGCACAGCATATTAGAAGAGACAACATAATTCATTTGGGAAACTTCAAATGCTGATAGAGATCCCTTCCTTCGATGCGAATGATCTCCTCCAGGAACTCGGTTGCACGCTCATTTGTTCTTGGATGTAAGTTTAGCCTTCTACAAGGGAAGGAAGGGGATTACAAATTTGCACAGCATACAGGAAACCTCTGTTCCTGTGATAATACTTTGTACTCTCCTGGATCGGGCTGCGGGACTGTGGCCAAAGCAATATTATGGAAACCGAATAGTCCATCCCCAGTCTTGGTGACATTCCCGAGTCCACAGGAATAAGAGCACCCATAAAGTCTGAAAGGAGAGTCTGATGAATTCTCAGAAAAGTGGGGCCTGACCTTCTGCAGCATTTAAGAAGCACATGCTTAAAATTAAGCATCTGTCTAGGTAATAATGGCCCATAACTTCAATGGAAGGTATTCATGGGCCTAAGTTACGTCCCGATTTGGGAAGCTTAAATATCTGACGCTTAAATATCAGGCAGCAAATGCACAGAAGACTTTTCATTTTTCTAACTAAAGGCATATCACATCAATCTCGCATCAACAACGAGACTTTATTTATAGAAACTGATATTAAAACCCGCATTTCTTTCAAATATTGAGAGTGTTTTGTTACATTACGCAGCCAGGTGCCACGTGTGATTTTGACAGACAGACTCATCCAAGAGGTGCCAATTAACAAACATGCTCAGATGCAGAGCGTGACAAAAGTCACAACATCATCAAAAAGGGAATGTGTTTGCTCAAACAGGAGGAAATAGCAATGAGGATAAAAAAAAGTTTGTCAATCTCCTCCAACAATATGTAAATAGTTCCCCTCTATTACCCCATTACTCTGATTTTCACTAACTATAGAGACATCACAAAGAATCTTAATAGCAGCATGAAGAAAGAAATCTATATTACATTTCCATTTCATGCAATACGTCTTCATTGTTGCTAGCAAGTTGGAGAAAGTTAAAACTGCCGAAAAAGCCTGTGGATTTTTTATCATCGTGTTTGCTTTTAAATTCATGGGAGTGCTTAAGCGAGCCGGTGAGTTCCACATTTGTTCCTAATCTGCTCTGAAGGAAAGGGGGCCAGCGGCAGGGCAAAAGAGACAGTGTCTGGCACTTCTGCTTATTTTCAGATAGAGTTTAAGGCAAGAATCCAGACCTAGAGGGTGTTTTAAAATACGGATCTTGAATTTCTACAGTGCTTTTCTTCCTGAGGGGATATAATGGTGCCTTACGCACAATGGCCACAATGCTAAGCTGAATTTATTATGGGTTCATGTATGAAAAAGGGGATGAATTTTAGGAGGATTGGGACTACGGGTCACTGTGGCCACTGCTTAATGCACACAGTTGCTGTTTAATGGTACGGAGAAGACAATCCTACACGACTTCTTATTCAATTAAATCTGCCAAGAAATAACCATGCAAAATGGAACTGGCACCTCTTCACTTCTGAGAAGTGCCAAGTGATAATTAATGATTTCAGATGTCAGAAACTTCATTTAGTATCTTTTCTGGAGGACTGGTGACACTGTCCCCAACCGGCTCAGCGGGAACGACTCTTCTGATTCATCATCTGCCAACCTCAAGAGCCTTTCTTTAGGACCGGGGCTGCTCAAACATTGCTTCCTATGCAAGATCTGGCAAGATCACAACGTGCCTGAGGCTGCGGCTGCATGCTGCTGATAGGTGAGGTTTTCTGTCCTGCTGGCAACCCCGAATGGCCCAGCTCACCCCGCCAGCCACGTTTTTGTAGACGTTACCTGTTGCTGACTCACATCCTGCCAAAGCAGCAACAATCCCCTACAAGAACCCGCTCGGATTCCCTCACATCGCTTCCTACAGGAGGGCACAACCACAGGACTCCCAAACCTCACCCACGGTGTGAGGTGCTATGGAGTGAAGCTCATCCTGAACTCAAGGAACAAGACATATTTAGTCTGCATCATATAATGAAAGAAGACTTCAAGCAATGAAGTAGTCAGTGGGTTTTCGAACTGCCTGGTGTAAGCCCCCCGTACGGTTCGTTTCTCTTTTGATCTCAGCGAACTGCCTTTGAAACTTGCCCGTTTCTGAGAAATAGATCCCATTTAGCCGGGCAGCAACTTTAATTTGTATGCAACTTTCTTCCTTGTTTTGTCAACTTCAGACAAGGGTAACAGGTTAATTGCTCTTTTTATTGGTATAATGGATGCCAATTAGAAGGGGTGTGTGCATCTCCTATCTTCTCCTAGCTAAATGGAAAAAAGAGACTGTGTCTAACATCCCTGCTCTGCTGTCTGAAGTAACGAGAAGATGGAATATCCCTGGTAAGAGAAAACAAACCAAAAAAAGTACTAAAGGTAGGAAAGATACACATCACTGCTGTGAGCCAGCACGGCCAGCTCTGAGACAAAGCAGAAAGCTTCTCCTGGCCTCAGCCAGCCCCCAGGGTTTCACAGGGCTGGGACTCAGCGCTCAGCCCCCAGCTGGATCTGTGCACCCCACCGCACATCAGCAAATCCCCCAGGGCATGGGGCTGCAGCTGAGGAGCCACGCATACAGGCTGCTGCCGTGCCAGAGCCACTCGTGGCTCCATCAGCATCGTGCTGCTGCTCCTGCCTCCTCCTGCAGGCACCCGAGCATCCCACGGACCCTGCTGCTCACCCCCGCCACGTGCTGACGGCCCGCAGGAACCCAGCGAGCTGCAGATTCCTTTAAAGCGCTTCTTAATGGGCTTGGCAGGCAAGAAAAGGAAAATGTGCAGGGTTTAACATTTTCCTTCTTTCTTCAAATCTGGAAACGCTCGGGAGATGCAATTAACCTCGTGTGGTCATCTCTTCCCACGGCTTCATGCGGCTGCATAACAATCTCGTCCAAACTGCTTATTCAGTGCAAAGTTCCTCTGCGGAGAGTTTTCTTCCAATTTTTCTCCCCTCCTCAAGTGGTCTTAAAGCAAGGAGTTGGGCGTGCTGGACTTCAAATGACCCTTGAATGCTGCGCTTACTTTCACAGCAGGATGCATCAACTGCCTCATCAAATAAGCCTCAAGCAGACAGGGTTGTTGATTGGGAAAGCAAAGTCTCAAGCCGAGGGTAAAGGGTATGTCACAAATATTAGTGTAAGTACAGTGAAGGCCCTACATCCTTGCAGGGAACGGTGTTAGCCCTAGGCTAAAGTCTGTGCTAATATTTTGAATTTATGTTGCATCTTCTCAGCTGATCTTATGGGGAAAAGTCCTGCCGGATTTTAAAGCTCAGCAACTAATAGGATTCTACAGGATTTGATAAAGAAAGAAACTCCTGTTAGAGGTTTAACCAACCTATAACAGAGAATACAGAGCTGTGTTAAATTTCAATATTTTATAAAATATTTGCACTGAAAATGGAGCTGCAAATCCATGTAATGTGTTAATACTTTAAAATGAAATATCTGGATGTGTAGCTGCTGACGAACCCCATGCTGGGAAAAAACAGAAATCCTCCGCTTTTATAGCCTCTAACATCTGCAGTATCATCCACTCCAGGTGCTCCCTTTGCTTTGGGAATTTCGAGTCAGGGAAAGAAGAAAATTGAGACTCTGCAAAAGCTTAATCCAGAACCAAGGTACCTCGAAATGAAGTTAGCTGCTACCGCTTGCAAAACAAATTTAGGCAGTGCTGCGTACAGAGCTGTCCGTTCAGGTGTGTGGCACGCTAATAAACCTTGGGCTGTTACTGTCAGCTTTCTCACTCTGCCTGAAATGTCCAGGCCCCCCCCAGGCACGTGTGAGCCTCCTTTTTTTCAGTACCACGGGTGCCTGCAGCCTCCCCACGCTGTGAGCTCCCCCAGGCAGCATTCCCGGTGCAGAAGCACAGGCGGCTGTGCTGGATGAGTGCTAACACCACAGGGCACCACCACCAAGGTGTTTTTACCACGCTGGTTTTGAGAACTCAGCTAAACTACTAGAAAAGACAGAGTCAGTAACAATTTGTACACAGCCCAAGGGTGGGACTGAGCAGAAAGGAGCAAAATCTTGAAGGAAGCATGGGAAGGAGCACAGGTCCAGCAGACTGGGGGTTGGCATTAACTGAGGAATCGAACAGCTCTCTTCAACTGGGTTCTCGGAGGATCCTTGGGAAGCTAGGGTCCTGCTGAGGGACTGGCGGGGATGAGAAGAGCTGCTGCTGCAAACTGGACCTTGCCAGAGAAGAGTGAGATAAGCATATGACAAAGACCAAACCTGATCCCAAGGAGAAGAACTGACAAGTCAGCCCGAGGAGCCAGAAGCTATTTATGATGGCAGCAAAAAAATAAACTCCTGTCTATAACCTTGGAAGCCACGGGCTTGCCGAGGCAAACAGCACCTCCTAGATAACAATCTAGAGAGAAATGTCTCCCAGCTCCCCGCCCCTCGGCCGCGTGCATCCCTTTGATGTACAGCTGCAAGGGCTGCCCAGGTGCAATCTGTTTTATTGAGTAATGTGTGTATGGCTTTGTAAAACCTTCTCAAGACTTGAGATGAACCTGGGTTCTACATTTCATGCCTATGAGATCCAGATCCTGATAGGGATTTTCAGCAACCACTGGCCGAGTGCATCTCTTGGCAGTCACTGAGCCTTGCAGGCACCTGGGTGGAGAAGCAGAGGTGCAGGACAACCCCGCATCTTCCTGCAAGAAGAGACTGCAGGGTGGGAAGGGGCTAGGGATTTTTATACATGTGGGCCACCACATGCAAATGCACCTCTCCAGCACTCAGCTTCCAAGTGAGGCCAGGTTGCTCGTCCTGGCTTTGACTCCTCTGAGCAAGTCCAGCCACGTGGAGGTGTCCTGGATGATTCCCTCTCTTCACCACGCAAGGACAAGGCTGTTGCAGCCTGCCCTGTCCGCAGGGGTAGGTGTCTGCAGCGTGCTGCCGGGCAGACACCCCAGGCAGCTCTCCAGCAGCAAGGCTGAGCCTTGCGAGCAACATAACCACTGCTGCTTGGCACCTGGGAGCGACACACCGCTCTGCCAAGCTCATGCAACCTGCCTCCCAGTTAGTTAACCCCAAAAGGCATCTCACCGGTGTCATCACCTGGCTCTGGTGCTAAACAAGCACCTCCGGGGCTCACCTGGGCACCTCGGAGCCCACGGTGCCCCTGCACTGTGCCTGCAGCTGTCTGAGACTGCAAACCCCATTCCCAAGCTCCAGCAGAGCTGTACGTGCTGTCCCACCCGTCACAGGCAGCAGCCAGACACGGAGTACGGCTGGGAGAAGGCAAAAAGGCAGTAAGACAGTTAGGGGTCATGATAACACACCCAATTGCTCCATGCCCGTGACTATCTGGAGCTTTCTCCTTTGGCCGCATGCTCCTCTCCCTGGGCTCTCAATCAGTGCCAGCAATAAAAAAAATCTGACCCCAAAGCCGAGAGCCGGCCCCACAAAGGATGGAGAAACACCCGTTGCCCTCTTCCTCTGCCAGGGAGGCAGTGGCTGTAGGATTCTGTCCACAGGCTTTTGCCTCTCCCCACACTTAGCACGAGCCATTTCCAATCTACGTGCTCCTTCCGCTCCAGTGGAGCACGGGATAAAGGGAAGGCAAGTGGCAGGCAGGGGACTGGCTGCACGCAGCCGCCGACGCTGGGGAAGCTGCTCTCGGCTTACAGAATCGACTCAGACACTTCCAGAAATTCACATCAGATATCCACTCTCTCTGAATGGATAATAAATACGTCTGCCCCAATAATCCCGGTGTTATCTGCGCCCCAACTACCGAGTCATACAATAGGGCTACACACCTGATGTAATTTTAATAACGTAAGACCACAAAGCGCAATGGAGCACAATGGTGAAAGCAGACACGGGGACATTGATTTTCAGATTGCGTTCCACTAAAACCATCAGCCTGCCGGGGGCTTATCTGAAATATAAGCAGCCCCAAGCGGAGCACAGGAGGCTGAAGTTCATGCGTTCGGGCTGAGCAGTGCTTAATGTGCCTGCCCCGGTGAATTCTGCACGCAGCCGCTTCTGCCAGCCATAAACAACTGCTCTTCGTGCGGGATCGATGCACCTTCAGCTACAGTTTTAGTAATGGGAACAGCTGGACTTTGACAACGTCCATGCACGTGCAGTAAAACACGGGCTCCTGCCTACAGGGAGAGAACTGAAACTTCTCGTAGCACGGACAATTGCACCGCATTTTAAGGACTTGACCGAACTCCTCGTGCTCAGTAACATAAATTTCAACACCCAAATGCCTTCAGCGCTCACCGACTTTTGGAATCCCAGGGAGCTATTCAGAGCCTCCAGGGACCGGTTCTGTAGGAAAGGGAGTCTCTCTGCTAGCACTTGCTGTCATTTACTTGGTTATCAATCTGGTACAACTTCTCTGACATGGCTTAATTTAGTCCTTTTTACAACCAGGATATCACCAGCACAACCACGTAAGCTGTACTTTGGCTTTCTTTGGGGCAGATAAGGGATCGGAGCTACCTTTCAGGAGCTACTTTCCACCTAGCATACTCGGGAGCACAAGTATTATGTTTCCCTGGCTAAACCGTAAGCCATTAATCCCTCTCCCCACTCACAATGCATAAGCTTCCAAACCCCACACTGAATGGCACTGAGCTAAAATGGCAGGAGCTAAAATGTTAATCTCCATCTCAACACGTGGGTCGGACAGACCTGCATTCCTAGACCTAAAACTGGCATTAGCTAGGAAATTTGGGGTTGGAAGCTGGAAGTCAGGACTTCTTTTCAGGTGCTCTCCTGCCACCAGTGGAGAACTTCCTACTCATTTCTGTAGCACAGGATCATGAAGACAGGTGATTCAGTTACCTATCTGATAAAAACATGACATGGGCATTGATATCACACTGGTGCTAAGCACAACATTTTCTGGTTCTTTTAGAAGTTTCCCAAACACTGCTTGGGGATCAGTGCGCATTACTTCACCATCGCCGCCTCTCTGAAGTGCTAAAGAAACATTTAAAAGTGTGCAAACAATTACAGACGTGGGCTTACACAAGAGGGGGAGATGCTTGTCGACTTCTGTCTGTTTATCTTTGGCTGAAATGCAGAGCTGGTCACATTTGGGAACGTACTTGGAGCCTAGGATTTTTCAAAGAACAAGAGCCTCTACAAAGTAAATAAATCAAGAGAGCTCGGCTCACCACTGGACACCTCCAATTTCACACCGGTGCAATAGTATCAAACAAATGCCCAAGAATGATTCATGGTCTAGAAAACACGCTTTTCTGCAGGAGATTTAGAGAATTCAATCTTGTTAGCTTATCAAAGAGCAGGTTAAGAGGAGATTTGATCACGGTCTGTAAGTACCTACACAATATCTGCTATCTGATCCCGGGCAGTTCTTTAATCCGGCAGACAAAGGTATAACAAGATCAAAGCACTGGAAGGTGAAATGAGACAAACAAACTGGAAAGCAGCAGACTTTTTACCTTTTACTCTTTGCCTAGGACTTCAACCTGCCATGTCGTCATAGGCTGTCCATTGCTTGCCCACTCGTAAGTCTGAATTTCTTCTTATAAGTACGTCCCACTACGCTCACATACATTACTGGGTTTAAAGCTGGAATTAGCCCAGGAAGTTCTACGTTCTGTACTTAAACACATTAGCAGACTAGAAGCTCATAGGCCATTCTGGCTTTAAAAATAAAAATAAATATGAAATAGAGTTATGCAAACATGCAGTGCAGTAATTCCACAAAACAAACAATTTCTGGAATAAAAGCCTTTAGAATACATATTGGAGACAAAAGTTGTGTTGATTATGAAACAGCAGGTAAGACCTTCATTTCCTCGTGTCTATATGAGGAAGGAGGTAGTTGGCTCCTTCCACTCATGCAATTTATTTTTAGGCACAGCGAGAAGGTTTGGGGTTTGTTTGGGTGGATTTCTTCTTAACATTAATTTATACCCTACATAATTAATATTGAGGCATCTTCAATACTCCCACACAGGAAAAAAACACATTAAAACCCACGAAGATCTTCAGACTTTAGCCTGGAATGCAGCTGACCTTTCCTTCCTCAGCCTTTACAGTTTCTTAGCTTCTACAAATGGATATTTACTTTTTCTTTTTTTTTTTGGAAATCGTCCATTCACAGCGTGCTAAGGGATTTCATTCAAAGCAACACATGCTCCACAGATTAGCAGGCTCTTAAAAATACGCTTGTCTTCTCTTTATGGGCCTGCTCTATTAAAAAGAAGTTAACGGAAAGACACCCATTAGCTTCTGTGGGTATTGGATTGGGGCCTAAATTATTGCTGTACTGAACACGCACAGTCAGAAAGT
This sequence comes from Aythya fuligula, assembly GCF_009819795.1. Lineage (NCBI taxonomy): Eukaryota > Metazoa > Chordata > Aves > Anseriformes > Anatidae > Aythya > Aythya fuligula. The sequence goes on along the minus strand of NC_045564.1, from coordinate 24,794,187 downwards.
ATTTCAGAGAACATGTGCAGTGCTGCTCTCAGAGTCTGAAGCGGATTTCCCTGAAATCCTTTCCAAACTCCAGTGATGAGAACTGAAGAAGACATCTGCTCTCCCAAGGAGCGGCTCCCTCTAACAATGTGTATCGTTCCCAGTGCACCGACAACGTTTTTTATTTCGCTTATTTAGGGCTTTACACCCTCCCCACAGGCACACGCAGCTATTCTATGCTCCTGCTTCTCTCCTCCCCATCTGACACCGTCAGCTTCTCTTTTCTAGGCCATCACCAGGAAGAGTATTTCAAGCTCACCCGAAGCAGCTCGTTAGCGAACCACCAATTTGGATATTGCGACATTCCTCCAAGGAGACGCACCGCGCCCCGAACACACTCCACATCCACACAGATTCGTCAAATGAACCTTGTGAGGTGAGGAGAAATGTCTTCCTGGATCAAACCATCGCGTGTGATGTACCAAGTACGTTCTGCAGGCTCCTACACATTTCCCTGGCAGGACTATCAGCGGGCTCGCCAGCTCATTACAGAATGCTAATTACGTCCAGTCGAGTGACCTGAAACTGCTGAACAGCAATGAGTTATGCGTGTTTTCATGGGAAACACCAGAAAGCTAAATCTCTCCGCAGTTGGCTTAGAAAAGATTACTTTACAGAGACGTCTGTTCCTTGTCAAAAAACTCCTTCGATTTCTTTCTTTCATGTTGTACACGAACAGATCATTATTGGCTTGAAATTGCAGAATCCATTTCTTCCCCTTAAGAAAATCCATGGTAAGTCTTACTGGGCTAAACTAGTAATTTTAAAAAACTAAATGAAAACAGGCAGAAATAGGTTTCTGAAGATAAACAGAGGTTTAAAAAAATAGTTTCAGTTTTAAATGGAAGCAGGAGCGCAGGCACGGAGAGATGGATTTTTCTAAGTGAAACCAGAAGCTGAAACCCAGCCGTGTACCATGTAGGCTGCTCGCCCGCTCCCCCTTCCTACAACTACCTCCCCGTTTCCCCATTACTGTGATGCTCAGTCGTTGCCTCTTCTCTTTAATGAGGTACCCGTCCCAGCAGCAGTTTGTAGCAGACATCCCCATCAGTGCAAGAGGGCAGGAGCTGATCTGCGCTGAGTGCTCTGCCCTATGCTCGGGGCTGGGTCTCGCATACATCGTGCAGCGTCCGTATCTTCCAGTCCCACTCCCAACGCAGTGATACTGAAGGGCCAGCACAGAAGCCTGCTTAGACATTAATACAAAAGTCTGAAATTACAGATTCTTCTGGCCACCAGCCGGCTCTGTTCCTACAGCTCTCCCACGACTTTCTTCAATGCAAAGCCCTCCTGAAGGAGATAAGTGCCTGTATTTACAAACAGGGGAACTGTGCACAGGAAAAACTGATAGCAGAGCCAAAAATAGTGGCCCAGCTCCTGAGTCCCAGGCCAGTGCCAGATATCTGAGGCTATGCTTGTCTTTCAGGAAGCTGCTGTGGTCAACTCCCTTTACCTGCTGCATTAGTGTTTCTGAATGTGCCGGGTTTATTTTAAACATCTCCTACCTGAGGAGCAAGCTAGCTTGTGCGTAAAATATGCTAGCGTGCACTTCTGATCTGACATCTATAATATGCTGCATGTTTCATGTGAGAGGAGACGAAGAAAAGCTTTGGGATACTATCTGCCTCCACCACACTGCTGAAATGGCAGAGGAGACAGACATGCATGGGGAAGTCGGGAATTGATTCGCAAATGTGTCCTATCTGTTCCAGTTCTGGTCACATTAACAGCAAGGCTCCTGTGAGTTATCACTGCCGGGTGTGCCCTGTACCAGTTTAGGGAAAGAAAAACTTCATCCCCGACTCCTAAAGAAGCTCCTACCTTACCAACACTGCTGAAAATGCCTGAGATGTGTCTGTGCTACAGAGTTTAGAGCTAAATTCACCAATATGGGGACAGGAGGCACTGAAATCTGCACGCTCATCAGGTCTCCTCTTGCCTGGCATTTCGGCTCAGCCCATCTCGAAGGTGCAGCGTTTCTGCTCTGCTCTCCTCACAGCACAAGCTGTCTGACCCCAGTGGCCCGGAGCTGGTCTGGGTGACAAGTGACATTTGACAGAGTGACAAGAGAGGACATCTGCAGAGCTAAGGTAAGCAAACAGGGCCCTAAAACACGGGGCCAGGCCCTTACCTGGAATAACAACACTTCGGTTCATGGATATTGACTGCATGAGTTCAGGTTTTGAGGAATGGATTGGGATCACAGCCAAAAAAATGAAACTCGTGAAGGAATACCAAGAAAGTAGGAACTGCCTTCAGATGCACTCAGTTGGTTCCTACAGTATAGGCAATTGTACAGTGAGCTCCAGGCTTCTTTATAAGCTGGTTCCACTCAAAAAATAAATACAGTTTGGTCAAACGAGGGGATCGCTGATCTAGAGGGAAGAATGTAGGGCATCCCTGAAAGGAAAGGCACTGTTTGCAGTCACTGCTTTCCAGGGGAAGAATTAGGGTCAGATGCAGAAAGGGGTCAGAGCAGACAAGCAACTTAACATGAGCTCTCAGTGCAATAGGAGCAAAGCCATACGTCAACAATAAACAGAGAGATGAAGCAGGAAGGGCACTTAACTTGAGTTGAAACAGTGCATATCCTAACCCAGTTCGTCTGCCCTGAACAGCAGGGAGCGTTCCCATCGCCAAACGAGCAGCAGACCCAGGAGGGCAGTAACCCCAGCACAGCGAGAGCCCAGAGAGAACATGGGAACACAGCTCGGACACTCCGACACCGTGGGAACGTCCTCCGGCTTTGTGAAGAGAGAACGTGTGCCTCACCTTGGCACTCACGGACCTCTTGTTTCCTCTGCTCCTGCAGTCAGCACAGGGGATCCTCCGGACACATTGGCTCAGGGGACAGGAAAAGCTCCGAAGCCCTCCGGGATGCACACATCCACATCGGGGTGCATCACGAGGAGGAGCCTGGAGGAGCTGCAGGACTCAGAGCACCCAAAACACGAGCTCCTCGAATTGCACAGGGCTCAGCATGGCACAGCGGGTGGATGGCGGATGGCTCTCGGGATTAAGGGAGCTCTGGGCAGACGCCCAGCCCGTAGAGGCACAGCCAGCACAGCCCACGCTGCTTACTGGTGCAAGTGTTTCCTTACACAGCCTCCAAAAATTTTTTACATCTGCAAGTTAGCAATGGTGAAGCACTTAACAAGCACCTGCTATGAAGCAGAAAGAGTATCGGCTTTCCCTCCTCCGCGGTGCTGTCTCTCTGTGCCCTGAAAAGCCCCCAGCGATGGTGCAAAACGAACCTGGCGGCACAGCTGGAGGTAGGTGCGTGCAAGTGCATGCAGGATACATATATACGCCGTGCCGGGGAGGGCAGGCTGAGCTATCGATGCTGTGTGCGCATACTAAGTGGAGGCTTTGCAGCGCGAGGGGGCTGTTTGCACAGACAAACACAACAGCCAGATTCAATTATTCCCTGCGGATGGCCCTGGAACAAAACGCTAACGCACCAAACTGGGTTTTAATGAGAGGGTCCCATCCCCGAAGACGCGGTGGTTTGATTTAAATAGCAGGAGAAGCAGGGACAGTTGTAGCTGCCCGAATGGAAAATAAATCAGCATCCCTAAAATGTCCAGAATTGCAATGTGGTTTCGCTTGCCATGTGGTTTTACAATTCCAGCTTGCAACTGAGACAATCCAGGTTCAGCTCTGGCTCTGCCTCTGATATCTGCTCTGAGCCCCAGGTCATCATCGTGAAAAGGGAGCTCATAGCAGGCCTTCAGGAACATGGTTTGTGCATGTGCCACAGCTAGTTCAAAATGTACTGATAATTTAGGGCAACTATAGCAATGGTTGCCTCTTTGGATTTTGCTCCAGTCCTAGTGGGTTTTTTGCTACAATAACGAGAATAACACGGCAGCCGAGATAGCCACTACCTGGTACAGGAGCTGTAAATCTAGAAACTTGCCCAGAGTCGTAGGTTTAGGATCCAACATTTCAGCTTGGACCCACCTTTAGTTTAAAGCACCAAGGAAGAAAATTCAGCATTAGATTGAATGTACTGACGTACAGAGCTCTCCTTTCTGGTCGAAGAAAAGTGATTAGCTGCTCTTTCTTCAGGAGGAAAGTGACTGCTCCTAAAGAAGAGATCAGAAATGCCAATGTGCATTTTCTATGGGATTCTGAATTACATTTCACGGCTCAAGATAAAAATTAATGACCTTCATATTGTGGAGAACGCTCCAACTGGGATCCTTTTTTCTTTTATTTCTTACGCCTTATAACGCAGTTTAAGAGTAAAATGTCCTCCCTGATATAATTGTGTTATATCACGATACCAGACGCTCACGGTATGGAGGCCAGACAGTAATTTACTCACTAAGGCTCTGATCCAGTTTCCACTGAAATCAATGTAAAGGTTTCCCCTGCCTTGAATGGCTATTGACTGGATCAATCTTTTTGTCTTCATAGCTGGAACGCGGCAATTTTCTCTTATTGTTCTGTGACCTTGCTTTCTCATTAAACTTCACTCAAGGGATTCATAAGATACAGAATACTGCATATGGAAGATAACTCGAGAGATTTATTATGCCCAGTCATGTCTAAATTGAGCAGTGACAAGCAGGCGAACATACTTCTTTTCCAACCGTGCAGTCTGCTGGCCATCACGGGAATGTCAAGTTGTACTTTATGCAAGGTAAGACCTCACATATAACATCTCACCCCCCACAGAGCCACGGAAATCTGTGCAATGGGGTAAACTAAGGACGAGCTGAATGGTGCCATTGCTGGGGTTTGCTGACACTGGTTTGAATTGGGCCCTGAAGCGCGTACAACAAAAGTCGGGCTGTTTGTGCTCTTTTCCTGAACTCTGCCGGGTCACCCAGCCTCTTGCTCTCACACACAACCACATCACTGATCCCTTTCATAAACAGCCACGATCCACGTTCAACATATTCCCCCTTCCAAAAGCTGTCACAGAAGCCTGCCCCTCACTTCTCTAGCGGGCAGGAACCCAAGAGGTTCCAGCCTGGATTTATTCACAACCCATGTCTACGAGCTACTCCTGCGCAACCCGAGTCCTTTAGCTTCAATGGTCCTTTTCCTTCCCTGGTATTAACCCCCCTGATATATTTATGGACACTCATATCCCCTTTCCACCTCAGTTTTGCTAGGCTAGGCAAGCCAGGCTATTTTCATTTCCTCTCTAATGATGGCTCTTCACTCTGTTTATAATATTTTGCACTTTGCAGTACTTTAGGGTACTTGCAAAGGTTTAGACAGATTATTATATTTTACAGCCAGATTAGGCCATTATGACCTCCTGAATTACTCTAGGCGCAGAACACCACCTGTAATTCCTGCATTTTGGCCATAATTTCAGGTTGAACTAGGGTGCACACTTAATAGGCAGCAGAAATACAAATCCATAATAATCTAATGCATCAAGCCCCAGTTGTGCTCAGGTACCAAAATGATCGGGACTTAGTAAAGGACGTATAGAGGGTAGAGCACTAAAAACCAGAGACCATGAAAAATGCTGCATTGTTTGAACAAATACAGTTCTATGACACAGCGAGCATCACAAAGTGCCTTCAAAGTTAAAGTACAGACTTGTTATTCGTCCAACATTCATAACAGTATCAAGCTTTTCTTTACAAGGATGACATCTACAAACAATTCCACTTGTTTTTGTTTCTGTGCAAATATTTAAAAATCATTCCAGGAGTGCAGAGGGAAGACAAAAAAGGAAGAAAACCCAGAGCTGGAAAGGGAAATTGATTAAAGATAAAAGCAAAGCTGACTTCTTTGAGTTTCTCATCCACAATGAGATAAATGCTAATCACACTGGCAACGCCAGGGTTTCCATATTATTTCATACACGTTAACAGGGCGCCAAGAGGTTTTCACATGGCAGAGTATGCTCAGAAGGCTGGCCACCAGACCTGCAGCTGCCACGGGTCAGCCCCTTACTGGGAGAGCTGGGGCACCCGGGGGGCTCCTGCTCCTTTACTCCTGCTCCCTTTACACCTGGCCGTAAGGCTCGCTCCGACTGCCAAGAGCCGTGCTCGATGCGTGACGGCTTTGAAGGAAGGGGAACTATCTGCAGTGAGGTATTAATTTGGTATGAGCGAGCGCAGCACAACCTGTGGCTTAGCTTTAAGAGGTCCTGAGCACCCATGGCTTCTATTAGCTTCCTCTGAAAGCTCCGAGTCTTCAAAAGCAGAGTCAGCATGCCCTTAGGGCCTGATTTTTCCCCAACCCCAGACGTACTGAAAACTAAAGCATGAGGGTTATCAAAGGAGTGTGTGAAAATGGGCTATATTGTATAGCATACATGAAATTAATACTAAATGTGTACGTAGTGCTCCCTGCAGCCGGTCTGCCAGCGAGATACCAACCAGGACAGCTCTACAATTGGAAAAGCAGATGGGCTGTGATATTTTCATCACAAAAAAAAAAACACAACAGACGAGGCCTTATTGCTAACGGGCCCATGAACATACGCTTCCCCAGGACTGATGCGTTAGGAGCTAAAAAAGGCAAAGCACTGGATAAACCTGTGAAGGTGCTCTCCAGTCTGCAAAAGAGGATCTGTGCATATTGGGATTTCTCCTTCATCAGCCATGTAAACACTGCTGCCATAAGGAACACGAGCGTTGTTCAGTCAGAATCAAACGCCTTCCTGCAATGTCTGGATTTAATTTCCAGTAAGGCTGCACTTTACAAGAACATTTTTTTTCAGTTTTATGTGATTCTGTTTTCCAGACCTTTGTATTTTGACAGAAGGGAGAAAACAGTCCATAACGGGTTTCAGAACCAATATAGCCTAAGGATATAAGGTAAGACATAGATTAAAGATACGAACTGAAGTATCATTCCTACCTCTGCTGCTCCGTACGCTTTTGCGAGTATCATTGCCATTGTCCTGCCTATTCCTGAAAACAATCGTGCTTTAAGACCTGACCATCCCTTCTTGCTATCAGCTTAATTAAAAGCTTCATTAAATGAACTGTTCCACTTTGTATTGAAACAAATTAGGAATACTTACATGATCAGTCAGCTGAGCAGCAGATAATGAACAGCTGAGAGACAGTACCAACCTAAATCTGTACAGCTGTTTAAAAGGCATGAGCATGACTATCTTTCAAAATTTGCCATATCCTTGTGAAATAGATAAATATGCTAATAATACACCCCTCCCACACCTCGGTTTCCCAACCACCCGTGTGCGGTCTGCTGCAGCCATACGGATCCCAGGGCAGACGTGAGGGCAGAAAGCAGGGTCTGCCCTCACCGCATCCAATTCGCAGCTCATCTCACCCGGCGGTGCTGGCAGCAGCACCAGGCAGGTTCACTTTCCACTTGAACTCCTTCCACCAAGTTCCTCTTGACAAACACTGCAGATGCTTTTTTCTACAACCAGCTGCGAGGCTGATTTTATTGTTGTCCAGAAAGCGACTGCATTTGAAAAAAAACAAACAAACAAACAAACAAAAAAAAAACAACAAAAAAAAAAAAAAAAAAACCAAAAACTTCTGCAAAGACATATCACAGAGGAAGCCCTAGCAGTTTCATGAATGCTCATGTAAATGTGCTTTGGCATGGGCGCCTGCACAAGTGAGTCATCCAAGCCCCCTCCTGTTTACTGAGCACTCCTGCCACTCACTCAGCCGACAGACTCTCTCATGTAACGGATCCGTACCACACAATTGTCACCAACAGGCGATGGCCACGCAAAGCTGCAATGAAATACTCTCAAGCAACTCTAAAACTGCAATTTGTCCGCATAAAAGCCTGTGTGTTCACTTTGAGTAACAAATTTATCAAGGCTCGAGCCCTTGTGTGAAGACAAAACCAGAGCAACGTTTGCTCAAAGCAGTGGCTCTGCTTTAGGTGAGGGATACAGAAGCACAGAGAAGCTACCTGGTCAGCAGCAGACTCTGATTCATGGGTACACTGCCCTAAGCAGTACTTACTTTTCCAGGAAGGGTTATCTCCCCCCGACTACCAAAGCAAGCGATATGAGCTGACGTTGCACATGAGAACAGATTCTCTGTATCTGCATACGGATGCATTTGATAATCTTTAACACAAATCTACCCCAGGGACACAGGTGAATAAGAAGGAATCTGAAACAGACTCCTACTTATTTCAGGAAATCAGACTACAATTCCTTGGAGGGCGTTGAGTTTTCTATTTGCTTTGTTTTGTTTTAGAGAAGAAGAAAATCCTTGCTCCCAGGACGAGGACATGCTGTATGCCAAATGCCAGCGTGGCGCACATTGTTGCAGCCAGCTTCTAAACCCATGAATAAAGACAAGGGCTTAGAGGAAATACTGCAAGAAGTTTAACCACAGTGGGTCGAGGTTAGCCTTGGGTAGGTGCAGGCAACTGTGCTGATGCTAATGGACTTGCACCAGGGCTTGTGCTGGCCCAGTGCCTGCAGCTGGCAGAGCTGAACGGGCAGGCACGGTGCTGGAAGGCTGCAGGCCGGAGGGACTGGACTCTCACCCCTGTAGCTGCTGGCACCGCGCTTCACCAGCACGGATCACATCGGTTACCTCGTGAAGGAGCACCTGCAGGTCTGCCTGTGGCCAGCTCGGAGGAAGGTGGACACCCGTGTTTCAGTGCTCCAAGCTGGAGGGATGACAACGTGCTCCTCGCTGGCAGAAACCTCCGGCAGGCCTCCTTCCTTCAGCACGGCTCTGAGCTTGGTGTTTTTGTAAGAGAGAGACCACACAGGGATTCTGACATCCTGTAAATGGAAAACTGTAGCTGGTTTCTAAACACGATGAACCCAACCCTGAGTGCCTCAGCTTCAGCAGGGGATGAATGATCGGGCTGAGGGAAAACAATGCGGAGCATTATCAAATTAATTTCACAGAGCGGATCACGTGGGGCTCCCCAGGGGCCCTCCAACGCCCGAACACGATCCCATCATATAGATCAGCGGCACAACGCCTGTCATCAGGCCTAAATTAACTGGTCCCGATCCCCTGGTGTAAGCCCCAGGTCAGTGGGATCCTGATGCAGACTGGACAAATGCAGGATTTGACCAGCTTTGGCTTTTGCCAATAAAAGGGATTTCCAACCTATGTCTGCATGAGTAGGTCCAGTAATACTGAATAATATCGTGCTCCTGTGAGGAGCTCCACACAGGCACAAATGTTACCCATACGGAGTCCCACTGCTTTGAAGGCAATCAGACCCGCCCCGTCTCCCTAACGGGGTAGCAGTGACACGCAGGGGGACGTGTAAACAGCCCCATGCAGACTGCAGCAGCAGCACAGTCAAACCAGGAGCGATTTAGGCTGCAGTCCTGCATGGGCACATCTAGAAATGCATCTTTTGAAACATTTGTTGAGATAATGTCCTGAGCAAAGCAGCTTTATCTCGACAGATGGTGAGTACCTTGCGTGCGCACACACTGGAATAGTGGAGCACAGCACAGGATCTTGCAATACTGTGGAAATCGACATGAGTTGTGTAGTAGGGATTAAACTAAAGGCATTGAAAGTTAAATGTATGGTCTGCTACCAAGAGCTAAGGATGAAAACTTTCCACCTGCAGCTTCCAGGGCTTCATTACAGCCTGGGTTCCCTGCAGATGAGGCGCACGCTCAGCAGGAGCTACACACACAGCCTGAGTTCAAACTTTGCCACGCTTTATGTTCGTGGACCTGTTGTGATGGCAGGTGATGCTGACTCACGGCTCAGAAATGCTGCTGATGCAGGAGGGAACAGAGGGAACACATGCGACGTAAGAGGTGTGGAGCAGGACAAAGTTCGATAATACAAAGTGCAAGAAAAGGATTTAAAAGCCATCAGGGATATTGTGGATATCACTGGTTAGCAAGACGGAGATTAAGACCAGGGTTTCTAATTGGATTCACAATCACCTGAGCCATTAACAGGGCACAGTTTCTAAGAAGACAAATGAAAACACATTCTTCCAGCAGAGGGAGGAAAGGATGACCTGGTGCTGTGCAGTTCGGTTCTACCTGGGCCCAAAGAGGAATTCAGTCTTGAGTACATTCAGAGGAAAGCTACTCATGCTAGCAGGCATTTTATGAATCTCATGAGCTTGGATTGTTTAGCTTAGTAAAACAAGAGGCGAGAGGGGAGATGATTACTGACTATAAATATATCAGGCATAAAGAGCTATTTAGGTTAGAAGAAAGTGTTCATAAAGGAAAAAGGTGATATGAGCCATCTCTGAATAGAATTACAATACAGCTCGGAAAATATTCCTGACCGCCAGAAGGCTGAGTTTATTTAATGTTTTTCCAGCGAGAGCGGAGGGATAGGACACGTAGCTGCTCTAAAGGTGGGCCTTTCCAGACGCGTTAAGGACTGCACCACACGGTTACTTTCAGGAGCAGGCTGGATGTGGTTTTGGGCAGCCTGGGCTGGTGGGAGGGGTCCCTGCCCATGGCAGGGGGTTGGAACTGGGTGGGCTTTAAGACCCCTGCCAACCCAAACCACTCTGGGATTCTGTGAGCTCTGGGAGGCCCCTGGGACAACTTGTGAGGAAGCAGTGCCATTGGGTTCGGCACTATACGGGGGCATATTGCAAAATGATGAACTGTTGCTATACCACGGTTTTTCTGTCTTGTCTTACCTGATAGAGCCAAAGGGCATCTTACTTAAAAATTAATAAAACAACCTGGCCAAAGATTAAATCAAAACTACAAGATACGAGGACAGAGGGTTTGGAAGGGAGCAGAGGAAAACAAAAGACTTCAAAAACAGGAGCTAACATGGTACAAAAAAAACCCTAAACCAACTACAACCTAAGCAATGGCTATGCCTAGAGAAGGACAAACCAACAGCAAACCTTGCAGTAGCACATTACCACTCGCCAGCTGACTCTGAGTGCTCCTTGCCCACTGCAAATGAGAAGCGGGGCAGCTACACAACCTCCAGCGAGATGCTGGAGAGGAACAGCTGGAGTGGGAAGGTCTTATTCCAGCTTGGTTCCAGCCAGGACAACGCAGCTGAGTGCAGCCTCCACTGCACAGTGCACCATGCACCAAGGAGTAACCCCCAAGGCTGTGGTCCCACAACACGAGCAATCCCACCAGAAGGTTGCAGGCTGCAGGCAGCGGCCGCAGGGAGCCTTTCCCAACCCCTATAAATCCCGCACAAAATATGTATTTGGGAGCGGGACGCACAACTTGCATGACGTCCTTAGAAAGCCCTAATGAATTTAGTGATCGATGCGCTAAAACTACCGAGTGAAGTTAAGATTTGTTTTAAATTGTTAAATTACATTTGTGAATTAACAGGAGCAGGGCTGAGTAATCGCCGCTTCATGTTCATGTATATTTCATCCAGCTCAATTAAATTCTGCCGCACAACGAAGGGCAGAAAATAGCCGGACAAAATGCTATGGCGAGAATCCGGGTGCCAAGTAATACAGCTCACAAAAGAGGAAGAAGACTGGCAGGAAGGAAATAAAGAAAATAAGCCTGAGATTTATTAAGGAGGCAAGATATGTAGTGCTGCTGGTGGCACTGCCTTGCGCCCAGAGCAGAGTATTTGAGGGCCGTCCTCGGGAGCCATTCCTCCCTGCAGAGGAATAAAGTCATGTCTGGAGTGGGAAACAGCACCTGTTGAACAACATACCATGCAGATGCACAAATATTTGGGGAGAGAAGATAAGGAATACCATAACTAATTGCAGTGCTAGAGAGGATTGCGTGCAGACACAACCACAGGGTATCTGGAGGAGTACAGGGAACAAGGAGAAGTTTTCCTCCTGAGGAGGAAGCCAAACACTGGACCTGGTTTGGGTTCATCTCACTGCCTACCACTACAGTAGAGAGAATCTGTGAAAGAAAAGTGACAGTAGCGTTGGCATCAGGGATTAAAAGGAATCGACTGAACTTTTAGGGCAAAAATATTTTGTTCCATGTCTCAGCAGCGGGTTGGTGAGCTTATTTGTTAGAAGACTGAGGAGGGTAATTTTGGAGGGCAATGGTGGTCGATAGGATAAAAGTGACTATGGATCCAGATTCTCCAAACTCATCAATCCTTACTCTTTCTATGGAGAAATTTCTCCGCAGACCCTCTCTCGCAGACGTAAAAGCTCAGAAGAAGCAATCACTATATTCCTTTGGTTAGTTTCCATCCGACCCCAGCCGTGGCTCCTCGGGTCCCCGTGGTGACGTTGCTTAGTGCCTACTCACACAAAAGCCCGACACATTTTTCTCTGGAGATTTATTCTCCTATGTAATTCTCCATGGCAGCCAGAATATAAATTGCTCCAATTTGCAATCTGTCCAAGACTTAGGGGCTGAAAAGCAAAGAGACCCGAGGTAGGACATGGATGGATGCTGACCACGACAAGACAGCTCGGATATCAGAATTACATCTCGCCTTAAAGATAATGACTCCTGCAACATCCTACCTCGTTGGAAGAGGAGCTCAGCACATGAATCATATTTAACACCCTCGATCCTGTCCTGCAGTTCTGGTTCTATCAGACTCTCCTCCACTTCGGAGAACCCAGACTATCATGCCCCAGGCCATGACCTGCAGAATATTATCACTCCTCTTGAAGCCATGACATAAAGGCAATACTTTTCCATGCCATCAGCAGAGGTGCTGCTACCACAAACTCCTAGTGCCGCTGGTTTCTCTGCACACACACTGTCAGATGTATACTGCTGATCGAGCAGCGAGCTCTTCACCTCGGAGAAGTCCACATGAGAGAGACAAAACCTTTTACCCATCCATCTTTCTCAATTTACCAAGCACGCCAGGAGGAAGAGGGAAGCAGAGCTAACTGACCGGAGAGCAGAGGCACGCTGTAACTTTGTGCTGCGCAGGCAGCACGCTCAATTCCTGCAGCAGACACTTATTTGATCAAAAGTGGTTCTGCTGGCAATTTACTTTTGTTGATCCCACAGAAAAAGAGTTTTATTCTGTTTTAAACTTGACTTCTGCTCGCTGCCCTCAGGAAAATCAAGGCCAGATAAATGATTTTCAGACAAGACAGTTTCTTTTTTTTTTTTTCAGATTCAGAAAATGATTTTGTCTTGATGAATAATACAGGCTCTATTCGTTTAACTTAACGCAGAGCTACAAAGCACCTCTGCTCTCTCCAGGTAACCAAGGACACATGCATTTTTAACACACCTGTCTCAGAATGAGTTTTCAGGGCAGGCAGTCAAAAAATCCATCCTGTAACTTGGATAATGAGATACAGAGCCAGTCGAAACCACTCAACATGCAGCTCCGTGCTGCCATTTCTGCACATTCGCTGTGTAAAGGAGGGCTACACTGTAAAGCATTTGTCTTGTGGGAAAATAAAGAAAAAGAAGAAAAAAAAAGAAAAATAAGCAGTTATGTAAAAGGAGTATTTTCAGACACATCACGTCTTTCCAGAGCTCCGCAGAAACCTGAGACTTCTCCAGGAAAATATAAAGAAACATCATTGGTTCCTCTAATAACATCAAAACACGGAAAATGTAACCAGAGAAAGCTACAGTCTCCTCTGAGCTTGCTGGATCTAACATCAATATTGTCTTGACATGATCCTTTCTTGCTCATTTCTAATTCCTTCCTTGTACCCGCTGTACCCACGCACCAAATTTCTCCTCTCTGCACTCCAACCGCTTGCGTTTTTGACATCACATCCCAGCGTGTTCCTGCATCACTCAGCATCTCCGCCATTTGGTTCCACAGCAAGGCAAATAACCCAGCCCCACATCAAAGCAACAAGTAGGAGCAATCTGAAAACTGCACAGGTTTCAGTAATGGAAGACAGCAAGGAACAAGCAAGGTCTTATTGCCAAACAGTGAGGAAAATTAATGAGGCTTTCAAACGCCCAACTGGCAGTGTTAGTGCGTTAAAAGAATGTAAAAGAGGGGAAAGGACCATCTGCCTGCCAACTATGAACACTCTCTGGCTGGTGCTAAAAACTCCACTGACTGCTGGGCTTGAAATTCAGGTATTAAAGTTTAAGGGATGTGTTCAAGACTTTTATGAAATGAACGTGATTTACACCAAAAGACACAGCCAGTGATGCTTTTTATCCTCTCTTACTTTTACTAGTATTTTTCCTCTAAATGGATTCTCTGGAACTTTGGCCACTGGTAAAATTTCAGGCTTCCAAAAAGGATTATTTTTAATTTACACCGAGTCATGAAGTATATGAAACATGATGATGGATAATTCCAGATTGCTGCTTGGTCACTGAGCTGAAATAAAGGAAAATGGCAGTCTAATCATCAAACCGAATGACGGCAAGGATAGTCTAAAAAGGAGGGTTTTCCTCTGAAGCCATTTGGCTCTACATCCAAATTTAGATCTGACGCAACCAAAAGAAAGGGCTCCTCTGAGATTTGGTGGTAGATGAGCATATCCTGAGGATAAAGATACACTGATCACCAATACGACATATGGTAACAACAGCACTATCCACAAATATTCCCAAGGTGTAAAAATCTCGGAAGGGTTAGTCAGGAAACGGGAAGGAAACTACGGAAGGTTTAGGCTATCTGTTAAACAGAGTTCACTGACGGTGAATGTGTACTTTCCCAAGGGAAGCAATAGATGCTCCATCATTTAATGCCAACAAGAGAAAATGTACTGTAGGGAACAGTCCTACATTAGCAAGGGATGAACTGGAGAGGCTGTCAGCTTTTTTCCAACCCTAATTGGCTTACGATTTACTAATGATTCTTCTTCGGGTCAAAAGGCCAATGGACCCCCCACGATTCTGCTTGTGAGTCTGCATAAAAACACGTTACCCAACAGAGAGAGAGCACAACTTCTCCCTGTGCTCCATGCGTATCTGTCACCTTGCCATTGCTGAAGTCGCATGCAGCGAAGTCTTTTTGCCTGAGGTTGTACTTTCCAGCTGATGGTGAGGGTCACTTTAACTACAACTTCTGCTTGCACTTTGCAAAACAGCGGAGCAGTTTTGTCATGTTTCTCTGAGACTCGGTTTGCTTGAAAGCTATGCCTAGATGAAGAAAACAGGCTGTGATTAAGATCTACTGAGATACCTGGGGCAATTCAGGCTCTGTCTACATACACTGTTTGCATTCCTAGCAGCTGTAACACGCTTCCAGCTCAGGCTCCAACTTCAAGACACGCTGTACCAGCTATAAACTCAGTAGACTAGAAACCCATTGCATGTCTTTTGCTGCTTCTGGAAGAAGACATGAGACACAGAAAAGGCACCATGAGCAGTTTTATCTTCAAATGGGACATAGATGTGCTAAGGGAAGTGCCTGAGTTGGAGGAAGCCAGCTATTACAGGTGTACTGCACGGAGAGGCATTTGGAAAAGGACATTTCACCAAGTGTTGAAAACAAAGAAACCTGATGTCACTTAAAAGCCCAGATGGGTTGCCCCAGATGAAGGGAACGAGGGCATGAAAAAGGAACAAAAGGAAGAAGTTTTGCAAGGATTAAAGAATCAGCCATGAATTGCCCGTGGTCAGAGAGACTCTGGGATTCAGAACAGAAGACAAAGCACGGGGAGAAAAGGGGCAGAGATTTGCATAAAGACATATTTTATTTTCACTGGTTTTCTGATAGCTATTCAGCCGTAAAAACAGTGTTAGGTGGCTAGAAACCCTCTGAAAATCCTGTTTCTTTTCTTTCATCTATCACACATCACTAAAGAGATAAATGGTTCTGGCTGTCCAGAGCGAGCTGGGATCTAGAAACACAAGAATACCGAACTGGAAAAGACCACATGAGCAAACCAGTTTTGCCTCGTCCAACTGCAGGAAGCTTTTATGCATTTAAGCAGCTGCCAAGTCTTGTACATAATACCTTGACACTCATCTCCAGGCCCAGGCATATATTCCAGAAAGAAAACAGACACCTCAGAACTGTGCCTGAACTCCTGGGCCGGATTTAGAGCCTGGGCTGAAGGCTGAACAGTGAGTGCATGGTCACGATGTGTGGAAGTCAAGGGCACGGTGCTGGTACGTGTCCAGTGAGAGACCCATACCCTGCCGTAACACAGAATTAAAAATAAAAAGCAGACAAGTAAGCACGTTTTTACTTCTTTAGAAACGTGCTGGCTAACTGTAGCCAGTCCAGAAGTTGCTGGTGGTGGTCGAAAATACAGAACTGAAATGCCTGCATTAACACATTCCCAGCTCCGGCAGTGAGGCCTGCGAAGTAGGAAGAGCTGCAGGGCACGCGAAACACCAGATGTTTGCCTGCTGAATGACTAATCGTGCCCTCGCCCTCGGTACAGCCTCTGAGTGGCATGAAGAGACACATTCTTGGCTTCGGTGGCGGCTACCGTGTGCATTCAGCCCCAAATGTCAGTAGAGGCCTGTGTGCTTCAGCCCGAGGTTGGCGGGGCTGAAAGCTCCCCGCTCCCAGGCCGCCCCGCGCAGCGTGCTGCTGCCTGGGCACGGCTCTGGGGAGTGAAAGTTGAGGGGACCGAGTCCAAGCTCCACAGCCCAGGGCCAGGGCAGAGGAAAGGGACCTGCCCCGTTTCTGACGGTGCGGATGGGACTCGGGAAGGAACGGAGGTTACAGGGCAAACAGCACCAGAGGAGTTGGAGCTCAGCCCGCTTCCAGCCAAAGAGCCAAAAAGGGAAACGATTCAGCTGAAGCTTGCTCTTGCCTTTGGGGGGGTTTCTCACGGAGAAACCGAAAAGCCCTTCCCTCCTGCACGCACGGAGAATAGCCGTGACCTTTAAGGCCAACCCAGCGCGGCAGCACTTCCCTGCATCGGGAACACGTAACTGCGGGCTGCAAAACACTGCCTCGCCCGCCTCGCCGAAGAGAGCAGCCAAGGCCGAAAGGCTTTTGCTGAGAAGCGGTGGCACTGTGAGCATCCTCTGCAGGCTGCTGCCCAGAAACAGCAGCGTCCGAGGGGTGCCTCTCCCTCCAGCAGGCACAACGCCCCCGCAGGAGGGGCTGAGCTCGGGACCTGCAGTTATGCGAGCCCTTCCTGATGGGAACGGGATGCCAACCAAGAGCGCTCTCAATTTTTCACTCCATCTCCTTGTAAGACTGCCAAAGGTATTAAACAACAAATCTGCTTATTTTCAACCATGACCGCGGTGCAGTGCAGCCAAGTGAAAGGCGGCCAGTGCAGGTGGGCAGCCCGTAAAGCAATACACCCAGCCCCTGGAGAGGGCACCCTGCCCTTACCGGCGGCTATTCCAGCTGCACCGCAGCAGATGCACGGTCCCCATCCAGCTTAAAAAAATACTGGCTTTGGTAGACTCGCTAGCTTAAAGGTAAAATATGCTGTTGGCTCTGGCTTCAGTTGTACAACACTGATATATTCCACCTTCTGTTAAAATGCAGTCTTGGTAGCTCTCCATGTCTGATGCAGTAATGAAAACCAACCTGCTCGTACAGACCACAAGCCATACGAAATGAGAGGAGCCGTGAGCCGGGCATGCCAGTGGGAGTGAAACACACAAACTTGTGAAATAGAAAAGATATGCATGGCTCTCAAAAATACTCGGTTCAGATTAGAAGAGAGGACAAGTATCTTTAAAAGAAAGCCTGATCCAAAACCGAGGGAAGGAATTTTAAGACACCCTCCCTCTCTTTCATTTCAGTGATCTTTGGATCGGGTCCATAGCAGGAGGCTCGTAGCCAATCCACAGGCTTTAAATTCAGGAGGAACAAACACAGTCACTTCTCGGGTAACTTGCAGAGGGCTAGTTCTAAAGACAGGGTTTGCTCTCGGTGTTTCAGTCCACATCGAAGCCGGTGCCAGCTAATCAAGTTGATGGGAACTTCAGCCGCAGTTAGACCCTTGCACCGCGCACTTGTAGAGGAGAGAAAGGAGAACATCCTCATTTGCAGCCCACTTCAAAGTCAAGTTAGCTAGGGTATCACGGGAACATGGACCACTGACAAGAGAGCCTTGGCAACTCTTTTGTAATCTCTTAGTCCTGAAAGGAAGCTCAGCAATTAAAGCTGGTGTGCGAGCCTTAATGTACCGGAGAGGTCTGGCTTGCAGTCCCAGTGCTGAGGTTTGGAGGATCGTAGCCAACAGCAGCCACAGAGTCAGCAGCTTGTTTCCAGTTCATGAACTCCATACGCAAACTGGATTTCCAGTCCGGGAAGGGAAAGGAAGGGCTGAGGGGAAATAATTCAACTTATCATGCCTTTAGGGTCTATGTTTTTTTTCTTTCTATGTTTTCCGCCCGGGCTGGCACACGTCACTAGGAGCAAAGCCAACTCTAGGCACAGAGCGTGTCAAGTGACTCACCGCCGATCACCGCCTGTTACTGGGAGCACAGGTGTGGAGGAATCTGAGAATGGGAAAAGCACACTTCTTGCATCAAAGGAAATAAGGGTGGCTAATGCCAGCTGCTCTGCAAGTCATTTGGAGCACGAAGTTGAAGAGTTAGCAGCAGCTAGCTGGTGGGAATCTAGTTTTTCTGCAAGCACTGCTCCTGCAGGGTGGGTTTCAGAGATAATGCTGCCAGTTTGAACAAGAACGTCTTGTTTTTTAATAACACACATCTGTCCTTTCTGTTGTTTTGATGAAAGAAAGGGTCATTTCAAATGGAAATCACCAAATATGAGCTGTGCTTTAGACTGATTTTCTCCTATGCATACAACTAATATGCAGAGATAGCAAACCATTTAAAATATGTAGCAATTTTCAGGCAATACTTTAAAATAATGTCTGATTAATTCCCACAACAACTCTAGAAAACGATGTCTTTTTTTCTCTTCTTTTTCTTATGTATTATTACTTCAACTGAGGAGCCTATTGCTGACTCCCATTGTTTGCCCAAGGCAAAGAGAGAGCTGCTGGTAGGGATGAGTTTAGAAGTTAAAACTTACCAATTCCCACACTGGTGTTTAAGCAATCAGAGCACACATCTCTCTTTCTCGCTCAGTTCTTGTTCCTTTCCAACTGTTAACGTGGACCAAAGGAGGTGACATTTTTACAGGCCTACCTGACTCCAAGCAATAGCAATACTTGCAGTTCTGTAGCTGGCCCAGACGAGGTGTTCCCAAAGCTTTACAAATCCTAGAGAAGCCTCCCAATATCTCTGAAGTGCCGTTTGCTTTGTAGGAGGGCTGAGTCAGGAAGCACGATGCATGTGCGGGACATGCTCATGTTCACACGGGAGGCTTGTAGCACAACCTGATGCTAGCCATGGATCCCAGATGTCTCAGGAATGCTCCAAATCTTCCGTCTAAGCTCTGCCCTTCCTTCAGTTCAGTGTTCAGCCAGGAATATTATCCACAAGAGGCCCAGAAAAGCTGTAAGCTTACAGTGTCCAGTGATCTTAAACAACCTCATCAAGGCTCGACATCCGTACACAGACATTTTTGTCGAGTGAAGGGACCGTTCACAGGAGACTACTGTTTTGATTCTCAGCACAATTTTTTGGGGCTGTGTGCAGCTTAACGTGCATACCAGTTAACCTTTTAACACTGTTAGTTGTCGGTGCCAATAAACTCAATAAAGGAACATTTGAGATCAGTCTCACCTAACTGTAAAATCGATCCTACCTGCCACAGCACAGCAAAGCGCTCCGGCTCCGGCAGCACCGTGTGGTTTCGGCTCCTACCCGCACAAAAACACACACAACGCTCTCTGAGATGCTGCAGTCATGCTAAAACAATTTTCACTAAATGCCTCAAAGAGCTAAGAGATTGTTATCTGAAAACAAAGCGAAAGCATTTAAAGCACAGGGCATTGCATTTCAGACGGATTGCCACTGCTGTTCGTGTCACACAGGCAGGGAGCGGCTCCATGCGAAGCGCAGCGGCGCGGCACGAGGTGCTGCTGATGTTTGTGGGGTAACTTCTCATCCCAGAAGGACTTCTGATCTCAGAGAACAAAACAGATCCCATGTACTCTCTCACACCCTTCCACGGTGAAAAGTCGAGGCAAAGAGCTCTCGTCAGACATCCTCTTGGAGCTGGCTTAAACTTCCCGTCCCCGCACTATCTGACCTCTGAGGGATGCAGAACCTGCCTGCAACGAGGAAATTATTGCCCAATAATCCAGGATGTAAATCTGAATTGCAATAGGTATTTCCTGCTAACTCTCAAGTGGATAGCATATTGCACAATGAGAACATCTTGCGGTTAAGAGGATTACGCTAAACCACACGAAGGCACCCTCTGGTTATCACTGCAGAACCACGCAGGTGGGCACACCTGAGCTAGGAGACGAGGCACGGGCTGCATTAGCACCACCAACATCCAACAAGGAGGTACTTACCGGTCAGCTGATGCTTGTTCTGCTAAAATAAAGCCTTCAGAGCCCTGAAGGAGAGCCCTTGAGCTAGAGTAAGTATGCAGAGAAAAATAAAAACAACTAACCCTGTCAGCTGCTAAAGATGTTTTTGTTTAAGCAACGTATTCCTTCCTTCAGTCCATTACCTGAGCAGGTTCAGCTATGTCTAATAGCTCTAGGAACACTAAGAGGAAAGGATTTTTGGAAGTCAGTATGTGTGTGAGACTGGACAGTTTTATGAATTTACCCCATCCAAAGCCAAGCAGACACAAAAAGCTGTCCCCATTCAAGTGGGATCTCATGGCATCCATCCATCAGCTCTGACACTGCCGAGTCTCCCCCAAATGCCACCTCTGTTCACTGCACCCCTGAAGCAAAGCCATGCCATGCTCACAGGGCAAAAGGGATGTTTTGGCTGCTGACTGCAGAGTAAAACCTTTCCTTTCATTAAGGATACGTCCGAACAGTGGCATTTCACTGGCAGACACACTCTTCTGCTCAGTCTCCGGGCTGCCATTTACAAGCCTTGTTCACCTGCATCCTTACCAGGGGCTCTCATTTGGCTGGGGCCTCTTACATCTCTTTCCCACATAAGCAACTCCAGCTCAGAAGATGAAATGATTTAAAGTCAAGCTAATTATCTCAGCAGGAGCAAGTCAGAGCTCAAAATCTGCCCTCCCCTAGTAGGAACTCCTCACCCTGCAGTTAGGGAACGTGAAGCCGCTGATAACTCCTAAACACTCCTGCAAGAAATGGGTTTCTCCCCTGACTTCTCAGGAGTTGCCCCTGTACATACAAAATCCAGGAAGGCTGTACTCCCCTCTCAGCTCTCCTACTGCCTGCACACCCCAGCCCCAAGCCGCTGAGCCTGGCTGGAGACCGCACACATCTCGGTACAGCTTCCCCTATTAACACAACGCGGGGACGTAGCACACTGGCCTTAATTTCTCCGTTTCAGTTTATCCTCCTCTAAAAGGGAAAGAAATAATACCCACACAGCATGGTGAAGCACTCTGTAATCCCCAAATGAAGGGTTCCGTAGGTGTGAAGCATTCAGAAGGTGTATTTATTTTCAAACTGCAGAAAAGCCTGCTGCTGCGTTCCCCGGCTGTATTTAGCACACCTCGCCATTGTGCAGATCTGAAGCAGACATCAGGGAAAGGAATGCTGTGATAATCAACTCCAAATCCCGCAATCTATTTGTTCTACTAATTAAAGGAATATTTACTCAGGAAGCAGGTTTACACTAGATGAATAGTTTCTAAGAACAAATGTGATTTAATTATGTGTAGATGCAAGAAGCATACTACATATTAAGTAGATAAATTTATGCCCACTAAAAATACAGACAAAAGCGGTGCTTGGCTAAGAATTTTCTATGTTGGAGAAACGAAAAGGTAAGAAAAGGCTCAGAGAGTTATCTGCTTTAGAATCTTGTTTAAAAGCGATCTGCATTTCTTTAGGAAGAAGAACAAGGTCGTTTCATTTATTTACCACATCTCTGAGACAGCTCCCTCCATCCCTGCGTTACAGGGGGACCGCCAGGCGCGGTGTGGCTACGGGAAGGCAAAGACGCAACCAGCAGCATGAGCTGGGTGGAGGTGTCTCGCTGCCAACAGCAGTTTTCCTTATGAAACCAGACAGACTCCCAGGCTCTGGAAGATGGCAAGCACCGCAGGAGCAACAGAGTAAAAGCAAATCCTTGGTGGGGTTTCTGACACCAAGACGGCAATTTTGAACTCAATCCATGGATTATAGCATACGGTGAGTATTTCTATGGATTACAGCATACAGAGTATTGCTCTAGTTACTGAAAGAGCTGAAACAGAAAAGCAACATAATATTTTGATTTCAAACTTACGAGGCAGAAATGGTCATTCGATGACATTGTAGATTTAAAAAAAATAATCACACATTTTTTAACCTTTACCATAAGTATTCATAAAATATCCATCAACACAGCATTTGGCCTTGCTTTATAGGAAAGAATAATTTCCCAAAAAGGGGAGGAACTACTTCAAGGCTCTTCTGCTTTAACACAAATAATTCATCATGCTTCTGCTGTCAAGCAAGAAAAAGCGACCGTGAGTGCAGGACTCGCATACACTGCCTCCCGCGATTAGCTAAGACAAGTGACTCAACTTCTCTTTGCCTCGGCTTCTTCCCTGGTAAAAAGGAAATTTGTCTGTTCAGGAATCGCATAAAGGGCCATGCAGTGGGCTTGATATATTCCAGCTGGATGAGACACAAAATAACATCACAACTTTTTTTAATTTCTTCTTCCCGTCCTTTATGTGTGTTACCAAACATAGAGGAGTAACACAGTTCTGGTTGCTTCTTATCTTTCTTCTTCCTGTTGCCTTTCATTTTCTGCACGAGCTTCCTCCCTTTTCAATACCCTTGAAAACCAAGAATCATTTACTGGCACGCCGCCACACTCCGATGTATTATTACCACCTGGTTTCATACCAACCAGAAAGTGGCCTTTTTTGGCAGATTGCTTGTGTCTTTGCACATATGTAGAGGTTCTCCAAGGTATAGATCTTAGCCTACAAGTTTTCTGGGAGTCTTGCTGAAATGCCACGTAGCTTGCCTTGCAGGTGGACGTTCAGAGATTGACATATTTGAAGTGTATCTGCTGGCATTCTCCAATTCCTCCCGAGGTTTAGCTACTGCTGATGGCAGCTGAATGGTGGAGGTGGAGCTGATCCTGTGCAAGGTCAGGGAACGGAGCAGATGATGCGTCAAGATCTGTTTATGGAAGTCTGGCCATTGATACTTTAAATTAGCATCTGACTGTTTATCGGATGCAATTCAGTATTTTATTACTATGTTTAAGTCTCAGCCCTTAGAAAATACAAAACAGGAATTTGGAGGGTATGGGAGAAAGGAAACACAGCCTTTGAAACCCTCTGTGAAACAGAGGGACCAGCAAAATACAAAGTGCTTTGTAGCATTTTGGAAATTAATAGCAGCCCACTTTTATCAAATAAATGCTGTTGTAGCTGAAACAACACAGATTGCAGACACATTTGTAGCTTTCTGTCTTACATAGAAGCCAAAGTTTTCAGGGAAAGATCTTCCTACATCAATCTGCTTTGAAGTGCTTCCTACAATCATGATAATCTGTTCCAGAAACTGGTCATAATAGAAAACACCATTTCAAAGCAGGCTACAAAGTACATTTCCAAAAATGCTTTCAGTTACACCTCAATTGCAAATATGCCACTGAGCCACTTACTTTTTCATCGGGGAGGGTTGGCTGTGATAAGCACGCATTTTCCCCGATCCCCTGCCTTTTAATCACGTCTATCAAGTCATTGTGACTGACAGACATGTTAGCTCTGCTATTCAAAACAAATAAGAGGTGTCGAAATTATACTGCTGCATTTTAAAGAGGTACTGTCAGGTTGGAAACCTGGGGCCAACTCATGCAGTCCTGACTTGGGCAGTACGCCAATCTCAAAAGCAAATAGTCCTTGGATAAGAACTACGAGATGCGGACTGATTTCTTTCTTAAGAGAGAAATCCAGTGTTTACTTACATACATGGAATTTTTGCTACTGATATCCCTTGGTGCAGGATCAGGCCATTATCTCTTCCGCAAATACCTCAGGCCATTCGAACTGCAGACACCAGATTATTCCCAGTTCCTCAGGCTATGTACTTAAACCCCGGATTTGCCCAGGTAGCAGTCTGCCATGTAAATAATCCCACTGGCTCAGGGCCTTGTGCTAACTTCACTGAAGCACTTCAGCAGTTCATTTGGTCTATACATGGAGAGAAGTCTTACTCAACCCAGGGAAGACCTTCAGAGTTTGTTGGTTTTTTTTTCCACTTTTTCAGTTGAATCAGCTCGGAATGGAAAAAAAAAAAAAAAAAAGTCTTATTATTTGACTTGTGTTTCTAATCAATTACTTCTGCGTCTCATGCTCAAACGTTTGGGAAGGTTACAATTCAACAGAAATAGAGATCTTGTTGTTTGGGGTTTTGTTTTAATTAAAACTGGAAATGCTTTTCTTGGCACTGGGTTTTGCAATAGCACAATCTTGCACACCTTATTCCGGAATGTGCCTCTGGTCCAACACCGTCCCTGTAGAGCAGGGACAAAGAGGTACAAATTTGTCCCCAAGTACTTGGACTCACATTATTTATGAGTCATCAGTCAAGCACAACTGCAGCTCCTCACTGAGGTTGCACCAGCGTAGCTGTGAGCAGAATTAAACTCTTGCACTTTTCACAGATGTCCAAGTCCTTTGAGAGCTTTGTAAATGGATAGCCAAGTACGCTGCCAGAAAACAAAGAGTTTTCATTAAATGATAACATCTTTCCAAACTAAAAACAGAAATCGGGTTACTTATGGGAAGGTTCTAGTCCTCTCAGATCACAAGTATCCCAGTTAGGGTTAGTACAGCCCAGCTGTACACTGGTGTAACTTTTGGGATAGTTAATGGTGCTTGCCTTGTGTTAGCAATCAAGAACCCAGGCCAGTAAATTCTCATTACAGGTCATTTCACTGAAATGAGTAACACTTCAAATGTTACATTTGGGCACTCCTCTGTGCACACTTTGTGCATTTGCACAAATTGCAAAGGTAGGTTTGGTTCTGCAGGACCAGGTCTTACACTCGCAAGAACAGCACGGCCACCTCGCCAGAAATTCAGACTGAACTAAAAGAAAGAGTTTGGTTATGCCCAAGCAAAGTGCAGACAGATGTTCCGAAATTTTCCCACAGAGAGCTCCTCTGATACAACGCTGCTCTGATTTACAAGCACTGCTGCTGCTGCAGTCCTTGCCCACCTCCCAGCCATCCTCCTCTGCCAGCAAAAACATGCTGTTGTCTTTCAACACTACAGCTACTCCAGCTCTTCCCCAGGCATAAATTAAACCAGGCTGCTCATGCCAGGAGCTTCATATGCCACTATGCTTCTTTTCTGCCTTCCAACTTTATCTGCCATATAGTCTGTATTTGCTACTATCTGCTCAGTCCTGCTCTGTAATCTGTGCTGTTCCAGTTCTCCCCAGTCCCTGCAGCTGTCAGCATCATCACTCTGTCTTCTTTGGCCACTAACATCCTCAGGAAGTGTTCAAAGAGCCATCGGGCTGACATAAGGATTGAAAAACCACAGAAGAACCCGGTGTAATACTGCAGTATCACAGAGAAATTAAGAGCTGGCTTGATTGCAGTTCACAAGTACTTCCACCGCAAGCAAATGGGATGCTCTGCTCTCCAGATGAGAGCATAACAAGCCCAAGAAGCTAGCAACTGAGAAAGTAAGAGGCAATATAACCGTGAGGGCTGCTGAATTTTTAACATTTAACCAAGAACTGCAGGATGTTCTCGTCCTTCAGAAATATTTAAATCAAAATTGGGTGCTTGTTTAGAGTAAATGACCAGCTTGAACGTGAATCTGCTCAGGGAAGTCCTGTGGCCTCAGGGAAGACCGAGAAAATGACTGAAAGCAATTTTCTGGAGTCCTCATCCATCACTGTGGGAGGAGGGATTTGGATGGGGAGGAATCCCTGGAAACTAAAGTAAAACGTAAACTAAAGGGTGAAATGCTAAAATCTCTGGTTCACATGTGTTCACCCACGAGTCAATAAGTGATTCATCCGAGTAAAGACTAAGTGACCGTCAGAGAGACTGCTTACCTAAATCCTGTCGTCTGCAAATCTGCCAATGGGTTTTCAATGAAAAATTAAATTTAGATTTGTCAGCCTCGACACGCTTTGTCTTTATGAATCTAAGAATGAAATATAACATCGGGAGTAATCTTATGCAGTGTCCCTAACTAATTCAGCATCCTGGATGCCTCAGCTTATGAATATTACAGAGAGGTTCCTGGCAAAGAAGGATGGCACAGGAACTTCAGCCTTCGTAAAATTAACTCATACCAGCTATTCTCAGTAGCATCATCATTATCTGTGAAACTCTGCTCAAATGAAGAATCAATAAATAAATAGGAAGAAGAAATTTGGGGGAAAAAATGAAGTGCTATTAGCATTCCGGGAGTATAATAAACTCATAATTTTCTGAAGCGAAGCAGCGAAGCCTGGATTTGCAAAGCAACCCCAGACAAGAAGGTGTGCAAAGCTCATTCCAAATATAAGTTGTTTTAATATTTCAAAGACCCATTAGAGGGAACACACAGCATTAGCAATATCATGTTTTGTATTCCTGATGTACAGTCCTGTGCAAATACCGGAGACATGTAGTAAATTACTCTCTTGGGAACAATTTCTGTTGGTTAAGGGGGAAAAATGTTAAATTTTAAAGATGTTAATCACTTGCTTTTGTTTTAATTCAATCCATATAGATGCGTGTGCACGTGCTTATATGAAAGTATATAACACAGGAATGATCCCTGCTTCGTCTGCAAAATGTGGGGCCAGTTGTGCACCTGCAATCATTTTCTCAAGCTGCAGTCACCCCAATGAAGTGAACTTCTTGGGTGAGTGAAGCATTTGCAGGACCAGGTACCATCACCAGGTACCCTCCTGGCAATGTTTAGCAAGGAGGTAAGTGCGTAGCCTTGGAAGGCACGAGCCTACAGCTCTGATCCAAGAAAGCAGTGAGATGAAGCATTTAATTCACGGGATGTAGCCACATATTTGGAGTTAAGGATGTGAGTAAGCATTTCCAGGGGTTGTAACCTTACCTCTGCCACTAGCTCACTGTGTGACCTCGAGCAAGTCATGTAACACCCGACTTTTCACAGATGTCAAAGTCTAATTCCTACTGATTTCAGTCCCTGGCAATCCCTCCTACCTGGCGCCCATCTGCCTCCTTACGCTTCGTGATATCTTTAACAGACGAGCACAAAATGCTCCAGGCCCTTGTCCTTCTGTGCCTCAGTTTCTCTCCTGATGACTTTTACTTCTGACTGCCTAGCACTGTCGTCAAAACAGAACTAAAGGGGAGTTGCACTCTCTTACCACTTAATTATCGTCACAAATCAGGACCTGTGGAATTCCTTATAATTTGCATTACATACTTGACAGCATCCTTCATCAGCAACGAAAAGCAGCTCAGAGCTGAAGTCACAGTTCATGGTCCTATTTTGCTCATGCTGAATAAGGTATGCATCTCTCAGCTGTTTCATCCTACCACAAGCCACTAATGGTCTTTTATTTTAAATAGGTGGTTTCTGGCTGCAATTACCAGCAAAAGCTGAGCTCTCTCAGACAGGAGGAGCACCTTGGGCGCAGGCAGGAACCGAGCCTCAGCTTTGTATTTCTAATGAAAATGCCCTTCAGATGTGGAGCAGACCCCAAAAAGGTCGGAGAGTGAAATATTAAGTGATTTATAAATGCAGACTGATTGCCCCGTCCAAATCATGTGTTTGAAAATCTCCTTCTGGCAGACAGTCGCCTTCAATCAGGAAGAGAGAGCAGAGAAAGGAACGTGAGGCAGAGCGGGGGGATCTGTAATCACTCTAACAAACTTCTGAGCCCTTGCCAAGTTTTCCTTCCCTGCATTATACAGACAGGCTCCAGAACGCGCCTCTCGCTCGGCGTTCTTGAATTTACTGTATTAGCCTGTCAAACTGAATTATCCAGGGTGAACTTCCTACCCTTTCCTTTCTCGTCTTCTTTTTTCCCCACTAATCTTTGATCTATTGTAAATCAGCATTGCAGGAGATAAATAAGCAACCTTTAGCTGGAACCGCAGGCTGAACAGCTTCCACGTGGTCAGCAAACACAGCAGAGATTCAACCTGTACAGCAGGCCGGCCGCGGGCAGCATCCTCCTCCCTCCAAGGGCTGGCCCCAGACCCTTCCACACTGGGTCCCTAATCCAACACGTGAGCTGTGCAGATGGTCCCAGAGCCCGCTCAAAGCCCTTTTGGAGTCACCAGGAACCTCCCCAGCCAGGTGAGCTGCTTGGCCCTGCTTCTGCTGCGAGAACGAGGATTTGGCCAAGGCCTCGTCCAGGGTCTGCTCCCTGCCCCTCGAGGGCATCCTCCCCTCCTCAGGTAACCACCCATACCTGTCACAGCCGTGCTGGAAACGCCAGCTCCATCCCTACTTTTGCACCACATCTGAAACTTTCCCTGTCGTCCCTTCAAGATGCAGTTTAAGGTATTTTTTTCATTTTTACTCCACATCAGTAACCTGTACAGGGCTCGCACTTGAAATGAAAAATACTACTTTTAAAATGACAAACACTGAACGCAGGGCATTTGTTACCACTAAAAAAAGCCCTCTCTGTCTATGGAGGAGCATAATTCATTCACTGCTACATGCACCCACATTCTCTCCCGGGAGTTTCACAAATTCGCATGCACTCCCAGCACTAAATTTTGCATTTCAGTCTAGGCATTAGCTATAAAAGATGTGTAAAATCTCATGTAGTCAGACAGAAGCAGCTCCCTATTGGCTACATAATAAGCATCTTAGGTGGCTCCAGGGTATAAAATTATTCCAAAAGGGGTGTGGAAAAAATTACACCGCATAAATTGATTCCAGATCCACCTGTTCCAGGTGCCAGCAAATTTATTTTGCTAAAGCCATCTGCTTGTCTTAAGAGCTAACAGTTTTTGAAGACTATGGCACGAGCAATCTGCAAAATACACAAACTTCGGAAGCCACAGACCCTTAAACTGCAAAAGGCTCGAAGACTGCCTAAGCAGGACGCGGGTGCAGGCAGCATCTCAGCTCGCCGTCTGATCCTCTCCTCTGTAGCACAGAGGGCTCGAGGCTGCCGGGGGGACCCGTTTTGCAGCGCCAGATCCCCACAGGCTGCTCCCAATTGCTGAGGCTGCCTCGCGGATACGAAGCCGTGATTGAGGCTTTGAGTTCAGCGCAGCGCTCGGCCGAGATCACACCGATCACCGCGCCTCTTCTCCGCAGGTTGCCGTGTCCCAGATGGTCACACGGTGCCGCACAATGGGCAAAGTCAACCCTTTGAAACCAGCACGCTGCAATTCGGAAGGCTTTTAGTGACAGCCTAATGGAGAGCACGCTACATATGGGGACTACCAAGCCCCGAAGCATTTCGCCTGCTGCACACAGCAGAGACCCACAGGGCCCTGAGTTTATCGGGGTCTGAGGGAGCAGGATGCTGATTCCTGGAGAAATGATAACGAGAACCAAGAATGTGCGTACAAGACCGGGCGTATGGGAAGAAACTATCCCCTGCTCCCTCCACAAATGACCCCTTGCTGAAAAGCAATGAAATTACACAGATGACTTAGAAACTCGCGAGGTGTTCACAACTGATTTGAGGATTAAGACGAGCAATCAGCGTGTTTACTTACGATCTCATTTAAAGCTCACTACAAAGTAAATAAAGACACACCGGGCCTTAACCAGCACAGTGCTTCGGGGTGTGCCTAATTACAAGCACACCAATAGCCCCGTCGCCAATTTGGAGTCAGCCGCTGTAACTCGGTGACATCCTTCACATGCAAATTACCTGCCAGGCTCATTGCAGCCCGGCACAGTTTGCTTTGCAGACACACGTTAGGTAACAGCGGTACCCAAAGCACCACCACTCATGTCGGAAAATCACTTGGAGCTATTCTGCACGGGCCTTAAAAGCGAGAGCTTTGTGCCAGCGCAGCAGCAGAGGTAACTCTGGGAGTCGTAGTGCTGTAGTCAAGGAGACCTTGCACACGGAGAGCCGCCCTCCTGCCTTCCCAGCTCTGCTGCTCGCACACTTGGAGCCCGGGCTGAGGAACAAGGGCTGCCAGGCAGTGTGTTTTGGACACCCATGAGAACAGAGGTGAAATAAATACCGAGGCAAACCGTGCTTGCAGAATAACCCCCAGCAAGGAAGGCACTGTCCACGGGAGCTGCAGGCTCCAGTACCTGTCAAAGCCTCGTTTCTCACATGCTGCCACAGAAACTAATGAAAATTGCAACCGTGGGCAGAAATGGGATGAGTTTAGGTACTGGGAGTGCTGGAAGTCAGCAGCCCACAGCGCAAAGGGAAGAGGAACAACGACATACAGTAAGACCAGTGAGTTTTTCCTCCTTAAAAAGAAAAAAAAAGGCAACAGAGCAGTAACAAAGAACTGTTATTTGATTCTCAAAGTCAACAGCACTCCTATGAACACAGCCCCTTTCAAGGCACAGCAGGGACAGCACTCTCGTACCCCACGGCCTGTGTCCGTGGAGTTTAACACCGACACAAAGAACAAGGATGCAGCCCAAAAGGGCACTAAACAACCAGGATGCGACCCACAAGAGTGGCAGTTCACCCTCGCAGCATTCAGTCTGTAAGACGTAAGTCCAGCCCCCAAAACTCAACTCTGCAATCTCAGCAGGTCGTGACACCAACTCCACCCCAAGAGAATGGCCCCAAATTGCTCCCACCGCTACCTGCATCCAATTCACCCTGCCTCGGTCCTACACCAGGAGTCGGGGATGCTCTGAGCCGAGGCAAACCCAGCTGCTGCCTTCACACTGGGCAGCACCTGCACTGTGGGGCTGGGCACTGCTCCGACAGCGGGACTTGGCTGTGGTGCCGGCCGGCTCCCCGTCCCTTACTGTTCTCCATCCCTTATCACTCCCCATCCCTTATCACTCCCCACCCAGGGCCAGGCTGTTCCCGAGACCCAGCACGGCTTCCCCACGAGAGACCCTCTGCAACACCGCTCAGTAAAAAATTAACTAGGGGGTGGTGATCCGATGGTTCCAGGCGTGCGGATAAATACAAGGTGAAAAGGCTCTGGACGCCTTCTAAGAGCAGTATTTTGTATGCCGGATCGATAGATTTCTCTCGGCTGGAAGCAAATGAGTTCTCAAACAAAGTTAAATTTAGAAGAGAAAGTGTTCATTTTTCTCGCTAAGGAAAGCAGCGATGGCAATTCCTCAAAGGGCATTTATAGGACCGGCACTCCACGCCTGGGGCCTCACCACCCCTGCCTAAAATCAGCGGTGTAAGCGTGGGTTAGGGTTACTGCTGCTCACTTAACATGAACCCAAGTGGCTCTGAAATCAGGCGGTGTTCTCCCACATGGCCGAGCCTTCCCTGGCCAGGCTGGCACACGGAAGCGATGCAGCCCTGAAATACAGCACCAGCTTTGATCCTGCCTCATTTGCGCCCCCAATTAGCTCCGCTGCCTCCCGTGTAAGGAACCACCTGAGTGAGGGTTTCCGGACAACAGCCCCAGCGCCCGGGTCCCGGCAGAAACAGCTCGCATCGGTCCTGGAGGCAGGGAGGCAGCTGCAGAGCGCATCGCTTTGTGGCATTGTTTGATACTGCCCCCTTTTGCCAAACAGCAAGGCAACAGCCTCGGCTGCACAGAAACTTTTCAGGCAGTGTGGTTGTTTCCAGCCAAGCACACTCCTGCAGATGGTCGCGTTTAACCCTAGCGCGGCTGCTCAGGCGATCACCAAGCCTGGCTGCGGGCGCACCGCGTTGCTCCAGCCCCACTGAGCATCCATCGCACAGCCGCTGCTCTCCGAGGACGTGTCCCCTACCAAGGGCTGAGCGTGTCCCAGCCTGAGTCCTGCAGGACTTTTCCGACCGACTCCAGGGTGAGTTACAGAGAAGCACAGACCGTAAAGCCCAGGTGTACGTTCCCCCAAGCCAGCTTTCTGTTTGGAGAATAAACAGCGATCATACCACGCTACCAATACCATTTTGCTTGGGCACTTGCTTAGTCTTGCTGCAAACAACCAGAAGCCCACGGCACCACCTGCATGGGGTCCCTCTCGGGCTGTGCAGGCTCCTCGTGGACCCGTCCCCACGCCACCTCCTGCAGCCTGTGGGATCCGAGGGGGCCACCCCGACACAGCTCCTTCCCCACGCAGCCCCTCACCCCCTGCATCCTCCTGCTCCAGCCCTTTGTCTCCCGGGGCTGTTCTTTTTCCCCGGCTGGAGTTTGCTCCTTTTTCTCCTCGCCGGCTGCCCCAGCTCGGTGCGGGGAGGGAGGGAGGTCAGGGAGGGCAGCCACTGCCAACGCCAGCGGTCCCACGGGCTGGGGGCCGAACAAAGCCAACATCTATGTGCCGAGCCCCCCTGACTCCAGGATTAACGTGTCGCTGGCGGGGTGGACAAAAACTTAATCTCTTCGAGGAAAGAAGGCAAGATACAGGGAGAGGGGAAAAGGAGAAATAAAGGGAGAGAAATTGCCTCCATGGCACTGAAAACGCAAAGATCCCCTCCTGCAGCCTGCCTCGTGCACAGCCAGCTTAGCCCAGTCTGAACAGAAAAAGTTTGAGCCCGAAAGGGAGAGAAAAATGAAGGAAAAAGATATGGACGGTTCGAGTGGCTGTTTGAAAAGAAAACCTCTGTTAAAAAATCCCGAGTAATCTGCTTAAACACCAGCAGGTTTTTTCTTTTCCCCATTGCCTTCTTCTCTGCAGTTTATGACCAGTTTTCTCCCTTGGGTGCTTACAACTCACACATATAATCAAGAGCACTTTGCTGTGTGAGTAGCTTGTTCCAGCTCCTCGCACTCCTCCTCCTTGCCTTCGCTCACCCCGGATCTCCACTGATCTCCAGCAGCAGTGGGAATCAAAGCCCATTATAACTTTTAGCCTAGTTGGGCTCTATTTTATTCGCAGTGCAGGCAGCTTGGGGTCTCAGCCTACCGCCGAACCCATCCGGAGGCAGAGAGAGCTAACCTCTTGCCGCTCAGACTATAATTTAGGAGCAGTATTTTCTGTAATGAGAGGGCACATTTGCACAACAAAAAATGAAACTTTACTATGATCCCAAACCGATATACCCAGACATAAATAGTTCAAGGAAAAGAAGGAAGAGGGAAAAAAAAAAAAAAAAAAAACAGGACTTGGCATCTACCATGTTTGGAGACCTTGTTTTAGGACAGGAAATTATCTAAAAGAGTCTAACCTGAGCCAGCTGAGGACAGCGAGCCTTCAGGACACAGATACTCCCCTGCACTCCGCCTAACGCCCGTGAGCAGCCAGGTTGGGCACCGACTTGGCAAGCACACCTTTTGTTTGTTTCCTCCGAGGCGTAGCAGCAAGCACGCTCCTGGGCAGCACCGCGGAGCAGATGGCAGTGTTGGAAAATACACATCTCCAACTTTTGGTGTGGGTGTCGGCGCTGGATCCGCAAGGGTTGTTCCTGGGAATCCCCCTTCTCCCCCCCCCGCCCCACAAGTTTCTAACAATACGCGGAGCGAAGGCGCTGCACAAGGCTCTCTGCTTCCCTCTCCCTCTCCCCTTCGCTTTTGATCTCCATCAGGACGTGAGCTGAAATTTAATGGGCCACCCCTACCACAAAGACAAATTACCATCTGAAAAAAAAAATAATAATTTAATATCCCTCCATCCAAGCCATCCGGCTCCCCACCACCGCACCCCTTCCCTCCCTCGCAGCCCCGCTCAGCGGGTTTCGGGAGAGCCGGGAAGGTGCTGGGGAGGGGGACAGAAAGAGGAACGAAGCCACCTCCGGGGCCACCTCCTAGCTCCGGGACTGCCAGCCCAGCCCCGCGTGGGGCCACGAGCGCACCCTCACACCCCGCAGGGGGTCCCTGGACCCCGTAGGGCGTCTCAATGCCCTGCAGGGTGTGCATTCACCCGTGGGGTGTCCCCATACCCTGGAGGGTGTCCCCACGCTCTGCAGAGTGTCCCTAAACCCCGTAGGGTGTCCCCATGCTCTGCAGTGTCCCCACACCCTGTGGGGTATCCCCATGAACACAGGGTGTCCCGATGCCCTGCAGAGTGTCCCCATGCCCCGCAGAGTGTCCCTACACCCCGCTGGGTGTCCCCGCGCTCCGCAGGCTGTCCTTACACCCCACAGCGTCCCCCAAGCCCCGTAGGGTGTCCCCACACCCCGGAGGGTGCCCCGACGCCCCGCAGGGTGCCCCCCGGCCCCTCTCCCCCTCCGCAGCACGAAGTTTGCTCTCCCACCTCCCTCCCCCGGCCCCGGCGCGGTGCTTACGGGGTGTCGGCGGGGCTCCGGCTGCGGGGCTCAGCGGCACATCGCGCTCCGGCTGCCGCTGGAGGCCGGCGGGGAGCGGCGGCTGGCCCCACGGCTGGCCCCACGGCTCAGCCCCACGGCTCAGCCCCACGGCCCCGGGCTCAGGGAGCTCCGGCCCGGGCCATGCGAGGCGAGGAGGCGGCGGCGGCGATGCGGGGAGCCGCGAAGTCGGGCCCCGGGTCCTGCCCCGCGCTCCGCCGGCTCTTCCCGGCGGCTGCGAGCAGCGCGGCTCCAACTCTTGCCATCGGAGAGCGGGGGGAGGAGGAGGAGGAGGAGGAGGAGGCGGAGGAGGAGGAGGAGGAGGTAGGGGAGGAGGAGGGAGCTAGGGGCTGGCGGCTCCGGCTCTCCCCGGTGGCAGCCGAGGGGCTCCCAGCGCAGGGGGCGCGGAGCGAGGGGGAAGGAGAGGGGAAGGGGGCGAGGGCAGGCACGGGGAGGGCTGCAGCGGGAGAAGGGCGGACGGTGGGAGGGGGCCCCAAATTTTTTTTTTTGGGGGGGGGTCAAAGTTTGGGCTCCGGTCCCCCGTGCCTCTGGAGGCCGGTGGGCATTGCCGGCGGAGGGCCTCGGCTCTTTCTTTCGCTGCCGGAGCCTCCGACAGGGCGGCCTGCGCGATGGCGCTGCGTGGGGGTGCGTGCATAATGAGCCGGGGGTTATTTTATTTTATTTTATTATTTCATTTTACTTTTTTATTTTTTATTTTTTCTTCCCCACGCGGAGCCGGCCACTGATGCTCTGTAAAACCAGCGGCACCGTGCCGGGGGTCCGGCCGGGGTGGCAGGGGGCTCCCCCAGGTCAAAGTCATGGCACAGAGACGCTCCTTACCCCAGACGTGATTATTTGCCCCGTCTTCATTTCTCAGTTCTGTAGTCGAGTAACTAGCACTACTTCCCCTCATGCTGGAGCACGTTTTTGGATACAGTTTGCCCGAAATGGACAATTTGTAATTTACATTTTCCATCCGATTTCCACGTTAAAACACGCACCGCGAAGTTGAGGGCAGGGAGCGGGTGCAGGCTGAGCGCAGCGTGGCTCTGGGTGCTGCCCAGACCTCGGGTACAAGGATGTGCCTCGACTCGGGCAGAGCCTGAAGGGTGCTGAGCAAGCAGCCCCGGGCACGGCAGCATCTCCTCTGCCCTCTGTTTCCACCCCCATCTCTTCTAAAGTCCTACAGAAAAACCCGCACTGATTTGTTGGTACAGCATCTTCTTGGGGTATTTGTATTAATTTCGACGTGAATAGTAAATAACTGTTGAGCTCATCCGTTTCCCTAATAAGCAGGATGATATCTTTCAATTTAGTAAATTAAATAATGACGTACAGTGTTGGGAGCAGGATGCGGCGCGGGTTGGTACCGCTGTGGCAGGGCCGTACTGGATTTTCCCTTTTCTTTTTTTTCCTCCCCAGTCCTGCTGCAGAGCGGGTGCTTTGCTCACCCAGGTCTCGGGGGCAGGACCCCAAAAAGACCCCCAAAGCTCTGCCTTTCTTCCTTCTGAGACCTGCAAATTAGGCACTGAGCGGCAAGCAGCAAGTAGCATGAAACGAGGTAAAGGAAGGGGGTGCCCCCCCTCTGTCAGCATTTAAAGATCTCTGGAGAGCGCTTTCCTATTAAAGATTGTTTGCCCGAAAATCCCCCATCGTTTCCCTGCTCCTGTTTTGCTGTTTTGCCCTGCAGAGCTGGCAGTCCTGCTGGCCATGTGCATTGCTCAGAGACCCCCGAGCGAAGGTACCAGTAAAGTCCTGGGCTGTTTTTTGGCCTTTCAGTCTGGATGCTGTAATGGGGACACACGGCAGGACCCCTCCAAACCTCTGCCCCACCCGGGAAACCACTGACTCCTTTCGGTAGCAGCCATCTGATGCAAAGCAATACAATCCTGCTTCTTCAAAAAAAGAAGTGGCAAGTTAAAATCGGGGCGCTGGGCGCCCGGTGAGCTGTCCCCACCAACTTTTCCCACCTCCAAACCCTACAGCTGGGCAGGGCGGGCCGGGCCGGGCCGGCTCTCACCGCTAGGTGCTGCTGGTGCCTCCCGATGCGCCTGCAGCCGCGGCTGCCGGCCGGCCCGGAGCCCCCTGCCCAGGGCTAGGGGGGAAAAAAAGGGGGTCCCGGGGCAGTGGGGGGCACCTCGCTGCCTGCAGGGTGCTGGGAGGGCTGGGTGAAATGGGGCACAGCCCCCAGGCACAGCTGGGCGCGGGTATGGGGCTGTGGGGTGGGTAGCAGAAGCTCGCTGCTGAGCCCGGGTGTAAAACGGGGATCTGGGGGGGCTGAGGACAGCGGAGCTGGGCTTGTGGTGGGTCAGGTCACCCCAAGACAGCCCCCGAATTGCAGCCGGTGTTGCAATTTGCCTGCCGAAGCAGGGCAGGCTGCGTTGATCTGCAGGAAATCAAGCCGGCGTGGCTGGGCGGGCTGCACGGCGCTGGGTTTAGGGCAGATGGGGAGGAAAATCTCCAGTCTGCCCTCATCACCCGGAGGCTGGGCGGCAGCGCTTGCCCCCGCTTGATCCCTAGACCGTGA
This sequence comes from Aythya fuligula, assembly GCF_009819795.1. Taxonomy (NCBI): domain Eukaryota; kingdom Metazoa; phylum Chordata; class Aves; order Anseriformes; family Anatidae; genus Aythya; species Aythya fuligula. The sequence goes on along the minus strand of NC_045564.1, from coordinate 24,757,574 downwards.
CTCCGCAGCGGCAGTGGTGTTAGAAAAGCGATTTTGCTGTAGGTGGCCAGAGCATTTCACACGGCGTGAGGGAAGGGGAAGGGGTGCACATCAGTGACAAGACTTTAAAACGATGCTTAAATGTAGAGCACACGCGTTCAGGTGGTCACTTCAGCACCTGCCTACGGGTTTTTACCTCCCTGGTGCACTGCAAGGGGGGAAGGAGGGCTGCCACGAAGGAAACACTCGCACCAGAGGCAGCGAAATGTTCTCTGCAACTTTGTGCTGATGCAGGCGGCTGCTCGGAGCTCCTAGACGGCGCGGTGTGTCCTCAAAAGGGAAAAAACGCCCTTCTAAGTACAATATCAGCAAATGCTCAAACGAAATGGCATGCAGCACTGGTGATAGTAAGCATTATCCTGAATATTTAGATCTAGATCTGAAGCCAAGTGGCCATTAGCCATTAAATATTTAGGTACAGGGCTTTTTTTTTTTTTTTTTCTTGAATTTAAAATAGGTTGCTAAATAGTCACAGTTGTGGTTTCCAGGCTCTGGCTGGTGGCGACAGTAACGTTTTAATTTATACTAAAGAAAAGGCAAAGTTAAATCCATGACACAAAGTGAGAGTCAGATGACCTGAAAGCAGGAGAATACAAATGAGCTCCCTGGAGAGAAAGGGCTGTGATGGAACAAATAGAATAATACAGAGGGATGACTTGACACTATCACCGCAGCGACTGTATTTCACTTCTTTGGAAAGAAATGAAATGAGCTTAAATTGGGACAACTGCTTTATTTCAGAGAACTCTATCTGAAGCCCCTGCTGCCTACAAATAAGTGATACACAATTGTTTTCCGCCCTGAAGACAGGTACTGTTAATTGCCAATTTTCATACGTCGCGTGACACAGCGAAGTCAGCAAATGTCCTGGCAGTCAGCAGAGGCAGGCCTGAGTATTCCCGCCGAGGCTCACAAGGGGAGGGAGGTCCCTGTTTGCAGAAAAAGACTCATCAGACGTCCAGGCTGAGTTAACTACATGGTACAGCAGAAGGAGGGAATGTTACCCCGAGACACTTGTCACTGCCCGCTGAGCATCCACATGTGTACGGCGCCTAGCAGTCACCTATTTTTGGCAAGTAAAAGGAACAGTGAAAAATTAGTCTTGAACAACACCGTTAAGAGGTTTGATGCCACATCAGAAACTGCTTTTTTCCCTCCTCTAACTCAAGCTCTGAGGCCACAGGCTGTGTTTATTAGAAATTACTTCTGCCTTGAGACTGGAAGTTGGAAACCTACCACAGAAGACCCTGTTGTGTTCTAAGATATTTATTACCTGAAGGACTGAAAACTTCCTCGGTAAACACATGCGGGATTATTTTTTCTCGGGAGACATCGGGACCTTTACAATCAGACTTAAACTTTAATTTAAAGAGATGTTTTCTGGCACATAAGACATCTCACTGAACACTCTGTACAAGGTCTGGATTTGAATAGAAAGTGAATTCAGGACCGTTCCCAGCTTATCCACTGCCTTCATACCCAACATCAGGTAATTCAGCTTAAACAGGAGCTCAACACTTGCAATTTGCCTTTACAGCCTTTGCAGTATCTTGCCCTGTTCTGTTTTAAAGGTTTACAGGGTCTGCTTATACAACAAACTGCTGTACCCAACGTGTGATTGACAAATCTGGATCTAAATATGAGCAGGTTTTGAAGGTACTGGCTTTCCTTCCTCTGCCTGTTTATGTGATGAGCAGTGTCTTGATAATGAAACTCTCGGTGTCGAGTTTGGAAAATGCAGTTCTCGGTGTGCTGGCAACGTGAGCGTACTGGAGAAACTGCATATCCATTCAGCAGATTTTAATTCCCCCGTAGTATTCTGAACTCCTGACCTAGAAAGCCACTCCGAGGACTTGAGAAGTTCAGAGCACTCAGTTAATGCAGTGTCCTTCCATACCTGCATGCTTTAATGAACTTAACTAAAATCCATACTGTACGTACGCCGTCTGTGATATTCAGTTGCTTGTAATCAAAACCAATTGACTTTCAAATCTCACCCACTTTGGCTGCAGGGCTGCTTAAACTGAAAGGTCAGGAGCAAAAAATCGTATTTTTTAAAAAATATGAAACATTTTTCTAGTCTTCTTATTCGGCGTATGAACTGTTTTTAAAAGTGTAATTTTATCTTTAGGCAGAGGCCAATTAGTTTAAAGTTCAAGCCTCCATTTTGTAGCTTTTCAGACAGATATTTAAAATAAGGACCTAGAATAGAAACTGTATTCTATCTTCACCTATAATGGTTGTGACAAAGCCTTTCCTCTCTTAAGAAATGGGCCCAGTGGGACTGACGCGGGCAGATACATAGGCTTTGGGAAAGCGTGGTTTCCAACTTCACAGCTTCAGACATTTCTCAACAAGAAATGTAACCCTAAACACAACAGCTCTGCCTGCTGCTCTAGCAGAACAGTTCATTTCTGCACGTTGTAGTCCTGGTCCCTCTTGAAGTGAGAGGCCTTTTCTGGCTTGTGACCCTTTCTGGCTTGGCAATGAAGGCCAGACAGTAGGGAAACGTCCTTGTGAAGTACAAAGGGACAGAGGTCTCCCCCAGAGAGCCCTCTCTGCCCACTTCATTGAAGCACAATGGCCTCTTCTCTCCCACACAAGCAGCCAGGTGGTGGAAGCAGTCCTGTGGTGAGTGGGAATCCTGGCCCTGCGCTAAGCTGTCCTAAGAGGAGCTAGGAGTGCGTGGCATATGCATATTCCCTGTTAGCTTGGCATTGGTAAACCTAAACACCAGGAAGAGGTTGGGTTGGGTGTCACTACTGTGTGCGGCTTGTTTCAGGTTTAACAAGTTGGAAGAGACAGCCACCTTTGTGCTGGCAGTACCTCAGCAGAGATTGTGGGATACCACAAGCGTCACATTACCAGAAAGCCACGAACGCCGTCGCATTAGACTGTGCACCGCGCTGCTTCCTAGCTGGGAGTGTCTGCTTCCCCTCACAGGCACAGCCAGGGATGTCAATAAAGAAAAATGATTGCAGCAGAGTGGGCTAGCGCGCAGAGAGAGAGGCTTTCTGCTTTGTGTTTGCAGCAATTAAAACCCCTACACCTTCTGCACAACATCACGTCCTTCCTTCCACTCGGCCATCGCAACGTGTAGCAGTGGCATCTCGAACAGAAGGCACGAGAGCAAAGCAAACAGGGCTGCAGAGTGGATCCTGCAGGCACGCAGCTGCAGCAGCACAGACCAGGGTGGTTGGAGCGGGCAGGGGCAGGTATTGAGCTTTAGCAGTGTGCTGTTGTAATCCTTCTTCTCGGATAACTCCAACCACTTTTCCCATATAGCTAATTATATATTACTGATTATCCATTTTATGTTTCTTTCCCATGCAAGGTCTTCCATCAGAAATGGCTTCACTAGATAAAAACTTATGTATAATCAAAATACAATGACTACATGTTTTTCCAATTAGCAGAACATGTACTGCAAAGTACACTGTATATTCAGCCTAGTCTGGTGGCCAGAAGTATTCCATGAATTCTTGTCAACAGCTATTAAGAACCCGACTCCTGCCAGATAAGCTGAACAATCTCTCTTGCTGACTAAGGCAATATGTTACCCTACCACTGAGCCATATGGCCCGGGGTGCTGGGACACAGCGCGCCCTCCAGCGACACCTACGCCAGAGGAGCGGCTGCCACACTGGAGGGCAGGGTTTGCGTTCGGAAGGACCTCAACCAGGCAGAGGAATAGGTTAGATGGAACCATGTGAAGGTCAACAACAGCATATACAAAAGCTGAAGCACCCCAGGCTGTGAGCGACCCCAGCTGGAGCTCAGGGCCTGCAGAAACAGAGCTACTGACCGGCTGGAAAGACCTCAGAGAAGGCAGATTTGGGACTGGAGCACCTGATGTATGTGGAGAGGCTGGGCCACGGGGTTTGGTTAGCCTTGAGAAAAAAAGGCCAACAGGATATGTCATTAGTCTTCCACTACCATGATCCCATGGAGAAGACAGAGCCGGACTTTCCTCAGAGACGCATTGCAAAAGGACAAGAGGCAACAGCCACAGGCTGCAATGAGGGAAATGCTGTTTGGAAATACGGAAAAAAAAAAATCATCGCAGCAGGACGGGTGCATCACTGAGGCAGGGGCTTAAAGGGGCTGTTCAGTCTCCAGCCCCGATGGTTTTGAAAACTCGACAAGACTTTGAGCAGCCTGATCTGATTTTGAAACTTGCCCTGCTTTGAGCAGGAGTTTGGACTACAGCCCTCTAGATGTTCCTTCCAACTCGTTTTTTTTTCTGAGTCTACAGTGTAAGACCCAAACACCAAGCATTGCAACCTGTCTGACAGTCATACAGTTGCTTAAAGCTCTGTCAAGGGGCCAAAAGAATTTGGTCATTAGAACAGTGACCTACCTAAATCTTAGCTGTGCTTTCAGTTAGTAGGTAACTGGGTTAAGTGTGATCAATTATTCGATTGCCTATATCTCACACTCAGATTGTGATAACAGACCGGCATACGAGGTTTGATTCTCCTCTCCCTTTCCTCAAAAATACAAGATCCAACAGTGGTAGAGAAGGGGAAAAAAAATGCAGAAAACCTGATTTTCCAGGAACAATGAATGGAACTGCCACGTTTCATGTAAATAGTATCACTGATCTATGATACTATCATTTCGACAGTCAGCAGGCCAAATCTCACCAGTAATTCCTTCCTCGTCAAAACACATAGGGTTACTCATACAAGTAAGGGTTTGCAGGCATGCAAATTAGTTTGTAGTAAGGTGGTTAAAGTTCTAAATCATGTATTAAATTACTTTTATTGTACAAGTTTAACTTCATTTTCCAAGCTAGTCTCATGCAACAGAGCTGCAGTAATGTAGGTATTCCAACTGAAGGAGTGATTAGCTGCCAGTACCTTCTAAAATGAGATTTGTAAGCCAGATCATTGGAAAGATCAGCGGTTTGTGTCCTGGGTGTCATGAGAGCAGAGAGGTGGAATATTGGCAGAAGATTAGGTTTATTTTTGTATATGTGCTTGAAATATTTAGACAGTCTAGGATAGAAATCAACTTGTAAGGTTATAAACCATGATCCAGCAAGGCAAAAAAGTCAGAAGCAAGCCCATCTCAGGTGTTCAAGGAACATAAATATCAATTTATCATTGAACAGTGGCCCAAAGTCCCATTAAAGTTCAAGGGACAGCAATGATTTTCAAGCACTTGCTTAAAGTTAGGCGTATGCTTAAATGCAGACCAGGGGCATTTTTACATGAATATCCCCACACAATTGGTAGCATTATAAATTATGACATTATACCCACCAGATTGACATTATACCCACCAGATTTGTTAATATTGCAGGTATTGCTGCATCTCCTTGTTTCTGTATAGGAGCATACTGCAGACAGGTTTGATTTTGCCACAGGAAAAAAAAAAAAAAGCAAAAAATAGCATTCCAATATGAATCATCTGCCCGGGCCTGATTAAACAGAGAAGTTAGACACCAGTTTCTCTAGGGTCAGTTTGGGCTATAAACATTTATTCTCATGAAAAATGTATTTAGACCTTTAAAAGGCTTGGCCTGAAGTGTAACAACCCCTGAACAATCTGATTGAGACCAATATATAAGCAGCCAGACTAAGATGCGAGTGCCTTTCCCTCCCTCAGGAGCTTTATCCTTTACTGTTTGTGGGTTTACCTGTTAATGCTCATCATGGTTATAAGCTCTGACTCGAGAGCTCTCATTAATCACTGCCAAAAAACACTGCATCAGGTAAGCAAACATATCAGCTGCTGAGCTGAAGCAGCAGTACTCGCTTCAAACTGTCATTTGCTCCTGACATAACAAGGGAAAAAATTGTGCAACCTAAGTACCAATAATTTTTCACTGCATGATTCAAAACAAGCTTTGGAGATTGGTGCCACATTGCTACAAATGATGACACCGAGGGCTCGTGAAGTTACAGTGATCAGCGCTGAAGCACACATCCTCTACCTGACTGCACGTCTTGTGTTATCCCCACTTAGAGTTACTCAGAGGTGTTCAGCTGATGAGCCTGGATAATGATGTTAGATTTGGACTCAGGCCTCAGTATTGGGGGAGAGCTTGAAAGCTAGGTCTGAATAATCACATCCTTTGTCAGAGCCAGCTGTGAAGTACACTAGAAGGTCATCATTTTACAAAAAATTTGGGTTCACTTTAATCCAGATTTTCACCCATAATCTGGCCCTAATTCTTGCTCTGATTAGCAATAACCAGGCAAGACTTTGCATAGGCTTTCAGGCAATTAGCAGTTCAGTTCCCAGGCTGCCAATTTTGCTGACTCTGAGAACACAGCAGTTCTCAAACTATAATCTACCAAACTGCCGCTGTCACGGTGGTAAAGCATCTGTCAGTCTCAGAGATGTGATGTCTTGCTGTGGTTTGGAGCTCAGGTCAAGATTCACTGAAGATTTCCAAGTACTTTTTTTTTTTTTTCCTTAACCAGCTAGACCCTGCAATAAAAGCATACTTCATCGATGTCTTTCTGTGTCAGGTATGTCTCTGCTGTAAATCCAGCTGGGAGCAAATTTGCAGCCAATGATCAAAACAAAAAGGCAACAAAAAAATGGGAGGAGAGAACCAACATGCAGAGTGACCTAGAAAGAAAATTACGTGTCTGCGTGCAAGAGAAAAAGTGTGTGTAGTAACAAGTCTAAAATCGCAACATTCTGGTTAGAGAATGCTGAGAGATGGGCTGCCTCAAAGCAGATGAAGGAAGCTTGGTTTCCTGTTTGCTTCCTAGAGTCAATCCTATTTTGCTCAACTATTTTTCTGGCAGCTGCAAAGCATGTTGGAAAAATAGTGAGAAAAGAATTGTGACACTGCAAGGAAAAACAGAATATAGGAAAGATAAGAGGCACCAACTGTGTCAGGGCAATGTTTGAGAATCACTGAGTCCAGACATCACAGGTTGCACTTGCCATGTGGTTTCAGCCGGAGATAGTATTATTCACAAGCAATGCTCAGTCCATTCAATAGTGGATCTTGCAGCAGCTGCTACTTTGCAGCCCAGAAATGGCTGAAATTCAGTGGTAGGCAAACGGATGCCAATAGTTCCTAAGTGTTTAGGCAGTTCACTGGGTGGAAAGGAGTTACGAGTTTATAAAGAAACATGTTTATAACTTACTATCTTTTACACAGATGTGTGCTTTATGGGAAAAAGCATGACACAATTAATGCAACCTTCTCTTTAAGGCTCACACAGGAATTCCTTTAGATCACAAGTTGTAGTCTGAGTACTTTGGGGACCCACATTCTACTGTTTAAACCGGGAATGGCATGAGGCCAGCTGGTACAAATGGCAGCTCTCTTTCCATATTCACATGCATTAGCACTTGCATGGATTTTGTCTAAATTCATACGTGAGTTGTCATGGGATTCCACTCCCTGCTTGTTTTTTGCTGTGCTGATACACCGACACTTCCAGAGGCAATTTTTCATATCATGTCCTAACAGTGGACTGGGTTCATAGGTACAAGCGACTACTTAAATGGTGGAGGATTCCTGTCTTCTGTGTATGCAAGATTAAAAAGGGAAGGCATTGGAAAGAGAACAAAAGGCCATGCAAAGGCAAAAGAATGCGAAACCTTAATTAATTTGTGGAAGTAATAACATTTTCCTCGGTTACTCCTATTTTCTGAAGGATAGAACCTCACTGATTGAAAGATGCTCAGGTCAGCTATGCTCTCACTTGTCAGCAGCTAAGTTGCTGCAGCTCTTGTAAAATCTAAAATCTCGTGAGCTTCACGCACTTGTTTTTCAAGGCTACTCTCTCTCAGCCTGCAGTATAGGAATTGTCATGTTATAAAACTGGCAATCTATTCAGATCAGTATCCTCTCTAACGGTAGCTTAAGAGGGCAGTGCAATAATCTGATATGTATACTTGTTTAATCTACTTTAAATCTCAAATTATTCTCTCGAAAGACTCAATTCTTCCCTGGAGCATACACTTACAGAGTATCTTTGAAATCTGTTGTGAATTGTGCCAGCTGTGGACAGCCTGGCTATAGCATAACTGACCAAACCTTCTGGAGTCTCTTTAAGTTCTTGGCCTCAGTGGCTTCCTGTGACAATATGTTCCACAGCTGAAGCACACGCTCAGTAAAAATGCTTATTTTTATCAGACACTGCCTCTTTTGGAATGTCCTGATATTTCATTTCCTCTCTTTTCCAGTTACTGCAGGAGCAAAGAGCCCACTGCCAGGGCTCTGAGTGCACTCATAAGCCTGAATGGCTCTGACCAGCCCTTGGGGCCACAACCCAGGACCCCAGTCCAGGACCCTGGGACCCTCAGTCCTTGCTGCAGCTGTGTTGGTCTCCAGCTGCCCACAGCCTCACCCATGCGTCCCACCGAGCTGTGTCCCTGTCCCCAGGGTGCCACCCGCTGCCCAGGGATGGGGTTTTCCCCATGGGACGGCCATCTTCTGCTCCCTCAGGCAGCCCCTGGTCCCCAGAGAGCCACCAGCTCTTGTGGCACGCATTCCTTGTGAAACAACACCACACAGTTGGCTTTTTCTTCCCCAAATCTTCTTCTAAAATTGACACAGAAACCTCCTGCAAACAATCTTCCCTCCCTCCCTCCTGCCAGCTGGGAGCCCCCTCAGCACTGATCGTGGCCCTCGGCTTGAGGTTTCTGGTTGCTGCTCTGACAAGCAGGGATGATCCCCTCAGGACCCCAGACTTCAGGGGCTGTGTTCAGCACTGTCCCCCACCCAGCAGCACCCCAACATCTTTCTGTCCCTTCATGACTGATGAAACCACCTCTGTGTCTGGTGAGGGGTGCCAGAGACCTATCACCTTCAGAGGAGACAGTCTCATGCTTTTTCCCTCAAACCCTGGAAACCCTTTCATGGGTGCACAAAATCAATGATACATTTAGATCTGGAGCTCCAAACACCACAATCTCCCCGTTGTCCCAAACATGACTGAAGCTGTTGGCTCCAGGCCTTACCTCCTCCTGGGTGACAGCCCCCGAAGAGCTCCTGAGGTGGCAGCAGGACACAGCTCCGCCAGCTTCACTGATGATCGCTCTCCCCTCTTCACCACCCAGCGCTGCCAAGGTGCCATGCCAAGTCCTGAGGGAAAAGGTATGCCTGGTAGGCCCAGGTCACAGTTTTTGGTGGAAAAGACAGTAACACCCAGCAGCCCAGCGGGCTGCATCTCTCCTCAGGGCAGACACCCGCACCGCCTCAGGGAGGCCGGGCAGCCCTGCCAACACCACCTCCTGTGGGCATCTGTAGCAAATGTTACTCATCCCATTATCAGTTGGCACAGACAACTGCATCACTACATTCTTCCCTTCAAAATTTAGCCGTGTTTTGGCTAAAATGTCCAGAACCATCACCCAGGTAAAGGTGAGTGGGATTAGGTTCCCCATGGGTCATCATTCAGGCAGAAAAGGTGCGTCTTTTTCTCTCCAAGGCCTTGTTTTGGTCTTGAATGATGGCACAACATGTCTTCCCCAAAGGTTATCACAATGCAAAAAGTTAAAAATAGATTTACTTTACTCATGGAACAGACCCAGAGAGATGAGATGATTTTCACAGTCGGTCTCTCCTCAGTTGTGCACTAAAACCGTAGCTACGAGCTCATCCTTTTTCTTTGGTGGCAGCTATCTAACTAAATGGGTTTTCTTCAGTCGAATCCAGTACATTGTGCTCTGTGTGGAGGTTGTCAGCTCACTGTAACTGCTCCAGAGTTGGGTTTTGTTCTGTTTTTAAATAACAGTGAAACAAATTCATTTTTGAGCTCTGGATTAATACCCAGCATGGTTTTGGGCCAATGTACTTGAATATATTAATGAAATTTTGCTTTATCTTTGGTGTCTTATCTTCAAGAATATTTTAAATTTACACTTCTTTCCTTTATCTTTGCAGTGTTTCCTTAGCTTGTAAATACACATAATACATCCTGGTTTTGTTTGCCTGTTGATTTTCTTTCTTAGGAAAATAGATACATAATTAATCGGTGAATAACAGAAAGACTGCTGTTGGAATTATGCCAGATCTAACCTTGAGCCTTCTCTATTTCTTCATAAAGTATAGGTAAAAAAAAATGAAACATAGAAGTACAAACACATAAAACATGTAATAAATTCTTCCTCAGAGTGAAGAGCATTCAGGAAAACTCCTTCCTTTCCAAGAGCATCTTTGGTCTGTCTGATATGGTATTGTTGTCAGGTACATTGGGGTCATTTTGAAAGGAGAATGTGACGAAACAATGTTGATTGTCTGATAATTAAATGTAGCTGTCTACAGCTGCCAGTCAGAATCAAGTCTGAAAATCTCATCAGGAGAAGCACAAAATTCCTGCCACCTAAACCGAAGGAGGAACTCCGTTACCTGGAAATGAGTAACAGGCTATTACAGTCTCTGCAGCCAGTCATAAAAAGGAAACATTCAGTGCACTGCAATTATGCCATGCATCATAACCTCTCCGGTTATGTGCAGAGTAAATGTAGATTGATCATTATTAACATCAATTTTTTGGAAGAATCAGCCTAAGTACCTCACATAATAGAAAATAAACTCATTAGAAGACGATGACATGAAAACTGGAAGCCTAGGTTTCTTTTTCATTTTTAGCTAGGTCCTTCTGTTATTTCCTCTATTGTCTCATTGAGGATTCTTGCTTCGAGCTGCTTGGAAAATTGGCAGTTAAGGAGAGTTTCTTAGATAGAATATTCTGAAATGGCAGTGAAAAAGAAAAATGTTTTGATTCCTAAACATATCTGCGTTGCCTCCTGGGAACTGTAGTGCAGGTGTTGCAAGATAGTATTCTGCATGCTAGGTTGGGTTCCTTGTCATGAATAAGTAGATCAACATGCCCTTCTCTTTCATTTTATTTGTAAAAGGAATTGGTGCGTCACGGCAGTGACATGGCCACAATGCACCCAGGGCAATAAGAAGGGTGTAAAACAATCATAGTATGTGTATGAAAGACTTTACTAATGTTACGAAATTGTAATAGCTGGTGTTATGATTAGTTTCAGCTGCAGTTTTCTGCAGAGAACAAGTACCATCACCCAGAAACATTTATAATTAAAATAGTTCAGTTAAAAGCTCAGTTCTCCATCAAAAAGAGGCTAGAACTGTACTTTTTCATCAGATTTGCTGCTGATAAATGGAGCAGGCACTGCTTCTGCCTGCTTCTTTCTCAGCTCCCTGTGGATCAGACTAAATGACAGGGGTTGCTCCCTCTAATTCTCATACATGAATTGCAGTGCTGAGATGCATTTATGATCATGACCATGCATTCTAGCAGAGATTGCTTCCCCAAAAGCTTAATGGAAAAGACCCTCTTAGAGAGAAAGGAAACAATTTTTCTCAGAAAAAGTCCGGAGGAGAAAACAATCTTCTCTAGATTCTGGAACAGTAGGTTAAGTATCATTTAGCAAGCACAGAGAAAAAGCCATGCCTGACTGCTCTCCTGACATACAAATCCATGCTTAAATGGGCCCTGTGAAGGGAGTGGGCTTTTGTGGGAGGCTGTTGCTTCTGGAGAATTCAGAGGAACTCAGTATATTGTGTTGGCATCCCAGGAAACTGGTATATTTCTGAAAATGAAGCAACAATGATGAATCAAATTTTCTGGAAACAGCAATACAATGGGAGAAAGAAAGGTAATCCAGTAATTAGTATGCTAGCCGATAGTTTTACAGACTTCAGTATCCTAATATACTGCAGCCTTCCTTCATCAGTCTCTTAAACCTAGATCCTCAGAGGGATCTAATCCTTATTGATGCTCATTTTAATAATAGCAGAAATACTTTCAAATATCTCTGGGTCCAAAATTAGAATGCATCTTTTTATAATTTTAGACTAATATAATGCTTCTGGATTGTAAGCTCCCTGCACTCTTGTTGCATTAAATTTGATGGGATAGATGAATCAAAAGTGTGTTCGTGACCAGTACTGAAAGGCTAAATAGGGTTCAGGATTTTGAATGCTGGGATTTCAATCTATCTAACATCGTAGCAACAAGGTCTGTGATCTTGGCCGACTCAGCAAAACCCTTGCTAAAGAAAAGCTAAAATGAGGAAGATGGAATAGAAATAGATGGGAAAGAAAAAAAATCCAGAAGGAAGAGCCACAAGTGCTTGTTCATTTTTTTAGCCAAAACTGGCAAAAGTAATGAGTCAGCTAGGTCTTCCTCACCAGCCTTTTTATTTAATGGCTCTTCTGAAGTGTCGAATAGCGGATCCCTCTATTATTTTAACAATAAACAGATGTGAGGTTAATCTAGCACATTCTTTTCTAGTTTTGTTTCCTTCTTTCATCACAAATGGTTTTAGTAGTACAATTAGGCTTTTTTGTTTGGATTAATCCAGGCCCTTTTGCTGCCTTTTATAAACAAATCATTGTTACCTTGGGCAATTTAGTGTATATGCCATAAGGAATAGCAACAATAATCTTTTTCATCTGTGTTTGTATAGCAGCTACCATAATAGAGCTATGCTCCATGATGATGTCTCTGCAGAGCTATCACAATGTAAATAATTAATAATAACAGTTGTTTAACACTTGAATGGGACTCTGTTGTTTGTAAACAAAGAACTTTTATTTCCTCTGCATTGCTTACTACACAAAACATAAAATGACTCCCAAGGAAGGAAGCTGTTTTCCTCACACACTTGGAAAGGCACAGGAACTCAGCAACCCATCGAAAGTGAAAGGTCAAATGGATTTTCAAATTATCTCAATTTGAACGCATTGTGCTATTAGTAATAAGGGTGAAGAAATCTGATATTTATGTTAACAAATTCATCTGTCAAAATGCCATTATAAACCAAATAGACAGTGTAGTAATATTGTCCAGTAAATCCATGTGTAGTTATTATGAGAAGAGAAAAATAATAAATTGAAAAATAAGAAAATTTTAAAGGACATTTTATTATAGTATATAAATACAATTACAATAGCAAAACCATATCAGAAGTTACACAACTAAGAAACATTTGTGAACATTACAGAGAAATTGACTTATTTTGCTTGGTCTTACTATGCAGTCTTGCTTGCACTTAACCATGCATTGCAGTATTTAAGTATTAAAACAGCATATAACCAGAATATTTTGATTTTTTTGTTTATTTTTTAGTTCCAGCAGATTTGAGAGTCACAGTTTTCCTTTACATAAGTCATACCATCCCTTTCGTGGTACAGATGGCTGAGTATTTTGATTTATGTAACCTGAATATATCCATCTTGCTTAGGAAGAAATTATGTTTATACATGTATACCAATAAGGAGAAAATCCGCACCCTAAAATTCTTACTTTAAATAGACGATATTAAAATAAATCCTTTCCCACTTAAAAGTTTGGCATTTATGAGCACACAACCAAACAGATATTAATGTCACAGGAAAAAGCACAAACCCAAGAGATTGTGGTAAGGAAGAATACCTAGGTCACACATAGTCGAACACCCCTGCTTCTGTCTTTTTTGACCATCTCAAGACTGAATCAAGAGGGAATGGAAAGTACGTATTACTGTCACGAAGCTGCAATACACTAGCAATAAATCAGATCGGAAAGCCTCTGTAATGAAGAGGGTTCCTCTTCCGAAGAAAGTGCAACAGAATACAAGACCTGATAGCTTAGAGCTCTCATCTTGGGAATTTTTTTAGGAGTTATTTAGTAGTTTTTCATTAGACAAATTAACTGAATTCAGGATTGCTCACGTTTCCCCCAGAGGAGGCTTTCAGTGCAAGCAATTCAAACAAATATCCGGGGCCCTCTGACTTCTGGGGGCCCTGCACACCTGGTCTATCAAATCCTCACCTACCCAGAGCAGCTACAACCCAACCATGCCCTGGTACATATGGCACGTACCAGGTATGTCGCCTTCTTCCTCAGAGTGGCAAGTAGCTCACATAAACTGTGTGCAAAGTGAGATAAAAGCTCACACATGGGAGATCTCGTGCCTGTGGGAGGCAGAGGCTTGTGGCTCCCTGGCCTGGTATGGGTTGTATTGACAGTGCTGGGATCCGTGTGCCTGGCTGACAACTTAGAGCAGGGTCTGGGAATTTGGCAAGAAGAGGTTAAAAATGGGGAATGTGGTTACTTTTTGTCACTGCAGTGGTAAGACTCCATTTCTAAGTGATGTTTAGGACCTTGCATTTTTTGCCTGTCCATACCGACGTCTCGGACACGTGCCCTGTCATTGTTTCCCGTGCTAGCTGCCCAGATCTACTGCTTTCATAAACTCGGGGAGCTATGGCACACTTCAAATCTGCAGCATTTTTCACTGTCAGCCTGTATTTCTTGGGTCACATTCGCTGCATCGGCTTGCACTTTTACTGCTACCATTTGCTGCTTGTCATTGACAAGCGCCTTCAGCAGGTGCTCAGTTTTCCTGCTGTATAACTGACAGGAGGGGAGAAAAAAGTGGTCGTTCTGGCGATGTTCCTTCCACGGTGCATGCGGGGAAATGAGCTTGAGGTGACCCTGTCAGCCTCCACTAAACCTCATTCTATTGCTTTTTACTAGTTCAACTGGACAATGCCTTATTAGTGTCTCAGTGCTGTCCTCGTCTTATATTTCACAGACTGCAGTCTGCACAGATCTAGTTTTGGTTGCTGTTTTATTACCATGCTATCCTTCCTCTTATTTATATATATATATTGCTTTTTTCTGGGTTGCTGCCAAGAAGCAACTTGTTTAAAAAATAAACCAAATCCAGATCCTGGCTTATGTCACCCTAATAACCTCAAATCCGTAGTCTTGTCTCTAGGGTCTACAGCTCATGACACCAAGTTACTTCATAAAATGCAACTGGATTTGATGGCTCGTGGATTTTGCTCCAAAACCCCTGAAATTAACTAACTAGACTGCAGTTTCCTTCAGATCTATCCTTTGAGCTATCCTGGAGTCACTCTACGAGATCTTATAGCTCCTGTGAAAAGAATAATTCATTAAGTCTTGCAGCAGATTTCACCAGCAGTTCTCAAAGCACTTCACTAGCAAGGAAAAGTACCATTATCTCCATTTTATAGGTGCTTAACACATTTTTACACAATGTTTTTGAACACCTTCTTGTCTTGTCGCTGTTCATTTCTTCCAAGATTGTTTTCCTAGAAAAACGGGTATCCATTAATGTTTGAGCATATTTTTTTCTGCAGTCCCCTTCCTCCTTCAGTGCACAGGATAGATGATGCTCAGTCCGTGTGTAGCTCTTTGTATTTTGATCCATCCTCCATCTTGCATATAGCCTTGCCTCCTCACAGTCTGCTACCCAAACTTTGCCTTGATGGGAGTTACATTCATCACAGGGTCTTTTGCATGTCCCCTTTCATGAAATAGCCAGAGTGATTCATGCAGTTTTTTTTCCCAATTATAGTAGGTTAAAAGAGGATGCCCTTTTACTTGATAAATAGGGAACTGAAGCAAGGGAATATAAGGTTGAGTTCCCTATATTTGAGCGTACTGTTTAACTACATAAGACATTATATTTCAGAACAGTCAGCTGTACGGTGTGTAAGTACTCACTGCACTGCTCCGACAGAACTCAGTTTCTCTTATGAGTGCTCAGCATTTCTGCAAATCTGACCAGACACCAAGCTGGGTGCCAAGAAACAGAGATATCAACATTTAGGGGGGATGTGGAAAAAAAAAAAAATCATTTAAGCAGTTTGCCCAGTGCTGTAGAGATCTTGTTTTATTAACGATAGGTCTGCCTTTTTCCTTCCAGTTATCTCCAGCCTTTAATTACAAGTCCCCCAACAATTGCAACAAACAGGTTAGGGAGTCTGTGGAAATTAAAAAGGCATAATTGTGTAATTAAAAACTCCACCTCACAAACCGTGTTCAAGAAAGCCAACGCAGTTTTTCAAACATCCTTAATCTAGCATTTCCCAACTTTTGAGTGAGCTCCTTTGTTCCTGATCCTGGGGGTATTTCTCAGCACCCCGTTTCCCCAGCGCAAGGGGCTGATATTTCTGGCACAAGGTGGAGAAGAGGCTCAGCCGATGTGTGCAGCTGCAGGCTGGGCTGCTGGAGCTGTGGGAGATGGGGACCCGAGAATGCAGGAGCTTGCTGTTACACGTGTGCAAACGACAGCTTTGGTTTGCTTTTTTAATCTGAACTTAATTTGGGAAAATTGGGCAGTTCTTCACAGAGACTGCAAAGGGCATGACTCCACCATGAAGGCCAGATGCCTGCTGCAAGGGAGGAGGGAATTAGAGGCTTTCAGGCTAAATAAAAGTGGGCAGGAGTTTCTAAGGCACCTCATCCGCTAAGCCTAATGCTTAGAGATGGCTGAACAATTCTGGCAGAAGTTTCCCAAAGTAATTAAACTTGAAGCAGATGCCCCGAATAGAAAATTTCTGCTCAAACAGTTTAATTTAATGAAGAGAATCATACCTGAAATAACGAGGTTGTATCAGAAACCCTTCAGTACCTGGTGTGGTTTCTGGGTCCACTCACCACGAGATAACCCCGCCAGCTGCTAGAAAGCTCCCGGCTTCTAAAGCCACTTTTGTCTATTTTTATGTGTGTGTAGCCGATGAAGCCAGAATATACAGGAACCAAAAACTCGACCAATGAGAAAATCATTGCAGAAGGAACCGAGAATCGTTATTATTTATGATGTTTACTGTATGTGCCTAACGACTGACCTACTAAGTAGGCCCTTGAGGAAGAGAGCAAGAGACAGTCTCTGGCTCAAAGACTTTATGGTCTGAGTAGCACGAAAGACACGAGATGGAGCAGTGGATATAATGCGTAAGGATAGTGAACAAGGAGACGGCAGCAGAGGAACTTTTTTTTTTTTATCTACATCTTTCTTTGGGGGGAAGAGGCGAATATCTTATGTAAGAGGTCAGCTAAGCGGAAAGAAATGTAATTGGGAAATGGATATTACAGGGAAAGACGGCCCAGGAGAGAAGAGAATAAGAGGATATCTGTGAGGCAGGAGTGGAAAAAAATGTGTAGGAGCAAGAGAGTTCGAGAAAGCCGCAGATGAAGACAGAGCCAAGACGCTGTAGTGCAAAATCCAGACCGTCACCTGCGTGTGCAGAGATCCTGGCTTTGGCTGCGTGCGGCTGGAGCCTTTGGCTGGCTCTCCTGCTCGGCTTTGTCCTGGGGGCACAGGGAGGCAAGGGGAGGAGAAGTCACCTGGAGACCCCCCTCCCTCTCCCGGGCCCCAGCAAACCGCGTTGCCTGCCTGTCCTGGGGCCGTACCGCAAATCCAGAGTCTCCGGCTGAACCCCAGGAGGAGAAAATCGTTTTTCAGCTTCAGCAAACAGCCGTCTGATAAGGCTTTTTGAGAGGGCAGGCATGTGGATACCCTTGATAATAAAGGTGTAGGAAGGAATTCGGTATTACGGTACCAAGAGCCACACAGAGGTGTTGCTAATTATCTTAGTAAAATAAATATATCCTGAAAGGAAGATCCGGGGGAACAGCCGAACCTTACTATGATCCTTTGCAGTAGGAACATCCATTTTCAACACAGACCCTACCAGAGGGTTTCACAGCGGCAACTGTCTGTAAATCTCACTGTTTCACAAACAGCAGCCCAGTAACCTCCTGTCACCAGGCTTATGAATATTTCAAGAGGAGAAAATGAGAAAAATAATACTTTATAGACTTATTAATGGTTGCCAGGGCCCCGGGACAGAACTCTGAAACAGAATTTAGGTCTTCTAACTCCTGTTCTTAGCCTGCAAGACAATCTTGTGGCTATAAGACCCACCTTAAACCATCTTTTCATTGCTACGGTGGAGGCAAGAGACAAGACTGTATAGAAATGGCTGACACTGAATCCCTGGCAATGTTGAAGTCGTGCTACATGGACAACCGGCTGAAAAAGCAGGAGCAAATCAGTTTCCTGAACAAGCTGTTTCATGGGCTGTTTGCTGTTGTTTTTTTCTCACTCTTCTCTGTTGACATTTCAGTGATGTCCACTACTGCTCTCCTCTGCCTCACTTCCCTTAGCACTCTACCCTTTACTTTTTCTGATTCCTTCATTTTTTGTTCAGCATTTTTTCTCTCTGCTTCCTTTGTTTCCTTGTTTCTCAACTGTTTTCCTCCTTCCCTTACTGACTTTTCTCTCTGACAGCTGGGGCTTGAGCCAAAGCCTGCTGAAGTCAATCCATTACCTTCAAAGAGTTTAGGATCAAGGCTTTATTCCCACTTGCTTCCCTGCTTTTTCTACAAGCTCTTTTCACATGCGGCATTCTCAGTGGTGTTTCCCTACTAAAAGGTGGGTTACCACAGTACGCAGGAAGGAAAGAGGTTTAGAGACAGAAAATCCTAAGGACCTAGTAAATTCCTTACTGAGTTGCTAAATTGCTACCCGGGCTGCACAACTGCAAAAAGCCAAAGGATTTGACGGAAAGTTGTTCTTTAATGCTAGCTTCATCACAACGCAGCTCTTTCCATATGACTGCGAGTGGTGGTCCTTGCAAAGACAAGGTCTGTCAGGAAGGAAATCCTTCTCATTAAAGTCTGCGTTATTGCACATAGTAACTAGTGACTGCACAGTCGTACATTTAATTGCATCTGCTGATCTTGAGCTTTCCCAGGCAGTACTTTAATCACACAAACTAATACCAGGAAAGCTCAAAAACAGAGAAAAAAAAACCAACATATTGACTGGATAATGACTATGATTATATGTAATGATATAAATTGCCACAAAACATGTGTTTAATTTAATATATGCCATGTATACGTGTGCACGTGTGTATATACACGTATAGAAAATGTAGATATAAAATTATCTACCCACATACAGAGAGGAAAAAGTACTGAATATGGATGTATTGCGTATATTGGCTATATTCTCATAGGACAGATGTATGAAAAACATATTAGTGGAACATTGTTTGCAGCAAATATACAAGATCTGATGGTTGAATGCTAATACATTTTTTGTGTACAATATAAAGCCAGATGCTCAGCTACTGTGGAAGGATGCAGCTCCATCGAAGACTGAGGCCACTAGTGCAAACACTATTTTGGTCAACCAAACAATATTTCAGTCATATATTTATAATCCCACCTTTATATTTAGTCCTTTGTTTGCATGAATATTTTGTGTACCCAGACCAGAGGCATAATAACTCCACTCACACAAGAAGCCCCATCTACTTCCCCGTTGCCACCCCTTGGTGTGAGGCTACCCCTGAGCAGCATGGCAGAATCACTCTCGATATGTGGACTTACAGAGTGAAGACAAACATTTTGCCAGCAGAATTAAGACCTATATTTTCCAAAAATAACCATCTGGGTCCCTGTTACTGGGGTATGTAGGTGCCATCACAATCCAAGGGGTGTTAGCAAAGCTCCACTAATGTGCCTATTTCTGTTTTACAGGTGGAGACATCAGCCCCTGCTAGACCACATGAGATGTAAATCCTCATGCAGGAAAACTGTGGTTGTGCTATGGATTGAATTCAGATTCAGATCTCAGCTCTCTTCACAAGCTTATTGTTCGACCCTTTCCTGATGATGCATTCAAGGTAAAACAGCCTGCAAATATTTTATAAAGCTTCTGCAAATCACTAGAAAACCATCTCAACTGCAATACTTTGGAAACACTCAGTATTACTGTAGTTACTGCACAACAGCTAGACTCCAATGGTTGTTTTAATCTTGTTTAAGCTATTCTCTCAGCAGGTAACTGAGAGACATAAATTATCTACTACCTGCCAGCAAGGTGCCCATACTGCAGAAGGTTTTTTATGTTACTCAGGAACACATTATATCCAGTTTTGGAAATTCAGTGAAAGAAATGACAGTGTTCTTAACAGTAGGTCCACTTAAACCTAAAGGGGCATGCAGACCTCAGAGTTAAAGAAAGCAATAAAAACTGTAATGGAAAAAATTCTAGGAAGAAAAGTTTGGAAAATATCTGTACTCAACTTTTAACTGACTCCTGCAGTACCTACTGCTCTTTTTCCTCTCGTGTATAAAGAGCATCTGTCTACCTGTGGTCCAAAAGTACTTTGATTCTAGACTGAAGGAAACAACAACAATAAAGTACCAAAGTAAAATTCCCATGAAAGCTCACAGCATGTGTGTATTTCTCCTTTGCGCTGTGCATGCTCTGTACAAAAAGTGCACAGTCCTTCAGGACCTCAGAAATGTAAAGGGGTATGATGCAGAAAATGGAAACACTGAGTGATATGCTTGCACAGGGCATCCTTGCAGAGCATTAAGGCTAAGAGCCTTCAAACTAAACTCCACCCTGATTTGCCTTCATGCCATCCCCATTCACTGCAGAGAGTGAATCAGGTGAAAATCACAGACGTGTTACAGCAAAGTAACAGACAGCAGTCTCTCAAGACTCATGAAGTATTTCCACCATTAACAAAATAGTGTTAAAAAGAGTTTATGCAGAAGTATGAAACTGGAATGTTCAGCCTAAGACACAATCCTCTACATTACATCCACACCTTTGTGTCCCTCATTTTGGCGTGCTAATGATCTTTTGTGTAACTTGTTAGCTGATGTGTATGGATACGCTGCATCTGCAGCCCTGCTCCAGGTGCTGAGGAGGCAGGAGTGGAAAGCTGCCTTCAGGCTCTCCCCTCTGACAGCCATCAGCTGGAGGAAAGCGCTGTGCAGCTGTGCCTCTTCTCTGAGACCACTCCCATGCAAAGTCCTACAAGGGCTGGTCCTGTCTCTTTTCCTTTTCATCATGTGCAGAAGAGCTGTAGGAAAGGTCACGATGAGCCCAGGGCTTCAATACCATCAATCTGTTGATGGCAACCAGCTCGTATGTCTCTTTTCAGCTGATGCAATCAGTGCCATGACACAGATGTCACAAAAATTATAGGAGATAAGACCATAGATTAAAAACAGTTGGCTGAAGCTGAACTATAGGAAGAGATGGTGCTGGAAGGAAGGAGACCTTGATGCAGCTATGGCAGGGAGGGAATTGTCCTTTCATTTTGGGTGCTATGTGGTTTGGGGTCCCAGTGTGGAATACTGGATTGCCCTTGGATTCAGTTTGGCTTGCAAAGTGCTTGTGTCTTTTTCTGTCTGCTCTACTGTCATTTTTCTGTGTGGTAAAGGTGACTCATTTTACCTTTTGTGAGAAACTGCCAGAGACTTGCTCAGGTTAAAATGAGAACAAAGAATAAAGCTTGTCAAATAAAGCAGCAACATATAGGAAATACAGAAGGTGCAATTCCTTACAGACATACTTACTGTCAGTCCAGTTTTGTATTTTATTCTTGGTAAAACAGGCATTTGAATATAGACAGACAAGTAAGGATTAGCAGTCCCAACGCAGACTTTGGAAACGAACCTCATCTGAAACTGTCTGGTTTTATAGCCCTGGGCAAATCACATAATCTCTCTGCTACTGTTTTCTGATCTATAATCTAAGGGCAGTAATTCTTTCTTGCCTCTCAGTGGTGAATTAATGGGTGCTCTGACACCCATTTATTTGGGGTGCCCTATACCAATATTACAATTATGAAGAAGCAAGTGGCATGTTATGTTAATGCCAAATAGATACAGGGTAAAACTTGGATACTACTGTAATGAGTTCATTAGTAATGCACAACTGGATTGATTAAGTACTTGCCACTGGAAAGCCCAGTCCAGACCTGATACTTGATATATTATTTTGACCTGAGACAAATGCTCAATGATTTTGTCTTTTAAGTTCAGGCAATGCCTGTCACGTCAATACAAATTATCGAGCTGAACTGAAAGAAAGAAGCTGTAGTTGTCACAAGGATACCCTCTTTATTTTCTTCTGTATATAACAATTGTGGCTTTCCAAACTGGACAATTTTTTTTTTTTTTTGATTAATCTTTCGGAAAATCCACCACACTGAGGTTACTTTTGCATTGCCTGGTACTGGTAACTGTGATGTGAAGCGTCAGAAGATATAACAGTTTCCTACACAAAGGAGTCACAGGAGGATTCAAACGGTCTTTGAGGACCTGGATATCCAACTGAGATTAGAGGTCCGCATGAGTCAGGGTAGTTGTGTGCAGAAGCCTTTCAGCTCGGGGCTAGTGATCTGGAGGTGAGCAGCGTCTGGAAGAGGTGGCCTGTTCCTGGAGGTTTGATTGCTTGTTTGAAATGGCTTCAACCGGGGATCCAACGCCTTTTGCTGGCAGGCTGATTATTTTATTGTTTTGGGTCCTTCCACTGTAGATGAAGAGATTCCTGCCTTTCCTTTCCTCCCCTAAGTCCCTCTCTGGCTGTGCGTCCTTCCTCATCCCAACCTCCTGTCGGTTCCTGCTCTGCTCTGCTTGGGCATTCGCTGGCATTTTAAGGTGAAGCTAAGAATTGCCAGCCCTATTTGGAGAATGGGAAGTGAGGTGTAGCACTGTGAAATGGTTTGCTAAAGGTTAGCCAGCTGTGACTGAGGAAGGCGCGCACTGTTCCCACCGCAAAAAGATGCCACAAAAGTGTAAACGCTCATAGTAATAACTTTCTCGATGTGTATTTCTGCTTTGCAAAATTACATCTCCACCAGGGGACTTGTTAATGTCAACGGTGTTCAGTTTTCATGATCACCGCTTGAAGTGATCAGTCAGCTGTATGGATCTACAAATTGCTCCCTTGAAGCCAGCCTCTTGGTGTAATGCTCAGGCGACAGCCAGCCGCAAGGATCAGACTCAAAGAGACGCCTTTGATTTCCCTTTGATGTTTCCGAGCCAAGCAACAATTTCACACGGCCACTGGGCTGCAGGTGAGGATCCCGCCTGGTTGTGGGACACCAATTTTAACACCTCTGACCCACTTTGGTGCTCAGATTACCGGAGGGCAGCCGGGATATTGTGGTGAGGCAGAGTGAGGACACTGCATGTACTGAACTGGGGCCATGGGCTGAGTTGTTGGCCTGGGTGCAGCCAGGCCGTGCTGTTATAGTGGAGGTCACACAGACTGAGTCAGGTCAGAGAGCTGTTTGTTACAGATCCAGCTCAGGCTCCCTGCATTTATACCCCTGCAGTTCGGCACTGCTGGACCGCAGGGCTCTCGTTTAGGTTTTAAGGGGTGAGAGGACCGCAGGACTCTCCTTTAGGTTTTAAGACACGTGAGGACCGGAGGGCTCTCCTTTAGGATTTAAGGCATGCAAGGACCGCAAGGCTCTCCTCTAGGATTTAAGACATGTGAGGACTGCAGGGTTCTCCTCTAGGTTTTAAGGGGTGAGAGGACCACGGGACTCTCCTTTATGATTTAAGGTGTGAGACGAAGGCAGGACTCCTCCTTAGGATTTAAGACATGTGAGGACCACAGGGCTCTCCTTCAGGATTTAAGGCGTGAGAGGACCGCAGGGCTCTCCTTCAGGATTTAAGGCTTTTGAGGTCAACAGGGCTCTCTTTTAGGATTTAAGATGTGAGAGGACCACAGGGCTGTCCTTCAGGATTTAAGACCTGTGAGTACCGGGGGGCTCTCCTCCTCAACCTGCCCCTTTCCCCCAGAGCAGGAGCCCCCTCAGCGCCCTGAGGGGGGGGGGTGGCGCCGCGCCTACAACCCCCAGCATGCCCCGGGGCGGCGGGGCGGGGCCGGCCGGAGCGCGCGCGCGCGCCGCCAGACGTGGCAGGCAGGCAGCAGCCGCATCCCGCTCCGATCCCGATCCCGCAGCGGCGGGGGCTCGGCGATGGCTGCGGCGGGGCTGGGCGCGGGGGCTGCGCGCCGCGGGCGGCTCCCGGGGCCGGGACCGGGGCCGGGGTTGTTGCTGGGGCTGCTGCTGCTGCTGCTGGGCATGGCGGTGAGTGACGGGACGGGACGGGACGGGGCAGGACGCGGGGGTGTCCCCGTGCCCCGCGGCGGGAGGAGTTGGGCGAAGTTGGGAGCGGGCTGGGGCTGGGTGCAGCGCCCCGCTGTGAGCATCGCCCCTTCCCTGCCCCTCCTCGCCTCCCTTCCCATCCCTGCCCTTCTTTCCCTTCCCCTCTCCCCGCTTTGGAGCGAGCGGGGCTGCCTCGCTGGCTCCGGGGCGTGAGCTCCTCCTGGTCCTGCAGCCTGGGCACACGGAGTTAATAATTAATGGGTAATTACCGCAATTCCCCCAGCACGCCAGGGCTGAAATGCGGGGCCTCGCAGCGCGCAGCTCGTGGGTGCAGCCCCGGCGTGGCACCGCCGCCTGCGCCCTGCTCGCTGCGGGACGGGAAGCCCCCTGTACCCTACAGCTGGGGCGGTGCTGGGCTGCCTCCTCCCGACCCCCTCTAATTTATTTATCGAGTTCCAGTGAGACTGAGGCGAACTCTTCCTGAAATGCTGGAGAGGTCTCGGAGTGCCTTGTCCCACCCCGCCTGCCTGCGCCTCCTCTCCGATGCGCTCAGCGGTCCTGGTGGCAGCGTGCGCCCAGCGCTGGGCATGTGCTGTGCACCAACTGGACCCAATTTCCCTCCTTTTCGAGGCATAAACGTGGGGAGTTAGCTGTAACATTGCCTTCCACGTCCACTGAGACTGTAGGCATTCATTTACTGTAACATTTATTTTATGTTAATGCAAGTGTTTTGCTGTGAGTTCCCCTTGTAGGTGGAGAGATCTTTTTCTTCCAGGTGAAATAAGGCTTTCCTCCTGTGAATACATTGCTTCCAGCTATTCTAGTTACCCTTCTTTGGACCTTTTGTATCGCGGACCTGTTGCCTTTGAGAGGAGCAGAATAGGCTTGCCATTGTCAGTGAAATTATATGATGCCATTATAATTTATCCACATTATTCTCTCTTCCCCTTCTTAACTTGCCCGAGCATTTTATTTGCTCTGTGATGCTGCATGCTGAGCAGATGTCTTCATTGAGCTGTTGATTCAGCTAATTCTTTCCCCTTTGCTGTGTACAAGTAGTTTAAATTATTTCTTCCAATTTGCATTATCTTGCACTTGAAGGTGTGATTTTTCATCTTGAAATATGTAACTCGCTCTACGCCAGGATTAAAAAAAACAACAAAAAACTAGCCTACAGCTGTGACATTGCAAAACCTGCTTTTAATTTTTTCTTGAGTCAATGTTTGCAAAGGCAGTGAGGCTGCTTAAATCAGGATGTTCTCGGTGTGCAGAGTTAAAGTGCAGGTAATGCCGGCTGCTCGGTGGGACAGAGGTTAATGAGAACATTGTCTTTCTTTGTAGCCCTGCCTTTCTTGATGTTTACGGTTTAGGTTGACACAGCTAGTTCTTTATGTACCCAAATGTGATTTATTTATTTATTTATTTTTTCTTCTGGAAGTGCTGAGTGCCAGCAGTGCACCTGGGATAGCAGCTAGAGCTGTGCATGCTCGGTGCTCCTAAAATACAGGGGTCATTTTTTAAAACAGGACCCAAAATTTGAGGCAGCTTCCGAGAATTGAAGTCCTTATCTCTGCGGGACTTCCTGCGTTTGTCGAAGTAAAGCTGCAAAGCTGGATGAACAAAATGCTGCAAGGTTTTCTGAGGGAAGATGCTCGGTTATCTTCCGCATCGCTGCAAATCCGTGGCGCGCGCGGGGAAGGACTTGTGGCCGTCTCCGCCTGCCGTGGAGGTTTTATTCTTAAATGACTTGGAGAGTCATAGGGAAATTGTGGTTTCACTTCAGAGATACTTCCCTGTTTTGGAATGTCGAGTGGTTGACTAAATCCCGTGCTGGAGGGGCTGAACATGCTGGTGGAGGCGCTGGGAAGGAGTTTGCTTCAACGAGGGGGATTTGTATTCCTCCGAAGTGTCAGGTGCTGTGTCTTCTCTCTACCAGAGGCCAGCCGCTGCTTCCAGCAGGACTGCACATCTGGGATACGTTTGCTGTGCAAGCACCTCCTGAACGTTATCTCAGGCTGACGTGGCAGAGATCAGTTAGTGCTCGGCGTGCTGGTGTGGCAGCAGGGAAACTGAGTCAGGACAGCTTGGCCAAGTTACAGCCTTCAGGAAGCACGAGGCTGCTCGCCCTGGTGCCGTTCATGCGCGGTGCCTTCAAAGAAAGCTTTTAAGGCAACGTGTCAGGCTTCCTGAGCCTGAAATCTGAACGGGTCCCAGGTAACGTCACTGGATGTGGCTTTTTGATGTCGTGGCCCTTGGACTCGAGTTGAGCAGCGCCTCTTTGCTCACTGTTCCTGTTTGTGCTGCAGGTGTTGCTTTGGGAAGTGCCTCGCTGCACTTGGAGCAATGGCACTGCAGAGAGTAAATCCCTCACTGACTGTCCTCTATTCCTGCTTTGTCTGCTGCCTCTTTAAATATAGATTTTATAAAACTTGCAGCAAGGGCTGTGCTCCATCTCCTTAGATGCCCTACCCAAATTAAACCTTGGCTTTCAGGGCTGGTTTTGTTACACAGCTCCGTACCTTATGCGGTGGCATTTTGAATCCATGGGCATCGGTGCCTAAACTCCCCTTCCCTTTAGAAAGACTGGGGCATCGCTGCAAGCACAGCGTGGTCACCAGAAGTGATGTTTCTGCCGAGAGCAGTGGGCACTTGGCCACGAGTGCCGTGTTTGTTCTGTTGTTGGCCATTTCTTTTGCTTTTCAGTGACGTGGTTCCTTGGATTCCCCCATTTCAGTAAAATGGGGGTACTGAGGCTAACCTTCCTTCAAAGCTGCTTTTGGAGGCGTGTTGCATGGAGAAACTCAATGCAGCTTGGAACCAGCATCACAAACTTAACGTTGCCTTAAATTCCTTGATGCAGACAGGGTTGCTTTGGAAGGAAGGTAGGGTTTACCTTGATCCTGCCACCATTTTGAGCGTGTGAATCACAGGAAATGGTGATCTCAAAGCAGGTATTAAATTTTGTCACTTTGCTAGCTGGGAGCAGCAGGTAGCGTTCATGGAGAGCACTGAGCCTTGTGTGCTTGCAGAACGAAAGTAAGAGGTAATCTTTTTTTTTTGGGTGTGCCGTGGGTCCTGCGTGCTTGGGTCCATAGTCCTGGAGCAGATTTGCTGAGTGGTTGCAGACAGCCTCCTTCTCTCCACCTCTCCAATTTTTTGGGAGATAGGACACCATGGGCATGTGGTTGTGCACAGCTCTAGGATCGCCGGCTCGCTCAGACGCTGCCTTTGTTTTGTCTCTCACAGATCTCTTTTTTGTTTTTGCTCCAGCTGTTTAAATTAAGCTTATTCGCCTCTCACCTGGCAGAAAAATGTGAGGATTAATTAGTTAATATTTGTGCAATGCTTTGAAGATAATGAATGCCGTTGAAGTGCTAAGGATTTTCCGGTGCTGTTTTTTGCCCTCTCTTCTTTAAGTCCCATAAATAGTGGCTTTGTCTTCCTTTTATAGCACCTTCTACCTGCCTCTTGTGCTAGGCGATAGTTCTTTAAACTTCTTCAAAATCCAATTTTTAGTGGGGGATTATGTTGCGTGTGCCTTCCTTGTGCCCTTAGTTTTTGAAGTCATCCAAATGTGCTTGTTCAGAAGTGACACCTGAAATACTTTTTTATCACCAGCTTGTTTAATATATATTGCGGCACTGCCTGGCTTGAAGAGAGAGAGTGAGCTTCGTGTTCGTAATAAGGAGAAAGTTCTTTGTCAGCATTAGTAATTGACCCTATTACAGTTGGTTGTTAATTAGCAAATAGTTGCACGGTTTTTCCTTCACTAAGCATTTGAAAACCAGAGATAAACCATACAATTAATTGGCTACGTGGAGCTTTGCACCAACCTTTAATACAGACTGTTATGCCTGTAGCTTATGTTTCTTAAAACCCAGTGTTTAAGAACAATATGAACAGTAGAGACTAGTCAAATCTTGACGTCGCCATGGTATTTTTGCTATCTTCTATATTTGGAAAGCGAACATAGCGAGCACCGTGTTAAGTTGAATGTCTTATTTGTTGCATTCTTCAGTCTAAGTTTAAGGAATATGAGGACACTGTGTCAGGATTTTAATTTGCCTTCCTTCGTGAACAGAAGAAGATAAGACACTTGTCTCTTTCAGACATGACCCACCGCAGTAAAATGTCAGCAGCTCTTGTTTTTTTTTTTTAAATTTCTTGTATGGCTTGAGGTGAGCATTAACTGATCTGGATTATATACAGAATAAGAATGTGCCCTTCCGTGGAGCTCAAGGGGAAATGAACAGAGAAGGAACAGAAGTGTCCAGTGGGCCTGTCTGCAGAAGTGAATCCGTCGGGCAAGAACGTGGCTCCTGAGTGCTCTCGGTCACCTCAAGCAGAAGTCCTCGGTCTTCTGGCAGCTTGTGATAGCTGGAGCGCTCCTCAGAACCTGCGAGAGGCTTTTTGGACCCGTCGCAGGTGATGTCCCGTGACCTCTGTGCTGGTGGCCATGAGCACGCCACAGTATGGGAGCCCTGGTGGTTGTCCTTAAGAAAATGTGGTGGTGTGGTCCCAGTGGGACTGTAGGGGCTTCAGGTGTGATTGCTGAAATCGGAGAGCAAAGTGTGTCCCTTTCTCTTGCCCTTCCTTCAATTAATCAATTCTTAGCAGGCTTCCTGGAGGTACCTTTGGGTAAAAGAGAGAACCCCGTCTCCCCTCATCTGGTTTGATTAAAATGTTTTTACAGCTATTTTAGATATTAATCATGAATGAAATCAGGGGACTGTCCTGCTTATCACTATCCATCCTGGAAGACATTTGTTACAAATGGCTCAGTGATCACAGCAGCACAGCCCTGAATGTAAATAGCTGAGGAGGGAGGGCTTGAGTGAAAAGCAAGCAATTATTGCACAAGGTCAAGAGCGGTTTGTATGATGGAAAAGGAAGATAAAACATCTGCAGTCAAACGGTGATTCTTGTAAACATGAGAGCTTTGGATTTGAACATCGTGTATTTTAAGCTAGAACAAACTGGGGGGAAGGGAGCAACACATCTGTTCTTCTACAGCTCTCACCTGGAGATAACTCAGAGCTGGTATGCTCAGTACGAGCCCTCCACCTGCACCCTAGGACCTGTCCATGTCGTGGGCTTGTCTGGGGGTTTACAGAGCGGCACCACTGCAGGACAGGGGTGTGCCCTCAAGTGAAGTGTGTGTCCTGCTGCAGGCTTTGTTCTGGGAACTGAGATGGGAAGGACAGGTGAGGTCTGGTCTTGTTCTTGGGGTTTCTTATCTTTTTTTTTTTTCCCCCCACCACATTTGGATGTAGCAGGCAAGACGTCTTTTTCGAGTGTGAAACGTTCTTCCCCCCTCCAAAGAAATGAACTATGAAATTAAATTTTGTGATCTCCGTTACTGCTTGGAATTCTGCGGCAGGTTTGGTTTTCAGCTAAATTCCCATAAAATGCCTTGTCAGACACAATCTGTTTCATATGCACAAGGTCACTCATTGACCATATTTATGGTGGGTTGAATGCTGTTGTCCCAAAATGAGAATGACATCAGTGGGCGACTAAGCTAGGGCAGAAATCAAAGTCAATATGTTGCTGGAAAATGGGCTTTTGAAATGGTGCTCGAGTGTAAGACTCTGCTCCTGCCAAGCAGCAGTTGCGCTGGAATCGGTGTTCGCATCGGTCCTAGCTCTTCTTGATGAACAGTCTGCAAATTGTCTACCTAATTATACATGCAAGTGTTGGTGTGTGCATAAAAACTGAATGTTGACATATGGATTCAGGCACTGAAGCACTGTTTCAGCCACGTATCTATTTGTAATTTTTATGCATAATTTGTGTCCAGGGAAATACATATTTCATGCATTTCAGTTGGAAATAAGAGAATAGGAAATAGTTTTTCTGTCCAGTGTACAATGCTACTCCTCTAATAGTTACTCTGTACTTAACTTTGATTTGTTTTTTTCTTGTTTTTAAAACTGCTGTCATTGCTGTTGATTAAAAAAAACTTCTCCAGGCATGCTCCTTGTCCTTAGCAAGAGACCGTGCTGTTGTGAAGCTTTTGTGGGGAGCAAGTCATAAATTGAACTTGATTCTGTGGGAACAGCAGTTAAGCATTTATCCAATTCAATTTGAATAATAAATGTAAAATATGAAAATATTTTCTTACGGCTGCTTAAAAGATATTCCCATTTTCCGTTCTCAAATGAGATTCGCGAAGAGTAAGGGCTTGAGAAATAAACCCGACTTTCTCAGATCCTTGGTGATTTTGAGAAAACATGGCCTGAGGGATGAGCACATTTTCCCATAGCGTCGGTCCTGGTAGTATAATTAGCAAATAGTTATTTGCCTGGAACTCGCTTTGCCTCCGGGTTTCTGAAGGCTCAGATGGGTCTCGGGTAGCGGCTCAGAGCGGGGCTGTGGAGCGCGGCGCTGCTCTTCGATGCTTGAGGATGCTCAGCAGATCTGCAAGGAGCTGCTGGAGAGTGGGCGAAGGGAAGGGAAATGACACCTCTGACTGCTCAGGCTTCTTCCACCTAGCTGGTAAGATTAAATATTTAAATACAGGCTTTGATTTGAGGAGCAGAGGTGGAGCTAGAGCACGTGTGGCTCTGTGCCTTGTATTCAAATAGCGATATCTCTCAGTGGTTTTGAACTGGCTGTCTCGAGGGGTTTGGTTCCCCTGTTTCTTACTGAGAATCCGCGATGCAGCTTGGATCAGGCACCACGACCACGTGCATGCTGCGTGACCTGTGCAGCACAAAAGTCTGTGAAAATGTATTCTGATTCAGATCTTGAGCTAGGGAAAATACGCAGACCAGAAGTGGTACCAGATTTGGATTTTGCAGCCTGCCTCGTATATGCATTTTTCTGGAAGCCCCAGAAGAAATCTGCATCCAAGGATATCGGGCGACTGTTGCGCTGGGGACAGTGCTCAGAGCCGGCTGCAGATGAGGACCTGTTCTGCCAGGCAGTGTGTGAACACAATATGAAATAAAATAAACCTTCCCCCGTTTTTACTTCAATTTCTTCTCAACGTAACCTTCCCTGGGGAGGGATGGTGCAGATGCTGCACGTGTTGGTCCTAATATGTCTTCTGCTTTAATGGGGACTGGGGTAGGCAGCTTCTTGAGCAGGCTCTTAGTTGAAGCATTTAGAGCCTTCCTTAGCTTCTCAGTGGTGGTTGTGACTAGATTTTAAATCTTCAGGATGCTCAAGTGACAAGAGAGCTTCGCTGGCTTCTTATTTATAGAGTTCCATATGTGTGAGTGCAGCACTTCCTGCTGCATGCGAGAGGAGCCTTCCTGCCCAGGAGGGACCGTCACCTTTCTTGACCTCTCCTTTCTTTAGTAGGAGCTCGTTCCCCTTTTGTGCCCTGGATCGAAACAAAAAGCAGCGTGCTCGCTCTGGCTGGCTGATGAGCTCTCCTGCAGTCTCCTGCAGAACGTCTGGAGTAAATCTACCTGAGTCATGCCTGACAATTACAGCCGTACGGCGCACAACATGCAAATCAGCCTTGTCCTCGCTGCCGCTTTGCCTGTGGGCTGTGCACGAGTGTGATGCTGCCTTTCGGCGAGGAGTGCAGAACTGCTCCCATGGGGTGGTTTCCCCACCCTCTTCATTTCAGGCTGCTGCAGCCCCGCTGAGGGTGTAGCTGCTGATACAGGCATCGCAGCCTTGGCTCCGTGGCAGGGCACATCAGCCCCATGGCTGGGACTGGCACCCGCTGAAAATGCCTGCTCGTCACTGTGAGCTGCCAGCAAAGGTTCTTAGGGAGGTTTGATGGGAAACTGGCCTCTTATTTATTCCTGGACAGGGCTTTTTTTTTTTAATTTCAGCAGGAGAAAGCCGGAGAGCATAGAACGACTTAATTCTTATCAGTTTGCAAACACCGCGCGATGCAAATGCTTGTTGGAAGGTGGTGAACTTTTCAGCACAGCTGATAACCTCCCGTATTGCTGCCGCTGCCTTAGATGCACAGTCAGGGCATTTCTGCCCAACTGGATGCCTTCAGCTCTGGTTTTTATACCCAGGAAAGGCTGCAACATTAATCTTAATTAAAAGGGAGATAATGGTTTATTCTGCAGGGCTGACGCACAGTGGGTTTTGCTCTAAACTAGAGCATCGGAGAAGGGTGCTGTAGTTAAACTGCAGCAAAATGAATAACGTGCATTGATACCTAGGGAGAGATTGGGCAAAGTAACGGAGGAGATTTGCAATGCAATGTGCTTATCCCTCGAAGTGCCTGCAGTTCCACCAGCGCAGCGAGTTCTCTCTTAGTGGCACCGCAGACAAAGCAGTAGTTAAAGCTGTCACCGTTTCCAGAATCCAATTTTTCAAAAGGTTTATAGCTCTGCCATTGTAACAAAAAAAAAAAAAACCTCTGAAATTGGCTAAACAGCCTTTCCATCTGGAAAAGACAGGAAATACGTGTGCTTCGAAGCTGTCGGTAAAGCTGTACGGATGCTTTACACCAAGTTCATAATACCATTCGCTGTCAGGTTGAAAGTGGCCTTTGTAGCTTTTTTGTACTCCAATTCTTTCTTCTCAGCAGTGAGCTCATAACTTCTTACCCTTATTTAGCTGTGATTTGCTAAACCGAGGGAGTTGCCTGCGGTTTCACTCTTTCCATCTGTCTTCAACCTTGGTTTCAGTGAAGGTTAGGCTTAGCCTTCTGTAACTCAAGATAGAAATGAAACTTGAGGCTACTTGGAGAACTGCAAAAAGTTGGGGTGAAGAGAAAGTGTTTAAAAATATTTGGGATTAAAGAGATCTGCTCAGAAGTCCACGTTAGATTAATCCCTCCTGCAAAGCCCCTGACTGCAATCATTTTGAAGCGTGAGTGTGAACGGCTGCCTCACCTCGCTTGGCACAACTATATTTGTCTGCTTTGATTGACAGCGCCGTGCATTTATCTCACAAAATACACAAATGATTCACATTCATCAGCCTGAAGGAGGAAGGTTGAGCTCTGGACATCTGGATTTAGAAGAATGAGCGGCTGTCAGGTGAAATAAAGCATCGAGGACGTTTGCGCTGAAGGTAGCGGCGTACCTGCAATTGGCTTTTTCCCTTCTCGCAGGGAGCCCGTCAGATCAACGGGACTCTTGCCTATGCAGTGGGGTGATTTGTTCACCCTAAGCCTCTTCAGCCTCTTGTGCTTTTGTATTTTACATTGTAGGTCCATCTTCTGGTGCCTTCCAATTCCCAAGCCTGTCCTGAGGGTGACAGCCCTCCTGGCTCGCCGCTCCCTTGCACCTCCTCGCCCTTTCCACGTGTGAAAAAAACTTCTGGCGCTTGCAAAACGTGGCTGATAGGTGCAGATTTTGTTTCTGGGCCTCAGTGACGTGGTGTTTGCAAATAACTGAATTTGTAATGCGATGTGAAGCTTGGGGCTGCGTCTTCTGGCTTGGGTTGGCTTAGTGCCTTGTTTTTGCAGGCGGCAGTCTGTAATGCCCGGGGTGCAAGGGGAACAGGCTCGCTCTTCTCCCCATCTACCCTGGACACAGATTTCAGAGCCCAGTTGGAATGAGACGTGACCAAAATTAGTCCCGTAATTAAGGAAACGTTGAACCTCTTGTGTGTGTTAGGCAAATGAACTAAAGCTTTTAGCCAAGCAATTAAGTGTTAAGGTTTTACTGTAAGGTGAATGTAAACTAGATAATTTCTCCAGCTAAGCTTCCCATAATCATTCCATTAGTATGAATTCATTATTGTGCAGAAGGGAGGCAGCGTAGCCTGATGGATAAGATTATTATTATTATTGAAGATTATTGCAGTACAAACGAGCAGTGAGGCCCCAGCTGAGGTTATGGTTGTATTTTGCTAGTTTTAC
Organism: Aythya fuligula; assembly: GCF_009819795.1. Taxonomy (NCBI): domain Eukaryota; kingdom Metazoa; phylum Chordata; class Aves; order Anseriformes; family Anatidae; genus Aythya; species Aythya fuligula. The sequence goes on along the minus strand of NC_045564.1, from coordinate 24,724,053 downwards.
TTTATGGCAGGCTAAAAGACAAATTCTACTCTGGAGCAGTTGCGATTTAAATAGACCAAAGGATGCAACAAAAGAAATGATTTCTTTGCATAGATGCAGATCTGAGACGAGAGAGGGTTTTTGGTGGTGGCTGTTAGCGCCGTGTGCGGACACAATTACTGACAAAGGAAACGAAAACAGAATTTGTCTGCTCTGTGTCAGCCTAGGTTCGTTATTTATCTTCATGGCTCTCTCTGCCTTCTGTGGAGTATGAAAGTACTTGGCTGGGTTTTCAAAATATTCAGAGATCGAGGAACAAGAGGGCTTTCAAAGTGGTATTTCGCTGCTTCTCTCGTTACAGTATATTAAATTTACATAGGAATTTTCATTTGATTATCTGACTAAGGAACAGACTTGTAAAGGGGATGACTTCTTAACCGAAAACACATTTATTGACGTTGTGTTTACCTCATCTTTCCACATCGGAATGCTTGCCAGGGGTGGTGTTGGTCCAGTTTCAGTAAATCACGTGTATGGCTTTTTTTTGTTTGTTTAGTTGGTGAAATCAATATAACAGTTTATTTAAGGCAGCACATCTGCAGATTGTGATACAGGTCAAGGCAATTTCAAAAGCAGTCTTTGCTTTGTTTCTCAGTGTTGGAAGCTGTTACTGATGTTTCTCATGTTGTTTTTTTTCTGTAGGCATTCCTGCCACCCTTTGGGTATTCATTGAAGGTGTCTCCACTCATCGAAAAAATAAGTGACCACAAGGACTTTAAGAAGCTTCTCAGGACACGAAATAATGTACTAGCTCTGTACTCCAAATCTGGTGAGTTCTCCTGTTCTTCTGGACGTCACAGCTCTTTCAGCCCACCAAGTGTTTGCAAACATCTGTGTGCAGGTTAGGACCTGTGTCCTCTGCTCTAGTGCAGAAGCTCCTGATGTTTCAAGGTAGAAGAGGCTTCTTAACTTGGTCTGCTAATTGCCCTGTCATGTTGGCAGAAATGTACCTTCTGGCTTTGTCTCCAAAAATGGTGGCTTGTAAAAGCCATCAGTCAGAGCTTTCTGGTGTGTTTATCGCAGCAGTTTGCAAGCTTTGATTTCCTCGTGACACTGAAAGGCTTAATGATAGTTACAGTACTGAAATCAATCCGTCCTTGCTTTTGACAGCTTTGGATGTCCCACGGTTGTCTTTCAACTCTAATGAACAAAATATAAAAATAAAAAATGAGCTGCTTGTGTGAGAGGGAGAGAAATGGCTCATTTCACGTCATGCCACCTGTCCCCTTAAATTTCTTTGCTGCCTTCTCTCTCACTCAGGCTCTCATAGTTGTTCCCTCTTGCTTGTCTGTGTGTGTTTGCTCTTCCTCTTGCTGTGATCTGCTCCTCCTGTACCTTTTCTCATTTGTCACCTTGTTTGTTTTGGTGCTTTCTTTTTTTGTGGCACCACGTAAAATGGAGAAGCAACCTTAAGCTCCATATGCAACTGCAGAATGCTGGTGTGGACATGGAAATCATTGGCTGGCAGGGAAAAAAAAGGCACTACTAAATTTATTTTCTTTAATACTGTGCAGATGCAGTGTTATTTTGGTGTTGTTGCTTCCTTTACTTCCCTGCAGGCCAAGTGGTGCAAGATAATGTTTTGCTTGGTGGGTTGGGTACTCTCTGCCTTACCTGTTGCAGAGCTTTTATCTCAGAGGCAATGAGCTTAGGGATATGGTTTAATGGGGACTGCTAGCGTTAGGTCAGAGGTTGGACTTGATGATATTGAGGTCTCTTCCAACCTAGAAATTCTGTGATTCTGTGACATTGATAGAATTGCTCTGAATTTATCAAATCAGAGCAGTGTGGGGCAGACCTAAGCCTACCCCCCAATATCAGAGAGCTTCACGGACAAAAATGTGCAGAATTAGCTTTATTTTGTAAAGATGGGCTTATACTAAGATAGTTAAAATATCATATATGAAAATTTCTGTTACAAAAATATTTGTGTTTAGTTATAATGGGAAACTTTGAGTGCTTGAATGAGCAAATGGTTTTGCAGTGTCAGGTTCAAAGTGAATCAGAAAAGAGGTTCTAGTGCTTTTTGATTTTGAATGGAACACTTTAGATTAAAAAAAAAAAGACATCTGTATTACTCAGCTTTTTAAAGGGAAACTTCTTCTTATGCTTAATACTTTAAGTAGTGGTTGCTTTCATTTTTAGTAGCACAACTAGAACACTTTGGCTCTGATACTCATCATATAAATGTTGTCCTTTGGGCATCGTTCTAAAAGTATGTTGTGGAGATTTTTTTTTTTTTCTGTTTTTATTATTTAATTGCTTGGTTTTAGCAATCTGAAGCACTGCCTGCAGAGCTGGCTGTGGGATTAATGTTTCTTCCTCACACAGCGATCCTTGCACAATTAGTAAGTTCTTGCATAACTGTCACCCAGTGAAGAAAAAAGGCAAGGGGAGGAAAAAAAAATGAGAATAGAGGTGCAATTCTAATCTCAGTTATACATCCCCTAGCTGTGATGAGAAATTAGCCAACAACCGATTATACTGCTGAAACAAAGGCTTTGCTTCTCAGCTGAGTGTAACTCAATGAGTATTCCTGTCCCATGCAGAAAATTCATGAAAATCAGAAAATTTCAGGAGAAGTCCTTGTTTACAGGGGGCGTTCAGTTCAGCCTCCCAGCTGGATGTCTTGCCAGGGCTGCACAGCTAGTGAGTCTTGTAGGACAGGTCTGTTTAATTTGCAGTCTTTCTTTATTGGAGTTCTTCAATCTGTTCTGCTGTCAGTACACAGGAAGAATTGCCACGCGTGTCTACATCCCTGTGCTGTGGAGAGGTGGTGGTTGAGCATTACCAGCACTGGGGGTAGGAGAGTTTCCTAAGAGCTAACGTGAGTGGGCTGAAGGCTCTGATGGCACCGGCCCAAGAAAAGACTGTTGAATACAAAAAAAAAAAAGTCCTTTCTGGCTCAGGAGATTGTTGAGATAAAAATTGTGGAGGCTTAGGAATGATTTGAGGGGAACTATTACTACTTGCTGGCTCTCCTCATCTGCTCAAACCATGGGTCTTCATTTTCTCCGTTGCTGGAGACACGTTATTTTTCTACGTGGACATCTGATCTGCCCCAATATAGCCATTCCTAAATTCAATTAGGTGAACTGGTTGTGGAGCAGCAGCAGGTAACGTAGTTCCAGGATTTTTTTTCTGTTTTATTGAGGCAGGAAACAGTCTCATATTAGACTTTTGGGGGAACTGATGCTTGTTTGAATCTGTATCTTTCTTTCCTGAGCTCTTGTCCCATTTTTCCTCTCTGTTTATTTTTAATGCCATTTATGGGAGTGTTTTGGAATGGAAATGGTTTGCAAAATCATCACATGTCAGGACATTGTAAAAATCTCAGTTGACTGTTTATTATGCAGCCAGTTTTTGGAAGGGTCTTCTCTGGGTGCTTTCTGCTCTTAGTTTTGAGCTCCTCACGACTGTTGGTTTGGGTGTTTCCAAGGGTTATTGTGAGAATAGCAGCGTGTTGTTGTGTGTGTGTTTCAGGGATGGAATTGAAGCAGGCAGACACGCTGAATGACTTGCCCTTACAGCTGATGAAGGTCCTTAATGAGGTGCTCTAATTAGCAGACAGCGCTAGAAACCAGTTAATGCCCAGCCACAGGAAAATGACAGTGTGGGGATGGGAGCTGATTTGCAGGAGAGGACATGGTACAGCTCCACAAATGTAGGTCAGGGAGTGTAAGGAGGTCTGAGCTCCAGCGTGCTGTTTGAGGGGGGTTGTGGAGGGAAGGAGCCACCCAGGTCCAGCTGTAGCCAGCATTCCTTCTAGTTTACAGAAGGTTTTGCAGATCCCCTTCTTACTGGTTTCTTCAGATTGGAGATGATGTTATTCCAGTGCTTCAGAACAAAGGAATGCACCGCTGTGGTTTTCTGTGTGCAGTAATAATGCTGTTGGTGATTTATTTTTATTTTTCCTCCAGCTGCTGCTGCGGAAAGCTCGCTCAGGTTACTGTCCAGCGTGGCCCAGGAGGTGAAAGGACGAGGTACTATAAGCTGGATTGACTGTGGGTATGTGACGTGCTGTTTTTCTTTCTTTTTCCCCTGCCCTCCCCTTCTGGCTTTTGTTGCTGACTTCACGTTTTTGCCAGCTCTGAAGCTTTTTGCCTGTAACTGAACCCACACCGCTCTGTGCAGCTTGTTCATAACCGCAGGGAGCCCACATCTCACCGCCCTCTGCCTTCCTTCGGGCCGTCGGTGGGGGATCGGTTCTCCCCTGGGGCTGTTGTCACTTCTCCTGTGACAGCGTGCTTTCAGCCTGAGGCTGGGGACCCCTTCTGCAGCAGCGCCTTTCATGGGGGGCCCGTGGCGTGGAAACTCTGACTGCTCCAGTGTTCCCACAAGCAGGGCGAGGAATAATCCCACGTCACGCCTCAGCTGGAGGGCAGCGCAGCTCTGCTCCGACAGCAAATGTTGCGTGTGCTGTAGGGCTGCTGGGTTTTGAAGTGTCCACCCATTTCTGTTTCTCACTGAAATGTGTTTTCTCTTAAAGGACTTCCTCTGCGCTTGTAGGGCCGTGACAGTGTTTGACGTGAAGGCAGGGAAACTTGTTTTTGTAAGTGGTTGCCTGCGTGGGGTGGAACGAAATGAATAGGTGTGTACTTTCTGGGGTGCAGATCTGAAAGCCTTCCACGTGGTTCTGCCCCGTAACATGTTGCCTGTGGTTTTAGTTAAGTCTGTCTCAGTGCTTCTCTGCCTCTGCAGCTCGAGGGCTGTGCCTGCAGGTGGCAAATTCTCTTCCCTGCTCTGCAGAGGAGCAGGTTGCTGCCTACCTGTGCGTTTGGGTGGGTCTCCACGGTGCAAACAAATTGTGTGCTGTGCACAGATCCGTCATCTCTGAAAACCGTGTTTTAGAAACCAATCTCCATCCATCCAGTAGCGAACCAGGATAAATCATTGGTAAATCAGAGTGAATGCACTTTTGTGCTCCTGCCTTCTGTGCGCGTCCTGCCAGGCTGGTCCAAGCGCACAGACGTTTGCAGCTCTGCCCAGCTGGCGGGGAGCGCTCCCAGTCATCAGCTGGCAGAAAGCAGGGGTTGGTGAAGCCTGTCCCAGTTCCCACCTGCTGAAGAGCCGGCAAATAAATTGTGTTGACCCTGAAGAGGGGAAAGTTGTGGGGGGATGTGGCATATCTCTGGAAGCCGGTCTCCTTTTCTAATGAAAGCGCTGATAAACAGCTTTTGGTTGTTAGCAATGAAGGCTAGTGAATAGAGTAACGGGCCAGATCTTGGCTTCAGTCTCTAATCAGCGCTATTTGTGACAGCAGAGTGGTTGCTTTACCTTTGTGTCCCTTATTTCCCTTTGTTTTAGACTGCCTCTGTGTTGTGGGACTTGCTGCTTGCTCTGTGTGCGTGCGTGCAAGTGGTGTGTGTGTGCAGCTCCTGGGACGAGGAGGCCCTTTGGCTCTTCAAGATGCTGCTGTAATGCAACTCAGCAATAGCCAATATCTTGCAATAAATCTCCAGGATTTATTTTAGTTCTGAGTTGGGAAAGGAAGGATTCAGTGTTTAGGATTTGCATTTGAAATCCATGCAGGTATTGGCACTTAATTCAGTGGTTCAGTCTCTGCTCCTGAACTTGTAAATGGTTTTGATGGGGAGGGAAGCGCGGTGTTTTTACTGTAAAATAAAACTTGAGTTTTTTAAAAAGGAAAATTTTTAAAATAAAACTTGAGATTTCTCTTCAGCTTTTGGAGGCAGAGATAGTCCTGACAGTCCTTGAGCTCGTCCTGTGGAATAATGGCAGGTAGCAAAGGTGGTCTTTTTTTATACACACACGCCAAAGAAAAAGCAACAAATGGCTTGAGCCTGAACCAAATTTTTTGGTTGATTTGCTTGTTAGACCTCTAGAGCATTCTGAAATCAGTCTCAGCTTTTTAGTGACTCTTAAACCTTTTTTTCTTGATTTTTTTTTTTTTTCCCCTTTGATTACGGCTTCTTTTAATACAGGTGGCTGCCTGCATCACCCCAACAATAACAAGAGAGAGGCTGCAGGAGTGCTGTCTGCCACTCGTCTCGGAGGACTGGGAGCAGCTGAGCCCTGCCAGAGCTGCCCAAGCCGTTCACCCAGCACAAGCATGCTGCGAGGCTTATTTTCAAGTCTTCGTGCCGAAGCAAACTGCACGCAGATGCCGGGATATTTACAGCCCAGGCTCAATTTGTTTTACAAATATTGACAAGGAATGGCTTGTTTGGCAGCAATATTTAGCAGGGAATTTTGGCTTTGCTCGTCACACCCCGCTGTAGCGCACTTCTTTGCCTTCAGATCTAAGCGCTGGCGAGGTTGGCATCCACGCAGAGTTGTGGTTTGTGTCTCTGCTTCCCTGTGGCGGTGACAGCAGTCTTCTTCTTCTCTTTATTGGCTGTGGGTTTGGTGTTTTTTGTTTTATTTCTTGTAATTCCCCTTCCTCCCTTCATATTCGGGAGAAAGAAAACATATTGCTCTGCTGATGGAAATGGTTGTTCGTTGCCACGTCCCAGCAGTGCAGAGTGGGGCGGGCAGGTCTGTGGCTGCCTGCCTGAGCTGCTGCTCATGTGGGAACCACGCTCCCCGTCCTGGGCTTTGGTTGGGTCTGTGATCTGAGGCAGAGGTTAGGCTCGAGCTTTTGGTTCCAGGTTGTGCCGTCTCAGGAGGCTGCCACTCGGTTTGTGGCTCTGCAGCAGGATCACAGAGGTCCCTGGAGCACCAGGGCTTATGTGACAGAGGACCGGGACGTGCCAGGTACCCTTCTTCCAGCACAAGGAGGCTTACTTGGCTGAAGTGCCCTGCAGGAGCAGGGCTGTGGGGAGCACAGTGCACTGGGGACGCCTCTCTGTGGTTTTGTAGCTAAGGGCCTCGTGCATGGGCGCTTTGAATCGGTTCACACAGGCAGGTGGGGGCTGCTTGCAGCATTGGAGAGGTCACTTTTTGCTCCTGTGTGGTTCTATACATAATTAAACATGAAGTTATTTCAATTATGAATAAAAGACCTACAGATGAAGTGACAAATGTGTTTTATTCTTGCCTTTCCATGCTTTAATTAGGAATTCCTTGCTGAGATGTTTGATGTTGAATGAAGGGAGGTGTGAGATGACAGAATAGTGAGTTGTTAATGTCTGCTAAGATACAGTCTCCTGCCTGCTAGCTGCTTTTTGTGGCTGTGGGTTTAAACAGAGCTCTCTGCTACCTTGCATTTGTTTATTTTTTCCCTGGTGCTTGCTCCCAAGCTGAGTTTGGGCTAACTGGTAGCATGGCTAGAGCAGTGGTGCGTGTTGATAAATCTCATTCAGAGTGTCCCAGAGAAGATGGATCGGTCTTGTGAGCAAGTGCCTTGGGACTCATGCTCCGGGAGACACCCTCTTACAGGAGCTGAGAGTCTCAGCTCCTGTTCCTGGCTCTGCCATTGAGTCCTTGCTATTAATCTGTGCTGTTTAAAACAGAAGAAGGTGTATCTGTTTTTCAAGCAGTTGGATAAATATTGCCTGATTCATTAGTTAATATTTATAGGGTTTGGAGAACTTTGAAAGGAAAAATGCTACAGCAGCACAAATGGGCACTGCTCATTTAGCGCGTTCAGATGCTGTTGGGTGGGCGTGCAAGCAAGACGGGGACCGGGTTATTTATTGAATTCTGTTTAGTAGCAGGCTGATAGAAGTTCTGAAAATGGAAGGGATTCAGAAGGGAGCTGGAAGCTTAAGATGCCTGCAAAGAGAAGCTGTGCTGTCCTGCTGTGTGATCTCTGCATCCAGCTGCAATGAAATGTGAGTCAGGGTGCGATGGACCTGGTGTGGGCAGGCTGATCCCATACGTGTGGTCCAGAGCCTCTGCATCCTGCAGAGTCCCTCCTGTCCCTGAACCCCATCTTCTGAACCATATGAGAAGGGGGTTGAGTGTAGATGTAATCAGGTAAAAGTTTTGTGTAAAAACAGAAACTTGCTAGCAAATCCTAATGGTGGTGAGTAAAAGGCACAAAGTGACGTGTGTGGGAGCACAGTGAGCTGAGCTTAATGCTTGAATGAAAGGCAATTTTTGTGCCTTTTGTGAAATTAGTGCTTTCTGTCCAGAGCATAATTGCTCTTACTGTAAAATCCTGTGGTAGGCAGAAGTGGGGAACATGTGAGGCTACTGATGGGGTAGCCCTGAACCAGAGGGATGCTGGCGTTTCCTCAAATAGAGGAGAGCCGTGTCTTGGACTCCTGGTTCTTCTAGCATGGTTCCTTACCAAAAATCAAATACCTGAGTGTCTGCTTGCTGCTTTGTGGAACTGCAGACCAGGCACACCGTGCATACAGGTGGTGCTCCTTGTGTGCGTGTTTGATTTTTAGCATAACTCCTACCCAGTTGTGTAGACGGGTATTTTGAAAAAAGCACCCATTTCTTTGGCTCTAGGTAAATATTCCCTGCTCAAGCTCGCATGGTTCCCTTTGCTGTAGGTCCCAAACATAAACAAAGCTGTGTGGTTCCCATCTGCTGTCATAGCGCATGTGCTTGGCTTTAGCACATCAGACTGCTAGGGAGAGGAAGAGCCATATGGCTAAAATGTCTGGCTAATTTTTGGTTGGTTTTAATCCCGCTTCTCCCGCTTCGGTGTCCTGTGTGTCATTCCTGTAGTCCCTTTCCCCGAAAGCTGTTTTTAAGTGTTGCAATCCTGTGACACTTAATTAGGGGTGAGGTGTTTCCCTCAGCATCCCACCCCAATCTGGCTGGTAAAGAGGCCCCTTGGAGGCTACGTATCTAAACACCTGCTGGCCCAGAAGAGAGCTAAACCTAGTCAGTAGTCTTCTTTTCTGGGGTGCCCCCAGTTTCTGTGTTTGTATGCGTTTTAGATTAAATCTTTCTTCCCAAATTTTTGACTTCCTAATGCTTTGATATAGTAAGGCTTTACCCATACACTATCATAAATTAATTTATTTAATGCCTTGGAACAGGACAGAGAAATTTCAGAAACAAGGCTGCTGGTACAGATGGCATTAAGTGCCTTTTTGCTCTTTAGTTTCTACCTTCGCTCCCCTAAAGCCGATCAGAAATAGGATTTATTTCAGAGTAAGTCTACTCATCTTCCTTCTTGCAGTTGAATTTTAAAGCTGATGAAAAGCTTTGAAATTGCAAATAAAATTGACCAGATCTAATGGGGAGAGAAAAGGAAAGAAGAAAGGAGCATGCTTGCACTGATGTAGCCCCTTTCATCCAAGGGTGTTTGTAGTGTTGGGATTTCTGCCTTTTTCCTTCAGCTGTCCTGAAGGTGAAGGGTGGTGGTGGATGGTAAGTGATGCTTGGTGCCAGCAAAGAGGAGCCCATTCCCAGTTGGGTTGGGAAGAGTATACCAGGTATCTGTAAGGAATGGCTTGCAAGCATAGTTGTACTGACAACATGATCCTTGTATGAATGTGGTTTATATGGGCAAACTGTGCATTTGCAGCACGGATTTCCAATGCCTTCCTCCTCCTGTCTCTTTTGTAACCTCTGTGCAGGTGATGTCAATTCACCTTAAAGCCATTTTACATCACAGTCAGAGTGGCCGTGCAGGAACTGCTGCTCCATCCTCAAAAACCTTCCCTTAGGTAAGCTCTTGGTTCCTAACATGATAAACCTGCTCAGTCTGGGGTGTTGCACTAACTCAGAAATAGGGAGCATTTAGCTGAAATCCGCTCTAGTGCCTGGCCATACAACTCTGGGTTCCTATTGCAGTGTCAGCCTAGCGGTGTGTGCGCCACAATTCGTGTTTTGCCTCGAGGCAGTGATTAACCTTCAACGTTGTAATTTTTCAGTCTTTAATGAAGAGCAAATGAGCTAAGAGTTGGTGAGAAGTTACCTCGGTTTTCCTGCAGTTACTACTTCGTTGCAAAAATCCTCTGTGTGCTCTCCAGGCTCATCATGCAGCAAGAAGCCATAAAAGAGGTGGCAGAGGAACAGTACGATACGTTGCAGCTTCCTTGAGCCTGGAGGTGGGACATCCAGAACCTGCCTTCGTGTGGTTTTATTTAGGATGAATTCAAAGGTACAGTGTTAGTGCTCGTGTCCAGGTTAGGAGAGTGTCCTTCTGCGCCTAGGTGAGGAGGGTTAGAGATGGCTGGGACGTGTCTGAAGAGGAAGGCTTCATCTTCATAAAGAGAGTTCAAGTGCTTTGCGTTTCTAGAAGTTCCTTTGGTAGCTCCTTTGCAGGTGTGCACCTTATTTCTGTGCAGGTACGTGAGCTGCTGAGTGCCTCTTACTAATTTATATTTCCATGGAAAGTAACATTCATTATTACTGACTTTCTACAGGGCTGGAGCTTACGCTGTATAATTTTTTTCCTTAATTGGTTTTGTTTGATGATACCTGTCACCTTTTTGTCTTGGGGTTCTTTCTGTTCTTTAGCTCACTCTTGCTTTTAGTGAGAATTAATCTCATGGGTTTTAATTTTGGGAAAAGACTTCTTTTCGATCTCATTTCTATAGATTCTTGGTCTCTCTAATTGACTAATGGGCACAGTCATTTTTATTGGATGCCTGCTGGTGCTGAGTCTCCACAGCACAGGGATTTTTCTGTTTGCATTCCTGGCACGTTTCAGGGGGAACATTTGGAGCAGAAGGCTCTGAAGATTGCCCTGTGGGTCACAAAGGGGCTTTCTGCTGTGCTCTGGAGGGGAAAATCAAACCTTAAATTCAGAAGAGAGACTGCCCTGTCAGCCTGCTAATCCGAATCTTTAATTCTTTCCAGCAGCACACTTTCCCTTTCTGGTCTTCGCGTTCTCCATCCCTTTAAAGATTCAAGCTTTTCGTCTACCGCCTTGTTTGAGCTGCTCATTTGTTCTGTGCCATGGAAACCTGCTGCTCTTGTTACTTGTTTTGAAAGTTCATTTCCATAAGGAATCTAGAACAGTGACAGAGCGTTGCTTCCTCTTCAAAGACAAATCCAACGTTTTAAGCTTCCTGTTTTTATTTCTTCTGTGTCCATCCCTCTTGGGTCCTGTTCCTGTTTTGTTTGTCTGCAGGTTCTTAAAGCCTCCTCCTGAGCGTAGTATCTAAGTGCCCGGCTGCACCAAGAGCTGTGTGTGTGTTTTCTGCTCAAGTAGATGTAAGCCATTACCGGCCACTGGCTGCTTAGCACAGCTCTTTGGAGAAGTGCTCTTGCAAGCCAGGCTGATGGTTTGAGAAGTGATTTTTTTTATTCTCTTATTTCAGGTCTGTCTCAGAGTGATACAGGAGGGTCTGGGATTGTCAGAGAACACGAGGAGCCTTACAAACGGGGCATGCAGTAAGCAGAGGTGGTAGCAGCTGCCACCCCAGACTAGGAGGGAGGATGACACAGAGGCAATGCCCCCCAGGCTGAGAGGAGGGGGTTTGGGCACGTCGGTCTGTTGTCATTTGGTCAGCAGAGTATGCAAGCTGCTGCGATGTGAACGGCCTTGTTGGAGCTGAGGATTGATGATTGGAAGGAGCGTAGTCAAAATGCCATATTGGCCAACGCACAATGGCTAATGAATCGTGTTTTTTGATTTCTGAACCCTGCAGGAGCAAATCCAACTACAACTGACTGCTAATGACTTCCTCTTTCAGATTAGGCTTGCAAGTACAAATGCGGTTTTTATTTTTATGCGGCTTGTCGAAATTTCTGGCGTTGACACCCCCTTTCGCTGCCTTTTTTTTTTTGTTTTTTTTTTTTTTTGTTTTGGGTCACAAGCTCAATTAGTTGTTTGGCAGGCTCTCAACTCCCTGCTTTCTCAGGATGTTCATCAGCCTGTTGTCTGGAGAGGGTACTCTCTGGAAGATAGCCAGAGGGCACTGCAAAGGCTGTGCATTGGGCCGGGAAACCCTGTTTGATAATTCAGTTCCGAGGGGTAGTCTGAAACTGCACTTCCCTGAAATTATAGCTGGAGTTGTTCTCTGTTTGCTGCTTTTCACCGCGGTGTAAGGGAATGAAAGCAATTAAACAGCAGAGGCAACAGTGAGAGAGTGCACTGATAACCTGGTGACAGCCTTGATGGGTGCCTTCCAAAGCTTGTTCCAGCGTTGGACAGCTTGTTTTATGGGCAGCCCTGCTATGTGTCTGCCTGCTCCTCCTCCTGACCTGCTGTCTCATCTCTTCCAGCTGTTGGGACAGTGGCAGCGTTTCTGTACAGCAGAGCCTCCATCCTGGTGGGGTCTACAGGTGCAACTGATGCAAGGGACTGCTGAAGCATCACTGAGACGCGTTGTTGAGCCTTGTTTCAGAGACAGATACCAGATTTTTATCTGCTCTCCAGACCGTGAGAGCTGTGGTTCGTGTGGTTATGTGATGTGCTGATTGGAAAGCAAGATAGTGTGGTTGCATGCACAGAAGCTGACCTTGTTACTTAAATCAGTGCTGCCACAGTGTTTTTGTAAATCACCTCTCTGGCGTCTGGGAACGCTGTGGGTACAGGCGAGAAGGGAGGTTTGGGCCCGTCTGTGTTGCAGACGCCAGCACCGTCTGAGTGAGGTGGCTGCACAGCACATGCACACGGTGCTGGTACGTTGGCAACTTTCTGATGGCATTTTTGTCATCTGCTGAGTGAGGATCTGGCAGTCATTCTACACCCTTCCTCCCCAGAGGATGTGGTGGTGGTGGGGTTGTTTTCCCATCTTGCTGAGGAGCTGGAGGTCAGCAGGACGTGCTGAAGGCAATATTTAGGGAGCTGGAGAAGGTCTTGTTTGTGCTTGTGAGGAAGGCTGGTGCTGCAGATGTTTGGTCTTACCCTGCTGCCTTCATGACCTGCCAGGACAATATCTGAGTTTGCCCCAAGGTTGGTATCTTGTGCTGCTACCTCCAGGCACTGTCTCTTAGTCACGATCTATCCGGATTGGACTTGTTTTGTTTTCAGAAATCTGTGTGGACCTAGTGCAGCCAAACGAATTCTTGTATTCCTCCTGCCTAGCTGTGTTAGCTGCCCTGTTCTTCCCCTCTCTGAATTACCTCACCAGGCTGTTGCTAAAGCCTCTCTGGGTAGCTCGTGCCGCCAGGGACTGCCACCAGGTTTTCTCACCTCTTTTGCACCCTTCTGGCCACGAGCCAGCAGCTCCCCAGCCTGCGGCAGAGCATCCTGCACTGCTCCTGATGAGTGCCTGTGGGAATGTGTCCCGTTTGGATGTTGGCTTCGCCAGTTGTGATCCAAAGGAGGTCAGATCTCCTTAGCAAGCCCCCATCCTCCTCCCATCCTGGCAGCAGATGGCTGCCCCTGCAGAGTGATTATTCATGCCAGCTAGCACCGACAAGGGACTTGAGAGGTTTGCAGGGAGTGCTGCTGTTGGGGCTTTCTGCCAGCTCCACTCTAACCCCAAATGACAGAAAAGCCTACCAGGAGAGGAGACGGAGATGTGCCTGGAGAGGATGTGGTGTTCCTACGATGCGTGCTGTCCTTGTTGTTTAGACTCCTTGCTTAATTCAACTCAGACCTTTTATGCAAGCTGCTGTGTGTCTCTGCTTCTCCAGGAGTGTTTTGCAGCTCCAGTTTGGTTTTGCAGGAGTGGGGAGTGTGGGGAAGGTGCCTGTGGGAGAGGAGGGAAGCCATGCTGATGCCCCACTTACAGTTCGACCTTATTACCATGTAGCTGCTGGTTGGGTCCTTCGTGATACTGCAGATAAGGTGATGCTTTGGATGGTTTTCCAGAGAGATAAAGCTTTAGGAGTGCCCGCAGGCAAAGCAGGGCCCCTTTCAGCAGTAGCACAGCAGGGATCTGCGAAGTTTGAATTGCTCTGCACAGAAATGCCACGAGGCAGCTGAGGATGGCTCCTGGGGACACGTTACTGAGCCACCCTCAAGCCAACATCTGGAGCGCGTTGGCCTGGGTGGCAGAGGGTTCATTTGGGGGGCATTTTGTTTGTTGTCCATCAGTGTCCCGTCCCCCGGCATCAGTTGTTGTAACAAACTCTTATACTGCCTCTTCAAGTGGCATAATTAAATTGTAAGAACCGGAGTCCTAATTACCCTCTCCCTTGTGGGAGCTGAGAAGCTCGTCTTTGGAGAGAGGCTGCTGGCTGCGATCCAAAGGAGACGAATCTCAGAGCAGGCTGCATCTGTGTTGATATTTACTCATATTAAGGATAATGGTCATTACCAAGTGATATCAGAGCAGGGCTGCTCTTTGCAGGTTATTTTGATCTGGCTGGAAATGAAAGAAGAAGGAAAAGGAGAATGGGTCTGTCTCTGCTGTTTCTGCATGTCTTGTTTTCTGCCTTTTCCAGAGCAATTTCAGCATAGCATCCGAATCGGTGGGCCTGGCATGTGCAAAAATCTGCACTGATGCATGAAAAAAAATTACTGATACATATTTAGACATTTCCTATTCAGGGAATTTGCTCCTCTTCCATCCCTTGCATCAGTGCAGATAGATTGCATAAACAGAGTAAACTCCCAATGCACTGGTGCAGAGAATCAGCCCAGTAAATAGCAAGAGACGTACTGGAGCAAACTGCTGCTTGCTTTCCTGTGATAATGGATGTGCACTCAAGCAGCTACAGGGATCTCTAAAAATGGAGCAATCCTGAAAGCAGGGCAGGCTTAGTCTGTTCCTTCTAGTGAAACAGCTGTTCTTATCTTTCCTTTTTTAATAGAAGCTCATGCAAACGGGAAGGGAGTTGGTAGGCGTTGGAGTGGCAGGAGTTGCTAGTGCCTTGCTTAAGGGTACGTCACCGTGGTCATATTTGGTAGCCTTTCCAACTATAAACACTGCAGAACTTTTCTAGAGATCTAGACTGATAAGCGAGGAAAAATTCCCTATTATTCTCTGCATTTTTTGAAGTTGCACTGAACTGATGGCAGAACTGGTAGCAGAACTGCCTTGACACCCGTTTTGCTCCTCTGCCCGTGCCAGAACAATTGTCACCACATCCTGGGGTGTCGCAGCCCCTGTTGCTAGAGGCAGGTTTTCAGCATTGCAGTTGCTTACCTCCACCACCACCTAATGTTTGTCTTGACACGGCTGAGGTGACCGCAAATATCTGTATATCCTGGAAGCTTTTGGGAGTGTCTAGAAGGATATTTACAAGCGTTAACTGACCTTAACGTGGGCTGACCTTACCCAACTGCCAAACGTTTAACTCCAGCAGTGCCATAGGTCTATGCCCCTAGATTTGTGTCTGGGGCAAGATAAGAGGGGGGTCTGAAACTGGTGCCTCCTCCTGTGGTTCGTTGACCTGTGAGTCCTGTAGGTTTAGCGCACAGGACTGCAGGTAAGTGAAGACAGGGTGTTTCTGGCCCCAGGTTTGGTGGTTTTGCTGGCTTTCTCAGCAGAACTCCAAATCCAGGTTGTTTTGTAACCTGGTTTGGTTGCAAGGAGGGATGTTCATGTTATTCACCGAACAGATAACATGTTTTAGCTTCATCTTCCACTGGAGTCTGGGGAAAACAAAGATGCAGCAAACCGTAGGAAGGTCACTGTCTTCTCAGGCTCAGAACTCCAGCCTCCTGGAGAAGAAAACAAAACGTTTAGGGGCTGCAGTGACTGACTTTGGCTATGATCTGAAAATGTAGGATAGACATGAATCAGTAACACTTAGGAGAAACGTGCTTCTCTAGAATTGGGGGGTTGCAAGTGCTCCTTACCGGGGAGGTGGTTACATGCTCTGCTGCTTCCTTAAAGTACTCCTTCCAGTTCCAGCCTAACGTTCTGATTCCCATGCACGTGTCTATAGTATCCCCTTCCTTATTTCCAGCCAAAAATAATCGTTTGGGAAGTTTCCATGAAGGTGTGCTGTCATCTTCAGCACACTGCAGACGTACTGTTGGTTGTTCCTCCCGTTTGCAGGAAGGCAGCTGGGGAGCACTGGCAGAATTAGCGCCAGTGCTGGCAGCAGCGCTTCATTTGGTGGGACCCTTGCATCTCGATGCCTCTAATGTATCTCTAATTGGTTTAAACTTGATGGGTTTTCAGTGTTTTCATTTTCTAAAGTGATTTCTCTGTGCAAAAAGTACGAGTTGTCCTCTGCTGGGAACAAGTTTTCAAGCTTTTTTTAATCTTGCTGTTTGTCAATGCAAAGACTGGCTTCATCGGTGTGAATCATCCTCTTCTCTTTGTAGTCCCACTGTTTCACTCATCTCCCCAGGTCCATGTCTCACTTCACATTCACTCAGCTCGAAGCGGACTTAATCTGCATTTGTGTCATTTAGGACAGTGTATTCCACAAAGACCCTTTACCTCCCACCTAACCAACACTGCAGTTTCTCCTGTGGCCCTTTTCTCTTCTGTAACTCAGCCTAATGTGGCTCGGGCTGAAAACAATTCACTCTTCTTCAGTTTGAAAACCACCTGCTTCCCTGGTACGGGCCCAGGCCACATCCCTCAGGCATATTGTGGATGGGGTTGCTGGGCTTGGGGCTCCAAAATCTGGATGGATTTTTATTTTCTGTGAGACCTTTTTAAGGCTGGCCACTTCCAATCTGGTCTTGGAGATGCCATGGAGATGATTCATCTTTTTGAGTTAGCTTCTGGCAGATACGAAAGCTGACCTGCTTTTTCTCTTTGAATCTTTTCACAAACTGTGCTCTTTGGCTACCACCCTAACAGTAACAGTCTTGAAAGTTGATTTCCTGAATTTTATATTAATCCTGTGGACAGAAGGTCAGCTCAGAGGTGCTTGGACATGCTAGAATGGACTCCTTTTCTGATGGTCAGAGCCTGGCATTGTGGTTTTAACATAGTCCTTTGTGTCCTTACCAGGCAAACCAAAGAATTAAATTGGCTAATGCAGATTTCCACAATGCTTGTCACACAAACTTAGCTGAGCAGCTTCTAAATTAACCATTAGGTGCAACTAATTACTGAAGAGGAAGCAGTGCAATGAGTTTCCAGAACTGAATGCATTTGATTTCTTTTTCTTGTAACCATTTTTCTTCCAATATGTGTTTTTTGCAGTGACACTGAAAGCCGAAAATTATGCAAGAAGATGAAAGTAGATCCTAATTCAAAGGAGAAAGGAGTGGAATTGCTCCATTATAAGTGAGTGCTGGGCTGGGATTTGTAGTTCCTAATTGTTGATGCCCCTGTTAGGACTATTCTTTCTCCTTGCAGCTCTGTTCTGCTGCTGCATGAGGACTTCTTGTTTCTCCTGTGCCTCAACATAAAATTGCTCATGGTTTCGTTAGTTTGGAAGCATACGTTGTAACAGCAGTTAAGTTTACTCTGCTGTTAAATAGTACACATTGAAAATATGAGCTGGACTTGTGGGAGAGATGTCCAGTGAGCTGAAACTACCCGATGCACAGCATTGGTGGCTGAGATTTGGATCTCTTGCTTTCTCTGTCACTTGCCTACTGGCATGTGCCTTGGGAAAGTGGCTTTACCTCTCTGTGCTTTCTTTTCTGACTTGGGGCAGTACTTTGTAATATGCCTGGGGAAAGGCAAGTGTAGTGAGAGTGCAAGATTTTTGTTTTCAGAAAATAATAGGAGTGGGAGTATTGTAGATGTAAGAGACACCAAGCAGCTGCATCTCCAAAGATCGTGTCTTAGTAAATTTTCTTGTTAAAGCATCAGAGAGGGATTACTTACTAGAGACCTGTTTGCATGACGTTCTGTTTCTGCATCCTCCCTCTTTCCTCGCTCTTCCCTACCCCTCCCCTCCCGAACTTGCTGTGGTGTCAATTCTGCTTAGTTCTGGGGCTTTGGCAGGATAATGTTATTCTAGTTAGTGAGAAGTGAGGGAGAGCAGTTGTATGATTTCCAGCAACGCTACTGTAAGTTAACACTATTCCCCACTCCTTGTTCAACAGGGACGGTGCATTTCATACTGAATATAACAGAGCTGTCACGTTGAAGGTAAACTTGATTATTATTCTTTTGCTAGGTATGGGGGAGACAATCGTGGATTAAAAACAGGTGTTGGTGGTACTTCATGCTAAAGGCATGAAAGGGATGGGGTTAATCTTCATAAACAGCTGTCAGAATGACCTAAGGGTTTTTGTGTGCACGCATCTGCCAAGCACAGATCCAGAAAAGCTGTGTATTATTAACAAGACTGAACCCATGTTAAACTGTCATGTGAGTTAATGTTCAAGCTGATAACAAATAGCAATCTTCTGGTTTTGATTACCAGATGCTATTGACGGCAGTATAACTAAAAGTATTAGTTGATACTGCATTTTGATAGGGAATTCCCTGAGGTTTTTAGGTCTTGTGTTTATAAACAATTGAGTGGCCTTATCTTTGATTTGATCATGGAACTGCAGTCCCTATGGATGTGCCCACAGTGCAGCAGGGATGAAATGACCTTTGTTTTCTTGCAAATCTTGACACAAAACAACAGGAAGCAATGTTCTGTGAGCACAATGGAAGGAAAAAGACATGAAATTTGAAAAGAATACGTAGATCTCTGTGACAGGGGAAATGTACTATAAACATACTGAAAGTGAGCAACCTTCCTCTGCAAAGCCCTGGTGAAGTGCTGGGAGTGCTCCATGACGATTTGGATTCCAGAAACATCTTCTGTCCAGTTCTGATGCTAGTTTGAGTTTCACTTCCTCCTCTTTCTCCAGCAAATCTGGACTCTGCACAGTCACTGGTCTTGTTGGAGGCTTCATGAAGTCAATTCAGGCTGCCAGGGTTACACTCACTTCCCTTTTCTCCTTCCTTCAGGGGTCTGGGCTGGGATGGAAGAAGCTGGTGTGAGGTGCTCTGTGAACCCAGTTCTGTCAGAGGGGCTACTCCTAAGCACGCCTGCTCTGTTACCTTCCATCCACAGCAGAGCTGCTGTGGGGTAGATGGTGGAGGGCTCTGTCTTGGAAATGCTCTGTGGCTTGAATCATCTGTTTAGCTTGCTCTTGAGGTTGTCATGCTGGATTTACATGAAGTGGGGGGAGTAGGACTGTGCATCTTCCCATCTCCTGCAGCAGAAATGCTGCCTGGCACTGAGAAGGGCAATATTGGGTACCTAGCCTAGTCAGCAGTGGCTGAGGCTGCTTCTCTACTTACTAAAGAAATGCGTGGTTTTTTTCCCCTCTTGGTGGGTGGGGTGATGGAGACTTGTTAGCTGCCTAAATGTGGGTGGTTTGAACAGTGGTTGAGATATCTTTCCTGCTCTCCATAAAGTACTGCAGCTGGGAGTTAGTGCTGTGACTCAATTCCTTACAGATAGGATCAACTGCAAGGCACCTGCAGAGCCCCGAGGAGGGTTTCAGCTGAGACACAATTGTAGCAGAACAGGAACTATATGAATTATTCCTTTTGTTACAATTTTGTGGTGATTGTTTCCCCCTTCCCTAATGCCCACTGTTGT
Source organism: Aythya fuligula (assembly GCF_009819795.1). Classification (NCBI taxonomy): domain Eukaryota; kingdom Metazoa; phylum Chordata; class Aves; order Anseriformes; family Anatidae; genus Aythya; species Aythya fuligula. The sequence goes on along the minus strand of NC_045564.1, from coordinate 24,704,832 downwards.
ATTTGCCTCTAGCTGGTGAGAAGGAAGCAGCTCTGGGGTGACCCCATGTGCAGGGAAGTGTGAGCCCAATGTAGACAGAAGTAGGGTTTTGAAGCTCCCTTCCTCCAGGAGCTCTATTCTTTCTTAATTTAACTGCCCTTGTGAAACCAGCTGCTAATGATTTATGGGTTGGGCAGAGCATCAGAGCTGGGCAGTGGTCAAAACTCAGGTGACTGTTTCATACAGCTGCCAGCAGCAGAATGATTAATGTTGTCTGGATTTCTCCCTCCATGCCACTTCTCCCTGTTCTCTCGTGTTGAGGCAGTGACACTTCTTTCTCACCTTCAGCTGAGTTTGTGACAAGTTTTCCAGCACATTACAAACAGCAAGCAGCAGAGTGATACAGTTACATCAGGTATCATACCCATTTTATGGACAAATGGACAGCCTAAAGAACAGGGAGATTAAAGGATTTGTTTCACATCATTCAGCAGGCTTGTGGCAATAAAACTCGGATCTCCTTTCCAGACATCCAGCAGGCATACAAATATTAATGTGATGTTTTGGAGAATAATGGACACAGCTCTGAAGAGGAAATGCTTTATCTCTGTAAAAGGATTCTTCTGAAATAATCGGCAATTTCATAGATATGGCTGATCCAGCTGATAGTGTACACAGAATCTTAAGAAAAGCTCTTCGTTTCTTGAAGTAACTAAACCCTTATGTAATTACCAGAGATGTCCTTGTGGGTTAACTCCTAGAAAAATGAGGAATAAATGGTAGTTCAGTATTCACAGTGGGGGGACATTAGTGCTCAGAACCTCCTGCTGCTGAGACCTTTGTTAGGGTCGGAGCTGTTCGTGTATCTTGTCAAGGGGGTGGATAGCAAGGTAGCAAAGTTTGGTGATCTGAAATGCTTAGAAATAGCTTTAAAATAAATAAATTAAAAGGGTTGGGAAGGCTCTTGCAATACCAAGTGGCTTTTCAATATGAAAGCTAGAACTTGTGGGGTAATGAACATGTGAGGGAAGGAAGGGACACAGCTCCAAATATGCTGGAGTAATGGCAGGCTAGGTTCTGAATTACCAGCCAGGACAGCAGATGGCCTGAAAATATTGTCCCTGTGCTGAACAGTAGTTTTAAAAGTTTAGTGAAGGAGCAGAGAATGGAGGAGGAAACGTCACTCCACCATCCAAGTCCACTGGGTTCTTGCATCTATTACGTGTTTCTGGTTGCCCCACTGCGTGGAAGGTATGGAAGTACTGCAGAAGGGCAGTGAGGGTGATCAGAACTATCAGTGGCTTGAATGTTTACATTGAGGGTTCTTGGGCTTGGAAAAAGGGCATTGGAAGGCGATTGTGACAGGTGTTTATATGACTGTGAGTATCTTGAAGAATGGAATGATTATCTGCTTCACCTCAAAACTTCAGTGCGAGCAGTGGCATTTTGAGGCAGCTGATTTGAAACAAGTCTGCTGTGTTTAAAAAAAAGTAGTTGTGGAACTCAAAGCCATATGTTCTGAAAGCTAAGAATTTGAAAGTCTTAGAAGCAGTATTAGATAGTCATAAAGTATAGATCCATTGGTAGCTAACAGAGGTACAAATACAATAGCTGGTGCAGAGTCCACAAACTTAATTACTTTTTGCCAGAAATTGAGAGCCCATACCATGCATGCTATGTAAGAAAGGTGCTAGTGTAGCTTTTCCCCCAGTTATTTATAGTGAGCTGCTGTTGGAGACCTGAGGTTAGATAGCTTTCTGATCTTAATTATTTGCTTTAGCCACACGGTGTCCTAATCCACTGTAGTGCCATACAACCAGTATCCAGGCTGTGTCTATAATTTGCTGAAGCCTTTTCTGCAGGGTAAAGTACAAAGGAGTTCTACTCTTTTTCTAAAATGAAAAAAAAATCTTTAAAGTATAAATCTGTTCAGTACTAGCAAAGGGAATAGACTAACCCAATAAATTAGACCTGCTGTAAACTCTGTATCCTTTTCAAGTTTGCTCCTGTAGGAGGGTGTGTGTGTATGAAATCATGGGAAGTTTTACAAGCATCTCTACTGCATTACTGAAAAGGAGGGGAATGTGCAGGGATGTTTCCATATTTATTTTTTTCAGGTTAAAATGTGAGTCCATAAATGATAGCCAGCTATTGTGCTATTAAAACTTGCCGTGTATGCTGGACAAAGACGCATCCTGTGTTGTGCTGAATTGGTGTTTGAGGTTCAAAGCTGTTGCAGGGGTTCAGGCAGCAGGTTACAGCCCAGCATGGCTCTGTCGGGGCCGCAGTGTCAAAGCAGGTCCTGACCCCATCACGGCAGGGCAGGAGCGTAGCTGGTCCTTCAGCATGGGGGCTGCTGTGCCGTGGCCTGGACTTTGCTCAGGTCTCTAACGCAGCAGCCTGGGGACCACTGCTCGTCTGTGATTAGACAGCACCGTGGTTTGTTTGTGGGGATTTTTCTTTCCCATTTAAAAGGGTGCAGGAAGTGCTCTTCACAGAGTGGAGTAATGAGTGCAAGGCACCGTACTGCCTGCTCCTGCCAGAAGACATTACACATCTAATTTTTTTCTTTCTTGGCTGAGAGGGAGAGGCTGCAAGAATTAAATCTCTTTAATCCCCCGTCCTCTAACCGCATCTGTTTCTACATCACTGAACTTGGCACGTAGGAATTCTTGAAACTAACGGAGTCAATCGGACTCATTAGCTGTTTAAAATGTTGACCCCTTTCTCCTCCCAGCCAGTATATATTTGAGGTCTGTGCAGACTGAGTGCAAGCAGAACTTGATGAGGTGTTCAGAAATGTGGAATATCTCCCTGGTTTTGTCCTTCTCTCCTTTATCCATATGTTACTGTCTTCTTACAGCATCATTTGGGATGCTAATGCCTTTAGTTTTCAATTTTCTTACAACTATAACTGCATTATAAATTACTTGAATTTCTTCTAGCTGGCTTCTTTCTCTGCTAATGCTGTATGAAAACAAATTTCTTCTACCCAAAGTGTTTGTGGTCCCAACACTACTACCTAACCCCTTAGGTCTTCTCACTGGGTACATTAAGTGCTTTGCTTGCTGTCTAGTGACTAATACGTGCTGCCTCTTATGATCAGACAAATCTCTTCAATATTAGCTAAGCAAGTAGACAGAAACTTTAATGCCATAAATGAATCGTGCTGTAAGCTCTGAATCCTCCCAAGCTCTGTAGTACCAGTTGCGATGCAGGAGAATGAGCTGAGCTGCGCTATCTGTTGATAAGCTGTTGGGGTATTGTACCAGAGCAGCCCTACCCAAGGCAGAGAGGTGGCAAAAATGTTTCTTGGGGCTGTTGCAGTGACAAGTGTCACCAAGTATGCTGCTAACCTGCTCTTGAGAAGGTGGCTTACAAAGCTGGGCTTCAAGATGGATGCTCTTGGTGTGTGTTAACACATACTCGGCTCTGGTCTTCTGTCAGGAACTGGTTTGGCAGAATATCCCATGGCTGATAAAGGCTTTAATGAATGCTCTCACATGACTTTCTTTGCTTGGACTGCAAGTAAAGTTTGCTTACTGCTGTAGTGTCATCATCCACTTAACTCTTACAATGAAGGGAAACATAAAATCGTGGAATATCCTGAGTTGGAAGGGGCCCACAAGGATCATCGAGTCTAGTTCCTGGCTCCATGCAGTACCGCCCTGGAATCAAACCACATATAAGAGCATTGTCCAAATACTTCTTGACTCCAGCAGGCTTAGTGCTTGACCGCTTCCCTGAGGAGCCTGACCTCCCTCTTGGTGAAGAACCTCTTCAAGGTTCTTCTTGGTGAAGAACCATGCAGCCTAAACCTCTCCAGGTGCATCTCCATGCTGCTCCCTCGACTCCTATTGATTGGTCACCAGACAGAAGAGATCAGCACCTTCTGCTCAGACCTCACTATGTGGCTGGTGTGGCAGAGTTCCTGTCAGGGACTGGATGAGTACATACAAGCAGTGCCACAGAGAAAGAAAAAGCAGTCTGAATTGTGAAAAGCAATCTGAATTGTGAATGAGCATGGAAATGCAAGTATTGTATTTCCTAGAGCACAGACATCTGAGGATAAGTGATCCAGCTGACATCCCTACGTACGGCTGGAAATGGGGGGTAATGCTGCTCTGCTGAATTCCATGGAGAATGTCTCTGACTTCAGAGGGCTGGAGTTTCCCTCAGGCTCAGTGTGAAATCAGAATCAGTAGGAACTATTTCTTTGTGATAAAGAGGATATGTGTGATCTGCCAGCACAGGAATTGTTGGTTGTATGTCTGTCAGGTAGAACAGTTATAAAGTAAGCTTGAGCAAGTATTCTACTTGTCAAATATGGGAGCTGCAGAACCATAGGGTCTCATTTCCTGCTTCTCTTGTCATGTTTGCTTGCAACACTCCTACTTAAAAATCCAGTGACTGCGGTTTCTAGGTAAACGAGTCATAGGGGAAACTACTGGTGGATATTTTTCCTCTGACCAAATGAGCAATTTGATTTATAAGTTTGGAGTTCATTGCCTTTGCTCACAGTGTGCCCTCCAGCTGGTCCTATTGGATGCAAAAGTTACTCAGATGCAGTGAAGGGCATGGAAGCCTGACCTCTACATAAAGAGAAATCTTTTATACTAAGCCAGCGTGTAGCTGATTACAGATCTAGTACCATTGAAAGAGTTCTCTGAAGGATCCTTGAAGCTTCTGTCTATAAGTTGGTCCACCTCCACGTGTTTTCCCCAGTTTTCTAGTGGAAGCAGGCACTGGTAAGCTGGCATATCAGTTCTGAGGAAGGTACACAATAGTACATCTCTTGGTTCTGCAATAGGATATTGGTTTTCATCTCCACTATAGCAGATGAGTATAAAAATGGAAAAACAAAGGTCCTAATTGGATAGGGTTCACATGACAGCATGGATTTGAGATTGGAGTCTGATGGTTCTCATTCATTTTGCTTTAAAAACTTTTTTTTTTCCATTTATTGCAGTCCATGGTGGCCTTTCTCAAGGATCCAGAAGGTGCGCCGCTGTGGGAGGAAGATCCTGAAGCCAAAGATATTGTGCATATTGACAGTGAAAAGGTACGTCAGCTGGAGAAATGTTCTGTATGTTTTATAAATATATGGAATGTGAGGAGTGTGCATGTTTGTTTAAACTCTCAGTGAAGCACCATTATATCTTTTGGAAGGGAAGATTAAAGCACCCAAACTGTGACGTGACAAAGCCTGTGTTTTGTAATAACCACAGAGCAACGTCTCCTGCTTCCCTCCTCCTTCTTCCCTGTGTGGTCATAATATTAGTCTGTCAGCCACACAGCAAGCATTAAAGCATCGTGGATGTTAGGGTGGAAGGGACCTGTTTGTCTCAGTAAGTGTAGCAGCTTCCAAGATGCAGTTGCTGCAGGAGGCAAGTAGGAGGTAAAATGCTATTCTTACAACTGCAGGTTGTCAAAGTTAAAGCTCTCATGTGCCTGAGGTCATCTCAGGAAGTCTCTGCAGCAGGCAGGAACAGGATCCAGATCTGGAGTGATTTAACCTAGTACAGTAATCATCTACCGTGGCAAGTGGGAAAGCTGCAAATAAGATAAAAACTACCTTAAAAAGCCAGTGCCACCACAGAGCACCCCATGATTTTCTCTCTAATATAATCAGCTTGGTCTTTTGTATTAGTTTTCTAGCCTATTGATTTTTAAAACTTTAATTGATTGGACCCTCGCTGGTATTTCGTAAAGGGCCTTTTCAATTTTCTAGCTTTCATTTTTAATATTAGAAATAGTTATTTTGACATTAGGTTTTTGTAGGAAGATTAATTTTTAATGTTCACCTTCTGTACTCTATTATAAGTCTTCCAAGGGTTGTGTTCAATTTGAAAACTTCATCTCATTTCTCCACCATGCTGGTACTGAAAAATCTATTCTCATGGCCTCTCATAGCCCTGACCAGGTTTCATAGTGTGGAAACTGAACTTTAGTTTATTATTGAGTCTGACTTCTTGAGTTAGAATACATTTTTTGGATGGATCAAGGAAGAAAATGTTTCCAGTCACAGGTTCTGAACTGAAAATTGATCAAGCGGTACAATTTCCACATCTTAACACCAAAGATACTAGTCTTCAATATTTAGTGGATATTTGTGTCTATGAGAAGTTTTGCCAGCTCCTTTCAAGTTACAGTTGAGCAAGCAGGAGAAACTCAAGTGTTGTCTGTTAGGAAGTATGACCCTTCTTTTCCTCCAGAGAAATGAGCCTGTGTTCTGTTAACATTTATATTGACTTTTAAAAGTTTTAACTCAAGTCACAACAAGAGATGTCATTTTGTCTAAGTTTGTTTTTACTTTATTTGGTTCGTTCGCTAGGAATTGCGAAGGCTTCTGAAGAAGGAAGACAAACCCGTTCTGATGATGTTCTATGCCCCGTGTAAGTAATCCAGCATGTCCTTTCAGTTCTTGTTCCCTTCTTCACTGAGAGATGTCCAAGGCTGACCTGGAAGCCCCACCTGTGCTTTGCTAACATCATCTTGTCCCATCTTTATCATTGAAATCCATGTGGTGGATTACCTTATGTAATTTCTTTACCTGTTGTTCTTTCTAGATTTGCACGATATGCTGAGCACATTAGTGTTAATGCAGTTTTCTGAGGGTGTGTAGTCCCTCAGTGCTTCTCGCTGGAAGTGCAAATGAGCATTGTACATGCTTTTTTCTTTCGCACTTTGGGCTATGGCGTAAGACAAGTGGTTACACACAAAAGATCTCTGGAGGAGACCATGCAGTTGAAAGAAGCTCTATTTGTTCTCGGTAACTGGGTGCAGAGGGAACTACAGTGCAGTGGTCAAGAGCAGGAATACTTTTCCTGCTCCATCCAGGAAGGCACCCTGGGTGTTTCTGCTGTCACTGGCAGGAGTATCCTGAATACAAATGGAGTTTAATTGGGAGGGTGGCAGGAAGGAAAGAGGAGAGCATGTTGGAGTCGCTGCATCTCTTTTGTGACCTTGACACTGCATTGCTCTGATCTTGTTATCGTGTTGGCTGCTTCTTCCTTAATTTTACAAATTTGCAACTGCTTCTTCACATTTTGTGATGACAGGTATATGAGAGGCTTTCCAGTTCTTGAAAACAAAATATTGTTGTGCTGGAGTTGTTACTCAGCTGGAAAGCAGAGCAGCCGTGAGAATGGAATGAATGTGTGACCTAAGCTGGAAAAGCCTCCCGGCACTGTCCTGGTTGTGAAATTGATGCGAGGCACTGCTACCAATTTGCTGTTTGTTTCTCTTTTAAAATGAGCATCCCGTGGCAGGATTATCTCCTGTTTCAGTGTATTTTCTCTGGTAATTATTGCCTGAAACGCCATTCTACCTTTTTCAGTCTCATCTGTGTACAACCAAGACGGCCAGAATTGCCCAAGACTTAGCTTGCTGCATCACTCAGAGGATGTTTTTTTCCTTAATTAAATTAGCAGCAGCGCGGTGCCTTCACGCTCTGCAGCAGGCCGGGCCTGCGCGGCCTGGCCTGGCATGTGGAGAGCGCCAGCGGCCATGGCCGCCGCGGTGTCGGCGGGGGGCGATCCGCCCGCTCTGCCTGCAAATCGCCCCCTCAGGGAGCGTCCCGCTGCGGAGAGCTGTCGCAGTTTACTTGTATCATGAATAATTGTTTTTCTGCAACTGAGTCTCTTCCTGAAATGTGCCTTATCTAGCCCTTCGTTCTCTTTGAACCGTTCCCCCAGAAGCCCTCCTCCTTCCAGTTTCTCTTCTTTTGAAGTGGCAAAACACCTGCTAGTCTTCAGTGCTATAATACTTTTTGCTGATTTCTAAACTGCTGTGAAGGAAGCCTACTTGTAAGGTGTTTTTTTTTTCCCCCCTCTGATTTCATGATTCTTAACTCCCTCATCTTTTATTTAACACACGAGACCTTCTGATTTGGTTCCTATCCAATTTTTCTTTTCTTACTCCTGCTCCACTTGAGACAGAATACGTCCAGCAGTTTTATTAAAATACAGACTTGGGGAAGCTGGAGTTGCAGGTTGCTGTCTTCTGACATGGGCGTTAATGTTCGTACCTGGGAGCAGCAAATTGAGGCTGGCTACTAAAGGGATTCATTTCCTTGCTTGTGAGGTGGAGGGTCTTTGGCAGGAGAGGTTGTTGGAGCCTTTGTCTAGGAAGGCATGGGGAAGACGGCTGCATTCTTCCTCAGCTTGGCTGGAAGCAGGGGGTTTAGATTCATTGTAGCAGATTCATAGGAAATGGGCTCTTTCATTACGTACTATTGCAGAGGGAGATGAAAGCGACTGCAAACTTAAATGTAGTTCCTTTAATATTTCAGGAATGCCTGGTCTGGGTGAAACGACTCAGAGTAAAAGCATGCCTTTTCCTTGGAAGGTATTACCTGCCATTTGGAGACCATTCACTGTACTTTTGGACTTTATATTATAAGTCAGACAGCACTAAATATGAAAAATTAGGTGTACTTACAGGCATTCAGATTTACTTATGGTTAACTCTGCCAAAGGAGACTCCTGCAGAAGATGGTCTGCATTTGGCAACAAAAAGGAGCTGTTTAAAATGTTATTGAAAACAGGGTTTTAAAAATGGAAGTGTTACCTAGTGGAAAAATTAGTACGTGTTTAATTAAAAATCCCACTTTTGAGTCACAATACAAGAAAAAGAGCAGAAGAAAAAGGAGTTTTTTTGTCTGTTGTGTATTCCTGCACGGGAACGTATGTGGCTTGACAGTCTTGAACGGTGTAGTGCAGAAGTTAATGGGTAGGAGAGGTCCCACTGCAGTGGGTTTGGGAGCAAGGAGTCTAAGACAGTGGCAGGGCTGGGATGGGAGTAGAAGGATGGTGGGGTGGTGGCTGTGGGAGGAGGCTGGTATGCCTCTGTACTCCAGGAGAAAGTCCAGGGAGTGGTAAGAGGTTCAGGAGGAAAAGTGGGGGAGATCACTAGTTTAGGGCCTGTTAAAGACAACAGAAGTTGAGGATCCAGCAGATGGTGTTAACAGCTCGTATCTTTTGATGCCGTTCCAGTGGTTTGGATGAAGTTGAGGGTTCAGTGGACCTCAGATGAATGGTCTGTGCCCACCAAGAAATCATCATTTGACACAGCACTAATTTAATGACCTCACTGGCAATTTGAGTGGAGAGATCAAAGGTGGAAAGACCACAGAAATGAGCTCTCTTTCCTCTGATTAAAGAATTCCTCTCAGGCACGCTGATGTGGTCCTAAACCAGTGGTTGCAAAATATATTTCTCCTTTATGGAAGATACTTCCAAAACCCTTCTCTCTTTACCAGAAGAAAAGTGTTGACTGCTGTCCCATGGTGGACCATGGGTTTCTGTACTAAGTGTCTGAAGTGCATGGCCACAGCTTCCTTTCATGCTGTCTGCAGTCCCTCTCTTCCCAGTGTGTGTGCACATATTTTACTTGGCAAGGGTGAAACCTGCTGCTTACAAGGTGATTTATTGCTAATCTGCTTAGCACTCGAGCGTCATCAAACAGCTCTTAGTGTGCTCCAGCTATGCATGTAGTCTTCCTCACTCACTATTTGTCTTTTCCTCAGCACATAAAGTTCTTGTATTTTACAAGGGCTGTTGCTTCTCCTGAGTTATCGTCTTCTCCATTAACAGAGCATGGCTTAACTTTTGATGTCTGCTTAATGTGTTTAGGAGATGTCTCAAATGAGTTTCAAAGACCTGTTAAACTGAGATGAATCTGAAGTACACCCCCATCGCCCACCTGATTAAAGACCATATTCTGACTTTCTTGGTCACTAGAGTGCCCGTTCGAAATACACAAAGCTTTTTGGTTTGGCTTGATGAGCATAACATCTTTCATCTTGCATTCCACTGTGAGCTCAGCCCAGAGCCTTAGGAACGTAAAATGGTGTTGCTCTTTCCAAAACTAGGAAAAGAAATGAATATGAAGCTGAGCAGCATGAAAAAATAGCAGAAATAGCTGCATATAATAAGATGTAGCATCCTTAGAAAATAATAATATAATGACTTAGTGGAATAAATAAGGAATTTCATTAAAAAATTATTGTATATAAAAATATGTATTGTGATATGCTTTGGAACACAGATCCTGTAGAAGAGTCTGAATGGAGTTGTTGGCATGTTACTGACACGATTTCTTTTTTTTATCAGGGTGTGGTGTTTGTAAGAGAATGATGCCGTCTTATCAGCAGGCAGCCACAGAACTGAAGGGTAAATATGTAAGTGAGAAGATAAGATTTATATTTAAAAAATCTTTTTTTTTTTTTTAAAGAGAATATTTTTAACAATTTATTGAATATTTAAAAACACAAATATTTATTGATGTGGGTAATTTTTAAACAAGTTGAAACAAAGCCAAAAATGAATGATGCTGTTCCACATTCGCTCAGGATTATCTCCTTTTTTTTTGCTATTATTAAAACTTAGCATAATGAGGCATTTACTCACTTGCCTTTTATATCTAGTATGTAGTTTTTGTCAGGGAAAAGTGGGCTCTGACACTGCTTTGTCTAGCTTCTATTTGGTGAATTTATGGTCGTCTTAAGCTTGTTTTTGTAAAGATAAAGAAATATTTGCCATTTTGGGTTTGATCAGCTTTTGGCTTGATGTTTCTTATTCAACTCAAGTATGGATGCCCTTAGAGTAATAATTAATCCACTTGCTCAGTGGAGAATCACAGTGTCATGGGAGGGGGATTACTGTACGTTTTCTTGATCAATCTCCTAACAAGTAAGCATAAGCGTTACATGCATAAGCATTGCTATAGCTTTGTCAACAAAGTTAGCGTTTATACCAGGCTAAAATAAATGCGAGTGTTGATCCTAATAAAATCAATTTGCAGCAGCTGCAATAACTTGGTTCTCTGTTTGTACTAATAAGGCATATTGATCTCTCTAAGCAAGACGAAGACACTTTCCAAGTCATGTTTTTATAATACACTATGTATAATTTATGTAATACCAATAACACTTGAGTGACACAGAAATGGGATTGTTGTTCCATGGCTTTGGCTGGATTTGGTCTGATTCTACCTGTTGAATCACTTGGGTTATAAGTTTCCTCAAGAGAGGCAGCACATGGTAAGGAACAGATGAAGTACTGCAGTTCATCGCTGGGGCGGCTCTGGTCAGTGCATTTCATGAGCACTGAGAGCCCTCGGACTACCCCATGTTCTCTCAGCTAGTTGTTTTTCAAGGTGTTTTCTCTAAATTTTTCTCTAAATCCTTGTTTGCTTAGGGCTGAAAGCAGTGGGAGTTGTTCAGATTTCAAGGCTTTACTATGTTCTAAATAAGATATTTTCAGGAGTGCTTCCATACAGCCAGGCAGCATGCAAATTCCTCTCCCTTCTGTGGAGGGTGTACTGTTTTCTGGGGGAAGGCACTCCTGTCTTGCACAGCAGGTCTATAACAAGGCGTGGGGTGGACAGGAATTTGAAGCATAAAGAAACACCTACACACGTACTGCCAGAGAGAGGGCATGCTGCAAAACGCTATTTTCCTGCAATTATCCCTTGTCCACATGTAGTTCTGTTTTTATTAAATTCAAACCAAACCAAGTTGAATTTAAACTCCAGATCTGTTCTAGTTTGATAATTTCCAAGAAAGAAAGGAAAGAGTTTAGGTAGGCTTAGGCTAATCCTGCCCAGCTCAGGGGTCTGGCACTGGTCAGAGGTGCTTTTTTGCACTTGTAGTGTTTTTAGTGCAGGTTTATTTCAGAGGAAAGTCCAGTTATGCTATTGTCACCAGTGTCTTTCACAAATATCAATCTGTTCATCTAAATCTGACCTAGTTAGCTTCCTGAGTGGGATGTGTACACGGTTTGCCATTTCTAAAATTAACTCTGCTGTACCCATCATAAATTATCCATGGGGTGCCTGAGAGCAATGCTGACCTCCAGATCAGGCACTGCTGGAAAGTTTATGATTGTTTTGGATGAGCTGAAGGTTTGGCATTTCAATCAGACCTGTTGTTAGCTGTCAGGATGTGCCAGGGTTAAAAGTGATTATGGCTACTATATAGCAGGAAAATGAAATATAGTTTTGCCTATTTAGTAGGTCATAAAAATGAAAAGGTGAACTGTGTCTGTCGCTGGTTGCTATATTCTTTTGAGACTGGTCCCATCTTGCCGTAGTTGCTGAGAGGAAGACTGTATGGTTCAGTATTATGTAAAGTTTAGAGTTTTCTATTCCATTAACCCTAGCACGAAACAAAAAGAGTTGGTCCACATCAGAAGAGGATGGTTTATTTTATCCCTGGCACAAGAGATTCCCCTAGCTCTGCTCCATCAAGTAGCAGGATGGGAGAGTCACAGGAGAACAGAAGTCAGAAGCCTAGAAGATAAGACCAGCTAGCAAAGGTTCAAAGTCGATTTAGATACAGGTAGCTTGGTGGGGAGCAGGTAAAGTGTTGCAGTATTTCAAATGTCACTGCAGAGGTGAAAGAAATTAACTGATCTTCATGTTTGCTGTGGATATTTCAAGAGGTAGTGGACTTCAATTGAAGTCAGGGTTATTCAGTCATTTGCTAAAAGACAATTAGTTAAACATCTGGCAGAACAAGCATTGGTATAGAGGGAGGATCCTGACTTTGGGTAGAAGGTATATTTTGATGGTCCCTGTTAGCCTTGATGATACATGATTGTGTGATTATAGGCTAGCTAAAGCAGTAACTTTTGTTTTTAAAAATGAAACCTATTGTAATAGACTTCTGGTCATTTATGCTTCATACTGTGTATGAACAGCAGAATGAATCCATGTTCTTGACCCAAATCAATCACCGCAATCTGGCAGAAGATGTAGATGTGGCTGGAAATGCTAATGTAAAACCTAGGAAATCTTTTGAAAGTTCTTGGCAAATCTTAAATCTGGTAGGCTGGTGTAAAGCGGGGAATTAATGAAGCCAGTTCTCACTGTATAAAGCAACTGCTGCATCTTGATCCTATTGAATTTACCTATCCACAAGAGTTGACGTAAAGGATAAGGGAAGGGGAGAACTGGGCCTTAGTATCTCCTATGAATGAAGTCAATCTGGTTGTTAGAATTACAAGGAAAATTCAAAGCAAGAGATGTGACCAGCCAGTATAAATCTTATTTCTGTGCTCCTCTCCTCTGAGGTAGCTTTCCTTTATCCTTTCTCAGGATAGGCGAGAGAAAACAAAGCATCTTCTTGTGACTTTCCAGCACGCTATTAGAAAAGGTTGACCTTCAAACATGGATTTTGTGCTTTAAGATTTATTTCATGCTGGCTCCTAGCACATTTGGTTGGTCTATGCAGTTTGCTGCAGTCAGGAACCTGGTATTAAATTCTGATGTGATATTTCAGCTGGAAGGAGAAAATCCTGTTTTTGGAGGGGGAAGGAGGAGGTGTTAGGATTAAAACCCTGCTGCTAAAATGATTTAAGCTGTCAATGCCATTAAAACTAAGTTAATCTTGAAGTTGTATCTCAGCAACTGGCTGAAGGTTTGACTGCAGAACAACCTCAGTGTGAATCTCAAACCCACAGAACCTCAGAATTAGTCCTATCTTCAAATTTTCAGGTCAAAAGTCTTTTGAAATAAGTGTTTGAAAGACAGTTGGAGAGGGCACAGGAGCCATGAGCTTGAAGTTTGGGGTGAATTGCTGGTGTGGAGGGTGGGTTGGGACAGAGGTAAAGAAAGGGAAGGGAAGCTTTTTGTTTCACTTACCAGTCTGAAAAGTTGCTGTGCTCCCATACCCATCTTTCAATATCTGTAAGAAAAGGCTGTTCAACTGTCATTACACCCTGCCAATCAGGTAAGTTAACACATTTAAAGTATATAAATGCCATGTGGCATTTCCTGGGCTCATGGAGAATGTTTTATATCAAAGTAATGCTGATTTTTTTTCCCCCTTGCCATTCAGCACACTCTTGAACTGGAATAAAGTCAGTGCTTGGTCAGGCAGACTTTCTGGATATTAGCTGAGATTGTAAACCAAAAAACGTGGCTAGAACTCTTTGTGTCCTTGTAAACATTTGGATATGCACAAGAAGAAAGAATTCTAGTTGGACTTGTGCTCTCTTTGCAGATTTGTATTTTAAACTACTAGTGAGATTCAGAGAATGCCCTTTTGGTATTTCTTGTAGGGGGTGAATAAAAGGAAATGGAGGTGCTCTGAGAGCGAGGAGTACATGACAGGCTGAATGGTTTGTGCTTTCTGTGGGCTAGGCTCAAATACTGCTCTGTTTTTCCTTGGTCAAAATCAGAAGCGCTTCATCATTACCTTTTATGAAGTCACCCTTGCTTTACAGCAATATGAGTGAAATCAGAATCTGCACAGAGTTTAGCTGGCTTTACTGCTCTTTAGAAGTCATGTTGTTACTACTGTATTGTAAGAATCAATATAATTATGCTCTGTTTTTTTCAGGTTCTTGCGGGGATGAATGTTTACTCTGCTGAATTTGAAAGGATAAAAGAAGAATACAATGTCCGTGGATATCCTACAATCTGCTATTTTGAGTCAGTTATGTTTTGCTGCTATTTAAGAAATCATACACTTGACTATAATTGCATGTTCTTATCTTCAGGGCAAGCACTAAACCTTGTTTTGTTGCTTTAATAGGAAAGGAAAGTTCCTGTTCCACTTTGAGAACTATGGTGCTACCGCAGCAGATATAGCAGAGTGGCTGAAAAAGTAAGGCACTGAACTTCATACACTCCACCTTTTATGTACCTTTCATTATTTACAGAATGTAATGGTTTAGGATCAGCCATCTCTCCCTCATTCCCTCTGCTCAAAAGAGCAAACAAAACTACCCCTCTGAGACTGGCTGAACTAGCACAGAGAGATTGCATGCTAAAAAACAAACGTTAGGCATGCCTTGCGTTTTACAATTGCATTTCATATGTAATAGGGTACTGACTATGGACCAAAATTAATGCAGATGCACAGATCTTGGCGTCGTTAAAAATGCCAACTTAAATTTCCAATGATCTTGGGTGCCTAAATTTAATACCTCACAAAAGGTGTGACTTTGGTTGTTTTATTTAAAATGTACGTGCCAAGTACACAGTTCTCATTGGTTCCTTAGCCTTCAGATGGAATATTTAGTGTTTTCTAGTGACACACAGTAGAAACTAGCACCCTGGATTGCTAGTCATTTTTACAAAGCTTGTTTCCCGTTATGACTTGAAGTGGTGTTGAAAGTGTCCCGTTCTACCTAAAGGCATCTGTTTACAGTTGTAAATCTTTAAATTATGTGAATTATGTAAAGAAGTAATCTTTAAATTATGTGAATATAAGTTGCAAACTATTGTGATGATATGGCTGAGCAAAATTGGAATAAAATAAATGTGTTTTACTGCACCAATGGGACTACGCTGGGGACACGGGAAGGGTTGCAGGTAGCCCAGGGGCTTCAGCAGTGGTAGGCTAGGTGGTTCAGGATGGGGACCTGCAAACGTAGTGCCAGCAGCGTTCCTGTTGGCTTCAGGAGGTACAAACAGTGAAAGCAAGCACTGCCCTGTGGATCAAAGAGAAGAGATTTAGGTGTAGTCTTTAAGCTTCATTTAGTCCATTCAGCCTTTCAGAAATTAATGATCAAGATGGCAACTCCAGCAATGTTGAGGAGATGATCAGCCTGCAGAGCAAGGCTGTGACTTCATCACCTGTACCGTATTATGCTTTTCAGTTCTGCAAGGATGTCGTTATCTCTTGGCTACCATGTGTGAAACATTAGATGTTTGGGGTGAATTTTTTCCCCTGTCTGCCCACATAATATCCAGATAATCCCTGTAATATGCAGTGCCTTTCTATCAGTGCTGTGACAGCAAGTGAACACAGCTACTGGAAGCAAAGCAGAACAGCTGCAAGCTCTTTCCAATGATAATCTCTGCTAACAAGCCACAGTGGGCTTTGGCTAATACTCCAGCAGTCCAGAGCTAAAGACAGCTGTTTGTCCTCACTTAGTGCTCAGTGCATGTTTATTAGCTTCCCAAAAGATGATCTGAGTAGTAGCCTTCTTACTCCTGTTTTGTATAATAAATGCAACTTTAAGGAAGGCACGTCTGAGAAATTATGCGTACTTAAATTTTGCCAGTAATTGATGTAGTAATTAAAACTGTATACTGTAGATAGAGGGTAAATCTGCTACATGCATAATATTGCATTACTCTGAGGAGTATAAGTAGTCAAATGGTATGGTGGGGGCTTTAGGAAAGCCAAAGATTGTAATTAGATAGCTGCAGGGTGTATACTCTATATTTCAAAACAGCATAATATTAAAGCTCTCACCAGATAACTCAAGCTAGAATTTAATATCATCACTGTTGTGATTTCCTGTGATATTGGTGTCGTGAGCAGTGTCCTCTCACCTCTGAGGAGGAATGATGCTAGCTCCCTTTTCTGAAAACACAACTACAGCAGAACAGGCATAGGCTATGAATTAGCTAGGCACCAAGACCACATCCTAAATCTAATGCTCAGTCTCTGAACTCCCTGAGTGTCAGGTGCAGTTCTGGGTTCCCCAGACTGTGTCGCTTTTAAGGAGAGGTGATTCTGAAGTGATGTTGGAGAGGGTGGAGGCTGCTGCCAAGACAAAGCTGCGCATGTCAGACAGGGAGTTGCTCGGATAGGAGATGCCAGTCAGCCGAGCAGGTGTGCTGAGCAGCAGGGGCATGGCACTGCCAGAGTGTCCGTGCCAAGGAGAACCAACGTGTGTTTATGCTGTGCGTGCACATGCTCTTGTCCATATGTTCTTGAAAGAGAATCCAGGAGACACTGTGCTGTATGAAATGACCTGGTTTTTGTGGACACAAGTTAAATGCCACAGAAGGGCAGCTGTTTTCTCTTAGCTCCCTCTTGTTGTTTTGACCTCTAAATGTTCGTGGCTAAGTTCTGAAAGTGGTTGATCTGTGCTGATTTAGGGCAGGGGGTTGCAGAGTATAACAACAAAGGTTAGAATTACTTACACTGTGAAGAGGATGTTTTTCACATTCTTTTCCCTCAGAGCAAGAGCTACTAGTTTGGAGGGTTCCAACACCTTTTCATTTGTTAGTTTGTGAAGGCACTTCTTCCTTGTGTTGAAGTGTCCTAATGCATCTGCCTACAGGTACTTAACCCCTCTTATCTTCCTAATAGGCACTGGCTACTATCTCGTGGAGTTTCAGATGTTTTTATGGGGTGATAGAGAGAAACCATCACAGTCTTATTCCAACACACAGCATTATTAACACGGGAGATGCTATCTTGTACATACAATTCTTTTTTTATCCATCTTCTTACACAGCTGCATCGATCTGGATGGTAGGCAAGCCAGACAGCTCCTTGCTGCCTCCAATAGCTGCTTTGTTTGTCTCGCAGTTTTTGTGGACTTCTCTTGGGCCTTTCCTTAGCACCACCTAACTACTCAATTAAATCAAGAACTTGCTCTCTGTTCTTAATTCAATTAGCTCTTGATATCTCTTCCAGACTTCTGTCATCCTATTTTTGGTCTTCAGGCGTTGGATGTGCCTTCTCTCAGTTTTAAATGACATTTTAGATTTTGCTTGTTGTCTCCTCCAGGCTTTGAGGTACTTCTTACCAACTCCTGTGTAGGCTAATTAGCATGCACAGCATTTTAAAGTGGGCCATTTGAATAAACATCCTGTGCCCTGCTTTACTAATTCCTTGCTGAAATAGGTCATGCCGGGCTCTGCTGAACACAGCTTTCTTCTGGTGCTTTGTGACCAGCATGTCCGTGTTCATCATGCTCAAACTACTCGAACCAGCTCCCCTACCAAATTGATTGTGTCGTGGTATTTTCTGGAAAGCCTTCATCTGCCAGCATACCTGTGGATTATTGCTGTTTCGTACAGGCTTGGCAGCAAGCACAGTGATTCTCTGGGCAGCTTTGTGACACAGCCTCTGAATTGTCACAACTCTGCCTGTGCTGTGGGTCTCCTGGGCCATTTAGGTGGTAAACTCTCATGAATGGGGACTTGCCTCTCTTTCTCTTTAGGCTGCTTGGCTTCGTGCAGCTCCCACCTTTGTTTGTTTTTTACTTTGTTTATCCTACGAGCAGCATCAGAGGTGTGCATCGCAGCTTTGCACACATTGCTTAATATTCTTGGATTGGACCCATTGCTTACATCAACAGAACTTGCTATCTGAATCTGTATATCTCTGCTGATTTCTTTTTATCAAACTAGGCTTTCAGCCTAGCAGTGAGCAAAGCAGAATAAATGAATTATCATCCTTTTGCCATTCCTTGTTCCAGGCAGCTAACACAATAATACATTTTAATCAAAAATAGTAAATCTGCTTTCACCAGGGATGGGGCCACATCCAGATTTGTGCTTTGCCAAAGAATTTGGGGAATTTGGGGGGATATTTGGAACTCATTACTACACCTGGCAAGGATAAAGTAGCTTCAAAGTCTGGCTCCAAATGTTCCTGTGTTTGGGTGTACTTTATGTGAGCAGTGCTTTAATAAATAAAATGTCAGTTAGCATAGTTTAGTTCACATCTGCCAAATTCTCTTATAAATGTACATTGATAAAAGGAAAGAGCACTTGTGTAGTGGAATGATGAGCAATTGAACTGGTCCAGAGCAACTGAGGTTCAATTTCCAGATTTTCCAACGTGTCTTTGAGCAGTCTCTCTGGCTCTGAGCCATCAAAGATGGTTAAGCTCATGTGCAATCACAGGGAATTCGGTGGAGCGCGTCACTTATCTTTTAGATTAAGCATGCAGTTTGAGTAGCTTTGCTGATTTAGGCCTGTGAGCCCACTGTCACGGGAGGACATAACGATGCTTCCCCAGGTCACAGGGTTGTTGAGGGTAAAGCCATGCCATGAATTCCCTGGTAAATGCCCTGGTGTGCACTGCACACAGCTCACTCATGGTCCCGACATTGCCACTCCTCCTTTCTGTCAGCCCTATAATCAATATTCTGTTGGTATTCAAGGTGACTGGTTAGATTGGCTGTTTCTACTCACTGCTTTTTTCTTTCATTTGCAATGACTCCTGTGAACTACTAAGTGTGAGTGCTGTAAGAAAGGAAGCATCCTGCTGAGGAGGCTAAAGAGTAATAGAAAAATACATCCGATTTTTATAATGTAATAACTAAGCAGTCTGGTTATCTCTTCACTCTGTCCTCTTCTATTTCTGATCTGTCCTTGTGAGCTCCTTGTGGGTTTTTTTCTTTCTCTTCCAGTTCTGTCTGACTTTCGGCATTTATCACTTCTGAGTGGAAGAATTACTGAAGCTGTTCAGTAGGGTTAGTGTGTCAGACCCATGTGGACGTTTGCACGAAGGTGGTTCCTTGCAATCCAGCTTGCTAAAATTACTACTCAGCACCAACGAGCTGCTTTTCAGCTGTGTCTGTTTGTCTTGTAGCCCACAGGCACCTCAGCCACAGGCTCCGGAGACTCCCTGGGCAGATGAGGAAAATGTAGTTTATCACCTGACTGATGAAGACTTCGACAAGTTTATAAAAGATCATTCATCTGTGCTGGTGATGTTCCATGCACCATGTGAGTTTGCTTTTTCTATTCTGTACCCTGATCCACATGCTTGCAAACAAAACCAATGATAATTTGCTGCGTAGGTTTCGCAGAACCATAAAATCAAAGTCCAGGCTTCTCTTGTTTGCTGTGAATCTTAAACACACAGGGCATGAAATGTTTGTGAAGCTGCTGGTTTCAAGTTTAGGATAGAGGTATGCTGCTGGAAGAGGTATTTCGTAGGCTGAGTCAAAGCATAACTAAAGAGCATAATAATGCTTAAATAATCAGAGGAGTTGTCATTTTACAAGATTACCGTCAGTGTTTGGTTAGTCTTCTGTGTTATTTGCTTTCAAGCCAGAGCTCTGGTTGTTTCAGCAACTCCATTTGAGATCTGTGAGGTCATGAGCTCTTGTTCACAGCTGCAAATGCACCAATTTTAATCGGGGGTGACTCACTTTCACTCCTCTGCCACAGTTCTCTGGCAATCTAAGCGGTGATGGTCATTCAGTGTTGTGCTGAAGCATGCCAAAACATTATGTAAGTTCAGAAAGTCCCTGCGGCCTTTGATACAGAGCTGGTAGTGATACTACTTACAGCTTGGCTGAGAATGAATTGGGCTGATTTTTTTGATGATTTGAGACTTCAGCTGGAGCAGTAAAATGCAGTGGGTTGCCCTAAGGTATTTCCCTCTGCAAGCTCCTCCAGCTACATTGTCCTCCTGTATTTTGTACCCTTCAGATTAATACCTGCATCAACTAGTTTGCTTGCTAATGATGCAACATGTTACAGCTATGCAACAGGTTCTACCAATTCTTTGTATCTTCAGTTGGAGGTTCAGGCTCAGATCTGCTGTGTTGGATGATACACAGCTCGTCTCCTCTTGCTGCTGTGTTGCCAGTTGCACTTGGATGAGATGTTTGTTTTCATGGGCTTAGATTTGAAGGTTAGGGCTCTGGAGGCAGGGTACGTGCTCATAGCAGAAAAACTGAAGGTCTTGGCACAGAGGCTGCAATCCATCTTCCCGTTAAACCAGCAGGAGTTAGCACCTAAATGCTTTATTTTAAGGTCTGCTCATAAGACTCACTTGGAAAACACTGTAATGAATTTCCTTTGCCTGATGAAACATCCAGCGATTTGATCCGCGGAAGCAGGTGACTGCTGTTTTGTCGTTGTGTTCACTGGATGATTTGTAGTAATGAAAGTGGGGCCGGAGATGAATGCCTGGTGTGAGAACTAAAACACAAGTAGCAGAACTGATGAAGCCTGGTTTGCTAAGGAGTTATCCTTCGTTACCCAAATCCTTCCTTCCCCCAGCTTTCCGTGCACTCCCACTGTGCAAGCGACAGCACAGGCGGCTGCTCATCTGGAGCTGCACGCTTGCTGGCTTGGCAGGACAACAGCTGCCAGTCAGGAAGGTAACTGCTGAATTTCCCTGCTTCACCTCTCTGCGTGCAAGGGCTTGGGATAAGCATTCTCCCCATATTGCCCCAGATTTCTTTAAACATACATTATTTTATTAGTATTTGAAAGCTTTGTTGGTTTTTGAGTTTCTAAATGGGCAAAGGAATTTGATAATCTATTTGGAAGGAGGCAGAGAGAAGAAACAAAAGTTTGTCCTGTAAACCACATTCCTGTAGGAAGTCAGGATAAAAATAGATGAATATGTGCAGCTACATTCAAATTTTGTAGGAAACTCAAGTTAGTTTTAAATCTGAACATGGCTCTGTTTAATTTTTGTTTTCTAATATCCTCAAAAAGCACAGGTAATATAAAACAGATAATTTAATTGTAGGTATGACGTGACCCATTTGGAGAGGAGGAGCCCTTGCAGCTGAGTGTGTTTTGTACGGAGGGGCGTTCTGTGCTAAGGTACAGCAGTACTTTGGCAAATGCTGTTATAAAAGTAAATCAGTTCCTGAACTGGGCTGTTGCATTCTCCTGATAACGTGTTCCAGCTGCTCAGGATTGAAACAAAGAATGTTCCTTACCAAGAAACTTAATTTTAAATGTAAAGTGAATATTTAGGGCATAGATAATGTGTAATACGTTTTATTTACATTCAAGTGGTAGTGGTCTGCCTACCTGCAGAATCCAGCTTTTAAATGTGTTAAAGATCTTTGTGGTTGTAAGAATCCTCTGTGGGCAACCTCAGCACAGAGTGCGAGGCTTGCAAACCAATTAATGACAGGCAGCTATCATAAACAGTTTTCTCTGTGATTAAAAGATCTTCTCACTACTTATTAATTTTATTAATGGAGACACCTTATGAATGTAAGGAGACAAATTACTCCAGTAAAAGAAGCAGTAAAAATGGAGGACATCATTTGAAAAAAAATCAACCCTTTGTGGCTTAGGATGTGACAGTTGCTTCTAAAAATTAATAACTAATTTTATTCTTTGAAACATGAACAAAATAGACCCAGAACTCAGGATATACTTCTTTGTAACTAAGAATGAACAAGAGGATTCAACACTGGCCTGGAATTAGTAAGGACTTACAAAGCTATGTCCCTGTGCAGTGTACACGTGACTTGGAGTTTTTATAACAGGTTATAAATCTCATGTTCATGCAAAGATCTTTTACTAGAGACAGAATTATTTCAGTGATGCTTTAATTACAATTCCGCAGTCAGATGGCCGATGTATTAATACACTGTAGTATTAAAAGATGTGTGGGAAGACGGAAGCTTTTTATTCCTCCCCCGCAAGTGCTGAAGAGGCAGTTGAACCAAACGCACTCATGGTAAATACCTGTGAACTGCAAAATTAGGCACTGTGATGAATGTGGCCAGTTGGATCTCCATGCCTGTGGCTACTAATGATCACCCGTGAGGCCCACTCTATAATTATTTACAATCAGTTGCTCTCAGTAGCCCAATTAGAAGTGTTGCAGCATTTTGTGTTAAGTGCAGCCTAGTGTGTAACTAGGATCAACCAGAGCAGCTATGGGTGATTTAAACATATCAGGAGCGTCTGTAGCATGCAACTTGCACCTCTTGCTATCGGTGACCTTACACCTTTTCTGCAATAATTTAGTACAGCCACTAAATAGAAGATATGCTGCTTTGAATTGCTACTGCTGGCCCTGAAACACGTGGGTGACTGTAGGTGGGATGAGTTCATCTTGCCGTTGTTTTGCAGGTCACTAGGGACACGAAGTAGGATTTTTAACCTTCTGAAACTTCTTTGTAAAGCCCTTAAGAGGATGTTCAGCAAATCTGAATGTTTAGCATAGGTAAACAGTGACCCAGCCAGCCGAGAGTCTGAGGGCACTCCTCCGCCTTAGCCAGTGCAGACAGACTCACAGAAAGCATTGTGTTCCTTCTTACCCAGACATTCTGCTGAAATTTTGTAAATGCTGGTGGTAAGCATATTGTTAGCCTGGATACATCCAACCATCGGGACTGTGCACTCAGCATTGCCATTCATGTCACGTATAACGTGATGAAGGTGACTGGTCTTGCAGACATCTGAAGTGATTTTTCTGTGTTGCTTTTACACAGAAGAAAACTGGGCTATGAACTGGGATCTCTGACACACAGCACTATAAAAAAGGAGAGCAAACAAATGGTCTCTTCCCCTGAAGGTTTTGGAGTTGTTGCTTGGATTGGCCATGTTCCATAGCACGAGTCTCTCAGAGATGTGTCACACCAAGCAAAGGTGTAGCTATGTATGCCATCGCTAGACCAAACAAAGCTCAACCATAGCATAAATACAGGCATCTATGTAGTTTATCATAATGTTCTGTTAGCAGTGAAAATAAGGACTGCATGTCTGTTTGTGCCTCTTGCTCTCTGTGCTGATCAATTTATTTAGCTGCCCAAGATGACAGCTGGCTTCTGAGTGTCTCTAAATTTAAGCTCTACTGCCAGTCAAATGTTGCTAAATGCTTTAGTGACATAGTGGCTCACTGGGACTTAAAATGTTCCTGAACCACTTGAGTGCAAAAGAGCCCTTTTTTGCACTTTGTTTGTATTTTCATTTGTCCCCGTCAAACTGCTGAGTCAAATGCTATTTTTAGAAAAATGCTGTCCAAAATATTTGCCAAGCTAGTGCAGTTTGCAGTCTTTCAGACTGGGTTTTGTCGAAAGAATAAAAAACCGATAATTTCTCATTCTACATTTTTCCCATCGTTTTGCTCCAAAGCACGATCTCAGAGTCTTGGACAAAATAACCCTAACCAAGTCACGGATAAGTCAATTCAAATGCTACTGAGGAGAGTTTAAAGTCTTGTATTGAAATTAAAGCAAATTCAGCAGTGGGTTCTAAAAGATGTCTGCTTTTCATGCACAAGAGCAACTTTTCATTATGTTTTGTTAACACAAAGGACACTAACACTTTAAGGGCACAGCTGTTCAGGAAGCCTCGTGTACAATAAAGTCCTGGTGCTACCACGAGCTGTAGCTTCCCTGGGTACATTCAGCAAGAGCAGATCTGAGTAGTCAGTTACTGTTGCTGGTGAGTGATGGTTGGTAACCTCCCATGGTTGCTTATTTTTCCCCCCTCCCTCTCAAACCCCATTGTCCATAAAATAAAAAAAAAAAAAAAAAAAAAGGTCTGTGGTGTGGTACTGATGCCAGGGGCAAAGGAGGAGAAGAGGTTGGTTGTCCCTACTATAACTATGAACATGCATTGGTGTTTTAAAGATTTGAAGTATTAATATATTTCTCCTGCACCATTTCTTCCTTGTATGTGAGCTTATGTTCATGTTTAAACTGTCTCCTACCCAGCCCTCTTCATAGGACTTCGTCATAGACATTATATAAGGTGTAGCTGCAGTGCATAAGGTTAGGGAAAATGTCAATATTCTTAGTGGGATGTTGGAGCCATCGCTGGTTTTCTTTCTTGATAAGAAAGGCAGGCAAGGAACATGCAGGTTTTTTTCCCCTGCGCCTTTAATTTGCTCATGGAAAGTGCTTTGGTGATGCAGCTATGACATTATCTCTTCTTGCTCCCTCTTAATAGAAGGGAGGGAAAAATAAATCTTGAGACGATAAAATTCAATACAGTTTTGATGTGTTGTTGAAATGTCCGTGAAATTCCTTTCCTGTCCTCGGATATTTTCTCTCCCTTTGTAAACTAGCCTGATAAATTACACAGTTGGTGCTTTCCAAAGCCGGCTATTCATCTGTGCAAGTTTTTAATTGCACTGGGAGCTGTTTTATCAATTTAGCTTTGGAAAAACAACTTCTCCGCTTTCCTCCTCCTTCCCCGTGCATTAAAAAACAGGGTTTTAAGCCACTTTGTGGACTCATTACTAAGAATGCCAACCAATTAGCCCAATACAAGATGAAGGCCTCCAGCTTCAAACCGAAGAGTGGACTCTCCCCGATGGCACACCGCCACTGGTTTCAGTGAGTTTGGTTTTGTTTCTTCCTGCTGCATGTGGTGAGATTAGGACATGGGAGTCTATTGCTCATTTTATATTTAAAGCAAAACCAAAATGTGTGCAGAAAATCAAATCTTTTTTTTTTTTAGGCTGGGTTTTACAACTATAAATAAATAAGTCTCCCTTTCAGCCCCCCACTGGTTCCTTATGAAAGTTCGTCATGGAAGCCAGCCACCATTGCAGCTAGCGCTAATTGGTACTTCTCTTGGCAGCCTCAACAGAAAGGCCACGGGTTGAAAAGGCTGAGGAATTCATTTACTGCGTAGCCTTAAAATTAAAAATAAAAAATAGCCTTTCCAGCGCAGGTCAGCAGCAGCGTAATATTAGCAGCATGTAATAAAAAATAAGTAAATACAATCTTCTCAAGTTTTTCCATGCTAATTCATGATTCAAAGGCATGTGGGTTATCCAAATAACGACAGCGCTCAATGTGGAATAGATAGAAATATCCTTTAATTTTTATTTGACCCTGTCATATCTGACATATTAGTGAATTTTAAAATAAAATGTTGGCAGTTTTCATTGGCTACATACAGAGCTTTTGGCATCTGCCTCCAGGCGTACAGCCTCTAGGATGAAGCAAAGCAGTAGGTAAACATCTTAATTTATTGGAAATATTCTAGTGGTATCTTTCCATAAGAAGTTTCAACCTGTCTCTGTTGATGGTAATCAGTCTAGTTCAGGTGGAAAATACTTGTTCACCACTGAAGGTTTGCCTTCTGACCTCAGCCTTGGCACCAGCCGAACTGGGTGTTTCAGAAAAAAAGACAAGTGTCTGGCTGGTGTCCTCAGGGAGGAGTGTCAGGTGGTTTCCCAGGAGCAGCAATAACAGGGCCCAGGTGCATAGTTTTGATCAATCCTTGGTCAAAGATAACAACATGTGAGCTGGGCTTATTACTCGGCAAAAGTTGAGGGAAGAGCGGGCTTTGCAGAACATGGTGTAGCCCTACGAAATGGCAGGGGGTTGGAAGCCAGGAGCTTGCCAGGATGTAGGCTTCAGTCAGGAGTCTGCTTTAGTCTCCTGAAAGGTCTCTGTAAGCTTTGACAACCCAGCCTCGTGTAGGAACTCCGCTTTTTAAATTGGCCTTTCTGCACAGGCAGGGCTTTAAAAGTAATTGTGCCAGTTCTTCTGATTACAGCATTGCTGAATAAAATGAAGGCAGGCAGTTCGGTGCTATGTTAGCTGCAGGCTGAAATGATTGCTGGAACCCCGTAGTGTGTAAGGTAAGCCATGTATTTGTAACTTCAACAGATGCCATACCCAACTGATACGGCTGCATTTACTCATCTGTGGGGTGATGCACAAGCCAACACGCATGTGTCAAGGTGTGTGCTGTGGGCTTGATCCTGCTCCTGCTGGAGCCAGTGCAAAATACTCTCCTTATTTTTAGAGCAATTAAAAAAAGCTTTGAACAAGACACTTTCTGAACTGTCAGGTAGCTCATAGGCAGAGCCCAGCTGCGCTTGGCTTCTTGGTGAAGCAGCTGTCAGGATGGGAAGAAGTTGCAGTGCCCTAATCACCGAAAGGTTGAGTTGTTGTTCAAGGGCACGTGGGTGATGAATGTTGCAGTTTTAAGAGCCTGGATACCTAGGTGAAGAAAAGAGATGTGCTTAAGTTTCAGCGGAGCATTTCCTGACTCTTCCCATCCCTTAGGTGCCTACCTTTAATGTTGCTTTAATGCATTTTTAATGGCACGTATAATAAACTGTTTCCCTGGACAAGTGTAAATTGTGCCAACTTTCTGGTCGCTGAATGTATGCACTTCTTAGCTGTGTGCCTTGCTGGTAGGCTCCTGGAACAGATAAATTCTTTGAATAAAACAGGAAAATTCTTGGCTCCTGAATCCACTTCCAATGAAGTGAGTGAGTTTTGATTGTTGATTTTGGAGCATTAGGGACTGATATTCAGACCAGGGTCATCAATACTTAAGTGTGCAAGTCTACAACAGGACAGTGCTTGATACTGCGTAAATTTGGATATCACCAAAAGAAACCTTGGGATGTGTAAATAGTTCAGTCCAGTGGCCTCCCGGTGCCGTGACCTGCCTCGTTAAAGTAATTACAGCAGTGATTTTCAGTGGAGATTTTAGGCACACATTAAAACATGAGTTCTTGAAAATGCAGCAAACGAAGAAAATGAAGAACCTGACATGAATTTTTTTAATGACCATCCCACCTACGTTTCTTGAGGGATTAAAGATAAAAATCAATATGGGTTTTTAGAGGTACTTAATATAAATAGGAATATGGAAAGTATAAAAATCCTAATAACTAGGTTGTGCAGTAAAACTTGATAGGATACTTAATGAAAAGGGTGAGGACAGTAATGAGAGACTCCTTTGTCTCTTTTGTGTCAGGCTTTTGATAATGTGGCATGCAGTTCATATAAGAAAATCCTTTTTGAAGCAGTTTGTGCTCTTTGAGCAGGGTAAAGTCATAAAAAAGGATGATCCAGTGATAAAATTGATAGCCTTGGCCTGGAGATGTAAAAGTTTAGTTCTTTGACTTGCTTTGATTTGTACGATTCTGATGCATGTTGCTAAATACTGGTCCCTGTTTCCAATCTGTGAAGCGGGGATGACATTTCACCTGGCAGGGGAGTTCATGTAGCCAGCCACAGACAGACTGCGAGATGCTCCAGTACTGCAGCAGCCAAGGAATGGAAGGCAAGTTGTAACTGAGCATTGCGAAGGCTTGGGAAGCAGGGAAGAGGTAAGATAGTCTTCCACAATGCAACACCAGAAGCACAATCAGGCTTCTGGCCCCCAAGTTTAGGAAGCCTTGGCTGTGACTGGGAGAACACACGGCTGGGCCAGGATGATCACCTGCAGCCTGGTTAGCTCCTGGACTTGAAGGGAATAATAGAAATTTTCAGAATAGAAAGAGTAGCAAAACCAGACTTTTGGGGTGTTTGTGACTACTCTGCCTTTGGGCTGGGTCTTGACCTGCTCTGTGCCATGGTGCAAGGGACAGAACAAGAGGACAGGGTGTGTAGCTCGAGGAGCTTATCTCCTAGCAGCTGTGAGTATTTTGAGGGTGCTGCGCAGGAGAGTAGTAGAGGTAAAAAGAAGGGAGCTGAACTGTAGACCCATGTTTTTTGTGAACTTCATGAGATTTGTTCAAAATGCATCTCTGTATGCTAGCCTCCAATATGGAGCAATTAGGTTCTCTATTAAGGAAGGCATTTACGAAGGCTATTCCAATCAGAAAAAAAATCTTCCCGTAAATGTGTGGCAGGTGGTGTGAAGGGAACATTAGTTTCTTTGGGGATTTGCTGCCTCATTTCTCCCATTACTGCTGTCTTCCCTCTCTCCTAAAAAGTCCTTACAGTCCTACTGAGGCAACTGCAAGGGAGTAGCTACAGCTGCTGGAGAGCCAAGGGGCAGCCCAAAGGACACTCACCCCGCTCTCCCCATCTCTGGGAGCCTTGGTAGGCTTAGTTATTCATCAGAGCAGTCTCTTAAAAGACTTGGGCAGTTTTAGCTGGCCTTTTAGTCCAGTGAGAAGTCCGCATTTGTGTGTGTGGCCGGGATGAGACTGTCCTGCAAACTTAACCCCCGTGTACTCATAAGCTGTTGATGCTTTTGTGGTGAGTTCTGATAGGAGCGGAGCGTAATTTATTTTTATAGGTTTACTTTGCTCGCCTCTAATGACCAGTTAACAGCAGGAATTAGTTTTAAGAATTAAGCAGTCAGGTTTATTTCTTCTGAAATAAATTAATTTCCTTGCCTGGATGAGCTTAATATATGGTGCAGGGTTCTCATTTGGAAAGAGCCTTACAATATCTCTGCTGCTTGAATCGTTACCAGCAGAGTTTTCATTATCAAGTTTATCTTTCTAAATACTTTATGGCTTCAATTTTTATTATCCTGTGAAAGGCAGAGTAGGGAACTTACTTTAAAGGGCAAATAATGAACAGAGAAACCTACACTGGAAGATTGCTTGCCTGTCTGTCTGCTCCTTGTGCCCTTCCAGAGGGTGAGTTTGGCAAGTGGTGCTGTCTTTGAGTTATTAATAAATGAATCCAGTGCGTTGAGGTGTTATGCTGGTGGTGGAGGTGTCTTCTGGGGTCCTGCCTGCTCATGGTTAGCAAGATTTGTAGCACATTTCTGCGAAGTAAGTGACTGCATCTCAGCTGGTAACTACTTTTGCTCTGATCTTGGCCAGGAAGTGTCCGTGATATCCCTTCCTGATGCTTGCCTTCTGTAGGTGACTTCAGTAATAGCCAATGTGACCATATTTTTTTAACCCCCAACCCCTCAACCTTCAGTGCTCTGGGATATAATTACCTTTCCTAGGGAAATCTCAATTTTGCATCCAAGTGGAATAATTACGGTCTAATGGAGAAGGAATCCTTCTGGTGGCATTTTTCATAAACTCTTAACAGTTTCACCTTGAGGCAGCCATGCTGCTGTCTCCCTCTTTCATATTGCAATAGGGGAAGATTAATTTCCAACACCTACTCGGGGCAATGTTCCTCCAAGCTGATGTAGGAAGTGTAATTCACATCTCCCAGTGCCAGCTGATCCACCTTCCTTCACTTCTTTTCCCACCTAAGAGGGATGGGAGGAGGCACCACCGTCTCCCAACGCTGTTTGCTACCAGGTGCACCATGGTTTTGAGGAAGAGGCTCTATATGTGCAGCGTCATCTCCAATAGCTGGAAGCTGAAGCCAGATTTGAGATGGAAATGAGGAACCGTGCAATTTTTGTTGTTGGGCTTTTTATGTTAAATAAAGACAGTGCTGAGCTTAGAGAGCTTTCCTGAGCCATGGAAGATGGGGGTATGTTTTTCAAAGGTTAGCTTCAGGAGCCCAGCTCAGCCAGGGCTCCCTGTAGTGCTGAGAGATGACTCTGGGAGCAAGATGGAGCAGAAATCTCCTCTCCACAAATCTTTGACATAAAGAGCATTCATGTCAAAAGGAGATGTGCTCTGATGTGCTCAGAACTGAGGGTAGAAGCATGTTTTATGCAGGAGGTCGTAAGAATTGTCTTCCTCGAAGTCCCGTGGAGGCAGCCTGCGGGACCAGCGGTGTTTCAGCCTCCTCTGCTCTGAGTTCCCTCTGCCGAGGTCTGTTGCTGGCTGGAGGCAGCCCTTCTGCTGGACCTGGGAGAACAGCACCAATGCAGAAGGGATTCCTGGAGCTTGGTTAAATGCTTACCAGTTTGGTCTGGTTTATCTTAATGTAATGCAGTGAACTGATTGTCTTTTTGGAGGAAAAAACACAACAACTTGTTCTTTAACTGTCTAAAAAAATGCCATTATGAATATTCTGAGCAGTTTCGGCAATGCTGGGGGAAGTAATTATGTCAGCATGAAAAAGATGATCAAGAATTGGATTTCAAATGCTTTTACCTCTGCAACCAAGGCAATCAAATGCGGAGCTGAGGCTCAGCTCACTCCACGTGCATCCCTATGTACCAGGAAGGCGTCA
The DNA here is from genome assembly GCF_009819795.1 of Aythya fuligula. NCBI lineage: Eukaryota > Metazoa > Chordata > Aves > Anseriformes > Anatidae > Aythya > Aythya fuligula. The sequence goes on along the minus strand of NC_045564.1, from coordinate 24,674,623 downwards.
GGTGGCTCACGTGGCTGATCAGGACTTTGCTGGTATCCACATGAATCTCCTGCTAGCGCTCCAGGCTGAGCTTCTATGTTTTTTTGAGTGCTGACAGCTCTGCACCGGGACATCCGTGCCTCCTGTGCGTGTTCTGCAGCACGTGCAGGAGGTGCTCCCCAGGGATGGGGTCGCTACCACCGCAGTCACGCGCTGACCGAGTTGTAGTCCCCTTGGGGCACGGCTGCGTGGGGCCAAAGAGCTGCTTCTAGGCCAGGATTTTCTTCTGTTTGTGCACAGTGGGATCAGGTTTGTGGTGGTGGCAGCGGTGGGGACAGATGCTGTGCTGCTCTCCTGTCACCGGGATGAACTGCGCAGCCCACACAGCCGAGGCGTTGGGCTGCAGCTGCAGAAATGGGGCATGACTGCACTAACCTAAACCAATGAAGTGTTTTCTTCTCATTCCATATTTCTAGTTCCTTAGAGTTTTTTCCAGGCTGACCTTTTACAGCCCCTGTACAGCCAGGAAGCTTTTGCTTGTTATCGATCCCTAAGAAAAATTATGCTTGGTCAAATCAATCTACCTTTACAAGTACGGTAACAGGGTAAGGGCAGTCTGAATTTGTGTACGCATGCATACACAGCCAGCTGGTGAAAATTAGAACTCAATGCAGTGTTAAAGATGTTGAAGCTGCTTGTGCTCATCTGTTAAGAAAGCATCAAGTATTGAATCTCTTGTCTCAAAGCATCGGGAATCTTACCTGGGAGGGCAGCACTGCTGTTCGGAAGGAGATGGATGGTTTGGAGGTGTGAAAAAATTCTCAGAGCAAGTACTGGAGAGAAAACAGAATGCATAAAATTTCTCGAGCCCCTGGTCCTTCCTAAGATGAATTTCTTGTAATAAGCAGAAATCTGGAGCTCTGCTTATGGCCTGGGTCCGAGGCAATGAGGTTTTGCGGACTGTTAGGACCATTAAGTGAACATGGCACCAGCAGGGCTTGAGATGCATACCTGTGCTTGTGGGGAGAAAAGGCTGCTTTCATCTAGGTTTGCACCCTCCCTCCCTGATGAATTTGTGGATGATTTCCCATCAGATGTCTGCAATGCAGACGGCTAAATTATGCAAGGGAATCTGCAGCTGCTGTAGTTTATGCCCTCGTGCAGTGGTAAAAGAGCTGTAAGCTGCCTCGTGTCAGGCTGTAGAGTTACTCTTATATACTGTATAAGAAATCTTTGTGTAGTAAAAACATTATGGCAGTGGAGAATAGCCTGGTGTTCTCACACAAGTGATGAGAGGGCTGGGGCTTGCGTGTCCTTGCTCTGGCTCTGAGGATTAGCATCTCCCCACCACATTCTTGCTTTTGTATGTACAGGTGTTTGGGTTCTGAGTTAAAAACAGGGTGCATGTAAGGGCTGGCTGTTCTGCTGTGTTGAGAGGTTACTGCTCCTCTGGGACTAGGAAAGGAGAAATCAAAGGGATTTCCTCTGGAGTTATTTATTTAGAGAGTGAAGGTGCATCTGAATTTTTTTTTGAGATAATTTTTCCTTGGAGGTGTCAGTAAGTCCTCCCTGAACGTAGCCTGAACTGCCGGTGACCCACCTGCAGGACACGCGTTCTGCTTCAAATTTTTTTTCTCATCAGGCCAATGGAAATGTTTTTGGTATGCGGCTATAAATGTGCGTGGAGATGGCACGATACAATAAATAGCTGGTGCACGATAACAGTACCCAAGCAGGCTGTCGATAGCAGACATTTAATGATTCTTTAAAATCTTTATTTGCAATTTAATTTGTCTCTGGGGTTCTTCATGTCAGAAATTCCTTATCCACAGTTGCCAGGATGCTGGTATTTATCTCTTGCCTGTCACGTACAATTCAGATTGTCAGACAACGTTGTGTTAAAATGAGAGGACATGACCAAAAGCACAGTGTTTATTTGTATAGCTATAATAACCCGAAACGAGCAAGCAATACATGACAGAGGCAGAGTTTTATGTTTCGAGGACAGCACTAAGACAGCATTTGCAGGAGCTTAGCTGGGGGTGCTTGGCTGCTCCTCTGCAGGCAAAACTTGGTTTTAGCAGCGGAGGTGTTTGAGTTGATTCCCTTCTGAAAATGTCTGGAGCAGCTGCGCTCAGTTGCGAGTCTCTGCTGTGATGCCAAACGGGTTGCTACAAACAAACACGTGTGCTTAGGGGAAAAAAAGGTTGCTCAGTGCACTCAGTGGCCATCCCTTTGTCGGTGTGCTGCTCACCCTTGCACATTAGCCTTGCTCTGTCCACGCTTGGCCTTTCCATCTGCGATGGACAAAGTGCTGGTGAGCGCTGTCCTCTGCCCTGCGGTGGCTTTCTGGAGGGAGCTGTGTGTGGAGACCCCAGCCCCCATCCTCCTGGGTGCAGCTGAGCTGTGGGATGGCAACTGCACTGAGGGAAGGAGCTATTTATCTGCCTGACTACGCAGTGCAAATGAGAAGATTGATTATAAATAAACTGGGAAAACAGAATTCTTGCTTCATTTAGGCAGCTCTTTTAACCAGCTAGCGAGAGCCTGGCTTGTACTGCAAGTCCTAGTGCTGATTTGTAGGCTTTGACTTGTTCGTCCTCTTGTATCACTCTTCCTTTAGTCTTACTCTGTGTGGTCTTTCCTTTTTAAGCAGCTTGGACCCTGCAGCCTGGGTCTCCTGAGGTCTCCTGTTGTGCAGGTGAAGCCAGGTGAGGTGTTTAGGGGACAGGTGAGGTGTCCAGGACCTACAGGCACCCAGGGGTGGTGTCTGCTGCAGGACGGAGGGTAACTGACTTGTACTTCCCTGTCCTCTGACAGAGCAGAAGGAGGCTGCGGGGTCCTCCTGTGCCTTCAGGTCCCTGCTGTCCCTTCAGTATTCCCACCAGCAGAGGTTCAGAAGAGGCTGCAGGGCATCCTTGTGTTGGCTCTGACTTTCCCCGTCTCACCTGGGACTGAATGAGTTCCTTCCCTCACTTCATCTCTCAGGTTTAATGTCAGCATACACTTGACACAACAGTGCATCTTTTAAGAGCACATCTGTCAAAGGTGCCCACTACAAAGCTGGGGCTTCCTTCCACAATCCCAGCTGACCTTATGCAGCATTTCGGAGCATCTGGGCTGAGGGCCCGTAGGGTTGTTATTTTCTCATTCGTTTTATGAACACAGAATCTCTAAAACTAGGGAAGTTTAACGCAGAGGGATACAGCTGCTGCGGAACAACATAATGTGGCAATCAAAAGAGAGGCAGTGACCTTGGTATTCATTTAAATGACTTTTTCATTGGCCTTGAGAATTTAATGGCAATCCTCACAGGATTATTGAAAGGTAGGATAAATAATCATAGGAGAGATGAATTGATTTGCAGCGTGTAGATCTGACTTCTGACTCGTCTCTCCCCCTCTCTGCCATGGTAGGCAGAAGCAGGCTGTGGCACGCAATAGCACAATTCTCATAAAGATGGCCAGATAAACATCGTTTATCGTGGGAGAAGCTCTTGAGATTTGTTGTCCCTGTTTCAGATTCAGTTTAACGTGCTGGCTTTTTTTCCAGGCTGACATATCATGCTGTCCTCTGCCAGGGGTAGAACAAGCATTGCATGATAAAGATTTGAGGACTTCACTTTGCATTTAAGTGCCTTTAAAGACCTGATCCTGCCTTCCCTTTATTTTAAGCATGAGTTAGCAAGCTTTATGGAAGTCTGTAGTGCTGTATCTGTGTGATGTTTGTGAAAGAACCCAGAACGCTGGCGTTTCCTAGTCTGAATATCCTTCCCCAAAATTATACTTCCATGAATTTCAGATGCTTTAGATTTATTTTTTTTATTTCCTGAGCAAAGTATGCCTAGCTCATTTCTTCTTTTCTCTGCACAGGTATGTGGAGACTCAGGTTGTTTGATGCTTTTGGTTGATCAGATCTAATATTAATAACTGGGGAATATAGTGTAGATGGTGTGTAGATACAGTATCTCGCGCACAGTGTGAAGTTTGCTCAGGCTGGAGGACACGCAGTGTAAAGCCTGCCAAGGTGAACTTACCTCTGCAGAAAAGTCTTTTTTCGAACAAATTTGAGCTAGCTAATTCAGTGAAGCTCCCAGGTATCTGAGCTGTGATTCGAGATGCCCTTTACTTAGAAGTGAAGAAGAGCACAAAACGAATAAAGTTCCTGCTCCTAAAAGGAGAAATAAATCAATTCAGGCAGGTGTCAAAGGGAACTGTCAGCCCATTCCAGAAAGCCATATGCCTGCAAGTTTTCTGTGGGTGGCAAATAAATCATATTGCCAGCCTCTTTTGTGCCTTTAACCAAGGCGAGCAGTGCTGAGACAGTAACTCTTCCTCAGCCTTTTTCAGCTCCTTCCTGAGTTCACCTCTGAAGCTCTTGCCTCAGGTTCCCAGCTCGGTCACACGTGCTCTCACTGCCATGTAAAACCAAAAAGCAAAACTTCATCCTGCAGCTGAGACCCCTTTTTGGCTGCTCCTACCACAATAAAACATTGGCTTTGCTCAAAGGAAGTATGCGAGGCTGTTAATGCAGCGATCGCTGTGCAGACAGGTAGGCAGCGGGGACTGGAGCTGGTGTTTGAGCTGGAGTTCGCCGTGGGATCAGCAGTTCGGGTGTTTGCGTAATTCTCAGGTGGGATTTGGACACTCCTCAAATCTGTCTGCCCTGAGCTGCAGTCACAACCACGGCCCTGCTATAAGCATGCCCCGCCAGCGTTTCCTGGTGCGCTTGGAGCTCTGCAGAGGCCCCTGCTTGCTCGGGGAAGTCACCCTCTGATCTGATGCCCTGTCACTTCTCGGCTGTGAGCAGTCTTTGGCTGGTTGAGTTCAGGCTCAGGTTAGTGCCTGGTGGCTTTGTCAGTCGTCCCGTTAGTGGGGATCAGAGCAGTTCTGATTTTCATCCTTGCTTGATTTTCTGTTAGACAATGATGTAAAAATAGTCCCAGCCCCTTTGTCTGTATGCCTCAGGAACTGCTGTTGCCGAAGCCGTATTGAAACAGATTGCTCGCTGGATTTTCTGTTACAACTTTCAAAAGCTCAGCAAAGTCTGGGCTTTCAAGTGCCCATTCCAGCGATAACAGCTGAAGAAAGAAAAGCAGGCTGCTGCTGCAACCAGGAGGAAAAAGCACGGTGAGGGCTTGCAGAGAAGGTTGGATTGTGGTGGGGCCAGAAAACTCAGAGCGCCTGTTGGGCCACGCAGCGAGCCTGGTTCCAGCTCTGTGTGTTTGAAATCAACGCACCAGGGCTGGGTGTTGATCCTGGCTGTTGATCCTTGGGCCAGGACTGCGGGGCAAGGAGGGGGCTGTCCCACAGCATTCCCCTGCATCACAGCAGGACCCTCACCTGGTCCCAAAAGCTCAGCTTGCCTGAAAGCAAATGGTGAAAGCGTTTTCATTTGCACCCAAATAATTTATTTTAAATCTGTTTTTCTCGTGCGCTCATTTATTTTACTTTATTGTAATGTCAGCACTCGGCAGTGAAGTAATGGCAGATCTCTCAGGAGATCTTGCACGAGCGAGAAAGCACCATTATCTTGGTTTTACAGGCCCTGCTTATGTCGAGAACATATGTGGTGGTGTAATTATGCTGATGTGATTAAATCAGTGCAAATCCTTGCTGGAGGGACACGCCGCACCGCTGTAAAGCGTAGCTTATTATCAGCGCAGTTTAGTTCAAATTACACGACTCAATTAAGCTGTGCTCGTAGAAACCTCGGCTTAAAGTCAGGAAGTCACGTGAGGGTCTGTGTCGGATTTTTACTGCAGATAAAAATTTGGAAACAGAAATGGGTGAGGCATAGCCTCACCCAAGAGCATGCTAAAATCGATGGGCTTGACAACTACTGCCCGTAGTACTTTCTGAGAGGGAAGTGAGCTGGGTGAAGATTTCTTTCTTCAAAGTGTAGAGACCACTTTGGAAAATGTCCTAAATCATTGTAAGGCTTTGCAAATAAAGTAAGTAAAATGCATACTAAATTCTAGTAAATCTCTACCACGTGGTTTTGGATTTTGGTAAGGCTGGATGGGTCAACGAATAACCATGGTGTGTACGAATTAACTGGATTTTTTTTTGGCAGGGTGTGGGCACTGTAAGAAAATGAAGCCAGAATATGAGAAGGCTGCAGAGTTTCTCCACGCAACCAGTGATGTAAGTTAATTTCCTTTATTATATCCTTCTAATAATCAGTAATAAATAACTGGAGTAATAAGTGACTTTTATCCCTACAACAAATTCAGCTGTTCTCATCCTCCCACAGGACCCTTCAAAATGTGCTTCCAAAGTACAGTCTCATCGCTAATGCATGAACCCTGCCAAAGTCTTAGAAAGAACATTCTGTCTTGAACGAAAACAAAATCGAAAAATGTTTATGTATTCTGCTGCAGGCCTTATACGTAATATGATCAAATCCAAAATGGATTTTTTTTTTGCCTTATTTAAAGGCACTGAATGTGAAGAAACACAGACTTTTATTTATGAATTAGATTTGGGGAAGAAAAAAAGGGGGTTGATCCCTCTTTCAAGCATCTTGCTTTTATGGTTGCATCATTCCATTAGCATCATCTTAAGTGCTCCATCAACATGGAGCTGGAGAGGAGAGACCTGATAATACAAGTATTAGTATTAGTGCTATTGATTCAGTCCTGCTCTCTGTACGCCATGCAAGAATAGAAGCGGGATTAATCTCCCCAAACTCTAGACATCTTCAGTAGAGACATTGAGTCCCTTTATAACTATAAAGGTGAAGGAGAGGGGGATGTGCAAAACAGGTGAATCACATCCTACAAGTGATGGTAAAAGTGGTCCATGTGTAGATGCCCGTGAGGTAGGGAAAGATGAATTTGCCTTAAAGTAAATTTGTCTTTAACAATGCCTATTTGCCTTGGGAAGAATGGACTTGTGGGAGGAAATGCCGTTTCTGGGAGCAGCTCTTAAGCATTACAAAGCATTGTCTACAGGGAATCTTCCTCAGAAAGGGGAGGAGAATGGGTAATATGCTGGTTACATTTAGTCCTTAAGATATCCTTTCCTGGTTTTGCATCGGGCCTACTGAGAACCTGAGAAAGCGGAGGCACCTAAGTCATGAGTAATTAATTTCCCCAAAGTCCACTACTTCTTGCCAAAGGTGTGGGTACGTGTTCTTATGATTTACAGTCAGTATTTTCTGTTTTAGAGTCCAGGTGTCCTTGCAGCAGTAGATGCTACCGTCAACAAGGCACTGGCAGAAAGATACCACATCTCAGGCTTTCCTACTCTGAAGTATTTTAAGGATGGAGAGGAGAAATACACCCTGCCACACCTCAGAACGAAAAAGAAGATCATCGATTGGCTCCAAAAGTAAGTTTTGAGGGTCTGAGAAAGTATTCACATTCCTGGCTGCTGTTTCCTGAAGACTGCTTTGTGAGGAAGTAAATCCTAAAACCTAGCTTTATCGGCTGCCTAAATCCCTTGCTAACAAAAACAAATTGAATTCCAGTATTCAAAGCCATACAAACGTGTATGTTAATTATGGTCTCTAATACACCAAATCCTTTATTTGCTGCGGGGTTTTTCATAGTTGTCCTGGTAATTCTTTCCCAAAATAAATATTTTTCAAATGCATGCTAAGCCTCTCTCCGGAGAAGGAATAGCAATGGCTCTGAAAAATAAACAGAACATTTGTTGTTCCCTCTTCATACTAAGCAGCAGATTTCACTATAAGTAACTAAATTTCTGTAGTTGTACTTTTCTCCTTCCAGCATTTCAGAGCCAATGCCTAGACTACCTGCTACATGGGGCTGAAAGAAAGGCACCCAGACCAACTGAAACAGCACCTTTGTCTGCGCTTCCCTGCTTTCCTTAGGTGGCGCGCTAAAATATGCAGAATTTGATGTACAATGAAAATAATTTCATTTCAAAGAAGAAAATTGCTGGTACAACTCTCTAAATATTTAGGAGTAAAATATGTATTTCTTTTAAGTACTGTAAGCCAAATATAATTTCTGCACTATTCACTGGAAAAAAAAAGCAGTGTCTGTCTTTTGTGAGGTCATTTAATCATTAAGTGCAGATGGCATGAGGAATGCAAGCTTAATTTTTCCAACTCCTGTTTGGTGGGGGGGGGAAGGGGATTGTATCTGAGTGCTTCAAACCAAGTAATAAGTTTGGCCTGTCAGCATCTTTGTCACATGTTGGGAAGTTTTATCTGTATCCTACATTTACACACAGCTCTCCCTTGGCCTCCTTGCTTACTCAGCTCCAAGTTGCTGTGTCAGTAGTGGATGTTAAATCGCTGTCCTAGTTCCACCAGCTTGCTGGGGTATTTTGAAAACTGTGTCATTTTAATTGGGTTAAACACTCAGGTTGACACGGCCTATTCGTATTGGCAGTGGAATAAGCAGGGAGGAAGAGGTGGTTCATCCTTTCCAGATCCGCCTGTGCCTCTGTAAGATTTCTGCCTACTGCCTTCGGTAGCCAGTAACACAGGGGCACAGACTTCTTGTCCCCTGGCCTAACTGCTAGATGCTCTCCCAGCTTGAAGTGCAATGGTGTAAGATGCTTGTTTGCTGACTTGAGATAAAATAGCAACAGCTCCACTGAAGCTGATGGAAATAGGGATGTATGTAGGGTGCAGGCTGGAGATAAAATTTCAGCTTGTGAAAACCTATCCCAGTGAGTGGTCTAGTTGCAGCAGCACGAGTTGCAGCTCTGTTGCCTGGTTTGTTTGTGCTGTCTGTCGTCTGTGCTGCCACACGATAGTGTTACCAGTATCTGGGTAGCTTATTCCAGGTCAGCACGAGGAGGTCTGTGTGAGATGAACTCGCACCTCTGGCTGTAACTGTAATCGATGATAGCTCACACTGACTGTGTGCGTGTGAAAATTCAGATCAGCTGCCCTAATTCTATCGCTAACAACTGGCAAATCAATACCGATGGAAAGATGATGGATATCCACCAACTGACCTTGAGAAGAACTTTAAAAATTTAGATTTTCTTCACTTAGTTTTTATGTACCTGATACAACTTAAAATGTGTCATTCAAAGTGACAGGAAAGTCTGAAAAGCTAATTTATTACCAAGGCGACATATGAAGGTCTTTATACCATGGCTCCATTCTGATGATTTTATATAAGTAATCACTATTTAAGATACAGCAGGAATGAATTTAATGAGTCTGAGAGAAGTCTGTGAGCTGGTGAATAGCAGAAGTTTTGTTAGAGGTGCTCTGGATGTGCAGGATTGCTCTGATCTAGTCAGTATGTGCAGTCATAATTGAAACCTGACATTCTCTTTATCAAGGTAAAATATTCCAGTTCAGTCACCCCCAGTCTTCCAAGTGGAATGATGCTGATTATTGCATCCTGGCTTTAATATCTGAATTCAAGAGAAGGTCATGAAATTCTTTATAGAGGTTTGTGTGATGGCAATGAAGAGTACAAAAAGGATGTTTGAATGGAAGACGCTGTCCTATATCGGTTGCCTTTTGATTCCACCTGCTTGCTGTTCTCAATTCATGCCTACGGATGACACGGTGATATTAGAAGCAATGTTCTTTTTAGCCAGATGTTGGATGTAATGTAGGAGATCTTTGTTCTGCATTCCTATTCATATGCTTCAGTGAGATCGTTTAAATTATATTTTTACTGAGTTTTAGAAATTAACGCACATTTTTGTTACCACCTGGTGTTGGAAATATTGAGCGTGTTTTCCTACTGCCCAGGCACCCTGAAGGATTGCTCCTCCTTGGTTCCCTCAGAGTACTAAGCAGGATGTGATGGCCTTTTGCATATGCTTCCAGAAACATTCTCAGACTAATCTCATTCTATTCCTTTTTCTAGTCCTGAAGCACCACCTCCACCTGAGCCTGCATGGGAAGAAAAACAGACTAGTGTTATCCATCTTGCAGGAGAAGACTTCAGGGAGTCCTTGAAGAAGAAGAAGCACACTCTTGTCATGTTCTATGCGCCATGTGAGTAAACAACACTCCATGTGCTTGAGTTTTATAAACCCTACAGTTTACGAACTCCTAAATTAATTCCTTCACTGTCCTCAGGTTTTGTGAGGGTAAAGAACTGATTCCAAATGTAACTGCATGGGGCACTATTGTATGTGTCTCTGTAAACTGGAAACAAAACAGTATGTGGTGTTTATTTAAAGAGTTACTGTGTTAATGCAGACAAAGCAGGCAGGGGAACAAAAAGAAAACAGATTTATTTTTCCTCTGCTGTATTTTATGGTCCGCATAACAAAATGTGATCTGTTATAGCAGGACAATGAGCACAGAGAGCCTGGCCCATTATTGCAGCACTTCAGTAGTGAAATTGATATAGTGGTGTAGGAGGAATCACCCCCCAGAGGAAGAGAACAAATTTTGATGGAATAAATTTTGTCCATAATAAGTCTACATTTAAATCGCTACTTAGAATATGGACATTCACCCTTCCAGGTTGTTTTGCATGCATCACACGCATGCTTTCTTTCTGAAGCACCTAACAGCATTTCTAGCAAACTTTTGAATCAGGCCCTTTGTAAGTTAGGTGAATGAAAGAAAAATGCTACACATGTACTCCTCCCCATTCATATTAGACGGCTTCTGTAGGCACATGCCATTTCTAGACACCATTTGTCTTTAGATATGCCTGTGATTCTCATGGTATTGCTGCAGCTAGCAGACTCACCTCTTCCAGCTTCCTCTATTGTCCCAGAGGCAGGCAGAGTCGGTACAGGTGATGAACTTTTAAGGGTTTGCCAAAGAGAGAAGATAGTCCTGGCACTCGGTATCAGGTAGTATTAATTTGCTTTTATTGCACAGTGACTCAGCTCTGCAGTGTGCAAGAAAAATTCTTCCCCATCAGATGGCCAGCCCTGCAATTCACATATAACCTTCAGATAAGCATTTACCAATTTGTTCCCACGGAACTGAAGGTATTTTCCAGAAAGGGAGAAAAAGCTCAGGTCCTTTATTTTGCTTTTTTTGTTAGAAAATTAGACAGGATGCTTTGGGGCTCTTGCAAAGCCCTGCTGGATGTGTGTGTGGAGAGAAGGGAGGGGTAGAATTCAGAAGGGAGATTTCTGGAAGATGGGAAAAGGAAAGGAAGAGGGACTTAATCCTCTCTCAACTCCAGTTCCTACCATCAATTGACTAGAACTTGCTCGTGTGCCGGGAATTTGTGATTCATGGATCTCAACTGGTTAAGAGTAAATTATAACTTTAAAATCAAATGATTGCATGTGAAATGGTGAGATTTAGGAGTTTGCCATCTTGGCTTTCTGTGGAAGAGAGAGCTCTTCTCTTTTATTTTTAAGTTGCTTTTCTTTAAGGCACTTAAGTTCTTAATCTTTTTTAAGTACATGTTTAGACCAAAGACAGTACGTGCAAAGAGTACATAGCTCTCAGAGCTGAAAGGACAAGACAACTCGCCTGATGGGTGAATTATGACACTGCTGTTTGCAGGCTGTGGTGAGCAAAGGTCAGCCTGTCCATGCCTGCAGGAATGGGCTGTAAAAGCAAGGTCTGCATGATGCAAGACCGGTCCTTTGAGGCTGCCTTCACACACGTTCTTCTTGCACTATTTTGGTCATGGTGCTGAATGAGAGTACCTGTAAACAAGATGGAGCAGAGTTAACTGAAGCCAATTCTAGACTTAGCGCAACCCTTAAGCCAGCATTGCTGTGGCGTTGTCAGTATGTGGGTCATGTGTAGCTTCTGATTTGGTGGACGTGTCCTCAGTAAACGTGGAAGCTGCCTGTGTGCAAAATAGAAAGCACCCACACAAATGGAGTGCAACAAGCCTGCCCTTTGGTGGGTGCAGAGGGAAGTAACAGATGAGTATTTTAAATCCATTTTCTGTGAAATAATTATTAATGCAATAGAACAGTACAAATCATTCTATTTTTCTGATTTTCTACAGTGATAATGTGCTAAATTTGATAGATTAGGTTTTGTTTACCGTTTTCTCAATCTCGAGACCTCTTGGAGCTTACATTGCCAATTAGTCTTAACTTGCTTATTTTAGTGCAGAAGGAGCCCTGCTAAAATTGCCAGGCCACATTAAATCAAATAATTTTCTTTTTCTATTCAGATCCACATCTCGGGTCACTGCCGACTCACAGTATGTTACTCCATTCACTTGTGACTCCGTGGCAGTATTTGTTACACTTACACATATGCTGGGATATTTTAAGGCTGGGGGTGTGTGTATACATGCATATATAAAGTATGTTTATATATAAATATTTATGCTAAGAAATGTATCTCTCATCTGTCATTAGAATTTAAAGCAGAAAGTTGAATATTCTAACCTTTGTAAAGCTTTAAGCTGGAGTGACAAACCTTTAGGCAAAGGCCACAGATATATATCTTACATGCAAATTAAAATGAGATCTGGCTTTTCTGTGGCAACTTCTCGTGCAAATTACTTAATATGTATAGGAGAGTCATCAATCTGCTGCTCTATAGATAACTCTGGACTGAGCTGAACGATGCTTTAATGGTGCTGAGCAGTGCTTCACAGTGATTTAGCTCTGGAAACGACGACTGCTACATCCACATGGAAAAGATGGGGAACTCATCACCCATTTTCAGGGTGATGGAGTAAAGCATAAAGGTTATTCCTGGTGCCTGTGGAATATTTTAAGGACTAAGAATGTGAATCAAAACTCTTCAAAGTACTGGGGAAGAAAAATCTACTTCTGTGAACTTGATACTTGCAAAGAATGATGTCTGTTCTTTCACACTCCTATTCCTCCCCAGTGGTGTTCCTGCACACTGCAGAGACTCATTGGGGTGGGAGGCAGTTGTAAGGGCAGGTCTTCATCACTAACTGGGGACAGCAGTGCTGGCTGGAGAAAAGCTAATGCTGCTTGTAACTGTCTTGTGCCTGATCTTCATCCTGCTGTCCACTGGGTAGGTCTGTACCCTCTGTGGCCACCACACCACGCAGCCTTGAGGGCTGGCACTTCGAGTGGGCTGCTGGCATCTGTGCTGCATAGCACCTGGCCCAGCTCTTCTGTGGGCTCTCATGCAGGTCCTTGTGGACCTAAGATTTAATTGTCATTGCATCTCCCCTTATCAAGTTCAAAACCTCTGAAATAGGAGGAAGGCGATGACATAGCCTGCTGAAGTGAAGCAAGATGCAGTAGACATGCGTTATGTCCAGGAGGCTGGCATGAAGGGTTTGAGGAACATTTAAAAGCAGTAGGCTTGTTGCATGAGCATTGCAGAGATGTTTAGGGAGGCCTTATGGGATCTGTGTCTATTTTGTCTCTATAGACCATCCCTCAAGAGTACTGGGTACCACTGGCTAGTCCAGGTTTCCTTTTGTAACCGGTTAGCTTGGTTCAGAAATGAGGAGAGGAGACAACTAGTCTGAGTGTGGTTTGGTGTGCACACAGTATGTGGATGATCAGGATTTGGGGGGTGTGGACCAAATCAGGATCTGAGCCAAACTGACAAGAGTAGATCCAGCCTAGCTCAGCAGACACCCAGAAGGACACTAGCTGTGTGTCTGTGCTCTGTGCCCAGAGCTGCTTTCAAGAGTTGCACCGATAATTGCCTAGCATTTTAGACTGACCAGTTTGGATCAGTGTTGTTTCTGGGATTGCTTTTCATCGGGGACAGTTCATATGTCCTCATTTTTTGTTTGTATAGCTTATCAGAATGTGTTTTATCTGCATTTTTTACTTTTATGCGAGCTCTCTCTACTCTGTTACCCTGGATAATTGAGATTTGACTTTGCCAATGCATTAAATTTTAACCTCCTCCTACTATAGCACTGAAAATGGTGCAAAATAGAAGCAGTTGGTTGTTGATTAGTTGTCGGAGTCACAAAGGGCAATGAAGTTCCAGTAAATAAAGTGTCTTCTCAGTTGGAGATGTTTTTGCTGCATGACTCAAACTGAATTAGCAAAAAAAAAAAAAAAAAAAGTGACTGAATGTTGAAGATTGAGTGAAGCTAGGTGAGCATAGTGCAGTGAAACATAGTGCACACAGATTGTTCTTCGGGAAAGCACTGTGAATTTAACCCAAAGTTTTGTCTGGAAAAGCCTTTGCAGTCCTACATGAAATTTCTTGCCAAGCAGACCCGTACCAAATTATTGAGCATCACGTTCTCTAAGCAAACCATGCGTGGTTCTCTCTTGCTCTTTGCTCACCTCATTTTTTTCAGGATTTAATGTGCCTCTCTGTTGCAATAATTTGGGGATGTGACCATCAAGCTGGTAGCTTTTCTTGAATGACGTTCCTTCAAACTTAGGTTAGGTCTTTACTTCCCATGTACTTCTAATTATCTCTAAACAGGCAAGGCTCATTATGCACACCTCCCACACCAATTCTCACACAAAAGCAGTAGCTGTCCAGTGGTGGCTTTTAAGAATTAGAGACCAGCACATGCAAACATGCTCCTCTTGTTCAGTGCTTGAGATAGTTGCTTCCAAAAAGACTACAAATGAATCAACCGCCTCAGAAGCAGGAGCTGTATATAATAAAGCATCAATAACATCCAAATGATGGGGAAGACAGAGAGAGAGGGGGGGGGAGGTTGTTTTTATTTATTTTTATTTTTTAAGATCATCTCTTTTTAAGGGGAAGTGTTTGGTGCTGAGCAGATTCATTCCATTCCTAATTTTTTAAAAGCCACAAGGTAAGTGTTCTTAAACAAAACAAAGAAGACTTTTGGCAGCAATGAAAAATAATAGGGGAAAAACGCTCCCTTTTAATGGCTTATAAGGGCAGCAGTTGCCAATGTTATTAACTTGCCAAATGGCCTCAATTTGTGGGACTCAACAGGGTTCACAGAATGAATATTTTTAATAAATACTTTGCTGGGAGCTGGTTTCCGGTTTTGCTTCTTTGTTCAGTGGCAAAACTTTTCCTTCACTGGAAATTACTTTTGTCAGCGGGAAAAGGTTATTCTCTGGTGAAGCCTGACCCACAGGGGTTACGCAAAGAACACCTCCAAATAAACCTTGCCGAGGATGATTTTAATGAGGTATTTTCGTATTGTATTGAGTTAGCGGCTGTGCAGCGACAAATGGAGATGCAATTAAAACACATCAGCAGCCTCCCTGGCTCTTCACTTCTTTAAAAAGGCTTTTTCTTTTAGGACTGGAAGAAATGAATGAGGGTGCTTACTCTGTTTTGCACTTGATGAAATCATAGAAGAGTCCATGGTGTTTATATGTGTTTTTTGCTGTTGTTTTTGTTAAAAGGTGGGCATTATTCTAAGTTGCTATGGGGAGATGGCACCGGGGTATTGTTCTGGCATGCAACAGAAATGTCCTTTGGCTTCCAGCTGAAGCAGGAATCTGACAGGGAGGCATCATTGCTGTCTGATGGGCTGTCCCCTGGCCACCTTGCAGTAGGAAATTGGATAGGGAGCAAGGTTTTTGGTTCTGACTGTAAATCAGTCCTGCCTGTCCCTGTGCATCTCATCAGCAGTGCATAAAAAGCTGAAGGCTACAGCAAACTTGCATTAATTTTACCCGCAGGCTTTGTTCAAAATACTGATAATCCTGCTGCTCTGTTTCTGTATCCTGGTATGCTCCTCTGTCTCTCCACAAATAAACTTCCCGGTTTCTTCTGCCCAAGTTTTATGCTGAGGAATATGCGTGGCAGGAAAGCCCTTAGCTGAGCCTCCTTGTCAGACTGGGTCGCACGGAGCGGGTTTTGGCCATTAATGCTAACAGCCAGCTCCTGTCTCCTTGCTCCTGTGGCTTGAGCTGCTTTCAAAAAGCTGTTCTTAAGAAAGCAGTACTGGTTCCTTTTCCTCTCTACTCTTTTTAGAAGTAAGCTGGGACAAAGCTGGCTGTTCTTTATCTCTGCCCTTGCACAAGAAGGTTTGGGTCTCAGCACCGGGCAGAGCCGGGTGACGTGGTTCTGTGTGAAGGGCACACGGGGGCCGAAATACTCAGCAGCAGGGTTAGCAAGGTCCAAAGGCACTGAGCAGAGCAGCACAGATGCGTTCAGTGCCCTGTGATAGCCTCTGCGTGGCTCTCACCAAGTGCCTTTCCCATCGTTTGCAAGCACATCTTGTTAAGTTTTCATTAGGAGGTCGTACCAGAGTCTGAACAAAATGTGTGTGTTTGTAAATGAAGCTTAAGCTATCAGAAATTATTAAAAACATGCTGAACAGAAAGAATCCGTTTCAAGGCAAAAACCCTTGCAGGAAGGATTTTCTGGTTGTTGACTGAGGCAGGAGCGAGGTCTGGGCCCTCTGATAATGAGGCTTCAAATCCTGCGTGGGCTGGCATTGCAGAATTTTGATGTGTTGGCTCTGCCAGGAACACTTTCCTCCTGCAGTAGTGGTGCTCCCACTACAGCCCCGTGTTAGCGAGGTGCATTCCTGGCAGTGGAAGTAGTGCTGATGCAACAGGGCCCATCAGCAGGCTGGTTTTGATAGAGGGTGAATTTATAGAGTGGTCTCTGCAATCAGGCTGTCAGAACTGCTCCCAGCCCTAGTGTTTGTGTCAAGGCTCTTAATTAGTGCAGGGAGAACACTTCAGTAGCTGCTCTTAAAACACGAGTTGGGGCACTTCACTGGGCTGCATGTAGCTGTGGCTGGTGTCTGGAGCAGGCTGGGGCCTGGGGCATTAATCCTTAATTTATCTGGGTGATCCAGGTCCTCTTGTTTTGTAAAACGGGATTCTTGTTCTAAATCTGCAACAATCCTACAATGTTACAGCTGCTTGAATTGGTGCGAAGAATATTACCGGTGCCTGAATGGTTCAGGCTGGTGAGAAAGGGAGGAGGATTTGGAGCACATCCCCTTGCCCTGTGAAGCTCTCCCGCAGGTGGGCACAGATGTGGTGCTGCAAGGCCACGTACAGCCTGCCTGTGGTGCACCAGGAGACATTCACCTCCAGCTGTGCCACCCACCCTGCTGCATTGTTGTCAAATGTGCTTCCAGTAAGGCAGATGCTTTTGCTGGTGATGCCAGGTGATCGCAAGGGGAGCTGGTTTTGAGCCTTGCTCAATAGAAGCGTGACGGCATGGTGTGAAGAAGCTCAGCCTCCCCTGCTGCCCTACCAGACCACTGCCAGCTCAGAGCAGTTTGCTTTCGGATTACCAAGTGCGTTCACTGGCATGTTAGATGGCAGAATTACTTTGTGTGCTTTTATACTTTAGTTGTATTTGTAATTAACCAAGGCTGCTGATGTTTGGTTCCAAAACTGCAGCCTTACCACCACTGTTGTCTGCTTGGTTGGTGCCACGTGGGGCGGTGACAGACCTTATCTAGAAACCCAGGTCTCCTGGAACTGACACCGTAGTTGTTCTGGATGTAGCTACTGATCTTCAGCCTTTTCTGTCTGGATGTGGCTCACTGTGCAGCTTTCCCTCTGAAGGGATTGTTTGGTGCTGTATGCTAATTGCTGTCATCATTAGCGATTCACCGCAGCCAGTCGTATCCTTGTCTTCTGCAGTGGGTAAAACAGTCCAAGGGTTTTGCACTGAGCCTCTCCCACTTCTTAACCTTTGCAGCTTGGCCTGTTCTGATGACCTTGCTGCCATTGCAGTTGTTCATTTCTAAGGCTGTGGTTTCCAAAGGTTTGGTTTTGTGTGTCCCTGTTTTCTTCTGTATACCTCAGAGTGCTGCAGAGCAAAGAGAGCATAGTAAAGCTGGGTGCTAATGCAGTGCATGCCATATACAAACTGACTAAATATCCTTCAAGGGTAAATGCAGTTCAGCAAGCAGTAGGTGATTTCTCAGCCACTTTCACACCAGGTAGAAGTTTAACCACACAGGATTTTGGAAACCAGAAGGAGGAGTTTCTACTGTAAGCATGCAGTTGCTGAGCAGTTAAGGGTGTATCGTTCCCGTGCCAAATGGCTGAGAGGCAGACAAGTGCAGTGCTGCTATGGAGAAGCGGTATTTTCGTCCAAGATGCTCAAAGGCACTGAAGTAAATTGGCCCTCTAGCTCCTGTAAGCTTTCAGTAATAAGCTGGATGCCTGTTGTCATCTGCAGGAGGGAACTGCATCTTTTGCACCAGGAATAGGTACAACGATCTCTGTTTGGTGTTAGCACCGTGCTTCTTGACTTCATGGGGCTGTGCTAGCAGCTAGTGCATCTCTGCAGCAGCCGTGGGAGGTAGGTATAATTGTGCCAGACCCACCTTTCTGAAAATGAAGATACAGGAACTGAGACTTGTCTGAGAGCATTGTGGTGACAACAGAGCCAGGGATGCTACTCAAGAGTTCTCAACTTTCACCTCTGCGCGCATTTTCCCTTTCTTGTAAATCCCCTCTTCCTCTCAGAAAATCATGGGAAATTGGTTTGGAAATAATGTTTTAAGAGATCATATAAAAACAGTACCCTAAAGGAGAGTCGACTATATTTAAATCCTCTCAAAGCTTCCTTCAAAGCCCAGAGCAGAACAGAAAGTCCCTTTAAAGTTGACAAAGTAATTGTTCAAATAGGTTGGGAAAACAAACAGGCAAACAAAAACCCCACCAGTATGTTGTGAAATCAGTAGTCAGCTGCCTGCCATGGTTAGGAGTAGCGAGGCAAGCCCTGGTCGACCTGATGCTTAAATGAAAACCTCATGACCTTTTTCATATCAAAGGACAAATCCCTCTCAATTATTAATACCTTCTGTCTTGGAAATATGATTATGCTATGTGTCAGGTCATGTTGTAAAATGAGCTTTGGCTCCAGATATTCAATTAGAAGGCCCTCCACTTTTCTACTGGAGGAACAAAAGCAAATTAACCTTTCAGTAACATCTCCAAATGCCTTTCTCAAATCTGCCTGTGATTTCAATAACTTGTGTAGCTACACAAATTGTGTTAGTTTAAGCAGTATATCCATTTTCAGCTCTTATCTGTGCAATTACTGCCCATGGCTTGCCTTTCCTTGATTGACCAAGTAATATTCTTGTTTTAATTCTGGCTAATCACTCGGAACTCTTGAAGTGGAAACAGGCTTTGCTTTGCACTGCAATCTACAAGCTCCTGGGTTTCCTTTGATAGCTGTGCAATGTGCTGCTTTCTCTTGCTTAGAATAGCAGTCATTTGAAAACCAATAACGGAGGGCACTATCTCTCCCTGTTATTTTAGCCAGCAATAATTTCAAACAGAGACAGGGAACCAGAAAGTCATTCCACGTTCTGCACCTCTCATGCTGAGGGTGCCATCCTGCCACATGCTGAGCCCGCCGAGGCCCCAATGCTTTTGCAGGGGCATGAATGGAGTCAGCCCCTCGCAGCCCTGCTCCTGTCAGGCAGGATTGCAGACCCCGAGAGTCACTTAACCTCTTCCTGACTCCATTTAACCTTGGGTGTAATGAAGGAGGGGGATAATCGTGTCTTTTTCTCCTAGGGGCAATTTGAAGCGTAATTAATTGATGCGTTTGAGATCACCCATTGCAAGATGCCGAAGGGGGGAGAGGAGCCCTTCCTCTTGCTGAGGACAGAGCACAGACAGCACAAATGCCACGGTCTCTCACATGTCACTGGGCTTTCAGATCTCCTCTAAGGAGCCGGTCAGGACTCCGCTCTGAAAATACTGAGGGTTGAAGTTGCCATATTTAAAAAAAAGGAAAGTCTGCAACATTAAAATGTAGGCATGTTTAAACTGTTTTTGAAGAATCTCATTTAAAATATATGCACCTCGCTTGTGACTGTACTTGTCAGGTTTTATTATGTACAAGATGCTAAAAGCATGCGCACGGACAACACTGGCAGGATTATACATCGTTACATATTAATGGTGGGCAAAAAGGACAGTATAGTCCTGTCTGAAGGCAAAGCACCTGTTATGTGCTGGTAGAGCCACTTTGGTTGGGATGCTGTGCTCAGGGTCAGCAGGGACCAACATCCTCACCTGCCCTGTGTGGCCCTGCAGCTCTTGGACAACAGGAGACTTGTACCAGGACAGCAAAACCATCCCGCCTCTGTAGCAGCTTCAGCTCAGCAGGGCGAGTCAAGGACAGGCTGTGGTCTGCTCAGGTAGAGAACCACCTCACAAAAACTACTCTTAGAAAATCATTCCCTTTCAAATGAAAAATCACCGGTGATGGGAAATGTTTCTTGTTTGAATTTGACCAGCTTCTGCTGCCAGCCAGCTCTGGAAGTTACTTAGCCTATGGCAACCAGCTTTTGAATAGCTTTTTAGAGTGAAAACTGGGCTGATTCATCTAGATTTCTGTCACTTCTTAATCTTTGGATTTCACCTATTGATTCACTTGAGTTTCTTGACTCCCTTTCCCATGAGATGTGCCTTCTTTGAACTCAGTTCTTGATTTGTGGAGCCAGAACTGCAGGCAGCAGTTAGGAGGTACTAGGCACAGAGGCCCTCTCCACACCTACTTAATATTTTAATTTACACATTCAGTAAAGTTTCTTCTGACAACTCCATCATTTTCTTTCAAAGCTATTGCTAGAATTGTTTTGGATTCTTTTGCTTCTAATACATTTAAAGCCCCTTATATATTTAAAACATCATTATTACCTCTGCTGACTGTAGATACTGCTTTGATGTCCATTTGCTTCCTTTATCTGTTTTGTACAAATTGTTAGCTTTTGATTTGTATTCATTAAAAACAGCTTCACCTTTCTTCTGTGTGCTATGCTAATACGGCTTCCACTCTTCTAAGGAAACTGAATTAACCTTGTACTGCTCAGCTGTAGAGAGGTTATATTGTATTACCGCCCTTTGTAGTTTCAAATTAAACAAAGCATGAAGTAACTTAAAGGACCTTTTTCATATTTAAGCAAGTGGAAACCTGCATCTTATGGAAGCAGAACTTGCTTCCTTCAGGCAATTCTGAAAAATTCATATAGTTTTATTTTAAATTTAATAAGGTGACTATTGTCCAACAGGGTGAATCTGCTTCACGCACTAGTCAGGAGACATCTTTATAATTGTTATCGGGTCCTAATACTTTAATACATTGGAGCTTTAAGAATCTCTAATATTTTTTTTTACCTTGTCATCTCTAAACAATTCACTTGGTTAAAAAGAGAAACCCTGCCAATGAAAAATTCTCCATTTAAATCTAATAACGATACGTAGGTTATTCACTTGATTGTTTGATTGCTTTGGAAATCTCTTTGCCTTCCACCTGCATCCCATGGGACCCTGCAATTATGGGAAATGTTTACAGTTGTGCATACAGGATATTATTTCTGGGGTATTACCGAATTACTACAACATTTGCCTGATTACTCTTATATCTGGGGCAGTGTGCACTGTTTTTTAATATCAGTTTCATGTGTTTCTTACCTTAGCTGACAAATGATTTCATATTGTTTTTCCCCAGTCTGCTTTTTGTTTAAGAAAATAGAAGTTTGCAAGGTGGCACGAGCACTTAGTACATTTTTCTGTTTCCTATGCAATGTCTTGGTTCTACATCAGTTGCCAACTTCTTGTGACATTGTGTTGGAAACCGCATCCAGCTCAACCCTGTGGTCATTCACTTCTTCAGTCCTCTAGCTTGTGTTTCCACAAGGATTAATCCTGCTTGTGCTGGTTTCTCCAACGCCTTTATGTCCACAAACCACATCCAGCTCGCTCATTCTTTCCTCAAATATACACAAACTACACTGTCCCATGTTCCTGCTATCAGCAAATTCAGTCGACACAAAATAAGCTGGGTTGTATGTTTCCTCCTTCATCTCCCCAGCAAAGCACTAGCTTTCCTTTAAACGTCTCGCTAATTAGAGATGTAATCTGGCTCCTGTGCCAGCCCCTCAGTGACCATGGGTCTGCATAAAAGCTGCTTGCCTGCTTGATTTCCCTCGTTTGCCACTCATCAGCCATTCCTCTTGAATTTTTACCTACAGAAGCCGTATTTTTCATGTACCAGATCTATTGAGAACTACTTGGTTTTTAAGGTCAGCGATGTGACTGCCCACGTGACTGTACTGCAGTGTCTTCCCAGACCAACTTGACAGCATGAATACTGAAGAAAAAATAAACTGTGGAAAATATTGGGTTCATGTAAGATTTTAACCTGGTGGTGCAAAGGCAAGGAGAAGGGAGGAGTCCCTCTGTTGCAGGTGTTCTTGCGTGGATCCATGGATGTGTGGTTTAACAGGCAGTCTCTTCTGGCAGGCTCCAGTGGTCAGGCAGAGCAGATAGCGCTGTGGCTGTGTGGAAGGGCCTCTAGAGTGCAAGATTTTGAGCTCAGAGAGGTGAGAACAGCTGGATGGGGTTGTAATACGGTTGTGTCATTTACCGATCAGGAACAGAGAACAGCCTTAACGCATGTGGGTTAGGCTTGGAGCTTTCTTGCTTGCCTGCCAGGTGATGCAAGTGTGTTCCTGCATTAGGAAATGAAGTTAGCTCAGGGCTTTCAGAAACAGTTAAAAGTTTTAAGCACCAATGCTGGGATCCCATCAAAGGGGTGGATATTCCAGAAGCAGATTTCTTACAGATTTCTCAAGTCACACAGGAAATTACTGCTCAGTTTGTGTATGCTGTTAACCCCGTCAAGATCAGATTTGATAATGATGTAGAAACGAATACAGAAATGGGTGAAGCAAAGCCCTGCACCTATGTTAGAGGTCTCTGCTGCCAGATGTGCTATTTCCAATGCTGATCAATTGAAAATCCACCTCTCGGCCTTGTAGGAAGCCTGTGCTTCTACTGTAGCACCCAAATTAATCAAGTAAAATGTAATAAATCTTCCTATTTCTTTAGTCTGTAGTCCTATAAATACTACTAAGAAGGGAATAGGACCTTTTGATTCTCAACACCTTACCCACACCTTCAGATGCCACCAGTTTAATCTTTTTCCGCTACAGTCCATCTGGAAAATCCTTTCTAAGGAGTCCACACGCTTTCCTATCCTCGTGTACAGTGCTCAGTACATTTCCTTTCTTTTCACTTTCAAATCTGAAAGATAGTGTTAACACTTAAAATAAATGTGTGATAGTGGGTGTGAAAAGGGAATGGGGAGAACAAGTTTTCCGTCTGTCAAAATGAAGACATCAACCTCTGCTTTTATTTTTTTTGGCATGTGTGCTTTAAATAGAATGACTGGGTTGGGTGACTTCCAAGTGTTTGCTACATTTGGCAATCCTTCGAAGTTGTAACAGATGAAGTTCTGCTGTTCCATATGATACGCTCCTTCCCCATTTTTTTGGTGACTCCTTGAAGCTCCTTGGGAATTCAGCACAATATTCACATCTGTTCCATGGATGGATGTCCAAGGCTAACAAAATGCCTACTGGACTTGGAGTTAGCTCTGCCAAAAGCCATATGGTTGTGTTTTCGTTTTGCAAGCACAGTGCAGTAAAGAAAGCAGGTTGGGCCAAGAGAGAAGAGAAGGGAGTGTAGAAGAGGGATGGAGCTTCAGATCACTAAATGAAGGTATTTTTTTTTTCCTTTGGTATTAGAGTGGGAAGATGAGATGATTACAAAAAGAGGAAACGAAAACTGTAAGCATAGATTTTTATTTTTATTTTTGAATTACGTGGCACTCATCTCCTTTGTATGGTGTTGTTGACCGTAACCTCAAGGCAGGTTTTGTTTTGCCTACCTTTTTCAAAAAATGTTACAGTCTGGATAATTGGATGCTCCCTTTTAGCCTTTTAAATATGCATCTTTGCAGAGAACCATGCTCATAGCCCTTCTTGGTGCCACACCATGCAGTCACCAGCTAAACTCCCACACAGGCTGTTTTCTTACCAGCTGTATGTTGGCCCCTGTAAAAGGGCAGCTTTTATTTTCAATAGCCACTTTCTGTGTCTGAAAGACTATGCTTGGTATTTGTTGTTTCATGTTCTGATCTTCTTGAAGAGCATGGCTCATGGAGAGCTCTTACTGCTGCAACTTTAGAGGGAGCTTAGAGTGAGTCCTTACCAAAAGCCCCATCCTTCACTTGTCCAGCACACACGAGGTGCGAACAATATCTACTGATGTATCACAATAAAAGAAATATCTTTTACTGAGGGTTTGAAAGTTGCTGTTTGGTGAAATTTAAATTCCAAGCTCAAGATGAATAGCAGAAAGGGGGACCCGAAAAGTTTTAAGTTCTTAGGAGTCTTTGTTAGAGTGCAACAGTTGGGTACCTTGCTTTCCACTAAACTACAGCACGTGAACGTGTAGATTGCAGCGAGTGTTCCTGTTCTAAGGCTGTCTGATTTTCATGTTTTTTTGGTCTCTGAAATTATTTTTAGATAGCGTCACCAGTTCTGATTTATTTCTGTACAGTAATGTTAACAGGCCAACCAAGGCTTTCACCCCACAGCACAGGACATTAGCCAAGATGCGTCAAGAGACAGGCTTGACCTGAAGGTTTGTCAGTCTCAGGCAGACAGGACAGGCAAATGGTGGGAGAGAAAATGGGTCACTGACGTGGGCTTCTGGACACGGGAGCAGTGCCTGGCAGCCTGGGGCACTAATATCCTCCTCTTCCTTTCCTTTCTTGACTGTTTTCTCCCTGACTAATGTCAAACTGCTCAATGAAGTTAATATTTGCAAGCTGTGGAGGATGTGCACTGTGTCCCTCTGAAACACAGCTGCCTTCAGGCAGATGCTATCATGCTGCATAGAGGGTTTGAGGCTGGTGAGGTGGATTTGAAGAAATGCCTCAGTTTCCCAGGAAATTTTCCTTTGACTTTTTGGTGCTGTTAGTTACTGCATAAACTCTTGGTGGCGTTTATACACATCCCATTATGAAGAAGAAAAAAAATTAAAAGCAGTGCCTCTGAGGAATGAAATTGCCTTTTGGTCAAGATGAAAGGAGTGTGCAGCTTTTCCTTTGTGAGAAGGGATGCGCAGAGTTTATGCATGGGTGCTGTTTTTCTTGTCACCCAAGAGCGAGTGCAGTTTGAGACAGTGGCTTTGAGCCTCAGAGGGCGTTTGTTCAGCACTGACTAAAAAGCAGTGCAGCCACTTATTTACCAGTGTTTTACAGTGATGAACAACAGCACCGTAAGCTATAATTGAAGCTTGTGAGCAATTCATTGTGCTTTGTTCTGTTCTTATCCAGAAATAATACCATGATGAACTCTTGTGCTTTTTTAGTTATATGGGTTTGAGAGAAGTGCATCCATTACTTCTTTTTCTTGCATCTGAGCAGAAAAAGTGACCTGAATGTTTGCTTGGGAACAACTTCTTTATGCTACGCTTGAGAAAAATAAACTCACAGATGCAGGTACTTTTTTCAAAGCCATAGTATTGATATTTTGTGAGTAGCTTAGATTAATCAGACAATAAACATTGCTTCTGAATTAAGAGCACTCCAATCTGAATCTTGAATCAAGAAGGCAGTTCCCGTTCCTCTTGGTACGTGCTCTTTTGAAATGTTTGAGTATATTTAGTGTACGTGCAAGCAGGGGACGAACTGGCCCTTTGTTCAACGTGGCTGTGGTACCACCAAGTGTCAGCCAGGCTCCCACACAACGCTTTGGGGCTCTTCCACACTGTCTAAAAGTCTTCTGGGGTTGTCTGTTTTGTGGTAGGGTGGAAGGAGAGTTGAGGATGGCCAGCAGCAGTCATCCTAAGCCAGGACTCTGCTCTCCATATGTGTTGTGTTGCCTGCTGGACTTGCTCTTCTTCCCCTCCCTCGTGATCCCAATGCCTTGGCTCTAACAACGGCAATTCCCAAACGTGTCTAAAGGCTCCTCCTGGTTTTTAATATAGAATTTTTATTCCAGCAACTTCCTTTCCAAATTCCAGGCTCCTCCTGTTCATCACTGCATTGTCTTTATTCCCATCTCCAAAAGTAGCTGCATCTGTGGCAACAGCAGTAACAGCCGATGTGGTAATACCCGTGAGGAAGTACAACAGCGTGGAAATGGTTTGTTCGTTTGTGGTTAGTGATCTTTCAGTGCTCTGAAGTGACTGGTTGTAGGAACCAGCCCCTGGTCCCTATATGGGATGTCACTTAAATGTAAATATCTGCTTGTGTTGCTTGCAGTTGGAAGAATTTTAAATGCGTGCTTGAGTCTACGTGGCTGAGACACATGGTCTACAGATGCCTAGTCCTGCTCTGCTCATCCCACAACTGGAGAACTCTAGTCTAGAATTATTTTTAACAAAAACTTTCCCCTAGTTCACCTCTGTGTCTTGAGTTTGTCACAATATCTTATTTACAACTAACATTTATGCTGTCTTTTTTTTCCTGTGTCAAACAGGGTGCCCACACTGTAAAAATGCCATTCCACATTTTACAACTGCCGCTGAAGTCTTTAAAGAAGATCGAAAGGTAACTTGCTGTTTATCATTTCTGAGATATTTAAGAACTTTCCCCACCATTTGTGCTTTGCAGGCTTTGCTTATTGATCAGGTGACAGGCTTGCAGATAAAATTGATGTTAAACTAATAGAAATGTCTCTGCATCTTATGGGTTATATCTTTCTGGTCAAACTGAGTTACACTTGTTCTCTGCGTTTATTTGTTGTCTTTTCTGATTAATTCTTTGTGCAAGAATTCTTGTGAAGCTGTGAAGCAAAGCATGTTATTTCTTAGTGAAAGATTAATAAAAGATAACTTATGACTTCTCCATTCCCCTTCGACTTTTGTCAGGCATAAACAGGGTGCATACAGAGAAACCATAAGTATTGTGACAGCCCTGAGAACCTCAATCATACTTATGCAAGCAAAGATCAGTAATATATTGCTGTTGGTTGGCTGGCTCAAGCCCAGGATATTGTGCCCTTCTAGGACCCTCATGCTTCTGCCTTGAAAGTTCATCTGATGGTTGAAGCATGCCAGTAAATTTATGTGAATTTAAAAAAAAAAAGCCATTTTAACTGAGTATATACATGTCTGGGATTAAAAAAATGAAAAGCCACTGGACTTAACCAACTAACTACTTTAAAACCTGCTTACACACTTAACTGTCTTTGACTAAACTGTGTTTCATTCTGATCTCAGTATTTGTTCTAACACCGTGATTGCTTTGTGTTTCACTGCGGCATGGAAAAGATTTCAATTTAATAGGGAAATTAAGAGGTAATTCTGAAACAGTTATACCCCTATTAATCTGCCTGCTACCATAAGGAAAGAATTTCTATGGTGTTTTTTTTTTTTCTTTTCCTCTTGTCTTTTCTGTAACTCACACAAGGGGCATCAGATTGTCGAGAAACAAATCATTCCTGCATCACTGAATGCATCCCATGAGAAGTCCCTCGCACCCTCAGGCACAGGTTGTACATAGAAGGTTTGAAAGTTGTTCAGCTTTCAGTCCTCTTACTGCTGTAGATTTGTGTATTCAGATGCCTTTTGCTTACCTGTTTGTTCCTGAGATCTCTGAGAACGTACCCTTGTTTTCCTACTTGGCAGTTCTAAATAAAACTGCTCTTTCCTAGATTCATTAAAATTTCAGTTGGAGGAGACGAAGCAGATGTGCCAAACAATGTGAAAGTTGCTTCTTAGAGCTGAAGGATGTATTGGCAACCGATCTGAACCATCGTGCAGTTTATTGGACATCACGATGGTGGTAAATGCGGGCTTGTGAAACTTTCAGCTCAGACCGCAGGTTAAGAAAGGACTCGGAGCAGAGCAGTGATTGACGGTTGCAGTTCTTGATTTCAGTTTAAGGCTGAAGTGGGGAAGTATAAAATGTAATGAGTTGGAACAGGAGAGCCAGCAGGGAATATTAAGGCTCGTACAGTTTCGGAGAGGTGTGTGCAGTTAGGGAAAACGATGTTATTCCACCCTAGTGACTTATGAAAGTGCCAGGGATTGATTATCTAGGGAACACTATTTAATTGCATACAGCCATAACCTGTCAAGGTGTTTCTTGCTGCCAGTTTTTGCCCTTGTGGAAAAGAAAATAAACCTGTTTAAAACTTCAGAAGGGCACATGCCTCTTCCCATAAGCAGCACAAGGCATATTCCCATATTTCAAACCAGTTGAGCTTTAGAATTTCTTTAATTTGTAGTTCCATAGGGCTTGAAACTTCTCTGAAATAAATGCTTAAAGAGGAGGGAAGAAGTGTTTTTTCTGTCATGGAAAAATTACTAAATTTCATTTTCAGTCTGTAATAGTGGCTTTTTTTTTTCCCTTCCCCTGGAGAAAGATTTTTTTTTCTTACTTTAGCTGAGGATGGTAGCATTTAAACCCTATCTTCTTGTCAGTAGGGGTGGTCCTTTAATTAAACATTCAATTCCGCAGAAGCCAAAGAAAAATCAAAATCACTCCAGCTGTGAATGGTTATAAATGGTATCTTAACAGGTGTCCTTTGGGAAACTTTGAGTCTTTACATGGGAATTTTGAAGACGAGCAAAACTTGAAGCTGTTTAAAACGTGTCTCTGGCTCTCAATATTCACAGGAACAGGGTGATTTTGGTGCAGGATCCCCCCTGCAGGGATGCGTGCGATGCTCTGTACTTTTTTCATCATCTGCGCTGCTGGAGTCAGAGTTTAAAAACGCAGTGCTCAGAACATTGGCCCCAAATGTCAATTCTTGTTGGCCACATCACTGCTGGTGGTTTCAGCAGGAACATGGAGCCTGTGTGCTGGCCAGGGGCAGCTGTTGTGGGAGAACAGTTCTGGGTGTATCCAAGGAGGGCTCTGGCATCACTCAGTGTGCCTGCGTGGCTTTTTGTAACCGGGGGCACTCAGTGCCATGAGACCAGATGAGTGGAGAGGCTCGTCCAGTGAAGCAGTTAGCATATTGCTTTCAGCTATTTAAAAAGAAAGGAAGGAAAAAAAAACAAAAACAAAAACACCAGCCATCTGGAATGTTCTTGCCTTGGGGAGCTGTGGCCTTTGCATACAGCTGCTAGGGGAAAGCCTTTAGCCTGTGCTCCGCAGTCAGAGTTTTGGCAATGACCGTGTACATCAGAAGATGCAAATGTGAGTATTGTCACTTTGCTGAACAGACTGGAGAGCAGGAAGGCACGTGCACTAACTTCTCCGGAGACTCTTGAAAGGGCACCAGCTAAATCTTCAAAAAATCTGCATTCTGCCTTTTGGCTGATCCTAAAGTTCAGCTTGAAGGAATTGATTTGTGGTGCTCCAGCTTGGATTAGCTGAAGGAAAGCTATTGACTCCTCAAACTCCCAGTAACAAATCTCTGGAACTCCCCCAGAGGGGCTGCAGTTTGACCAATCTTCTCCAGTTTCACAGAAAGCAGCTCATGTACAAATGCATTGACCTAGATCAGAGCACAGCAGCTGGAATATAGTGAGTTTGTATAGAAACAGCAGTAGCAGAGATTACTGGAAAGACTGCAGCTCCTGAGGTGAGTTGGTGTGCTTGCAGGGAGCTACAAGTTACAGGGAAACTGGTAAGTCCCCAGTATGTATCATGCATGGGCTTTGTTGCCGTGTTTTTAGGTTTGAACCATGGTTCAACATCATGATACCTACTAAATCAGTGTATAGAGTCATCCAAATGAGTTAATATTTGAGTTTAGCCAAGAATTTGATCTCTCTTTACTTAAAAAGGATGTGTTGAACTTCTTTTTAATTAGGCTCATTAAATATGGTGATGTTAGCATTGTACATCTTGGTGACTACTAATGGATCTTCCCTTTGCAAATAGGCCCGCTTTGAGAATAGCTGATGAATTGCAGCCATGGTAATGCTGCTGTGGTACATCAGGACCTCTAATAATGAATCATCCATTTGCAAGGCCATTTGCATTGAAAACAGCAGCTGAATCTCAACAAGCTTTAGCAGGCTAGTTCATAACTGCTGTTAGGATCCAGAACAGGTAATATAAATAGAATCCCACGGAGTAATCGTAGAGAAGAATGTGCATCTGTCTTACTCATAGGTGCTTTTAAGACATTTGGCAACAACAGACTTTTTTTCATAATCAGGTAAGTGTCATCTGGAATTGACTATACTTTAAAGCCATTGCTTAGTAGCGTTCTTTTCCATGCTGCAATTTTACATTTATTTTAATTTTTTTAAGCTTATCATATATCATTCCTTTCAATATAACTAACTGAATCAATATTCAGTTAGTTATTCACTTCCATTTTCATAACAAAAGTCAATATTAGCTCCAGCAGAGATTTATTTCATTGAATCAATAAAGCAGTGTATGGCAGTACATATTTTAACAGGAGAGAGACAGGGATTGCAGAAGATATTTTTACTATACCATTGTGTGATAGCTGGGAGACAAACTGTTAAAATGAAAGGGGTTTAAGAATAGAAAGGAGGAGTTACATGGGAGGTCAAGGGATCCCAGTTCCAATTTTCTACAAATCTGTTTGAACCACTGGATGTAATCTTGTTTCTTAGCTGCAAGATCCCTCTAGAACAAAAAGTTGCTTTCATAATTCTGTTGGAAGGCAACTCTGCTGGCTGTTGCCTGATGAGATGGTGCTGCAAATCCTTCTTTCTCTTCTGATACTTGCGTGGAGGGGGAAAAATAAGCATCACGCTTCTGTTACATTTGAAGCATGAAGAGATCAGTGGTCACACTTTCGGCATAACTCCTCTTCTACTTAAGCACCTAAATGAAAAGTTCTGATTTCTGCAACAGGTGAGCATTCCTGATCAGACCACTTCATCTGAATAGTAGGCCACGCTCATTTCCTTTTTTAAGAGCTCTTTAGAGCTAGTTGTACATTACTCACATTCAAATGCAGTGCAGAGTGCAGTTTGCAACTCTACAATTAAGCTTCCACTTCTTTGATAAAACCAAAAAACATTGCTGTGGGACTTTACTTTTAAGATAAAGGTATTTTCTAGTCCCAGATGTTGCTACAGTGCTAAACTATACTGACTCTGGAGTAAAGGACAAATGCAAACTAACCCGATGTTGTTACTGTTCTGCATACTAATCTGGTGGTATTAATTATTATAAGCTACATGCTAGCTGTGAGGAACTACCAACGACATCAAGAAAACTAGGTGTATTCCAGGGAATTTCCTCTGAGGTTTGCAGTCCTCTGATTGACTTCCTTTTCATTCAATAACTGTTTTGTTCCTGCTGCAGTTACTGAACAGGATGGTGATAAACCTGAACGGCATTGCCTCTGGAGAGAGAACTTCTGTATAATGACGTGTTGTCGATATTTAAGGCAGTGCAGCTTTGGGTTATGGAGAATCCATAACCCTGTGGAGTTTTGTGCATGTTGCAGATAAAACAGCGGGCTTTTCTTCTATATTTCAAAATGGTTTTTAGTGAATTTCTCCCTCTGGCTGTAGGAAAGTTAGGAAAGCTCAAGAAATTAAATTTTAGCCCTAACAATCAAACCTCCATAAAATCAATCCTGTCTTCTGAAAGCTTTTATGCTGGACTTTTTTTCTTCCATGATGAACATATATATACCTAAGTCTTACACCAACTCTTCCTGGTGAGTTTCGAGCTCACAGATTTTTCACATTGTTTTTTTCCTCGTAATTCAAGAGAGATGATGCCAAGTGTCTTGGTTCCTGGGATACGTATCAGGGACGTCTTATGTTTAATCTGTCTGAAATTTCTGGTTAAATACAGTTGTTTTTACAAGGCAAAGCATATTGGGGTTTCTACCCTATGTTTTCCAGTGAACTGTAATGCAAGCACAGGCTGCTGGTAGTTGTATTTGAACATCGTTTCTGAGAATGGCATTGAAGTCTTGAACCAGTTTATGGTAGAAGTTTTTAGGGTGGTTGTTTTACCCGACTCAGTTTCTTTTTTTAATGATACAGAAAAACTCATTGTTGATAAGATTGAGAAGAAAACATCCCCACAATGTATGACTGCTCGCTTAGGCCAGAACTCAAGCAAATACTTCCTTTTTGTGGGCTGCAAGGGGCGTCGGTTTTGTCTGCTGATGTTCTGCTATGTTGTGGAGTTCACTTGTCTGAAACTGATAGAATGGAGTTGGTCCTCAGTCCAGAAGTGTGGTTTGCTACAAGTGGTTTCCAGCATTACTTTTCTCTTTCTGCAGTGCACTATATTTGATCTTCCTCTGTGAGACAGGCAAGACAATTAGGAGTGTGATGCTATGGTAATGAGTGCATAGAGATGGTAGCAACCTCTATATTTAGGCTGCCTTAACATTTCCACTCTAAAGTAATCACTCAAGCTTTCCTAAGTACTCTTACTCAGCTTCTGTTGGCAGCAGGCATTTGAAATCCAGCCCCAGGATGCAGTCTTGGGAATTAGATGTGTCTCTATGAAATTTCGTGCGGGTCTGTATGAGTTACAAGTCTTCTGAAAATTTCCATTTCTCTTCTCTCACTGGCTGTAAAAACAACTGAACGGGAATGCATGATCTGAAGAGCTGGGCTCAAAATGACGTTTGCAGGAGCAGCAGCAAGTCCACGGGGTTTTGTGGGAGCTTGCATCAGGAGTGCTCCAGAGAATGATGGACCACAGACGTATTCTCCAAATGCTACTCCAGGTGTACACAGCCCTTGCTGTTAGACCTACGGAGTTAAGGCATTGTATTGGGGTAATGTGACTGTTACAGCCAGACTTAGACTGGGATCTTTGTGCCTTACATCAGTGTGTGACAAATGCACGCAGATGGAGCCGCTGAGATTTCCACGTGCTGTATCTCAATCAGACCGCTAAGCATTTCTTTCAGAAGCCACCTCCTTGTAGCCCATCAGTCATCCGATTTAATGCAATAAATAAATGTGTGCTGAACAAGGTTAAAAGTGGGTTATAGGGCTGTATTCCTCCACCGTGCTGGCTCCTCACTGCAGGTTATTCTCACCAAAAGCCTTTTGTAAAGGAAGTTGGGCTCTTTCCTCCAACCAAAGCTGTTCTAGATGATTCCAGAGAGGTACAGTATAACTTCCAGTCTACTAAAACCTAGCTTTCCTAATCTCCAAGGTTTTAACTAAGAACAGATGCATCATCAGTCGTTGACAGTTCTATGTCTCAGACTGACTACGAAGATCTGGATGAGTGCACATATACCTGCCACTTTTTCTGGCTCTAGTCTCTCCCTGTGTGATATTTAGAGCAGTTGGGAAAAAAAGTAGTTTTATTTATTCTTCCTGCTTTCAGTGAATCAAGACTTCTAGTATTTTTTGTAAATTAATTCTGTGACATCAAATAAATGTTTGTCTCCATTGTGAGTTTTCCTTTACACAGAAGTAGCCAACAGGCCTCTAAATTTTGGCTGACTGCTGAGGTCAGGAAGACATAAATACTTAGATGAAACTCCTTTGCAGTGCATTATTCCTGACCCTTTGTTTTAGCTGGCCCTGAATGAGTAGGAGTCTTTCTGTTTACAAGAAGAAGAGGGGAAAAAAAGGTGTGTTCATAGAAACTCTCAAGAGTCCTCCTTCTGTTAATAGCCTTATTCAAGTTTAAAAAGTGAAACAAATTATTTAGGAATATTGCACACTTTCTGTAGTGCCTCCCATCTGAAGATAGACCCAAGTGAGACCCTACTGAACATTGTCTTACCAGGTTTTCAAAGCCAAAACAAAACAAGCAAACCACCCGAAGTTGGCTTTGCCAATCTCTTCAATAGCTATTAGGGTAATGAGATCGGGTCTTGACAGTGTCACCATGAAACTGGAGGGCATTAAGTGATCTTTTAATTGTGGAAGAACAGTTCAACTGCAACCCTAGAGTCATGCAAGCAAAAGGTATTTTGATCAGATGTTTGAAAGTGGCACGTGTAATGGAAATTTGAAGATGAGATGTGGCTGCTATGAAATTAGTACTTGATACATTGTAACCCATAGCTGCAAAAATTATTCTTCTAATTTTTTTTTTTCATAGCTTGTACTTAAAACTGCTTGCTCTTCAGCAAAGCCCGTAACGGGGCTGTGAAGGCAAGCCTGCATCGCAGCAGCGTGCGTTCGTTCGGAGCCAGAACTGCCACTCAGCGAACAGCCAGTGTGAAATCACAGCAGAGGGCTCTGCTGCTTGAAATAAAAGCCTGTGAATTGCATTTTGTTTTAACATCAAAAATGTTAAGTACAGCCCATTCTCAGCACTTCACAGGTTCGGGTTCCAAATGTCAAATGCTCTAAACTAGGGTTAGCCTGAGCTGACGCTCCGGGGCTGCGGGGTTGCGCTTCCCTGCGCTCTCCTGAGGCAGGCAGGGGAGGAGGGTGTTGCTCTGCTGCGAGCAGGCTGCTTCCTCCTGACGCTTGGTTTGTGTGACAGTAGCATCTAGAGGTTTCAAAAGGAATTAAAGCCCACTTTGCTAATGGCTGTGCGTAGCACACCGTGCTCCTACATCAAAAGAGGGGCAAAAAAAGACAGGGAGGAGAACGGATGAAGCCAGGCAGGGATTGCAAAAGTAAGCAACCTACTTCTCTACTGGCACTGCTCAGTAGACAACGCTCTGGCCTCTCCCCCATCCCCATTGTCCTTGGAAGAACTGAACAGGGCTCCTGAAAGCTATTTGGGGTAAAAATCATGAATCTTAATAGCTTGTGAGAGTGAGCTTCCATGTTTGTCCATGAAGAGAAGATGTAGTGTTTCCAGGCACCGGTTGTGTCACAGGAAGGAGGTTGGGTTAGGTGGGTCCTTATGGTTATCAGTGTCACCCTGTCACTGTTCATCACCTAGCACTTAAAGTCCTGAAGCGTGACAGCACTGTGACCACCATGCTTGGACTTCATTTTGGTTTAACAAATGCACCCTCTGGATTTCCTGCTTGGAGTCTAGCAAAGAGCTTCGCGAGGAGGCCGGGAAGGCGATGCTGTGTGCTGGGAGCTGAACCCACCTCACAGCTGTGTGGGCCAGAGGCTATGCGGGCACTGCAGTGTTGTACTGGGAGGAAGCCACTTCTCTCTGATCTTCCTGCACAGCTGAGCCACCACAACAGCAGTTGCATTTTTGGCAGAAGACGTAGGTCTCTCCCAGCATTAGCTCTAAGCTGCAGCAGCACCGTGACTGTGGAGTCTTCCTTTGTCTTCTGCTGCCTCACGCTGATCTCTTGCATTTCAGATCGCCTACGCTGCAGTGGACTGTGCCAAAGAACAGAATCATGACCTGTGCAAGCAGGAGGGAGTTGATGGCTACCCCACCTTCAACTATTACAACTACGGGAAATTTGTGGAAAAATACACGGGAGAAAGAGGGGTGAGTAAAAGCAGGAGTCATCACCTGATAAAGGGAGGAAGGTCTCTGCCAGTACTGCCTCGCAAATGAGTACTGCAGGGCAAATTTTTATCTTACTGAAAGGATATTTAACTGCTTCTGTTACTAACTTACATGGATGAATCATTGCGTACCACGCCCCTGTACATCTCTGTATTACGAATGTACTTGGTCTATTTTAGGAATGTGAGAAGGGGAAAAAGGAGTAGATTTGGTAATGCTTTGTTACATATTTTATTCTTTAAGCTGAAGTCTGCAAGTGAATTTGGACTGAGTGAAAGCAAGGGATTTATTACACGGGCTGCAGCTAGGTGCTGAAATGCCAGAAAATACAGATTTTGCTCCTGTCAGTTCTGGATCTGGATCATGCATACACTGTAAACATACTTCAGTTCCACTAGGCAGCCAAACGGTGACAGACCATTCGTTTTTATAGCAGGGACAAAGCGGTCCTTTGGAGACCAAGGGAAGCTAAATGTCTCATTCTCACTGAATCAGATTAGCTCCTGGAACTCAGGATGGAAAGACCAATTGTGCCATCTAGCCCATGGGCTGAAGTTTCATTCTTTTGTCCTGCTGTGGCCGGCTAATTGTATGCTATGAGTGCAGTGGGCAGAAATGGCATAATGCCTTCTGTGGTTGTAAAATGCCTCAAAATAAGGGAGCCATGTAATTATTTGCATGTCATCTTTGTCCTGAGCTTCTGGAGGGAGGTTATTGCTCAGCAGTGATTGATTGCTGAGAGAAGCTAGGGTCTACAAGAAAAAAAACTCGGGGTCTTCAAGCTATCCAGTGGTTTTGCTACAAGAGCCTGCATGAAAGTCATTGCTGCTGTAACAGCTCACCAAATTACAGAGAAGCATGAAGGGAAAAAAAGCCAAATTCTGAGGTTATTTGTCAGTCAGGATCTTAGGAAATTCTTCATGGAGCTTCACCTCCTTGTTTTTTCCAGCATTAGGACCACAGTAATGACCATTTTATGGAGCTGATCCAGGCGTTGTTATGGATACTGCGTATAGTTCAGATTGTGGATCTTTTCTTAAAAGTAAAGATGGGTGCAGTAGCCAACAATTAAGTAAAATTTCAGCCACAATCTTCCTCGTGTTTCTTATCCACGTGTCCAGAAATGATATATGGAAGGAAGGATCTGTGGTGGCTAATAAAAAAAGAATTTAGCAAGACAGGAGCGGTCTGAGGCCACAACAGTTGGGAGATGGTTATGCCCATGCTGGAAAGTGGACTGACTAATCTTTTTGCATGCAGCCAACCCTTTATTGGGTAAAATTAAATTACCCAACAAGAACATTGCAGTCTCTCTGGTGCTGACAGCTGTGTTCCCTTTCCACCTCTCCTCAGTCCCGTGGTCTTCTGCTTCTGCAGGAGCCAGTTAG
Source organism: Aythya fuligula (assembly GCF_009819795.1). Classification (NCBI taxonomy): domain Eukaryota; kingdom Metazoa; phylum Chordata; class Aves; order Anseriformes; family Anatidae; genus Aythya; species Aythya fuligula. The sequence continues at coordinate 24,638,360 of NC_045564.1, read as the reverse complement.
GTTTAGTTATCTCCTGTGGTGATAACATTGGAGGCAGTGCTTTGCACAGTGCTTTCCGTGGAGTTTCCAGGTCTGTTCACACATCTGTTTCAGTTACAACACCTTTTGAACCACCTTTTACTTTGCAAAAGAAGGCATTCAACAGCTTCAGAAAATCAGAAGTTTTAAGTTGTTAAAATACAAAGGTCTAGGCATCCGGATTTCAGTGTTTGACCATAATTTTGATAGTAACTTGAAAATACGTAATTCCCTTCATTTGGATGTATGGATCATTAGCAAAACTATTATGGGATGAGGAACAACAGCAAATGTGTATATGGCCAACAAACAATCCAATAACAGCTTTCAAAATGCCATACAAATGCGTGTGCATACAAATATTTGTAGTATACAGATAAAACGTGAGAGTGTCTGAGCATTTTCAATAAAAAGGCATAGGTGGCATTTCTGGGGACAGATTTTACCTTGTCATCTGAGTTTTAGGGCCTTGTACCCCCATTTCTTCACAGTTTCTCATGAAAAATGGTGGAATGTGGAATCTGTGTTGGTTACTTTTCCCCTCACGTTTCAGCAGAGCAGCACTGGAGCAGAGCACTGCGTGATGAGGCAGTGCAGCAGCAATAACTGGTCCTTTTCTGCCAATTTCCATGCATAAGCTAAAAGTGGTCTTGATGCATAGTTTTGATTGTGGATTTTTTTTAAAAAAGACCCATGTTTTTCTTTTTTTTTTTTTTTTTTTACTTTTTTTTCCAAAAACAGGAGTCTGGATTCACCACTTTCATGCGAACCCTTAGAGAAAGAGACCACGAGAGAGTAGGAAAGAAGAAGGATGAGTTGTAACGTCTGCCTCAAAAGAAGCTTTCCGCTGCACTGTGAATCGTTCCAGGTCTTTTGTTAATGCACCTGAGACTTCACATATTCTCAAGACAGAGACTTTTTTTATAAACAGCCATGGCCATTTTGTACAATTTTGAAATAAAGTGAAACTACAAGATTTTTAAAAGGAAAAAAATTAGAACGTTGCCGTAATGTTTTAAAGAAAACTTAGCATTTTCTCTCATGTTGTGAGACTATGCCCACTGACACTCCTATGCAATATTTTTGTAGTCTGTAGTGTGTCTGTAGGTGTTGTTTGATAGGGTGATTTTTTTAAAGGTATTGCAGTACATGTTAAAAAAAAAAAAAAAGGGGGGGGGGGGGAGGTAGGGGAGAACACTTTTTTTTTTTTTTTAAACCAGCAAAGGATAGTGGGACTTGTAAGACACAGATTATCCAAATGCAGTTTTACATTGTAGTGAAATAGTTCCATGTTCTTCAGTGAGATTTGGGGAAACAATATTAAGGTGCTCAGGGATAAATAAGGTATTTGAATTAATGAAGACATTGGCATTGACCAGTCCAGATCTGTTGATTTCATTTAAATCTCGCTATCAGGACTGTTTACATAGCTTTGTAGAATGTATTGAGTTAATTAAGCCAAGTATCAAAAATCTACACAGCATGGGTAAAATTAAACTAAACCTTCTTTTTCTGGCATCAATACTGCCAAATGCCTCTGTAAGGTAGGAGTGATTACCCTTCTAGGGTAGACAGTTACCCTTGTAGGGTATACAGCCTCCCTTAAAAATTATGATTGGGCCATATGAGATATTTGTTGGAAAGTGTTATGTTGAACTGCTTTGATAAATGCATAATACTTCTGATAATGCAGTAATTATGTACATTAATGTTTACATTCCACAAGTTTATCTGCTTTTGTATGTTGGAGATTTCCTTTTTGTTCGTTAAGGAGTTGCATAAAAAATCTCTTAGCCAAAATCATCACTGTAAAAACTTTATTAGCAGCAGCAGCTGATGTGTTACACTTGATGCTTTAAAAAAAAGACATTGATCTGGAGGTACTTATGTCTTCACAGCAGGGAAGAAGGAGGGGCAGGAAGTTGTGATTCACTTTGAAGTAAAAATAAATTTTAAAAAAAGATAATTACTCTTATTGTTAATCAGCCTTGTTCAACTTCTGCACTGGGTTATCCAAGTGAGTGCCTGCAGCTGATGGTGGTCGAGGAGGAGCCGCTGCACTGCAGGATGCCCACCTCACCACCTCATCTTGCTGCGGGCAGCCCAGTGCCCGGCCATGCCAGGTGGCACTGTGGGGTGTCCAGCTCTGCAGGGATCAGCATCCATCCACCTGGGCACACAGGACAGAAGAGCTTTTTGCAGTGAGGTACCAAGCATTGGCTCTGACATTTCCCTTTTGCTCCTCGAGCTGCCTGTCTCATTTCCTTTTGCTAGTTTGGAGGCTTGGTGAAGGCCATGTTAATGGAAAGCTCAGCGCTGCGCTGCTTAGGGGGTAGATGGCATCTCGCCTGCACTCCCCATACAGTCTCGTCCTTTCTCTTGCCCAGTTAATGGCACTGTATGTTTGGTGTTTAAGTTGCTGAAGCCATTAGTGAGTAATCTGGGATACCAGCAGCCTGATTGGCCTCGTATGGGAGCCAGCTTGTTAGCCATGATATAAATTTAAACACTGATGGAGCTGTGCCAAGTATGTTCTCTTATTAGGCACCTGATGAGTCTCTTTGCTCAAAAAAAAAAAAATCAGCTGCCTGGTAGTACATAATATCCTAGTGCGAAAGTAGCTTAATTTATTAAGTCTCTGACTTTTTTTTCTTCTGTGTTAGCATAGTTGCTTTATGTTGTGTTCAGTGCTTTTGGGGAAGGTCATGATAGTTCTCTCTTTTGAGCTGTCCTCACGTTTGGTAGCATGTGTTTTGCCCTCCGTTTAAGAGGTAATGTATATTGATGCCATTAGATTCAAAACAGGAATTCCTTTGCTTACTGGTAGACTATCAAGTATGATAGTTCAGAACTTACTGCAGTTTTTTTGATCTGAGTCAAAGCAGCTGGCACTAAGGAAGGCAAATAGCCTCGAGAAATGCTTGAGCTGTAGGCTGTTGCTATGTTTGTGCTAATTGCTGAGAAATTCAGACTTCTTTCAAAGACAAAAAATAAATCAATGAAATCATAGCTTGCCAATAGTGATATCACTTTCCAGGATCATTCTGAATTACAGGCTTTCGTAAACGTTTAGGATAGGACAATTGCACACTGTGCTTCAGACCAGTAATTCCTTACAGCTGGTTATACCATAATAACATTAAAATTAAGGATTTTTGTTTTTCCCTTCAATCTTTTTGTCAGTTACTTCTTGGACTAAAGCTTCTGTGTTTTTTTTTTTCTTGGCTAATCATGTATTAATGCACAGATATAAAGTATTTGAGAATACATTAACTTCTGTTACAGGGTCACAACTCATCTGGTTTATAGCCTGATTTTTTTTTTTTATTTTTTTTTTTTTTTAAATCCAGTTCTGAATACCATAAACAATTACATCAGGTGGCTGACAGCAGTCTTAGTTACTGTAAACTAGGTTATGCCATGATCTAGGAGCTTTACTTCCAAGGCTGTTTAATTAGTAGGCCGGGTTTGAATCTCAGTTACTCTGTTGTAATTCTCTTGCCTCCAGGGAAGAAAATGTTCAGTGCTTGTATTGTGAAGTCAGCTTGTTTATATTTGTTTCGGTCAAATTAAGATGAAATTGATTTTTTTTTTTTTTTTTTTCCTATGAGCTGTGAATAAGAAGTATCTTGTATGTAAGAGCTCTTATTTTGGGTAAAATGGCCAACTGTTCAAACAGACATTCAGGCTTTCCAGGCAGTCATGGTGGATGCATAGCTTAGCCATTCATAAGCACATGGGAATTTCTGCTGTGGTTAAAAATGAGGAATCTGATCTTTCAAATCATGAATCATTTATCAGCAAGAAGTTTAATTGCTGATAACAAATGGGTTGCAGTGAATCAGAGGTTCTGCTCTTGCAATTATGGGTTTGGCCTTTCGGCCTTTTAAGGGGTGTTTGATATCTGCTACATAGTTAACCCTAAACAGATTAAATCTTGTTGAGGAAGGGTAAAGCATGTACACCAGCAGAGAGGTTGAGCAAGCATTGTATGTTGTTTTGTTCCTCAGAGGTTTAAGCGAGATGTAAATTGGCCATTGGTTTGTACTTGACCTGTTTTGTAGTCAGACCAAGATACCAAGGGCAGAAAGACCAAATTTTTGTGCAGTAGGAGCTGCATAAGGAGGTGGTTCTTCTATCTACTGAAAGAGCCTGAGATGTTGGATTTGTCTAATCGAACACAGGAGGGGAAAGGGAACCCGAATAACACACCTAGAGTGTGAATGCACTGGGGTATGTGAGACCTGGGTTGGAGTCCCAAGTCTGAGCACAGGGTTGAATCCTAGCCCACTGCAGCCCAAGCAGATGCTTTGGTCTCTGCTGTTTTACAGGGTTATCCATCTGACCCTGACCCAATAAGCATGTCATTTGCTGAAACTAGAGCAACTCCTACAGGAGAGAATAGAAGAGACTTGCTTTCTAATCTGAATCAAGAAAAAGCAATCTAGCAAATCTCTTTCCTCTTTCTTCCTCCTCTAAAATTGCATTCTGAATCCAATATCCCCATTGCCCCCCCCCCCCCCCCCAACTAGTTGCAGTTGCATAAAACAGCCTTGGGAATTTCTCTAAACTCCCACTCAGCCCAAATTAGCCCCTCAAATATTGCTGACTTAAATTTCTCTCAATAGCCATCCACTAAGCTGGATTGATACCAACGGTCAAAGATTACAGGGGCAATGTTTATGTTCTTATAGCATTTAATTTGGAAGTAATAAGGGAGATGCAGCTCCTATTACAAGTAAGCTCTAAGAGAATGCTTCAGACAGTCTCCTTTCAGATGGAATTGCTTCATGGTTGGTTCTACTTTTGAAGATTTACAGCTTCGCAAAAGAAAACTCAAGACCTGGTGACTCACTCTACAGGTGTTTTCATAGTCTATTTTAAAAAATAAAAAGCAAAATTGCTCGCCATATTCTTGGTAGTGTTATGTTAAGAGAAAAAAATGTTGCTTTTATGGATTTCCTAGAATAATACCAAACCCCTGCCAACTGCGTTTTACAAACTATGAAACAAGCCATTCAGTCAGAACGATGCTCAGTGGAGCAGGGACTGCTGTCCACGTGCACCTCATTTTAATTTAATAGGCTTACTTCAGTGTGATTGGGTCTGTAATGTTACACTGGGATTTGCAGGAGTAAATTCTGGAAACTGAGAGAGGGGAAAAATTAGCTTCTATCAGCAGGTGCTGAGCACTGGGGCCAAATGCTGGCATTTCCTTTGCCTTTGGCAGCCCAGCATCAGCGAGTGCTTCACGGCTCCGCTGGAACCGGGCAGAAGCAGCGCTGAGCCTCGGGTGCACGGCCCTCTGGCTAATCCAGTTGTGTACATAACTGATTGGAAACCCAAACGCCTCCTGTTATTTTCTTTGGCTTGTCATGAGGAGATGCTATGCTTTTGCTGTGCCTCCTGCTTTTATTTACTGATTGAGAAAGGAGGGTACCTGGGTGTTTCTACAAAGGAAATGACTCCAAATACCATTTTATCTGCTGGCAGGCACGATTCCTGGAACTCCTGCCCCAGTGCTGCTGGAATACTCCCTGCGAAGCAGCCCTGGCTGCCCTGGCTCTTGCCAAGGCTCTGGCAGGCACTGCGTGTGGATATGATGCAATGTTGCGAAAACCAAGGCAGTATCTAAAGCAGCGATTTCCAGGCTGTAGTTTCCGAGGAGTAAAGCTGAATTGTAAACCTTGTGCGCTGGTCAGCCTGCTGTAGCTGTTTTCGAGGTCATTGGGTGGAAAAAAAAAAGAAAAGAAAAAAAAAAAAGGTGTCAGCCTCAAATTAAGCAATCATTGCTCCTGTGCCAGCTCATAATTAAAAGTAGGAGGATGTCCAGGTGTTACCACTCAGCTGCACGAATTGGTCCTTGGTTTGTAAGATTCCTGCCCTGGATCTCCTCTGTCCTTCTGCCCAGAGTACTTGCCTCTCTTGCAGGGGATGGTGCTCCTTAAGGAACAGTTTGCGCGTGCCTGCTTAGAAAGCATCACAGTGCTAATTATTCTCATTAGATTTTGGCCACTAATAATGTATCCTTCCTACTGCTCTTGAATCACTCAGTAATGAGTACCAGTTAGTCAGATGTTGCAGATACTGCTCCCTCCCTGTCTACAACACAATTCCCTCCAAGCATTCATCATAGGAAAAAGGCTTCTACGTGAACAAAATCTTTTCAAATTAGTCTCTGGTGCCCCAGTTAAGTGGGTGTCTACATCGCAGGCATGCAGAAGAGCCTTCTTCATTAATATGTGCAATTCTGCGTGAGCTGATTAGCTCTTGCAGCTCATTTGGTAGCAAATGTGTAAATCCGTCACACTCTAAATGCCAAATATGTGCACAGCTAAATGATGGAGAAGTATAAAACACGGCAGGAGTTGGAGACTTTACTTGTGAAAAGAGGGCCTTGTCGTGTGCGTTAAATTGGAGCTCTGGATCTATCTGGAGCATTTATCACTCCTCTGCTTTGTCACTTTTCTGCTTGCAAAATTAATAATTCTTCCCACTGTGTTGATGGTCCTTTAGTGTGTGTGGGTGTTTAATTTTGTGCCTAACATTTGTAACAGACATATGATATCTGGTCTCAGTTCCCATAAAACAATAGCCCGAACAGTGCAGTCTTCCTTGCACAGCACACGAAGCCGAATTAATCAGTTGCTAACTATGTATTATTAATAACCCAGTTGCCATCACTTTTCTTGTCCTTTTTTGTTTGTGACAAACTTGGGAAGAGAAAGAAGAGAAAAAACTGAAATGACTTTTCTTTTTTTAAAATGTATTTTCAGCCAGAGCAGCGTTACCCAATTAAATGCATGCAGCCGGGTGTCTGCCCACACACGGGCAGCACTAAAAATTGTCACCTGCACAGGGGGAGGCTGGATTACTGCTGCAGGCATTAAGTGCCCTCAGTCAGTTACATTGGGACAAAATGAGAAAATGGGCCTGAAGTGCTTCTAATTTACGCGTGTTTTTACTTCTTGTGGTGCCAAGTAGCTGCAGAGCCAGCCGGGCTTGTAGGCCCGGGCCTGCCAGCGCAGGGCAGCAAGGGCTCTCGGGGGGTCTCTGTTACCCTGGTGTGGGTCTCTTGATGGCTGGGAGGGCAAGGGGACACTAAGGGAAGAATGGGTCTGCTGAACAAGTAGGGGCTGAGGTGAAATATGGCAAAATCTCAGAACTTTTGCTGAGTAAAATATCCAGCGACTGGCTAGCAGTAGCGTTCCCTCACAGCTGTGTGAGGTTGAGTGCTTTTTCTCCTTGTGCCATGTTTCTGTTGTGTCAGGAATCACAGTTGCAGCATTTTTCTCTTGTGTCTTTCCAACAACTCTGCTGTGGGAAGCCAACTTTCTCCAAGCTGAGCATAAACTGCTGAGTATGGGATAACACTTCCTAGGAGGATGTGCATCATAATAATAAACAATACCCTCCTATAGCATCCAGGTTGCTGGTAAGGGACACTTTACTCGCACCCCAGTCTGAGCATAGAACTGGACAATCTGGTCCAACATTTCCTGTTGCACTCCCAGAATTTGCCAAGACCTCTCTGCAGCCTGGGGGTTGCTTACAAGAGTGAGAGCAAGGGCAACTGTGCCTGGGCTGGCCTGCAGAGGGGATGCGGTCTTCCCCAGTGATGATGTGGAGAAGATAATTTGGGCTGAGGCCTTTTTTCCCTTTCCAGAGTGGAGCAAGTTGCCTTTGAGGTAAATCTTTCCTGATGGAGGGGACCATGGGAGAGCTGCTGCAGAAATACAGAGCCTCTGCACGATGCTGCTGAGCTCCCCACAGAGGTCCCTTAGGACTTACGGGTTCATCACCTCTGCAGGAGATAGTAATAGGGTAACTCCTTCTGTTCATAAAATCTACTTCTCTGCCTAAGTTTTCTTAGGTGCGAGAGCAGAACAAAAAGAGGGACTGTAGAAGTAGAGTTCACTATGTAATAGTTGTGTCTCTCCAGTGAGGTACTATAGTATTAAGTGCACTAGGTTTATTTTGGATAGCTGTGTAATCTTAATTGTTGTGTATTGCTTGTATTGTAGTCCCAAGATCTAGGTCCTCATTATGCTAGATGCTGTACAAATATATAAGAGACTGTCATGCATGGAAAGGCTTTTATTATGTAAATAGTCAGGTTGGAAAAAAGAACTGGTGTTATCTCTGTTTTACAGATGAGGCAGTGAGAGAGGGGAAAAAAAAAAGCATTTTGCCCAAGGACACACAGAGTCTGTGGGTCAGTGCTGGACTTGAAATTCAAGTCTCGATTTAGTTACTTACCAGCTCTTCTTTCAATTTGTGTACTGCACACGACATAATTAAAAATAAAAATGAAGCACAAAGACAACAATACCATGTGTAATTTATCTCTGTCTGGAACAATCAGTCAGTACCTCTGGGCCAAATCCTCCTTCGCTCTTCTTTATTTCTCCAAAACTTGTATTTCTTTCATGCTCTACACCTGTCATCACCTTACAAGTCACGTTACTGCACGCTCTGATTTACTGCACTTCTCTGATTTTCTGTAACATGCATCATTTTTGAGTTGGACTACCAACCTGCTATGAAAAAGGCTCTATTTTATGAGAGGCCTAGTCCCACTGGAGCAGCCTGCTGAATTTATATTCTGATCCTTTTCAAAATTGTTACTAGCAATATAAAGAATAAAGTAAAAAGGATGCATATGCATTTCTGCCCGTGAATACAGCAAGGCGTCCAGTATGTTTACAATCACCGCTCAAGCATACCTGGTAGTCAAAAATACATATTGATGTAAATAAATAATCTATTCTGAAGACAAATAAAACATGAATTTCATTCAGAAAGCACAATGTATTTTGTTTTGTGTATGTCAATGTTTTATGCCAGGCTTTAGGAAAGACTGTGGTAGGAGAGAAATGGTAGAAGTCATGTCAGTTAATGGAAAGATTAATAAAATGGAATGGGCATTTACTAAGGCTAGATAATACCAAACTAGCTCAATAGCTGTCTTTGGTACAGTAACTAATTAGCTAGGCAAAGAAGGAAAATCTGGGTGCCCAGACTTCAGTAAAGTTGCCGATTAGGAGCTGTGTGTAAAATTACATCCCCTACCTGGAAAAGTCAGATTTTTAGAGTACCCACAAGGCATGCAGGGTGCTAGAAAAAGAGAAGCTGAGCTGTGTTGAAAGGGAATTATCTGGAGTTCCTAGCACTCATAATTATTTAATATTTCCCTAGTGGCAATGTGGAAAACAGAGGTGTCTGATAATTAAAATTTATTGAAGTCATAAGTTAGGTTTCATCAGTGCAAGGAAGGTTCACAGCTCCATACAGCAAGAACCAAATGTCCCCATGAGTGAGGTGACACGAGAGGTCAGAGAGCTGACAGCAGAAAAACTCCTGCAGGAAACCAGCAACAACGCAGAAAGGTTTCTCTTTGCCCTAACATGGTGTGGGGATGGAAAAGGCAACTGAAATCCTAAAACGCAGTAGGAGAGACAACTCCAGCAGAGAAAGGGAAGTATGAATGCCCTTGTATAGGACCACAGAAAGATTTTACAATAATACGCAACCATGATAGCTCACGTTAAAAAAAGTTGGATTCTTACTGAACCTGGTACAGAAAAAAGCTGCTGAGCTGACAGGGAACTGGAGAACCTCTTAGGAAATGGAAGTCTGTGTACTATACTCATTTAGCCTGGCAGCTGATGGTTGATATGAGTTTTGATTGCTCTTAAATACCTCTGGTAAGGAAAATACTAAAACTAGGGGGCAGCCGTGGTGTAAGAACAAGTGGATATCAATTACCACAAATAATTTGTGCCGTGAATTTGGTGTTGTTTATTCACTTGAGCAATGTAAAAAATTCTGGTGGTTTCACGCAGCTGAACTCCACCACAACCACTCTCTCACTCCCATATCTCAAAGGAAGAGGAGCAGAAAATATGATGGAAAGAGCTCAAGGGTTGAGATAAGGACAGGGAGATCATTCACCAATTACCATCATGGGCAAAACAGACTCAACATAGGGAGTTTAATACAATTTATTGCCTATTTCTAACAAACTAGAGCAGTGAGAAACTAAAAGCAAACTACAAACACCTTCCACCCATCCACCCTCTTCCACCTCCTCCCCCTGAGTGGTGCTGGCTCCTCTCTGTGGGCTGCAGGTCTCCTTCAGGCCACATCCACCTGTCCACCAGGGGCCTCTCTACAGGCTGCAGGGGAACTTCTGCTCAGGTGCTTGGAGCACCTCCTGCCCTCCTGCTGCGCTGACCTTGGGGCCTGCAGGGCTGCTTCTCTCACACTTCTCACTCCTCTCTCTCCCAGCTGCTGTTGCACAGCATTTTTTCCTCCCTTTCTTAAATCTGCTCTCCCAGAGGCCCAAGCAGCATCACTCGTAGCTCAGCTCTGGCCAGCAGCGTGTCCATTTGGAGCAGCTGGAGCTGGCCCATACCTAACGTGGGGCAGCTGCTGGGCTCTGCTCACACAGGCCCTCCCTGTAGCCCCCCACTACCAAACCCTTGCCATGTCAGCCCAATACCAAATCATCGCACAAAAACATACCTAGTTTTAGCATGAAGCTCACAAAATGTATGAAATGGATTATCTGATCCAGTTGCCTGTAGTAGCCGGGGACTGGATTCGATAACCCAGAAGGTCCTTGTGGGCCCGTGCCTTAGTATATTCCTGTGTCTTACTGAGTTTGTTACAGTGAGCTCTGTCTTATAATCGCATTAGATATTGCAGCCCCTAATAATCCTTTCAGTCCTAAGAAACCTTTATATCCTTCTGAATTAAATTTCAAATAGAACATCCTAACTGTGGATTACAAAGCCATATGTGTTTATTTCCTACACGAGTAAGTTTGTTGTAGCTATTATCATAAAGACAAATTTCTTCAGGGACTGAGAGTTCCTTGAATATAAACAAGAGTGTTTATGGCACAATTTTACTAGCAAATAATAATATTCTTATTTATTATAATTGTTTAAATAGCTCCTAATGAAATATTTGGCCTCATTAAGTGATCAGCTTGGAAGGACTTTCCGTCATGTGAAAATATTTAAATACAAAAAAAGTCTGGAACGTGTTCGGTTACAGTCATGTAGGGAACTAAAGGGATTATGTGTGCTAGGAGTATATTCATATGGCTTTCCAGATCAGCTTCTTCTACCAGACAGGGAATAAAGTAGAAAAGCCCCAAAGAGAGATCATTACTGTAGGAATGGCTTGGGATGTGATCATCAGAGAAGCTCAGTCGTGTTATTTCCATAAGCCCAAAATGCTGATGGCCTTGTAAATAAAAATGCATTAACAACATGCCGCTTTTCAAACTAATTGAGATGCAGCATGAAGATTACTTTTCAGAAATATGATGTTCTTTATGCAGGAGATCATGCTGGGGCCTACTGCAACAAGGGCCATTGGGATAACGCTATTTTGTTCTATCATCTGCATTTATTACCTTTGAGATACTTTATGTGACGTTACGAGGTGGCCTCAGACTTGTAAAGCCCTTGAGAATTAAACTCTATCGTTGCATGAAAGAAACTCTTGTGCCTAGTACAGGCCCTTAAGTCTGAATCAGTGGAGAAGCATTTAAAACAGAAGCAAGGAAATAAACTGGATATTCTGCTGATAGTTTTCATGACCTTGCTCGCACTTCTGTTAGCAAGAGAAGCTCGTAAGCCTGGAAAGCAATGGCTTTGGTATTAATTTTTCTAATTTCTTATTAGTCATTTGAACTAATATAATCTTAGCTCATGTGATTAGCTTGTCTAAAACCTTTCAAATCAGATGCAGTTTTTTTTAGAGTGCAGAGCTGTTAAAATATCACACGTTCTTAGCCCATGTCGTGATGTCAGGAGCTTGTTTCAGAGTTTTAAGCATTCGTGATGAAGTTGGGCTGCACTGAACATAAACTAATAGATACTGATTTGATATATCTGTGTTTTTATGAGAATCGGCATTTCTGTAGAAGGAACGGAAAGCACACTATTGCATTATTAGCATGGTTTCCAGCTAAATCCCCAGCACCAAGCACCAAACTTTAAGAAAGATATAGAAAAAGTTGGCAAGGTCCAGAGAAAGGAGCAACAGAATTATAAAGATATTTGGTAAACATAAATTTTAGGAAAAGATGAAAGGCTTTGGGTTTGATTAGTGTAAATCAAGGAAGGCTAAGGAATATGGTAGCACTTTTCCCCATAAAAATGGGTTACAAAATGGATCAGAGATCTGGTATATTCCACACCCACTGGGTATTTAATAGTTTAATTTGCTACAAAGAAAGCTGAGGTAGAATTTTCTGAGTGACCTTTAAGGGTCCTTTGGCCTCTGTGCCTCTCCTGAGACTCCATCACTGGAGCACAACTATTGCCATCTCCTCAGGTTGGTTATTTTTCCTCTGGGAGACCTTTTTTAAAAACCATGCTTAAACACTGCATAGAGAGGCCACAAGTTTATCCTCCCTACCTCTAGCCATCCAAAACCTCAGCGTATAAATGAGGCTGCTCCTCTTGGCTCCCCCTGCAGTGACTGAGGGGCAAAAGCAACAGCTTCACAATGAGCAATTTTGGTGAGAAAAATCCCATCCTAACTTGTCTCAGCTGCTGTTTTTATCTCCAGCTGGCTGATGGCACATTAAGCAGCCACATGGCTTTGTTATTTTGCTGCACCCACAAAAGGCTCCTCACTGCCATTTCTGAGGGTTTTGACACCACAGGGACGTACCTGGCACCACTTCTCTTCAACCTCTGGTGCTGTCCATACCCACTTTTGTGCTCCTCTTAATCTCTTTCTCTCTCCTTTCCGAATGCCTACATTCCTTCACTTGACTTGCCTTTGTACTGACTGGATTTACTTCTTACAAATCTTACTTTTATCTCTTGCTTCAGCTTTCCCTAATTTATTCCCTGTGTGGTACCCTCTAACAATGTTTTACTGCTTCATTGTCTTAGGGGAGCCAGTGGGACAAGGAAAAAAAAAAAAGATATTTAAAATGTATCTGGCTTGTTAGCCATGCAAATTCTTAAATAACAGGTATGATTTAAGTTCACTGTGAGAGCTGGAAGCACTTGAGCTGCAACTTCACTTCTGACTCTGCCATCGCCTCTCTCAGTGACCTTGTGCAATTTGTTGAACCTCCTGGGGCCAGGTTCACCTGAAAATAAAGAACATTACCTTTTTCTTTTTTCCCTAGGAATGTGTAAGTATTAATTAATAGATGTGTATATAATTTTTCAAGTTCTTTTTGTATAAATGCAAAATGCTTGTCATTATGCCTTCAAAGCATTTACAAACGGTCAGGAGAATTTTAGGGTTGAAAGATAAACAGTTCACAAGAACTGGAAATATTAAAATGACACACGTATGCACTTATCACAGACCTTTAGGCAGCCTCTAATTAAGCAATCACTACTTCTCAGCATTTGGTAGATGCTATCGTACTTTGTTAAATTGTGTAGCAGCTTGTAATGCTCTGCACTCTGTTTGTACAGGATAAGGACTCTCTAGAAATTATTTAGATTAGTGTATTATCTTCCTAACATACACTGCAGTTGTGCCTCCTCATTCAGGATTGAGATGTTCCTGTGCTCAGCTCTACAAAAGCCTGGCATGGACACAGTTTCTTCCTGGCAGGCCAAGATACTAACTTCAAAAAAGCTCCAGCACAAGCAGCATGCGGAAGGCTGCTCACGGAGCCATTTTACCACAGCACTGGGCACCGGGCTCACACCTCCTGCCTTGAGGCTGTGGTGAGAGATGGTTTTACCACAGCACTGGCACCTGGGTGTCCACTGCGGGTGTCCACTCCCAAGTGATGCTGCCCAGAGAAGGCAGACTTGAATTTGGAGAGTTTGTGTTTTAGTGCTGCCCTGCTGGCCACCTTGCTCCGGAGTGAGGCTGAGCAGAACCAGAAGGCCCAGAGCATGAGGCTTGGTGCCTGTACCTGGCGCTATGCAGTGCTACAGCCCCTCGTGCAGCTCAGCCAGCAGCGGACGGGGAAATTAAAGGGTGTTAGCAAGGAACAGGCTGCTTCCCTGGAGAGCTGAGCTGGCAGACTGAAACTGCAGGGAAACAGTAATGACGACGAGTAATGGAGAAAAATGTTCTTGTGCTGGTGAGGAAAACTGTAAAATAGAGAGTCTCACTTTGGGCTTAGTAATGGGATTTTCCATGTTTGTATCGTCACTTAGTGTTATTTGACTGTTATATGACTGGGAATGAGCAAAAGTGACACACTTGTGTCACTTCTCCGTGACCCGCAGGCACGCCAGCCACTCCGCTCACGAACCACAAGCAGTGCCACGTCCAAAAAGCCTTTATTAACCGGAGTGGAAACCAAGGATTTATCGCACGGTGCCACCCGAGGAGCACAACCCAATCCCACACCGCCCCGGGCTGCACGGAACCGCCCTGCGCAGGGCCAGCCCCCGCCAGGCGGGGCCGCCCCATGCCCAGGCCCGGCCCCGGCGCGTCGCCATGGCAACGCCCCGAGCCGCGGCCGCGGCGCAATGGCGGGGCCGCGCGGGCGTCACGTGAGCGGCGCTCCCGCCGGCGGCGGCGGACGTGGCCGGTACCCAGCGTGCAGCGCGGCAGCGGCCGCCGCCACGGCGCTCCGGTGAGGCGGCCCGCGGGGCCTCCGCCGTTGCTAGGCAACGCGGCCTGCTCGCGGCCTAGCGCGGCCTGGCCGGGCCCGCTTTGGGTTTGGGTGGCGTGGGCCGGTCGCGGTGGGTGTCGTTAGCCGGGCTGGGTGCCGGGAGGGGGTGAAGGTTGCTGTCTGGGGATGCTGTGAGGGCCCGGAGGAACGCGGGGTTGTGTGGTGCGGGGGGTGCTGGCGGGAAGCGCCTCGGTTGTGGGGGTGCCGGGGGCTGTCAGGGCAGGAGGGGAGGCTTGCTGCGGCTCAGGGGCTGCCTGCGGTGTCTAGGGGTATCTGCGGAGCTGGGGTGGTTTTTAAAGCAAAGAGAGATGATCGCCTGCGCCTAAGTAGTTATGATGAGATCTCAGATAACTGTAAGGTAATTATTATGAGATCACTAATCGGAAGATCAATTTATTAGCAGTACTGCTATATAAACCCTTCCTAAGGCCTTTACAGGTGCTGCCTCAGGACTAAGTGCCACCGTGACACGTAAATAAACTAGATAATAATTGCATCTCTCTCTAAAAAAAAAAAAAGTCATGGTAAGACAGGCTCTGTTTTTCATCATCTGTCTCATGGGAAGAAATGAAGCTGCAGCCACACGTGGCAGCTCCTGTTTGTGAGCGCAGGGGAGGCTGACGTGTATATTGGTTGGTATATTGGGTGGTTCTGGAGAGGGTGGAACAGCAGCAGGCAGGCCAGCCAGCTGCTCGCCTTCCTGCCTGCGGCCAGGTTCCTCCGTGGCTTTCTTTTTCCTGAGTTCTGCCAATTTCCATTTGCAGGAAGAGCCGCTAAGCATTTCTGTGCGGTGAAATCAGTAGACAGACCAGAAGCAGATGCACACGGGGAAAGGTGAGACCAGGATGAGCACTGAAGGATGCTTCTGTAGCAAACTCTCCCTGTCAGTCATTGTCAGAGGCTCAGAACCTACCCGTGCGAGGGGAGGTATTCAAAGGATATAAGCTTTTTTTGAGGAAAAGCTGTGGAATGTGTAATGTTAGGGTGAGTTAATATCTGCAGTTTTGAATAGATGATTAAAAAAATTAAATTTAGTTCTAAAAGCAGTCCCATATCTTTAAAACTCTTTCTTCAAAATCATGTCAGTTTATCTCTTGATGCCTTGTGTGAAGTGCTGTTGTTTTGAGAATTGAGTAAAGTAGCTTTTTGAAGATTTGGTAAGCTTTTCTTTTGTGTGAATGCATTTTCAAGCGAGGCTGAATGTTGTGTTATAGTGTATGTACTACACATACCTCTGTACGTACGTGTGATCTTGAAACCGAAATAACACTTCTTTTATTAACTTCATTTCTTGGGTACCTTTCTGATTCTGCTTTAAGGAGGCTGAGAAAGAAGTACATCTTTACACAGGGTGGGTTTTTTAAATGACAGTAACAGAAGCTGGTTATCTGCTGGTGTTAAGACAGACACAGTTTTTACCTTGTATGATTTCATAGTACATGAAGAGAACCGGTGGGTTTTAATGGTGGCCTGTCTTCTCTAAAAGAGTAATTTCTCTGAATGTGAGTTCTGAAGAAAGTAACTATTTTTGTTCTAGATTTACGCAAATATTTATGGGTAAGGGGTCTGCAGCGGTCTTTATTGTTCGCATTATTGCCCATGTGTGCATCCTGTTGGTAGTGACACTTCCCTTGTCCCTAACTGTAAAACAACTGATGTTAGACTGAGCACTGAGAATCTGAATGCTGTGGAAATATGGGTATGATTGTGTGGTGTTACCTTTCTAAAGTGTTTGGGTTTCTAATTGGGGTGGATTATAAATTAATTAAACTTAGTGTATGAGGTGAATTCAGTCAAAAGGTTACATTATTTAAGTTAGTAATGTATTGTACACGTGGATAGTTCCTAGTTTAAATGGCTGAAGTAATTGCAGATTCCTCAGCTTCTTGTAAGGAATGTAGAAACACTAATATTTTTGTTACTCTATTAATATTTTTTTTCCTTGCTTGACTACATCCAAATAATCTCTTTGGGGTGTATTCAGGCTTTTCCAATGTGACCTCACAAAAAGAGCTTAAGAATGTCGTTAGGCAGTAAATACATTCTTCTTTATTATTTTTTTTTCTGTTTGTTCTTATCTCATCAGATAACTCAACATGAACTATAATCAAGATCATTTAAGAAGTGACCAGAACAATATTTTTCCTTCTGAGAGCTGGCAACAGGATTCTGAGATTCTTCTGCTGTGCTGTCATACTTGCTACCTGCTCCTGAAATAGGACATGGAGTTATGTTCCTTTCTTCACGTTAGGTGCTAATGAAGTTACTTGCTTCATCAGAGGAAATGCAGATTCATGAAATTCCATTTTGTGCAAGTAAGTTAATGAGAGGAATTCTGAACTTTGCTCTCACGTTACTGTTCTTATGTTTAAATCGATGTAGCTCCCAGAATTCCCTCCCAGAATTGGGCCCCAAGTGGTAGAAATGGTTATTGTCTGAGAACTGCTGCTATGGAGAGCTCATCTGCAATTTTGTCATGCTCTGGAGCTGCTGTCATGGTTGTGTGGTTAGCAGTGTAATTAAGAAAATGTGTGCTCTGTGTATTCCACGTGAATTGTCCTGCTGGAGGCGTGTGCATGAACTTAAACACAGATAGGTTAAAGTTTCTAGGACTGCAGGTTGAATTTCCAGAATGCTTACCTCTAGGAAGTCCTGAAGGTGTTGGGAATTCTGGGTGGCTGCTTTTTGTTGGTTATGCTGCTGATCAAAGCATTTTGTACAACAGGGAATTCTCTAGGGACACTGTGAAAAACAAGCGTGCCTTATAAAAGCCCAAAGGTACTCAGGAGACTACAGGCAGCAGTGACTTCTGCCGCCGTTAACGAATTTGGGGGAAGGCTGATATGCTGTGGAAGTAGAACTAGAACGATATTCGTTTGGAACTTACTCAGCAGACTTGCTGCGTCTCAAAGCAGGTTGAAGTTTGCTGATGAAGCCAAGTTTCTCAAATCAGAAATCACAACATGGAATTATACGTGTGTCTTTCTGAGCTGTAAATGTACTTGAAAAAAATCACCATCGATTATTATTTCATAAATATCTTTATGTATAACCTTTGGGGAATAGGGAATTGGAAAGGGGAGAGCTCAAGGGGAAAACAGCGATTTCCTTTCTTTTACAAAGAGGCAGTGCTGTTTGGGGAAAAGTTGGATTCCTAAGTTTCAGAATACAGTCCTTGAATTGCTAGGACTTGTAAAGCGCCGTTAATGTCATGGTTTGAAAGGTGCTATAAACACGTCAATATTGTGCACTAAAGCATATTTCAGCTGTATTCATAAATCTGTTTTCTGTTTCATTTTATGACTATATGAAACTTCAGGAGCATCATCTGAGGGAGGCAAAAACTATTTTTTTCATAATTTCTGAAGTGATAGGTGTAGTAAGTGGTAGGAGTCAGCAGAGCAGTGTTAGAAGTTGTGTAAGGAAGTGTTTGCTTTTGGCTTCATATAGATTCTAGCAGTTCGCCCACTTGTCAGAGTAATCAGCCTCTTAAAATAATCTGCATAGAGCTTGTCTTACTAAACTTTTGGATGTTTTGTTTTAACATAAGATTTGAAGAACTTGAAAGTTTTAAATGTGTCTTCTGTCTTGAAAGACTGTCTGCAGGCTAGGTGTTCATGCTGTTAAATGCTTCCTAGAATTTCTTGCCTTTTGTGTGGGAAATGTTTAAATACACATTTATTTTTTTCTTTAGAAGGATAGATTTCACAAAGCTTTATTTGTTATGCTTAGAAAATGACGAATACTGGAAAAGCACATGGGCTTTGCGAGTGCCATTTCAACCTGCCCAGTACTTGTGTAATACTGATAGACCCATTTTGCAGATCTAAAGAGGGAGAATGTAAGTACAGTATCACCCAGGATTTATGGAATTCAGATTAGTGTCACATTTTCAAATATATATTTTTTAAATTTGCTGCTGCTTTGTGTTTCACATAGACTAATGGATCCTATGCTGTTAGGGTTTTAATCTGAGTTAGGTTTGAAAATTATCCATGTGTCCCATTTTAAGCTTCAGCCAGTATACAGTTTGCACAGGTTGGTTAATCACAGTTGACTCCTTTTAGTTCTACCTTAATTCTGATTCATCTATATTTCTAAGTTTATTTTGTATTTTTTCAGGTTGTCATTAACGCTGTTGGCAATGTCTATGATTTTATCTGCCTCTGTGGTCCGTGTGAGGGATGGACTCCCACTGTCTGCATCTACTGATTACGATCAAAGCACAGGAGTGCAAGAATGTAGGAAGTATTTTAAAATGCTCTCAAAGAAACTTTCTCAGCTTCCTGACAGATGTACTTTGAAAACTGGGCACTATAATATAAAGTAAGACTTCTCTTTTATGTATTTGTAATATCCTTGTTTATATCTGTCTGTAATTTAAAGTTAACATTTGTATGATAGAAGTGATTAATCAAAATGAGAGTAATTCTTGGCAGTAATTCTTGTGTAGAAGTTAAAAATGGAGAATTTGTAGAGAGTTTGAAGCCTAGTCCTACTTCAGTGAAAGTCCTGTCTTGAAATAGACAATATTTTTATTAATACTGAAGTTGTTGACCTACTAGGAGCATTTTTATTAATTTTGAGTTTGTCTTTCACATGCAAATCGTCAGATATGTTCTTCGTCATGCTAGTTCAACTAGTATTTGTTTTCTCTTTTTAGTCTACACATATTTAAAAATTACCCAAGTACATTTATAACCCAGTATTTTTGAAACCTCACGTGTATGTTGTTATGGAATTAGGCCCTGCAGTGCTTCTGTTGTAACTTCAGAATTTCTGTTGATTTCAGAGAAAACGTGGCCCAAAAAAGTAGCTTACCATGATAATTATTTCATACTGTGCTCTCAGTTGAGGCAACGAGTTGTGCTTCTTCATTTTTCTGTCTTCCTACCTTTTCATGCCTTGGTTGTGTCAACAGTTTTTTATCCCGACTGGCAGCGTGTGGAGTCTGAATCTAAATAAATAGGTTGATGTGATTTTGGTTAAAAACATGCCATGATTTTCAATTCTCAGACAAACTATTCATCTTGTTCTCCCACCTCTCCCTGGTCCTAGGAGGTTTTCTCCTCAGCCTTCTCTATCTCCCACGTGAGATTCAAGTGTCTGTCATACCCCATATGTATGTGTGAGTGTCCTGCTTTGCTCAGGATCAGGGCCAGCACGGACTAAATCTTGCCAGTCAATGTTTTTTTGATTCCTTGTGTCAGTGCAAGAGCATTCTTGGAAAAGCAGTATCAAAGTATGTTGATGGCTCAGTTGCAAGAAATGGTGCATCCCTTTGTTTTAGTAGACTTTTAAATTTGATTTTCATGCTTGAAATTAATGTTTTCTGTATTCTTGCCTGCTAGTCTTCCAGTGCTTGTTAAAAAAAAAACACATGGTCAGTAGCTGTGTGTTTTACCTGGTTGTTGAATGGTAACTTACAGTTATTTCCATTTGTTATTTTGATGTTTTAAGATGAGTTGCAGTTTCCAAGACTGATCCCTTGTTTGTTTGTTTTTTTAATAAGTTCCTAACTATCACCTGCATTTTCTTGTTTAAACATCATGTTATATGATCGTTCTGTAAGCAAGAGTAAAGACATTACAAAACGTGTATGTCGTATCCGTACTGCTCTGAATTTCTGTTATACTTCCACATTGCAGATACAAACACAGGGCAAATGTAGGTTCTCTTTGTATAAGTAAGGAACATGAAGTAAATATTTCCTGTAATAAATTAATGTGTTGAATCATCTCTTTAATCATCTGTAAAATGCAGAACAGTTGTTGAAGAAAGTCAATAGTTAATCTTTTTAAACCTTACCTGTAGTCCGCTTGTAAACTGATTGGATTAAAAAAAAAAAAAAAAACCTTTGGAGAATGAGAGATACAGCTTAATCAAGAGGTTTTTATGACTTACCTTTGAGTATTTTTAATAGTGTAGGTTTTATATGTCAAAATCTTGAAAAAATTTGAATATGTGTCATGAAGAAGTGAAGTCTAGTGAACTGCCTAAACGCAATAGGGTTATGCGTATTAAATTTTGATTTTGTATTTGCCATCTCTGGCCATCTTTACTCTCTCTGGAGAATGAGGTGTTTGTTACGTTTTGGATCAGTTTTGTGTCCTCCTAATGTATTTTAACAAGAACCACCTGCCCTTCCCTGCTCTCTGAAGATAAGCTTTTGCTTTTTGACTAAAACTAAATTAATTTTCTACTAGAATACCATTTGACTTTTCAGTAAGCGTTAATTCCTTTGCTACCCTGCAACAGTTTTTTGCTTTTCTGATTACAGAATACAAGATCAGACTAGTGAAGCTATGTGTTACCCAGATTTAATTTTTTTTTTTTTCTCAATTACAGTTTTATCAGTTCTCTGGGAGTAAGTTACATGATGTTGTGCACTGAAAATTATCCCAGTGTCCTGGCTTTCTGCTTCCTGGATGAGCTTCAGAAAGAGTTCATCACTACCTACAACATGATGAAGACAAATACTGCTGTCAGACCGTACTGTTTTATAGAGTTTGGTAAAGATCTGATTTCTTGTTATGTCTGTTCTCAAACTAAGATAAATGAATATTTAAATAAATGTGCAACTTAATGTACACAAAACAAAACTATACAAGGCAGTTTATTGCTGTACTTCAGGTGGATTTAGAATCTTAATTAACTCCCACTAGGGTTGATAAAAAAAATAAATAAAAAAATAAAATAAAATAAAATAAAAACAAAAAACACAACCAAAAACTTCTTTGCACATTAGTCTACTAGACTGTAATTTCATGTTGGCTCTTAGGTGTTCAGCAGTTTTTGTTCAGTACATGAAAGGGAGAGATTTTTATTTGTCTTAGGATATACTGAGGCATTTAGTCCTCTGTTATGCAAGCTCCAAATACAGCTAATCTCATGTACACCAGATAACAGCTGTTATGGATTCTATTAATCTGTTGCTTTAATACTGCACAGTTGTTTTAAGTATTCTTATAAAATGCATTAGAATAAAACAAACTGCAATTGTAGAGGAAATTATATATAAAACTAATATAAAAGAAATAACTGTTTGGTAGTTCCTGTAATCCAGTCAGTTCTTTATTAACAGTTTTTGTATGACATTGTCTTCCTTATAAATATGTCTTTGAACCCTTTTTTATGCCTTTGTTTTACTAGCTGTTAATATAGAACAGAGTTCTACTGCAATCTTCACATTTGTATAATATGATACTATGTTTTCTCAGTCAGAATATTTTGCAGTCACATTTCATACCTACATAAGTTTATACTTGAATGCAGTTGATTTTTTCATAAGGATATTTAATAACCTCTCAGCAAAGCCAAAATAAGTGCAGTAAATCCATTGTATTAGCAGTTCATTCAGTCTCATGCAGTGAAAAGTCATTAGTTTATTCACAGTTATTAAGTAATTAGCTTTCTAGAGCTTGATTTTTTTGACTGCAGAATAAAGTAGCACACGATATATTAGCCACAAAACAGAAATGGCATTAGAATGTTCCAAGATAAATGTAGTCATTTCAAACAGCGTATTTAAATTTGTGAAGTATGTAGTACATAAAGCTGCATGGTTTAAGATTACTTAATTAACCAAAGTCCATAGGGTTATAACTTTTCTTTTAAATTTTACACAGATAATTTCATTCAGAGGACCAAACAGAGATACAACAACACACGTTCTTTGTCAACAAAGATGAATCTTGCTGACATGCAGACAGAAATCAAACTGAGGCCACCTTATCAAATTTCCCTGTCAGAACTTGGCTCAGCTAATGGGTTTGCCCATCTATCTGCAGCAGAGTATAAGGGGACTGGTAAGATATCTGCAGGTAAGTTTCAGACTTTCATATTTGTATCCTTAAATGTCACAGATGCAGAGTGGTAGAATTAATCTTTCTTTTGACATTATTTCTTAAAAAAAAAAAAAATAAATAAAATTTAACTGTGGTGTTCTTAAAGCATAAAATTGCCATGAGATAACGTCCTTTAGTTTAGATGTCGTGTTCTATGCTCTAAATGTTTCTCTTTGCAAGGCACTCAGAGAGAGAAAAAGGACTATTTAATGGACAGGCTCTTGAAGGGAAAACTAACCACATGAAAATAAGCAAAACAGGATGAGCACTTAACATAATCCTTTTTTTTTTAACCTCTTAATATTTATCAAAATTTTGATTGTTTCTGCCCAGTGAGATCCAGTGACAAAAGCTAAAAGCAGTGCTATCAGTTAGAGCAGCTGGAGAGAGGGGCATTGCTTTAGGAAGCATCTGTGAAGGTGAAGTTCCAAAGAGCTGTGGTGTCTGAAAGAGCTATTCTGTAAAATAAGTGCTTTGTGTATGAGGTCAGTGATAGCAATTTCATATAAACTTGTCACATTCATTCATTCATTTAAGTGGTCTTGATTTTTTTTTTTAATTTTTTTTTTTTTAATCTTTAATTTACCGTGTGTAGGAGGTACATGTGGCATTGTGTGGTTTTTAACTGGGGTAAAACTTGAGCAGGGTTTAAGGTTTGTGGTATCAAGTGAATGCTCTGAATCGGTTTGAGGCCCACATTTAGATGTTTCCCAGTATGCCAGAAAACTTGAAACTTCCCAAATCCTTGCTTATCCTGGGCAGGCACATACCATTGCCATTCACTTTACAGTGTCAAGGTGGAAATTGCTATTTTAAAGCTAAACATTTGCTAAAGTCTTATAAGAAATCAGCTTAATTTTGTGCTTTTATATATTTTTAATAGGATATCTTTACTGTGGTATCATCCTAATTACATTGCTTATTCTTAAGGATTCCTTTAGGAGACTGAGAACTACTTTCTACTAAAAATGAGAAACAGAATTGTTAGGGTGCCCTATCTGTACTGCCAGGGCCTTGATCCTGAGAATTCTAAGCGCTATTGAACAGCGTAGAAATAACTTACAATTTCAGTATTTACTATTTAAGAGTACTAGAAATTCTGGGAAATTAGGAAAATAAGTGTGAAGATATTTAAATTGTTTATAGGAGTAGAATCTTTTAAGCAGTACTGTATGTATCTTTAATCATCTACTGCATGCTGTTTTGAAAGGTATGTTCCCTTCCACGCATCTCTCTGTTCAGTTATCCACTCCCTTCCTTGAATTGCTGTAGAAACTCACTATCCAAGGGCTGTGCATTATGAGAGGTTTGCACTTTCCTCCTTTTAGCTCTTCAAATTTTAGATGCTATTAAATAATAGTGTCGTGAATGTGACTGTCTTTTTAGCAAGTCTGCTAATACTTGCGTAATTCTTCGCTATCATCGCTTCTCTCCATCCTTGAAACGAACTCTCCCTGGATATTTACTACCCACTCTATTGGCCAGACTTGAAAGTTTCTCCTTCGCTGTATGGTATGCACATACCATATATAACCGTAACAGAGTGGTTGTTTCTAGTAGTATTGCCCTAAGTTCACTATTAAATATAGCACAAATGAGCTAACTGAACTCATTTTAAGTTACTGCACACCAGTAATCAGACAGCCCTGCCTGCTTATCAGTGTGAAATACCTTTTGTCTTTTTTTTTTGTTTGTTTAGTTTCTGTAACTTCATAAACTGGAAAGCCTTTTTCCTGGATCTGTTCAGTGCATACGACCAGGATTGACACTTCTCTCTCTATTAATGTTACGGTTCATTAACCTCATTGTTCACATCTTTACACTTCGTTGATTTGAACAGAGCGATTTAAGTATGGTTCAGTAGTCCTGTTGTTTTCTCAGTGTTGCTGAGACTGTTTAGAGTTTTGCATTGTTTTTTTCATATTTGTGCTCTGTTATTAATTATGGAAAGGGACAGTAATGAGCAACATAAGCAACTGTTATGTGCTTGTGACCCTAGATAAGCCTGAAGGAGTTGCTGTGCAAAGAAAATATGTTTTAATTTTAACATATTTTGTGAGAGACCTCTAAGCAGTAACTTCAAGGTCTATACAAGGATGTAAGATTGGTATTAGCTGTAGATTCAGAGCAGTCTTCCTTGGAGTAGTACTCATTGGCTGTATCTATTTTTTTTTAAGTTAGGGGAATGTAATAGGCTTTGCCTCATAGTGTTCCATTCAGCAAGCAAGCTAAATAAGTCTTGATAATTCTTCTAATGCATTAGTGTTAAAGAAAAATTGAGATTGTGAGGGGAGCTCTTAAGTATGTGACTTATTACCTGGCTACTAATTGTGGACAAATTTCAGCAGCAAGTGCATCATTTGCCATTGATTTCCTGGTGCGTTTAAGCGGCTTTCAGGACCCTACTGAATAAATTGGATATATTGAGTTAGATTAAATATAATAAGACAGTTATGCATTGAAGAAAAACATGCTTTAATTCCTTTCTAGACCTTGTGTTGATATATTTAAAGTGTTTTTTCTTTAAGAAGCAAAGTTTTGTTTTGGGGTTTGCTTCAGTTACCTCTTGAAATAGAAGGCACTGGTAAAAATGAGATTTGATATTTTTCTGTATTTCTTAAAATACTGCTTTGACTTCTAATATCTTTATTTTGTTCTTTCGATTTGCAGCTCCTCATCAGCGTCTGGAACCTGTCACTCTGCCAGGGATCGTCTCGTTTGTACTTAGTCTGTTATGTGGGGCTTTGAATTTAATTCGTGGCTTTCATGCCATAGAAAGTCTCCTGCAGGTATTGTATCATGTTTCTGAATTTTGGAGTTCTGCATCATTGTAGTTATACTGTTATTTTCGAAGTGCTTGCTATATGAGCTGAGTCTTGCCAGTTTTATTTTCACAAATACTGTCTGTGAGGTCAGACCTTTATTAGTGAAACTTGCTGCATATAATCTAAGTATCCTTCTCGAGAGTGATGGATCATTCGTTAAGGCTGTGAGTTGCAAAGGCAGTGGAAGGTGGGTGTCTGACTCCCTCCCTAGGTACTTGGCAGCAATGATTATGTGAACATCTTGCTCTTTTCTCAAAATTTATGCCAGGATATGAAACAATTTGAATAGATATTATTTTAAAACAGTTCTGAGAAATTATGGGAACTGTTGAGAATCTGGCCACATTTTTTTTTCTTATTTGTTCTTAATAAACCTTCTTAGACAGAGTGCTTATTTCACTCTGTTCTGAAAGGATCGACATGAGAGAAACTGTCGAGTGATTTCTTGTTTCCAAACACAACAAAACAAAAAAACAAAAGTAACCTTCAAGCATTTATTTGCTTATGTGAACTCTGCTCTTACCCTCCCAATGAACTTTCAGTTTCTTTCGATGCACAGAGTCCTTGTGTATGTTACTGTGAAAAAGATTTACTAACATTAAACAGGTCTATAGGGTTGTGCTGATGGCTGTAGAAACTAAAAATTCCATGGAGGTTTTCAGAACGAGAAGGGGAATCTTCCTCCTTGGCCAACAGCTTGTCTTTTTGCTAGAACAAACACGAGGACTACAATGCTTTTGCTAGCTAATGAACTTTGTATGGAAGAAGGGTAAAGAAGATGACCTTTATTCCCGTAGTTTACATAGTTATTGAAATATGTAAAGATGTAATAAAAAATATTCTTTGAGGTCTCAGCATCTCCTGAAGACTAATGAATAGTAGAGCAAGGTTAATGAAAGCGTTCCATGTAGAGGCTTCTGTTTTTTCTAAAATAAAATAAATAGTGAGCATATCTTTACATTATTCCTAGTTACGATTTTCTATTGCGCACGTTTTTCTCAGTTTTTAATTAGGATAGAATTTAAAGTACCCTCTTGTAGGAATAGTACTGAACAGAATTCTGCAACTTTCTTTAATGGTTCTATAATTTGTTTTTTGTTCTTGAAAAAAAAAAACCTCAGCTGCAGTAAGGTATGCAGGTGTTAGATTAATGTGTTTGACTGATGATAGGGCAGTCAACTCATTTTATGCTGTATGCTGTTGCATCTGGAGGTAATAGATGGCAGTACAGATGGAAGACTTTTTTTCTTCTTTCTGACAAATGATGCACACCAAAAATCCATAAAGCTTACTTTATATCTTATGGGTTTTTCTAAAATAGAAATAATCTGAAATATGATTAATTAAACTTCTTCTGAAAAGTCATTCAAAAACTTCTGTCCCAAATTACTGTTCCCTTTATAATCAGTATTTTACTTAGGTGTTAGAAAAACTCTGCTATGATTTGTAGCTGTACTGCAGCAACTACCTCTGCCTCACTGCCTCTGCACGTGTGAGTGGTTTAGGAAAGTACTGCATTGTGCTAGTAAGTTTTAGGTGCAGACGTACTGACTTTTCTCTAGTCAGCATTGTAAATGGAAATGCTCCACACTGAACACACTGAGCAGAAACAAGTTGTAGCTCTGAATGGATTGCCTTCTTCCCAAAGTGAAATCTGCTGGCAAGGGGGAACATCGGCGCACATACCCATTGTTAGCCTGGGAAAGTTTTTGATTGTTGCATGTGTTTGTTTGAAATGCAGTTAGACTATCACTGAGTATGTAGATTTATTCTGCTTAGCTATAAAGGAATTGAAAAGCAACCTGTTTGAGGAGGTTGGAAGTAATATGTAGTCGTTGTTCTGTTTTTTTTTCTAAACACAGAGTGGAAAGTTCTATCACTTCAAGTAACTTTTTCCTTATTTTCCTTCAAGAAAACTGGATTTTCTAATAATCTGATAAATTTGTTTTGTTTGCTCTCATTTCCACTGAGGCAAAGGTGCCTGCATTATTTTCTGTGTAGAATTTTACCACACCCTAGTGGCCAGTTTGTGTGTTTCCCTTTTGCTTTGTTTCCATTTTGTGAAGCTGCAGGAAGGCACAGTTCTACAAAGTTGATATTAAAGGCAGTTAATTTTCAGAGGCATCGGCAGAAAGTAAGTCTCCAGCTGGGATTCCTCTGAGGCTTCTGAAAATCTTAGTGTTAGTTATCTGCTGTGAATAAACATTTTCATGATTTCAAATCAGGTTCCAGATCACAGTGGTTTATTAGAGATAAATAAGCAATGATGAGTGCTAATTTCTTTGGATTAGCCTATTATAGGGGTTCTTATAAATCTCTCTGTAAGACTATTTTAAAATGTAATAAGAATAACTTCGATGCTGTATGTGTTTGCTATATGTTCACTGAAACGTTGTAAGATCTGTGATGGCTTTTCATTTTCACAGAGTGAAGGTGAAGATTTCAGCTACGTTATTGCATTTTTTCTTGGAACAGCGGCTTGTTTGTACCAGGTGCGTTCTTGTGCTTGCATAATTCACTCGTTTAGAAACATCACTCAGTCATGCATAAATGTCATCGTGTTTTCCTAAATGTCACAGATACTTGAATAGAGTGATTATCAAAATAATTTCTGCTCCATTTTAATGTATTGATCATAAAATATCTTACAGTAGACTCATACGATACACTTTCTGTTGCTGACATTTTTTTTTCAGTTAGTTGATTGAGTGATACAGTGTAGTTTGTCTGCAGAAGTCTCAAGCAATGGAGATTATATTGTTTCCTTTAAGTAATAGTTTCCCAGTTTAAGTGGATTTAACCATCTGACCAAATGCTTTACTGCTCCTTTTATTTGGAAGGGTTTGAAGTAAATACAGTAATACCTAGGCACTACAAACAGTAATTTTCTTCCACTTCATACATTATCGTGCATCTCTTTCATTTTCAAATCTTTCAGCCACTTTCCACTATCTCCTTCTCCTATCTGATATTTTGTGCTTACATTTCACATCTGCAGGTTTTCCATAAAGAGCCAAACGATACAAATTATTGGGGTTACAAGTGTACAATGGCTTGGCATTTTTTGAGGAACATAAAATATTAAAATAAGTTAAGTAGAATTTCTCCAACACTAATAAAAGATAGCAAATGCTTAAGAAGAACACTTACATAGTCTGATGAAGAATGCTTTTAAAAATTTGTGTGAGAATAGCTATATACTCTCTGGGAGCAGATTTGGATTACAAAGTAAGCCCAAGTGATGTTATCTGCCTTGAAGCACAGTAAAAGCTTTCTTTGGCAGATGGAAATTGCTAGAATCCAGAGGGGGCAAACTTTTTTTTTGGTGGAGGTCAAAAGGAAGTGGTTTGAATAAGAGGAGGAGTAAAAGTAATATCCACAAGAAAGCACAGGACAGCTCTGTCCTTTTAGAGATGAAAAGAAAACTGAGCCAAGAGACTTGAGCAGATTTCCTCTTGCAGTAGTAGGAAGGTAAAGGGTAGGAAACTGGGGGCAGTCCAGATGTTCTGTATTACACCACATTGTGCAGAAACTGACGCTTTAAACACAGTAGAGTTAGGTAGAGTTGTGCATTTCTCTCAAAACATGATCAGTGTTTTACCACCTGAGGAAGGGCAGTGGATCTGTGTGGACTTGTCTGCCTCCACCAGTTAATCCTCTGATGAACTCTGGCAGGATGCTGGGCTTGCAGCTGGGGGATTGCCTTGTACTGAGTATTCCCCATTGCAGGGCCGTGCTGTTTTCCCTGTCCTCCCTGCTCCTCCATCTGAAGAGGATTTAACACTGGCTCTTGCTACTTCTGTGTTGCTCAGGTGGAACAAAGAGTGTGTTTTTGACCAGTGTTTGCCAGGAACATCCACTTCCCTTTATCATGGGCCACTTGTTATTGCAGTTTTTAATCAATTAGTATGAGAGAATTGTTGTTGATGTCAGGTACTTTCACCCTTCCATAACTGCTAAATTGACGTTGTTCTGACATGTTTAATTTAGGGTTTTGCTTTGGTTTTAATCCCTTAATGACCAGAGACATTTTGGTGGTGGAAGCTGTTTTCCATGCAATAATACGGTTTCTTCTTTTTCCTGACAGTGTTACCTGTTTGTTTATTACACGGGCTGGAGGAATGCCAAGTCTTTCCTGACTTTTGGGCTAATTTGCCTGTGTAACATGTACCTGTACGAACTGCGCAACCTGTGGCAGCTCTTCTTTCATGTGACTGTGGGAGCATTTTCTACCTTACAAATTCGACTGCGACAACCACAGGGAAAGTCCCCTGATTACAATGTCTGACAAGTCCTGGAACACTTAGAGGCAGTCTTGTTCCAACAGATACTCTCAGGAATGTAAAGCTGTTCTCCAAAAGAAGAAGCTGTCTGGATGGCGCTTTTTGGTTTTGTTCCTTTTTCTTTTTTTCTTTTTTTTTTTTTTCTTTTTTTTTTTTTAATAAAGCAATGTAAGATGCCTGTGGACATTTTTCACTTGATGGTTAAACTTTTTTTTTTTTAAAGGAACAACCAAGGACACAAAAGAATACAGAACTGGAGGATAAAAAGGGTCATATCATGCAGTGAAATGTATGTTGCAGAGAGACTGAGATCGGGGAATTTCACCGGTGGCACGAAAACGCTTCACTCAAAAGTATGTCAATGGAAGGAATGTACAGAGTATGTGTCCTGCATATCATGTAAGCTCTTCAGTTCCAAAATCAGTTTTGCCTTTGTGAGGCAGTAGAGGATAGGGTAAATTAACAATAAAAATGCTATTCCGTATTAGCAAATGAGATTTGGAATATGTAAGCTACAATGTTTGGGAATGTTTTGTTTCACATTGACATATGCATGAATGTTTTCTTAATTAAGACATTACCTGGAAACTCCCTGTTTCTGGGGATCAGCTTTTTGGCACCTGTGGCTCTCCATCTAGTGGCATAAATACTTGCACATTTTTTCACCATGATTTTCTATCAATTATCTTTTGAAAGTGATTTGTGTGGGCAGGGTTTCTTTTTAGTAATTGTCCAGAAAGTTCTGCCACTTAACCCAGGACTTTTGCACACTTCCTCTGTTTGAGCTGCGGAAAGGTTGAAAGGAAATGGACTGGTGAGTAAATTGGAGCGACTTGTACTTGTTGGACTATTGTTCTTTTTATATACTTTTAGAAATGGGTGAATGATTAGCTGAAACCTGAAATAAACAAGTGCTGACAGGAAAATAATAAATCAGTCTGATTAGCTTAAATGAAAAAAACTAATGGGAATATTGTTCTTTTTTTTCTGGCTTTAGGCTGTTTTGTGCTGGGATAGAACCTCACTGAGAGAGACTTGTGTTCAAAGGAACAGTCATACACTCCTAAAGTTTGTGAACAAACAGCAAACACCTAACATGTACAACACAGAATAGCAGCAATATACTACTGGCATTGGTTACATTGGCCTTATTTGTGGCAGTTAGATGATGGTTGGTTGTGATGCTCCATAATACATAAATAGATCGTTATAGGTGGGTTTGTGTGACCTGCAGTAATGGAAGGATTCACTGAAATCTTGAGAAAAAGAAGAAAAAAAAAAAAAAAGGCTTTAATATAGGGAGGTTGTCATGCTGCTTGTGGTGTCGGATTTGGGGACTGGCAGAGTTTTGCTGTGCTCTGAAGTGTTGCTCTAGACAAGTTTCCTGGGGTACCTTATATCAAAATGTGGTGTGTGCTTCAGTAAGCTATTTAGTCAGACTGTGACCAAGAAGAAAGGAGTTAGAGTTTTTCAAAAGGTAGTTTTAGTCAAGAAAATAAGGTAAAACTAAGAAGAATTAGAGAATGAAATTGTAATCCAAAGTGAACAGAAGTTGTATTGCATTTTTCATAATGTCTTGTTTCTGAGACTGGTGTTTAAGAGCAAGACCATGAGGATAGCCCAGGTGTGCTGCCCCCACAGCTGGTGTTGCAGAAAACG
Organism: Aythya fuligula; assembly: GCF_009819795.1. Lineage (NCBI taxonomy): Eukaryota > Metazoa > Chordata > Aves > Anseriformes > Anatidae > Aythya > Aythya fuligula. The sequence continues at coordinate 24,607,102 of NC_045564.1, read as the reverse complement.
TGCTTTGCAGCTAAGCCTCTTTCCTCCCACTTTGAGCCAGTGGAAAAAAATGTATTCGTGAACGTGGTCTGATTTTGTTTTGGGAACCAGGAAAGTGGGGAAGAGACATGGAGGAGGTATGGATGCAAGCATACACGTCTTAGGGATGTTTAAACCACAAATACTTTAAAGATCCAAAAGAATAGAAATCAGCCTTTGCTTAGCGCAGGGAGGTTTGCCTGCCTTCCCCTTTAATGCACCTCCATGAGTGCTGGTCACCAGAAAAGGTGAAAAGCAGTCCTTCAACACTTTAAGTCAATGGCTGAAAAGTATGAATATTCACTTTTAGGTATAAAACCAGATTTCATCTTGCTCACAAAGTGTAGAACGAGCGTCCTGTCTGTCCTTTCACTTCGCCCCACTCAATAGGCAGGGAGGCTATTTTCTGAACTCCTGACGGACTGCTTCGCTTCTAACTCCTGCTGTTGTGCAGATGCAGACATTTCCGTTGTCTCATTTCTCTGGTTTATATGTCAGCAGATAACCTTGTTTGTATTCTGAGATTCCTTCTCTTCCTCCTGCTTCTAAAGATGCCTTTTTGAGGACTGAAAGCTCTGCCGCAACGTGTGGAGGCACGCTCCTGTTCTGGTTACACTGGCATTAAGCTAACCGCTGACTAGCAGGTAAAATGAACAACTGCAGCTGTTGGTGCAACAGAGGACAGTTGTGTCTTTGTTTCTGTGCTTGTTTTTACGGCACTGATAAAAATCCCTCCTCACAATGACAGGTTGGTGTGTGCTTGGTAAATACGGCTGTTCTTCATCACTTGATATTGCTATGTGCTAAAAACAGGGCTTTAGCTTGACTGTGATATCAGGACTTGCTGACATTTTGCATAAGATGAGAAACAAGACGTGCCAGACCAGGTTAGAGGTGAAACTGAAAATTCCCAGGGTTTCCTGTTTGCTAGTAAAAATCCAGCATTTGGAGAACCTTCTAGTTCAGCTCTTCCCTGCTGGCATGACCAGATGCGAGAGTTAGACTTGTAGAGATGAATTTATGGGCGATGAATGCTGTCTTCTGCAACGTGATTTTATTTTGAATCGCACAGGGCTGTTGGTAGTTGATTTTTCTGTGGAATTTAGTGGAAGCGGAGCCCCCTGCATGCCACTGGATGCCCGGTTCCTGTTGTCTCTCCTGTCCCTCAGGCACAGGGCCTGTATTTCATTCCCAATCCAACAGCAGTGGCCCTCCAAGGCGAGGCGAGGCACCAAGCGTGTGTGAGCAGTGGTTTCTGTGGGAGCTTGGGCTCCAGGGCTGTGCCATGCAGGGGGAAAGGAGTTTGTGGTTCGGTCGGGAGGCCTCCCGTGGGCCTTTCAAGGGAGCCCTCGGAGTGAGGAGCAGCCTAGGAGCTCCTGGCAGGGGCCTGCCTGCTGCCTGCTCTGCTGTGGGTGTGTGGCACTGCGCCACCTGGCCAAACCAGCGATTAATTGTGCTCATCTGTAAGCTGTGTCTGTGCTTATCTGCAAGCCGCCACCTGGCTGAGGCTGCACGGGTTTGCTACCAACAGATGGCAGTAGGTGTTCGTGTCTGGAAGTGCGTTTAAAGCAAGAGCTGGGGCCAGCTGCTGCCAGCCCTCCAGGCCTTCTGGCTCTTGGTGCTGCTCTGGCAGCTCTCAGCTGGGCCCAGCGGGTCTAGCAGGGCCTGGCCACCACGCTGAAAGCAGAGCTCTGGGGACAAGTGGGACGTTAGGGGATGGTGAAGTGCTCAGGGACGAGAAGAAAACCATGAATTTCTGAAAAAGTTGCAGAAAAAGTTGCTCTGCCTCCCCTGAGTAAGGTGCTGTGTCTCCTTCAGTTGAAAAACTCGTAACAGAAATGGTCAAGAGAATGGAAATTGGTTTGTTTTGTTTTGCTTTTAGCTAGTATCTGCCAAATTAGCCTTTTTCAGACTGCATCCTAGGCTAGCTCTCCGACATCTCCCCCACCCCAGTCCAAGCTTTTAGGTTTAGCTGGCAGACTTGGGGATTTTTGTCCTAAGCCAATTTTGAATGCTCTTTTTAGCCCCCTCCACGTATGTTCAAACCAGAAGTGCTGCTGTCCTCAGGAGCACGCAAAATTACGTTTTTTTTTTTTTTTTTTTTTTTTTTCCCCCCTCAGCTATCCCTAGTGCTAGCATGGATTTGTCAGCTGTCCTCAGGCCGATGTTTCAAAATAAGCAGGTACACAGCAGATGTGTGCGAGAGGGAAGCCGGGGGTGTTCACTGTGCAGGTGAGAGCTCGAGGAACTGGGACTGGGCTCTGCGTAGGAGCGGTGTGGTCCCAGTGGGCATCCAGTGCTAGCCGAGAGCTGACTGTTTCTGTGTGGAAACCGGGTGTATTTACACAATGTCTGCCTATCTCCTCACTAGCCAGCTGCATCTAAAATAAGACAGAGACGCTTTACCAGTGAAACAGTGTTTAATATAGTTAAATTACTTAAATAGATTTCAATTTCCATGGGAAATCATAACTGTATCCATTTTTGCAAGATCCAGAGTAAAGAGTGTGTGAATACCCCTTGAAATGATCATGACACACTGTCAACAATCACAGCTAGAGATACCGGGGACTTGAAATTTCATTGACAACACAACTTCATAAGATGAATCAAAAGGTAAGAAGACCGCAGACTTTCATAAAGCAGAAAGCAAACCTAAAAATGAATTTGTGGCAGGGAGGGAATGGAACTCAGTGAGGGAATAAAAGGGGTGGAATGGGGAAGAAATGCGTAATGGCGTGATGCAACTTAAGTATTTTGCAAACCAGGAGGGATGTAAAGGAGCAAAAGTATAGTACAAGGGCAGACTTGGCAGTTTTACAGAAGTCAATATACTATACTTTTCAGAGATGTTTCCTAGTGGAAGGGGGAAGGCAAGGGGCGATGCCATTTAAGCTCGTGCTTAAATGGCTTAATGCTAGGGTTATGCTTAGCAATATGGCAAATTAATTAAGACAGGCCCATGGATTTTCACTTGTTCTTGTTGTCAAGTAGGAAAAAAATAAATTACCACCACAGTGCAATCATTAAGCTGTTAGTACTACAATAATTCTGCCCTGAGAAGAGTGGAAAAGAACTTTATTAAACGTCAAAAGTTTGGAGTCACTTTTAGTGCTAGCCAAATTCAATATCAAAACTCTCCCCTCATAGAATATAAAAAATATAGCTTTTAAATTCTTTTCTTTTTTAATAAAATATCAAGGGATTCTTCTTTAATAGCTAAAAAAGGTACATAAATGGTAACAGTGAACTATTCATAAACCCCCACTAGTGATAAAGATGTCCAACACGATATCAATGGCACTGTATTTTAAGGTTGCTCACCTCATACACATTTGCCATCAAAACCTCTTTTTGAAGATCACCTAACTCCTCGGAACTGAAAATGTGTGACTCAGTTTAAGTAAGTGCTCTCTACAGGAAAGTCAACGTGATGCTGCAGTACATAGTTCTTTGTAATGTCAAATGGCAGTTACAATATCAGACAACTCTCATATCGTCAGGATTCTATTAATCCAGCTCTGAAAAATAATTATTTTTTTAAAGAAAAGTTCAAATCATCTTTTTTCTTATAAGAGTTCCTGTTACAGTTAATTAGAAGATTTGCTTAGAGCTTTTTAACTTGCTTGACAGATACTGTCTCATTAGCTAAAATTAATAGGTCCTGTTTCCATTTGTTAAGATGCCACCCTTTATATGAATGCTGCATTGAACAACTGTGTGACTACTCTTTTTTTTTTTCCTCTTCTTTGGGGTTGTAGATTTTTCTGGATTTTCTTTTAAAATGCATCTGATCCAGCCTGGAAACTCACCTGTTGTTGTTCGATTGTATAGTGATAATCTGAAAACTGCCAAGTCTGTGTTCAGAGTATTATGCACAAAAAACTACACAAAAGTCTAACAGGTTATATACACCTCCCAACACACCTCGGTGTGGTGTGGACAGCCTGCCTTCTAATTTATATATAATTTACAAAATATAGAATTTGGTATTTCTGTTAGATCTCCATGTTTTCAATATTACAAAATAAAAAATACAAAAAAAAAAAAAAAAACACAACAAATTTCAGGGGAGTTCCCTTCCCCCCCAACGTCTCTTGTTTACATCTAGTCTTTCCCATGTAAACTGATATATACCAAAGAAGAGCACAGAAGACTTTTTAATAAATATGTTTGTAGATCCATCATTCTTTATCTTGATCTTCCCCTTCGCAAGATGTGCCAGCTCCACTCCGCAGAGCAGTCATTTAGCCATGTAAAAGAAGGGAAAAGAGAAGGCCAGAGCTAAACGTCTTTTCACACTAAAACATTAATGATGCCATTCTAAAAGGCCTTTTTGTGTGTTGCAATGGTGGGTATCAATTTTGAAAGCCCATTCAAAACAGCTAATAAAAGCACAGTGGTACACTTCAAATAGCTGGCAGTATGGGATGGAAACATTATGGCAGTGCAAATCCATTCCAAAATAATGCTTTGTAGTGAATCATACATTCCTTCAACCAAGTAAATGTTGTGTTGCGTCAATAAATACTTAAATAGCTTCTTGTATCATCCTGTGGTAGCAGCCTCTTTTAAAGATTCCAAATTCTTATCTGTGAACGCCGTAGTACACATCTTTGGTTGATTTAGCACTCAGCCAGGAACAAATTGAAGATGGTTTCTGTTGATTGCATTTCATGATAGGTGGCCAAAGAGTTTGCTGATACCAGTTCTAGAGTCGCTGTGTGAAATTTCAACTGCGTTGCATTTGTAAGATTCACTGCCGAAAAGTGATTCTTCTCCGGTTCACAACCTTCTGTAATGCAAATTCCATCTCTGAGCGATGCTGCAGTTGGCGCTAACTGACCGGAGGCCCTTCATTTAGAAAGTAGGTGGTCATTTCTCCTTTGCCTTTGACCTTAATGACCCCTCGATATTCCAGCTGGTAGTTGTTGGCTGCTAGAACCTGGTACATGTCTGTGGTTACCTGCAAAATAAACAGGAATAAGTGTACGCTTGTCGTGCTTTTCATGCAATCTTTTCACTTGCTTCTGGAGTCGTCCTCAGGTAAAATTAAAGTAGGATCAATTGTTTTGTTTCTGAGTTGACTTTTTCATATCAATCACTGACTAAAGAATTGGCACAAGTTGCAAAACAAACTCAGACTTTTAAAGTCGAGAAACTACAGAAGCCGCACGGAGTACGGTATTTGAAGCGAACCATATTTTTCAAGGAGGTCACAGTATAAAAAGAAAGAAATAAGTCACATTTTTTAAGATGCACCTGGTAGTTCAGGATACTCAGCTGCACTCATTATGTCACCAAAAAGGTAGTAGGAAAATGGGTTAAAATACTTCAAAAGTCCTCAAAAATGGCTTTAAAAATTTACATAGTGGATATATAATTCAGGAGTCATTCAGGGGGCCGTTTTATGGAGGAGAAGGTAGTGGGCAATGAGAAAGAGCCAACTAACGGAACCCTAGCCAGCATCCAGAGCCTCTGGGCAGATGCCATTCAAAAATAATTATGCTGCAGAATAACAGAATGTTAAAGGCCAGATTTCATGAGCTGTTCAGGGCCTAACGAGACAGCAAGGTGTAGCATAGTGTTTTCTGGAGCCTAAGTAAACAAAACTGAACTTTTGGGTAAATCATTCCTCCCAGCTATCTAATTTGCAAAATCCTATCAAGCACCTTAACTAACCTCACCCCAAGCTTTTGAAATACAGCACTCAAAGTGCTTGAAGTTATTAGACCCACTGACAGCTCCATCACTCGTACTTTTCTCTCAGTTTCCCAGTACCTGGCTGTTACAGCAGATGCTATTCAAAAGCAAAACAGAACAAACAACAACAACAAACAAAAACAACAACAAAAAATCTTTGGGAAGTCCAATTCTGCCCTGTCTGAGTCACTCATAAACACAAACTCTAAGTACTTCACTAGCAAATGGACAACGTAAAAACAGCAGCAAATTCTTGCTAAATCCTATCTCTTCTATGGTGAATCCTGTCTGACTTTGTAATTTCTCATCCTTTTTCAGGTGGTTTTAAATATTTCCAGTTCTGGCTTCCTGCTGCTGTTATGTTGTTGCACTGATTTGCTTAACTCAAATGAAAGTTGTTCAGGGACTGTCTTGTGGGAAAGTTTAAAGGGCATTGGATAAATACTGATCAGTTAACTGACAGCTTACTTGGATGGAAATGGCATGGCTTCCCCTCTTGGATTTTACCTCAGTTACTCATTATTTTTACATCCCTTCAGTATTTTCCTAGGGAATGACAATCTGTAAATGGGCATTGGCTCAGCAAGAGCAGGACAACAAAACCAAATCAATAGAAAGGTGACTGCCTGAACGCCAGGGAGATGTTTGATTACAAGACAGTTTCCATTAACCCGGTTAACCGTCCCCTCTCTCCAGTGTTATATTCTCATTCCACTGACGTCTAGCTCCTTGCTAGCCTCACAACACAGATGGCACTGTGAACAGAGACGTGACATACAGAAATACATTGACACGAGCCCTTGAAAAAGAAAACAACCCACACGTGCATGTAGCCTCACAGCAAAGCCACCAGCGTGAGTGGGTAAGCATCCCAGCAGGACGGTGTGCCCAGTGCCACTGAGGCGCTCAGGGAAGGAGCTCAGCTCAACACAGAACTAAACAGCAAGGTTTTGACCCAAGGTTGCTACATTGGTCAAAATTAAAAGGCACAGCTTGATGCTATTACTAGCATTGCCCAGTTCCCTTTTCTTTCAGAGCTGTATAAATAAATATATGACCTCAAGGAATAAAATTCCAGTTCTAATTACATTCCAGAAGCCGTAAGCGATACAGGCAGTGTAAGTAAATTTTCCAGTGATTTCCTTACCTGAATCCTGTCAGGCACCCCTGTGCTGTCCATTCGGCTGGCTACATTCACCGTGTTTCCCCATATGTCGTACTGGGGCTTACGCGCTCCTATCACCCCAGCTACCACAGGACCAATATTGAGGCCTAGAAGGAGAGAAGAAATCCCACAATGCTCAGATCCAGCACAGGTGAACCACATGAAGCTTGAGGCAAGTTAATTTTCAGACAGTAAAAAGTCCTGAGGTTCATCAGTTCTAGCTGTGCTTTACCCTGACACATGAATTTGTTGCCAACAGCGGGGAAAGAAGCTTTAAAGACTAGTTGGCTTCTTTGATCAGTTATGACTGTCTGACTGGCAGCACTTGCTGCAGCTGCTCAATCCGCAGCTATTTTCCAGTACCAGATAGCAGGACAGGTGTTATTTGCCACCCTGTTGCCAAGCTAACTGCTCACTTGGATGTCAGCACAGGCTGTGATGCCAGGTAGATGCGAGACGGGCACTGCAGCATCCCGACAGCCTTCAAGTGCAAACCCCACACTCGACATCCTCACCTTTTCACCTCCTTCTACTTTCCTGTCTCTTTTTATTTCCTGATTTGACAGACAGCCTCATGCCCAACACCAGCTGTTGAACAGCAGGGCCTGGGACCATTGAGACTTTGGGCAGCGGAGCACGTCACAGGTGAAGCGGGCCCAAGCAGAACCACTGTGTGTGACCAGGCCATGATAAGAACTTCGCTGCACCAAAGCCCAACTGCTCCTGGTTCTCCAGGGAGCTTTGGTAATAACACTGCTGCCTTAACAGCGCTGCTCTGACATTTCACAGAGGCCCAAGCAGGCAGACTGTTATTTTTCTGTCACTGGGTACAGAACAATTAACATAATTACACAGCTAAGGTAACCTCTATGTTTTTCTCTCTCTGTGAGATCCCCAGCTCAGAATGACCGCTACTGGTATTCAATCCCGTGAACGCAGTGACATTACCTATTTTCATCTGGAAGTTGTTGAATGAATGTTCATTAATGTATTTCATTTGGTCCATTAATCTCATGGCAAAGTCAGCCAGAGCTTTGATATGTGTCTTCCCTTCCTTGTCGTAAGTGGAGTCATTGAGGCCTGATGCAGCCATGTATGTACTGCCAATGGTTTTGATCTTCTCCAGCTGCCGAAATTGGTCTTCACTTATGATCTGTTAAACATGAGAAGTGCAGAGAAACTGAATAGTCAGACAGATCCATGCTGTCAGTGTCCTTGCCAAGTGTCCTCCCTTGGTACAAGCACTACAAAACTCTAGACAGTCCCCATTACTCAAAGTACACAAGGAAAGGGGGCAGAGGAGGGAAAAGGGAGTGAAATAAAAAAAATAAGACTTCTAGAATGGGGAGAAATGAAACATGGCACAAGGATTCAGTAAGCTACCTTCCTTCATAAGTTCAGCAAAACCCAAATAAACTCAATCTGTTTGCTCTATCCACACGCATTTTCAGTGACTTACTTCATCAAAGTCGGCAATGATCTCGTTGAGCAGTCTCAGACACTCCACCCCCTCATTGTTGGCCTCCAGTTCCACATAAAACTCTGAGAAGTTGCTTATGGAGGCGAACATGACAGCCACACACTCGCAGGACTGGTAGTACAGTTCATCATTTCGCCGCTCCTGAGCTAGGAAATGGGCTGCCACGTCCTTTGGCAAAATGTTGTGGAGGAGGCGTCTGTTATAGGCCTGCAGTTCCTCCATTTCTTCTTTCTCCTCAGTGGCCTAGTTTAGGAGGGAGAAAAAGACACACTTATTCTTTTGGTAACTGCTCTAGAGGAAAGAAAAAAGCTGAACGTGAACTCGCAGGGAAGACAGAAATGGAGGGAAGTGGGGGAACAGCAAAGAAGGGCAGAGGCAGAGAGATGCAGGAATGAGTTTTGCAGTGGAAGATGTTTGTCTTTGTGTGCACATGTAGATAAAAGCCAAAGGGGCTCCCTACAGGCAGACACCAAAATCCATTTTTGCTACATTTCTAGGCACTGAATCAGGTAATAACTACAAGGTCTGTTCCTTCCGGGAACTCCACTACAATCCTAGCACCCATGAACAGACATCGCTGGCTTTCCTAGACAAGCACATAGGGCTTCAGGAGGAGCATAGAGGTGTGGGTACTGATAACTTTTCTCTCCCCAGTTACCTGATGGTTGCAGTATTTTTCGCCTTGTTTACTTTTTGCCATTTTGAATATTTCTGAGCAAAGAGCAATGGGGTCAGGCAACAAACACGGGGTCAGGCAACAGCTGGAGACTGCACACCTGGTACAGAGGACATGTAGAGTGATTTGGGTAATGGGAGCCCTGGAGAGCACCCTGTGTACAGCATGATCACCTTCAGCAGAGGCAGCAATCAAAATTCCCCTAACAATGTATAACATTTTGAAATGGATTTTATTCAATTATTACTATTATTATTTTTCCAGTGCCTCTTGTCATTGCTGGAGAGCTGGAGTTAAAAAAAGGGCAGAATGTCCTCGCTCTTTTGGATGCTGGCGTGGACAAACACAGCTTAGCCATCTCAACAGCCACCACAGAAGGGATTACCTCCCCAACATCCCTTACCCACATGTTGGCAAAGAGACAAGCAATAGTTGCAAAGCACTTTATGACTTCTCTGGTTTCTAAAACAGGAAACTGGAGGTTAAGTGACAAAGCTGCTTTCAGAAGGTATGTCCAGCCAGAACAAGAAAAACTCCTGGCTCTGCCTGGGGAAGCAATATGCTTCGGCCAGCTGAGCACAGACCTGGAACAGGCAAGCGAGCTCATCTCCTCCATTGTTTTACCATTTATAAACGAGGATAACAATGTTTACGTGCTTCCCAAGGAGCTTTAATTAATTGGTTCTTCCTCAGTGCCTCTTACTCGAACCACTGAGACCTATTATTAGAAAGATGTCCTGCTGTCCAGAAGGTAAAAAAATCTATAGAAAGCCTGCAGTCCTGTGGTCTCCCAGCTATGAGTCATGGGCAGAGCTGAGCCCTGTCCTGCTTACCTGAGAATCACACAGGACACCCTGACATCATTCACGGGCACATGTAGTGAAAATACTAACACTGAACCCAGGGATGGAAGCAAAGAGAGGCATTGTCTGTACCATGCTGGTTACCCAATGCCGCTGCCCAGGGGCTTAATGAAGATCGGACGTGAAGCCAGTTCTTACTGCTTAACAAGGTGGTGAATGAAACTGCAACTGTGAATCCTTCACATCTCTGAACACAGCAAACTAAAGTTGGCTGAACTCTGGGAAGCAAATCAACCGCGAATGTGAGCTTCTTACATTTACAGATTGTGTGATACTGCAGGTTCCTGCAACAGTGACAGGCTCAGGTGCCTGAGTTCATTAACCAAGATCTTCAGATCTACGATCTTTTATTGCAGGGACCATCCTAAGTGCACTTACAGGGAAACAAAGGGTTAAATTAAACAACCAGGATGTGAGGCACTCAGAATGAGAAGTACAAAAGGAGAAAGGAACATTACTGGTACGCCCAGCTAGGTGCCAGGTTCAGATTAAATTCAAAGGCATTTTATAACACTGAAACTTGATAGTAAATAACTCAGTAGTTATGCTAACACCAAAGACTATTCCTCCAACACAGCAAACACCCACTAACCTGGAGTTTCCAGAGGAAATCAAGCCTTGCAGTGGATTCCACTTGCTGGGCATGCAAATACAGTGCCAGGACAAAGACTGTAATGATGACAGGGGTGACAATCTTCAGCGCGACTCGTGTCATCACTGGCGAGCTGCAGCCAACAAAAGAGCAGAATTTCCCAGTTATTCTTAGTGTGGAGGAACACAGCACACTCCCCCGTTCTCACCTCAAGGCTAACTAACCACTGAAGAAAAGGCTTTTCTCCTTCCCTCTGTAGCCCATGTTGGTAAAGGGAAAACGATACCTGAAATAAGCTCAGGACTTTGACTTACAGGTGCTGGTTTCTGAAGCAGGACTTCAAAATCAGAAATTGAATCCAACTTCTTAAAGTGGGTTAACAGCAATGTAAAAGCCACTTTCAAGAGAATAGCCATATGTGCTATGCTTGGCAAAACTGAAATGCTGACAGTTCTTCAGATTGTATTTACCAGGTCTCTTGCCTTGCCTTCCCCAGCCTCCGAAGTCTGGAACCGTTCTACGCTTCACATTTCGCTAATTAGACAATTTTAATGACTTTTGTCTTATAAAAAATCTAAAAGCTGGAAGGAACATTAAGATACATTCCCAACCCTTGTGACAAGCAAGTAAACAAAAATTGTTTGAATTACAGTTACACAGCATGAAAATATCATTGTGATAAAATCTTTAATTTGTAACTACAAGATCTACGAGACGCTCTGCAAAGCAAGTTCCCACAGGAAAGAGGATGCTCTGAGAGGAGCTATTGAGACAAAAGGGCAATACTCAATCCACGTAGGGTATGTGTGCTGTATTGCACTGGATCACAGTGGTGCATACATGCTGATACTGCACCTTGTGAACAGAAAATGCCTTCTGACACAAACCCATAAAAATACATCATGCCAAAGTGACTCACCATGGTAACGTTGCATTTGCTGACACGCTGCAAAAAAGAAAAGAAAACAAAACACAAAAACACAGACAAGGTTAGTAGAGCGGTGTGCTTCCTCTAGCACTCGTCCTTCTGTACCTAACGCAAGAGTACCTCTGCAATGTGGCACCTCTAACGCTGTGCGGGGCTATAGCCCTTTTAAAACAGAAAAGAGCAAAAAGACTGGGGGAGAGAAAAGGTCGCTGTCTGAGCTATGCTCGAAGATCCAGAGTGATGGTGCAACATGGTTAATTTAGTTAAAACATCTAAGGAGCACTGAGAGTCAGAGAATCGTTTGGGATTTGAATGTCAGTGTGGGATATTTAGCAAATGCTTGTGCATCTGTCACTACTTCATTAGGTCAGGCAGAAAGCGATTGATCTGAAGAAGGAAGCTTTTGGTTAACATCTCGTGAGGGTTAGCTGCCTTCTTCCCCACACGTTGTAAGCCGGAGGCATGCCTAACTCCTTTACCTCTGGCACTATCCCCTTTTTCTGCCAGTTGCTCGTCTCCAGTGCTGCACCTCGCTATGGGTACTGCACGCGAGTGCACTAAGAAAACCCTTATGCAGGCTGCTGTTACTATTCTTTATGCTGCAAAGGGCTCCTACGAAGCAGAGCTGCTGAAGATGGAGGGTGTGCTTTTCTTACAGTGAAAGGATGGAAAAGAGCTTTCTGGTAGGTAGTAGTTGGCTGAGTTCCCGACTGATTGATTGCTTAATGCTGCTGGTTTCTTCTCAAGAGTGGGCGGAGTATTAGGTGGCCGAGAACCTCGTATATGTATCTTTTAAAATACTGTTTAAATGGAAAGAAAGAAATCAGTGGTAAAATTACTGTATTGTCATTGACTTGTGGCTTTGCAGGCTACTGATGGGATACATCTTTACCTTGGGAAACTCACGTTTGTCCAAAGAGCATCAGACCAGAGTTTGCTCTCACTACGGTGTCAGAGCTAGAAATGATCAAAACTGAAATAGCCGAGGGAGCCTTGCTGAGCATAAAACTAACAAATAAAGCCATGGTTGCTCTCTAACCTTGTTTGCTCCAAGACATTTTTTTCATCTCTGAGCATGGAATTTCTTCTGACACAGATTTTGCAACCCGTGTTGTCTTGCACATGATCTATTGCGAGGCCTCCTGGCGAGCTCCAGCACTGACCACGTAGCAAAGCCCAGGTTGTGTCTGGCTCTGGACCCAGGCTGAGAGCCCTGGGGCCAGCAACTCCCACGCTAAAGGATGGAGCTAGTTGGAGCTGGAGACGCTCACTGCATGCAGCATGAGTCTCCTGCTCTCCTAAATCACTGCCTGGCTGAGGATGACTGACTGCCTCATTATCACTCAGTCTTATGACAAGATGGGGCAGATCTGACCTTTTTTGCTGGGCCTGCTGCTCAATGCGGGTGCTGTGCTTCCTCTAAAATCCTCAGCAGTAACACAGACTGTAAACCGCAGCAAATCCAGCATTTATACAAAACCTTTGGCTAACTGAAAATGCCCAATGCAAGCAATAATGGGAGTTGCACTGCTCCCCATGGGACAGACGTTTCCAGTAGGAGATAGCTCTTTAATTACTGGAAGATAAAATAGCAAGAAACTCACTAAATACATTCCTGTTCAAAGTTAGATGCACGTTTTTAGCAGGAAGAATGACTGATTTGGGGGACAGCTCCTATAGGACAGCAGCATCTCTGGGCTTGATGAACAAATTGCTGGGCAAAGCTTTTTAGGCTCCCCTAAGCTGAAACCTAACTGAGAAGCCCACATTGGTCCACCACATCTTTAAAACCAATGCATTTATCTCCTGCATGGGGAAAAGGTAAGACGGTAGAGCTCTGTGCATCCAGTTACACTTCATGTGTCACTGTGCTGGTGTGTCACTCCAACCAAGGCTACCCAGTCCCAACGTGTTACCGTCAGCCTTTCAGTTGCTTGCATGCTGTGTTGGTTTGTACACAGAAGTGTGAAGCGACATCTGCATCGCTTCTAATTAGTCAGAGCACCATAATGACTGCAGAGCAGACAGTAATTATGTCGCTACAACAGGCACCCAATTAAAGTAGTATGAGGTCATGCTTTTTTTTAATATCAGCTGGACAATAAGGTACATCTCTGAACTCCATGTTACATGCTGAGCTCCCGTCTTGCACAACGCACAAATGGACTGCCAGACTTTGAGGCATTAAAAAGCGGTCCGTGGAGCTCTCAGGACAAAACAAATACCATTTAACGAGAGAGAATACAGCACCACAGAAAGTTATTTCTGGGAAAACCTGCTAACCTTCTCCACTCTATTACTGACATTTTGATTGTGGAGTGACGTAAATTATACTACTAAGTGCTGTAATTTCACTTAGTGCTTGACTTACAAGAATGAAATGATATTTGGGATATAAAATGCTTTTATTTCTCTAATTGTGTTAGAAAATGATAAATAGCTTCCACTGTTGGAATACACACCATCTGCAAAAAAAGGAAGGGAAACCTCATTCTCCCCGTACCCCTGCAGAAAGCTCCAATGGGTTTCCTACACAATTTAATTTGCGTGACTTAACAAAATAATTTAAGTGATTACTGCAAAAGGATATAAAAGCCATACATCCATTAATTATTAATGGCTGCCCAGGAATGTTAAAAATCATGGAACATTTATGTGAAGGACAGAAGTAACCAGGTGCATCGAGTCAGTAGGGTTTAATGACCCTCAGGAAATTTGAGCAATTGCATCAGCTACTTCATAACACACAAAACAGCACAGGGTCAGGGGCATATCCTCAGCCACCCTCCTGTCTCAAGACAGGAGCAACCATAGGTACAATCCTTACAGATGTTTCACCTAAATTGGCCTTTAAACCATCAGGATTGGACATGTTACAATTGCCCTGCTGGGTTATCCCGTTGCTTACCAAATCTTTACTATTAAAGAATTTCTCAGCATCTGTGCAAATACTTTGGTATGATTCAAATTCACGTTCTACCCACACCTGAGCACAATTGTTGCCCAAGAGGGGAAATAAAAAAAAAAATTAGTTAACATAACAATACAAACTCCCAGTGAGAAATGAAACCTGTGGCGGAGGGAGTGTTTATGAATGTGCCTAATTTACCTCCCTGACATGACTTTCAGGAGAGGGGTACCCATGTCAGTGGATGGTGGTTGCAACCATGATCAATATGGCCTTTGCTTACAAACTACCTTTTGTAAGCAAAAAGGTAACTGGATACTCCCTCTTAGCCCAGGTCCCTCGGTGGGGAATTGTGCTGTGATGCCAGCTTTTCAAATGCAGACACATGCCCAACAGCAGCAAGGAGATCACTAGCCAAAAGTCAATTATATTTTTCGGGTGCACTACAACAGATGCACAAATATCTCAGTGGTTCATTACCACACCCCTGAGCCACCTCAAATTTGTAGGGGATTTTTTTCTTGAGAGAAAAACATTTCTATATTGAGAGTGTATTACCAGAAGAAGTGAGAATGACTAACTGCAGCTCCCCATTTCTGGAAGAAAAAAAAAAAAACACAGATCCACTCTGATTGCAGTTATATTTTGTTATTAATAGAAGGTTCATTAGTCAAGTTCCAGAATAAAAAGGTCTTAAAGGGAACTGTGATCTCCTAATCTTCAGAGGTGGAGAGCAGCATAGACAAACTTTAATTTACAGCCTGCCTGCCCTGGTACCATGCACTTCCCTTGCTTGCACCATAGCCTTGGCACACCCATCCACCTAATGTCTCACTGAAATCACTGGGTGAAAGAAATTAGGTGAAGATTTCAGAAGTGAAAGGCACTTACTAGGTGTTAGCTGTAACCAGGAGATCTGCATTGTCAAAAAGGTTCACCCCTGGCACTTCCACAATGAGAACATATATAAATTCAATGAATAACATAAGGATCAGTTTTCCAATACAGCTGATCTGAAGGAACACAGAGCAGGCCAGGAGACTCAATAAGACACTGTAGGTAAAGTACTGTATAAAGACAAAAAGGGGGAAAAAACAGAAGAGAGATGAATGTCAGCTGGATAAACCAAAACTGAAAACAAAGGAAACTAAACAGAGGGATAGAAAGGGATTGGGACTCATGTGGTTGGGCTGAATGAACATGTAGACTTGGTTCTGCTTGTGGGATCCTCCAACACTGCAGGAGATTTAAGTGTTAAATCTGAACTGATGGAGAGAACAAATCTAGCATTCCTTATCAGGCATTATTTGCTTTACACTCGGGAGTTGTAGGGCTCACACCTATAGACACAAGGTTGTGGTGTAGGCTCACCCTGGACGTGGCTGTTAAATTAGCAGAAAGCCCCATCCAGTTATTTTGGAATACTCCGTGTTTTGAAGTCAAATTTGGGTCCCAAATCTATGTACTGCACATTACACAGGACCAAGGGTATTATGAATTCCCCTGTCAGGACTTACAGGCAACCGCTTGAGGCCAAATGGAAAGTATTGCCCCTGCTGATGTGACGCACTGAACCCATTGGCAAAATATGAGCTGGACGTGCTTCTACCAATGCCCAACACTGTGATCTTTTTTTTTTTTTTTTTTTTTTTTCCTGCCAGCAGCTGCAAAACCAGCCCGTGTATGTGTGGTAGCTCAGCCTGCTGCCACACCTTGCTTTAGCAGTCACCAGGGTACAAACTTCTGCCAATCTGATAGCTGAATGTTTACCATGCCAGTGCTTTCCAGTGTGATTGCAGGTTGTGAGTATCGCTCCTGGGAAAGCTGCTATAGGTGTAAAACCAAAGAGGTACGTTATCCAGCTCATCGCCTCCCAGCTATCAAACCCGTGAAGCTTTAAGTTTCCACTCTGTCCAGACAGGCCTATTTCTGGCCTAACAACTGTACCCATCTTTTCAGTTAAAAGCAAACCGTGGTTGAAGAATAAATATGCTCGTGTTCTGAGCTCATTTATTAATAGTTAATTGCTGATATATTCAATTTGAGAAAATCACTTGTACAGCTTGTTATTTGACTCTTCAATTTCTAGAAAATGTGTGGGTGTTCCTTGTGGCTGAGGTAGGATCCCCCCACCTCTGAAAGCACACTGGGAGCAAGAGGCACCTCCTGTACCAGCTCCAACATCTGCCCTGCAGAGTGCCGGGGAGGGACTCCTCCCTCCTTCGCCCATCGAACAGCAGGAGCTGCCTCGATGCTGTGTTAGCATTCCCTGCACGCGGAATGGCTGCTCCCCATTGATTATAACCCCTCTTGTCCTGAACCAGCACTCCTCACCACATTCTGATGAGTGCAGGCTATTTCCAGTTTTCCACTGTGCCGGATTTTGCTCCTGGGTCTTTCTGCGGACACACCAGGAGCCTCTGCGGGGTTGAAAGTCACACTAATGGTGGTCTCGAAAACCTCACTGAATCAGACTCTGGCAATATTCCCATCAAATAAAATTGAAACAAATTCAGTGGGATACCAGGGCTTTCAGTAGCACCCTGGACACCTGTATGGTTACAGATAGGCCATAAATCTGAAAAAATTATAGCATAAATCCAGATGGTTTTGCCATAAATTCTGCCTGCATGCTAGTGAGATTTTTCCCCTCACTTTTCCATTTGCAGCAGACAATACACATAGTGGCCATGACACATAAACTCACAGAAAGGTCTTGAATAGCTATGCAAAAGGATGATTTTTTTGGCAAAGTATTCTACCACTGTGTAAAATGTATTTGCTTTTTGCCATTAAAAACAATTATAAAAGCCTACCGATTATTCAACCGTGAAGGAACTTAAATGTGGCTGTGGACTCCTGATAACAACTTCAGCCACTTAAGTTTGTGAGTAGTGGCCTGCATCAGCCTTATAACATCAGTCAGTAGCAACCTCCTTTCCTCTGAACCACCACCATTTAGCACACAGTTTTATAGCCCCTTCTCAGGTGAAGCTCTGCAGCCCCCCTTTTTTTTTCCCAAGCAATACCTCTGGAAAGTTGCAGTTAGGCAAAGGACTGTCACAGAATCCCTGCAATGTGCCCAGGCTGTAGTTGGAAGTCAGGTTGCTGATAAGGCATATATCCACCCGGTCAGGAGTGATGTTGTATTCTGCAGCCATGCAGCTGGCAAGATCCACAGTGCTGCACATGAACTGAAGAAAAAGATGGTATTAAAGGCACACACAAGGAGAATAAAATCAAATAGTTTCTAACAATTAAAAAGCGTCTTGAAAATGGCTGTAGCAGGGGAATAATCAACGTGCAAAATGAGATTACCAATCTATGTTTTATTGGATATGCAATGGCTGTGCTTTTCTCTCCCAAAAGAATAGTTAATAAAACCCAGGTTGTGCACACTAGAAAGCTAGTTTGGTGTTCAACTTTTGTGAACAACTTTATGCCTAAAAGCTTACAGGCAGAGAGATTGTAGATAAGTACAAACACATTCAATTTTCTGTGATAAGCTCCTGGTGTATTTCTACTGATAGCAATTTCTGAACTGGTAACTTTCATCTGCCATCTCGAAGTCCCTAACACTTCTGCTGTGGGTTGTTGTACAGGAAACACTTTACTGGCAAGGCTCAATCAACATTTTATGTTATATTGAGGAAGCAGTAGAGCCCCATTCTGATCTCCATGTGCTGTTCCATTTGTCAATTTTGGAAAATTTTACACCAAGCAAGTCCCAATTGCAAAGAATCAAACATTACACAGAAAAATAAGTTTCTTCTGTGTGGTGCTCAGCAACCCACACCAGCTCTTTGCAGGTGTGCTGTGGGCGAAGGCAGTGGGGTGCCAACGCCACTGAGCTGGCACCTCCTATACAAGCACCTCAACAGAGCACAAAACTGTTCCTAAATCTCCACAATGCAAGTAGGGAAGCTTAGGCAAGAGAAAATAGTGATCTGACTTCAGGTGTTAAACCTCTCCATTCCAGTGCAAGTCAGCATTGCCTCAGTTGAGGCTGTAACTGAAAGCAGAGTCATGAGAAATCTTTGTAGCTACCCCCAAGTCCCGGGACCATCTATCTCTCTCTCTCTTTCTCTTTTTTTCTCCCTCTCTTAAAAATTCAAATAGATGTATTTTAAAGCAGTTTCTTTAAAATGCATTCAGCCTTGAAGCCATGTGTACAAGTGAGAAACCAGCAGCCACGGGGACCTAGAAAACAGCCAGTCTCTCTCTGAGCCTGAAATCAGCAGTGGTGTTTGAATGTGAAGCAAAACCACCCCAGTCCCAAAAGTGCAACTTAAAGTGAAGTCTTTACAGTCCCTGTTAAGTGATTACTACACTCGGAGCAAGACTCAGTGCTGTGCAGACGGCCAGCACAAAGCCCACACAACACTTAAGTCCCACTCAGTACAGTGGGAGTTAAATGACGCATAGGCCTCGTGCTGGCCCTGCATGCTGGGGTGCGTTTCAGGCATGGTTTATGTACTTGTAGCAGGAGCATTTAAAGAATCAGAAAAGAACACGGGCAGAAATGAGTACCAGGCATAAAATAGGCTATAGGTATGCAGCTGCCTGGCTCCCATTTCCTTTCTGTGCCCAAAAAGCAAAAGGGGGCTGACCTCAGATGCTGTAAGCATTAGGCAGGATTACATTAAACCCAGTGGTTGCAAGGGTTATAATGCTGCAGAGCACTAATAAGAAAACTGTAAAGAACTGAGTGGGTCAAGGGAAATAATGCACATACCATGTTGACAAAGGCAGATAGAAAAACCAGGATAATGGCAAAGACTCCAACTAAGGTACTATTGGTCCTGGACTGTACAATCTTCCTAGAAAGAGTCTGGAGTGGAGCTGGGAAAAGCTGGGTGTGGAAGAAAAAAATAAATAAAATGATTATCTAAACATGTAAAATCATTGCTTATTTTACAGATTACAACTTGCATTTCAACTGCCCACATCCTCCAGTGCAGTGTCTGCGTGGATGCTGCACAGGGGTCAGACAATGGCTGTAGGGATGGCAGCTTTGGGACAAAGAGGAGCAGGAACGTGACAGCTTGGTGGCCAAATCTATTTATTCCTTCCTAGTGGAAAGACTTCTGCCTGATCTCAGTTTGTGAGCCAAGACAGCACTGTTCACAGGCCTGCACTCATCCTGCTGTGAGAAGCAAACCACAACCACCTGTAACTGAAATAACAAGGAGCTTGTAAATTACTGGATTAAAATTTTTAAAAAGCAGAAATGAAAAAAAAATGTGTTATATCCCTTTGATGAAGAAGCGATACCACAGCACTTTCCGGTGCCATTTCAGAAACACATTTAAAAAGTCTTGGCCAGCTTCGTGCTGTGTTACACCCTCACTGGAGAAACCAGCTGGCCTCGTCTCATCTGCAACACTCAGCACCACAGACACAGAGGGCTAAAAATAACCTCTGGTAGGGGCAATCACAGAGCTTCCCTAAATAGTCTGTTCCAGAGATTAGCTATTATCAAAGTTAGATTTCTTCTAATTGCCTTCTAACCATACTCCTGCAGCAGTCTTTGCTTTCAGGTGCTGCCCTGTACCCTAGGTAGAAACTATCTCTGCATTGAAGCTAGACTAACCAGGTGTGGTCTGCAGCAAGGGTCACACCTCAGCATCGATGAGGACTCCTTGCTCTGCAGCAGTTACCAGAGAAGTCCAGAAGGCATTGAAACGAACTCCTCTCCATTCAGCACCACCAATCCAGCGCACAACTGAGGGCTGGAGCAGCGAGAGCTGGACACAGAACATCCTTGAGCACACCACCCTTTGACAGGAGAGCATCAGCCCTGCAGGGCCCTTCCCCTCTCTGCCTCTCTGGACAGGGGCTCTGCTGAGGACTGCCAAAGTTTTCCAGAATCCAACTCTCCTTCCTGTACCCGCAGACCGTGTGAATAACCAAGCCACTAGAGGGTATTTTTAGAGACACAAAGAAGCAAGCAGCACAGCGACACGGCACTGCAATTTAACGATGACTAATGTTTCTATTAAAAGTCCTGCTTTTCCCTTTTATCCTTCACTCTTACATCTTCAGAGATGCAACGTTTTGTCAATGCATAGCTTCCCACACAGCGACCCTACAACGTAATTACGAAGCGTTAGAGTGACTGAAGCACTGATTAGCTGCTGACTTTTACAGAGGAAAAGAGAGGCCGACATGGCGAGAGTCTAAGGAGCCAATTTCACCAGTGCGTGTGAACTTCAGGAGGGAGGAGAGGGCAAGTCTCTGTTTGGGGTAGCAGGGTGGAAAGGGGAAATTGGGGTCCTGACTTATTGGTTGAGAATTGATTGAAATTCACTGAAAATTTATACAATCCTTCAGGCTGAGGAAGCCTCCTTCTGTAATCTCTGGGAAATCAGGCACCTAAATAAAACTCAGGAGCACTTTGTTGTGGATCTTGGCTCAAGCCCCTGCTGCCAATGATCCCAAAAAAAAGCCTGACTTCGAACCAAGCCTGAGATATCAAGCAAAGCTATCAGTGGAAGACACTTAAAGTCTAATGAAAGCATGTTTTCTTTGTATTAATCTTGGTTCTCATTACCAAGATTAGGCAAAATAGGGAAAATCGTAGGTCAGTAAACAAGTGCAGATGGAAAAAGTCCTGAGGAGGTAACAAATGCCAGAAACCACAGGAGGTTAGGATTGCAATGGAGAACACAGCAGCACAGCTGGGCCGCACATCTGAGCAGTCTCTGCCTTAGGAACAGCCTTCATGCAGGCTCTGTAACTCTGCAAACCTCTCCCCATGTTAGAGGCAGATCCAGCAACAGGAACACTTGCAGTCTGGAGGACCTCTGTGGTAGAAGTGGAGAACCTGTCTCAGCTCTGACAGGTCAGCTCTGCTCTAGCAGCATTCCTTCCATAAAGCATCTACAAGTCAGGGGTATAACAGTCCCAAAAAAAGACAAAAAGAGAAAAACAAGAAAGAAAAGAAAAGTGGATGACTTTTTCTCCCATTCTCCATTGAAAAAAAGAATCCTGCTGTCCTAGTAAAAGAAGGAGAAGAATCAGGATGTTATGGTACAGTGAAAATCTGTTCCCTGTTGCTGGTCAGCCCTCTGGTTTTGCACTGCCCAGCATCATTTACTCCTGTTAATACAGTTCAAATCTTGCCTTAGTGAAGAATGATACAGAGAAGGAGGGTCTGATGAAATGGCACCTCTGAGCATGCACAGGCATCTCCTGGGAAATGGGATGGAAGGGAAGTGTGATTTTGGGGACTCTGTCATTTGGCTATCCAAGATTCATATTTGGGTTGCCACAGAAACTTGAGACCACTTGTTAGCCCTCTTAAAATCTCCATGCCAGGAAAAATAGCCACAGTGGGAAAGAGGAAACTGGGCTCTCTAGTCAATTCCAGTTCATTGTACACTGAAATGCATAAATGCTGCAGGATGACCTCAGTTCCCATAAGAGAGAGCATGCAAGTACACAGT
Source organism: Aythya fuligula (assembly GCF_009819795.1). NCBI lineage: Eukaryota > Metazoa > Chordata > Aves > Anseriformes > Anatidae > Aythya > Aythya fuligula. Next base: position 24,585,321 of record NC_045564.1, on the reverse strand, counting down.
GAATGCAGAAGGGGAAATCAGGCACTGTTGTACAGGCGAAAATCCAAATTTAAAAAGCAACAAGTACTAGTGCTACATTGAAAATGATCCACATCATCCATTCATTTGCATGACAAAAAATAAATAAAAACTGTACTTTGCAGTAACAGCTAATCACAGACAGAAGAGTAATATTTGTCCTTTTTATCTTCTTAAGATATATTGTGGACATGGAAAACTGCTTAGATAATTGCTGTTGTTCTGTGAGATGAAAAAAAATAGGAGGTCTTTAAGTTCTGATTTTTCAATTTGTAATAAAAGCCTTTGAGTCATTTCGAAGTACATTAAGATGCTTCTGGAGTAAAAGACAATATCTCCAGGCAACTTGATGTTGCAAGTCCATTTATGTAACTTATTTCACAGAGATTTATTAGTCTATAAAAAAGTACAGTTTTCAGAAGTATTTTTCCCTTGCCTGAGAAGAAAAAAAAAATAAAATAGGAGCTTCTAGTGCAGCCTTCGGAGACAGAGAAACAAGTAGGCAAACTGGCCCTATGCAAAACCACAGTCGCAAAATCCTATCTTAATCTCTGAAAGAGACTAAGGGATAACTTGAAATTTCTCTCACACATGCTCCCAGGAACATGCAAGAAGTTAAATTCCACACAGCAGTTTATATACCAGGAGTTAAGGATTTTAAGAAAGAATACAAACTTGATAAGTTAGCAGCAAAACAGATGTCTGACAGTGGAGTATTTGCAAAGGGACCCTGGTTCCCATGACCTTAGACTCTGTTGGGAAGGAAAACCATCTCACGGTGGCCAAGTCTTCATTGAGTATCAAAGTGAAGAACTGGAACTCTCTTGTTTATTACAGCTGAAGAAACTTGGAAAGCCAAGCTGGCTGCATTGGCAGGTCCAGGATCAACTTCTAGTCCGTGGAGAATTTTATAGTAGAAGATAATAATGACAGCAAAAGAAAATAAAACATGATCAAGCTGTCCTGAAAGAGCCTGCTGGCCACTGTCAAAGCCTGAGTTGGAGAGGCCACAACAAGGAAGGAAGGAAGGAAAAAGAGTCACTTATCATATAACAACACAGCAAGCAGGCAAAAGTTATGCTTATACTGTTATCCTGAGGAGGACACCTGCTTTCTGACTTTGTATGGAAGAAACCACTGGTATGTAAAATACATGCTTTCCTATCCCACATCTGAGTGTGAAACAAAACAAATAAGGCTGACATCTCTGTGTCTTAAAATTTTATCTAAAGGTTCTGTAAAAGTACCTGCCTTCCTTGTGTGTATTTGTAAAAAGGCTTCCTGAAGCAATGTGCAGCACAGGAATAAAGTACTACCCCTTAACCAGGGGCTGGGTAAACATGCTGATTAAAAAACTCTGATGTGAAACAACAAAATCTTCAATGACAGAAGTAGGCTGCAACTGCTGGGAGCTGCTGCCAACATACAGGTAGCTGACAACGCAACCATACAGCAGAAGTACCTGTCCCCTAAAAAAGCCATCTCTTAATCAGATGTCGTCAGCCAAGGCTAATTTGGAGCACTAAAATGAGGTAATCAAAAAGGTACTGGAGCTAGAAAGCTCTCTGTTTTCAACATTTGCAATTTGTGCATATAAGGCACTGACCTCACTGTTATACAAGAGCACCTTGTGAGCCCAGGACAGAATGCTGAAAGCTCGCTTTTCAGAACACTTCATAAAATCCTGTTAAATTCTGATATTAGTCTGAATCCATTCCGATGTCTTGTGTTCCCAAAGCCTGTCCACTGAGGCAAAAGCAGACTAAAACTGGTTGCAGGCACCAGTGAACAGATTTCTTCTACAGGAACTCGGAAGGTCAAGGCAAAGAAAGCAAGACTGAACATTCCCCACAGTCACGGACTGAAGAATGCTATGTGCCTTTTAAATTCGTCATTAAGATAAGTAATAATATTAAATAAACCAAAAAGCTCCAAAGCAAAATCAGACCTTTGAATTATGCCAGAAGTGAGTGCTGCTGTCAGTACATGGAGGCAGTCTAAGCTTGTAAAAGCCAGCATGTGACAAACAACCGTGCACTTTGAAATCTGTCTCGTGGCAAATCCGCCACCTCGAATCCTTCAGGGGTCTGGGTCTGCTGCAGCTCTTGGCTCTGTAATTGCACAGCACCACAGGTGAGCTGGTGTGCTGGTCTGGCTCTGCTTGGCTGCCAGTGTGTTGGGATGGTTCTGCTGTGACACTGCAGTGTAAATAGACTCCAGCACAGCTCTGCGCAGTTTATAAAGTAATGACACTCAACAGCACCTTCACATGTACTGGACACACAAAATATAACCAGGCATCAGTGGATACCATTTCTCAACTCAAGGGACCCAAGCCTTTCTATTAGCACTGTTATCTCTGACTTGTAAGTCTCATTGATGGTAAACAAGCAGGACTCATGAGATACTGCACTTGGCTCCCTTTAAAAATGTCATGAGCCCAAGGGAAGCCCCATGAGCTGTTAAGTTCAAATATAACCTGAAGCTTCTTTCACAGCTCTTATTAAATGAGAGGGCAAAGCTTAATTCTTCAAATCTAACTTTCAAAAATCAAAAAGATGTGAAAGGTGTAAGTCTGTCAAAAGCACCCACCTTCAACTATTAAAAATGGCACAGAGAAGATAACTAAAATGAGGCAAATCATATGTCTGACATAATCTGTTACCTGACTATTTCTTCTGCAGAAAAATTAATGCTTCTGAGCTATTTTATTCCAAGCTCTGAGTAACAAAGGTGAGCTTGTGCTGAGGTGCCCGAATCTGTATGTTTTCCAGGTTCAGACACTGGAATGTATGGAATCTCCATGTGTGGAATGGAAGTAACCTCAAAACAGCAGATACAATCAACTAGCATGAGCATTTTAATACAAATACCTTTGTGTGAAAAAGATGAGTGTATCACCCTTTCCAAAGCACTGTGGCCATTTTGCCACAGAATGCCAACAATAATTAGCATGATTTCAGATTTCACACAATGTATTTCTCTGCTTACCAAAACCAGTTACAAGAAAGAGCTCACTAAATGCTGGAAGCTCTGTATAGTCATCTGAGAATGGCTGATAAAGTTATATATGTTTATGGCTTTTACTTCCCCTCAGGACATTTTTCCTTGATGATATTCTGCTTCTGATAATCTGCCTACCCAAACATGCATATGCAGCAGGGGACAGTACACAGGCTACGCCGCAGGAAGTTTACAGGGAGGAAACGAATGGTCAGTGTTTTGTTCCACATTGGGAAATGTGTTCTTATATCAATATGAGAGTGCCTGCAGGGGACTTAATAGACATGCAGATCCACAGAGTGATTACTGCTTGCTGAGCTAAAGAGATGCCAACCCTAACATCTGTTTGCAGTTCGTTCTGTCTTATCAAAGGCTTTTTCTGTAACCCTTGTCACATAGTGTGGATAGGGTGGCTAACAAAACACGCTATGTTAGCTGAAGAAACAGATTACTGAACCACTTAGATTTGGCAAAGGACTTTACAAAGAAACCACGTTACTCACCTTTACACAGGAGTAAATGACCGAAACAAACACCACTGTGGTCAGGATCAGGAAACAGGTCAGGTAAAAACCCAGCATAAACGTAGAGCTGAAAGCAAGGAGGTTTCTTTTTAATGCACATCATATAGAAGAGCTACAGCTCTGCTCTCAAGACTATGACATTTGTACAAGCTATGACACACTGCACAGGCTTTCCAATTAGGACAGCAGTAGGAGATACGAGGTGCCTTGAATACCAACAGATACTCTGCCCTATTTGAATTACTCACGCAGGCTGCAGAGCAGAGAATGCTGTATCTTTTACAGCAATCACCTTCCTGCCAGGGTGACAGCAGAGGGATTGAGAAATATCTCCCATGCTTGAGGAGATGATGGAACAATCTGTTATGGTGGGTCAGCCCTGTCTGGCTGTGGGTAGGGGACCTCAGGAAGGAAAGTGTGCTGCGCACTGCAGTGAGGCTGAGTGCACGTGAAATCTGCAGGGGAGGCACGTTTCATGTTAAGCTGATGAAACCCTCTTATTTGTGCCCTTTATTTGTGCTTCAGGAATTGCTGGGATACCTGGTGCTTTTTATGAGGGAACACACAAGGGAAAAGCTTGGTGGGGATAGCTAACTATTTTTGCCATGTCTGCGCTCTGTCCTGTGTATGGGATGGAAGCAACCATGGCACGAGGACAGACAGGGAAAACAGCTTTAGCCTGGTCAGCTTGAGATGTTCTTCTGTTTTCTCTGTTCCTCTCAACTTTGAAGTACAAACAGGACCCCAGGGCCAACTTTGTACTATGCATTTTGATGTGTTTTGATCATGAAGATATTCAACAACAATTTCACAGTGATTGGTCTCAGTATGAAAGGACAGGCCCCCTCCCAGGAGTTTGCCTTGTTCATAATTTAAAGGAAGTATTCTTGCAACGTGACATTAAGGCTACCCACACCAAAGCCAGCTGGTCTCTGTGTTCTCTCATGACTACTAAGATAATTGTACTTGCTAATTCACTGTTTGAGCCTTTGTGAAATTCATTAAAGCTATTCCTCTTTATCATCATAAATTACCACTGCCATTTTGTCTCTAGTGTCAGATTCAAATTCCACATTGTGTCTTTGATGAAGCCCTGATGGTGACACATACACTCCTGTGGTTTCTGTTGCTGCTTATCTGTTACCTTCAACAGAAGACCAAAACTATGCAACTGAAATATCAAGAAAGACAAACCAAAAGTTGAGGGAAAGTATATCTGACCTGCAGTTAGAACACAAAATTTTATTTACTCTCTAACCCAATTATCTTTGGCCAAGCTACCTTACAATGCTAAAAAACTTACCAAAATAATTAAATAACCACCCCATTACAGGACACGAGGAAGGAGATGGAGCAGTGTGACATTTACACCACACTGCCATGAGGGATTGGCTCCTGCATAATACAAAAGTCAGCCATATGGTTGCTGCAGATCAGAAACTGTCAAGTTGTCATTTAAATGTTAAACTGGGTTTTATGGAGACAGTTTGGTGGCTGCTTAGGGAGTTTGATGAGTACAAGAAAGGGCTGGTAGAGGGCCTCTGCATGTGTGAACTCCAGGCAGTAATATCCAGTCACCAGATCCAAAGTGTAAGCCTCATCACTAAAGAGGCCAAACTCTCAAAGAATAGTTTTGGCCATTAGCATTAATTGCTGGAATTTATCTGGTTTCAATGTTGAACCTCTAGATTCCCAAAGCGGAGCTGTCTGTTTACACAGTGCATTTGTACTGATGTTATTGCTGATCCGATACTTCTGTGAGCAGAAGTGAATGTCCTCTTGCCTGGGAGAGTGAATGACCTCAAACATTAGACCACGCACTATTTCTATGACCTTCTGAATATCTCATCTGAATGGTACTAACCAATCTCTACTCTGAAAAGAACTGCACTGTGAATAGAAGTAGAGAGCAGTTGTAATGACAGACAATAGTACTGGAACTCTCTTTAAACAATTTTTGTCTTCTTGTAATGAAGATGAATTTGGAGCATTGTTAGAGCTTCTGAGATCTTGTCCTTCAGATTAAAAATGACTAACTCTGAATTTATTTCCAACACAGCAGTGCTCAGTGAATGATATATTATTGCTACTAGATGAGAGCACAGGAAATACCAACATGCTTTAATTTCAAGAGATTTTTTATGAGCTCTTTGAGAAGAAATACCATGGCTGCAGAGCTCACTTCTGGAAGAGATCCAGTGGATTACACTGTGCCTTTCAGATGCAGGAATACACTGCAGTGGTCCAAGAGCACTGTGCCCCACAGCCCCGAGGAGCTTATTCCACTCCAGTCCCTCTCTTGCCTGGGCAAAGAAATGACTACATCACTTAAATCCTGGGTGAGCTACCCAAAGCTTAGGCACATGTAGCCTTCTGTACCTTTCCTCTTGCATTGCTAGTCTGAGTCCAGAAGAATAAATACACAACAGGTTATACCTCACCTTTGAAGTAGACCCTGAGACCTCAGCACTCTGAGCAAGGAAGCTGTGATGGCCTTTTCACCTCTCTGTCCTACTGCATTTAGATAAGAGGACAGACTAGCTTCATGTTGTGAATGCATATTATGCCTTAGTAGGCAATCCTTCCAGCTTAGTGATATTTGTTTTCCACAGGCTTATAAATGTGCTGAAATGAATTTCCTAAGATGGAGGTAAATGGTAAGAGGAATCACATTAGCAAAACACAAATCCTCACGTGCCAGTGAGGAAGTTTAATATGTACTAGAAATGAGTGAAAACAATAAGCACCATGCATCACTTGAGCATGAATTATTTAAGCATTTTCCTTTCTCCTTGGTGCTCTGAGCTCTCAAGAAAAAAAAAAATCAACAAAGAAAAGTAGGCCAGAATACAGGAGGAGAGCAGATGGGAGCAAAGGGATAAAAAGATACTCACTGTGGCACGATTATGATTTGAACAAAGCAGATGAAGAGGAAGACTAGGGAGGCACAAGCCACGTAGGCTCCAAACCTGTCATCCACCTGCTTGGAGTACTGCAAAAAAGCAAGCAAAGTTATGTTAGTGGGAAATTCGGCTGACTGCCTTTTCCCAACAAAAACTTCGTTCTTGGCTTCCATTTAGGTCCTTGGAAAGCACTGTTGGTAGGAAAAGACCAACATTACAAATTCCCCTTCCCCCTGCACAAGCTGTAAGGGCTTGAACCCTTACAGAGCTCCAAAATGCCAGGGAACAAACCCACACAGCTGGATGGAGACAGGATTCACAACTTGGACACGAGGAACAGAAACAGATTAACTGGGACCAGGATACCAGGTGATCATAATCAGACATAAACTTCTTTCATGGGAAGTTTACAACAGGGATGAATGCTGCTAATGAGAAAACCTTTGTGTTTGTTTTTTATTCTTTCCTTTTTTTTTTTTTTTTTTTTTGTTTGTGTGTGTGTGTGTGTGTTTTTGCAGACAGCTTGGCTCATTCTAATGATAGTGCAAGGATGCTGTGGTTTTCACACAGTCACTCACTCCAACTACTTGTCAACATATCAGTCACATGGGAGCTGCATCTGATTCCCAAAGATCCTTTATTTAGCTTGAAGCATGGTTCTCAGTACAGACGGTCTCAAAGTTTGAACCAAGAAATAAAAGGTGCTCAGAACAGGTGAACCACTAATTTCCCTAGCAGTTTTCAGCTATAAAATTGAAGAGAAAGAGTGGGGGTAAATTACATGCTTGTGCTTTTATTCAATCCCACGCAAATTCACTGAACAGCTATAAATCCTGAAAAAGTTTGCTTTTGTAGTAGGTTGCAATTCTTGTAATTGAAAGAGTATTTATAAATAAAATAATGAAATAATTAGTGCAAACTTAATTACTGAAGATTTATCCAATAAAATGGTGAGTTTAACCTGAATACCGCTCAAGTATCCCAAGGATTTGGATTAAAAAAAAAAAAAAGGAAAAATAAAAATGTAAACTTCAGCTTTCTCTGGGCAATTAAAAAACAACAGTTCATATGGCAGCCTTAATAGTAGCAGCCAGGTGCCTCTGGAATTAACTGAATTTAACTTCACTGCCTACCAGAGCTGATGTTGTCTCTATTAGATAGATGCAGAAAGTAAAAAGACCTTTGCCTCACCACAACACAAAGATAACTGAAATGAAATCAGGAAGCAATCAGCTATTTAGGAGCCCCAGGTCTGCTCCTCTCCTCTTTCAAATCCGTATGACAGAGAGAAGTCTAATTGTTGCTTAAAATTGGTTCCCAAAGAGAAAGAGAATATGGATTGCAACCCAGTGAACCTCAGTAGCAGCTGGGGCTCCCTGGGTGGCAGGGAAAAGCTCCTCCAGAGGTGAGTCAGATCTCAGGCAGGCTGAAGCAGGTTCCTCCAGTGACTTGAAGGAGATAAGGGGACAAGCTCAGTTTGGATGCCTCAAGATCAGAGGAACAAATCTGGTTTATTCTGTATTCCCTTTACAGCTCATCACTGCATAGTCATGTGTTTTCCTGCCCAGTGCTCCCTGCAGATGACTGTGGCTTTCTAGAGATGCGTATATTATGGCTTCCATGATGAAGCACAGTATTTTTAAGACCACGGTCCTATGTCCAACACCTAAAACCTTACTTAATCTATAGATATGAAAGCTTGAGCTTATGCAGGAAAATTAAAACTCACAGCAAGCCTGACAAGTTGCAGTATTAGCTAGCATTACCTTTTTCTCCAGGTCAGGCTCCCTGAATGTTAAGAGGAACTTGCGGACGTGCTCAGAGCGTAACCGATCAATACTTCTGGCATCGATGGCCCGGCCCAGAAACTCATCCACTTCATCTTCTGGGTTCATGCTTTCCTGTGTATTCCTGAGGATGTGAAAAAAAGAGAAAAAGAACATAAGAGGACAAGATAATTGCCCCCTCTTCACCACATGTTATCATCTCACTGTATAACAAACTGTAGGTTAATGGCATTTTGCTTATGACAACTTTGAGCTGGAAAATGGATCATGAGCTGAGAGGAAAATTACACCAGCTGTAGAGCTCATTGCCAGTCCACCAGTGAAAGGATTTATTTGGCTTTGCTTTTTTTTTTTTTTTTTCTTTTTCTTTTTTTTTTCTTTTCTTTTCCCCTATACTACATCCATCAGGGAGCTGTTTTCTTGCTTTGAAGTCTCTTTACTGTCCTTCCTTCTCAAAATTAGGCAGTAGTTTCCCTCCTCTTGTTCTTGGACTTATTCTTTGCTGCATTTCCCTGCTGTCCTATCTGTTATTGCCTGAACTGGCAAAATAATCTATGTAACCAGTCACATTCACTGCTTCTCAATAATCATTTCTGTAAATATGTCTGTGAAAATTTCTGAACTTGAACAATTCTCCACTTTTGAGAAAAAAGTTGTTCATAGAACAAACATAGGGAAAAATGTGGCCTGACTACTCACTGCCTCCCTTTTATGCAGTTATATATGAGTAAGAGAAACATAAACCAGATAAAATTTCCCGTCTTTAAGATATTTACTTAATTCACTTGAGATAGGAAAAAGGTAGCAAAAGAAAATACAACATAAATTAGATTCTGCTTTCCAAACATGTGGAAGAAGATTTTTAAATTGCTTATAATCTTTCGCACCAGTTTATTTTTGATACAGCTTCAGAAAAATGAGGCTGATTTTCAAATACTGTTGAAAAAAATAACACCGAAAACTTAATTGCCCTGAGGCATTCCACGCTGAGTATCATGAAACCTGAAGCACTTCCCAAAAATCTCTAGTTCTTAAATCTAACAGGATTTTAATGACTTGATGCTGTCACTTTAATGGCCTGCCTTAAAACTAGCCACAGGCAGAAATTAAAAGCTGATCCTGAAGCGCTGTTTTTCTGCTCTGCTTACAGGATTGCCAAGGACACAGAAGTAGCGTGGGGGCATATTCCAATGAAGAACTATTTCTGTGTGCAAATCCCACGATGTGAATGCAGCTCCTAGCTCATGTTGTGTGACCTTCACCTTCGGCACTCTGGAGAAAAGTCCCGGGGTCTGACGAGCAAGATGGGAAGCTGCACTGCTTTGTTTTCTGGGGGTTTGTTTGCGCTGCAGGACAGGGCGCAATGCCCAAGGCTGTGCTGCAGTAGCCTGCAAACCAGGACGTGACTTTCTGCTCGGGGTTAAAGGCCCCTTTTCAGAGGAAAGGCTCTCCAAAAGCTTTTTATAGAATGTAGCCAGACTTGTGGAGTCACTCCGTGTCCCTACTCTGCCACATACTTCTCACCAAGGGAGAGGCAGACCGAGCCCATGGGCCTGTTGCCCTCCTGCTCCTGCCCAGCCTGCCATCTGAAGTGCCGACACCACAGCTAGGCCATACCAACACATCGGCGTCCCAGCAGTGGCCACACAACACCACCTTGTCCAGAGTTGTTTTTACTTTTGGACTCTAGAGTTATTTAATTCCTTGAAGGTCATATATTCTGCTTTGAAATGAAAACGTAGTTTTGTCCCTAGAAGGACAGGAAATTCAATTTACTTCTAGATGCTTCCTCAGAGGAAGCACATCTGCTTAAGCACTCAAGAAGAGGCTGCTTATTTTCATTCAGTCCTCACAAGTCTGTCTTCTGGACTAATAAAAATGAGCAAGGAAATTATTAGGCTTTGTATTTACAGAATGTCTTCCAAGATCCTGTGAGTTATTTACACATGTGGGCCATTCACATTTAGTCTTTTCATACCACATGTGAGAGAGGCAATACATTTTCCCCCAGAAGTGGAACAAAAAAGTCAGCTCAGCATCTTGGTGAACCTCAGTCACATTTCGAGCTCCAGTTCAACAGCATCACTCAGGAAAACATGAAGAGGAGAAAAAAAATTGTCTGCTGGGGTTTTGGCTTTGGCTGTCTCCAGTTCTGTAACGTTCTTATGCTGCAGAAGGCATTTCTCATACTACAATGACTTCTGTGGTTGCAGCTTATATAGAAACATGCCTGCAGGTTTTAAGTGACCTTGCTGGGACACTCATCATGAGGCAGCCACACTCGCACAAACTGCAGGGAAGCCTGATAACCTACATATACCTAGCTTCTGGGATGGCTCTGCAGCCAAGCACCCTGCCTGTTGTACCCCAACTAATTGCTGTACAGAAAGTTTGGGTACGTCTTCATAATTGCATGTTTTAAATCAAAAGACATTTTTTTCCCATGCTAAGGAGAGCCCTGTAGGCAGTGCCTGTAAGTCAGAGCTGAGGTACTGCCATAGACAAATGAGATTTGTATGTTGAGATGCTTATTGATATATTGATAGCATGTGGGGGGAAAAACAGGGATTTCAGGCCCCTGTGAAACTTTCAGAAACACCTCTTAAAAGCACTGCTGAGATCTCTCTAAATGCAGCCAACAGAAAATGGTTGCAAGGGACAGGAACAGCACGAACAGAGCTCGGAGCAGCTTTTGCACTCTGCTTGCACATGTGAAAGCCAGCAATTAACCCAGAGATGCTGGCTTCAGAGTAATCCAAAAACATTCTGCTGATTCGGTTACTTTCTGCAAATGAAGAGTGCGACCAGTGCCAAAACTACATGTATGCCATAATTTTAAATGCTTCATGCCTAGATTCAATAACTAAATCTGCATTTAGGCATGTAAGTGTCAGGACCTGTTTTCAGAGATCTGTGGTGCCTCATCTTTGCTGTCAGAGAAGAGCTGTATTTCTGCATGTGAAAGCACTGGACTGAATGCTTGACATGGTTTAGCCATCTGATTTTAGACAGTGTCACCATGAACATTTCCTTCTACAGTTTTTTTTTTTTTTTTTTTTTTTTCCAAACCTTTGTCCCTGAATTAAACAGACTGCAGCATCAAGAGAATCTGAGGCAATTAGGAGCTTCTTTTGGTGCTGAGCAGAATGGCAAAAAGCCTTCAATCTGTACAAGATGGGGTCACACTGAATCAGCACTGGTAAATACAGAGCAATCCTTTCCAGTGCTTAGCTGTTGGCAATAACAACTCAAGTAACCTTTGCAAACTGCAGGATGGAGGAGAGACATGATGGTCCTTGGAGCACCTGTGGAGGTGTTGTTCCTCACTCACTGAGTGACTCATCTGTGGGCCAACACCAAGGCAGGTGAATTTATGATCTCTTGTACAAACTATAAGGATAGATCCTATTTCATGAGGAATACTTAAAATTTCTGTATTCCTAAGGATTATTTTTTTTTATAATCTGTTACATCTTTTCTCTCCAAAGTATACCTAATACCAACTGAGTTCACAGCAGATATGGATGTAAGACTCTCCCTAGGCACCTTGTACCACTGGCAAAACATCCCAGGGTGCACAGAGCTAAATGTTATTAAAATTGAGTTTGTATTGAAGGGCAAGGGAAGGAGAGAATGATTCCTAGTATTGCCATGTTCAATCTTATCACATCCCTTTCCTTTTAGGGAGTTGCTATCAGTGCTCTGCCATCATAATCTGAATTTTCCCAAAAGTAGATGACTTAGGGCCCAAAAGGCATTTAGCTGACCTAGAGCTGCTGAGTCCTGACTGGCAGCCTGAGAAACATGATAAGGAGCAAGAACAACATCTTTCAGACATCAGTCTCTTTTACTGTCACCTGTCTCACCCTGAGCAAACTTACATTAATGCCATTCAGTAGAAATAGATGTGAAATCATTACAGATATCTTCACTACAGAAAATCTTTTTGTTATGTCCAACTATGGAAGTTAGAAAGTGACCTTTTTTTTTTTCTCCAAAAGTATTTTTTTTTTTACAACAAAAACACCACTCCTATTAAATTATCTTTACCATTTTTTAAAGTCCTATATAAAAAAAATGAAAATGCTGCTTTTATGTGCTTGCATTTTAGAGCATGAAAATGTGAATTTGCCCTTTAAAATAAGCTGTCATTTTTGAGTTTATTTTTTATATATAGAAATAAGTAATATGTAATAATTAGACATATATATATGAAACAGGAACTATATATGCCATTTAATAGATAAATAATTTGTTTTGCTGGAGACATTCAGTATTTTTAGACATGCTGTACATGAAGACTTTGTTCTCGGGATATTGTCAAAACAGCAAATACTAAAGGATAGTGAGTGGCGGCAGGGCAAGAGCAGCAAAAGTGTTTCAATCACAAATGCCAGTTAGAACCACACAAATGAATAAATATTATGAGGCAGTAGCAGCTCTGAATCCACAGTCAAACCCATGCCCTCAGACTGGTTGTCCCTCCAGGAGAAGCCACTGGGGAGCCCAGGCATTATTCTTGGCTGCTGGGCATTAATTTTTGTCCTTTTTAATATGAGGAAAAAAAATACACAATCTGCAAACATTAACAGAATATGACAGAAGTAAATTTGCTTACTTGTCCTTGGGGTCTTCAAAACCCTGAAAGAAAGGAAAAGGATACAATGGTTAGGAAACAGACTGACCTTGAGAACACAAAATATTCCTGAGATTGGCATTTTGGAGAGGAGTTTTCAGAGCGTTCATTTGTTAGCCATGGATGGAGAGCCTTACCAACCCATGGCAACGTTTTGTGCTGCCATGTCGTCAGGCAGACAGAACAGTTTTAGAAAAAATGCATGGCTTCAGATATAAAATGATGGAAGTAAAGATAAGGGAAATGCTTCATCTGACTGCTGGCACACATGGTTTGAGAGACAAAACTCAGGCTTGATAACATGGGACAACTATTTCATTCAACAAAATTGCACCTTTTGATGTCAGGACTCGGCTAAGGGAGCTGGATGCATTTTGCTTTTCATTTCTTCAGTAGGAACCTTAAGGGGTCTCCTTCCATCTCCCCTCACTGCACGCACACAAGAAATATGTTTTCTTGAATAAGACTACAGGAATTATTTATAATTTTTGCAATAGCCCAAATATTCATAATTCCGTCAGGGCCACCTGAACTGAGCAAGTGTGTGTATTTAAAGGTCACCCACAGTTTAAGTGGCTGGAAGGACTCAGAGAAAAATACATACAGAGGTACAGTTTTACATGTTTAGCATTATCATACCTATCAGACCCAATGCCATGAAAATGGACATTTTGCATAGGCTGAGACAAAATCTGCCCTTTGATATCTTGCCTTAAATTTAAGTGAATTTAAGAAAAGTTGTATATTTAACACACAGGGTCAAATACACAGGCACGGGATTTGTACCTTGTGTTCCAAAACATAAAACAAATGTAGCTGGGAGATATGTAACATTCCTTTTGTTTTCCTCCCTGAGACCTCAGGCCCGAACCGCTCAGGGCATGTGAAGATGTTCCAGCTGCCGGACCTGCATCTCTCCCACGCTGGGGGGAGCAAACTGAGGTTTGTCCTGACGGTGCATAACTACAAGTCAAACCATTTGGGCAGAAGTTTTTGTGCAGCTGCCTTGTCTGACACTGTCAGAAACAAGAACATCGACCTCTCCGTAAAGAACAGATTTCGCTCTTGCAACGAGTTAGTGCTGTGGCATTATGGCGATGGGCAGAAATAAATCCGACAATGTCCCTGAATGACATCAGCTTGGCAAGGGGTAAAAAATGTCTCTGGTCCCTAAGGTCAACAAGCAGGACAGCGATTCACTGAGACCAATGCCCATTTTTACATCCTCAGTTTCAAATGAAAACCACATTTCAAAATAGAAACTGCAACTCCAACTTAACCCTTCTGAAATTCAGCTGAAGGAAGTCTCTCAGTCCCGCGTACTAACCACCAGTGGATTAAAGTGCAGTGGGAAGAAGGAAACAGTAATGTTGATTCAACGTTAGCATGTGCACTTATCCAAGCCAAACAAAACATGTACTTTTGATTTCACATTAAACAGTGATGAAGGGATCATTCAACTTTTTGTCATGTGTCTTTTTTTTTTTTCCTTAATCATTTTACAGTTGTCAGGAATATCTGATTTATTTATTTATTTATCCACTAAGCGATGCTGCAACACAGTGCCAAGAACAAAAGCTCACTGATTAATCATGGAGACGAAATGCTCAGTAATTTGTCCAGTGTCATAGCCAGTTAGGCTAAAAAAAATAAGAAAATCATCAGAAGATGGATAGCTACCAGCCAACAAACGAGGGGGAGAGAACTGATGTGAAAACAGACAGTACTTGCTTATTAGATAGCCATCAAGTTCACATTTTCTAGCTTATCCACATGGGAACTGGATGACTGATTGCAGTTGGAGCGTCCCCTAAAATGGTCTGATTTTCATGGACAGCTAAGAAACTGTTCATGAAGCCGTGAAACTAAGTACAGATATAAAAGTCCTGCCTTCTAGGTGCATATGTTTGAGGATACAGGCCAACAGGTCAATTTACAAAGAAACCTCAGCAAAGTTATTCTCAAAAAATGCCAATATTTCACAATATCTCGAGTATGAAAATACATGTAGGCTGTATGTTTAGCTGGTCATTTGTATGAGTGATCACTTAATCAACATTAATTTAATTCTCCCATGCTTCTCTCTGCCAGCAAAACTGTGGTAATGAAAGTTTCTAAAATAATACAGAATTAATTGATCTAGTTCTGCAAATTAAAATACTAATTTGTGCTTGAAAGTTGGAAGCTTGGAAGTTATTCAAGCTGGCAGCTCAAACAAAATTGGTGTTTCAAAACTAAAAACTCACAATAAGCATACTTCAGGTAAGGCAAAAGAGGAAAAGGGAAAGATTATTATATTTTATTTCCTGGATCTTCATCTAACAAGGCTAAATATTTAAGAGTGACTTGAACTTTAATTAGAGAGAATCAGCTTTAAATTAAATGTAATAGGAACCTCTTTAAGTTAAGCAAATTAAATGATTCACTTCAAATGTTCCCATTTCATGAGAAAGTCTCTTCAAGCAGAATTTCCAAAAATGGAATTGCTATGCAGAAAGGTCTGCGAGATTATTTTAGGAAGAAAAAAAAAAGCACAAAACAAAACCAAAAACCAAAAAACACATATGCAAAAAAAACAAAACAAAACAAAAAAACAGCTTCTTAAAAACTGATATTTTATTACAGGAGATCTTTCTTATTTGCATTGGAATGCTTTGCTAGGATACAGCAAAAAATGTCTCAAGCATCTGGTTTTGACCAAGGATTTTTTTTTCCTGTCCACTGAAGCACCAGTCTCTCAACTGCATACTAAGAATCCTTTTAAGCAGAGGAGATATCACACACACAGTGTCATGCTGCTCGTGTGTTTCAGGCTGGAAAGGAAATTTCCCCTAGGCTCTGGTTAATGTGTTTGTATCTCCTCCTGCTTTGCGGGCATGCTTGGTCCATAAGAATCATTTGAAAATAGTCACTTAAATTATTTCCTTCCCCTTGCAAGAGACTCGGCCACTAATGGCACACTGGTCTTTTCTCTTTTCCACAGCTAGCAAACAGTTTTATTTCTTGATGTCTTGGATGCTTTGCTCCAATTTGCTCCCTTTAGCTTAGCATAGGGCTGCTTGCATGAATTGGAATGGTCTGTTATACCCAGGATTACCACTAAGCATGGTCAATCTTGCAATTGAAATCTTGCAATCTTGAAATATGGGCTACGTGGATTTGTCTCTGTTCCTAAGAATTAACACACTCATGGTATAGTAGAAAAATGACCACACATCACAAGTTCCTCAAGACAGGCAAAACAGCACAGACACTAGGGACAGCTTTCCTCCCCTGCCCATCCTGCACAGCTGGCCATGTCCATACTGTTGGTTTGCCTCCACTGCTGGAATAATTCCCCCGACCTTGCTCACGTATCTCTGCATGGAGCTCCATCCCATGTGCAGAAACATCTCCAGGTGAAGGAGCTCAAGCAGGAAAGTAAAATAATGGGGGTTGCTGCTGCAAGCAGCCCTGGCCTCTTCTGTCCTTGCTCCTGCTGGAGTCTGGGCAGCTGTGCTGGGCAGTGCTGTACCCAGCCTGTGCGGGTATGGAAAGGGTTTGAGTTCACCAAGGCTATGCCAAGCCTGGCATTTCTGCACACACATACATGGAAACCTGAATGCCCAAATGCTATTGGAAAAATAGCCAATAAATATCAAGTGCCTACCATTTAGGAGAGAGGGAATAAGAGGGTAGGAAGAGAAGAAGCCAATTCCTGGAGTAAAGTATGTAAATCCCCTCTTGATTGCTCATGGACCCGTGCCCAGCAAGCTGAAGCAGTGCCGATGGCTTTCCAGGGTGCTATGAAGAAAAGGCTGGGAACTGTCAGCAGGAATGAAAATGGCAATAGTGGTGATGGCTTCAAGAATCAGACAGATGTGAGTTCACAGGAGTTCAGGAATAGCTCCACAACCATGGTGATGGAGTAGCCCTTGTTAAGGCCAGAATTCCTTTTCTCTAGAAGGAAACCTAAGGCATGAGATGGGTCTTATCACAGTGCCATGCTAATGGACTTCTGTATATAGGATCTCATGCAATTTTTATTCAATGACATTTTAAATATCCCTGATACTGGAATTTTCCCCCTTCCCCCAGGAGGCTGCATTATTCTGCCATTAGATTGCAAATGTAAAGGTAAAAGCATTTAATAAGTGCTCTGAGACTAAGACAGTTGTCTTGCTGAATTCAGGAATATTAACCCAACCTTAGCTGAATCAGCTCCCTCACAGGCAATAGTACCTACCAATGAACAGTCCTGCTCTTTCTTCTCTTCTACGTGGGATTCTTAAAAAACAAACATTTTATGGCAGATCAGGTGGCTCTGAATTTACAAGCACTTACTTTTAATGACCATCCTTCAGTGGGAGTAGACGTGCAGAAGGAAAAAAAGAAGGAATGTTATATTACTACATCTGTCCCAAAGGTCTACAATTTTATGAGGGACATTTTATGAATATCTATTGCACTAAAAGCTCATATGACTTCTATCTCTCTGCTTGACTTCTAAATTAACTAAGCCCTTTTCTTTGAAGATTAATACAGATTCCTTAAATAGAATGATAAAGTGTTTGTCAAAACCATGACAAGCTGACTGCTATACCATAATGCTTCGAATCAAGAACCATTAGAAGTAATAAGTCTAACTTTGAGAACATTAGCTGTAATTATTAACATATTGTAAATATGCCAAGAGAAGTGGAATAGACTTTACATCCTTTTAACTTTTCAGTTAGCTCCAAAAGTAAGATAGTGGAGGGGCTGATGAGCTCTATGACCTTAATGGCAACGTGGTTGGATCGCATGGATTCCACCTTAAAAGCTTTGTTGGCAACTCCAGCAAAGATCGTAAGGGCAAAAATGTCAGAGAAACTAATTTTGCTTGCCCTTTGCTCATCTCTAGCACAAAGACCCAAATAAATGGGACTTACATGATTTTAAAGCAGAAATCAAAAGAACTTTAGACTTAGGGTCAAGAAGATTGGGGGCAAAATGAGGTTTGTAAGAGGTCAGGCCAATTTACAAAGCACAGGTGCTTCACAGTGACCATGGAAAACACAAAAGGAGACAGACAGGCACAGAGTGGACATAGTTAAAAACAAACCTGGCATGGCTCTGCTGCAAAACTAATTATTCACCTCTGTTTTCAGTACTGTTTTACATTCTGCCTTCGTCCCTGTGGTCAACAAGGCAAGGCTAGGAAGACAGATGCTGTTAGGTGTAAGCGCAGAAACAAAACTGAAGGACTTTAAAGCACTCAAGCCAGAAATAATGCAATTTCTATACCAGAGTCCAGAAAGAACTGGCACATAAAATACACAGTCTGATGGGAAGGGTATTTAACAAGCATCTAAGTGCAGAACAACAAACTGGCACAAAACCAGTTTATGAAACAGATATAATGAGTGTGTCTGCTATAGCTGGAGCATAGACTAATGAGTACTGAAAAGGAAAGCTGAAGTGCTCCCTTTCTGCATCCCACCCCACTTGATAAATAGGCTTTCATTCCTCTGCACTGCTCACAGATGGCGAAACACTTCACTTTGTTCTGCTGAAGATGATTTGGTATACAGCCCATGGCAGTTGGACTGGACATGACCAACCACATGGATTTATTTGGCCCACCAGATTTATATTCTGTAGAACATAAATTGTTGCTTTGAAATAGGTTTTCCCACCTTAATTTTAATTAACTTCTGGCTCTGAGCTCACACCTTGGAGAAGTGCAGGTTGCTCACACTTTCCAGTTTTTTGTCTGAATCCAAATTTCTACAGGTCAAGGATACATTTTCAAGTGAAATGGTTCTGTGCCTCACTTGTGAGCAGTGACATACCTTGCAAAACAGAAAAGATAAAAATAAGTAGTCGTAGGAATGCTCTGACTTAGTTCCTGGCTCCTTAATCTCTGTGCTTTCATCTCTACACTCCAAATGATGACAAACAGCACAATTCTACAGAAATTGCTGTCGAATAGCCTTCTAATCAGAACAGCACAGATGTAGACAGACCACATCCAAACATAACCAGCCTTAACCAAAGTCACCCACCGGTGCTGACCACAGCTGCTCACCACCTCTGAACATCAGACCCAAAGCTGCTGACCTGCCACAACTTCATTTCCGATGTCCACCTGTGCTGAGCTGCCACTAACATCAGAGGAAGTGTTCCTTGCATAAGTAGAAATGAGTACCTTTCTTTCTGTAGGTTTAATTTAGCAGGACTAAAAGACTGGATGACTCTTTTCAGTAGTGTCTTGACCCAAGCTGCCTTTTCCTGTATGATTACAGTTTACTCTAGAAAGGGGTACACAATGGTGGGAAAATTATCAGTGCAAGACTTCCATGCAAATATTAAATTCTACCTAAATTTTACAAATGCAGCTGCAGATCAGCTGTTGCAGGTTGCTGACTCTTACCCCTCTTAAAAAAAAAAAAAAAAAGAAAATCAGGGATGATTGCAAGCCCTGATCATCTGGAATAAAATGTAAGTTTGCAGACGAGGACACAAAACTGTACAAAGCCTCTGACAACTTGAGCAATGTACAATGCTTTATATGGCTCCCACTCATTTATGTGAGATCACACGGAACATTTGAATCAGACAAATCCTCTTTTCAGAAGTGCCAAAGCAATTATACGGCATAACTGTGGGATAGGATTCCTCCCCTTGCTGTTTGTCAGCTATCTAAACATATTGACTATAGAAAACCCAGACTAGATTAACAATTTCCTCCAGGTCTGTGGCAGTGGATGGGGATTACAGCAGAGTGGATCGCATGAGAGTTTGTCCCTGCTTGATTACAGGAGTTCGGGGGGTTCTGAATATTACAATAGCAGCAAAAAAATAGTGGGTCAAATTCTCCATTGGGTGCCCTCGTCCAACTCTGCTGACGTCAGTGTTGCTGTTACCAGATTTAGCAGATGATTGCTGGAAAAGAGGATAATAGTGACCCCGAGCTAAATGAAAACCTTTAGAAGGAGGGCGAGCCCTCTGTGCCTCATTCATGGAGTCAAATCCATTTCTCTTTGATGGGGCTGCACTGCTGACTGAGGAAAACTTGCCCCAGTGACTTTTAGTTTACATTTTTGATCATTTCTGATGTTTAATCAGTATACTTGGCACAAAACCAGGTATAGTGCTTGTTCTTCTGATGCACCTGTTTCCCAATTTTCATTTCCAAGTAACAAGAAAACCTATTGTAAGGGCAACCTGGGGACAACAAAGGGTGGAAGTGAGCTGTATTTGTGACTCAACATGCAGAGAGCTGCCTGGCTTAAGACGGGGCGAATAGTACAAAAAATTATATTTTATGCTTGAATGACCAGGCTTGTAGACAAGGGATGTTTCATTAGAAAGTAAACGCCACACAAGCAGTCAAGTATTGTGCAGGAGACAGCACAGAGCTCTGCATGGTGCCACGAGGCATCAGGCTGTGCCCACCTGAAAGCAGAGCTTGTTCTTTACTGCTCCAGCCATTCCCAGGATGCAATTTTTAACCTCACCTCACATTTTTAACATCTGCATGCAGTCATATTTCCCACACATTGCATAAACTCTATTCAGTTTCATTTCTGTTTTACTTTGTAACTAGCACTGAGCTCATACACCATTTCATTGCAAATTAAATGCTTCATAAGTCTTACGCAGGCTCACGACAGAAACATGCTCAGACTGAAATCAGCATCGCTGATCTTCAGGGTTTCCTCTTTCTGTTCCTAAACTTCCTGATGTTAGACCTTTCCACCAGCTGAAAAAATAAAAGGAAATCTGCCAGGCACCTACGACCAGGCTCAGGAATCCCATTAGCGCTCTGCTCTTGTTGGATTACAAGGACTCAGAGGTACCTGTTTCTGAAGCAAACCTTCCCAATGGCATGTATTAGTGGAACAAGCTAAGCTGCTTGGCTGTGCTAGTCAGTGTAAAATAAATACAATGCTGTATGACAGAAACAACATCAGGGCTTTGCATGGCTGACCAGACCTCAAGGCACAACTCATGCTTCTGGTTTTGGGAAGCCAGACAGCATTTGGCTGTGGCAGTCTTAGCTGGCCAGCGTGCCACTGATGTTGGGGGTGCTCCCTCAACTGGGAGGCTGAAGTGCTGATGTCTGCCGACTGGGACAGATGATCCGTACTGAAACGGATGCTTGCTAAAAGATGAGACAAATTTTGAGATAAGAGTCACATGGCTAAAGTACCTGGGCAAATCCTACAGCTCTGGGTAACCCTAAGAAGATGACGCACTCAGTTTGCTAGGGTTTCTACTGGACTCTCCTGTGCTGTCGCAAAGGAGGCAGAACTCCTGCCAGGACATAAGAAGAGCAGCTTTGGCTGTAAGGCCTCTAAAATGACCGATGTCTTCTGGGCAGCATGAGTAAAACCTCAGTAGGAGTATGGGGCTCAGTGCAGGCACTGCCTGCTATCCATGAAATGGCAAGTGCTCAGAGAGGAACAAGAATACAGAAAAAGTAACTACAAAGAGGAAAAAATTAAACTGGTCTCTATCTGCCATGAATAGTCTATACAGCACCATGTTTTAAAACTAAAGAGAGGGAATTTGAAGTGAAAGATCGAGAAAAATAAACCGTCGACAAGGATGCTCAGCACTACTGTGGGATTTCCATCCTTTCAGGTTTTTAAACAAGGGCTGTGCAAATATTAGTCAGAAATGAGGGTATAGCTGGCTCCTGTCCAAAGACGGAGATAGATGCCTCAAAGGTTTGTGCAGCCTAGACCGGAAACTTCATAAAATATTTAAAGGTATCTTCTGTTCTTTATGCCCTATGAATTCTCATTCTTATTTCATATATCAATATTGATTTTTTCTTGTTGTCTTTGTATTTGTAAATTGTTTTATGACCCTCCAGACTGAAAAGCCCTGAAGGAAATAAAATGTTTTCAGCAAAACCAGGAGTTTCACAGGCTCCTTATGTAGCCTGTTCCTTGTATCTATGTTTTTCCTTAACTTAGATCTTCCTTGCAACCACTTAAGATGACTATTTTTCATCCTGTACTTTGCAGACACGGAGAATGTTTTATCATTATATCCTGTCCTTACAAGCAAGCCTTCATGTATCTGAAGACTTTTGTTCCTCCTCAATGTTCTCCTTTCTAGACTAAACAAACCTCATGCTTCAGGCTTCAGCCCTTCCGCACAGGTCATGCTGCTGAAACTCTCCTCATTTGTAATTCTCTCCACTGGACTATCTCCAGTTCATCCACATTCTCCTACAGGATTGTAATCCCAAACGGCACATGGCTTTCCAGCTACGGCCTTACTAACGCTGAGTAGAATCATTTGTCATCTAGAACAGCCCTGTCATTTTGGAAGGTATCGATATTTGCCTTTTGATCGTTGTTTACAACAAACCTCTTTCAATATACAGTCAACTACAATCCCCATTTTTTTTTTCTTTTTTACATAGTTTCGTGTTTCTGATGAAAACTAAGGCACAAGCATTATTTCCGGAAGTCTGAATTTCATCAGTATTTATAAAAGCAGTCTGAGATCTATACTGGGAAAAGCGAAGTATTTCTTAGTAACGTATAAATATTGTTATAGCTATAAATATACCTGTGCACTCAAATGCTTTGAAGTCAGTTTATTTCTGAACGTTTTGCAATTACAAACTGGGCCAGAGAAGCAGTGTGGAACACGAGGCTGGTGTAGGGAGATTTGTGGGAGCTCTGTTCCCCTGTGTACAACATGAACAGTGCAGAAGGAGCAACCCTGGTGCCTCCTGCATGCTGCCTCCCTGGAGGCTCAGCAGGGCAAGAAAGCCACTGCCCAGTGATGGAAGGGGAAACAGGAGGTCTGAGAGCAAACCAGGGCATCGGGAGATGGAGAGGCTGCTGGCCAAGAGAGGATGAGCTCGCACTGCTGCGACCTCAGCTGACTCGGGCACCAGCTAGCTAGGGTAGGACTAGGGAAATAAGTCCAGTTTTCCAGAATGTTTTAGATTATTGCTGCGTGGACATGTGTTTGATATTTTCTGCTATTTATATGCGTGTGCGAGTGCCTGCATAAAATCCTGTGTGCCCACACAGGACTCAGGGGAACAACTGAAGTCAGCTGGACCCAGCAGAGGTTAAGCTCCAAGCCACAACACGGAGAGAAGCAGGGGCCGATGGCAGGGTGCCCACCCCTGAACCCTGCCAGACCCCACCTCGGTGTGATGCCATGCCCATGTCCACTCTTGGCAGAATGTCAAAATGCCATGACAAAAGAGGAGGAAAAAAAGGAGCAGGCAGCTACCTTTGATGTGAATCTGTCTCCTCCCAAACTACTAATAAATCCTCAGAGTACCGAGAGCTACCAGAGTCAGTGTTCAAAGGAAAGAAAGAAAGACAAAATAACTCTGTTTTCTTTTAAATAAAACAGATCCCTCCCAAAAATGCTATTCAGGGAACTTTAATGTTCTCTTTTGGGGAATTCTAAGTAGTACCACAGAAAACTGACTCTTTTTTTTTTTTTTTTTTCCTGGAAATATGGTTGCCTTCGTAATGCAACATGTTCTACGTCTTGTGACAAAAAATTATGTCCTTTGTAACCATCCATTTTGTCCCCATACACAAATTTATGTATATCACCGTATCAATATAACGTAACTGCACATCACAGCAACATCACCCTGCACCTGACAGAGTTCTAGCTCACGGCCACACTTACAAACACTTACTTTGATGTTACAGGGCTAAGGAGCTCCAGGTTTTAAAGAGGAAGGCAATGCTGCACTGCTTGCCTGTGGCTTACTGCTTTGACTAATCCAGCCTTGCATGCCCATAGTTTTTGAGAGACAAGGCTATGTATAATGACATACAAGAGGGTTGGGGGGTAGGTGGGTGAAGTGGAACAACGAGAACATTTTCAGGAGCTTTGAAAGCTGGTGCGGCTTACTGAGATCAATGACATGTCATCCCAGAGGAGGGCTGAAAAAAGCCTTTGTAGTTCTGCTCCCCTTCTGTCTGTCTGTATTTTGCACTTCTAAGCAGGCAGCTTGCAGTGTGCATGTGCACGAAGACTGTGTGCACTGTGCATGCATTTAAGCATACACAGCATCCACATAAGGCAATGTTAGAGATGGTATACAAATAAAGTACTGTGCAAAGCTGGGTGGTGCAAGGAAATGCTTATTTAAATCAAAAGCTAACAGAGAGAGAGAGAAAGAGCTGAGAGAGGAGAAAAAAAATTGCTCCTCTGATATAATCAATAAGATGTCCATCTAGCAGATATTAAAATGGTCTCTAGTCCACAGAGAGCAGCATGTTTTTGTTTTGACTAAAGCAGCTCAGAGATACAGCAATGGGAAATACTGTAAATAATAGATTTTAAAAAATGTTCCGCAAGTACAACAGGAAGTTTAGCTGAAAATAAGTAATAATACATCTGAAACAGGTTTAAATTGGTTTTCAGAAAATAGCATGACACAAACAACACAGACAAAATCAGCCTCTCAAAAGAGAACTTGGTACAAGAGGCAGCACAGAAGCAGATTGAGTGGAAAAGATTTTCTGAGCTGCTGAATTTATAAAAAGGTAAATACCATTACAAGAAATGTTCAAAATAAGAAGAAGAAGAAGAAAAAAAGTGAATCCTTTCCTCTTAAAAGTGAGGGGCAGTGAAGTTTTTAGGACTCGGCTTGGTATTTCAATAAATAATTATGTTTTTCCAACGGAACAACCAGCTAGACATGGCAAACTGTAATTAACACCAAGAAGCATAATACCATTTGGCATGCTTACACCTTGTTTCTGAACAGGAGGATGCAAGAACTCCTTAACAGCTATTCAAAGAAACTTATAATTATAATTATGTGCTAGTGTGATTAGGCTCTTCTAATAATGTCATGCCTATTGAGCGCAACCTATTGAAAAGCCCACATAAAAAATGCACAGTTCCACAGATCTGTACGCTTATGTCAGAAACCCTAATTTGAAGATCTGAGAAATGAAAGAAATATTACTATGGAGATTAAGAAATTCAGTTTAGCACTGTAAAATAATATTATGATTGAATAATATTAGCACCAACTATTAATAAATCTGCCAGCATTTCCCATTATAAGACACCATATGCAGTTGCCTTTAGCTATGCCAAGAAATTTAAGCTGTAGTTGTGAGCCTCATGTTAAAAAGTTCTGTAAGCCTTTGGTGACCTGTAGCAAAACTTTGACTTTGGGCAACAAATATACACTCTTGACTGTTTACAAAGGGCCAAAACAGCAGGATGAACTCTTTGCAGAAGGACTTTTAGTCATGCCCGTATGAACCACAGAGGGAACACAAAAAAATCCCCAATCTCTATTTCAAGAGCTGGATATGCAGCTGTATATCGTGTATACAGAATGACTAACAGAATGTGGTTTGCAGTCGTCAAACAGCTTTGTCATTACCAATCTGACAGACATGTTCATGTGTAAACAAGGTAAATATATTTTAATTTTGTCCTACGTTACCCTGACATATAGAATGTTAAAAGAAATTCATTTGTTTAAAACTTCATCTAAAGATTAGTAAGCTCATAGAACAATCTGCATACCCATGTAAATTATTACATAGGTGCTAAATGCTTTTATTATTATTAATAGCCTTCTTTATAATAGAAAGTCTCTTTTAATCATCTTTATTGCAGACAACAAAGATATCATCTCTAACTTTATGTAAAATAAGCCACAAAAGTGCTCTCAGCCCAATTGTGTTGGTAACTGGCTATTGTTCATTTTAATTTAGAAGGAATTAAAGGTATAATTATGAAATGAAGATTCCCAATACCTTAGGCCAATTAATCCATGTACATTATAACATATTCTCGAGAGTTAAATGCAGTGGCATGATTCCTGGAGACTCACAAGTGTATGCTGGCACACAGCTTAGAGAAGGTGAACAGCATCTGCCTGTTATAATCAAAATAAGGAACCTTTGCAGGTGATGAAGTCTGTTATGAACTAATAGAAATGTATGTCATCTACCATTTGAATGCTTGGGTTACTGAGCAATTCTTGTAGCTAATCACATCTTCTCAAACAGCCTGGATGAGTTTTCAGAACGGGGGACAAGTCAGACAAAAGAGCCTTCTTTGTGCCATTCAGCCTCCCTTCCCCTTCCAAACAGCCCTGCACCTCATCTCACAATCACTCACCTCCAGATGTACCAATTATTATTACTTCTGTAGTCAAAAAAGAATTTACCTCCCCCATTTGGAAAATGCCCTGAGGGCTGCAAAAACCTTCAGACAAAGCAGGGAGGGTTATATAATGCTGTATCGAGAAGAAAAGACATTAATGTCCATAAAGCAAGGCATTACCATTCTCTTCATCTCCTTGGAGACCTGGTGAGCTCCGAGGTGGTTATAAAAGGGCCTGTCGACACCCCAGTGTGGCGGGTTATGGCTGATGGAGTTAGTGCGCTGGCGGTTCATCTTGGCTATTGTGGCTTTCTCGTCTTTCTGAAATACAAACGAGAGAGAAATGCAGAGGAAAATTTGAAATGTGTACAAGGCAGTCATCCTCCAAGTACCCCTCCCTTCTGACCTCGGTTTTGCACCTTGAACTCTGTGAAATGGCTTCTGATCATGAGCAGGCCCAGCTCAATATTTCTTTTTCCCCATGCACAACTATGTGGCGATAATTTTTAGAATACTTACCTTAAATGGAGCTCACTATTTTACTTAATTACTCATTTTCTTGTTTCTAATAGCCACCAGAACCTGTGCAGGCAGAGGGGGCATTCCAAAACAGAGGTATCTATTTTCTTTTTAATAAGCCAAATAATTTCAGATATGAAATTGCACTTTCAAGCTACAAAAAGGGTCCTCAAAAAAAAAAAAAAAAAAAAAAAGAAAAAAAAGAAAAAAGGTTGATGTGTCTGCAAGAGAAACAACACGCAGAATGAGCTGGTGAAAGAACAGGAATGTTAAAGCTCTGGGAATAACACCCATCTCAATAGGTGCAAGCAAGGCACTTTCCATACTTGCAGGATGAGAGCATCGTCCCAGAAATGCCAAGAAGAGCATGTAAATCTCGTAAACAACTTAACTGTGTAACTGCTAAGGGCAATAGTATTGCACAGTGTGACAAAACAGTCTCCTCTGCCCTGACAGTAGCTGCAAATTTTGTCATTGGCACAACTTTCCTAAAGTTTGGACAAGGTCTTTGGGTATGTTATTGGAGATGGTTTTGCATCTTGGTTGTATTTGGAGTTTACTGCAAAGCTTGTAGACTACCTGCCTGAAAGGTTTCATTCAAGTTCAATAACAATTGAAAGAGCACAGAAGTGCTGCAATTATCACGTCCTTACTTAAACAGAGATAAATTTTGTAGAGTTTGACAATTTGGGTAGCATGAATGGCTAAAACCTGTCTGCTTATTACTTGAGAGAGTGAGCCTATTTCAAGAGAATTACTGCTTCCATGTGATTGCCAAAAATTTATGTGAAATAGTTAATTTGGGGTTTCAGAAAGTGTTCAGACAACTGGATAATTTAAC
The DNA here is from genome assembly GCF_009819795.1 of Aythya fuligula. Taxonomy (NCBI): domain Eukaryota; kingdom Metazoa; phylum Chordata; class Aves; order Anseriformes; family Anatidae; genus Aythya; species Aythya fuligula. The sequence goes on along the minus strand of NC_045564.1, from coordinate 24,557,989 downwards.
AAGAAAGAATCAGTTGTTTTAAACTTAGCATTTTCACTTAAGTCTTGCATGACAATACAGGTTGGTCTGAAGCTGTTTTTGCCCAGAATCTGCTTTCCCTATCTATTTATTTTGATACCTTGCTATTCACTGTAACTTGTACCTGTCAGGAGTTTGCAAAATACCTGGTGTTATTTCCATGGTAACCAGAGAGTTAAATGTCAAGTGTTATGCTGCCTTAAACTTATTTATTTTTTTAAAGAAAGGGGGAAAAAAAAACACACTGTTTAAAGTCAGTGCTGGGGAAAGCTGCCTGATTGACAAGTATGGGAATTCATCATCTCTTTCTTGCAAAGAAGAGACAACTCTGATGACAACATTTCCCATGGGACTGCAAGCTCACCCAGCAGGCACCAAATATTCCTGGGGAGGTAGTTCTGCAGGCTTCATGGCCATTTGCTGGGGACACTTGTGACAGGAGCCCTGTGTAGGACACTTGTGATGGTGACAAGCAGTGGTCACTGCAGCCCTGTTCCTACCCAGGAAGAATGACTAACTTAGCATCTCATGGAAACTCAGTGCCCTGCTAGCAGCCACCTGAGTCACTAAAAAGGCACCAAAGAGTTGCTGTGGCACCGTGGGAGCAAACCCAAAGGAGATGCCAGCTCTGCTGGTGGGATGTTTGCTGGGGACAGCCCGACGTGATCCCACACTGCCTGTCCCCAGGGCTACAAGTGCTTCCCACGCTGCTTCCTCCCCACATCAAACCCACCACTGCCCCGTCTGAGAGTGCTGAAAGCTCCATTGCTTGGCACCAGCCGAACTGCACATGAGCAATCATGACAGCACCGCTGGATGACCTCCAGGAGAGCAGCGCTATAAATGTTTCTAAAAATACACAAGTGTGATGCAACACTGATGTCCGGATTTGATTTGATTTGGTTTGGTTTGAGGTCTTGTTTTTTAAAAGTCATTACACTTTATAGTGTCTGCAATCATTTGCAGCACTTTTTTTTTTTCCCCCAGTTACGGACTGTTTTTTCATAGTTATAATTCCTTTTTATGTGATATGTTGCCAGAAAAGTGGTAGAAAATAGAGTTTCATTATCTATATGCAAATATACATTGTTTTCACTAATAGACGTGCCACTGCCAATCCATTCTATTACAAATTGGTGAAGGGTTTTCAACCAGAAGCAATCAAGAAGTGCAGCCACTAAAACTAGTCTGGGGACCTATAAAAACAAAGCCATTTAGTTATGTTACACATACCTTTACAGCAGCAGATGATAAAAGGTACATTCAGTAGATTTTTGCCCATGGCTTAGAAAATTTGCTTAGAATTTGAGCAAAGCCTTAAAGCCAAAAATTCAAGCAGATGTACTAAACCTTCTTGACCAGTGAGTGACCCAGCTACCTGCTTCTCATGTGGGTTAACTCTGAAACAGTACTTTCACTTCATGCCAATCATTTAATTTGAAGGGAATAAAAGACCTCATACATGGATATTGGCATGTCTGGGTTGAGGAAAGGTCGGAACAAATAGGTAAATACATACTTCTGAGATTGTTTCTAATCTTGAGGTCAGGCACCATAAATTATCCATGGCTACGTGCACTCTGGCAGTATTTCCCCCACCCCCTTAAGAAGGTTTAATTCTTTACCTAAAAGATTGTGAACTGCATACCAGCAATATCTCCAATCAGATTAAAACACACATGTATACAGAAATAGTGGATTTTTTGCTTTCTAACGTTATATGGTATGCTACTTTACTATCTTGAATGGTAGGACTTTGTCATTAACATCAATACTTATTCAAAAACATTTTTTTAAACCTGATATTTCTAAAAGTTGAGCTAATTTATTTTCTGGAAAATCACTTGTTCAATGGGTGATGATAATAACAAACTCTCAAAATGACGGATGAGAATAATCACAACTCCTGTACGGAAATTTAAGAGGATCCCTACTCTGTTTCTTCCTGGCTAACTGGCAGCATGAGGACAACTTGCACACACTGCTACCTAAAGCATAACAAAACAGGAAAGAAGAATAAAGAAAAGGCACAGACAATGCCTTCCAGTTCTCACTATAGGTACTACCAACAACAGGAGCAGGTGCAAAAGTTTCTGACAGCAGCCTGTTTTTCAGATTCAGAGTGGCTACGCTCCAGAAGATGTTGTGGGAACTGTTCAAATCTGGACTCGCAAAGCGCCTGTAAATCTTATTCCCAGAGGTTTTATTGTGTTCCCACCACCAGTTCCCACACCCTGAGCTACAGTACTAGTGTAGCAGAAGTGCAGAAATAGCTGGGATTTTCGTAAAATTGTCAGTTGCATAAAGCATGCCTGTTACTTCTCTAGTGTATGATTGGATTTTCCAGCATAGGCCATCACTACCAGCACAACAAAGTGGTGAAGCCCGAACATGGATCAGACATTTCTCATTCAGCTACACATTGTTCTTTCAATTGTCTTGAAGTTGCACTGACATGTGAATGGTATTTCTTGCAGTAACACACGGTCCAATCATTGTCTTCATAAATCTACATGAGTGGAACCCCGCTGAGTTGTGATTAAATTCGTTCAATTGAGGAATCATCACATTAGACTGATGATGTTTTAGTAAAGTCACATGCACAACATTTAAATGACCATTTTGTTTCTTCAGCTGGATGGAGTTCCAGGACGCTATTTAGAAAAGAATGAGAATTGTTTTTCTAGGTGTCACAGCCAAAGTTTTGTCGAGCTGTTTCAAGGCCACCATCAACAATGCTTTCTGAAACTGTTGTGTACCTGCTATTGTTTAAAGAAACACCCATATTTACTGCAACTGAAAGGCATTAGAAAAAAATAAACATTTTTTCAGTTTGCCGACTGCGTGCACTCAGTGCAGTGTTTAGTCAGCAGTATTGCTCATCAGTTGACAGTCATGTTTTGTTTCCACTTGTGTTCAAAGCGAAGTGTTTCTCCAGTCTTCTAACAATTTTGTGGACTATAAAATCTAACGTGTTGTTAAAATCCTATTCACCTTAAATGAAGACCACTTTCCCTCTCCACCAAACACAGACTTCTGCACCCTTCAGAGAGCAAAGCTTCTATCAGTGGTTAGAACTGATGTTGTGCTGGTTCTGCAAATCAACTGGTGCAGCACCTGATCCCAAAGCAGAGCAGAAAGTTGTCCATAGCCACCAGATGACGTGCTCCTATACAAACTCCAGAAACTCAGGCAAAAGAAGAGCTTGCACTACTGGATACCACGATAATAATTAAACGGCATGCTGTAAGAACAGTGGGAGTGTGATAGAACAGTTGTAATGACCAGGACAAAGGTTTTGAATAAAACACATTACTGCAGAAGGACAGATATAAAATGTGGAGAGGTGGGGTACAGAGCTGTGCATTAGGAATGCTATGGTCTGCAAGGTAAACTGAAAAGTATAACACAGGTAAAACAAAACCACTTTGTAGCAGAATGAAATTGTACTGGGTAATGCTAGGTAGTTTGCTACAATGCCTTGGGGCTAAGTTTGGAAACCAGTGACAATCTGGGTAATAGACAGTAATTCTAGCTGGTAAGTCTCTGTTTATCTGGAAACACTGGCTTTCCAGATAAAGAATGAAGATGCAAAGCCAGTAATAGAGGAATGGCAAAGACCTCCTTAGAGAATTCCCATATTTATTTCATGCTAAGGTGCTAAGCTCAATAGAAACATATAGCCAAACAAATGAGCAATAAATAGTGAATAAGGGCAGAAGTCACCCCATATAAATCACCCTATATCACCCAAGGGTAACAGAGGTTCAAAAATCTACATTCCTCCAGAACTGAAGGAACAAAGTGTTTCTCTTTTCAGATAGTCACTACTGCCACAGTCGAGGCAAAAGCGAACAGGGATCATAAAAATAAAGTTATAAAGAGAAAATATGACATAAATTGGAAGCAAAACTTAAATGTAATGTACTGAAGGCAGAAGGACAACCTCCATCCCAGATTTCTGCAAAACTGCCAACTGCAATTCAGTTCTGGTTACAGATACTTTTAATAACTATTTAGTCAGGGATCATGACACTGAACTGTAGAGCAGCAAATGCTGGGCTTGAATTAACAGCCTTGAGAGCATCAAAGCTTTTCTAAACAGGAAAAGTACAGTAGCTCTCACTGGCCTTGTTTTTTCCATACAACATTGGTGAGAGTGCTGTGCTAGGGACTGGGGCTAAGACAGTTGGGGAACTAGAAACTGGGTGAAGAGCTGGTTTACAGTGAAAGGGCAAGAAATGGCTTTGAGTGAAGATATATTAGGCTGGAGGGAAGTTACTGGTAGAGTTTCTCAGTGATTAGTCTTGGGGCAGATTTTGTTATTAATTTTTTCTTTATCACATCTGGCACCAGTGCAGCAATGATGCACTTTGCTAACGAGAGGAGCACTGGCAGTATGTGACAGATAACAAAAAAGAAATATTAGATAGCACTGCCTCAAATAGCAATGAAGTAGATTTGATGGCCAAAGAGATTTTTTCCAGTTACATGTTCCTGTCTACATTGTAGTTTATGTATCTCTTTGCGTTTCTTACATGCTTTGAGAAACTTTGCTTTTCTTAATGTTTTAAGAAATTGGTCTCCATGTGGAGACCAGTGACGAGTGGTGCTCCTCAGGGGTCAGTACTGGCACTATGTAATGTCTTTGTCTGTAACATGGACAGTGGGATTGAGTGCACCCTCAGCAAGTTTGCCGATGACACCAAGCTGAGTGGGACAGTCGACATACTGGAGGGAAGGGATGCCATCCAGCGGGACCTGAACAGCCTTCAGGCCCTTGAGAGCTGGAGCACATCTCCTGCAAAGACAGGCTGAGGGAGCTGGGACTGTACAGTCCAGAGAAGAGAAAGCTCCGGGGAGAACTTACAGTGGCCTTCCAGTAAAGGGGGCCCACAAAAAAGCTGGGGAGGGACTCTCTGTCAGGGGGTGTAGTGATAGGATGCAGCATAGTGGCTTTAAATTAAAGAAGAGTAGATTTAAATTAGATATAAGGAAGAAAATTCTTTACTATGAGGGTGGTGAGGCACTGGAACAGGTTTCCCAGGGAAGCTGTGGATGCCCCATCCCTGGAAGTGCTCAAGGCCAGGTTGGATGGGGCTTCAAAATGCTAGTTTGAGAAATTGAAAATAATGAAATAAGTCACTCCTGCTCTGGGCTATCTGAGAAGCAGTTCTGTCACTGCCATTTTTACAGGGGAAGCGCTTACCCACAAGAGAATGAGCATCAGAAGAGAGTGCAAACAGGAAGGTGAAAACATCTGCAAACAGATGAGGAAAGAGAAACCTAAACTGACTGGATTTCAAAATTTTGCAGTTTGTTCTCTTTCAATAGAAAGCAACCCTTCTGTGTATCAGAAGGAAATCAAGGACTACATTTCCATCCCTAGGGATGTTATTTAAAGCTTAAGTGATCAAAATGTAGGCATTTTTTTTCCCTAAAACTCAACTAAATATGTTCTAGTTAACAGCATCCTTAAGAAGGAAAAAAGCTATTTTCAAAGAAGTTAGTCTGAGTTCATGGAACCAAAATACTGGGTAAATGTTCCTCCCATTTACTCTGTGCCAAGGAAATGGCATTAACATGATGAATTCATTTCATAGCTGAAACAGTAAAACAAACAAAAAAATACAGGAAATTCAAAGTTATGACTCCCCTTGGCAACAGTAATCAGAAAAGGTATGACAATAAATGCTGTTACATTTTATGCATTCACTGGAACTCCCATGATTGTTGGGTTTGGACAACATTTGGGACTGATGGACCAGGTATTCAGATAACTCAAAACTGCCTGTGTGAACTGGGAAATAGCTCAGGCAGTAAATCGAGTCACCTGTGCATCTGCTCCTGGGATAATGTAAATCATCCTAACCATGAGTTAGATCCTCTAGCACATACCTTTAATTAAACTGCATTTCTGCTCCCATTTTTTTTTGTATTCTTTAATTAATTTCTTTACATATATATTTATAATCGTGTACATTAATTCAGCATTTCAACGTGATTTTCTCAGTACATATAAGAGAAAGAATTAGGAAAAAAGATCTGATGGCCCATATTATATTAAAAAAAAACACAACACTGCCCTATTCACTGCTAACTTAAGGTATTAATATCTAACCAAGATCAATAACAGTATTTCCCCACTGACCAATCTTATTAGAACGTGCAGATGTGACAGCTGTTTAAAATTCATGCTCTACTAAATCCAGAGACCAAGCATGAGAAATATCAGCTTCAAAAGGTCGGTGTTTCAGAAAGTCACATCATTTAAGATGAAAGAACTATCTCAATGCCAATTGCAACTAAGCAGATTGTGCTTCTGAAAAGGCATCAGAATTGCAAAGCATGATGCAGATGTACCTGATCACACCGGAACTAACAGCAGGGTTTTCATCTAAGGCCCTCAAGCATGAGTTTGTACTGCTTGAACTGAAGAACGAATAATGTTGTTTTGAAGCTGGGAGCAGACTCATTTACTGGTCTACTACACATGGACAACCCCTTTCACTCTCTGCAAGAAGTATATAGTTAGTGCAGTTGTTAAATGAAGGCAGCTGGCAGCTTGATCAAAACAGATGTTAAAATATCTTAATCACCTTGCAGAAATCAGAATCCAAGGGACAATCTTCTACCAAAGCATCCATCAAAAACCATTCTTACTAGAACCTGATATAAGCTGCTATAGAACCTGATATAAGCTGCTACCTGGAAGGGCCAAGATTTTAAACAAATATCCTTCACCATCCAGTGGCATAAGGTGCAGGATAGATGAAAGCCATGTGAACAGAACAAGCACAGAGTATGGGAAATTTTTTCCTTGCCCTTGCCTGGGCTCAAGAGGGAGAAAATAAAGACAGACATGATTTATGTTTTCTCCAGCAGAAGAGATGCTGCTAGTTGGGATCGCAATGGCGTACACAGTGAGAAAATCCTGTGGCTTATGTTCGAGGATCGCAGGAACCCAGAGACGACACACAGGAACCCACGACTAAGTTAGGTGAACACTCTATGGTCATCACTGCAACAGGCTCAAACGGAAACCTGGCTAAACACATTACAAGAAGTTATTAAAATGAAACAGAAATGGAAGGAAAAAGTGAAGTGCTAGAACTTTGTCTGGCATCCAGCAAAATATTCAAGGCAGACTGAGCTGGCTATGGGAGAAAGCTTTTCTTGCTTCTGATCTTCCTATTATGTGAAATGAGTTTTCATAGAGGGAGTGAACTTTAAACTACTCACAAAGGGATAGAAAATGGCTATGGGAGCAAGAAAGTTGCAGCAGTATGGGCAAACCAGGAGCCCCTCAAACTCTAAACATGAAGATCTATAACCTTGGGTATAAATTTCTTTACGTTTCAATTTAGCACAATAATTACGTAGGCCATGCGCATGTCCCAGTTCTTAACTACTCTGGGATGCAGCGTGTTACAGCAGCATTGTAGTAGTGCCTGGAGACTTCAGCTAAGGGCTACACTGCGTAACAGAGCTGCAATAAATACAGATAAAGTAGTGAAGGAATGCAGGAATGAGGAGGGGGGGGGGAGGAGAGGGAACAGTTTATTTTACACATGGAAAATCAAGGCACAAAGATGCGACTTCCCCAAAATCTAATTCTGGAGTGGAATCCACATATCTCTTGAGTCTCCGTCCAGTTTCCTAGTCACAAGACAGCCCTGTGTTCCAGAACTATGTCAAATCCCAAGTGCTTTGGTTCTCTGTTGAGTGTTTTGTCTACAATAGCAAGGAACAGAATCCTGATGTTTCCTTAAGTCTTCCTCTTCTCTCCAGAGAAACCTTAAGTTCTCCACAAGAACATGCAGACAAGTCAGTGACTACATGATTTAACAAGTCAATATAGCTTCTCCACCTCTTGAGATAGAGTCTGACCATAAAGGTATTTTGGTTTATGTTCTTAACTGTACCCAGCAATGAGGAAGTGGTTTAGGTATAAACATCAGCTGGTCCACTGACAGGCAGCGCTTCTCAGAAAACAATAAACTTGCACTGCAAGCTCTAATCCTCTTTTGAAGACTGACAATTGTTAATGAGATTTTTTTTATGAGCAGATAGAAACCAAAACATCAGCTTCTCTCTTTACCAGATGATAAGGGTTTTTCTTGGAGATTTTTTACACAATATCCATTAAGGAGATTTGAGGCTTCTATTCTCTTAGGAAATGAGGCAATGGTAGCAAAGTAGTTCTGTATAGGTGTTACAGTTATTCATAGCAACCATGCTGTTGGAACATGTCACAAATACTCATTTAATCTCATGGTAGCCATATTTATGGCTGTGGGAAGCTTTAATTGGTCTTAGATGCAGAAACATTTTAAATGATTTTCAGTTTGGAGCAACCTTTATATGCTTGTCTGTAATGTGAATAGCAAAGCAGTGTCTATAGTGCAGAAATTACTTAGAGAAATATTATTGTGAAGGCTCAGTTAGATGACCAAAAAAGACTCTTTTCTAATATTAAAGTCTACCATTATTTAAAAGAATACAAACTAGTAATAACATCAACCTATTTTCTGTTATTGGTAGTGTTATAAAATGAAGATATATTGGCTGAAGTCTGCTTGAGTTTGACTTGATGCAAGTTCAAGTCAGTAGTGCCCTTATAGCCTTATTATGTGCAGGCTGACCTGTGTCATAGCAATGGGTATGATCTCATCCCATTGTCACAGTGGTCATCCATCACTACAGTGGGCCAGATTTTCCCATCTTCAGAAGCAAAGACTGAAAATTAATGATAAGAACTGCTCTAAATTTTATGTTTATGGCAATATAGTGAGCCAATGGACAAAATCACCTGTTTGTAATCTGATGGAGAAAATATCTCTGTGTTTTTAACTTGCACGTTTCAAAATTAATAGAAAAAATAAACCACCACACAAATCTACATTAAAAACATTGTTAAAAATGATTTTGAAAATTACTCAGGACGGATTTTTTGATAGAACTAAAAAGTACTTGGTACAGAAACTTTATACAGAAGGTGGCTACATTCCATTCTACATATGCAAAAGTTTAAGAAGAGTAGAGTGAAACTGGAGTTTTTGCCACTGAAGGGCAGATGGTCAATAGTTTTGCACACACACAGAGTCCTCACTCATCTGAAAAAGCTGGTGTTCACTCTACTTTGATGTGTTGGAGACCATCTTATTATTCAAAGTAGCTAAAACCCACATTAGTTTGTCTGATCTTACCCGCTTCTGGCTGCACCGTACAATCAAGAAGGTCTCGATACTGTGCTCCTTCAGATAAGCATTGCGTTCCCCTCCAAAGCCCAGCTCCACCTCGTAGTCTCCATTGAGATAGTTCAGGGTTGCTTTTGTTATGTGGATGCGCCTTAAAGGAGACAAAAGACAAGACAGTTTTGTAGGCTCTGAAAAGTTATCATGTATCTATGAGATCAGTTCTTGTCAGTGACAGGTTTCATGTCCTGGAACAAATGGGCAACAAAAAACTAGTTATTTAGCCATGCTATGGCACTTACATATTTGCTACAGGAGTTTCATCTATTTTAGAGGAAGCAGGACATCTTCTTAAAGAGAGAAGCATGTTACACATCTATTTATAAGCACCTCCTTAGAAACAAAGCACTCATTCTTCTATTCACTTCACCCTATCACATAGCAGATATGTATATATGTATTTTTGGCAAATACAGGCCCTTCACAAGAGCATGTCTATGCAGCAGACATATGTAATATATACTGGAGCATGTATGTTTTTCATTGCGTGGCATTAATTACTGTGGTACAAGAGTGCCTTGTAGAAGTATCCTGCCAAGTACCATAGTCTTGCACTTTCTTCCAGAACAGAGAAGACGCGAAAAGTTGTGTAGAGCAATTATCTCCCCGGGACAGCTTGGCAGCAAGTCAGACTTCAGCTGGTCCATGTAGTGGTGAAACAAGAACTGATTCTGCTCTCTGAAAGGAATCTTTCAAAACAAAAGGCTGGTCTGAAACAACACTTCTCACATTATCCAGCAATAGCTGGGATGCTCTCCAGCAAGCACTGTTAACATACAGTCACATCTCTTTGTAACCATGACCAGCTCTGCTTGTGTTCACACACACCTGTTCCTTTCTGCTGCAGCTCTCAGCTTTGTTTCACAGAGAAGGAATTCATTTCTTACCACAGAAGAATATGCGAATTTTGGGATTTTGTAGTCTTTCTGTAACCAAAGACACGTAGACATGGAACTGAAAAACCTTGCTAACATCTGTATATGTTTAAAATACGACGTCCACAGCTCATTTTGCAGCAGGCACGGTCTGCCTGAACCTCTGCCTCTCATTTCCACACCTCACTGTGAAGTGTCAGGCACAAAACGACGCACGGATTAAACACAACAGCTTTGAAGAAGCAACTTACCCAGCCTTGCCCCCTGCTTCCATGTGGTTGGCTAACGTAACATCGTTTGACCACACATCGAACTGCCACTTCCTAAGGCCCAAGACCCCACAGTGAACTCTCCCACTGTGGATTCCAACCCTCATGTTGACGTTTACTCCTGTCACCTCCCGGACTAATCTGAAAAGAAATATGGGAAAAGGATAATGTTAAGAACTGCACGCTTGTAGTTGGTGACACAAACTTGCACCCGGAATACAGGAAGCCATAATGACCTATAAATTATTCATGTATATACACAGTGCTTCTCATCCACAGTAACAGGACAACAAAACAAAACCAGACTGCACTGTACTTGGATGGCCTGGCTGAGCAAGCAGAGTAGTAATTAGATTAGGGGACCCCTTGGAGCAAATGCATGTCCTCTGAACTCATGGCCAAGCTGAAAATTCCTAAAAAATTTTCTGTGGGGACAGTGAAAAGAGTAAAGCATTGGTCTTTGATTTCCATACCAAAGCTGGACATAACCTGCCAGCACTCAGCATCATTAAGAGTAATAGCATGTTTCAAAAAGTAAAAGGAAATGATTTCAGAGATCTCAATTTGTCTGTATGGCACCATACATCAACTGTTCCACAGATGAAATATGATATTTGTGTGAAATACCCCATTGCCGTTGGAAAGCTTGAATGGGGTTTACAGCTGCATTCAGAGCAGCAAAACCAGAGAACCACATCTATTGCAGTCACTCCAAACAGGCAGCTACAAATACTCAAACTCTGATTTTAATGAGGTCTTGGATGCCCTGTTTACTCCCAAAATGACTGCTGGAATACTTTGTGGGTTTTGCCCTTTTAGGGCAAAAGTTAACTTCAAGAGTTGTTCACATGGAAAATACATTCAGGAATGTGGGTAGGGGAAAGTCTTGATGAAGACATCAGAACAACTCTGCTTCTCATTATTTCTGGTCACATAATTTCCAGAATGGCCATGTTCCATGGGGAAATTCACCTACATTATTACATAGGACAGTCCTTTCCTTTGTGTTGTTAGTACTTTGAAGCATGAAGTCATACTTTGTACCTACAAGATTTCAACCTTTTGGTCTTCAGGTTCATCTAGTCCTTTTTAAATTACATCCTCTGGACCCATAAGTACTGTCAACTTCCTAACATCAACACAGATCTAATATTTATGCTTTAGCTATTGATGAAAATGAATGATTAAAGATAGACCAGTTCTGGATTCTAGATCACTCCCTGCAGTATAATATATCCCTTAAAGTTGTTCAAGACCACTTCTCTTTGAGACAGCAAGGAGCTATACTTTGAATTCCTTTGTCCTTACAATCCCTATCTTTTTATGGTTCATTATCTACCAGCTGAAGTGACATCCATTATATTTATTAACAAGCTGCAAAGCTTCTCTGGCAGAGAGAAGGGAAGCTCCATATGGGTAAGGCACCACAGGCTTCTGAACTGAAAGAGTTCTGACCACATCACTTTGGAAAGCAACAGGAACTGGAGTAATGAAAATGCAGCTACAGCCATTAGCTTTGCAAGGACAACAGCAGCTGAAGCATGCATGCAGCACTGGGGAGGGAGGAGGAACACCCTGCATGACTGCTAAAAACCCCACTGCACCCCCTGCCATGCCACAAGACAAGGGTACTTCTCCCAGTATGGTCGTGGATGAGAAGGTGACTTTTGTCAGACTTGGCAGCAAATGAATGAGCTTGGTTACCCTTTATAGACAAAAGAAACAGTCTTTTAATGGTTTTTTGTTTGTTTGCTTTTTAAGTTGATTTATACTGGCAGCACAATGAACATAATTCTATCCAGGTGCTGCACCTGGGTTGGGGCAATCCTGGACATGAGAACAGACTGGGAGAAGAACTCATTGAGAGCAGCACTGTAGAGAAGGACTTGGGGGTTCAGGTGGACGAAAGGCTCGACATGAGCCAGCAGTGTGTGCTTGCAGCCCAAAAGCCCGACTGTGTCCTGGGCTGCATCACCAGAGGGATGGCCAGCAGGTGGAGGAAGGACATTGTCCCCCTCTGCTCTGCTCTCGTGAGGCCCCACCCGGAGTGCTGCATCCTGGTCTGGAGCCCCCAGCACAAGAAGGATGTGGGGCTGTTAGAGCGGGTCCAGAGGAGAGCCACCAAGATAATTAAGGGGCTGGAGCAACTCTCTTATGTAGAAAGGATGAGAGATCTGGGGCTGTTCAGCCTGAAGAAGACAAGGCTCTGGGATGACCTCACTGCGGCTTTTCAGTACTTAAAAGGGGACTTATAAAAAAGATGGACAGCGACTCTTTGCTCAATCAGATAATGACAGGAAAAGGTAGAATGGTTTTAAACTAAAAGAGGGAAGATTTCAACTAGATGTTAGAAGGAAATTCTTCATTCAGAGGATGGTGAGGCACTGGAACATGCTGTGGATGCCCAATTCCTGGAGGTGTTCAAGGCCAGGTTGGAGAAGTCCCTGAGCAACCTGGTCTGGTGAGTGGTATCCTTGCCCATGGCAGGGAGGTTGGAGCTAGATGGTCTTTAAGGTGCCTTCCAACCCAAGCCATTGTATGATTCTGTCTTTCTGATCTGGGGTAACATGCCCTGCAGCTGAGTACAGATGGAACAAGCCAACAAGCAGGGCACAGTGTTGGCAAAGCCTGCAGGTGAATGTTCAGTAGATATTCGTTACCTTAACTGTAAAACCTCCTGTCCTTAGGGGAGGAGGAGGAGGGGGACAGAGAGACAAGCAGAATGGTGTCATCTTCCAGGCTTAATAAGATAAAAGATTGTTAAACGCATTCATTATACATGAAGTGGGAAACCAGTTTTAAAGGCTGCTGAAGAGCTATTTGTAAACAAACACTGAGTGCACTTCAGCTCAGTTTATTTCAAGGTGAGGCGGGCTGCAGTTAATCAATGAAGTCTAGACATCTGAGGTGTTACTCAGCCTTGTGGGGGTTACAGAGCAACATGTCAAGGTCCATGGATTTCATCAAGCCAACTAGTGCACAAGGTGAGGCACTTCTGGTTAATGTACGTAGCATTTTCTTTATAGGACTGGTTTGATAAGAATCACTCCTTGTGTTTGACAAGACACTTTGTCACCTGCCACTTAAGTGTACTTCACATTGAAGAAATAGCATCCTTTCAAGGGCTACTGAAAACTAGTTACTTGCAATGGTTTTTATTTTGCATTTTACATTCAAAGCCCAGAAGGGGACTAATGAAAAGCAACAGTTTAGACCAGGAAAGAAGAGGTAGTAAGTCCTGACAGCATGCACTGTATACAAAGCAAGGGAATGCTGCTGCATGCTGCTTTTGGAATGGGGTCCCTTAGTTGAAAATGCTGCTCTTCAAACTATGTGTTTGTGTGGAGAAAATGGGGCTGAAAAGTGGGTGTCTATTTGTGTCCTTGCAGAAATCCAAATTACAAGAAAGTACCGTATCAAGCTCAGCAAATAGGTACCTCTAGTTTTTATCAAGATGAAGTGAAATCTCAATCAATTTACCAAACAGAATGAGAGGAGAACTGCATAGAGACCTCTCATGTTAGTACTGTGGGCACTTTAGAAGCTGTTTTCACAAAGAAAAAAAAATAGAAAGGAAAAAAAAGCAGAGTCCCTGCTCAGTAAGGATGGTGTAGATACTAAGGTCAGCTCAGTTACCATCCGAAGCTGACTCAGCTTTGTGCCTAAACTCACATTCACTCATGATGATGAAATAAATCTCCCTTCCCTGTGTTCCTAAAGAACTGGAATTTGAAAGCTTACATCCGATGCAAAGAATATTCAATATTGTGTGCCATCCTCCAAGTAATATTATTAGATACGGGTCTCATGCTTGTTACTCTCCAAAGAAAAAGATTGTCTGGACAAACACAGAACTGTTAGTTTGACCTTAGAAACAGGCTAATCTCCATAATGCATTTTGAAAGAAAAATCCAAAGATGAGCAAATAAACAGAAATAAAGTAAAAAGAAGCATGGATCTGTCTCAGCTTGTGACAGACCAACCTTGTGGTTTTCCCCAATAATTAATCTGTCTAAATTCAGAAAGTGTTGAATCTAACCCATTTGGTATCAGAACACTTGGCGAAGGATTAGTTAAACTAGAGAAGACAGACCTCAGCAGAGGAATTGTCAGGTGAGTAAAAAGCTGGTTTGAAGACAGATAAGTGCAGAGTGATTGAAATTTAATGAAGTTATTATTAATCCTCTGATTTCACATTTCTGTAATTCACTGGAATCCTCCTTTGGGAATGAGACTTCTACTAACTACAGTAACCTTTGCCTTTCTCATCAGGAGACTGAGCTCTGATCTCCATGTGGCTATAATGGACTTAAGTGTCTGTCTTTCTACTGTGAAACCTTTATTGCATTCTGTTTTCTCATTCCAGCTGTTCTCTCTCTCCGCTGGCATCAGTCCCCTGGCTTGGCTACCTTACTACTTAAGTACAGAAGATCCAACTTGCTATTCGTTCTGAAATTCTCCATGGGGAATTTGGTACTTACGAGATGGCCTCTATCATATCCATTCCCATTTCAACACAGCAGTGTGCATGGTCAGCTCTTGCTTCTGGCAACCCAGACACGCAGTAATAGCAATCACCCAGGATCTTGATACGTAAACAGTGGTTCTCCTTTAAAAAAAAAGAAAAAAAGAAAAAAAAAAAAAAGAAAGAAAAAGAAAAAGTAATAATAAAGGAGAGAGAAATATTCAGCTTATATTCATGCTTGTAATAACTTGCCTTTTAGGGCAGTGAATATTTACAGAAATCCAGTGAACCAGCACAGTATGTCATTCTTGCAACAGGAAAAAAAATATATCAGAATTATAAAAGAAAACTTACAGCTGCTAGCTTATCAAATCTGGCAAAGAGCTCGTTCAGCGTCATGACCAGCTCCTGAGCAGTGCACTGGGAGGCCAGACTTGTGAAACCCTCTATGTCTGCAAAGAGGATGCTTGGGAAAAAAAGAGAAAAAAAAAATGAAAGTGTCATAAATTTGTTGCTGATATTTGTGTAAGATCTGGGGTAGAAGTCCAGGGACGGGGAGACGTGTGAAATAGGGGTGTCCCAGTCCTACAGGAGCAAGGAGATGAGCACCCCCAATACCACCTATGTTACAGTCTCTATTGCACACAAAGCCCTGAGGGACATGACCTCTTCCCCTACACAGTTTAGAAAGGGCCAGAAAACCCCACAATCCTCTCTTCCCTCCAACCTTGTGCCCAGAAACTGCATAGTACGTTGGGAGCTGGTGGTGGTGTGATAATGCTACTGATCATCATTAACAACCAGGCTCTCCTACAAAATGACCAGGTCAGCCTGGCCAGAAAGCCAACACTTACCATCTTTTTTCCCACATTCCTCAATCTCTCAGCTCAATAACATTGCTCTTTTCTCTGCTCTGCTGCATGAAAATCCTTCTGCCTGCTTCCTCCTCTGCCAAAGCTCAGCCAACAGATAAAAGTCCATCCCCAGTGAATACACTTAGCCTGCTTCCCACATCTTTTGCTCCTGCTTCTGTGGCTGGCTTTCATACTCACACCTGAGCCCCGGGGCTGGCAGCACCCTGCCCCATGCCTTGTGTGGACACACACTCCTACAAAGTTCTCAATGAGCAAAGCCAGGCATGACAGCACTGCGTGCTGTTGGGGTGAAGGTTTGGGCACAGCAATGGCTGCCGTGTCCTGCCACAATTCACCACCATCCATAGGTGAGGACCAGTGAGCTTTTAATGCTCTTCATTCACTGGAGGAGGCAAACTGTGCTGATTTACTCTAATTTTAGTCCCTGAGATGCCTTACGC
The DNA here is from genome assembly GCF_009819795.1 of Aythya fuligula. NCBI lineage: Eukaryota > Metazoa > Chordata > Aves > Anseriformes > Anatidae > Aythya > Aythya fuligula. The sequence goes on along the minus strand of NC_045564.1, from coordinate 24,541,790 downwards.
AAGCACACCCCTACAGGCTCAGGAGCTCCTCTTGGGTGGCTGTAGCCAGGCATCGCCCGGCTTTCTGCAGCCAACTGAGGAAACCTCTGCTACTGCAGGAGGGACACCAAATCGCCAGCATCAGCCCAGGAATGACCAGAAAAGCACTCTGAAAGCAGCATGGACTGATTTGAAAAATTATTTGTACTAGTAGTGATTCTTTGATTTCGATTAATCATTATTTAACTGTAAAACAATTCTGTCTCAGGGATAATTACAACACTGGAAACACTGATTTGTAATCAAACATAGCTATAAAGATACATTTGAAGCTGTTCAGTAAAATAAGCAGCAGATTATGTCTATGCAGATCTAAGATAAAATGTATATATGAACATGCATTGAAATAAATATAAAATTCGTAAGCTATATTTGTATATCTTTTTCTATTAGAACATTTTTTAAGTAGCTGATTTCTTCTTTGAAGTTGCATCAAGCTGCACTTGAATAGAAAAAGAAATAAAAGTGTAAATAACAAGCACTTTAAAATTGCCTCTTTGTAAAATAGAACTCTTAACATGTTCTAGGCAATTGCAGGGGCTATGTTTTCAGTGATAATTTCCTGCAACATCTTCAGACAAGAAGGAAAGACAACAAAAATATTTTCACAAGCATTTTTTGCAAAAATACTGAAACACTTTTCAATTCTGGCATGCTTTTCATATTTTTCTACATTTCAACTCCAATAAATCGTCAACCAAACATATTGCATTAAATATTTCTTTGCTAGCCAGACTGAAGAGAAAATGTACAAGAAAAACACAAAAGAGGAATGCAAGGATGTCTGAATCAAAATATACTTTGCCATTTTTAAAAACACTTGACAAAATGCACACAAAATAAATCACCATCTCACATATTTACAAACAGAAGTAAACCTCCTAAAGAAATACACTTGAAACCTACTGAAATCTTAGAGATGTCTGCATTGCTCACTAAGCAACTTAAGTATGTTTTCATATGAAATGTAGAAATAGGAGATTTCTCCAGCTCTTGTGGCAGTAACAAAATGCATCTTGCTGAGGCTCTACATAATGCTTCTTTAACATGACTGCTAACTTTTTAAGAGCGGATTATGTGTCCGGCACAAAAGACACAACATACAAAATGCACAAAACCAATGCAAATTCATTTGTTCAGAGGGATGGGAGTTTGTTCCTGTTCCAGCATGGGGCAAATTGCAAATTCCTCACTTGTGGAGGCACCTTTCACTGCTACTATTATGCCAGATAAATGGATGAGACATTCCTAGAAGTTAAATTGCGGCAATATTTTCACCTAGGCAAATGGAGTAATCAGCAGAGACCTATGGAGCCAACCTACGCACAGATTTATGCCTTTTTCAAATTAAAATTACTTGATTACAACACTTTCTCAGACTTGCGACCCTCTGCAGGTGATCAGCAAATTGCTCTTTGTTCAAATTCAGCAGCTATCTCCTTTGGCTTGATCCTCAGCTTGCTCTTCCAAGGACAGCACGGTTGCAGCTCCTCATGCAGTTCTCTGGCCAAGTTTTGGAAAACTACAATTATAAGCAACTACAGAAGGGTTTATTATGAGGATAAAACCTGGAAAGGTTGTGTGATGGGACACAGAAACGCATCCTGAACACGAGCTGGTAGCAATATCTGGAAGTTAACATTTTCTGATGTCTCTGTTAGAAAGCCAATGTACTGCATGAGATGCTTCTCTGGGTGGGTGTTTTGTTTGAGGAAAGAGGGGCGTGTGAAACGATTTTAACAAAGCCAGTTTTATCATTTTGGAGAGGGAAGTCAAAAAAAAAAGAAGTTTGGCTTATCTAAAGTAAAGAAACGAACTGGAAGTATGCTTCTAGTAAGCTTTAGATGCTTCTAGTCTCTTCACAGTCTTGAACATGGACATGACGCTTGGTAGTAAGGGGAAGAGCTTCATCTGCTACGTGCCTTTTGATGTTTATATGGAAACCTGCCTAGAATTGGTTGCATGTTAAGTAAGCCCTTCACATGACTCAGTTTTTGTGCTCTGTTGTTAACAAGAAGCATCTACCTGCACTGAACACAGTCCATCCCCTTCCCCTCTTCCATGACAGCTGGCATATGCACCTCTTGCAGCACCTGAACCTATTTTTTATGGGTTTGAGACAGACTTCAGACCTGCCCTGCAAGCACATACCTAAGCCAGCAAGCCAGCAGAAGACGCTGCCTGGGCTCTCATTGTCCTTCTTCTGGCACACAGGTTGCAGGGGACAGAGAATCTCATCAAGGGACCAAAAGTGAATTGGGAATGGAAGACAGGGAGGAAAGAGACACATTTGTGGCAGCAGACTGGAGAAAGAGCAGCAAACAGCCATCAGATAAAACAACCTTTTCAAACAGGAACCCAACCTGAAGTCTCTCTGTCCTCTGCTGTCAACAAAGAGCTCTGAAAGCCACCAAATCGCATTTTACTCCTCCTGCCTCATCTGTTCCTTGAGCACTCTCCTGCTAGCACTGTTCCAGCAGCTCCAGCAGCAGAGACAACAACAGGGTTTCTCGCTCCCAACCCTGTTAACAGCCCAGAAGGGAGGAATGGGGATCAGAGGTGCCATACTGTGCCACTTCTGTTCCTTTTGTTATTAACCCTGGTGACCCTTAAATTCACCCTCCTCCTTGCAAAATACCCAACAGCCAAGCAAAAACTAGAAACAAAATATTTCTCTTAAAACAGCCATCAGAGAACAGCACATGAACATCACCTTGTGTTTAGTAGGAGCTTTTCTTTAAAAAGCAGCCTACTAAATTTCCTTACACACTCAACGTGCAGTGAGGTTGCAGGAACATCTCCCAGTCTGACCAGTTTGTCTGGGAACCTTTCCCACACAGCTTCCCCCTACCCTCAGGTCCTTGCCCCCAGTTCACTTCAGCCTTTCAATTCAAGCTCCCCTTAGCAATGAGGAGATTTTATTAAAGGACACTGGTGATGGATGATTGTGCCAAAGGGCACAACTCAAGCCAACTATTTGTCAGTCTTCAGAGGGCAAGGCATTTCCTTGCTGGTGGGAGCGTAATGCCAGTAATCGGCCTTCCCCGTGCCAAAATTTGGGGTGAATGACAGTGGTCAACAAAAGGTCAAATGAAATGATTCTTACAGCTATAAAATATCATGAGATAAATGAGTGGTTTAGAAGGACTATTAAATGAAGCTGACTGGAAGGGACTGACCACACAATCTGCAGTTTGGGCTTCAGCAGCTATTATCAGCACAGAGTCCCGGTCCCTTCATCTGGAAGGCTATTGCTGTGTGGAAAAACCCATTTCGCAAGTAATTAAAATGTTGTAATGGCTTCAGAGCTCTTGATATATTTTCCACTTCATCGCTGACTTCAGAGTTACCATCTGATTTGGGTTTTGTCCAGCAGCAACCAGAGTATGACCTCAAAAAAGACCAAAAAATGACTTAGTTCTGGGAAGGCAGGACAAGAAAAGAGGAGTTAACATTCATTTTACAAGGTTTCTCAAAAATTATTTTTATTTAATTTAGGTCGAAAAGTACCACAAATTGTGTTATAGGGTAGAGGTGAATACTTTCCTAAGCTCCTATTTCAGCTCCTATTTCCATCAAGGACTGGCTCAAGACTTGATAGCTGTACAAGGCAAGCTGGGTTCTGTGCCTGTTGCCCTATATGGCTCCTGGCTGCTGGAGAGGGAAGATGAAAAGGAGCTCCAGCAGCTTCCAGATCCTGCCATCCTCCCCTCTGCACAGAGGCCAGCCTGCTGCCTGCCTGCCCTTGATGTCTGTGCCAGGTCCATCCCCCTGCCTCTTCTACCACTGTAGAGCATTTAAAACCAGCTCCTGTAACTCAGGTAATCCTTGCTGTGACTGCATTGCAAACAGACCCTGAGGCAGAAGCACTGCAGCATCTTATGGATGGCAAAGGAGAAGGTTCTTTGCAAGAGCACGGTAAGGGGACAGATCTTGCCACAAAGCAAAGAACCTAAGGAGTAGGAAGAGCTAGGCAAAAAGTGGGAAGCAGGAAACCCACGTGAAATTTTTGAAAATCACAAACACCTACAGAGAGTGATTTTGAAGTGCAGCCTTAGATATCTGAAGCTAGTAGAGTTATCAGAGGAGGGACACAATGCAGCCAGGTTTCCCTGCAAAGGCAGGACTGTTCAAAATGCTAAATTAAATCATCAGTGCTTTTAATGCAAAAACACAAAAACCAGTCGTGTTCTATTTCAAGACATGTGCGTGCCATGCACGCCAGCCACAACATAAATCAAGCAAGGCAAGAAACACAAACCCTATCACCATCACAACGGTAATGCCAGTCATGAATATAAACACCATGTGTTACTGGAAACTGAACACCACAGGCACTGCATGGGAAACAACAAAACCCCAGACTCGGTGAGCTTTAATGACACAAAAACAGCAAAGTGCATCCGACTGCATGTGAATCGAAGCCATGGTATTTTACTGCAATGAATGGTACCTAAAAAGAAAAGGAGAAGTTAATGTACCATAACAAAATAATCATCACTCACTAAGTAGAAGCTCGCTAATTTGCATTCATGTGCAAAGGTGTAACAAGAGAAAGTCATTTGCTGTACACCCAGCATGTTCACGTCTGTGAATTCACCAGGCTAACTGGTTAGGATGGTGTCTCAAAAATGCTGCTGTTATTCTACACCACCACCCACTGCTATTGGTGTTGCATGTTATTAAGTGATACTACAAACAAGGAAGGGAAAAAGAGGGATGTATTGAGGTAAAGATGACAAAACTCTTTGCAGAAGGCTGGGTAAGCTCCCTAATACCAAACTTTGCATTGATTCACAGAATGGCCAAGGTGGGAAGGGACCTCTGGGCATCATTTGGTCCAATCCTCTGCTCAAGCAAGGCCATCTACAGCCAGTTGCCCAGGACCACATGCAGACAGCTTTTGAGTATCTCTTGAGCAGTTTGCTGAGTTTTTTTGTACTTGGACATTTATTTGAACCAGCTCTTGGCCATCAGTGAAAGCCCAAAAGCTGTTCTGCATAGTAATAAATTCTTCTAGAAGTTCTCAGAGTAGACCTGGCAACATGATTCACCAAGTCTTCTCTTTCCTTGCTATAGCCCCATGGGGAAGGGATGACATGGAGGTGCTCTGTGTGCTCTTTTCAATGCACACGTCCTATGCACACAAAGGATTTCACCTTCTGGAAAGTGAGAACATCTCATTACACTCTTTTCCTCAAGGATCTAACAGCAGCAACAACAAAAGGACAAACCAAACCAAACCAAACCGAGGATGAGCCTGCAGCATCAGATGCAGGACACAGTACAGAATGATCCCAGTCGGGCAGCATGTCTAGGTACAGCAACACAAGCCTCATTGAGGGCAGCACAGCCCACGTAAGGAGGGCGAAGTGGCCCACACAGATCGCTGTGATGATGAACAGCCCAGTGACTGGTCCAGCAAAGGCTGCTTGCTACCTCCAGATTTACTCATGTCTCAACAGCACGTCAGCCTTGCTCTCTGGGGATGTCTACGCGACAGGGTAAGGTCTTAGCCTCAGCAATACCAAAAACATTCTCCAGAACAGCAGGACATCAGACAGAACAGAAGTTAAAATATCCCCCTTTCTTACAGTCATGGAAAAAACAACAACAAAGAACCAACACAACAAGAGTAAAAGGATAAACTCTCTTTCCTAAACTTCTATGGTCATTTTGCAGAAGATTCATTTACTGTTGGGAATCACTTCTGGTATCTGAGCTGTAGCACTTCTGTGACACATCAGCTGGCACGGCTCCCCCGTGGGAAGCAGGACTCGGCCACGTACCATGACTGTGCTCTGTTTTGGGACCAGCCGTGCTGGCTCCCACTTGCTCAAGAGGGTGAGAAGGCACGTACATACACAAACGCTGTGATAAGCAAAGCAATGCTTGAGAGAAAGAGAAAATAAAGTAACCAGAAAGAAATGTACACAAAAACCCTACAAAAACAAGAGCCCAGAAAACTGTGGGCCTTTTTACCATTTTCTTAAGAGTCAAAGGCAGAAAGCCCCTGTCGCTCTTCCAAAGCAGCCACAAATGCAAACCAAAACCACATTTCATACTCAAGAAGTTCACTCTGCAAGGCCATACCGACTGAAGCTGGTGACACAAAGAACCAGCATAAAAGCAGGAGACCAGATGGCTCTGGAGACATCAGTGGTAATGTGCGGGCTGCCATCCGCAGAGCCACTGTGGATGATCAAGGCTGATTTGCAAAGATACCAACTCCAGAACCCTCCATTTACATGATTTTCCAATGTTTGCTCTCAGATGAGTGTTACTGAGTGGAGGTTAGAGCTGCCTGGGGGACACAGATGGGAGATGGATACAACCGGCACAAACTCCCAGCATTTGTGGTTTTTGTGCTGTCTGCTTTAGCAGTGTGCTCCTGGGAACACCAGGCTGAGAGCGTCCAGCCCTCCTCATGCTCCCAAGAGCTGCTGAGAAAAACAGCACGGCATTTTGCACCATGGTCAGTGCTCCTCAGCTCGACACCTGTGGTCTGCTCTTCGCTGCCAGTGCAGGAAATAAGATTCTGAGATCACCAAGCAGAAGGGGAAGACTGCACCAGTCACACAGGAAAAAGTTTTTCCATGACCTTCATAGGTTTGCAGTTTACAAGCATGAGCAGCAACCCCAATTATCAGAAATTACTTATAGCTAAGCAGCTTCAGTACTCATTTTTAATTTTAAACATGAAAAACTTGCCATCCTCTCCCTCTAAACATCTTGAGTTAAAAGATTTTCCTATTTCAGCAGGCTATATTTAACCAGATTGATTCTTCACTGGGAACAGGAGCAATAAATAGCCTTTTGGGAAGAAAAACTATTTGGGAAAGGCAAAACAAATAAAGATATGCAGTGGCTACCTGCCAAACTATAGGTGGAGCACATTATAGATATCTTTGAGATGAGTGGAAGTAATCTTATTACTCCATCATCACAAGCCAAATTACATGCTGCTGTCTGCTGAATAGAGAAAAGAAAATCCAAGCAGCCTAAATAAGATTTGGGGTTGTTAAAGAGGGACTTCAGCCCTTTTTCAAGTGTCTGAGAAGGGACCAATGGAAATGAGAAATGTATGTCCAATCACTGAGGTCAGGGAAAAAAACACGAAAATGAGAAGGATGCCAAATCCATTCCATCTCTGAGGAAGCTTAGGAAGGGAAAGTCTAAGGACACACTTGGTGCAAAAGAGTCTTATCTACTGTAGAGCTGAATAAATAACCATGATGATAGCAGGGTATGCTAGAGCCAATTCAGACCTGGCTAACTCTGACCACACCTCTTTGGCTCCGAGTAAGCCCAGACTCACCCAGGCCTTCCTGACCAGTGTAAACCAGCCGGAAGGTCTGCCCAAACTGGAGCTGGATCCAACCCACACCAAAATAAATCTCAGATTCATTTGTCTCACAAGTCAGCCTGAAGTTCAGAACTGCATATAAAGCAAAAAGGAGAAGTCATGCTATTTTCTGTTTTTCAAACTCGAGGCATGCTTTGTGCTGTGAGCTTTTTCAGAATCTCTTTTCTGGCCTTAGAGCAATTCTTGATGTCAAAATCCTACCAAAAACCAACAAGAAGGAAGTCAGAACTAAGAGAGTACAGCAAGAAGGGACTATCCATTACCACCACATCTGTAGGAATCTGACGCTGTTCTTGCCTGCCCTCCTTCGAGAGGACTGCTTGCAAGAGTGACCAATGCTATAGAAGCACTGCAACAGGAAAAAGAAAAAACTCAGAACTTAAATATTAAATAAAGCACACTCTGTTGCATAGAGGCTGTGTGCCAGCAATCAGTGAGTCAGTTGTCAGAGAAGGCAACAGAGTATTAAGTTCTGGCATGGACAGCTAACAGTTTCACATGTGTATCATGAAATACTGGGTCAGGCATAAGAGACAGAGATGGAGTTAAGTTGTACTTCATCAAGTTTGTGGTGCTTTCTGTTATATATTACTTGGTTCTTTGTCTTTGCTTTTGAAAGAATGAGCTCTTCATACCTGGTCAGATCGCATTCTGTTTTTCCCTGTAATCATGGATACTGAAATAATGATACTTCTGCACTCTCTACCCAAAAAGCTGCAGGAATTCTGCATGCAGTGGTCATTTGAACATAACCTCACTTCTTCACTGCCTCCACTAACTTCCCCAGTGTCCTGTCCCTTGATGATTTATTTATTCTGCCAGGTCTGTAAGTTGGGGTCTCTTCCACTTTTTCCTCTGAAAAGCGATGACATAATGAAAACACTGCACTAAAATACATGCCATAACTTACATCAACAAGGAGCAACTCTGCCTTTCCTACAGCAATCTGTTTTTTTTTTTTTTTTTTTTTTCCAAGGACACAGGCTAGGTACAAAAATACTCAGACTGTTTCACAGATAAGCTGAAAACAGACAAGCGATGCAATTTTCTGTACAGGTAATTACCATTCGTGTTTGGGAGCTTACCAGGTTGATAACACTGAAGTAGCCATTTGTTGGGAGAACTGATTGCTGGAGACAAGGAACATGAATCTTACCGCTTTTTTCTGGAACAGCCAACATGAGCTGACTTGCTGCCTCCTCATTTTTATATTTAAAAATGTAATCGAGTATTTGTGTTTTTTAAATGACATCAGTAAGGCTGTAAACAGAAACCCAAGTTATACAGAGAAACTTGACCATGAATGCTTCCTAACGGCCACTTTTCTAAGAAACTTTTAAAGGAGAAGAACTTTTAAATTAAGACTTAATTCTTTGTTAGGGGTTCTGAAAGGTAAAATGGCTGACCAAAGAAAATGGTTCAGCTCATTAATTGAGAGATCATCTTGTTCTTAATTAATAAACAAAACTGATAATAAATCTAATAATATAACACATGGTATGTTCAGTGAGAAGGGGGATTGGCTGTAATTTCAGAATTAAATGAAAAGGAAAAATCCCTGCAGGAAATTGAACCTGTTATCTGGTTATTGTGCACTATATTAATATTTCTTATCTGATAAGAACCAGTAATGAATAGATATGCTCAAGTCATGAGTAAACTTCTCCCAACTTTATGGGGGCTACAATCAAGGTGTTTTTTTCTTTTCTTTTCTTTTTCCTCTTCTTTTTAATAGTGTGATATTAGTCTACTATCACATCGCAACAGATCAATGACACTTGAGCAGACATATACCTGCATTTCCTTCTGGTGACACAGAAGACTCCAGCTGCCATGGAGAAGCAATGTAAATATAATGAAATTCTGTACAATCAATAAGAGCAGTAAAAAAACCTTCCTCTTCCGAGTCAGCATAGGTGAGCTCACTAAGTTGCATATTTCTATGCAAAGATCATCCTTGAACATGGAATATTAAACTTCATGCACCTCTTCATTCCCTAATCGACCTTGTATTCCAAATACTTCGCATATAGATGTTATTTTTTACCTATTAATTAGTCTTAAATCTACATTACGGCCTTTAGATTACATATGCAAAAAACAAACAAACAAACAAACAAAAAAAAACCACCACCATTTACAGCAGCTTTGTTTCTTTATGCTGGTCAAGATACAAGCTATCAAGACATCTTGAGTCTCATCTTTGACTGCCTGTCATTTGACTTTGTGGCCACGTATCTGCCGATTTCTTTCTCTATAAAATAAAATGGACCACTGTATTCTGGGCTTCATAAGCGTATGAAGTCTTCAAACAAACCAGCATTAGGTAATGGCTAAAATGAGAAAATAATGAAAAAAAATATTGCTTTTTACAAATATAAATGAGAAAATAGACAAAAGAGATTGACTCCCACTCCAGTTGGTGTAAAACCCAAATAAACAGACCACGTCTCACAAAATGTGACATATTACAGCCTGCAGCAATGTAGGCACTAAATGTGCATGTGTGTATCAAGCCTCAAAGGCACTTAGGAGGAAGAGTATGCAGACACAGAAAACAAATGTGGGTCCATGAGCACAGTGTGCAAGCACCCCACAAATCTTTCCACTCTGTTACCAGCACTACGAAAGCAACGCCACACAATTTCACCCAAACAGCAGCAGGGTATAAAAAGAAGATGGATAAAGGGGGTCAATCACATAGGAACTCTGTGGCAAAGCAGGAATGTGAATCCTGAGCTCGTGAATCCCAAGAACTTCTGCACAAAGCCTTCCCCCTGAGATGCTGCAGCAGGCAGCACGGTGAGGCCGGGCTGCCCACTGCTTGTGGATGTCTTTTTAACTTTCAGCTGAATCTCCCTTGATTTTTGCAATCAGTGGTTTCTTCTCATAATGAAGCAGGCATGTAATTTTAACTTGATTTCAGAGAATTACTGTAATTGCCATCACTGGAATAATAGATCTGCATATAAAGAAATGGCTTTTCTCTTGCATTTTCCATTGGAAAATTTCATTTCTGTGTTAATGCATTAAGATATTTCACTAAGTCATTTGCTTCCTACTCTCGGTATTCACAAAATATCATCTTCAAATGAAGTTCCTGTAAACAGTTATTAGTTTACCACTGAACTAATACCAATAAAATCAATAGAGTCTGACCAGATCTTTTCCATAGCATAGGAAGTCACCCTGGGGACCACTTAAAAATATTCATGGCAATGTATGTCAGACTGTAAAAATAAGAGCAAAGTCACTGGTCTGGTTCTTTCTACACCTATGTTAAACCAGTTTAGCTTATTTCTGCTTATTTTCTAAGCCTTTAGAGTAGGAACAATTTCGGCTGGAAGATTAAAGAACAAAAAATGAAATAAAGTGGCAGGCATTTGAAAGGATCTGTCCAGTTCACAACAGCAGCTCTCACAACCTCAAACTGCTTCTATATGTTAATCTGTTATATATACCATAAAACTAAACACCACTGCATGTTAGGAGTGAAACAGGAGACACAGCTTGCTGGTGGCTGATGCTAGGATGGCCGTTCTCCGTGCTGCAATGAATGGCATTTGGAGGACCTGTGCCTGTCTGCAAGCCAGCGCAGCTGGCACCAAAATTGTGGCTAATAAGGTGCAGGACAAGCAGGTTGGGGCTTCCTCTGCAGGGAATTTGGGGAAGCCAGAGCTAAATAGATGTGCAGAGCAGGAAGAAGTTTGAACAAGCTGCCTTATGCGGTGCGCTGAATGGTGCGTGCAGGTCTTCAGCCAGCGTGCCTTACCCATGCTTGCGATGTGCTGTGCAGTGTATCTGCTAGTCAGCAGGGCAACACTGCCGCTGTCACCAGCACAGATGCATTCAGGTTCCCAAACAGATGCCTCAGATTAGCATAATTTGCCCTTCCAGTTAGGAGTAGCCATGACAGTAGGGAAGTGTTTCTAAAACAACGCGACTGTGCCCTCCCACGGGGTCTGCGCCAGCGAGGGGGGCACGCGTCTCCAGCCTGAGCCGGAGCCACGGGAGGGGAGCAGAAGGAAACACAAACTGAAGATGTCTGAACACACTGGAATTTGCAAGATGCACACTAAGGCAAATAGCAGCTGTGGTATTTGATGTTTGTGTAGCTGTTTTTAATGCTCCTATAGTTCAGATATCAAGAGATGATTCTCTATTCTTAAGTACCAAGCCACTCTCCGGAAGCCTGAAAATGCTTAGCACAGCTCCTCTATTTCTTATATACCACAATAAACAAACTTGCAAAGGAGCTGGATTCTAAAAGCCAGTGCAAAGAAAGAAAGAAAGGCGAAGGAAAAAAAAAAAGCAACAGCCCACACAGCATCAAATGCTGGTAGGCTCAGTGCTAAACAGCAGATGATTCTTACTGAATAACTGCCCTAGATTTTGCAAACAATACAGGGGACAAAAATAGAAACCCATTTACATATTGCTGTTAATAACTTTATTTATAGTGTCACGGCTAGAGCACAATAACTGCAGCCATGGCTTAACTTGAAAGCCATTCACTGTGGCTGTCAGACAGAGACTGTTTTCCCAGTCCTTATGCAACTGAAAAAAAATCCTGCTGACAACAGCCGGTCAGCAGAGTCCTCACAAACAGAATGGACAAAAGTTAACAGTGGTCAAACGCAAAAGCAAATCATCCCCAGGATCACACTGGCCTCTGCCCCTCCTGCTTGCTTCGCACACTCTGTGGTTAATCAAGGACCAGGGAGGCTGCAAAACCCAGCGGATAAATTTTCACTTCAGTCTGAGCCTCATGCTAGCATTTTACAGGCATAGTTGACTGCTTTACTGCTTTCTTTTTTCTTTTTTTTTTTTCTTTTTTTTTTTTTTGACTGAGAAATACAGACAGGCTCAGGCTAACTCAGCAGCTACAGCAGAAAAGGATGTGTCCCGCATTTAGGAACATCCCTACCACATCCGCGCTGCCTGCTAGATGACTCTTGCCAAATCTTTGCTGGGAACCCATCTTGCAGCCAGCTACAACTCCCCAGCACACCAGCACATCTTTAAGGAACAGGAGCACACACAGTGACTTGCAGCCTGTGTTCTTTAATATTCTGCAAAAGCCTGCTATATATAAATAAATGGAGAGAGAAGGCAAGCGAGGAACCTGTCTGTTAAGACCCCCCTGCATGACAGGAGTGAGCAAATACAGGTCTGATTTTCTCTCTGCCTGAATCTAGCCTGAACTGGACAACGGGCTATATTGGATAAGAAACAAGGTTGCCCTCAGGACCTTGTGTTGCAGCTGCTCATTATGTATAAAATACTTGGAATAATTAGAGGCAGAGGCAGGCAGCACCACGCTCTGCCCTGCTGATTACCGTGCTCCCTGTGACACGGGACAGTGGGATTCAAGACGCTGCTTCAGGGTTTCATTCTTTTGTATTAAAAAAAGAGAATTCACAAAAGAAAATGAGGACTCCCCATTTGGTTAGCACTTCTAGAAGATGTGGCCTCAGATGCCCTCTTGCACATGGGGACACAGAGCCTAGATACCAAGCACAGGCGTGTGGGTCGAGCCTCAGCGCTCCCAGATGAGGAGGGGATGCCTCATCCCTTGTGTCTCTTCAGGCCCTCACTACTTCAGTGTTTTACTTTCTGTCACCCCGAATATCAACTGAATTCATTAATTTCTCTGGGTTTCCACCTCGTGATTTAGCGCTGAGTCCCTCTGCAGCCACAGCATTGCGAGCGGCTCCCAGCACAGAGCGCGAGTGTTTGCGCGCGCTCCCCGCTTGCAGCCTCTGCGCTGCCCCTCTGCAGCCTGGCCAGAGCAGAGCCCTCGTGGGCTGCCCATTAGGATGCTTCTGTAACAGGAGCCAGGAACGGCTGAGCTCTCATCAGCCTCTCCACCAAGTCAAATTAAACGAAGCACCTGCCCGCAGCCTGCCCCATGGGGCTGAGTGGTAGCAGTGGACATTCACACAGGAGATTGTGTGTGGAAGGCCCTACAAAATGCAAGGAGGTGCTTCCCAGCAGCGCACGTTATCCAGTGAGATGGCTTACAATTTGTCCAGTTATTAGTAGTACAAGAAATTCTGGGTCTCATATTTATAATAGAAAAATAAAAACCTGCGGGACAAGACAGGTTGATAGAATACAGCTTTTATGATCTTCCACTAGAAATGATCCTTAAATCTGCACAGAAAATAACCTAAAAAGACATGAAAGAACGCATAAAAAATCATTTAAATAAACCAGGGAACGGATAGGTGTAAGTGAATAACAGTGATCTAATAAATGCTAATGAAGTTGGTGTTATCTGGTGTTACTCTGTATTACAGAAGCGCAGCCCTGCATGATTCTCAGCAGAGATGACATTTCACAATGGGTGAGCAAATGCTGTCACCCTCCTGTGCTGTTCTCAGAATCCCAGGTCCCCCCAGAATCTCTCATTTCATCCTTAAACCCAACTTTGGTTTTGTACTGTTTGCCAACACTATTTTTCCTTTTATTTTATTTTTTTTTTCAGTTGTTTTTAAGCTTTGGGAGTATACACCATTTTCAGTTTATTCCTTCCATCATTACGCACTTCCAAGGAAAAGGAGCTCAGCAGGAAAGTCGCAGCTGCAATTTCAGGCTTTGTGGGCTTTGCAAGAGATTTGTAATCGCTTCTGATTTCCGTAACAAAATTTTATTCAGTTTGCAGCTGTAAATGACAAAGAGCACTGGATCTTCAAAACAGATTTTCACTTACCGTTTATGTTTTATGATATAGCTTTGTCCTATATCAGACCTGTCATCCTATACTGAGACCTGCAGGCTGCTGCTCTGAAAAAGGCAAGACTCTAAAGAGAGAAAGGCACAGAAAATGTGGTTCCTTTCTCCTTTTTAATTAAAACAAAGTAGAACTATTAACTCCAAAGGCCTCTTTTTCTCTTTCCTGGAAAGAAAACAAATCTTACAAAGGAGCTTACAGTAGTTTTGAATATAATCCAGAACAAAAGGCTCCAAATGAAACAGAATAATTATACTTTTATGGATCACCATTTGGCTCCTGTTGTGGCCTGATCTGTAACTTGAATTGCTCCAGTTCCCCTGAGCAGAAGCCAACATTTTGTTTGCTTTGTTCTACAAGTTGATTCTTATTAGCTCATTCTTTGCAAACAACCCCTGCAGAAAGCAGCAGCACATTGGTGTGCATGTTTGCAGGGCCGGAGGCTCTCCACCAGAACCACTATGGCACATAATCGTCCACTATCTAAAACAGTATGTGGCTTTTTTCCATTTTCTCATCACCTTTTCTCCAGCCATTGCTAACAATTGCTAAATTTGCTCCTTGCTTTCCAAGTTTTTTTGGTCTTTCCTGTCATTTTTGCCTACTACACAAATATCCCACAAGCTCCGTGACATATGTCTCTCAGCTCCTTCACATCCCAGAATGTCACAGTGCCTCTCTCCAGCCTGCTACTGCATTCAGCACAGATGTATGGGGCTGCCAGGCCTCGGAGATAACTGAAATTAAGTGCTTGTCAGAAGAACGAGGGTTGTCCTAGTAACATCCTATTAGCAACACATTCCCCACAATGAGTGTGAAATAGTGCCGATGTGTTTATCAGACTCTGCAAAGAATTCTTGTTAAAGCTAAAAAAAAGCACCCAAAACAACAACCAAAAACGAAAAAAAAAAAACACACAACAACAAATAAACAAGTGAACTGTCTTCGTTGGTGGATCAACAAACTCTATCTCATTTCTAACAAAAAATCCCAGCTGCCTCACACATTCAGCCTTCCTCTTCATTTGGGAGGGCAAGTTGTGCTTTCAGCAGCTGAAGGGGACAAACAGGGATTTATGGATGAACTTACAGCCGAACAAATATGTGGTCATCCGGCCTTCTGCATCACCAGCCATCTACTGGGGTGGTTTCTGCCAGAGGAGGCTGGGAGAGAATATTTTGCTGATAGTCACACAGATTGAAGCAGAACAGGATGGAGCACCCAACACAAGGAGTCGTTGCACCTTGTCTTGGGGGCCAGCTCTGTAGACCTGGAGTTGAGGGAGCTAATTTCAAACCCTGAGTATCCTCATATATATTTAAGGGATTCATTTAGGACTAGCAACATCCTTAGATTTTTTCAGTGCCTTTGAGAGACTCAGGCACATGCCAAATGTACAGCAACAGCAGACAAAGATTCCTGCTGGCTAAGTATTGGGGAAGAAAACACACACATTCCTGTACATGTATTTTGCTGACTTTAAAAAAAAAAAAAAATCATCGATCAAGCAGAGCTAATACAGGCATTTCTTTGTGGTTTATGAAAATTATTTGCAAACTTTCAGTTCCTCACAACACACTTGCTCTTGCAAATCCTTCATTATCGTACCATTTAAAACTTTGTGCAGCTTTCAGTGTCTTTGTAACAGAAACACAAGTGGACACAGAAAAATCTTCAATTTCTAAAAAAAATCACCTCCATCATTCCACGAAGCCAATGCCCTGCCAGTAGTGTCCATGGTGTGAAACTCAAAAAAGACTCTGGTCTTTTTTCTCCTTTGCTGTTCTGTGCAGTCCTCAGGCTGCTTCTTTTTTCTGTTTAGCTATCTATGTGAAGTGACCTTCTCTTAGCCTGGTCTCTTATAGAAACACCATTTAAGGAATCATGCGGTCTACACAGTCAGTACCAGCCTGTTCCTAATTTTTTAACCCCTAAGTTTCAAGCAATAATAATAGAAAGTTTAAAAAATACACTCTGATTTTCAGTGAGTGGAGGACAGACTCAAGTTAGCAATGCGCTAACTTGAATCACAGGATACCAGACCTCTCAAGAGCTCTTCACCACTAATTGTTTTCAGCTTTTGGCTCTTCATTATTTATCCAGTGTAAAAATGATATATACACCAGTAAAAACAGATGCATGCATTAGCAACAATTGTTGAGGGGTATAAATATAGTAGCAGACGAGAAGTTAACCCATCCCCATCGAACACTGTGTTTCTCATTTTCAGCTTCTGTAAAAGGAGTGCTTCAAATAGTTTTGCAAAGTTCAGTGCATTACAGAATAAAGAAGTTTAACTGATTTTTGCTTTTCAATCATTATAGTTTAAGGAGGAAGCAAAAAGGTAGGATGATTTTTACAAGAACCTCTTCAAATGTTATATAAACTCAATGTTCTTAAAACCACTTTGCATGTTAACTACATGACAGAGTAGGTGATTAAGTAAAAGTTAACAAAGTCTTTATAACCAAGCCTCTATAAAAGCAAAGTTTTGGTCAGAGATGACTTATGTTTTTGTTGCCTTTTTTTTTTCCCCTCAAGGTTACTTCAGAACAGAGAAGAGTGGAGGTGGATTAGCTTAATAAACATATATATATATATGTTTACTATACATTCAATGCATTTGTTTTTACTATCAGGGCAATCAGCAGTGAAACTTGCATTTAAAAAAAAAAAGTAATTTGTTTCTAGTACTACTGAAGAAAAAAGAGAATTCAAATAACCTTGATGAGCTAAACTATTACTCTGTAAACTTCTGCAGGCACATTCATTATTCTCTCCAAATTACTATTCACAGTATTTCATCATTAAAACATCTAACACTCTTCAATCCATCACCCTGTGAACTTCACAGACCCTTGTGTACACTCAGAATAGCAGGGTGTGAATTATACATCACAGGCTCTTCCTAATTGCTGCTGGCTTGCTGGTGGCTGCAGATCTGCAGTCACCTGGCACGCTGCACTTTTGGGATGTTGTCTTTATTACAACACATGTGTTTAAGTAATGCATCCAGCGGGGTGCCCTGCAACCAGTTATTTATCTGTTTTGTTCTTTGGAGGGTACAAGACTCTCATGCCCCTCTAGGCACCAGGGGTTCCCAGCAGGGACCAAGATCACAGTGTATTCCCAGTTCAGAAAGACAGACCTGCAGACAACCAGATGAATGCTTAAGCAAGTTGTCACGTATTTGTTCTTCTTAAAGGCTGCTGTGCACATACACAAAGAGGCAGATTCAATAAAATATATAAACCTGCGCTATTCTATAGCTGAGAAGTTTTCAGGAGTAAAACATCAACACACATATTGAAAAGAGGGAGTGATATTTGGATGAAATGCCTCCCTGAATATTAATGTCTAATATTAACATTTAGTGGTAAGTGCAAAGCAGTTCACCAACACCCATGGGTGAAAGGGACTTTGACATTTCCTAAAAACTAGTGCTATCTTATAAAAAAAAAAATCATTAAACTTTCTGGAAAATTAAAAAGCTAAGATTCACACCAGGCAGACACAGGTGAAGTACCCAAGAGCTGGCTCTTGACAGAGAAACAGAAGAGTTCCTGAAAAAGTAAAACTCACTGCTGTCACTTGGGAAAAGGCGTGGGAAGGCTGATCACTTCCCTCCTACTCACTTTTCTCAGCCTACAGCCTGAACCAGAACTAATGGCAATTAAATGAGGAGGACACCTGAACCCACACAAAACCCACACAGTTTCCCCCCACCTACCTCCAAAAATAACTTGCTGCTACATGTGGGCATAGGCCTCAAACGAAGAAAAACAGCAAAAGTTCTTGCTAGGACTTGATGCTGGGAACCAACCAAGCAAGTAACCCGCAAAAGCATTTCATAAGGAAATGGAAGCTCAGTGACTGGCAGGGAGCGCATGGATGAAATCTGATTTTAGGCTTCTTCCCATTTAATGCTGATCTCCTCATCTCCAGACATAAACCATATATTTCATTCTCCCAATTGGGAGGAGAAGATGAGGAAGGAAATTAATTATATAGAAAATATATAAGAATTATTGGTGCTGTCCTTCCCTGGCAACAAGACTTTGCATAGAAATTAAAGCTTTGGCTGAAGCAAGGCTATTTGGGGAATTTTTGAAAATATCCAGAGAAGAACTGTAACAAATTTATACACTCCATAATATAGTTGTATTTTTTAAAGATGGTAAAATGAAACTGCTTTTTGCTTAGCTTCAATAACATCTCATGAAAAAAAAAAGTATGAAAACAGAATCCAGATGAGCTCCTGACCAAAACCAATTGGCATAACTGCCCCCAAAGACAATCTGCTGTCTGACCTGGATTTGAGAGAATATGCCTCATTGTAAACCCATTTAGCATTTCAAAAAGCATGTTTCTTTTAGCAAGCTGGAAAAAAAAGTATCCTCATGCCTGTACTCACCAACCAGAATACACCATTAAGCAGCACACTGCTTTGGCACTGGTATGTCCCGTTACAGCTCTATTCTGGGAGCCCTCCTACTAGCTGCAGTCAGAGCCCAGCCTTATACTACTACTTAAATTGAAAACTCCTTTAACCCCAAGAAACATTCATACTGGATGTCCTGCATGCAAGGACAGTGGCAGGAAGGAGAAGGTTGGTTGTTTAGTTGAAATAATTGCAAACCATAACATACATAGCATCTTGCAATCTAAGAATTTAATGCCCTTTATAACAAACTAATTAAGTGTCAAAACACCTGTAAGATGAAGAGGTTCAGCTGACATGGCCGACTGAATATCCTGACACTCAGACAAAGTGCGACTGTTTGGTCATTTCTAAGGGGAGAATTTTTGGTGTTAGAATGTAATTTGATCAGAAGACTAATTAAAAATGAGTTTCATTTACAGAGCTGAAAGCACATGGACTGTTTTACTTCTGCAAAGAGTTTGGTTTGAGTTGTCAAGATGTTTAGAAACCCGTGAGATCAGGTTAATGTTGTTGAATACATGATTCATAAGAATTATGTGAAGGGTAGAAAAGAGGAAACTGTCACTTTCACCATGCTTGGATGCCAGCCCTAAAATAAGCTTCTTGAAACAGTTCATCAAAGGAATTTCAATGACAAAGCCAAGCTTGATCCCTTCACAGAGGACTTCAAACCTTCTTTTATAGAACAGAGATTACTATATTTGGCCAAACCTAGATAACATTAAAGCCACTATCACTGCAGCAAGACGCTATAAATAGCTATAGTAATGTAAAACATCTAAAATTCCGCCTAGGAAGCATTTCAGATAAACAGTATTATCTATGCGTATTTTAGGGTTTGTCTATCAGACATAATCTCATTCATGATAAAGTGAACTGCTTTACTTATATAACTCACCTTGTTGTTTACCCAAAATTACTCATATGGTCTTGGGAACTCCTTTCCTGATTGCATTTGACAATAGACTTTATATTTAACACACATATGTGGGAAAGGTCATGTCACGCTCTACGGTTCTCCATTTGTCAAAGTTAATTCTCATTCAATAAATCAGGATGGAAAATGGTTTCGTTCCCCGTTCAAAGGTTCTGTTCATTTGCATCTCAAAAGAGAATATTAACCCCAAACCTCTTCAACTTAGTTTCTTCATCACCCTAAATTCTTCAGAATGTAGTCTTGAAGCAAATTTTGTTGCCAAAAATGACAGGAAATTATATTTTCATTGTGGATAAATTAGTCTCTGAACTTTACTTTCCATAACAATAAGCAGGAGATTATGAACTCATTCACAGGAAGCCCTGATAAGGTTCTAAAAAGATTTGCTTGCATCCATTCAGGTCAGACAAGCCACTTTACTTCTGCATAAAAACATCACCTTTCCCCTGTAGAGATAACCTAACCCCTAAGATAAATGTAACATAGTAAGCAGTATCATGGCAGAACTGCCTTATGAAAGGATCACAGCTGTGTTTTACAGGCCTACTCTTGGCAGCTGGGAAAGATCTTTCTACATAGTTTGTATGTTAGTTAGTTTTGTTTTGTTTTAAGGAAAAAAAGTGTGTAATATAATGTCCAAAACCAAGCATATCACAGAAAAACTGGTCATTTCAAAACAGAAGGAAAAAAACACACAGCAACTTGACATAATTTTATCGTAACATTTTCTGCTGGTAGAGTAGTTTGAGTTTGTGTTTTAATTTCAATTAGAGGTGGTCCCAAAAGCCCGGGCCCAATCATCCCTGAAAATTAAAATATTTAATCTCGTCTGACACAAGATTTTGCAAACTTCTTCTCCCACACAGCATGTCAAGGCAGGCTAACAGAGCATGGCTGTGCCCCTGAGCCTCCTGAGCTCACAAGGCCAGAACAAAATTTGGCTGGATGGAAACCACCAGTGCCAGGCAGGCTTAGGGACTCCACACAGACTGGGGAATCAGTGAGCACCCTGAGCATCCAGAAAAATGGGAGCTCTCGAATTCGAGGTGCTATGAAAGAAAACTTAAAGGTTTAAATCAACAGTGAACAAAATTTCCCATCCGTCATACTTTCATTTACAATTTGCCTTTTTAACTAACCTGGGAGAGTGGGAAAAGAGAACCGTTTCATACGGCTGCTGGCGGAGGGAGACACGCACCTCTGCACACACACATGGACCTTTCCCACCTCTGAGAACTGAAAGGAAATGCTTCTGCTCATAAATCATTAGCAGGAAACCAGATTCAATGGCTGGGCACAGCACCCTTGCGTCGACTTCACTTGCTTCTCAATTGCCTTGACACAATAACCTTTAGCTCATAAAAACTCAGATCTTATGACATTTTTGAATACTGACAAAAACAAAACAAAATTGCTTGGAGTGTTCTAATCTCAAAAACCTCCTCTTGAGCATTTCCCCCTGAAAAGTAATGTGTGCACTTGCTTTTCTTCAGCCTATTCATTATTCCCCATCATGGAGGCATTACCCCCTGCCACCAGCGTGTTTCTGGGTGCATGTAAATGCTTCAAAACCATCCACGGCAAAATTCCCACCAGAGGTGGTTTCAGAGCACCCAGGCAAGAGCAAAGGCTCCATGCTGAACTCCTAGTGTGAAATGAGTCATTTGTTCCAAATCATGTTTCCTTTTTCAATATTCATACTTAGTTATTCATCTCCCTAAAGTATATGAAGATGAGATGTTCCTACGTTACCTTCTCTTTGCTTTCAGTACATATGGGTAAAGGCTACAAGAAGCCATTGTCTGGTAGGGTGAAGGAACTAAAGAAGAAAAATATATGCATATATTGAATACCATGCTTGTGCATTTGCTAATTTAGCATATTACTTTTAATTAGTTTTTATTTATTTAGTGATATAGTTAAAACAAAATTTCAAAGCATCATCATCCTAAAGAGATAATCACTTTTACTAAGACTTGACTGTACAGAGTGACTTTTAGACCTGCAAATAATGATATATGGAAACTAATGTGGAAGAATATAATACCATACTGATTAATCTCATGTCATATCCAACAACTTACATTCAATTTGAATGTCAAGCTGACCTTTGAGTACTGGAAAAAAGTAATTCCTCTATTAGGAAAACACACAAATGCCATCTATCATGAGAAATTTACAAACCTTCTTGAACAAGCTAAGTGCTATTAAGGAAAAATCGAATGCAAAGCCAAAAACCATCATCTACTGTAACACTTATGCTGTGGGCACTCTGGGAGGCCTCTTCCCCTCACCTTCATCACCATATGTATATTCTTTATTTTTCATTACAGAACCATTTAAGCATTTTACAGCTGATAATATTTTTGTCTTCAGTATTGCTAGGGGATCTTTAAAACTTTGCCCAGTCACAATTAAAACCTAACCTAAAGGTCCCTCTTCCCAGTTTTCTGCTTGTACATTACCTTTCTACTCCACTGCTAATACTAAGGAAACGTCAATTTGCTGCAGTCTTCAAATGCTTCAGAATTTTAAGTGAATTTTACCACATCATCTACTGGAGATTACGCAGGTGCAGTATATTGGAGATGCAATAAATCCACTTTTATTTATTGAGCACTAAGTATCAGAATATATAATTCACCAACGTACTTAAACGTAAGAGAGAAGACTACACAAACAGTTTACAAGAAAACCTCTTATTTGAAGGGAAGAGAGAGGGAGGAATGAATGAGACTCTGTCCCCAGCCCTGTGTCTCAGTAGAAGTATTTACAGACTTACAGAGCTGTTACACAGCATCAGGCTTGGCAGAGACAGAAGTCATTCCCAAAGACGCCAGGTACAACAGCAGAATTAAAATATGTCAAGATTAAGTTAAACTACTTTTCATTGCAGCCCGTGAAGATCTCAAGCAACATCAACAGCAATATCAAGTATGAGTTCATTCCCTCTTCCCTGGGAAGTGGACACGGGGAAGCTGGTGATGTGCTGAATCTCATGGGGACAGACTGCCCCAGCAACACGGACTGGCTGTGATTCTGCACCACTTCCCAGACACCAGACATTCATTTCATCTGCTCATCCAGGCAGACCAAGGAGTGACACGGCCTTGGGTGACTGAGCAGGTGCCAGGGGCTGCTACTAATGGACCCCCTGCTTGTAATTACAGACTGGCAGGGACTACTCCAAGTGATTTTAACCTCAGCTGGTCTCTGTAACTCACCCCCTGGAAAGTGCTGTCAATCTTTGACTTGCATCCCTTCAATGCTTATCAGAAGGGTGCTTGTTACTGTCAAAAAAATATCCAGACTCAAACATTCCACCTGTTCAAAGCCACCGAGATGCAATCCAGGAAAAAGAGAAAAAATAAAGAAGCTAAGGAAAGAGATCAGTTAAAGCTGCTCATCAGATGAAGATGTTGCAGACATGTGGCAATCCTCCTCACGTCCTATAAACAAGCTTACAAAAGTCAACTGGTGGCACTTGAGAGCTTTTACACTTATTTTGAATTAAGTGCTGCTGTCATCTTCATTCCCAGGCCTTAAGTGCTAAGTACTGGGATGGTCCCTCCTCCCCTGGCAGCTGGGAGATAGGCTGCTCTTCTTACCTGACGTTGTCATGCTTCTGGATGTAGATTTTATGAAACATCATATCTTCCTGTTTGGCATTAATGTCAGCTTTCATCTCCATGGCAACATGTCGAGGAAGTACAGAGAGCAGGAGCCGCTCCTGTGGAGTCAGACAGATGAAGCAATTAAAACACCTGCTGCCCAGTTAACAAACACACTTTGCTCCGCGCTGGGGAGAAATGAAGTCATCAATTTGGGGAGCGAAGAGTATGACCAAGTGAAACCACATCCATAAACCCAGCAGGTGACCCTCTGTCAAGGCATCTGCAATTCTGTCCTGACCCTGAAACAATAATTCAATGATTTTAGAGAAGAAAATATTATTTTTCATCCCAGCTGCACTGGGCCTGTGATTAATGCCAGTTCTTGCAAATGAAGGATCCATGCAACTCAGAAATTGCACATACACATTCCTGGAATGACTCTGCTAAATGATACCATCTGACCTTCCCCACAGCCTCTCCACACCACCACGAAGTCCTCTTTCACACAGCCCTACAGGACTGACACCCCAACACCCTTGGGCACCTTCTACAATTCCTTCCTTTCCTATCTAATCATCTAGGCACATTCCCCCAACAGGCACAAACCTGTTCTTGGCAGATAACAAGTCAACAGGAATGCCCCAATAAAACTAGCATGAGAAGTTAGCCCAACTATGCAACACGCTGTTATACTTCTACACCTAAAACCACTCCTAGTGCCCAATTGAATTAAGACCTGTGCACCCACCCACTCACCTCCAAAAGTATTTCCAATAACCACCTTCTGTCATCAGCATTTCATCGCTCTTCACCCTCCCTTGAAACAACTAAATTGCACTTTTATTTACTGATAATAGCTTTAGGGTGACTTTCATAACACCATTTTGTAAGCTGTTCCATATTTAGTTTTGTATGCTAGGCAAAAATTAGTTACATGACAAAATGATGACTTTCTGGTAATTTTCCTAAAAACTCACACAAAAGCCCGCGCTTGCTATTATTCTAAATTCGGTGGCAATTTCATGCAAAAGCTATAGAATTTAAACCTGCAGGTAATATGCACCCCAGGGACACATTTGTGTATTTCAGGTGTCTCACCTGATACATTCTGCCCAGACCGTGCAATCCCTTAATTTTATTCCCACTCACACCCTTTGCAGTTCAGGGGAAGTTTTTGCTCTGGCTGGAGAAGGTGGGGAGCATCTCCTCAGGGCTCAGCTACAGCTCAACCTGCAAGCAGTGCTCTGGAATAGCTGAAGAATCCCAAAAGCTTGCGCCACTCTTGTTTTTATTATTTTTCTTCCCCTGCAGTGAGCAGAAGAAAAGGGCCTTCCTTCCTGACGACACAGACACAATGTAGAATAAACGAAGGTGCCTAACCTTATCTAACAGCTCATTAATTCTCAACAACACGGGGAGCAGTTGGGCTCAAGCTGCAGCCCTGACTCAGAGGGGTCAGCATTCCTGTATTAATTACTCACATCACCAAACCACTTGCCCACACTTCAGTTATAAACACATTCCTGGATTCTAATTTCTGGCTTTATCTGAAAGTTCCCCACTTATTTCTTCCTCTAAGGAGAGAGAGAAACGTTGGGAGAACCAGATGAAGATGGATTCACTGGTTATGTGCTCAGGATGCACAGAGACATTTTATAGGCTGCAGCATTGCCCAGTATTTACTTTTTTTCCCCTCAACGTGTACCTTAAAGAGATTGATTCTTGCCTCCGGTCCCTGAGGAGGTAGTAATAACACAGGAAAAGATGTGTTGGAGGGATGTCTGTCTCCCCAGCTCCAAACTGCAGCAGTCCTGACAAGATACTTGTGTTTTAAAGCACTCTCACCTTCACTGGCATACTACATGTGCTAGCATTCACACTGCCAAATTTTATATATGTATATATATATATATAAAGATTATGAATCATGCACGTGTCCTCAGGCTTCTGTCAGCTATTAGTGTACTCCTTGAGCGTAAAAGCGCAACACATTTTGTATGTTTACCAGGGTAACTGGTGTATACACTGCTGTCATTTGCATATTATAATAGGCATCCTCAAATGTGTGAAAGCTGCTATTCTACGTGTGATTTTACACATCCTTTAAATAACTCAGAGCTCAATGGGGAGCTCAGGGGCACCCGCAGGTTTGGAACATTCCCTGTGGGCGCACCAGAGTGAAGGATGATTTTTTTTTTTTTTTAACTTGCTTGAAAATCAGGGACATGTCTGAGGGAGTGAGTTTCTTCTACTAGTACTCCAAGGGATTTTCACATAGATTTCTGGATAACTTGTGCTTGAGAACCTTCACCCCTGCTCTTCCTGATGCCACAGGCATTTGCCAGATTAAACCACCAATATTTTCAAGACAGTTGAGATCTTCATGAGACTAACACGACTCTGACCTACCACCGATTGGGAATAAGACTTAACAAGTGAAACGAATGCATGCAACAGGAACAATCCTTCATGCAACAACTAATTAGGAGGTTTAGCCGTGTTACAGAGCTGGACATTATATTCATCCTGTTTGCTGGGAGCATCATGATCGCTGAAAATAACCTCGGAAACTACCAGGAGGAGGCTGTAGCAAGTGCTTTAGTAAGGCACAAGCCACGTTAAAAGACCTTCAAAACAACAAAAAAATCCCTTTGTTTTATTTCAAATGGAGCACAGAAATTAAAGTCTCCACCAGAGTACAATTTTCATTTTGGTGTAATGACTAGAATGTACTGCAGCCCTCACTGTAAAATCACTTATGTACAAGTGAGGTGGCTGGGACTGCTGTTTTACAAGTCTAACAAGGCAGCAGTCTGACCTGATAAAAAAAGCAAAAGCAAATTCATATACAATTCTCACTTCAAAATACGATGCGAGTATAGTTCCACTGAATTATACATTAAACAAATGCATACCAAGAAGCACTAGTCTCTAGAATAGGCACAGATTAAAGAGTAAAATACAGAATCTACTCTATTTACATACATCCACATGGATATATGTATACGTGGGTGGATATATAAAACACACATCTGTACAATGCCTCTATACTACACAGGAATTTTAACTGTTTATGTTGCACTCTCCCAAGATGACCTCAAAGCATTAACCAATATTCAGTGTGCTACATCTGTCCATTTGTCCTCAGGTTTAATAACACTTACTATTCATCACAAGTTAAGTGATGCAAAGATGTAAAGAAGAAGACAACTTCACAAACAGAGGACAAGCAATGCTAGAAGGAAAACTGCAGTCTCGACAACCAGCCTTTTACTCAAATCCTACGTATTTGCAGATTATTGAGAATAACTATTTTTTTTCATCCAATGTAATTTTATTCTGTGTAAGGAATGGTAATTCCTGTTAAGATTCTGCCGTAGGTTATCTCAAGTAATAAAATCATTGAGGATTGTCTATTCTGGATTGGACACTCTGGATTTCTGTTTACTTTCTTTCTAATTTTGGATGCTAGTAGAAGCTTAATAAGGGAAAATATACACTCCTTTGCCGGAGATAATCTGCCTGCCTTTAATAGAGAACAGCACACAAGAGCATCGTCAGGTCTCCAGAAACAGGCAAATGATGATAAGAGCGCTGGGCTCTTTCCCTCCATACCTATTTGGAGACCAGCTCTCACAGACACAGGCTGAGCTGCCGGTATTTGCATCTGCTGTCACCTCTAGATTATCTTGATGCATTATGCATAGGGAGGCATCTGAACTGAACCTGGAAATCAATGTCGGCACAGGCTGTAGCAGCAAATAATCTTATTAGGAGTCCCCAGCTGCCAGGATCCACAGTTCCTGCTGGATGTACTGCAGGGCACATCTTAGTGACTGGCTTTGACCTGTGTTTTACTGATATCCTAGCTTTCTCCTGCATGCTATGGTACCTTTGGGGAGGGGAAGAGGGACAGGTAAAAAGGCCTAAGACTATGGCACTTGTAAGGACATTTTTCACGTGGTATTTCTGGCACAGAAGCTCCTAAATCCAGAACAGCACATTCATTTGAGACATGCAAAGGCAGCCTCTCAGCAGGGAGGACAGACCTGGAATCAATAAATAAAATAGGGTATTCTCTTGGCTCAGTTCTTTCCTTCATTTCAAGGTGCCAAAGGAGGACTGGCCACTTGTTTCATCTTTCTGAAACTACATTTGTGACAAAGGAAAAAGGAGCTGCGATTGTGAATTTGGTATTCATATATATATTGTCAAAATAACCGTAAGGGTTAAGCAGGAAGTATGTCAGCCAGAAGAACCACATAAACGCTGCCAAAAGACTGATCCATAGATGCAGATGGGCTGGGACATGAGGGAAAAGTAAGCTGTGTTGCCACAGAGATAAAAAGATGCTCCACTCGATTCATTCCCCTGACCTGTTCCCCAAGTTCACAGCCACAACCAAGCTACAGGATACCTCTCAAGGGAAGACTGGAAGCCCCATTTCATGATTCCCTTCAAATTGGACAGGAAAGACCACTGCAAAACACGCTGCAGGTTAGAGATGTGTATTAGTAAAGAAATAGTCACACTGCCCAAAAAGTCTTTCATATCTAATCCTGAGGAGACAAGAAGTTCATTGCCACAGAACCCACAACTGAATTAGGGGAGCCAATATGGTCGGTCCCCTTGAAAACTGGGCTGTTTATTGGCAGCCACAGGTCTTTTTATAGCACACAAACATTGGACATATTGATGAAACTTACTTTTCAACAAAATAGAATTGACTTGAGGCCTATACGGTGCACAAAGGTGTGCAAGCAGGCAGGGAACCTTGGACAAGGCAAGAAGAGGACTCTCTCTGGAAGCATCAAGGGACAGTATATTCTGTGGCCCAATTTTTATCTCTTTCACTTCAGAAACCTGCCTTATCTGTGGGTAGTGGCTTTGCTGACAAACATACCACATTTTGTCCTCACAAACAGGGTCCACCTGAAGCCTGCGTGCTGCATCCGTGTTCAACACGCAGCTCCAATGTGTGCAAAAAAACAGTGCACACTCTCTGTGTACTATGT
This sequence comes from Aythya fuligula, assembly GCF_009819795.1. Taxonomy (NCBI): domain Eukaryota; kingdom Metazoa; phylum Chordata; class Aves; order Anseriformes; family Anatidae; genus Aythya; species Aythya fuligula. Next base: position 24,513,639 of record NC_045564.1, on the reverse strand, counting down.
AATTTTCATCTGCAGAGCAGAGTCCACAGGATTTGTTGATGTCTGTGGACAAATCCATCAGTGCACTGGGGAGGAAATACTCCCTGAGTTCTCTTTTAAGCCTTTAAAAAGCCTGCTGTCTCCTATCGGCCTATTCTTGCCTGCATCAGTCATCAAGCAAGAGGCCTGCAATTCCAATCCTACAGGAACAATTTGCATGCTAATTCCATTTCAGCAATTTCATTTTTTATTTCCCACTGTTGCTCTTACCTGCTGCTGGTTTTCCCTTTGAGAATGCAGCCTGGCTTGTATGCATTCCCTCGTCTCCTGGAAAGCCTGTCTTTGGGACACCTCTGCTGGGTAGTGGGTACAGACGCCTACAATGTTTGTACAGGAGAAGATGAGAACATTGGAGACCAGCTGCAACAAAAGGAAAAAAAAAAAAAAAAAAGAGAGAAAGAAAAAAAGAAATACTTGATTACATTTTGGAAAACTGCCATCAGTAACAAAGCACAGCTAGAGCTCAGCCCATTCCATCACTCCCTGATCCAAGCCATGGTTAAACCTTAAGCTCTTAATTCCAGTGTAGTTCACTTCTCTAGTTTTTAAATACAAAACTTCCATATATGGCCTTAAATATATGTTCTTAACACTGTGTATCACTTCACTGTAAGAATACAACTCTACTAGCAATACTGTAATCTTGCTTTTGGTAATCCAGTACCTTGCAACTACTACAACAAAAATCCATCTAAAAATGCTACTACTGTGTCAGCTAAGGTGCAGCTAGGACTCCTGCAGACAGACCTAACAGAGGAACACAAATATTTCTGTGCTCGTGTACCTACATATCTGGCTTGAAAACACACCAAAGATACATTAAACCGCTACTTTGAAATAGTGCTTAAATAATGAAGGGAAAATGCTGTTTGTTTTTGTTTTTTCTTCACAGGGTTTAAGAGCAATTGGAATATCTATTTCATCTAAAAAAAAATTGTTACAAAATTTTATGTTAAAAATACATTTTTAACATTTTTATGAACATGACTAAAAAAGAGTTATTAAGTCTGGTGTATATTTGGATTGGACAAGTACAAGGGAAAAGCTATGTCGCTCTTCTGCTTCCACATGGATTATGTTTTGTAACAAAGCAATCACATAACTTTTGCTGAAAACTAGTGTTGCAACTCTCTTATTTCCTAACCATTTTTTAATAAAAAGGAAAAAAGCATGCCCATTGCTAGCATTTGGTTCATGTATAATGTTCAAACTGCTTCTGACAGTATCATATAAACATTTCCCTTGACAGAGGTCAAAATACAACTTCTGGAGAGCTGCACAAGCTGTACTGTCTCTCCCTTTGAGGACAGACTTATTTGGAACACCTCTCATCTCTTCTAGGGGAAAAAAAGACGGTTAGAATTGCAAGATTCTTAAAAATAGGAATCTTTGGCCTATTCTCTAATGAGTTCAGACATACCCATTGCCTTTGTTACTAGTAATTTCCAGACCAACCCCTTCCCTGAAAAGGCAGGGCCAGGCTCTGAAGGCAGCACCCATGTGGCTGCCTCTCAAGCCCCAAGCTCACAGGGGATGCTCAGGACTCCCCAGACAAAGTTTAGTGCAGGAGAGAGGAGCTGTCCCCGTGTCACACACCAACACCCCGAAGAGCAACAGTGTCTCAGAGAAAGCCCGCTGGGACTGACTACATCCATACACAGAAGACAGCAGAAATTGTTTTATTAACAACTCTGACCTGAAAGAGGATTTACACAGAAAAATCCCATCTTTCTGTTCAAAAGAAGCAATACGTTAAAGTACAGCCAGCTGAGGGACTTCTCCTCTCAGTGGATGGCTGCCAGTAGATGGCAACACCCAAAGCTCCCGCATCAAAGTGCCGCATGCACCTGCACTGAGTTCCCTCACTTAGGTATGACAGTAAAACACAGTGACCCACAGGTTTTATCTACATATATTTATATACCCATAGGTGGTTACCATCAGTATCACTTACACGTATCTGCAGGTAACTGGTTTCCAAGGAGGAAACTACTTCTCATCCCTTGCAGATTGCTCCCTCCATCCAAAAAGTCCATGCAAGGGACAGATGGGCTACAGTGCAGGTCATACACACACATGCAATAAGCCCCAACCCAAAACTCACATATTCCCCTTACAATTATCTTCTTACTCAGCTCTTTCTATTGCTGTCTGGATCTTCCCATGTCTGAGGTCCCACATTTCTTCCCCAAACTGATCAGACACCAGCCAGCTGCCACCTAGATCTTGCCCTTGCACTGCTGCATCACATTTTTTTGCTTATAATGAGCAAAAATGTGGGGTTTTAAGGATGAAAAATCCCTACAAAGTACAAAAAATACTAGTGCTCATTGTCTTGAAGAAACATCTTAAGAAAGGAGCAGAAGTAGGCTTTCCTGGGAGTTACTCTGATTCCTGCTCCACGGCTGCATTACTGGCAGCCTGGGAACAGCATTTGTCCAAGTTCAGGATGGTTGGTATGAGCTCGAATGGGTTAACGCTAAGTAGCATGTTTTGCATGGCTGGATTACAGCGAGACTCCCAAATCCTCTCTATTGGAACTATTTAATTTTACAGTAAATGGAAAATTTGTCAGTGCACATAAAACAGCACGCATCACATATTCAAAATGGAAAAAGATGAGAGCACAAATGACTTTCAGGAACTATTCCATTTTCTTTTTTTAACCCCCAAAAGACGAGACTTGATTTCACTTAGAGTTAGTAGTGCAAACCCAAAGCAAACTCCCCAAAATACTGACTCAACTCTTGCACTCAGAACAGCAGACAATGGCTGGTTTAGATGCCAGGCAATGTCTCAGGAGTTAACTGAGCAGATAAAAGGAACAGTTCAGTCCTGAAGACAAGCTCTTCATGGGTGTATCCAAGGGACTTCGCAGACTGATTTATAAGTCAGACACAGATGACCATGCTTTGTCTAGGGTGAATAAAAACTATATGGCAATGTAATTTTTAAGTAGAAAGGGACAGACACCTGTAACTATTCTGTTAAACAGAAGCTCATTGAATTCACAGTGTGGCATCTTTGAGGGATGCCATAGGGAGAGAAAGAGGGAAATCAATGTAATGTTGAGAGTATCAAAGATCTGCAGAGATTTAAAACTGCAGCTCCTACTATTTGCAGCAACACTTGTTATGTAGGCAAGAGCATTTGTTCAATATGTGTTCTCAATAATTTTCTTCATGAGTATTTTAAACTATATTAAAGCAGAAAAAAAAAAAAAAAAAAAAAAAAGAATATCTAATCTCAATTTTTTCACAGTCCGCTGTCTTAATAAAATAAATTTGTACCCCGTTTGCCAAATGGTACTACAAGCTTATCAGCTTCCTTGCCATTTTGCTATGGTAACCAGCTTCAGTCCCAGGAGGAAAGAAATGATGTAGATATTAAAAAACTGATTCCCTAAGCTCCATGGCCTGAAAAGTAAAAACATATCATGGCAACTATTTCAGACAATCTGTGCTTGAAGAGCTGTTCAAGGCAGTGGGAAAATACAGTTGGCTATTTTGGAGCTGATTTCCTTCCCCTGCCTCGCTAGACATTTAAACTAGGAAGTTTCCTGCCCTTCTGATTTTAGAAAATAATAGTTTATAAAAGACCATTTCACTTACCTATAAATCCTAGATAAGCTATTAAGCTGGCCTACAGTATTGCCATATTTGAGTGTTTCATAAGCTAATATGTTTACTCTTAGAGCACCTGTGTGTGGCAGTGAAATGCTATTATCCTGATGTTACTGAGGCAGAGCTCTTTAAAGGCAATTTAGTATCTAACAAAAAGTACTTGGAGGGTTTCTCAAAAAATTAGCGCGACTTCTTCATTCCCCTGAAATAATAGATCTCAGTCTCATACAACAGCGCAGAGTGGCCAGTTTCCAGTCACTTTGATTTTAGCTCACAACCAGAGCAGTGTAAGGCTTTTGTTGAGTCCCTTGCAGGAAACTGTTTTCAATATTATTTTTTTTTGGTGATGGAAGGAAGAAAAAAAATAGAGAGAAGAAGATGGAAACAGTTTAGTTCCACGTGTTTGAGGAGTTATGAAAACCTGGTATTACAAAATCAAAATTGAGAGCTAAATCTGGTCTGCCTTTATTGTTACAAAATTGATGTTTTGGGCATTTCAGGCAAGACTGAGGAGGAACCCTGATGGTTCAGTGATCACCAAGTCTTCCAGACCATCACAAGCAGAAAGAAATATCAGCTTGAATCAATATTGCCCAGCTTCTCCATACTAACTTTCTATTTGATTACTCTTCAAACACCAGCTGCTATTCAATATGTAATTAAGAGACAACAACATGCTTAAGAGGGGTAGCACCAAGATAAATTTTGTTAGTTCCTTACCTCTGCCAGAGAAAACAAAGATGGTTACTACCAGGAAAATATGGGCCATATTCCTCTGAATATCACAGCTCATTATTATAATCACAGCTTTTATTTTTTTATTTATTTTCCAAGTTACCCTCCTCTAGTCAACTTCTCTTGCAGAGGCTCAGGGTTATTTCTGTTCTGAGATCCCAGTATTGAGCTATTCTCTACTAGTTTCTAACACCACACAGCAATATTTTTTTTTCTATTTATTTTTCATTTAAATCAGAATATTTTGCTATTTCATGAAGTCCCATTTTGCAGACACCCCCTTTTCAAGCTGTTACTGTGGGACAGTAAAAATGTCAAAAGGAGAAGGAAAGCACCTAGTGTTTAAGGCCAGGTTATATGGGGCTGTGAGCAACCTGCTCTAGTGGGTAGCATTGGGACTAGATGATCTTTATGGACCCTTCCAACCCAAACCCTTCTATGATTCTATGACACACAGAGACCAAAAAATCACAGAAAACTATCCAGAGGAAACAAACGATGTTTCCCATCTTTCTGGAGTTTTTCACTGCTCTGCCTCTGCTTTTCAGTTCTCATAACTGTTATCCAGTAGGAAATCTTTTGTTAAATCAATTATTGGTAGAGCAGCTAGGTTAACAGCAGACAACAACTGAGTTTCTAGACTACCTTTTATAGTGGTTGTATAGCGAATTGACCAAGGGGACCAATTATTAATTACAGGGGAAAACACTGAAATTAGATTTACTTTTGGGAGTTTACTTTTGAGGAAAAATTGTTACAAAGTTTTAATACTTATCTGAAATAGAATATAAGACCAAAAATATGATGGTGTACAAAAGTGCTAACTGTATTTCTATAGCACCTATGTGTGTGATTCAGAATTGGACACATGGATACATTTTAAAGCTTCAAAAATAAGAAATGCAAACATGAAAAAAAATTGTTAGGAGGTATAGCTGATGCTGTTTTTTAAACACTTTCCCTGAACAGCAATTAACCCTGTATTGCCTTTTTATATATGAATATCTAGTAAAATAATAAAAATAAACTAAAAACAAACAAGAAAACTGAAGCAGCTACAGAGCCAAAGGCATAATGAAAATTAAGAAGAAAGACAACATCAGCTGGCAGCAAGATCAAATTACTGATGTATTTGTGCTGTATATACAACATCTCCCATTTCCCAAAGCTACAACTAACAGAGTACTAAGAAAGTGAAAACTTGTAGATTATGCTAAAAAGATAATTAAATCGAGTCATGTGGTCCTCTCCTCCTGCTTGGCCAGTGAAGAACAAGAAAAGTACTAGCGAAGAAATTAGGAAGAAGTTTTTTTATTATTACTATTTTAAATGTGACAAGTACTTCTACTGACTTCTTGAAATAACAGCAACAACAAAAGATTAAATCAATACACCAGTCTCAGAACACATTTTCTGAAGTTGCTAAATGGTGCCTTTCCTCTCTGTTCTGCTCCTTCTGTGCAGCTACCACTTATTTGGATCTCGAGCAGCACAGAATACTGATTATAGCCACTATCTTCCAAAGACTTCTCTAAGTGCACTTTATGTATGAGTAGTGATACTGAAGCCAGCTCTGAAAATTTAAATGCTTCCCTATGTCATGGCATAATTTAGCAATCCAAAATCTGCAGAATTTATTGAAGAGTGATGCTCTAGATAGGCAGTGTATCCACGCAGTTAATGTTGAGAACAAAAAAAATTCCTTGTAGAAATTCTTTTGACACTTTTTTTGCACATTCCTTCCATTTAGGAAGCCTACAAGGAGCACAAGCTGCCTACTTCAACCTTTCCACTAGATTCCACATTCAGCATGAAGTTACTTCTTGAGAGTGAAGCAGTGGTACCAGGGCTGAAAACACTGAAAGAACCCTCATGCCGCTTGTGAATATCTTTACTGAAGAATTCAAGCCAATAGAAGCACTACACTGAAGCTACTCATTCTGTATATTTCAGTGACCACCTCACCTTTCCACCCCAATACGTGATGCTCTTCTACTTCCAAGGGAAAGACAAACAATTATTTTGCCCCGCATAAGTTCAGTCTTCAGAATAAAAAAATAATATCTAAATCACCTTTAAAATACATACCTGCAGGTAAAGACATAATATACTGCATACCTCATCCAGAGGAAAAAAATAACATTCTGATATTTTTCAATTCTTCCAGTTGTTTCAGATGACAGCCAAATGTTTGCTGCTGCTTTCTTAATTTTAACCTCACACCCTGTTCTACAAGATTTTCATTCATTTACTGACTGCTGTAATAGCAAACCTTGCGTGCACTCCTTCCTGCTGATATCCTCATTGCCATACAGAATACAGAAACATAAAGGACAATATTTATGATTTGGGTTCGTAACTAAAACTTTTAATCACAATTTTATTAAAGAACAAAAATATTACAAACAGATGTATTTTTAGTAAGCTCAAGAGGAAACATTCTTACATCAAACTGATAAATGCTACTTCCTCATCAGTGGGTTTATTTTGTTTGTTTGTTTGTGTTTTGAATTAATTTTTCCACTGGGATTTCAGCAAGATCCTATTTTCTTCAGTTACTGAGTGATAAGGTGCAGAGGAGGAGAATACACTGTCCCGACCAAATCTTGGCATAACACCAACTAAAAGAAGTATTTCCGTGTCTAAATTTTCCTGGAACTCTATCATGATCCCAGCAAAGCATCCTCTGCGTGGTGGCACTGCCTGGTAGGGAGGAAGCTCTCTGCTAGGAACAAAATAGCAGGGAAGGAGATCCCCAGGTCCTATTGGCCATCCTCACTGAATCCCCACAGCAACCAAGTTTCCATGCATCTTTACTCTTAACAAACTCAGCGAGCTATGAATAAGGGCCAGTTTTCACGTGAGGAACATTGATGGAGAATGAAGCAAGCTGGCAGTCTGGGGCCAAGTGTGACAGACAGGGAACAGGGGCATTTCTCCCTTCCCTTGTCCTGTTAACAATTCACCCCTTACCTTATTATTTAAATTGCCACTTCTGCTAAGTTGTTGCACCCAGGCTGTCTCCTCCAGCTCCTTATCTGAGCATCCCACCAGCCAGATGCCTCTCCTCACCACGTGCGCACTGGCAGAAGAGCTGAGCACCAGCAGTGCCCTTGGCCACTTCCAATGCCAACCTCTCGCCAGGCGCTGTCACAGCCTCCACGAGGCAAAATGTGCTAGAAACGGAGCGGGGGACTCCTGCAGCTCTGGGCAGGTTTAACATGCCAGCCCACCTAACTTGAGCCTAGTGAAAACACATCTGTACTACACTGACAAAAGCATGACGCTCCATTTAATACACACTAACTGAGCAAGCAAATGTGTATTTTGATTTGATCCATGATTGGAGCAGGCCTTTGCTTACTTTGCTTTTCTGCATTTTTTTTTGGGTTGGGATCAGGTTGTACACGGCAGCCAGTATTTTCCTACAACATCTCAGCCGAGGCGACCTCCACAGCCCATCCCAGATCTTCACGGTCACCTCCACAGCTGCCACCACCTGCTCTCTCCATCCTCCTGGCATGGGGTGCTCTGTCTTGCAATCACCCTGCTGCCAGCAAACGCAAACACACTTCACAGAGAAGCATGTTTCCCAAGACCTGTGCTGCTTCCAGTGGCTATGAGAAAAAATGCCCATACTAAATAAGCAAAATTACATCCCTCAACATCAACATCCCTCTGCCTCCCCACCACAGTGCACTCCAGTCCTTAGTGTTTTTGGGAATATCTCTGGGAGCCCTGTGCTCAGACACTGGCAGTGCATCGCCCCTTATCTTCCACTGTCATTTAAGCACAGGAGTCACCTCCAGGTCACTGGGAAAACAAAAATATTTATCTAGTTACATGAAAGTCTTATTTATCTGGGAAAAGAGAGCATTTGCCAATTGCTCAGCAGGCAGAAATGAGTGCCCTAAATACAGTCTGTAAAATATAAAAATCATTATTTCCCAGGCAGTTGAGTGTGTGTTTTTTGGGTGGTGGTGAGTTAGGTTGGTTTTGCTTGTTTGTGTGGGAAGAAATAGAAGATGAGAGAAAGAGTGGACTACAGATGGATTATTTTCTCTTGTTTTCATTTTAAGGACAACCCCCTTCCTTCTTCTGTTGCTTCAGGTTCCCACCAGCTAGGCTCCTTCCTCATAAACCCATATCACAACACACATTTTTAATATACAAAACTCCCCAAGAACCACTAAGTCTTTGCTCTCGAACTGAAGCAGTGACTTTTATCACACGCGGCACAGGAGCAGCACTCCTATCAGATAGCACAGAGCATGCACAGCCCCTGCTAACATGCAAGCTTACCTAGGAGGGATCTGAGAGGATCCCAACTGAACACCCAGCTTTAAAAGCCAACGTGCTGCTTTGCCAGCTGTTACACTAAGCTAAGCTTGTGTCTGCATGGGAGGGGTCGCATACAAGCTGAGACTCAGTGTTGTGTCTTACAGAGATAAACTGGATGTTTAAATCAAACAGATTCAGTTTCAGCAATGCAAAACAAAACAAAACAAAACAAAACGCAAAATCTCAACCAAATTTTAATTGAGCACAATGGACAGCTTGAAGGCACATTCCTTGGCCTTCAGCTTTGTCATGCTGAATTTCAAAGGTCTACAGAAAAACAATAGTGATTTTAGAGAGAAGCTCCAACAGACTCTTCAGAGCTGTTTATACAGACAAGTGTAAGACAACCTAACTCCTAACTGCAGTGTTTACAATCAGCTCTGTGTAATACAAATTACAGAACACAATTTAGCCTGCCTTTATTTCTCTATATTGAGCCCCTCTTTCCTCTGCTTTTTGACCTGCAATACTTCACTTGTACTGTAACACTCATTGCTGTCCACCTTGGATTCTCTTCTCAGGTCCCCCATCCTGTCTTTCCTCCAGATATACACACAAACACACAGCCTCACAATTCCAGGATCAAACCAAACCAATATTTTAAAATAAGCCAAGATGAACCTAATTCTTTTCTTGGTTACTCAGCTACTAGATGTGCTTTTTGCAGTGCAGGGCACATTTTTAATTGCTTTGCAATATCTGAAGGAAAAAAAAATCAAGTTATATTTTAAAGGCATAAGTATTGAAAACATTCTCCAAGTCCCATACCACGAGACTGCATTGTTAATTTCTTTAAACATTCTGAAATGGCAAGAAGCTGGCTTCTTGAACTGAGATATGCTACAATTGATGGTTATTTTTGCTAGGGCCTTCTGCTCTCGCTGGCAAATGTATAAGATGAATATCCTGGAAATATTGGTATTACAATACTGTAAAAATTCAAATGCTTAACAGAAACAAACAAATCAACATAATTTTGCTCAAGATGCACAATTTGGAAGAGTCTTTGAATTCTGACATATGAAATAAGCTGGGTCTGCTGAGAATTGGGCAGGATATGAAGAAAAGAAATCCAAATTTCTTTAGCTAGTGGAAAATTTTGAGTCCGTAATTGAACATGTACTTTTACTCTCCCAAAGATCATTACCAGAGATTATGCAGCTGAATAGGTTTTCTGAGGTGAACTTAAAATAGACCTAATGTCATACTGACCTCCCCAAGAGGATAGTGTACACCATAGAAGTGGACTTTGAAAAAAAAAAAAAAAAAAAAAAAAAAAAAAAAAAAAAAAAATTTTTTTTTTCCAGAATTTTTTGTAACATAACAACAGAACAGTAGAACAGTAAGGAACTTAAGAAACCCCATGGACTATGTAGTTCTCTACTTGTCTCTTAAAAAGTATAGTATCCAAAAACTGATACAACAGTCCTGTTGAAGTTTAAATCGCACTGAATAGCCTTACTTGTTTGCTTTATATTATATACAGTACTTGTCTTTATACATCCCAAAGAAATACTTTCCCTGGAGTGGGTAATATTGATCATAAATAAATCAGTTTGCAGTTTACTTTCCCTGTGAACATCATCTGTTGCTTCACTGCTTAAACACTTAGTCATGATGTTGCAATAGATTTTTCATTTCCAAGAATACAGTACCTGTGCAGATAGTCTTGCCTAGTAAGCCTTTCACAACTCATCATTTTGTATTATTTTGAGCTTTATTAGTACACTTGAAAACAAAATGAGTTTATGAAAAATACTTCAAACATAACTGATAACTAGGAAGATAACTAGACAAGTAATTGCTTTAAGAGGAAAATACAGCTGAGAGAGGCTTTGCTATCTACTGAAAATGAGGTGCAGTTATGGCCTTTATGTCTGAGAACTGAGAGCCATGTGAAAACAAACAAACAAAAAAGAAATTATCAAGAGATAATGATAATTTTAAAAATGGCACAAAATGGTGAGAAATCTTTTAGCATGTGATCAGTTCCGTGCCCACTGTTTGAAATCATAAATTGGTTCTTTGGCATACCACTGTAATCTGATACCATTTGTTGGTCTAAATACAATAGGGAGCTACCAAGTAGATTTTGATAAAAAAAAGCTTTTGATTGGATCCAGTTCTCTATTCTTATCAGTTTATCAACTTAAGACAGATAGAGCTAGAGAAAATGCTGAAATAATCTCCCCGATCTTAGCTCATCAAACACTTCTTAGTGCTTTATGATAATCAATAATGAGCAAACATGAGATACCCCTTCAAAGGCAAAGCAGGTGGTCCTTGACAGATCGCAATGATAACGAATACATCAGCTGGTATACAGAAGGCCCAAATGCTCTAACATGCATCCTGCTGCAGCGCTTGTAAAATCACAGTAAACAGAAGAAAGTCATAACTCCAGATAAGCAGTGCAAACCAAGGAGAAAACAGAAACAGAAGAGACATGTATAAGAGATTCAACTGGGTCTTCTCTACCTTTGACTTCTATCATCCTCTGCATCTCCAAGACAGTCTTTAAAATAAACCAACTATTCTTCTGAGAACTATAATGTCAAATATCTTTCCTAAACAGTAGAAAAGCTTCTCAAAATGCTTTCATCAGAAGTTACAGAAAATAGTATCATGTAACTCTTAAAAAACAAGCAACAAAATCCACCATCTCAGATGTATCTTTTTTGCTTATGACTAAAAAAAAGAGAAGCACAAACATTTACACTTTTTCTCTGATGATTACACATTTTTCTTTTACAACTTGAATTCAGAACTCTATTTTTTTTCCATTGCTTTTTCCACCTGTAAAATAACTTCTGCTCAATAACAAACTAGGTTTACAACCTCTTCAAACAGCAGGTCTGCAGAGAACCAAATGGTCCTCTGTTGCAACACCTAGCTGGCACACAATATTAAACACTATTTTTGTCCTGGGACTGCCTTAACGAGGGAACAGAACTAAGGTTGCAGAGGCCACCTAAATACTGAATAACATTCATCACCTCACAGTCAAATTTTTATCAGTTTCAATCAAGGCTCAGTAGGCAATATGTCACATTGCCTAGCATGAAAGTCCAACTTCACAGCTTCAATTTGCCCTTAAAATACCATTTTTACAGTGTAATATCGGTATATCTGATTATCAGCACCAAGCAGATCTCTGCTATGAATGACTGTTTAATTAGTTCAGAACAAGCTGTGCTGCTTTCAAACAGAAACTAGTTGGAAAATCAGCACTGAATTTCATCAGACTGTCAATACCTATTTGATACAAGCAAATAACCTGAACTTGAACTCCAAGGAGGGTATTTACTTTCCCCACTGTTTTCTTCCACTGCATATGGGTCAGATGCTAGCATCTAATTATGATTTGACCCAACTATGCATACATCAGGTCTAAACAACAGGAAATAGAGTGCCAGAAGTTATCTATCCAAAGGAATTCAGGAAGGGAATTTGAGATTTAAAACAGCAGAAACAGGAATATACTGTTGGGTGACTTCCCATTCCTTTCTTTAACCCAATTATTGTAAGAAGGGTGATTTCTTCGAAGAGGGGAAGGGTAGAGAAAGAAAGACCTAAAAAGTGCATTGTCCTAAGTCCACCATTGAATGTAATATCTTAACAAAATCATTAAAAGCACAAGTTAATGTACCTGACACTGAATAGTGAAGAAACTTGGTTGACCATGAAGTGCTTTTTTGCAAGCATGCCTTCTCAGCTCTGCTCCTGCTTCTCAGTTTGTGTAACATCAGCTCCAGTATCAAAGGAACAAAAGATGCACCTGGCAGTAACAGCTTCCACTTTAAGGAGAAAAAGGTTGGTCCTCGGACTGAAAGCGGATGGAAAATGTGCTCAAGTATATCTATTTGTAAAGTGTCTGGAAGCAGTCAAAGATCCCCTACATAGAAAATCATCTTAATAACAGCAGGTGCAATTCCCTCAGGGGAGGTGAACAATCCTATGCCATGGCATCTCATTTTTTTTCCCCAGCTCTGCAGAATTCCTTCATTCTAACTACAGTTAAATTTTACCCAGAACATGTTCAATCAAGCCCCCTTTTAGCTACTCCATCTATAACAGTTGTATCAAACAGACAGCACACATTTCTTCAGGCTACCTCATGAATAAAAAGGCACGTAGCCTACACCTCTCCTGATCTAGGTATGTTAGGTTCCTATTTGAGTACTCCAGTGTTCCTTGACATAGCTCATACAATGATTCATCAACAGCAAGTACTAAGCAATTAAATAACTTTGGTCCCTATTTTGTTTCACCATGCCAAACTTCTTAATACTCAATAGAGAATGCAACAAAAAAAAAAGCACAAGGCAATGCACAACATGGACATTTATCCTTTCATGAGAAAGGTTTTAGGCAAATGGACAACAGTGACAGGCTACTTATTACCTTTACCTCTGTTCTCAGTACGTACCAAGGGCATGTCCACAATATTTTTCAACACCCACACTTGGCACTTGCTCAACGGATGGTAATCGCCACTGATCAAGGAGCTAACACTGGTTCCACACTGTGCTGTGGCCTGAAGCCAGGCTGGACTGAGGGGATCCCAAGGGTACAAGACCCAACCAGAGTTTCTCCATTACAATTTCTACTATGTCAGATCTTCTCAAAACAGAGCAAGAGAAGCTCTACCATTGAATAGCTTATAATGAACAGATGTGTTGTTACCTGTATGTGCTATAATTCATCCCCACAGTATGATTGCTACATGAATCTTCAGAGAACCAACAAACATTTAATTAATCCTCTCTCCACCTTTCACCTCAAGTAGTCAAGCACTTTGTGGTAAGACTCATAAAATATTGGCACCATCACGAGTATTTTATTCACACAACAGAATTATTTAATCACTGAAGCTATCGTTGCTAATTTTTATAACTATCTTTTTTTTTCTTTAAATGATCATTTACCTCTGTCTGTGTAGTAAAGCTGACTGAATTGGAGGGTGGTTGTTTTTTGTTGTTTGTTTTTTTTTTAATAGCCAGTGAATTGAAGGGATATTACACATTTCCAAACCATGGAATGCTCTACAGAAATTCAGGCTAGTTATTTATTGGAATCAAGGGTCCTGAGATCTTCTTTCTATTTGGCAGGATCTGATAATAAGGGAAAAACAGTTGTGACAATTCCATGTACAGGTTTTATTTTATATTTTAAAGAAACCGGCATATTTCTGAAAATACCTTTTCTCATATACTTCCTCTTCCACCACAGTTTGCTCTTATCTGTAGGCTCCCAACTACATTGTTGTCTGCGTACCTCAGGGGCGACCTTATCGCTCTTTATAGGTACCTCAAGGGAGGCTGTAGCGAGGTGGGGGTTGGCCTGTTCTCCCACGTGCCTGGTGACAGGACGAGGGGGAATGGGTTTAAGTTGAGCCAGGGGAGTTTTAGGTTAGATGTTAGGAAGAACTTCTTCACTGAAAGGGTTGTGAGGCACTGGAACAGGCTGCCCAGGGAAGTGGTGGAGTCACCATCCCTGGAAGTCTTCAAAAGACGTTTAGATGTAGAGCTTAGGGATATGGTTTAGTGGAGGGCTGTTAGCGTTAGGTTGGAGGTTGGACTTGATGACCTTGAGGTCTCTTCCAACCTAGAAATTCTGTGATTCTGTGATTCTGTGAATATCCTGAGCTGGTAGGGACCCACAAGGATCATCGAGTCCAACTCCTGGCTCCATAGAAGACCACACAAAAATCCAAATTCAGGAAAGCGCAGCGCACCAGCAACACGCTGCTCCCCCTCGCACTGCAGCAGGAGGAGACAAAATGGCGGCCGTGGCTGGCCCGCCACCTGCCTGAGCATTCGAGTCCTTCTCGACTTGTCAAGGTGTGCAGAAAGTGGACTTCCAGTCCAGACCTTGAGGGTTAAGATTCAGCCACAATTTTAGCTCTTCTAGGAGACCCTCTCTATTCAACTAGATATTAGACGGGGTTCCTATCCAGTTTTATTTTGGTAAATTGACCTTTCCCTTCTGTCATTTGGCTATTACCGCCGTTCCTTGCTATGCATGTTACAGAACCCACTTCTAATTGCTCTGCAACAGGTAAATTAAAACCATTTTGTGTACTTTCAAAGTACGCTTATTGGAAATACTCTCCAGCTCCTGTGCTGCAAGACTCAATCACTAATCCATTTAAGCAGCACGAAGTGATAGGTAAGTCAAATGCAAATTTAACTAGGAGATGAAAAAAAATTCTTTTTTCTCCTGGCCCCAGAGGGAAATCAATTTTTGGCACCTGAGCCCACACACTCAAAGATTTTCAGATGTATAACTTGTACCAGTTCATTAAGATGCTTTGATGATGTGGTTTTAGGAGCTGAAACTATCTGTATAAAAAGTTTGATACTTAAAAGCTGTTTAAACAAATGAGCTGCTCCTGAAGTAAAGTGCAGTCTTTGGGCACCCAAAATCAAATCTAATTCATGTACTTTTTTGAACCTCAGAAATCTCAGTTCTTGTTCTCCTGCATGTTCTGGTCTAGCAATTATATCCCGAGTTTTGATGGAGACAAACACTGAGTGGTATTAGCAAATGCAGTGAGGGTCACTGTTCAGAAGCGGAGAGGCTGTTGATTTTATTTCCCACTGGAATCCACTGGGAATAAATGAACTACAGGAATCCAGAAGAACAGCTTGTTCTGGCTTTGCTCTGCTTGAGCAGGAAAAAAATGTTATTAAAATACATACCCATACGAGGACTGAAAACAGGCTGTGAGGTCTTTTGCTGTCAAAATGACAAGCACAAATCTAGACCAATGCTGGCCAAAGCAACTGCCTTTATTTTGATCGCTGCTTTATTGCTTTTTAGTATTATCATTATTATTAGCAATGGCATGTCAGTATTGCTGTCAATATCGCTTCCCTCATCATACTATCAGAGAATGCCCAAATCACAAATGTTTCCTTTCAAACCAACGCTTCATAGTGGTTCCAGCAAGGAAGCTAATGACTGAATAAATACAGGGTGGCAGTCCACTTCTAGCAGACTCAGTCTTTCAAACTAGTACACAAACTACCACATATCCCTCTATCTGATAGACGAGCAAACTCCAACCCTAATACTTCAAAGAAATCCTGCATTAGGCCAATCTATCACTAGAATAACCTACCTCCACACAACACCCCCCCCAAATCCCACTAGTTAGGTATTGATTTACAATCTTCTGTATGAGGGTTTACATCTCTTTCACTATACAAAACACAACATTTAAGTAGGGAAGGTGTGAGTATTGATCTTAATGCAGTCTTCTTGGTACTTGTCTGCTACTATCTCTTCCCTACCTGCAAACTCTAGATTCAATTTCTGATTTTACCTGCATTTCTACATAGAATAGAAGAACATAGATAGAGTTAATTTTGTATCATCAGAAACTGCTCTAACAAGTGTTATGTGATTTCCTACTTGATCATTAACCTGTCAAATTCAGCATAATAAACCCTTCACCAGTTTAAGGAAATACAAAAGACTTGTCACAGTGAGAATTTTAAGAACACGACAATCATGTATAAATTAAACAAAAGTACTGATGCTACTTTCCACAGCTGGATCTGCAAGAAATAACTTTCCACCTTCACACAGTAAAAGCAACTGTTTCTGAAAGAAGTTTGTGCTTTTTTTTAAATTTATTAAAACTTTCTAAGCTTTCCGTGCAAAGGACTTGTCTGAATCACAGAGTCACTCAAAGTGACACTTGAATGCTTTTCAGGAACCAGGCAATGGTCTGGTATACATTAAGTTTATAATCTATATTTCCTTGTAGTCTATCACAACCTAATCAAACTATGTCAACAAGCGTTAAGAAGGGAGAACCAACACAGTAATTTTCCAGCCACGTTATGCCAGCTTACAAACGCCAAACTTTCCCTGCCAGTGTATCTGCAGAGCCTGACAAGTCAGTGCATTAAGTGTACTGCAATCTAAGCTGGAAGCAAGTTAACACTGGCTGATTTTCTAATACAGCGTTCAAATGCAAGAAATACTTCCAAAATCTGTACAAGCAGTATGAGGACAATATTCCAGATGCAACTTGCACTCCTGAGTTTGGAAACATCTGCACTAGTGGATAAAAAAGCCTTTTATAAGCAGTATCAAGTTAACGAACTTCCCCAAAGTGTAAAGAGAGCCATAAAACAGATATCCTTAAGTGGTAGGACACTGAAATAATGAGGGCTATAATTCTGTAGGAGGAAATTCAGCCTGTTTTTATCCCCTCTCAGTGATTTTTGCTAGCTAGCTCCACTAGCTACAGCTTTCCTAGAAAGAGGGTCTGGAGGCTGGACAGGGATTTCGGGCTTCAGGGTGAAGCCTGTTCCCTGCCTGTTCAACATATTCTGCTTAGTCTTTAACCAGTGTCCCCTGCTGCCACAGGATTTAGCACACCAACCATGATAAACCACGATGTGTATCATCTCCCTCAAGAGATCATTCCTCACAAAAAGAGGTCAGTCCTCAGGACTTAAAAGAGAGGGTCTTCAAGGGTATCCCAGAAGGCTTCTTCCCCTCTTTCTGAGTAACTGGTAGATGGAGCTCTTTGGGTAGTCACACGAAGGAGGGCTTCTGGCTGGGACTGGCTGTCCCTGCTGAGCATATCTTTATATAGCCAACAATTTCTCTGGTGAAGTGAGCAGACAATACTCCTGGTGGCCTTGTCTGATAGCAGTGGACGAGACTGTCCTTTCTCATTTGCTCACTTCTTCACTTGTAGCCCTGCTTGATTTATTTGTAGCAGCAATACGTTAATGTTATCTGACAGCTACTATTAAAGTGTCACAAGCATGTGTATGCAATAACGCAGATGCTGCAGGGAATCCACTGCAGGCCACTGTCTTCCCAGGCACAGAAAGCAAGGGGAGGGAGGGAAAGTACCTTACAGAGCAGAAATGTTCCACTGTTTTCTACTGCTCTTATTTGGAGGGGGAATTGACAGATAGGGGCAAAGGTTAAAGAGTTAAAAGACATGCAGAAAGCATGGCAGTGCTCAGACATAATCAATGTTGCAAGCTTTGTCACCTGTGACCTGATATTTAAAAAAACACAGCAAAACCAAAAAACACCTGCCCTTAGTACACC
Organism: Aythya fuligula; assembly: GCF_009819795.1. Taxonomy (NCBI): domain Eukaryota; kingdom Metazoa; phylum Chordata; class Aves; order Anseriformes; family Anatidae; genus Aythya; species Aythya fuligula. Next base: position 24,495,814 of record NC_045564.1, on the reverse strand, counting down.
AAGTAGATGGGAGATATGGACTGTCAGAATTTTAGGAGATGTAAAAAAAAATCATTTGTTTTTCAGCTTCCTTCTTCACAGCAGTATAGAAGTGTGGTGATAAAATGGCAGAAGTTTGGTCTGACGACATTTACAACCTCCACACCCCCTCAAGTACTTACAGATCTATCGTTTTAACGCCCTTGCAAATGAGAGAGATATTACCCTCATGTTTCATATATACAGAGGGAGCAAAGAATTTGTCCAAGGTCACAGAAGAAACCAAAAGCAAAGCCAGGATTTGCATACGGATTTCTCAAGAACCAAATTGCCCAATACTTTAACGAAAGCATTCACTAGTTCCTTCTCTGTCTCAGCGTCCGTGAGAACAGCAATGAAGGAAAAACCAAGCAAAATATTCCTGCTATGTCACTTGAAGTGAGAAATGCTGAAAAACAAAGAATTTGCCTTAACCATACACTCTTCCCTTTATGAACTCTGAGAGGAGAAAGTGGTTCCAGGTCCAAAACTCATGAAAGGCTGGAAACATTTGACAGCTGTAGAAATCTCAAATAAATAAGAAATAAATCCACTGTGAGCCAAAGAATGGTATCTTCATAAAAAGAATCAGAGAATTATTTATATTCTGCATGAAATAACTTTCCACCTGCAAGTGTGATGAGGACTTGTAGGAACCTCACTGGCCATTCTTTATAATCTCAGTGAAAATATGAAGCAGTTTGTACTCAGTATCTGAAGGATTATGGATCAGAATGATTGCTACTATATTCACAGAAATTCAGTGAACCAGGTAATAGTATAATTGCGTGATTTTTTCCAGGGACACTGAAAACATCATCCAGAAAGTTGGAGCTAGGATGTTTCTAATCCTATCTGGCAGACAAGCACAAGCCTGTGAAGCCCAATTTTGGTAATAAATTTACATGCCCCCTTCCCCTGCTTTAAAAAGTTTTCATTATAGATACTTTTTAAACTGTTTTCAATTCACATAAACAAATAAATTAAATTTACCATGTCTTCTTGCTTGCCGGAGTGAGCTGAGTCAGCCAAGTTGTCCTGCTGATCACACAAAGGTAGTAACCCTGGTGGTCAGGCAGGGAGTATGAAACAAGGACAAAACAAGGTGCTGCTCACACTTTCTTTGCGCCCATGCCACACGTCTGATGTGGTGTGATAAAGGTTCCACCAGGCAAGGTGCACCAAATGTAGGGCTGAGAAGATCGCTCCGTTTTCTCTGGTCAGAGGGCTCTCACACCCCTCCTCATGTGGCCTACGTGCAGTACAAGTTTTGCACAACAGTTAGGATGAGCCTAAAGGTGGATTCAAAACATTTACTCAGGACACTAATACCTGTGTCTGCAGTGGTTTCTGTGGAAACAGCAGGGCAGGGAACTAAATCCTTCTAGAAAAACCTGCAGTGTAGAGCACTTTGCTTAGCCACTGCCATCGCTGTCCCAATACTTTTCTTTGTACTCAGCACAGTCAGCAACAAGTCTGATAATCCTAGGAACAACTGGGAATCAAGCTGTAACCTCTTAACTGCATCATCTACCTTCCCTCCTTCCAATGCCAATATGGTTAAAATACAGTACAGGTCAGATTTGCACAAGTATTTAGGCCAGATGTGCAGATAAGCAGCTAAACTATTTAGACATACATTAAATCACATTAAGTGCCTATCCGCGCCTTTTTAAACCGAGCTTCTTTCCCTTTATCAGATTCATAGTAATTTAATAGGAGCTGATTAGAAGCGAAGGTCTCCAGGGCCAATGCACAAAGTTTACTCCAGTTCACTCCAAGCCACAACCTCAGCCACAGCCTACTTGTTGCTGCGTGAGCTGAGGCACAGCACATGCAAAGAGGTGCCAGGCAAGTAAACCGGGGAGAGCAGGAGCACAAATCGTGAGCGCTGAGCTCCGCAGAGCATCCAAAGACCACGCTGGCGATGTCTAAGTCGGTGCAGTGCAGTCTGCTGTGTTTCAAGCTGTGCCTTGGTTTAGAGTCCCCCTAAGGGGAGAAAAATGCACTAAAATCAAAGGCCAAATAAAACATGCTTTAATTCTCAGCCATTAAAAACTCAGCTGCAAATATAACCGAAGCATGTTTCTTTTTAAAGAAACAACACAACACTTTCTCCCTCCAGCCCTGATGACTTCAAAGGCTTCAAAAGGAACTTGATGCCACGACCAGAGGCAAAGCTGCCTTTAAGTGCTGACTCCTGCAGTCCCGGAGATTTTGAGGTCCCAAATTCTGTTGTGATTCTTTACCCTCAGATGAATTATAACATTTAAAAGAAAGAATAATAATAAGATGGGATGCAGTTTCCAACATGGCTGTTTGAATGCCCACGTGTATGACAAGAGCTGTGGGCTGAGTAAATGAGTGCACAAAGCCCATGATTGCAAGACATGATCTTACAGGTACTACCAGTATACCCCAGTTTGAACCATCTCATCCCACCAGTGCATGGCCAGCCACAAAGGGTGATTTCTTACATCCCTCTCCCCTCTTTCTTCATGGTTCATGCTACCAGTCTCAGCTCTTGATCAAGTTCAGCACTTGCAGAAAACATGTCTGAAAGCCCTTTCAAAGTGTCTTCCCCAATGTGCAATAGTCACAACCCACTAAGTCCGCAGAGCTTTAATCCATGGCCTGGCACACTGACTTCAAAAGACACCGAGCTTCAAAAGACACATCACACACACAGGCTCGGGGGCTCCAAGGCACAGGCTATGCCTTCTCCTTGAATTCAACACCAGACACCTGCTGGCTTTCCCTCATCCCTAATGTAGCCTCACAAAACCCATTCATGGCCCAAAGCCATAGACTAAGGTGCAGGCTGCCCCTCAAATACAGCAAACGAAGGGCTAGAGGGAACAGGAAAGGAAGGATAAAACATCACCAGAAAAGAGATTGAACCCCATGGCTACCGTGTACTTGGATGAAAGATTGATTCCTTGCTTTTGCTGATGATGTTGTGGTACAGGCTGCACACGAACAAGGCATTCCTGAACTTTTAATTTATTACATGTTCCCAGCAAGCACAAACATAAAAGCTACTTTTGGGGATTTCTTGTTCCTGCACACTTAAAAACAATGCAGCCATGCTGAACCTCCTCGGCCACTGCTGGTTCTTTGGAGAGATGGTACAGTACAGGCAAGAGCCCACCGTCCTTCCCAATTCTCTGTCAAAAAGATGGGAACACAGGGAGAGGAAAGAAGCTGAGGAAAAAACTGGGTGAGCAGACCCATGCCTCCAAAGCAGCCCTATCTCTTCTTTAGGTTAAACTGGAATGAATGCAACCCTGGATTAGAAAGCATCTTGCATAAATGCAGATGCTATCCACAAAAGCTTAACTTAAAAAGAAACAGACTGAAGGATGCTTGCCATTCCTGCCAGTGCAATATCCAGCCACCTGCAGTCCTTTAGTTCTGTTACTGAGGATAGCAGTACCAAACGCCAGCTTAGTTCCTTCAGTGGGAGTTTAGTCAGATTAAACCCTGAATTTCTAAGAAGTGAAATCAGTGCACTTACTGCAGCATAAAGAATTGTTACTTCTCATCACCTGTCTCTAAGACTGAGAAGCTGTTGAATCCTCTCTATCCCACCAAGCCCCAACCAGCTCGCTGAGTCCCAGTCTGGCTGTGAAGGGCAACTTCCAACTTCAACCCAAAGCACTCTTTCCTCCTCCCATGCCAGCCTTGTCTTCCCCAGAGACGCATTTTCTTATGACAACGAATAAAACCTGTTTTGGTGTTTTTCTAAATTCAATTTCTTAAAAGAAACAGCAAAAAATAACAAACAAATTTTTCTTTACATTTTTCAACACAAAATAGTTAAGTGTGCCTAAGGGTTTCCAGGCCAGCAGAGTTTTCTTGTTTTATTTGTTTATTTTAACAGAAGTAATTTGGAAAGCATGAGAGCAGGACGTACTGGTACCAACTATGTTATCTCAGCACTGCTGCAATTTCCCATAGCCTATACTATCTGCAGGACCTCTGTTTCTTTCTGGTCATTAATTCAGAAACAGCGATAGAGCTGAATAAAATCATGCCCCACAATGAATAGAGGAGCACAGAAACCCTGTATTTGACTAGCACTTCCCAGCCGCTGCCTGTACAGAAAAAGCTTGGCATGGGCAATGCCTTAAAAACTCAAGTGCTGATGAAGCCTAGATTTTGTAGACAAGTTGCTTACTGTTCAGAGGTTACAGGAAACCTGTGCTGCCCTGTGCCCAACCCCTCTCAGCAGCCTGAAGCCCTCCTTGCTGCATTTCAGCTGCAAAGCAAGCAGCCGACTATGCTCAGGGCCGTGCTGCCACAAAGCACATGCTCCCTGTGCCGAGCACATCTGCAGGCTATTTGCAGGCAGAGCGAGCAAACGAGTGCTGTGGATGATGCAGACCATCGGGACGACACGTGGGTGCCCCAGAGATGGTTGTGAGCCCTCCTACACAGAGCTCCAAGCTCCAGTGTTGCAGCCACGTGGCTGCTCGCTGGCTCGGAGGGGCTCACATCTGCCTGCAAAACATCTCGCAGATGTAGCTCAGTTCGCTCTGGAGCTCTTCCTCTGCTGCCGGTGAGCAGCTGGCCCAGGGCAGGTCACCCTGAGTCACAGGGACAATAAATGTCAGGGTCTGAACAGCTGAGCCTGCCCTTCTTTAAAGATCACAGCAACTCCACGCTAACCAGCAGCTCCGGGCTGTGAATGAGCGGCACACCTGAGAACCCTGGGTGGGAAAACAAACAAACAAACAGCAAACACACAAGAATTCACTTGAGTTTAAGTCACAGTGGAGAAATCTGCATGCCCCCCAGATCAGGGAAGGGAAAACGTGCGGGGATGAACCCACCATGCCCTATCACTACCCAGGTCTACCAGATGCCAAGCTAGCAGCAGCAGAGCGCAGAGCTCACAGTGTAATTTCCCTCCAGACTACTCTAAACTTGGAATGTGTTTTTTTTTTTTTTTCTCTTTTTCCAAATTTATTGCTTCTCTGATTTCATAACAAATTAGCTCCATGTACCATTACAAGAATTGCTTTGCTGTCAGCCCTGCAGGCTTAATTTGGGGTCTGGGAAGCAGAGGGCTCTTCCCTTCTCACACGTTGTCAACAGCCATACAAGGTCTTAAACACTGAGTTCCACCCACGCCTGTCCTTGTACAACCCCAACGAAGCCTTACACAAGGTTGGACAGGTGTAAAATGACACAACGTGACCTAAAACAGTACTAAAAAGACAAATCTGGAGAGAAAAAAAAAGCTGCTGCTCTGACAGTACACATTATTAGACTTCAGTTGACTAAGGCTTTTCAGTTTTTGTGTTTTTTCTTTTTTTAAAGAACATCAACACAGCAAATCGGAGGGATGATAGCGGAAGGGGTAGGAGGAAAGAGATCTGCTGCCAACAGCACATGCTACATCGCTGTTTTCATGGAGCATGTGGTCCCCTTAAAAATGGTCCGATAAGCTGGTGTTACAGCCATCGTGCCACTCATGCCCGGAGAGAATATGAAATAGAAACCAGGACCACGGTGTCGCAGGCAATCTTTCACAGATTTATGTAGGCGACTCTTGAATCTAATTACCTTTTTTCATGTCTACTACGCAGATCTCTTACCGATCATAAATACTATCCATCAAACTAGCACAGGAGCGGATCCAGTTGGGTGCCTGTGCTAGCTGGGTCAACGCTTGTATTGACAGGCAAATGGAAGCAAAAGCCCTGTATTTAAACAATCCATGTTGGGCTTGGATTCAGTTGTGCACGTTAATTGGAAAGCTTGCTCCAAAGCTAGAGAAGTCCTAAATCTGCTGAGTAAGTGTGCAAGCGAGCATGCTGTCATGATGCTGACAGATGATGAATTTGTTTGTGTAGTGACTGCGCGCGAGTGAAGCAGCTTGAAACGCACCCGAGCGCGTGCTCTGCACAGCAGCGATCTCGGCTGCTATTCCTCTGCTTCCAGCTGCTGGCCAGCTGGGTGCCACGGAGCGATGACCCAGGTATACATTTCTGTTTGTAACTAAAGGACCAAGGAACTTTAGCTTAAGGGCACATATTTGAGAAAGGGCCAGCCCAAGGTATCCTAAATTAATGCTGTTTGAAGGAGCAGGAACATTACTCTCATCTTCACCTTGAGTTTGCGCATAGCCAGGGATCTGGGGCTTGAATGTTGTCCTGTTTAACTTGGTCTTCTCCCTTTTTCAGTTCGTCTATATATATGAAACAGGGTAAACTATTTAGGTAACTAGTTTATTTTACAGGGTAAAATATTTTAAAATATTCAGTGTTAGGTTTTTTGTAAGTAAGAAGAACCTACTTTTTTTTTTTTTTTTAAACATTCTCTACGTAAGACAGACCCTCCATTCCTTTGCTAAGAGGAAAGCCCTTCTTTTCACATGTTCAGTGTCAAGTAATTCATTCCCAAAGCTGGCTAAGCAGAACTGCATGCAGTACTTCCAGCACTGCAAGGTCTCACTCACTCATTGCATGGCAGAGCTCCTAATCCCTCTCCTACTGGGAGCACTTCACTGAATGCAGCCCAGGGTTGTGCTCGCCTTTCACAGCTCCATCGCTTCAGCAGCTTAGTCACCGTTGGACTGACTCATGCATCGCCATCATTCTCCTTCTCTGTCTTTTCCAACTGATGAAGGCTGAGCGCAGAGCTGAAATTAAATCTAGCATGACTTAAGAGCTGTCAAACTGGTAAGACCCTACCTCTAAGAAGAAAGAGTGCACAACTGCAAAACAAGATTTAAGCCCAAGGTTTCTATTTGTCAACTAAAATCACAGCTGAAATCAGTTGAGAGCACCCTGACAGTGTGCTGAGATGAATTTGCTTTCTCAGATATCCATCTGCATTTGCTGTTCTTCAGACCTATGGCATCCTGTCAATGTGATGCATCCATTAAAACTCCTTGCAATGTGATGTACACTGAATCCTATTTTAGGATTTCTTCACTCATTTCCTGCCCTTCCCTCCATTTAAGCATGCTAAAAACCTACAGCGTTGGTTACATTTAGATGTGGCAATTGCACCACCACATCTCCATATCTCTTTGCAGTGCTCCTTTCACCTTTTCTCCCCTTCTCTCTCTCCCCTGCTGCTCAAGTATTGTCCCGAGGCAAAACAGTTATTCACCTTTAATCCATTCCTAGGTGGTCTTAAACTTAAACCAGGCCTTGGCAGCTGCTATTCTTTCCTTACTCCATTTTTATCTATGTAAATGTTCTCAGGCAGGCAAAATAAGACGTGCTGCAGTTAGGTGGGTAGTCAAAGGACACCGTGCGATGGAGAAAGTTGGAGTTTGTAACACTTCAAAGCCCTACCTGCTGCAACCCAGCACAGAACAGAGCAGGGAAGCAGAACCACTGCTCCAGAGGCAGGTGAGTGGTTGCTCTCAGCCCTCGCAAGCCTGGTGCCCTTCCTAGGAAGTAGCAGGGTACCAACAGCCTGCCTGCACTGTGTGTCCGTAGAAATCCTTGGCCAGCAGCTCTCCTTGTGTTCTTGATTACAGCTCAGATCCATTTTTTTTTTTTTTTTTTTTTTTTTGCCTCTGTAAAGTTAGTTCTAAGAAACAGTAAAAATTGATTCACGCTAACGAACCTCGAAGCAATCATCGAGCATGGAATCTTTTGGCAGCATCCCTGGAATTAAATATTTACTGGACACATTTCTATTCTAGGGACTTAGCCAAAATGAGAGAGAAGGCATGCAAAGCCAACCTTTTCCAAAGCAAGCACAAAACCTCACACACATAAAGCCACACATCCCCTGCTGAGAGATCACAGAAACCTGGCTGCCTCAGAGATCATTCATCTGAAAGGAAAAACAAGAGTGGACTGGTAGGCTTGCAGGCACATCAGACACCATCTCGGCTGTGGTGTGCCAAGGAATAGCTGATCTGACCCTGCCCCTTATTCCCTTTTCTCTAGCAAACATTGCTTCTCGCACAGCCAAGGCAGAACTCCAGCAAATGTTTACATTATTGCACGATTAAGGTAAGGCTTAAAAATACCCCACCAAAGATTTTACTCTACATGTGATGAGAGCTTCTGATTGCCATCGTGCTTTGAAACAAGCTGCTTACTTTTGTTATCACCTTCCTTCTCCCGTGGCAACCCTTTCCAATCGAGTCACGTTAACTGATCTTGGAAATCAATCAAGCTCCTGTTCTGTTTACATACAATAGACCACCATGACTCACTTTCATTTACAGCCCTTGAGCTCTGAACACTGGTTTAGAACAGGCCAGAGATCATTACAGTCATGTTTACACACGGATCATAATATGCCAACCTGTCAAAATCTTGTCAACATTTAGTCCACATAAATCCAAAAACAGCCGCAAAAACTTGATGAAACGTCAGAACCAAGGCAGGCTGGGGAAAGGGCAGAGGCAAATATTTGAATCAAACACAAAAAAAATCCATGGACAGAACTGGATGAAAAAAGCCAAGTATCAAAGAGAGAGAGAGTTGTCTCAAATCAGTTAAGCAGCTTCACAACGAGCAGTAAGGCACGTGGGTTATGGAAAACTTTCATGGGTTATGGAAGACATCAAGACCAAGAAGAAAGGATGGCAGACAGCCCTTGGAGTCAGGAGAGAGAACTGCAGCCCAAACCACCCTCACATTGTGTAGCAGGAGAGGAAAAGGGCTACCTACGTAGAAAAGCAGCTGTAACAGCAAGCTAGGAACGTGCCTTGCTTTCTAAGGATAAAAAATTAAAACCAGGTGGTAAGGCATCACGGCAAGATGCACTACTTTTCTACAGAAGTGGAAACTGGACGTGGCTTTTTAAGTACCGCTCCTCAAGGAAAAATGCACGTGCAAAGGGCTTACTTTCTGCCAAAGGGCAGGAAGCAACCATTACAAACAGCCAGTGTCATTAAGCTACACCACATTTCATCTCTCCTCGAGGAACGATTTTTTTTAATATAGTTTAGATTTTCACATCACTTACTAGCTTTTCTGAGCAATTCTGCTCTGCCTCATGCAATGCAAGCTTGGATGGATTTCAGTGGGAATTTGCATGAATAGTTAGTAAGCAAAGCTTGCAAACAAATCTCAGGAAGGAACTTCATGTTATTTTTACCTAATCTTATTTTTCCACGTTAAGTCATCTGGGTCAGTTTTGTTCCTGCTGGAACCCCACAGTCCATGGGAGTTTCAGGTAATCTGTAGCTCAAATTAAGCACCGCACAAATAATGGACTAACACATTTGAGAATTAAAGTTCTTATCTCTCTGCCCAAGCTCCAATCTGTATAATGTGGGATGATACAAAAAGAGCCTGAAGGTTTCATGAGCCAGACCCTATTTCTATAGCTAACCTTTTAAGGAAATCAGCTGTATTCAGTTTTGAAGCACAATTTCTCTCAGTTCCACGAGTTCCCACTAAAATCCTTAAATCAGAAAAATCTGACACATTAATTCAGTGGCTCTCAAAGGCACGTTCAGAACATAAGAATAAATGCAGCACTAACACTACTTTGTACTCATCTCTTCTCTTCCGATGGGGTAGATAAGATCTTTTGTTAGGAGTTTGCACAGTGCTCACTACATTAAGGTCCTGGTCCCAGTGACACTTACAGTCTAATAGAAAAATAAGGCCTGTTTGGAGCCAGTCAGGAATTATCTCAGCCCCCACCCAACACAAACACAGAGTTTGTGAGGATAAGATTGTTTCACATCAGTTATTCTTATGCCCATTGTCTGCTGTTATCTTTTCAACTTGCCTACAAAAATCCTCCAAAAACCACTGGCTTGCCATTCCTAAGCTATCTTAATTGGCTTCTGGTCTTGTTGCCAGTTTCTCTCCCTAGAATTGTTATGGTCTTCAGTATTTGCACCAATGTGAACAGGCAGATAGGGTCCAGTTTTGATTTTCCTCATTTAGTTTGTTCCTTAAAGTTTTTCCAGGATCTGTGATTGTTACTTAACTATTCTACATCATGCAGACCTCTGCCTTACCAGCTGCCTCTCTCTCTACCACCACTTTATTATGAGCTGAGGAAAGCTGGATGGAATTCTCTCCACTCTCCATCAATATATTCATCAAGCAGGTGTCTCCCTCAGCTCTGATTAGCCGTAGATGCAAGACTTAACATTCATCTGCTGAAGCTGGTGGGAATTTGCCTGTCATGTCAACAGGGTCAGAATTAAGTTAGAAATGTATTCATAGAAGTCACAGCTCTCGTAGTGCAATGCAGAAATCAGCCCATAACACTGCTTGGTCAGATCCTCTCCTTTGTCAACAGAGCTTTATCAAAGCTGAGCTTGAGGTCCCAGAGGTCACTAACTCTGTCCTGCAATATCAGGTGTTGCACAGAGTGCCCAGGTCTTTGTTCTTTCTTCTCATATTGGGAGATGCAGCTGATGCAGCTGAACACCGGTGAAAGGCAGATTGATTTTGTGTTGCATCAGATATGAAAATACTTGTAATAGCAGCATCATAAAGCTGTGTTACTAGATAATCAATATAAAAATCAATGCAAATCTGACCAACTGTTACTGCATTCGGTATCCTGTAATTGATAACGAATGGTAACAGATACAGCAGAAGCGGCAAGAAACTCTTCAGAACATAAATTAGGAGATAAACTGCATACAGAAAAAGGCTTTCTTCTAACCTCCACGACTCACCATAATTTATGGCCTGATGCATTTTTTTTTCTCTATACATAAAGTAAAAAGGGGCAGCCTACCAGTGAATATATTCCAAACTTTGGGTCAACGTTATTTGTTCAGTCTCATCACTTATCTACATAGCGATGCAGCAGAAATAGGAGGGATCAGGGACAGAAAATGCCTGCTAACAATAATAGGAAGTGTTTGCTATACTCTTCCTTGCAGTCCTGGCATATGTTCTATTAGATCACCACTACACACTGAGCAGGCATGTTCATTCAGCTTCCCACAGTGGAAGCTGTGGGAATAAATATTTTTGTTCCCCAAAATATTTTTTCCACCCACAAATGATGGTTCTTAATTTAAAATCCTGTAACACACACAAATCAGTCTTGTTACTCTTTGTTCTGTGCCTAGCTTGTGACAAAATTCATTTCATGTGCCACCACGTCCATTCACCTCATTTTGCCCTAGCCTTCCTGAATCTTCATTAACCTCTACAATTCCCTATAATCTTCAACTTCTGCTATGTCTCCTTCACCCCATCATCCCAATTATGTGCATATCGTCCAAGGCTCATAACATGAAATATTGAAGTCCCGATTATTCACTTACTTTGCAAAATAAGTAAATATTCCTAAACATTTATTTCCTGTTTCTTGGCATTAATGTCCAAGTAATCTTACAATTAGGAACAGCAGAAATTTGGAGGCAGAGAAGAGGATTAATAATGACTGAGTAATTTTACAAACATCTTCAGAGAAATAGAGAACAATGATGCTTACAATCCAACATTTAAGTCACCCCTGTGCCCTCTGCTGTCAGGACCCTTTGAGTGCTGAAAACTTCACTCAACCTCCCAGTAGTTGGACAGACCAAAGGCATAAAGGTGTTCAACCACCTATTTTCCCCGACAAGCTTATCCTCTGGAAGCTGGTGATGAGTGGGGTCCTAGGATGGACACATATTTGGTGAGGGGTTAACCTTGGTTAGACCATATGTGAGTGGCTAAAATACACAGCATTTCCTTCATTGAACAATAAATTCTGCTGAACTTACTAACACAATTCTTTCAGATACTGACCTCAGGTGTTAAGCTGACCTGTGGACAAAAAAACTAGGACGGGATAAAGAGCAGTCAGTCCGCCCGTTCTCTTTCCCAGCATTGAAGTCCCAATCATTCATTTAGTAAATAAAGTATTCCTAAAGGTTTGTTTCCTGTTTCTTGGCCTTATGGTTAAAGTAATCCTTCAGTTAGGGTTCCCACCCACACCCTCTGAGATGCTATTTCATGACAGGAGGAGAAGCTTGGATTACTCCTTTATCCTCTTCATGCCCAAGTGTTGGTTTTGGGTGTGCCAGCACCACGTGCGCCCAGCCACCGCCCAGTCAGTCCATCAGCATGTACCACTTCATTGAATGGCAGCAGGGACAAAAGTGAACGTATTCTTGAAATTTTCACCACAATACAAGTGACATCTGCTACCCCTCCTGTGGGCAAGACATTTTTTAAAGCCATGTTATTTCTCTCATCTCTTTCAAATTCATACATCAGTTGATTTTTTCCTCAGTAAATCTCCCTTTGTATTCCAAAGCTTTTCATTTCAGACGGGTTCAGCAATAAGGACTGCGAGTGCCTGTCTGCTTTTGCTTTGCTGCTTAAGTGGTAACATATTTCAAATTACATGGGATTGCCTGGTTCTAAAAGCCTTTTCCTTACAAAATGACAGTACGACACATTACTTCGGCTTCTGAGCCTGGTTTGTAACCACAGTGTGCTCTGCACACATCCCAGGGCTGTACATCTCCTAAGAAACCATGAAAGCCTCCAGTCCTGCAGCTGTTCATTGGGAAGCTGAGATCTTGATAAGTGTGTTTTGGTCTCAGATGAAAGATGATCTGAACTCCTTTTTCTTGGTCTGCTTTACCAGGACACAGTATAGATTCTAATTTGTACACAGCTCTGAAACCAAGCAGTGCTACAAAGCTTGAACACGTGCCCAGCTCAGTTTCAAATTCTGCTCTTAATCTACAATATAATACGTCCTATTTCAGTACTTCCACACTGTCTCTATTCCGAGATGCACCCTGAAGGCAAGAAGGGAGAAAGCCTTTTTTGGTGGCTTTCGGCTTAGAATATGAGAGAGAACATGCTTATCAATATGAGCTTCAATTTGAAGAGCTGTTCATTAGGAAAATAATATTATATTAGATATGCCAAAATAGTTTTACACTGGGATTATTTATTTATTTATTTATTTATTTTATTTATTTATTTTTTACAGAAAAATGAATTAATGAAATTCTAAAGGAATACCTTAATGGAAAGTTTGAAGTCTGCCTTATTTTTTAAAATTATCCATTTATAGTTTTGTTTTCTTTCTCTTGCATCTTTCAGACTTAATGAGGACATTTGCATTACGGTAAATTTTCTACAAGATCTAATACAAAAGTGCTATTTGCAAATATTATTAAGATTACAAGCAAGAACTTTATTGGTCTGAACATCTTCATTTCTTTCTCTGTTTTATTGTTAATCTATTTTTCTATGCAATTTTCTACCTGAAACTGTAGTGTGGGTGTGACATGTTTCTGAGTGAATATGCTTAGGAAGTTGCAAAAGAAAATGATTAACTGAGTTATACGCCACTATGAAAGATTTTTTTTTCCCCACAGATATCAGGTAGTTATTTATCTCCTTTACACCTGCCACAAAATCAACATTTTTAGTTTTACTCTAGTAATGGCAGTGCACAGAAAACCTAAGTTGTTGATTCTCCTTTTAAGACATCTGTGAGGCAGTGGATAAGTCCATGTACACAACACAATCCAGAAATATTGATGGCACAAGACAATCTGCCTGCATTGCATAGTTCAAAGCCACCTTAATAAGTCTAGTTTAAGATGCAGTGAGTTTATCAGGTTGGACTCATGCTAATTTTGAGTCAGTGACATTCAACCCGACTTCATCCAGTTAGCTCAAGTGGCTTTGTACTGAATTTGTTATAACGCTTAAGGTTGTAAGGTCAACAGAGACGATGTATGCTTGGACGTGTTTGCAAACACCGCTGTTGAGAGATCCACCTATGTATCTAGGCCTCCTGCTGGGATCCTCAGCTTCTTCTCCATCTTAACAATTATAATTCTGCCTCTTTTATGGCCAAAGCACTACTGCAGATTGCCTGACAGCCCTTACTAGTAATAGAGCAAAATGCTTACACTCACCACACTGCACACAAAAAAAGCTCAGCTTCTCTTTTGTGGCTGACCTTTCCTGTCCTATCTGCTCAATCATGTCTTATTCACCCTCATCCCATCCACTCCCTCACCTCATTATTTGTTATATTTTTCAAGCAGAAGTTTTTGTGCTTCTCCTTGTTCTGCTCCTTGCTGCCTCCCACACTTGGGCAGATGCTTCCCTGAATGAACTACAAAGTTATGTCACATCCCACAGCTGATGCCTCTGTGCCTTGGGTTTCAGCTAGAAAGTGTTTGTGGATGCAGTGCATCCTATCCTCTATGCACTTCTTCTTGGGAACCATAATACCTTGTGGAATGAGGAAGTGAAGCTATCAAGGACTCTCCCTTCACCTTCCACAGCCAAGGACCCAAGAAAGAAGAAAACTATTGTTTCGCTCGAATTCCAGTCTTTACTGACTCCCTGACAGCTATCCTCACTGAAAACGTGAAGGTGCACACACATTTTACCAGGAAAAATAGCAACAGCTATTCATGATTTTTTTTTTAATATATATATTTTTCAGATCCTTATGGCCATAGCTCAGAATGCTTCTCTCTTTGTTGGCATTACACACACAAAAAGACCAGTTCTCATTCTGTTTTCTATACAAATAGTCCCATTTTCTTCTGCATTACCTATAATTAACTAATCTTATGACAGAAATGGTGACACTCAGAGGCATCTTCAGCATCTTGAGTTATAAAACCATAAAAAGATTAGGACTGTAACTGACATTTGTATTTCTTAGGCATGTTATAAAAATAACTTACCTAAGACATTTCAGTTACTCTGAACATGTGACTATTAACTATTATCTATTCCTTTTTGACATTTGGATCCTATGAACGTTAGCTGAACTCAATTACATTAGCTCCCAAGACAACTTAAAGAAATAATGCATTTGCCTACGGGACAATTTCACCAGCCAGCATTGTCCTGCTGTTCGACAGAAGCAAACTTCTGCAACAACCCCATCTCCTGCTTGGACAATGTCATATGACAGAGCATCCAATGGTTTGCAGGTTTGTGTAAAATGACAGTGATTGCTTCAATAAAGCTGTGGATTGGAATATGCTAAATGTCAGAAGATGGCCACAAATGGAAAGATCCAATTTACCAGAAGGATGGAAATGGCCTTTCCTCATCTCTTCAATAGCAGCACTTATAGGCAGTTTTACAGTTGATCTCTCTTTGGATTAAAAAGTCTTAATCTTAAATTTCTATCATTCTCTCCGATTTAGTGAAGTCAATCAACTAGGGCCTAGGTACATTCTGGGTCTGTAAACTCCTGTTTAATATATCTCAAAAACATCATAAATACTGAGATACCACAAATGACATCACAAAAATCTTCTGATGCTCAACAAAATCAAGATCCAGATTTTTAGGCCAAGCATGAAAATGTGCTGAACACAACTCACAGATCACTGCTGAAAGCATTGCTTAACTCCACCCCACTAAGAGTAAACAAAACCACATTACTATAAGACCCTGTGAAACAGTTATTTATAATTATTATTAATCAATTCAGAACTAATAAAACACAGTGCAAACAGTAAACAACATAGTTGCTACAATTTTTACTAGCTTTCCTCCCTACCAGCTCTTTATTCCTTCATTGCTCCCACTCTACTTGCAACCTCCTTTGCTTTTTCTTTGAATTTCCTTTGAAAGGGACTGGCTAAGCCTAGTATTCAGCTTTTCCCAGAAGGCAACAAGATAAATCAACCACTTGCAAAATTATGAGCAGTTTCTTTGATTTATCTCAGTGGCCACAGGCAACTATCACTTAAATAGGAGAAGGTCAGTCATTACTAGTGATCCCCATATGAACCACAGCAAAATTATAATGTTAGAAATAGTGTTTCAATTAGGAAAATATTTGTTCCCCATTTACACAACCAAGCCCGATATCTTTCCCCCTTTTAAGCATAACAGCATGAAACAGTTGACTCCTATTTAACACTTTCATCACATGAAAGTGTTGAGATGAAGTGAGTGGAGATGAAGTTGGGGTGAGATGGAGCTCAAGTATTAAGAATACAACAGGAATTCTGGGACAGGTATTCAAGCAGGAATATGATCTGCATAACACAGAGCAATGCTGTTACTCTACCCAGCACTTGCCATCCACTGCTCCAAGAGGGCAACAACAAGGATGACTACAGGTAAGTACCTACGTACTATGATTGCTTGATTAAGAGAGGGGAAGCAAGAGGGACATGAAGGTTTACTGCAAAATTAGAAGGAAAATCATCTGTTCTTCATATCTGTGTTAGCCAAGACAAGAATTTAATTGCAAACAATAAAACAGAAATTATCATATTTTTTTTCCCAAGTCCAAACACAACTTTTTAAAAGTGAAAATAATTAAGTACTGAAATAGATTGCCTAGGGAAACTGGGAAATCTCAAACTCCAGAGATGTTACATAATAATCTAGACAGGTCAAAAATGACACGAACAGATACTTAATCCCTCCAACTTGCTGTTTTAATTATTATCTTATAAGCATGACTTTTTAAATGGCACAGTTTCGTATAAACGTGATGCATCAATTAGCATGTCTGAGGATTATACATTTCAGTTGGCTTGTGCTAGAAGAACAAAACAGACTGAGTAAATTCTCAAATTATTTTATTTATTAGAAACACTTATTTCCTAATTAAGTGGAAAATGCACACTTGCTTGTATAACTATGGAATTCAGCAGTGTTCTCAAAGAGGCCAAAACTCCCACCAATTTCAGTGAGATAGCTGTAATTTCAAACATCATCATTCATATGAAGCGTTTTAAAACAAAATAAAAAAAAACCAAAACAAGTAGAACAATCAAATGCTTAAGAAGAGAAAGAGCACCCACGTGCTTTGCCAACAGAGGCTGGCATGGATGATGAGTTCCTGCTCTATGAGAGAGAGCAACGTACTAGCTCCTTCCTACGTTGTACTCATTTTTTTAATTACATTATTCAAAAGGAATTTCATCCCATCTGCTTTGTTGGTGACAATTTGCTTGTATTACAGAGTTACTACAAAAGTCAATTACACAAACATAACAGATGTGGAACAATAAGACACACATGGAAAATAAGAATGACTCTATCAGTTTAAATGTTCAGGCTGTTTTTCATGTGCCAATTTCATGTTACAGTGAAAAACACACTCATCTTCCTAACCACATCATTTATAACACTGGTTTTGTTCAGTGCTAAAATGCAATCTCTTCAGACACCTCAGCCTTCACAGGCCAAAGTCATTTATCTACTTAAAGCAATCTTCGTCCTGCAATTTGCATTCTGACAGGACTCTGCTTCACCGGGATCTTTGTATTTAATCACAGAGTATCTGAAATGGGAATTTTATAGCAAAGGTTCAAGGACAGAACTATGGATAAGGAAACCCATATGCCTTCTAACTGATAAGTGCTTCCTTTCCCTTTCTATACAGTTGTAGCAAAAGCTTCCACAAATCAGTGGCTCCCCTTCATCTAGAAGACTGCATCTCAAAGTACTCCCTCCACTATAAGATGCTAAGGAACTGGACATGATTCAGAAACAGGTGACAATGACAAAAAGCATGAGGGGAGAAGGGTTTCTCACAAAATGACGTTGAAAGACTGGACCTGCTTAACTTAAATAAAGAGGTGATTGACAGAAGTATGTACAATCACAAATAATCTGCAGAACATATATAAGAATCCTCATCCTGATTCTATCTTGCAATTCAAGTGAAGCAGGTTATTCAAAAGTTTACCAGATCCTCAGTAAGGTTTGCAAAATTGCAAAGTATTAATGACACTACTGAAGCCGAAGTCTGATCAGGGTTCGAGGGAAAACTGGACTGAGCTCAGAACAGTCAGATTGTCCAGAAACACCGTCCTGTAAGGACAGCAAGGGCAAGCAGTGGAGGTGTTACGTGTCTAACATTTCAGAGTTTATGTTAATCTCCGAGCTATTGGCTTTAAGAGGAGCAACTTCCTTGGGCAGATTAACTGCTTTCTTCTGGGTTCTGTAAATTGACCTCTGAAGTACCTGGGACTGGTTACTGTCAAACAGTCTGCAGATTTAATACCACATGCTGCCTCCTTTGCTTTGTTTCCAGAAACAGTGCTATGGAGATGCCCTGAAAATGCCCACTTACTTGCATTTTTCCTCAAAGAACAAGGTCTTTCTGCTAAGTCTCCTCAAAAGGAAAGCTGAATCATTACCGTTTAAGTAAACCTGTGGTTAAAAATCAATGCAATATTGCAATAACCAAAAGCCACTCTCATTACTTAACCATTAAACAGCAAGTTAGGAAGCTGAAGTTGTAATAACATCTCGATTATAAGCAGAGTTCACAAGTCAAATGCCTTTGCACACTTTACTTTGTGACTGCATACAATGGGTAACGTAACATGTTTGGCCACCAACCTCAAAATTATTAAATGCTCACCACTTATTTCAGTACGGGATACTTAGTCACATTCAAAACAGTTTCCATGAATGTAAAGTTATCTTGTGCTGTGTAATGCAAGTGAGCTACAGAAAGATTTGATGCATTCTACTAAGGACGAAAGTCTTTCCCTTTCCTGCTGTCATCTACCAGATTCCTACACTTCAGGATGGAAAGGTAAGTTTGCTGCCTCCACGTAACAAGCTCACTGGAATTACCAGCGAACCCTTGACACTTAAGGCTGTTTCTGGGTGAATATTATTGTAACTAATTCATTAATTTAAGTAGAGGCTTCCTGCCCTTTGGAATGAATAGATACATTGACAGATTGCCTTCTGGGTTGAATCCCTTACTGCTAAAGCTTTTCTGATGATTCTGCAAAGGAAATTTTAATTTGTCCACAAATTCACGTTTACCAAAGAGTGATGCTACTTTTTTACTTTAAAGAGGAAGAGAAGACCAGTGTTAATTAGTAGTGCTCCTAAAGCGTGAACCCTTTGCCTCTTGGGTGCAATACTGCTACTGAAAAAGCAATGCAGGATGTTATCACTGCAGTAATAAAACAAGAAAACATTTCACAACAGCAGAATGCCATTATCCCAAAGGCTTTGCAGAGATATCAGTACAGGAATTGCTGCTCTCGGTACTGAAATGAAGTACACATACACTCAACCTGCTGCCATTAGACAAACACACTGGAAAAGGCTAGGACAGCTCAACTACATGGAGAACAGAGAGGAGGAAGTGAAGAGAATGATCTCCAAGCAAAATTCCAGTAGAAATTCAAGTAGACTGAAAGCAATAATCTAAGTCAGTACTTAACCAGGTCTAACATCTCCCATTATACAATTCTATGAATAAATCTACCTTCCTTTTCAACACATGCCAGAGCTACCATTTTCCAATCTGTTATGTATAAGACAATATAAGCATAAATATCTCAGAGGATATCAAACACATCTCTCCAAAGCCTTTGTGTATGAATCATGGCTTTTTTGTTTGCTTTACTTGTATTGTAATTATGAGCTCAAAGACAGAGGGAGGGGATAGGGAAGAACAATGGGCTCCTGTCTCACCAGCAGGCCCTTAGAAGATCTCTCAGTTTATTAGAAAAGCCCCAGAGAGTCCCCCTCCCTCAAGCTAAGCATTCTGGAGAACGTTTCTGTGCAGCCCAGCTGTCTGAGACCAACTGAATGGGTCTTACTTTGAGACCTTTTAATTTGTACAGCCTAAACTGAACCAACAGGGACTGGCTGAATCACGAAACTAATGAATCATTAAAATTTGTTTTTTTTTGTGACAACCAAATGTCTGCATAGAAAAATAGCAGTCAGAGAAGTAAGAACACTGAATTACAGCAGTCTCTTGCTGGCTTCACAATATCCATCATCACAAGACTTAGAAATCCAGTGCAGATCTCCATATAATATTTCATACCACTCTCAGTAAGGTCCTGGATAGGTCCCCTTTCTCAAAGTCATGTAGGTCAAACTGTATTTATTACTAAGTCAGGCAGAGCAGTGGAACAGTGTTAACTCCAGCATGAACCACAAGCAGCAGATGTCCAGCAACAACCATCTTCCTACAAATAAATAAACTGGTGTGTTGAATCTTGAGCACTATCTAAAGGACACCAAACTTCACCCAGAGATCCAGCAGAGAACTAAAACAAAGCAAAGCATACTGCTTTGAGATGCTGAACTTCCTTATAGGGGCAAAAAATGTCTAAGAAAGTCAAACAACATCAAGTTTATGTTCTAGAATGGAGGAGGAGGAGGAAAATATCAATAGATTGAAATTGCTTATTTTATTGAACTTTGTGTAAATACAGATAAGCTTACGTAAATGCATCTTTGTTCATAAAAAAGTTCTCAGTGTTAGTTCAGTAAAAGCACTTTCATTGTTGCTTTGAGTAAATGATTTTTACATATACTTATTTCAACCACTACTCTCCAAAAACAGAGGTATGAGCGCTACAGAAAGTAAGGATTCAGAGACTGAAGAATCAAATTATTCCCTTTGTTTATAGCAAAGTGTTAAAGACCCATTTTCCCCAGCTGCCATACATAGCTTTCCCATAAAAGGAAACCGCTTTGGCTAACTTCAGCTCAGAATTAAAAATAAAAAGTAAAAAAATCTTTTTGACCCTGACCTGAGTAGCACCTGGAGCAAAACTCTGAAAGTGTGGAAGATGCTATTCTGGGTGAGCCTTAACATTATGCAGGTGCCAGGATGTCAGCACGGCAGGCTGTGCTGCAAAGAAGAGGAGTTCTCAACCCAGAGCACTTGGGTAAAGCACCGCTTCTACAGAACTGCTCTGGGATTAAGCCGCCCACATGGAGCCTCAGTGCATCCAAGCGACTCCAACGCACATCGCGATGGAATTTGCTGCAGTTCAGCGCCCGAGTGAAGTCAGGGGCGATTAACCCTGCTGAAACGCTGTACCTGTGGGCCAGATGTGTCCAGGTTTCTGTCCTGTGCTCAGCTTAACCAGTTTGGAACAAAGCGAGGAGAAAGCCCTCTTGGTACTGAGCTACCTGCTCACACATAAGGTTAGAAAAAGGTAAAAAACATAAATTGTTTTACATTTGGAGGTGCAATGGACCAAGGACAAGGTTTCTTATTTTCTTCCCAGTTTTGCAATATGCTGGGCTCAGAGAGGTCTCTTCCCTGTGCCCAGGTTTATCGTTCTGCACAACAGAGTTTTAACTTCTGTTTAGAGCTCAGATGCAAAAGCAGCACGCTCTACACCAGTGGTACCAACAACTCACATAACAAATTAGACTGCTGTTGGGTTAGACCTCCCTCAACAGCACTGATGACATCCCCTGGACTTCCTGAAGCTCCTCTCTTTGATGACTGTGCTAAAGGCAGACTAGTTTGGAACCAGCACTTGGAATATGGCCAGGAAAAGAAGGAAAGAGACCAAGGGAGATTATTCTCAAGCCAAATGCCAAAGAAAAAAATAATCCTTTGTTTTTTATTTATTTAAAAGAAAGCCACTCAATTCAGAACAGATAGATGTCACCCACATTTGCAGCCTTAAAACATATATAAATAAACAGTGCACCTGGCAGCTGAAGTTATTGATTTTCCAATTCCTGAGGGATAATAAATCTAAATAAATTGAATTAAGTACTTAAAAAATACAGACCATTTTGTTCCTTTAAAATCTGTGCAGGGGATAGAAATACGAGCTTCTGATTTCAATTTAATCCTGGTTCAAGTAGAAGGAGATTTTCTATCAAAAAATACAATATGAGATGTGAAAGCTTCCTGCTGGAAAGCACTGCTAAAGGAAGAGATAGATCCTCTTAATTAAGGTTGTCTTGTATTTGTCTCCCTAAAACAGACATGATCAATAGGCACAGAATGAAATTGATTGCTGCAGCTCATTTCATTAGGTGAAGCAAATGTCTCTATAGAGATTAAGCATGTCTTTAATATCTGAAGGTGGTAACATCTGTCTTGGTGAAACCGTGAGCTCTCTGAGGCAAGGTTTAGAGAAAAACCACAAAAAATCCCACCCCAACCAGATTAGTTGTAGCTGCATAATTCTTACAGCTCTCTCCCCAACTCCAAATCACCAAACCCCCTTATTACAGAAATTATCCTTCGGGCTCTTATCTAATTGACCCTCTGTACTAGCACTAAATGTCACATCCTTCCCTAGCAACAGCTGCTAGACCGAGCAAGGTCTCGTCTGTCATGCATATTTCTGCATAGCAGTCATCTGGGGGCTCCGCAAGGAAGCAGCTGGGAAGCCGGGGCCACGGTGCTCTTGTGCGGCCGGGGCAGGATGGCGAGCAGGGAAGCTGCAATCCGGAGCTGTGCTGCGAGGAGCCTCTGCAACTCAAAATTTGGCAGCCAAGGGACCCTGCCAGGGATAGACAAGCAGCTTGGAGGGCTATCCAACAAAAGCCTGAGCGCAGATGTACCACAATCACCACTAGAGGTGCGTGCCCTCTCTTCTTTTCCTCTTGCCCCAGCTGTTTTTTGCTCCCATTTTAACTGCAATGCTACAGAAAGGTAGGAAAATAGTGCAAGGGGATGAGGCAGGCAGTGATGGCGAGGACACAAGTCATCTCATGCTACGGGGGAGTCCGACTTGGCAAGCTTTGGTGTCAATTCCTGTTTCCAAAAGGGGTTCTTGGTGCTCACGTAGGCACGTAGAGGGCATAAAGCAGCATGCATCTGCAGTGCAGAAAGGGTTTTGTAGCACTGCAGGCAACTAACAGAGGATCTGAGGCCTGAGAAACAAATCCCACCATTGTTTCATGTTTTCATTTGGGAAAGGGTAAATAAAAATGCCTCTTGCCAGCCCAACAATAGGAAGGGATGTGGATGAAAAGCAGCCAAGACAGCACTACCTCTTCATCTTGCATCCTTGCCGAGGTGGGAAATAGTACAGAATGTGAGCTACCTGGAACTGCATAACGCAATTTTCTGCCAGCAATGCCTCGAGCTGAGGGATTACCATGATCCCAGGCTCAGGTCTTGCAAGAGCTTCCACATAAGCAAAGAGACATGAAATGTTCCCCCACCCATGTTTAAGGAATTGTTTTCATTGTAACTACACTCGCACCATCTGTCTCAGTTGCCTAAACAGTACCATGTGTGCAGTTTGTGCTACCCTCTCTGTAAAGATATTTACATACTCTTGCACAATGCACTTGCTGAAAGATGGATAAAAAGAAGGCAAAATCCTGCTGAGGCAGCTGCAGGGAAAAAATTAGAGAGAGGCATTCAGATTTGGCATGACTTGGGATGTTCAGAAAATTATTGAAACATTCTCATCAGCATCTCACAAGCACATCCAAGTAAGCTAGGAAGGTAGAGGTCAGGGAAACATTTCCCCCACTCCTCCCAAAATTCATGTTTCTGTTGTTGTTAAGAAAAAGTTTAAATCCTGTGAGAGTTCACTATAAGGTGGTGAGCTCTTAACTACATGCAGACTTTGGCTTAGGAAAATTGCAGTCAACCCCCAATTTTGGCATCGAAAGACACATCACTGTAAATAACCAGTTTTGCACATAACACTTTTTCCCAAAGAAAGGCTTCTGAGCACTTCACTCTTTTCAGTTTCCCCTCTTGCCCCATTTTTGGAATGAAAGAAGAAATATGGGGAAGAAAGTTGCCTGTAGTGGTACAACAGCCCAAAAGCAACCGCAGAAACAAAACCCACGTAGTTGGCATCCCAAGCTGGTTCTCTGCTCATAGGACACAGTATAAGCAAGACTTCACAGTTTCAACAGAATTTCATTTTGGGCTTTCAATTTTACTTGAAATTGAGAATGCTGCAGGTAGGCATTCCCTATTGACCCAGCTCAGTCTAGCTGGTGACATACAACTCCACTTGATCCTTGATAAATGTTCAGTGAAAAGTGAAAAAAAGCAAAAGAAAAAGGGAAAGGAAGAAAGGAAGAAAGTTAGTTTAATGAAAGACATGACATAGAGGGGATATATATACTTTGAGGATGAAAGTTTCAAGTCAGTGCTGCGCTATTTATTTTTCAAAGGTAAATGAAAATGAAGAAATAATTGTTAGTCTAAAAATAATGTGTTTACCTTTGTGTGAAGCTGTGGAAAAGCAGGAAACTAGAGATTTAGGCTGGTGGCAAACCAGGTGTAGAATAATCCAAATCCTTGTGTAATGCTGTCAGCAGGCTATCACACATTTGGTAGAAACCTTATTATAATATTACAAAATCAGCACTCTTATAATGTACACTTGTTTTCAAGCCAGTTTCAGAAACTCTGCCCCTCTTGCTTTCAACCAATAAAAAAAAATCCCATGAACAATTCTAAAAAATTCCAAACTTTTAGCTGAGTGTTTGAATGGGAAGTTCTTGGACAGGTCCCTCCCTGCGATCACATATGTTCAGCCATGGTCCCACTTCGGTTTAGGGCCCCAGATTCCATTTTTCACGTGCTCTAGCCCATGCAGTAATATAAACTCAAGCAAAACAGGCACCAGCCTTCCAGGAAACAGCAATCTTTCTCTCTGTGAGGTATTTGGAAGGTGCTGAAGAAGCCAGCTGCCTGAAACTCTTCTGAGGCTGCCGTGAGATGTCTGAACTTTACAGTTCCCTCAGAAGTTCTCCCATACATCAGCTACACAGCAAAGGGCCCTGAAATAACATCAAGGTGTAATGAAAAAGCACAATTCCTACTGAAGCCAAACCCACAAAACTGACATGATAAGATTAAAAGGGTAACTGTAAGCACCATCCACCTGTTCTGGACCAAGGTTTGAGGATCCACTCAGGGACCAAGAGGAGTTTATGAGAAACCGAGTTTATAAGTTTTTCTGAGTTGTGACTAATCATTTCCAATGAAAGGAGACATTGGCCAGTCTTGTCTAAACAAACCAGACCAGGCGCGCTTAGGGAAGGAATTAGCTCACATTTTAAACACCACTTAGCTCCTACTTTAGGTAAATGGACAGCTAGAGCAGTTGGTAAACAATGGCCGCTCTCCTCACCTGGACAATGGCAGAAGGTTTTGCCCAGGTTTTCAGTCCCCCAGTTTACACCAGCAGCTCCTTCGCTTTCAGCACTTCCTCTGCTGGACCAGGCTACCATGTGCACGGGGAATTTCTTGCAGGGGTGTCCAGCCAACAGTCTCCTGGAGGCAAGGGCAGAGGCTGAGGCTGCTGGAGGTGAGCTAAAGGAAGCCCTTCCTCAAAGGCAAAGCAAGGTTGGCCAACCGAGGGATCATGTCTAATTAGACTGACACAGGAGAAAAAGAAGCTTTCAGCCACACAAATTCTTCTTCACTTCTGTCTCTGCCCTCAGACCTGCAAACCTCCAGCAAAATTTCTTCCTCCAAAGAGGAGATGCATTGCTGGTGCCTGTCTCTTACTGCTTGAAGCACAGGTCAAAACTGGGTATCCACCAATGTCAATATCTGCATTTAGGTAAAATGAATATTAACCTTTTGACGATTTATTCAAAGAAGAATTGCTTACAGTGGGACTTACTTTGCTTTCAAAACTGGAGAAAAAAACAGTGGGGACTATTTTAGGTAAAAAAATCTGAGTTACAGGGAAGAATCCTCCAAGAATTCAGAAAGGGCAGAAGACTGACATTAATGTTATCAGAAAACACTCAGAGAGTATGTGGTGGGAACAGTAAAAGCAACAGAATGAGAATGATGGACCTAAAGAGGGTTTAGCAAACTCAGGGAACCAGTTGGTTGGATTCCTGCAACAGAAACTCCAGTGGAATCACACTGAAAACTTGCAAGAGGCTGCCAACGGGGCAGTAGAGAAGACGGCTGTTGTATTAGCAGTTTAAAAATTAGAAGTTTAAAGTCTGACATAGAAACAATCTCTTATGGCTAAGAATAAATATAAAATAACAGCAAAGCTCTCCTGTGACAAAATTGGAACCTACATCACAAAAAGAGCATTACAAGTACCAGGGGACATGAAAGATGAAAAGAGAATATTCTTTTAATATATCAGAAGGAAAGTACAGCTCTGCTGCTTAATACAAGAGAAGAGAAAATAATTCATGACAGAGAGAGGCTGAAGTAATCTATGCTTTCAGGGCTCTAGGTCAAAAAAAGAAAAAGGGTTAGTTGTGACCAGAAACTTCACACCATTCTAAGAATGACTAGAATAAGGAAAGAAGCAGCTGAAAAATGTAAGGCAGGTTAAATGTAGTCAAGCTGGCATTTCTAATAAAATCCAATAATGAATTCAACCCCAAATCCCAAATCTTTGAATCACTGCCAAATGTCTTTGAGAATCTACAGTGAACATAAAAGACCCAGCTAAGAGGGAAGGTAAAGTGTTGCAATTCTCTCCAGAAAACAAAAACGCGGATTAACTACTGAAAGGAGAGGGTGAAAGATCCGCATTAGTTTAGGAAAAAAGGAAAGTGACTGAGGTGCAATGGCTTATCATAAACGATAGCAATATTTAAAGACAACAATTAGTTGTTCTCTGCATTTAGAGAGCAGAAGACAAGCAGTTGGCTCCACTTGCAGAAAAGGAGGTTTGCTTGGGTCAGACACTAGGGATTTTTTCCCAAAGTAAGAATACTTCAGAATGGGAACATGTGCCAGGGATACTTGTGGAACCATCCCCACCAAAGATGCTCAAGAACAGGAAAACAGCTATCAGGATTGGCCTCAGGGTATTTAGTTCTGCCAGAGAAAAGGGGAAAGAAACATGAAAAATTAAGCTAGATAGTTTCCTGAAGTCCCTCTCAGGGCTACATTACATTTTTGTGATTCCATAGGGCCTCAAGAACAAAACTGAGATGATGTTGGGAAGGAAAAAAAAAAAAAAAAAAAAGAACAAAGCAGCAAAAAGCAAAGCCCATATCCAGGTTGCTGTTGGTCTCTCGACGTCTGGTTCTCTTGAAAAAGCTAAAATAACACTGCAAGTGTATGTGGAAGAATATGTGTTTTTGGACAGTGATTCAAACTTGAAGCTTTGTTGTAGGTGCTCTGAATTCCCCCAGAAAAACCTACTTCTCTCCTTCCCTCTTGGCTCATTAGGCTGAGAAAACAGCCTTCAGAGCTACACCAACCTTCCTGAATACTAGTCTCAGCTCTCAAAATGGCACAGCTCAGAATGGTGTTAACTATTTCACTTGAAAAACAAAACCCTGCCCACGCTGCAGCTGGCAAACATGACCCATATTAGCCATGGGTTGCCTACATGAACCCAAAGTTCTCTTTCTAGGGGGAGCATTTCCAGACAGCACTTTATACAACCTTGCATTTAATCAACTTCTGCAGCTGGGGAAAGGTTTCATTTGCCTGAGCATCACTGAGGTAACACGCACCAGTGTGGAGAAGATGTACAATGATAGCTGGCGTCCACAATTGCCACCAGCAATTTCTGTGCCATAAAGGGGGTGGCCTTTAGGGCAACTGAACAGAAACTCACTTTGCCACTGAGAGGAATAACTTGCAAAATATGCTCAAAAAAAAGCCTTTGTTCATTCGCTGTATGCCTTGTCTATAAAGGATTCTGATCCTCCATCCTCCATGTGCAGAGCAGCCCTTGTAAGCTAGCAGCCACAGAAGCAAGGACTGACTTGTAATACTCTCACACTAAGGGCAAAGACATGCAAAATTAACCATGCAGCTTGGAAGGGGCAGTGCTAAAACATGGAGATTTACCACAGAGGAAATTGGTAGAAATTTTAAGAAGGAGGAAAGAGGAGCGTGAATGCTTTGTTTGGATATAACTAAGGACAAATAGGATAGAAATCAAGGCAAATGGCTACCAGAGCTAAATGCAGCAACTTAACCTGCAGGAATAAAGTACTGTATGCCAGATAACCCAGAGCTTGCCTGTCACATTATTTGGAGTTTCTACAGGCCTCTCAGTATGTCCTGGCCCTGAGGTAAACTTACATCCGCCTACAGAAATACAACCAGGAAATCAGGAAAATCTATACTTAAATTCAGCTCTTAAAATTTAGTAGGCATGTTGTTGAGAAGCTAATGTCCTTTTAGCATCTAACAGCATGACATTCCCAGAGGAGGCAGATGATGCAATGCAACAGGAAAGGCTATCTGGACAGAGATGTGCTGTTTATTATTATCAGCTGGACAACAAAATTTATTGATATACTCTTTGGTGGACAGGCTCTAAAGCAAACCTTTTCCTTTCTTGGCAAAGGAAGGATATCATCACAGTGAAGATAAATTTCTCCTTGTGTGAAATAAAATAATAATAATAATAAAGTGTTCTGGAATGGGCAGGATCCTGTAACAGGAGGAGGAAAATCTATGCTAGAAGTTGTATCTTTTACTATCATGGTAAAAGTACCTGTAACAGGGAAGGCCGATTGTACCTGAGTAAAGAACAACGCTACTTGTACTACCAGCTCCTGCCTGGACTACTTGCAGGAGTCAGAGAGCATCTTTGCTCTGCCCAGAGCTATTAAATATTTCTAATAATAGCTATAAAAAAAAAAAAGCTCTATGGTGAAGGGGAAAAATTCCTTGACTACTACAAGGTTTATACTAGTTACACACACACACACACACATATATATATCATAAAAAATCGGAGTAACATGATCTAGTGATATGGTGAAACTAGCTCAGCGACAACTGCTGCAAGATTGCAAGGCTGATGCAGAGGTATTTTTGAGTGAGCAATTGGAACCAGTCCTCCAATAGCTGGTTTGCTGCTCATA
The DNA here is from genome assembly GCF_009819795.1 of Aythya fuligula. Lineage (NCBI taxonomy): Eukaryota > Metazoa > Chordata > Aves > Anseriformes > Anatidae > Aythya > Aythya fuligula. The sequence continues at coordinate 24,467,339 of NC_045564.1, read as the reverse complement.
AAACTAATAGGGCATAGAAACAAAAATCTTATGGGAAATTTAACTTCAGGATTGCTAATGTGGAAAGAAGAACATATTCCAGATGACTGAGGCTTTGGTAAATTTAATGCTAACCATCTATTGTAAATACTCTTTTATGAAGCCATGCAGCTACAACATAGTGAATACACACTGTGTGCCAAGTTTAACATGTTTAGTTTGTATGCAGATAGAACATCAAGCTACAAGTAAATCTGTTTTGTGTTCCCTCTCTTCTGTCTATTCTTACTGTGAAATACAATGAACTGACAGAAAAATTGAATTATAGGCTGACTTGAGATCTGTATCTCATTTTGGATCACTCAAGCTGCGTCCCTGTTTTTTTTACTATGCTACTCTACAGTTATTCCAAATACAACAGATGCTCAGTGTACTCCCATTGCCATCAGCAGCTCTGTGTATTCCTATAGTTGTCCTGAAACACAAATGCTTAGAAAAGCTTCCTCAGGAAACTCTCCAGTACATGGTTTGGCTAAAGGGAACGAAGGGTATAAGTATATACATACCTTACAGAACAGTGTAACAGAAACCTTAAATTAATACAAACTGAATGCAAACTGAATACATCTGTCAAAGAACAGGACCAAAACCCAGCAAGGTGCCCAGTTCCTGCAACAGCCACTTACAGGGGCTCCTACCTACCTGTACTGTTGTTTGATCTGTGCTATTTTATTATTTTGAAGAAGCGCCTCTCAAGAGCTGAGTTCACACTATAATATCTTGAACTAGCAAATTTTCACAATCTGCACACAACGTACCAAAACCAACTGCAGTTATATTGGTGGGATCTTAGACATTAAGGAAAGAAGTCCTACTCATGACCTGCAGTTCAATTCACAGGAAGATGCCATACGTGTAGCACCTTCAGGCTGTTTCATATTCTAAAATTTGCATCAAAAATCTCTTCGGAGGAGTTTAGAAATGCTTTTGTACACCTTAAGCTGTAACCTCACAGATGCTGTGGAATCCATTCCATGAGGGAATCCATCGTGACTGCTGAAGGATGGACACAGCACAATCTAGAAAGTTTGCCAGTATGAAGCGAGTCTACATCACCTCTCCTTGCACAGGCAACATACAGTAGAGCTACGATATCAACACTGCCATGGGGGTTTTGATACTAGAGTATCAAAGTACGAGCTGATTTATAGCCAGATTTACTCTACTATCAATCACAATCTCTGAAAAAATGAATTTTTTTACAAAACTTTTATCAATGCTTTTTATCATTAAACGATTTCCAAATGCTTTCCCCATGTCTAATCTCTGAAAAGTCCTAAAACACTTAGGTAAATATAATTCCTATTTTACAGCTGAATATAAAAAAGCATGCCCCGGAGAAGAATTCGTCATTGTTTCCCCATATCTGTCAGCTTTGAGTGCCATAACTTAACCTTCAGGTTACGCCACTGGGAGATGCAGACACTCGCTAGCTGTAAAGATTCAGCAGTAACAGTTGTTTTACTTTGTACTTCCAAAATAAATGATTGTTTCTGGAAGCTTTCTGTGCATAAACCAAGATCAGGGAAAAAATTTGCAGTGATTCTACACCCCATGCTTCATCATAGATGAAGATATTTTCAGTTACTCACTTCACTTCCAAGACATATTGCTTATTTTTGCAGAAAAGCACTTAAACTGAAGAACAGACATTCCTCTCTGGCTAACAGTATATAGCAACGCATTAGCAAAATATTCTTTTCCCTGAAGTTTGAAAATGTTGATTCCACCAGCAGCACTGGCCACAGATGCCCTCCATCAGTTTGGTCACAAACAATTGCCAGGTCTTTGCAATTTGGAGAGAATTTGGTGGAAAGCAGTTGCTAAAAGTCACGGCTGTGGCCACTCAAAAAAAAACAAAAAATACTTCCTACAAACTTGCCTTCCTCCTACTGCACCCTCTCCTGGACACCTTGCCACTCCTGCTCAAGTGCTTCCCTGTGGTGGTGCTTTGCTCTAAGTCCCATGTCCCCCACACAGAGCAAGGGAGCATTGCTTCTAGAGAACGAGACACACTGAAGTTGCTTTGCTAAGTTCAGAGCAAACTGCTGAGAGCCCTGGGACAAAACTGTGGTCCCATCTCACAGCCTTGTCCTGCTTCTGCACTACCACATCCTTTTCGGGACACATCTGCCTTCCCCAAGAGGATGCAACTGCATGTAGCCTGCCAAAAACAAACTCTTCACACCACCAGGGGAGCCACAGGCAACAAACGCCAACGTCACGTTCAGCTTTTCAGGAACTCATGATGGAGATTTACGTGCGCTCTGCTGGTAGCTGCAATGCAAACAGGGCTTTCACGCGACTGTCTTGTGTCCTAGGGAATAATATTTTATCTTCTAGCAGATGTTACGGGAACAGATTAACAGCAAAGATACAACTGCATTCCACCAATGCTCAGCAGAAGTCAGAAGTAAAGAAGTCTTGTGTACCTAGGTTATTGTCATACACTTACCCTATGTCACTGGTAGCTAGGTGACACAGGTACCTCACTGCACAAGCTAGGATTTTTATCTTGTGAACACAGGGGAATGATTAGAGCTTGGCTGGATTTGGGCACTTTCTACCACTCTAACACACTTCCTGCTTTGAAGGCTTGGTTTTGGTCATTTAAATTGTCATAGGAGGCAAGGAGCTGAAGTGGCTGAGCAGGACCCCAAACCTCACTTCTCCTCCATCTCCATGTCGCAAGGCCGCACCTCACATGAATTAAATGCCAAAGTCTGACTTTCAGTAAACTCAGCTTCTTAAAAGCTTTGTATAAAGCAAAGCATGTGTGAGCACAGGCACTTACCCACGTTTGTGAGGCAGGACGCTAGGCCAGGTCTCCAGAGCTGTTCTCTAGAGCACGGTGTGTCACAAAAGCCCTGTCCCCACTGGCACCGAGAGGTCACGGAGCAGCCTGACACCACAGGCATGGGAAATGCTGATAAGGAAGGCTGCAAATGCAACTGGGACATACTCCATGTAGGTCTCAGCCTGGCTGCTATCCCAAGTGAAACAGCCAGCTCTTGGCCTCACAGTCTCTGGTTGAAGGGTGAACTGAAATATCTTTGCCACGCAAGGAGGGATTTATGCACGGACATGTACCTCTCTCTTTCCTTCTCTTACTGTGATACTCCCAAACTTCCTTTCCTTCCCATACCTACTGGCTAGGAGAGACCTGCCAGGGCTAGCTCCCAGTGACGGCCGCCACTACCACCATGTTCAGGCTGGGCAGCAGCTGCTGCTTCTGGCCCTCATTTTCATCTACCTTCCCCTCAGTAGGGCATGAATTTGGGTTTCCTTCCTCTGACCAGATGCTCCTTTGTGCAACTTCTGGGAAGTCTGTAACCTCTTCTGCCCTGTCAAATTTGGTGGAAACCACTGAGCCAGTTTAAATCTGTCCTGGTGAGGGAGTGAGGCGAATTCACAGACAGTGTGATCACGCAGCCTTGTTTCCTCAGAAAACCAGGCTGAAAAAGCCAAATATAAACAGAAAGCTTGTCAAAGCATTTCCTAGTTTCTAAGATCTACTTAAGAGAAAGAGTGCCAGGCAGGAGGAGGAGCACCAGGAGTTGGCCTGGTTACTCCCCATCCCATGTGCACTGCTGTGCTGAAGGTAAATGCATCTCCCACCTCTCAGAAATAGAGGTTGTGTCCCCCTCATCCTGGCCCAAAATAGATGGATCCATGTCCCTGAGGAGTGTCTGGGTATTACAGAGAAAACAAGCAGGCACAAGGAGGGAGTTCACCAGTCCCCCCCCGAGGTATAAAAGCCACACAACTTCAGACCAAAAGGCAACCCCAAAAATATTTTCGACAAACAGGTTTCCCCTCGCTTCCATCCTCTCCCTCTTTTAAAGATGAAATTCAAACCACAACCCAGCAGTATCTCAAGATAAAGCAGGTACAGGGGGACTTTCAAGTTTTGCTTTTGCCAGGTCTCTAGTTCCCTCTGTTCTGTTCCACTCCCAGAAGGGATCACATTCTCCTTGAGCGTATGCTCTCCTCAGAAAAAAAAAGCATAAAGAAACCCTGGGGCCTAGTTGAGTCCCAGCTACTAGTCCTGCTGCACACACGTTGCAGACGTGGTTATGTACAAAACACAGCACTGATTTGTTTCTAGTAATACACAAATGTACTGGAAAAATTCAAAAGTAATACAGTGTGAAGCTCTGGGGATTCACAAACTATTTACGGAATACAGCAATGCTACCAGAGCTTCATTTACTTTTAAACATATGCAGTCTTGGATCCCCCAAAGTGCAAGCATTTTACTGGCATACAAATGACAAAACTGCTCAGCCTCTTTTGCAAAAATTTCCATTCCTCCCATGATGTTCCAATTAGGTCTGAACCTAATAATTGTCAACTTTGCGAATAATTTCACATAATTCACTTGGGCAGAAATATTCCCTACAAGTCTGTGGTTTGAACTGAAATAACCAACCATCACTCACTTTCAGACCGTAATGTAGTTGCAGCTCATCTTGTTAACTTTAACCTTCAGTGCCCAACAGTACTGCCTCGGTGACACTTTCCTCTGCACTGAATTACAAAAATGCACAGAAATGTTTGCAATATGTGTATCAGGAGCAGCAGCTAATCATCCTTGGAGCCAAAGAAACTTCCTCCATAACTGAAGATTTTCTGAAGCCTCTCTTAAGGATGCTTTTTTTCCTTTCTCTCCCATACTGTGTTCATATCCACTTACTAACTTCAGTCTTTCTTCTTCCTAATATGAGGAAAATGATGAAGAGCTGTGAATCTAGTCTAGATAAGCTATTAAAGCATGTTTAGTATTTCCATGTGCATGACCAGGAGCACATAATCTTTTTTGCAACAGTAGTGTTTTTCTAAACTTTCTAATTTACTTTGACTCAGAGGAAATACATGATGGTCAGCACGACATGCAAAATTAGATATTGGCCGAGCAATCAGAGACAAAGCAGCCAACAAAAGATGAAGAATTTCTTTCATCTTTTAGTTTTTGTTTTAAGACATACATATCTACTCCGAGTTTCAGACTGGGAAACTTTTGATCTTGCAGTGCAAAGGAAGGGAAACCTCTGCTTGAAGTTTGGAGCTAGTGCTCTGCTTGCAGGTGGCAAGCTTTCCCTGGGCACTCGCAGCAGAGCAGGCACAGGGCAGGAGGCTCAGGGTACTGGAAAACACCCATCTTTGATAGCGATTTATAGCTGTGCCCTGGAAAATTTGCAGGTGCTGACGATGGTAGAACAGAGCTCACCAGGAAGAATTGTCAGCCAAATGTCCAGCTGCACCATACCTGCAATGCAGCCCCATTTCAGCTGTCTGTCAAGCCCCTTGTTCCTTGCCCTGAGCTTCTGCACAGTGGTGCAACAGACTGCTAGCAAGTGGCCACATTCCTTTGCAGAGGTGGGTGAAATGATTCATTGTCTATATATAGATCTGTTCAAGTACAAAATGATGCTGATTTTTTTCTTTCAATTGTTCTCAATGTATGTTTTTCCATTTCACATTATTATGATATTCAAAGGATATGTTGAATACTCACTAGACCAAAATACAAACTAATTGTGTCATCCCTCATAGACTTAAAAGTTTCTCAATTTTATTTAAAAAATTTTTGTGATTCAGAAATAACCTAAGAGAGCATTCCTTGACAAATAATTTCCTCTACCAGTTTATCAAAGTCAGTTTAGTTATTCAAGGGTTACAGGATTCAAAAATATCCTTCTATGTTTATATATAACAATACATTAAAATATAATGGAATACAGTCAACAAGGAAGATCTCTTTTGAATATTTTCCCCTTGTATGTAAGCCATCTGCAGCTGGGAAATTTCATGGTTAGAGGTCCATTAATGAGATCAATACAAGTTATATCCACAAGGGATTAGCTGGCTAATATGCTATCAAAAGACTCTTGGATACAGCAAACTGTTTCTCTCATGCAGTCAGGCCTAAATGTGATCTTCTTTTCCTTCTTTCTCCATCCACAAAGTGGAAATGAAAGCATTCCCATTTTCTACAACACCAACTTTCACACAAACACACACACAAGATCATACAATAAACAAAATCAGAGATTCTAAATTTATCTTCAGTGAATGCTCAGAAAATGACAAGAGGTAGGTAAAAGGGAAGGTTTTCCTTTTTTATTTCCTTTTTTTTTATTATTTCTTCAGGTCAGTATTTAACTGACTTTTTCCCTGATCTCTTTTGTGGCTGTTTCAGGTTCAGCTATGCATTCATCAGTTTTACTTCTGGTCTCCAAGCAAGCCCATCTACAGTCACCATCACCCTCTTATATCTTCTGCTCCTACCCAAGAAGTCTTAACTTTTATTTCTGGATAACAATGGAGATGGGGGAAGAAACAAATTAATAGATAGCAATAATAATTTTAAACCCTCTCTTCACTTCAGGCTCTGGTATACAGAAACAGAAGGACAATAAACACAGAGCTGCCGAGCACAAGAGTCTGCTTGTTTCTCTGGGGAAGAAAAACCATCAAAAACATGTGCATTCGCCATGGAAGAAAGACTGCCTTTCTGGTTGTGTGTGAACTCACATGACAGATACAAGTTGACATAACACTGCAGTTATTTATCATGCAGATGTTTAAAGATAACTCTTAATAAAAAATGATAATCACATACAGTGACACAAATCCACCAGACCATGAAAGCTAATATTTACTCAATACTAAATACCTAGTGGTCATGCAAGCCTCTAAGGAACCAAGTCTGGTTATTGCTTTACTACTAGGAAAGCCAGTGCTTCAGAGAAAATAGATTATTTGGTTTTTCTTTTAATGCATTTATTATTATTATTTTCACCAAAGCTATTCAGCCTTTATGTTTTCCATCACATAGTCACGGCACACAAGCTTTCCATTTTCAGAAATACTGCAATGTCAGCACTTCGTGTGCCAGTAAAATGGATTTTCACCTCTGTATTTAGTTTTGGTTGGTTTGTTTTAAAAGAAACTGGAAAGAGAAAATGACTGAAGAACAACGAAGACCTTGAGCCCAGTCCTGCAAGAGCACTGGGATGCAACACAGGCACTTGAGGAAAGAAGGGTCCCTCTCTGCACCTTTTGTCATGCTTACAGATCACTTTTCCTGCCCCTCTGGCATCTTCTGCCTCAGCTTTGTGAGAGATGGCATGAAGAGTCCTCCATCTACTTTTAATCTTTTTACTGAAGGAATGCATAATGCCATACCATGGCCCTACATGCGCCACATAATCTTTAAAAAATGTTACCTATTGGTAATTGTGATCTTTACAACTGAGATAGGAAAACTGGCTCTGAGCAGTGCTTTTCTCTCTGGCCAGTTTCTGTATGGGCACAGACACATTTGGACTGTGCGGGGCTGCTTAAGAAGTCCCAGCATAGCTCAGGCACCTGGAAAAGTATAAACAGGTTCTTTGCTCAAGCTAATGTCTCCTTTCTTCCTTATCTCTCAGCCTTGGCACAATCTGAATTTGAAGCAATTGCAATTTACTTGATACTACAACATCCAAGGCAAAAATCCTTCAGACAGATGATTTGCTCAGTTCCACCCATTATGAAAGCATAAATACTATAAAAGCAGAAAGGAAGAAAGTTGCTTTGGGATGCTAGGAAATACAGTGTTAGTAAATGCAACGTGCTGTATGTGGATAAAACCCATTGAGTTTGTGAATACGGAGTTACCTACTATTACTCAGGAAAGAGATCTTGGAATCATAACACAGTTCTCTGAAAGCATCAGGCTGAATGCTCAGGGATGGTACAAGGGAAAAACAGTGTCAAGGATGATTACAAAAGGAACAGCAAACACCGTCTCTCTCCGTATAAACTGAAGTTTTGCCCACATCTTCAGTTCTACGCACAGTTCTAAAAGAGATTTGGAAGAATTAGGAAAAGACATGAAAAGGAAGATATAAATAACAGAGGTATAAAACAGCTTCTTTACAAGAAGAGATTATCCAAAGGATGACTTTTCAGCCTGCAAGAGATGATTGTGGAGAAGAACAGGATTATGGTCAAAAATCATGAAAAGCATAGAGAGAGTGAATAGGAACAACTGTTCTCATGATGTAAGAAATAGGGGGCACAAAATGAAATGATCAAACAGCTAGTTTAAAACAAGAGAGGACAATTTTATTTTTTTATTTTTTTATTTATTTTTTATTATACACTACGTAATTAAGTTGTGGAACTCATTGCCACAGGATGTTTTGAAAGCCAAAAGCATAAATGGATTAAAAGAAAAGCTATTAGAAAAATTCATGGAAGAAAGGTCCATCAAGGGCTATTAAGACACAGATACAACCTCTGGCTCACGAAGTACCCAAAGAGCCGACTACCAGAAGCTGAGAAGGGATGCTGCTCTGTGCTGACCGAGAGCAGATGCTTTGGGAAAAGAGAGTGAAGGACCAAGCTATGGTCAGAATCAGGATACTGGATTAGACAGATCTTTGCTCTGATTCAGTATAGCTGTTCTGATGCTCTTCTAAAATGAACTAATTTGTCTTTGAGAATCTGATGCTTATTAAAACCCAAATGTAATTCCTTCCTTATTGTGAGACAGAGTGACCAGAAATTACCAGAAGTAGTACAAACAGTGATTATTTAAAGTTACTAGCTGTACTTTTGGATTGTCTTTAATCTGAGAATTTCTATACGATTCAAAAGCCACTTGGGTAAATTTATTGCTGCTTGAAAGTTTCAGTCCGTGACAAAAGCTTTACAAGACACTGTAGTAATGCTTCTATGTTTAAATGTACAAGGAAAACATCTGGTTAAATGCACAAGAGCTATTGCTTGAGGGGGGGAATAAATGTATTAAAACAATGAAAGGCCTCAACTTCTTTCATAAATATCAGTATAAACTAAATCAACTACACAGGATCCCTATAGATCAGCAGTGCTGTAGAAGGGCTGAATCACCTCATAAAAGCCAGTAAAGACATACTAGGTTCTTTCGAGGATACAAATTAATGTTTTCATTCTTGCAGGTTTCTCTAAGGGCAGTGTAAAGCAGAAAAATCAATTACTAAAATAATATCCAATCAATAATTCAAGGCTGTACAGAAATGCATGTGCACCAGGCTGCACAAATCACTGTCAACTTTTTGAGTTCTTTTTCTGTTTCTGCTTTAATATTTCCCTAGCATAGTTTTAGCATACGGAGTTACTCAGCTGGTTAAGGAACAAGATGAAGCAATTTCATCAAAGTGAGATTTGTTCCTCCTCTGCATTTTCAAAAAAACTGGAACGATAAGATTCAGGTAGGTGGACAGATTTGAAATGAGAGCATTTTGCACTAAACCTTTTACAACTTTGTAAGAGTTTGCAGTTTTTCAAAAGTGTCCGCTCCACTTCTCCCAGTCACTCTTTCCAAGACAGGCTAGAGAGACAAACAGGCTAGTTTTGTGTAGGCTCCACAAAATGTTCGGGCAGGAAAAGTATATACAAAATAAGGCAAAATGTATCACCACTGTGAAAGCACAGATTTTATGTTCAGAGGATTCAAATTCAGAAGAACTAACATGCTTGATTTCTAGCACAAGTCCCTTCAATAAAATGTAATGCCCGAGAGATTAATTTAAAACTGATCTTGACCAATGTAACACTGGAAGTTGTCACGTTATAAATGTGGTCTCAGCAGTGATGGAGAGAGATGAAGGTAGAAGGAAAATGAAGGTAGAAGGAAAACAGATGCTAGAGTGAATGTATTCAGAAAGTAACATCTTCATTACCAAAGATGCCAGAGGAATCCTTGTAAAAAAATCATTCCTGACCGAGGTTGCATTTCAGGTATTTACTTCTGATTAATGTAAATCCCCCCCAGCTTTAGCAGGGGAGGGCATTCATCTTCACTGCACATTCTGAATTGCTTCAGAGCAACCTGCAGCTGAGCACTCTTAAATGACTCTCAGATCCCACCGTGCACAGCATAGTGCTTCGGTGGTGGGAAAGGAATGATTTTGGGGTGTGTAATCAGCATGTTGTCTCCCAGTGAGAGGCAATGACAAGCAAACAGTAGAAATGAACAACAATTTTAACTGAAAATAGGTAGTTCTGACAAAAGGGATGAGAACCCTGTGTTTCTCTGGGCCAAGTGAGTCCCCTCGAACACTATGCAACAGAATGATTCTCTTTGCTGTGAAGTGATACACTCCAGCAGAAATGAGGAAATATTTCCTAGCACCTTGTTGCCTGCTTAGAGACAAGTTTAACTCCACTGTAGCTGAGGTCACTTCATACACAAGTGCACCATTAGTAAATTCTTCATGTAAAAGCGGCAGCTCCACTTTCTCTGGCTCTTCCACCTGCAGCTTAAGGTCTGTGAAGGGATGGTTGTCCTCCTTCAAGAGAGCGTCAAGCTGAAGGCCTTGTTTGCAAAGGGAAGCATGTGGGCAGCCAGTTCCTAGCTTCCAGAATAAGGATGCTACTGAGACACAACACTACCTGGAGTTTTCAGGTAGGAGGTAGCTATCTGACATGCAGCATGACAGCGGTATAGAGCTCATTCTCAGAGCTAATAGCTAAGTCTTTATTCCCCTGTGGCTGAGGTCCTGAAATATTAGGCGTATATACAGCAAAATATTACTTTACTCATGGAAATTTTGAAAACATAACACCAAAGCAGATAAAGGTGATGGTGCAAAGTTCCCAAGCTCAAACAAGACCCTGATTGAGTTGTTGCTTCATATTCTAAGCAAACAAACAGAATTTCATAAGCTGCACAGCCCACAACTGTACTGTAAATACGTTTCTATTGCTAAAAACCCCAATGCCCACAGAGAATCGTGTGGTTCCCAGCAGCAAGCATTGTCACAGCCAGCAGAGACCAGGTTACCCTTCCTCCTCTTGTTGAAAAATCCCTACACCCAGATCAATACAATTCAGATTTAATGAGCCCTTAATGTTGGGCACAGAAGTTGTAGTAAGGGCCCATAGGAAAGGCACAGCATCCTCTGGGTAAAACAGCTTTCGGTTGCCATGGGAACACATCTTCCTGCAGTTCTGTAATCTCCCATCCACCGTGATCAGTATGATCCCGAAACAATTCCTGCTTTGATCACTTCACCCTCCCCTCTTGCAAGTGCACACACACACAAGTGTGCACACACACACAGACCCACAGCCTGACTCCTCTGCTTTTCCAGCAGGCCAGATGTGTGCAAGACAGGCTGCCTTCTTTTACTTCAGCTCTCTCAGGCCTGTATTTTTTTCAGTCTTAGAAAAGATGAAGATAGATTAAGCAAATGGGATATTTTAGTAGGTATTTTAGTGGTTTGATTCCAATCCAGTCATTGGAGTAGCTGGGGATGACTCTGGGCTTTGCCTCCAGGTGAGTCATTTCAGTTTCTCTGTGCCTCAGCTGTGCCAAACACAAACCCAGGGCTTTTCCCTTCCGAAGGAGATGGAGGGAAGCGAGCTGATGCTTGTGATTCAGGTATTACAGTGATGGGAATGTGCAGCTACTGCAGCTATAGTTTAAATGGAAAAATTGGTTTATGGGAGTATTAGATTCCTCTGTGAAACTCCAAGGGAGGACAGCTATTATGGACTGGAGCAAGAATTATTTGGACTATTGCAAGCATGACCACCAAATCACTTTGTGAGCTGGAGAAGCTCTACGCAGTTTTGCCTTGCAGAGTTGTTGAGCACCAGCAGCTCCCATCAATGCTGGGTTAAATTTTAGATGCTTGGCACTGCTGGGACTAATTTTTTCCCTATTTGTACAGCGGGGTTCTTTTCCTCTGGCAGTTCATATCAGGGGCTAGGAGAATTAGTTCAGATCCCTTGAGGGTATCAGAAGTTTTACTGTTCTAAATGCTACAGTGCTGCCAGTTCTGCCTGCTAACAGACCGACACCAGCTCACCCTCACTCCTCTTCTCCTCTCACTCTGCCTCAACCTCTCTGAGCTTTTTCCTTCTGCTGCCTTTTGCCACTGCCTGCTGGGTTCTGCTGTGCATTTAACTGTAGCTTCTTTACCACTTGTCAGCAGAATTGGCTTGTCCAGAGTTAAAGGTTGTCTGCAGATCCCTTTCAATCTCCTGGCCACAGATGGGAGCGCTGCCAAAGCCCTTCATCCTATTACATGAATGACTGCAGCACTTGGGGTCTGTGGGTTTTGGGGGGTTGTTTGTTTGCTTGTTTTGGCACCACCGACATACATCTGCCTTCAGATTCCGAGCCCCTGGCCATCCCCCTGAAGCAGGATGGCCACAGAGCTGGGAGCAATGCAAGTAGAGACCTGACGGGGCCACCGAAGGGAGCCGTGGAAAACAGGCAGCACTTTGAACTACTGGATCCTGGCTGCTGCTGCCTGGAGGTGCAGAAATATAATAGAGCAAGAGCTATGCAGAAAGTGAGGAAAAAACACAGGGAAAACCGTTCTTATTTTAACCATCTAATTTGACCTTAAACACCAACCACAGGTCCTCCAGAGGAAATCAAAGGGGTTAAGATGCTAGCTAAGGAAATGCCACTTGATAGGCCTTTTTACACATTCCCACATTGCTCTTTTGAAGGAGCCTGCAACCTTCCCATCTGACCATCATTGTAAGAAATGAATCATTTCTGAATCCCTAGACAACTAGGGCAAATTCATTGCATTGGAGAGTAGCACGTCTCCTCTGGCCATCAAGTCTTATAGCAAGAATCAACAAAGTATTTAAATCCACACAACCTTCTGCTTTAAACATGCATCAAATCGTATTTGGAAACAGGTAAGGCTCACCTGGAACCTTGGAAACCTCTTCCCCTCCCCAAGCACACATTATCTATGGCACAAATGATCCTGTATATTTAGAATTTTATATCACACGTTTGACTAAGCCATTTGGTGAGGGAAGAAGAGATGGCCCGTCCTTCCAGTTGCTCATCACAATGAAAGCTTTTCATCGTGCCAGCCTGCAATTAAGCACATGGACAATTCAAACCTAAAAAGAAGCCGTTTCAGGGAATCCGTATAAACAATGATTATTCAGTATCACTAATTGTAGTGATTTATAGCAGACAAACTATCTGTCTCCAGACCTGCAAACGTGCAAATAATTAAGCAAGAAACAGTCTGCTCCTAGACAATAGGACAGGAGTGCAATAACTGAGGGAGATTACTTTATCAATAAACAGATGTCAGTATTCAGCACCACCAGTCTATGACCCCTTTTATCTCTGGGCCTCAGAGCACTTTACCAACATTAATTAGCCTTGTGAGATAGCTCCCATACCCATTTTATGGGCATAGAGCAATTATGCCTCCTTTATGGGCACACAGCAGTTAAAGGGCACTCGCAAGGTCAAAGAATACTTCCGGCACCCAGCCACCAAATCTGTCCAGTAACTCACTCCATTAGTAATGCTTTTAATCCTTATTTATTAGATAAGTTCCCGTGCTTGAGTGGCCCACATGATTGAAATTGGGATCCAGTATTTCCAACAAGTAGGCACCTAGGAACTGCAAAGTGTTCCCTTTAGAGTCAATCTATACCAATATCCACCTGAATAGCAGGGCTCAGAACTAGCATTTGAAACCTTAGAAATCTGATTTTCCCACAATTGCAGTCAATAGGTATCTACATTTAATGGAGAACACCTAATGAGATACAGGTAACCACAGTGTTCATTCTTCTCCTAACCTGCAGTCACTAAATAGCACTAAGAGACTATAACCGGTCAACACCACTATGAAACTCAGTTTTGTACGAATGATTGCCACGGCTCTAGGGCTGCGAGGAGGTAGGAGAGTTACCATAGCATCAAATGAAGGAGAAAGAAGCCTTAATATGATCTTTCTAATAAGGTCTGGCATAGGCATTAAGGCAAGTTCTGCTCCATGTACCAGCCACAGGCAGGTGTTTCCCTATACCACAAAGGCAAGAGGGAGCAGTGACAAAGACACTCAAATGCGTGACATTTTCAGTTCTGTCACCGACCTGTGGTGTGACCTTACATATACCACTTTGCCCTTGTGTTTGTTTCTCCATTAATAAAAATGAAGGGAACAACTCTTTTCCGAGTCCATCCTCCTCTGCTTTTCAGTTTGGGAGGTAAGTTCCCTGGCCACTCAGTCAGTCCGGTATGGGCCTGCATGAAATAAAGACTTCTCTTTTTTGAAAGACCTGTAACCGAATAACCAAAATGAGAATGAGAATCCTACCCTAAGGTAGGATTTTGTCAACCTCAACAAAATGAAAAAAAAAAAAAAAGTGATTGCTTTGTTATTGTTAGCTTCAGATATCCAGATCTTTTTTTAAGACTCAGGTCAATTTAGAGGTAAAGACATCACTTCAAAACAAAACAGAAAATGTAATTTACTGAGATCTCTCATGCTGTTTTTCTTCTTAGATAAAACTGAATAAATCTGGGGACCAGTCTAACAGCTCCACCTCACAAGCTGCGTTTTCATCATCCTTTTGTGCTTAAGATGTTCACTAACAGTTTCTGCTCAATTTTACCTTCCCACTTACACAGAAAACAAATCAGCATTTAATTAGGTGCATGTGACTAAGAGCTACTATGCAGTTGCACCATGTGGAGATTAAGAGTACCTTAATGCATCACAGCTTCCCAAAGCTTTCTCAGAAAACCTTAGATTAGTTACCTTTTATAGATGCAAATACACGACGTGCCACGAAACTTGTTCCCCAAACAGCCTGCAAGCACCAACTAAACAGTAGGATCTCAGGCACGTTTGAAGGTATGCAGAGTATAGAAAGTGCTCTTTAATTGACAAGTTGGAGAATTGGACTCTTATGAAAACAGAGCACCTTTTTTTCACCCTGCAATTGCATCCCAGCTTGCTTAAACCAATGGAGCTGATTTTCATACAGGAAGATGATCTGTTTATCTAACCTTATTGAATTCTGCAGGGAAGTATAATTTCTCATCTCCTCAGCAAATGGGCAAATCTATGGTCTCAATATGAACCAGTTTGTGCTAGAGAGGAAAGTTTCAGAAAGGGTTAAGAGTTGAGTACAACCCATACCCAAACATAGTGACAGCCACCCTTGGTGTTAGGAGCAAACTGAGGAGCTCCTGAAGGCCATCGAGCTTACCAACACCTGTGGAAGAGCAGCTGTGAGACCAAAGAGTTGAGGGAAGAAAGATGAGAGGAAAATCCAGGGCAGTACACAATTCCCTGGGGATGTCCCTGCCCTTCCTCAATCCCTCTCCATCCTGTGACCACCAGTGACAGCTCAGCTCCCCTGGGCAGGACCTGGTGACACCACGCCACGGGGTGCCAGTGCCTCCCCTCTGCTCTCACCTGGCACACAATACCCAACTTGCACTGCCTTTACCACAAAATGGAGAAGGGAGGCAGAAGGATATACAGGGTGGTGGGCACTTCCAGGATCTTTCTGCAGCCTGGTTTGTGGCTGGATTTTAACAAATGAAAGCCATGCCCAGCTCTGCGATGTCATCTTCTACACAGATCATGCACAAACAAGGGAACAAAAGAGATGTGTTTGCTCCAGCTCCATTAGAAACACAAAGACATTGTTTTGGTGGATAATTTGTTTGCTCAGGGAAGCTCAGCTCAATTTCAGGAATAGCACTGCGTGGTCCTGCAACTAATTTAAACGGATAAAATAAAAGCCCCACGCTCAAAAGTATGGAGACAAAGACACAGAGCTCACAGTCCTTATATTTAACATCATACTGAAGTGACCCTAATTTATCCACGTAACTACCTCACTTTTTCATGCAAGGTAATTTAAAGCAAAAGATGGGGTTTCCACTTAAATTCTTACATTCAGAAGCAGTTGCACTTACAACTCATACTCATCCTGCTTGGAAATGGGACTTGCACCAGTTCTCCCAAAGTTTTTTTCATGAATAAATAGTCAACGTTGGTTCTACTTTGCCTATCTTGTGGCTTAATCCTTAGGTGGCACATTATGTATTCATGTCTCACATTGTTTATTTTTATTTTTTTATATTTCCAGATAAAAGTGATATCCAGAAGAATGAGCACAAACAATTGTTTAAAGTTGATAGAGCTGAATTCATTTATGAGGAAAAAAGGGTCACATCTGTGCCACATAAGGATGTGTTGGGAGGCCAAGATACAATTATCTCATTGGTGATTTAAATATAGCTTTAGCCAGAGAGAGTTCATCTTCACCCATGCTGTAAATTGGGTTAATTTTTCAGCATGCCAAGTGGCAATTTGTTCTCATAACGTGAGTGGCTTTTGTAACATCAGCTGCAGCTTCACAATATTAACATCTACCCTTTAGAAGAACTCCAAAAAAAATGAATTATTCACCCTAACTTGAACAACCGCTTCATTCTCAAATCAAGCAAGTAACATTAACCCTAAATTATTCTGCATTAGAGTAAGTAGGAGCTGTCTGAAACAGGGATTAAGTTAGTATTTACTCCAATGAAAAATTAAGCATCTGTTTAGGCGTACAATTCAGTGACAGGTGTTACCTCCACGAGTGAGAAGTGCTGAGCTGTGAACGCGTACAATTTTGCAAAGGGACTGCTCAGCTAAAAAAGCTTTGGCTCAGCCCACACAGGATACGGCACAGGAGTGTTTATTTAACAGAGCTGCAGACCTCGTGGTGGAGCAGTTGGCAGGTACTGCCACAGACACGGCAGAAAATGATGGT
The DNA here is from genome assembly GCF_009819795.1 of Aythya fuligula. Lineage (NCBI taxonomy): Eukaryota > Metazoa > Chordata > Aves > Anseriformes > Anatidae > Aythya > Aythya fuligula. The sequence goes on along the minus strand of NC_045564.1, from coordinate 24,450,707 downwards.
GAGTGTGGAAAGACTCCAGCCTGTATCATTCCTTGGGATAACAGCTACACCTGCCTAAGTGCAATCACCGGAAAAAAAAAGGTCTTTCACATCTACGAATTTCACTCACCATATCCATGCTGCTGGACACTGAACAATCACCAGACTGACCACAGGCAAAAACCTATACTCTCCCAGTTTTACATTTCTTTGTGGGAGAGATGAGGGAGGAAAGTGTCTGTGTGCTAGCTGCAGAAACGCTTGGCACATGTTGGCAAAGCCAGCTAGGCTGCATTTCTGACATGAGAACTTCAAAACAAACTTTTATTGCTTTCAGTGGAAGTTCCATGGTACAAAAAATCGCAGAAGCAGTTTCCAATCTCTGTGTTGTCTTGTGGCAACCCAGATCCTGAAACAATTTTCTAACAGAGAAAGATTTTCTTCATGTTTTTCTTGCAGTTGCCCTAATTGTTTCTTCCAGCCCTTTGTTTTTCTTGCTTTTTTAAAGCACATTTATATTTGAGGGCTAGGCTAGCATTGCTGTGTGATGACCTGAGATCACTTAGCTTTACACAAAACAGGGATTAATCCTACTTATATGTGATGTCTTAGAAACACATTTGGAAGTTACTCTTAAGACTTTTCCTCTTGAAAACTTCTGATGAAACTACAGCTTCTTCTGAAAGCATTTTTTAGCATCTAATGAGCCTGAGCAGTGTGAGGTCAGCTCCTCCACATTTACACTTCCAGACTTGCACACTTACTTGTGCACCCACAGAGGTCCGTACAAGCACAGACAGGCAGGTCAGGTACGTCTGCTTCTCAGAAATTGATCTGAGTCGGGGATGGGAAATTGCACCAGAGCACAAAGGCTTTCCCTTCTTAATCCCACTTGATACTTTGCATATGCTATGATTTTAAAAGATTCCACAGCTCACAAATTCATACATTTCATCCCACCTACAGAACAGGGAGGAAATGAAAATCCTCTCCAAGGCATGCACTTAGACCTTTCCCGACTCAGCTACTTCCAAGAGAGGAAGAATCATCCTCAAGAGAAGACAGTAGAGGCGTTCCCAATATGAGATGGAGCCACCTGACTTCTTCAGTTTACCTCCATCTTCCCTATTTAGCTATCGAGCATTTCCCGTGTGAATTCTCGGGGGCACAGGTATTGCCAGCTCCCTGCTAGAAGGCTTGTTTGTTTACAAGCTCCCTCAGAGGCAGAAAAGCAAATGCAACCCTGCTGCCAACACACTGCAGCTGCCAGACATGGTCCAGCAGAATTAGCATTATCTGAGCTATTCTGTTTTTATAGCCACCTTCATTTGGGAAGGAGGGGAGTTAATTCTATCAGAATTTCACTGATAATGAGAGGTAAACACAATGCAAGCAGCAATGCCAATAACCTTTGAGGACTACTTTATCTTAGTGAAACTTCTCTATTTCACAACAATTCCCTATCAGTGCTGCCTCCTTTGACACATTGCTCTTGTTCTCTCCAGCCTGTCGTTCTCTGACTATAGCTTAGTGCATGTCTATACAAAGGCTAGCAATAATAGGCCCTCAATGTAATTTAATAAAAGAGAATTTATATTTGGAGCCTGGGTAATTGCCAGAAATAAAATCTGGTTTAAATATTATGTTTTATTTAACGTTTCCCTTATTCAAAATGCAGCGCTCTATTTACAAGCTAATTAGAAGGTTTTATAGTGTTTAAAGAAAATCTATTCACATTAGTAAACCATCAACACATCTTGTGCAGATTGCTATAAGCCATCCTACAGAAGTTGTCAGCGTCAATCACTTGCCTTCATTGTCAGCATAGCTACTATGTTATTACTCTAGCACAGTACGCAAGCACAGAAGAACCAGATTTAACCTAGGAAAACTACGTTTTTCCTTAAGCTCTGGCTAATGACTGAAAGTAACATATTGAATCAGTGACAGTCTTCTCTTGACACCTGCATATGAGTATATTTGACAAAAATGTTGTACTTTTTATCTTTTGTTGGCATCAGTGTTTGATACAACAAAAAATAAGATTATTTTTTCTTACAATAATATAAACAATTTTTTATAATAATTAAAAAGACATAAAACCAAGAACAAATAAGATACTCACAACTCTAAAAAATAAGCTCCCCTTATCTACAGGCAGTGGCAGTTTTAAAGTCTCCTCTAGGCTAGCTCGACCTTGCAACTGACAGTGATCACATGCAATTTAAAGATGCAATTCCTTCTAGGTCTTGAGAAAATGTGTGAAGTTAATCTATTGACCTTGGAAACCTGTCAGAAACCACAGAGTATCTGTAAGCGTGAGTTGTTAGCTCTGTCTCCGTTGTGGTCTTTAACCTCTCTGTAATGTGTCTTTGGGTTTGATCCTACTACCTGCAACCACCTGAGCACACCACCCAGAAAACAAAGTTGTTTCTTAGAATCCCTGGCTCTTCCCTGGGGATCAGGAGGGATGTTGGCAGAGCCTGGCAATGGGTTTCTGGCTGTAAATGGCAAGTTAAACTGATGTGGACCCAGCTGCCTGTAGACCATTCTGCCCTCACATGCTGGCCACAACACTACAAGGCCCTCGGACCAGGCAGCTGGCATAAGCAGGAGCTCAGCATGCACGCAGCTCCCTGTGACAGCACGAGCTGGGGAGCAGTTAGCACACACAAACCCCCTCCAGGAACACACACGTACAGTAACTCTAAATCACAGACCACTGCACCATAACTGCAAATCATCTGCGCCGTGCTGAACTGTAATTTTAGTGTGTCTGTTTGCAATGCAATCTGGGTCTGTTTAGCAGAACCATTTCGTATCTGTGATTGTGTGTGGGAGTAGGGGTGGGTGCACGGCTGACAGGTGCAGTAAAATAAAGCCACAAACTAAGCAGTGATGAGGCAGCCCAGCACTGAAAAAGGTCTTCAGGTAGCCGTATTTCTCAGGAGGCTGGAAGAGCAGCCGTAAGCATTCAGCAGCAAACAGATGACCTGAAAACATCCCTCAAGTCCCATTTTATATGCACTTCTCCCAATACTTCTCTTACTCCACATTCAGAGAAAAAAAAAAAAAAAGAAAGAAAAAAAGAAAAAAAAGAGCTTAAAGCCACTACTCCGAGAACATTGAGCTATCCAGTTAGCAAATGGTGCAAATTCAAGCCTCCAGCTAGTGGGATGTGAGCACACCTGCACACAGAGATGAAATTGCAGTTAAAGATGAGTTACCTATGGCAGGCTGAGACATAATTGTGTTATCGATTGTTATGGTTTTTTCTCATCATCGTATTACAGGATGCTTGAGAGACACTGTACAAACTAGCCTAAGCATCAGCGGTACGATATATGTTCCACTGAGCACTGGGTGTCTCGTGCTAGTGACTGCTGTCTCAGCTTGTTCCCTTTGCTTTTCCAGCTTTTCTGTGACCTTTTTGGTTATTCCAGTTTCAGTATTTCTATGGCTATTCTCCCTCAGAAGGTTTATGAAAGAACCTCCCGCTCCCCATGCGGGAACAGATGTCTTTAAATCCTCATTCAGATCCGAGTGACACGATGGCTATGGAGCGATGTCACCTCTTAGAGCCTGCTGTTGCAATGAAAAGTGCCACCTTCCATGGCCACTTGTCACCAGTCATACCTTGTCCCTGGGTATCTCAGGAGAAATGCCTGCATGAGTGAACATCTCCCCTCACAGAGGCAGGTGGAGCCTTCACAGATGCTCCCAAACCTGCAGATTTAGAGAGCCCCAGGCTTGCAGCTCTGCCTTTGCTGAGGAGGCAGGATCAGGCCCATGGGTAGCACAGAGCCAGCCCTGACCCCCAGCGCCTCCCACCCAAGGTGCTGGGCATCCACAGGGTGCCCACACGCATCCCGCCCTTCAGAGCAGCCTCAAAAGGCCTGCCCAGGAGATCAGGTCGGTCAATGGAAAACCAAAAATGACTCACAACAAACTACTCCTTCCCACAGGCCCATCCTGGTAGGTTAAATCATTCCGTCCACTTCAAAAATGGAAGGATTTAGCTTTCCTGACATAACACACTGCCTGCTTATCCCACCTGCATTATTCTGCCTTAAAGCAGAGCTAGTATTTTGTTTTTCTGGCTTCCCTCCAAACATTCACTGGAGCCTTCTGAAATCCCAGTGCCTCATCCCTTCCATCACATCCTCCCTCCTCAGTAGAGGCTGGAGCATCTCTCACGTTCGACCTTGCTCTGCTTCCCTTTTATGGTCTCCCTGCTGATGATGGTAATTTTAGTTTGTATCAAACCACAGCTAGATTGGTATCCTGTAATGTTTACAGCCTCCCGTATTGTATATTTTGGAAATGCTAATAAAAATAATTTTTGAAAGGGAGAAAGGAATTGCATTCAAATTGCTCACAGAGCATGAAGGAAAAATACCATCTTGTCAAGATTAGCTGTGGGTCTCTAACATTATCCCTTAATTATTATTGAATAGCTTTGTCACAGACTCTCACTGGGGAAAACCCTTCTGAGCCCTCTAAAATTCCCAAGCCACTGTTTAGATTACAAGTTTCACAGAGTGCAGGCTTTGAATCCGTCCCCAGTACCTGACATGATCACTGGCTGCACAAGAAAAGATTGTTTTCATTAAAAAAAAATGAAATGGTCTTTTCGAGAAGCAACAAGCTGCACATTCAACACGTGTGATGAATGCAGCTGCTTTTCCAGGGACTACAACTGCTACCTGTGGAAGGAAAAATACAGCTATGGACACACAATAGCTGGATCCTGCTTTCTTTCCAGCACCAACTGTATTCTGTGCGCTCTGCTGACTTTGAAAGGAATGCCCTGCACAAAGGCACAAGATTGATTTCATTGCTCTTCTCTGCACACAGCTCAGGAATAATTTTTCAGTCTAAATTAACAAATATCTACAGTATCGGTGCTCTTAAAGGAAAGTAATGAACTGTTCTATATTCATCTCTCTCATTACAGATTTGTTACAGCTTATCACATGAATAATATTCCAGCTCTTAAAAGAAAAAAGCCCTGTGTCAGAGAAAAAACACTTTGATTTCTCATATGCACTTAAACACCAAGTTAATTAAATAGTAAGAAGTCATACAAGCCATTTTAAATCTGCTAACACAAGATGAACTCCTACCTTTTCTGTGCACAGGATGAATTTTTTAAGTGATGTACTCTATCTGCTATCACAGATAAGGCTTTCGCAACCATTTTAGACAGAAATTGATGGCATTTTGCAGCATTATACTTAATTCTGGGAATGAAATAAGGGCAGGATTTCATTCCACACCCATAAAGAGGAGCAGCTCAGAAATCAGAGCGTGAGGACAGGGCAAACCAAAGAGACTTTGTGTCACCAGTTGACATTCTTGCTCACCCTCTCCTTTAGCTGCTTAGACCTTCAAGCCTTTCCAAATTATGGTAATCTTGCAAGGATGTCCCATGGGCTACACCAAAGTTCAGACCACATATTATGTTATGGATTATAGATGTCCCACAAAATCACTGCCCTCTGAAGGTTTTATGCTGGAGAGATCCTGCTGCAGTCACAAAAGGAATTAGGGCATTTACAGCTCTTTGTAGCACTTTGAGATTAGAGTAGTGTCAAAGGGCAAGGATTTAATCTGAAAGAGCCAACAAAATGGCATTTACAAACACAATGCTGAATGCTCAGACTCATTCAGTTCACTACTCAAAGGATAACATGAAGCTACAATTAAAAACTATTGCAACTCATGTGCATCAGGGAATACAGTCACACCTGCCTGTGCAAATCTGACAAGATACCTGCAAACTTAATCTACTCAAACATAGCCTTTCTGGGCTATATACTTAACAAAATTCACTGTTAATGGGGTTAAAAATAGAAACAGCAAGAACAGTCCCAGAAAACCTTGTGTGTCCTGAGGCAGGGAAATGTTCAATTCTCACTCTAATTCAATACAGAATTTGGACACCTTGAAATCAGGTTTCTAAATCCACCGAGCCAAAACTAGTTGTTACCAGAACCTGGAAGTCACACTTGAATGTATTTTGCTGTCACTGAGTCTTTTTTTGTGTGTGTGATAAGCCTGGCTGCCATCCATCCTTTGGAGAAAAGTACAAGCAAACCCCTCAAACAGCAGCCCTGCTCTCCCATGGCCATGAGAAGGTGTTCTGAGGAACAAGGAGCAGACTGTAAGAATGAACTTACCTTCAGAAGTCTCCCAAAACTGAGGTGGCTCTGAACCTCACAAGCACCACTGGATTAGAAAGTCCTGCTACAATGAGGCACTGGACTGGGCACGGAACATACAGTCCTGAGCGTTAGCTCTGCTTGCTCCTCCAGGCAAATCACTTCACTCTTTGCCTATCATACTCTCTCTCATTTATTTTAAGTGTAAATATGCCAAAACATATACAGCTTTTCTCTATGATATTGCTGACAGTGAAGATATAAAGCCCAGATTTCAGTATGGGTCCTGAGGCACTCAAGTGACACAATATGGTGTTTAGAAATCCCCCATTAAGCAGAACAGTGACAGCTTCGCCCCCAGTGAGCCTTTAACAAGGCTTCCTTCCATATGCTCAAGAAGTTTACCTGTCCAAAAGTGTTACCATCCCTGAATAATTTGAGATTCACACTGTCGCCTGTGAACCTTTGCTATCTCAACTAGCTGAAAGGCTTGAAAGAGGGATTTGTACTAAGGATTTAATTTGGATTAGAAATTGATCTCAATGAGTCTACTCCAAATATATTTCTTAAATGAAGCGAAGGATTTTTTTTAACATTAACATTTTTCTTGTCTGGAGGTCATCCAGACAGAAAATTCTGTAGCAAAGCTTAAAATACAAGTTTTCCCTGACTACCAAACTGAATATTAATTCATTTGCATGCAACATATAACTACAGTTGTTTGCCCACATAAATATGGTTAACCAGATTACTAGAGCAGAAACTCAATGAAAGTTAAACTGATTTGTCAAAGATATCAAACATCATTTTCTAAACAATAAAAAGAAAGAACTTTCATCTTTAAAAGTCACAAACATCACCAGAGAGAGAAATGGACACTTACGATGAGACAGATAAAGGGGTTGGTTCATGTTCAAAAGTTCTTTTGATATCAAAACTGATTGATGGTATTTGACCTTAGCAGTGTGGATCAATCAAAAAAAATAAAAATAAAAATGAAAGCACTTTGAAGAATCCTTTTAAAACCACAGACCCACAAGAAACTGTAAGAGATTTCAGCTGTGGGACTTCTATTTGACCTCCAGAAGGTGGTAAGCTTGCATCCTCATTTGAACTGTCAAGCAGCTCAATATTTCTAATAATTGAATACGTGAAGTCAACTCACTTCAAGATATAAAACTGACCACGGTGCAAAAGGAGTGAGGAACTAATAAATTATTTCTGAACAACATTTATTTTTGAGAACTTCAAAGTTTTTAGATCTCGTGACTTCCAGGTTGTTTTGGTATCTAAAAAATTTATTCCCCCCAAACAACTGTATCTCTCTGTATATAAATGATGAAATTCAGTACAACAAGCAATGGATACCTAAAATATATTTATTCCTTAGAGGCCTCATTCATGCAGTTTAAGTTCCAGCCAAATATATAGGCCACCAAAACAGGCTTGGCATTGTCTTTGTAGGGGTGAAAAAATTGCTTCAAGGTATTAGAGATCTAAAAAGATTAATCTGTGCTGAAATGGGTGGTAGGCTTGTAATACCTGTGAAATCTGGACTGGTCTGTTTATTATCATGCAGGACAAATCTTTCAGTAAAAAGGGAACAGCAATGTTAAATTCCTGCTTGCTGGTTTGAGACTTTAAAAGGAGCTGTCAATTCTTCTTTTATTTATTTAAGAAATATCTCCCTGAATATACACAAAAAGAAGCTGAAAAAGTACTACTTCTCCATTTTATGAACTTGAATAAAGGACAGCACAATACAAGATTCATGCTAGTTAAAACCAGCAGTAAGATTCTACTCTTTATCAGGTTACTCTCCCCTCCTCATCATTTTCCTAGCTTCCCCATTTCTCTGTGCTAAGTTTAGCTTCTGCTTCCTCCATCTTCAAATGTCCTTTTTAAGCCACCTCCCTTTCTCCCATAATCTTATTTTCTTCCTTCTTCATCCTCCTGTGCCAGCTTCCTATACAAGACCTTTCCTTGGCTTTCGAAGCCCAGCTGCCTAACAAGCTGCTCAAAACCAAGAACCTCACAGGAGCTGAGAACCACTCCTATCAATACATTTCCTTCCCAATGATGTTTTAGACAGTGGGCTATACAAAACGCTTGGGGTAGATTCTAATCCAGTCTTTCATTTGTGGGAACTCAAACCCATCACTAGCCTTTGCCCTCTACTTTCATCCCTCTTTAAAAAGGCAAGAGTTACAGTTACCATTGAGCATCTCTTTCATGTCCCAGGGAACAGGACTGTTTTAAGCTAATATTCTTTGAGGCTAACCACTCTACTCTGGACTCCTTAAGTTTGACAAAGTTCATTTTTCCTAAGCATTTTCTGGAAATCTTCATAGGGTAAAAATAGTAAAGCATTACTCTGAGGAGCATTTTTTCCTGCCCGTTAATGTATTTCCTTATGGCTCTGTCTTGTGAAGTTAACCATGCGCCCAGAAAGGAGTCTCTGCTGAGGAAGCTTCCAATAGCTCATCAGTTCAAAGCAGACCTGGTATTCATTTCTTTTGACAAAGCATCATCCCTGCTTTGAACAGGCAGGCAGTTTCTTTATCACATGGCAAATGAAACATCTGCACAGCAAGGCCAAACTGCTCCTGCTGGGTTCATTATTTTGATAGCTTTCCAAGCAAAGTTAACCAATTTGTCCCCACGTCCATCCCAACTGCCCCACAGATTAAACCCAGCAATCATCACTACCCATCCCTCCAGCACTTTCCAGGGCAGCGGACTGTGTGTTCCCACACTTTATCATCACGAGGTGTTGTTGTGCCACTGCTGATGCAAACAGCTGGTCAGTTTTTACGATGGGCGTATTATCATCGGCTGTTCCTGCACGATGCGTAATGCATTTGATTGCCTTCTCCCCTGCCGTCAGCAGAGATCTACCCATCACACAGCCCACACAAACTTCCCATCAGAAACACTTCTGCACAAATCAGATGGAAAAGCATTATCTCAGAAGATAGACTAAGAGAGTGAGAGACGTGTCTTATGATATGTTAGACCATATCTGAATAATTCATTTAGCCAGATGTTTTACAGCCTAATTTTCAGAGATTCTTAATACTATCCACAAGTAAAATCCGAATCAGTGTTTTGCAAAGAAGCCATTAGCCAGGCCAGGATCTTACATTATGCTGCAGGATTATAAAATAACATCAGTGTCTCCTGCAGTAAGTTAGAGCTTAATATACATGGATATATGGCCAACAGAGGAGAGGAAAGTGGGCAACAGGGATCAAAGTAACAACAGGATGCTTCAGAACTTGCTAAAATTGAAGCTTGCTAAACTGAATTTAATTTCCAATGACTACATTCTGTGAAAGTTTATGTTAACAAAGTGTTTTGAAACAGATTCTTTGAAGGAAGTATCATCCCCATTCTACAAATAAGATCCTGAAAAGTTTAATTAAAACTGGTCACAAATTTGGAACTAACTCTACAGGAAATGGTCCATTCAAAACCAAACAAAACCAACCCCCCCCCCCCAAAAAAAAAAAAAAAAAAGAAAGAAAAAGGTTGCCAGCATAATTTATGCTATGCAGATAGAAGACTACCAAAACTTTTTGCTACAGAAGATGGCGAATTCTTAATAAGGAGTTGTTTGTTGCCTTTTTTTTTTTTTTTGAATATTAAAAAACATTGTGTTTTTTAATATTCACAATTTATTCTCCTTCAAGAGTTTTCAACAGACTAAATTTACTGGAAGCCACAGCTACCTAACTAGCTGGATATGTTTGGTGGCACAGTGAGGTTTGAATCAGCATTTCCGAGCCTGCCCTGGGACTTCCCATGTTCCTAGCACAGGGTGAGCGGTCCCTATTGTAAGAGCCGAGCGGAGGAGCTAAGGACAATTACATCACGAAACGCCAGCCTGTGGATCAATAACTCATTCAAGTGGTGGATGAAATAGCACAGCAGGACATTGGCTAACAGCCCCACTGCAGGCCACAGAAAAGGATGCTTTTAGTGCAGATTAACTAAAAACACACAAAGGATGAGTTTGGCTGAACTCCCCTGACATGAGCAGAGCTCTGTTAAATGAGGCTCTGGTTGAATATAGCGGACAGTTATTCACAGCACACACTGTTGCAAATTAACAATCCAGAGAGCTACAGAAACTCCAATAATCCCAGATTTTAACTTTTTTCCTCCCCTGTTTTTCCAGTCTTGAAATATCAGAGGTAGAGGTTATCAAGAAAACTTTTAAAAACTTTAAAAAGTAGTATATGTCATTTGCATTATGAGATTTCCACCATTAATGGCTTGTGCAGCACAATATGTTCTTTAAACGGGCTAAATGCACGAGAGACTGCACTTTGTCAAGAGAAATGGATATGCTTGTATTACTGCTGGCAACACCCCTAACACAAACAACGTCTTGCACTTTCCTTCAAGTGTGTTTATCTTATGTGTTCCTCTGAAAGAAAATGACTCCACAGCATGGAAAAAGGATATCAAATCCCAGCAAGTGAATTAGGGCCGGATTAGGCATCACAAAGTGCCCTGTGCAGAGGAGCTGCAGGATAATGCAGACAGCTGATCCCCAGCATCGCCCTGGTGGCCTGTCTGTCCCCCCAAAAAGTCTGGCAGTCTGGTTAGCAGTGCTGGCTGAGGACTGAGGGGGTCTGGAAATTGAAGTTTCAGGGCTTGTTGCTGCAGGTCAGTGTTAGCACACGCTGTGTCACAGACACCTGGGGACGGTCCCCTTGCCCCTCCGCATGCCAAACTTGCTGCGTCGCCAGAGTTAACTCCAGCTGCCTTAGGGGCCAGTCCAATACATGTCACAGGCATTAAGAAAAAGTCATTAATTACAATAAATTCCAGCTCCAGCTGCCAAATCCTGGGAGAAGGTTTGTGTAGCTGTAACAGCACTGCACAGTGCTGTAAAACTCTATCAGAAAATAGAATTATCACAGGTGATATTACGTGTATTATCACACATGTCCCCAAAAAGGATCCAGTTCCACCTCATTTTTGTTTCAAACAGTGTAAAGAAATTGCACTTTGTGAAGAAACAGGTACTTCTTCCAGATCACCTCTGCTATGTTAAACACACACATTGAGGAATCCCAAGGATTATCTGTTGGATCTCGTATCACACCCACCAGACAAGATCCATGCTGTGACATAATGCGCTTCTACTCTCACCAACTGTAAACAAGATAATGAGTTTGCAACATAAAAGATCAATAAAAGGTTATAACTAGATATTTCAACCAACTGAATAAATTTAAGTACTCTGTTGTGGTTTTTTTTTTGCCACCAGGAGAAGAACATTGACAGGAGAGCTGGCTTTTACCTAAGTTGCACTCTTATTGCAGCTACTGTTCGGGGAGGGGTGGAATTAGCATTGCCAAGTACTTCTTGTTTGTTTCTTTAAAGCCATGTTTTTAGCCACCTAGTGAATATTTCCCTGAATTCTAGTTAGAGAGAAAAAGATAAGGGAGGCAAAAAAGGATGCCATCACATCAATAGATCACCACAGAGCTGTCTTCTAGACACACCAAGACTCTTTCTGCCTTGCAAAAAAAACACAAACATTTTCAAATTCACTCCGCAATGGCCTAATTCTTCTCCTATTTAGGTCAAAGGCAAATCTTTCATTGCCTTCAAGTGGGAGTAGAGCAGGGTCAAAAACGAGTGTTTCTGAAAAACACTTCCAAAGACACAAATGCCGCCTCTCTGATGTTGCTCTCTTGTAGTCACCTTTGGATCCTAACTGCATATCAATACTATGTTCACACCAAGGGACTGAACCAACATCAGGAACTTTTCCTAGCTCATATATCACCACAATGAGATCATTTAAGGCCTGAGGAACTCACTGTCTAAATAAGCAAAACAAAAGGTAAAGATTTTCAAGTAACTTTTCCAAAATGACAGAGGGGGGAAATGGAAGATCTACCACCAGAGATCCCTCCAGTCCTGGAGAACCACGCTCAGTCCTTGTCTGCTCCACCTCCATCAGCATCTTCATGCTCTTTTCATTGATAAAAATATTAACAACAACTTCACACTTTCTTCTGGTGAAAACCAGGAAAGCTCCTTTCAGAAAGGAATTTTGGCACCAAGGCAGAAAAATGATTTTATAAAAGCTTGGGGAACATGCTCTTCTCTCCACAGACACACCCCTTCAGCTGTAAAGACTTCAAGCTGCGGCACAGTCAGGACTATTTAAACAAATGACAGCTCTGTATCAGATTCTTCGATGCTCCGTCTCACCCACGCAGCCTCAGTTAGCTCAGCTACACTCCCAAAACTACAGGCGGAGATAATACCACACAAGGAAGTAAACAAGAAAAAACCCACTTTGCTTCTTTGGTAGTAAAAACAAGAGAGAATCCTGATGAAAAAAAAATGGAAGCAAGAAAGGAAACTTGTAGGGACAGAAGTGTGTTGTTTGTTTGTTTGTTTGTTTTTTATCCAGAGTTTCAAACGATAGCATTTCAGAAGAGGACAGAGTTTAATCATCAAGTCCAGTACTGCAGTTGAAAAAATTAATCTACTGAATTTATACCACAAGACTTCGCACATTCCCTGGCAGTAACGTGCCAGTCCATTCCTTGGATGCTTGTTCCTGTTCCTATTCAGGATTCTCCTTTCTTAAGCAATAAATCCAGCAGGTTTGTGCACTGGCAGGATCTCAGGTTTGGCGTGTTTCTAGATACAGCCATGTTTCGGGCTTGTTTTCCTGCTGCCAACATCCCCGTGCCTCCAAGGGAGCCTTTGTAAACATGATGTTAGAAATGGCTTTTGAGACAGTTTCCCCAGGTAAGAAGTGGCAGATATAAACCTAGTGAGACACCAGCAGGAAAAAAAAAAAAAAAAAAGAAGAAAAAAAAAAAAGGCAAAGTAGGGGCTAAAAAAACCTTGCTGCAGTAATTAAATTGTGGAGCAAGACAGAGGAGTCCGTTATAAGATTTTCTCTGTATCAGTACATTATTCAGAAATTTCTCTAGATTGGGTGAATTTTACAATGAAAGAAACACCAGCAGAAAGAGCTGAGTAATTTGTCTTGATCCTCTGAATCTCACATCTTATGCATTTAAATGGAAAAAGGCTTGTGCATTTATTCCTCGTAATCTCTATCGTGGCAACATTGAGGCCATTAAGTGCAAACAATTTGTCTTGTGGAATAGGGTATTCTTGTGCATTTTTCCCTACCAAAGTTTAATTGCTGCATGTTCTGATCTCTCTGATAACTGCTGGTATCTCCCTGTATCATTTTGATAAAAATAGCCCCATACAACTCCACCCGCTGGCATGTGCTTACCCACACTAAGGAGGCTCCCAGGAACTACTCAGTCCTTTTAGGTTCCCGATCAGCACTTGGGGGACACGTGCTCAGTTTACAGCTGTACATATGAGATACTAATAGGAAACCTCAAGCTTCATTTGAAGGGCAGTCACAGGAATCAATTACCTCCTTTCCCAGGTAAAGGGCCGCCCTCCAGCAGCTTCAGTGAAAATGACTCCCCTCTATCCTTCATCACTTCAGTCCATTTCATTGCTACCAGCTGGTTTTGCTCCTACAAGAAGTTAAGACTGACCATACATGAAAGACGGTGCATTTGCTGAAACAAAGATGGCAAAGAATGTGAATTTTGCCTTATTCCTCTAGAAACAGCCTTCAACAACCAAACCTACTGGAGATGGGAAAATGAAAGGAGCAAAAGCATGTAAACCATGCAGCAGAATGAAAGGAAAATCTCTGCAGATCTATTTGACTGTTTTCTGTGTCACGTATTTCAGCTGTATCACTGCAGTACTGCATGCGCACATCTACAGCATTGGCTCAGAGACCAGAATTGTTGGCATTTGGAGGGTGTTGATGGTCGGTTTGATAGTAACTGAATGTTAAGTCACTTCCAAGTAAATCCCCTAGACTTCATGACTTCAGCATCACTGGCAAGAGAAGCACTTGGACATCCACTCTGGAACAGTAATTAAAGGTTTGTTGTTGTAAAACTTCTTTTGTCAGAAGTACAACCTCCAGCAGAACATGCTACTCATCAGCACAGGGGAGCCCGCAGTACTTCTCCACTCAACTGAGACTCGTCCTGTGGAAATAATTCCTCTACATAAGCCAGAAATCACATTTCACAGCCTTCAATTTCAAGTCTAGGCTTTCTTGAGAAAACAGTTTTGTAAGCTTTGGAGGAGAAACAATAGGAGCTAACTGCATGCTAACAAATTAATTCTTTAAAAAGCTACTCCACTTAGGAGCACACTGACGAAAATTCAGAACAGAGCAGCACATGAAAGGACAACACAGATCTTAACCAAGATACACATGTTGTGGTAGCACATATAGAAGCCAACATGTAATTCCATATTCATTGATAACAGAGGGTACTTTTCTTCCTACACATCCTCTCCCATTTCTATATTCAGAATTGAAGTGAAGCATATGTTCCCAGTGCCATAACCACCGCTGGATATGTTTAAAGTTTTACCATATAAAAATTCAGAGATACAGCAGCTACTCTCAAAATGACTACAGTGAATTATTCCCAAACAGAACCAGTTTTGTTTTATGGCTTATAAGCAAATACCACAATGACACGTTCACCAAAGCACATGAAACCTACTAAAATATGTTCGTAGCTTTTCATACCATAATTTTGACCTTTTCATTTTCCAATTATTTCTCTCAGCAACCGAAGAGATTTGTTTTACAACACTCATAATTTCGGGGACCTTGGCAAGTGTGTACAGTACCTTTCAACATTGCTGCCAAACAACTTGAGTTAAACTAATAAATCAAGTTATAACTGTCCTCTGCTGATAAGCAAAATTACCAACAACACATGCTTTATAGCTTAAGGACACTACTTATTTGTATAATTCAAGTCCTACTGTCACCTGAAAGAAACGCATACAAAAATATAATCACAAAGCAGTAGTGACATGTTGCACAAACACTGCTAATAACTTTAGCACCGTCCTTCCCATTGTAATCTGGAAGAACTTTGCTGGTTAGCAATTGCAAGCAATGGTATACTTCACTCAAAGAAAAACAAGTAGAACAGTTCCATTATTCACCCAGACACAGCCTAATCCTTTCCTACAATTTGTTTTTGTTTTAGCTGCCTGAACTTTGGAAAAGCAAATACTTTAATAAATTGACACTGGGGTGTTGCAGTGTCCTTGACATCTCCGTAGGCCTGATGTCAAGGTCCAGTCGTGCAGATGTTCTCTCCAACAGGCAATTTGAGCAAGGGAAACACCTCAACATGCTGCTGTAGGTACTTCAAGTCACTTCAAGGGGAGAAACACACCAGCGTACATCTATACAGGGCCACGACTGGATGTATTTTGGAGTCAGGATGCAGTCAGGATGCAGGGACTGAGCATGATTTGTGCTGTATCATAAAATACCAAGGCGTGAAACAATGTGCAGCATGCATGTCCTTCACCCTGTCCTGAGGCAAGCCCAGCCAACACCAATCTGGAAGGAAGTGCTTTAAAAAAGCTTCGCAAAAGGAAATGTTTGACTTGTTTTCAACACCTCACAAGCCTGACTGGCTGCTTTGTGACTTCTGCTGGCCAGAAGACTCACCTCACGCATTGCACTGGGAGCAGATGCGCGGTGGAGTGCAGGGACAGGGCAGCCACCTGCCAGGGAGGGCCATCAGCTCTGTCCCAGGAGGTATTTTAGTTGAATTCTCCATCCTACCAGCTGATGGCAGGTGCTGCCTGCCCTCCTCACGTACCCATGTGTCAACAGTGGCTTCAAGAGCAGTGTCGAGCTGGGAACTTGATGGTCAGAACTGACAAGCCCTCCGGTCAGGGCTGAGAGGGCTGCAAGTTCACCACTGAGAAGGTTTCCAGGTTTCCTTAGAAGATGAATACAAGCACGACCATACAAGGAGTACTTTTACATCTAAAGATGTTGCAAGAAAGGGTTCATGTTTTTATTTGCCAATTATGAAGACATAAATTTCAGTCTCTAAATCCAGAGCGGAGAGATTTTGCAGCAAAAGGCATGCTATGTCAGTGCCAGAAAGTTCATTTTTCTTCCTCCCAGAGGAACACATTTTTCATCCTGATGTCTTCTCCATACAGAAATGTGCAATAGAGAGATCCTGGAGACATAGCAAAATTCCATAAGACTGAAAGAGCCACATCCTCTGCCTGCTGTGCAGCTCTAGGTGCAATGAAGCTATCCCTGAATCTGCCCAGGAGCTTTCCCTAGCATTTTGACACGACAGAAAACCAAGAAGCACTGCAATGAAGGCATTTCTAAGCAACTATTTTGACTGGAGAGCGAGTAAAACAACTATGGACATAAGGGAGAAAGATTAACCTATTCATAGAAAACCATGATTTCTGAACAAACAAAGCTGTCAAGAATCCGTGAAGTTTTTTAGGCAAATAAAACCTGGGAAAATCAAGTGTTGACACAGTGGAAGCCACACATTTTTGAGAGCACAAGACAAATCTGGCATCTCAAACATTAGCTTCATTTGCTGCAGGGCTTCAATTGTCCATGCCTGTGTCTCTCCTCACCCATAAAACCAGGCTTTAATCTTCCTTTGCAGAACTGTTAAAAAGGCATTGCCACTTACCATCTGCTCAACATCCTCCTTACCCTGTCTTTACATGAAACACCTTCCTCCCAGTTCTCAGAATAAGCAGCAGACCTGCAGGATCCTGCCTCCCCTGAACAACACCATCTTTAAAATTTATATTCACACTTTAGGAAATTAATTCCAATTAGCTGGCCTGGAAGCTTGCTCGGAATTAAATTCAAATTTCTTGTAAGAGAAATATTGGCATTGGGGAAGGAGGTGGTCCTTTGCTTTTAAAAATGCATCTCCAATGGAAGCAGGGCAACCAAGCGGGAAGGCAGTACATTTGTCTGGCACTTTTTGTTGACTCGGTGACAATTTCGTTGACTCAGAACTCTGAATTCTGACATCACCTTGTTACAAAAGAAGCATTTTCAGCCACATGTTATTTTTCTACAGGGATTTGACTCATTCTTCCAAACTTTAATTTAGAATCAATTGTTTGCTGTGTTATTTTCACACATAAAAGGCAGCGCTGGCTCTTATTACCCCACAGAGATCTTTAAAAGCCTGGAATATACTTGTGGGATAAGTTCCTTTATTTAGGGAGAGAACAGGGAGGGGAAGGAGAAGCACAAAAACACCTTCAATTGCTCAAATCACTTAGTTAGGCAAACATCCTAATGCCTTTCTTTTTGTTTCAAAGAGCAAATCTGGAAACCACTAGGGGCTGCAGGTTCAGGCAACTCAAAGGCCAATACAAGTACTTGACTGTCACTCCTGAGTAGGTGGAAGCTCTCTTCTGAATCCATTTGGAAAGGAAATCACCCACACATTTCCATGGTTGATTAAGATCACGGCTCAAATGACCACCTGCCAGCAGCCAGCCAACAGAGGAAAGGGGAGAAGTAGAACAACAACAAAAAAAAATCTAACACCGATTTTCCAAGCGGTGTAATTGTGACACTATGTTAGAAACCTAAATTAAACTGCTTTTTATTGCTCTGTACTCTAAGGCTGGGGTATGCACAGGTAAGTTTTTTGTAAGGATTTTTTTCCACCTCTCCAATAGGACTCATAACTCCACACAGACTTACTATTAAACAGTTCCACGAACTCACCAAGATAAATATTGTGACTCATTAGGGCTGTCCCAACCACCTGTGAATCAAAACCTCGCAAGAAAAGGACCTGCAGATAATGCTGTTTAGCAAATCAAGGATCTTCTCCAAGTTGTAAGAGCTCCCATTGAACAACAACTTATCATGATGAGAAAGAAATACTGTCTAGAAACCTGCAGTCAGCTGAAACAACATTACTCCCATTTGTATGCTGAATTGATAATGCAGGTGACATCTTCCCCAAGTGGGGTGAAGATAGAATGAAATTTATTAAAATAATAATAACGATAATAATAAAATCACATGGACTTTCCTGGAAATGTAGTATTCCGCTCTCTACTATGAGGATCTCAACCCTGACAAGTGTCTTATATGCTTCAATGTGGTGAAAAAAGACTGGAATGGCTTCAGGAATAATTTATCAGAATGATCTGGTCTTGAGAACAGATCATGAGGAGCTCATTTATGCAGCTTAACAAAAGCAAGATGGGGAGGCAATTGTTCATGCACAAAAAAGAGAGCTGATGCCACAACACTCTTAGTCATGCAGATAAAGGCAAAACAAGCTCCAGTGATCAGAATTTGAGGAACATGATATTCAAGCTGGAAACAAAAGGCACCTTTTATCGTAAAGGTAATTCCGTATTGTAATGGTTTACTGAGTACAACGATAATTAGCTATCACCTAGGGCCCACTTTAATTAAAACTGAATATTTTTCACGAGTATCCTGTAATTCATCGGTACACATCCCAGTTTATACAAGAATCGGTGGAGCCACACAATGTGCCACATACCAGGTAAAACTCTAAGCCTGAAGATAGCCATGACAAACTGTGACTTAATCTTTGCAGGGCTTTCCCACCTGCTCCCAATCAATACAAGCAGCTTTCCCTGGATATGCAAACAAGCTGTTATCATCCTCAGGCACACTCCCTTCACTGTGCAGAGATAGCTGCTGCTGAACAGGGCTGGATGCTGGCACAAGCACGGAAACCTGCCCACACTGCCTCAAGACGAGGTGAGGTGCTGGAGCTGGATGCGGGGCTCCCCTTGCACAGAGCGCTCCTGCTCCTCCGCCGCCATCCCCAGGGCAAAGCACAGTGCTCATTCCCAGCAGCAGTACTGATAAATGCTTGATTTATCTCCAAAAAGTGAGGTGGGCTCCTACACATTTCTCATTTTCTTTTCCATAATTACTCGCTAAGCATGGCCTGCAGCACCTTGTGGAAGCCGAGATGGAGAAGCCTCACATTTTCGAACGTGAAGACTGTGGCTTCAACAACACGAGAGTTTTATACAAATCAGGTTTACATGAACATTTTTGAAGTCTGCAGGCTCTAGAAAAATGTTGTATTTTTGCTCTTTTCTTATGGTAGTAGGATATAACAGAACTAGGAAAAACCAGCTTCCTCAAGAAGTGATGACAAAAATGTAGCGTTACTTAAAGGTGCTCCTTTCTAAGTACTGGATAAATCACACACGTCCATCCTATAAGCTACACATGCAGCAGTGGGGTTCATGTTCCATTTATTAGAGATCATTCGGAGTAAGCCGCAATGCACTGACTTTGCTGCTGGTGAATAATACACTACTCTAAGACCTTACGCAATAAAAACTACTTACCACATTGCTATTAATTTATCTCAATTTTTATTATCTTTAGGATGCTCGTCTTAATGACTCCTTTGAAATTGCCAAAGCTGGCTGAGAGCCAGCCACAGTGACACTCAAATTAAAAGAAAAGATCCCCGAAAGCTGAAACACAAAGCGATACTCATCAAAAACTAAAGCAAAATGTCAGTGTGTTTTAGATGTTGACATTTTAAGTAAACCATGACCTTCTCCCTCCAAAAACTTCAATCTAATTGTTATATAGAACAGGTTCCCCATTAAAACTTCAAAAGATAGAGTCATTAAAAACTCTAGAGAAAAATACCCAGCTCATCGAGCATAAGAACATTGCATTTAAAAACTTTCCATGCTTAAATAGTATAATTTGGTGGGTCCTCCCACTACACTAGACTACATACTGTTTTCTGAGGCCGTGCTTGCAGCAGCTGAATAATGATGCAGAGCCACAGAGAAAATAAACGCCTGTATGTGCACCAGGAGAGGACAGTAGTTATGAAGAAGTGGGTAGACAGTCAGCAAGGTGTCACGAAGGGTGTCACAAAGGCTGCAATCGCACAGAGGTCCCAATGTAAGGCTGTTCACCAGGCATCAGCAAGATGAAATTTCAAGTGAGGGCATGCAACCTGACAACAAGCAGCAGAGCTCACCACTAAACAAACGAGTGGAGAGAAACTACGAGGTAAGACACCTGGCCTTTCTTTCTCCCAATGCTGTTGCGTCACAAAACCAGCACCGAAGTCTCAAGACCTCTCTGAGCTCCAGATTCCCCACTAGGAGGTTCTCAAAAGCTTCTCAAGAATGCTTTTTTTTTCTTTTGTAGGACAGAAATAGAAACACCACCTGCTTGTACCAGTGATGCAAGGATGACCAGCTTACCCCGCTGAGCATGTGCAAGCACGTGTACATACATGCAGTGCAGAAACACGAGTTCTTTCGCTCTCATTTCAGGACATCTCTGCTGAGTCATGGTGAAACACGCAGAGATTTTAACTGGGGGGCAGCAAGAAAATGAGACCGAGCTTTGCTAGGGAGCTCACCAGGAGGGCAGAAGGGAAAAATCTATCTGTCCTACTCTTAGGACTAAGAGGAGAGCATCACCCCATGACTCATCCTAAAGCTCTATCAACAGAGATCGGCATGATCCTACAAAAAAGGGATGTGATTGACTCAGCTGCGGTCAGCAGTGTCCAGGCACACAAAAGCTGGAAGGCAGAATCTGGTCCCCCACTCTGTTCACCTTGGGGGGTTCTGACTTCTTAAATATCCACTCTTATTAGGAGCTCCATAACAGGATGATGCCACGATTGAAGTATCACGGGACTGAGAAAGTTTGGTTGTCTTTGATATGGTTACCAACTAGAGAAGAAAGATCACCTGAAACAAAGCATTTAAACAACTGTCATGACTATTCTGTGTGCTTTCCTTCACCTTCCTTGCATCACTGGGAAAGAAAAAAAATTTGTGTTTTGGAAACAGTGCAATAGGCTACAAGGAGCCTCCCCCCTGCGCAACTCCAATATGTCCCAGACTCTTGCTAGCCTCACATGTAAGACACTTTTGACATTCTAGTCTTCTCTTTCAAAATTCATGTTCCTGTGTCACCCAGGCTTATGCTCCTACAGAGGCTGTTTAATCCCATTACGGCCAGAACATCCTGAGCCAGCTGTGCAGCTCACGTAACTGGCATGTAAGGAAACTGTGGCCAGGATGGAGAAACAGCTGAAAATGGATTGATCAATGTGGAATGGACGTGAGGATGAAGCAACTGTAGGCAGAGATCAAAACTAGGCAAAGAGGAGAAGTGGGAAATGCAAGGAAGGAGGTCTAAAGAAATGAAGTTGGATCATACTAAGTTTGATCAGAACCTTGAGCTAAAGCCCCAGGTACACTGCATCTGGTAAACACTAATCACTGGCTTACAGATCTGCTCTTACTCCAGCACCCCGGTGAACTAGCGACGCTGATCGAACAATAACCCTACTAGACCATGCCACCAACATCAGCTTTTTTGCTCATCAAGTCTTACATTTACACAGCATTTTAGGCCCGAAGCACAGTACAATGAAAACATCTCTCCAACTACTTATAATTCAGTAGATACAGACTATTCAGAGGAAAAAGCTGGAGAAAATATCCCACAGCCTTTTTCTACTTTAACTGCAAGATTTGCTTTTTCAGTGAAATACCTCACACTTGAAGGCAGTGTGGCTTGGTGAAAACTTCACTATCACAGGAATTATTCAAAATATCAAAGGAGGGGTGGCAGAAAAACAGACCAAAAGACATCACTTGGAGGCTATGCATCATGGAAATGAGGCTGTAAAGCCCAGGAGTCTAACTAGGATTGCTTGTGCTTTGAAAAACTGTTCAGCTGTATTTCTTGTTTCCAGAGGATAAAAATGTCATAACAAGAATTAGAGACTGTCAACAGCAAGAACAGCTAAAGGGAGATTTATTTATTTGTTTGAACAAGACAGAGACAGCACAAACAGACGTGTGAGGCCATCCTGAGACCCCAGCCTCGGAGGCAACAGGGGCTTTCAGTCTAGTCTCTGGCAGAGGATGCTCACCCCACGGAGTGCTGCACAGAAATGCCACCCCAACGTAAGGCTCAGCCATGACCAGTGATGTGCTGCCTGTGGATACAAAATGTGTCATTCCCTGGAATTAAGGAAGTTTAGTTTTCTGCAAATCTGCATCTTGGGCTCTGTAATGACTCATAGTGTAAGAGATATTTCCCACAGCTGGAACCACGTCTCAGGGGTCTGCCTTTGGATATATTCTCTGGTGTCTAGAGGAAAAAGCTCATCTGCAGTAATGCAGTTACTCTAGAGACCTCTACCAGTCTGTAAAATTTGGCTGCTACTGGACAACAGGTTAAAAAAGAGAGGAGAAAAGAACAGGTAAGGAAAAAAAAACATCCAGAAACAGCTTCATCATATATGCTTGTTTCCTATGGAAACAAGGCTAAAACCTAACACGCTACAAAATGAACATTCAGTTTAGTGCCAGCATAGAAGAGAACCCATTCAAGGTTCTGTTTCAGAGCATAAGATAACAGAGAAACTCAAGCAGCAGAAAGTATTTGTCCTTCACAACCAGAAGTCTCTAATAATTGCACACATCCCTTTTTCATGTTGTATTGTACTATGGGAGCACAACAGGGAGGGAAGAAAGAAGAGAGCAGATGTCACTGGATTTTGAACACACTGTTAGCACAGAGATAGCCCCAACACTGAAATGCTGCTAAAGAGCCAGACAAATTAATGACTTGTATTGGACTGATCTAGCTGGATGGTCTAAGACTTTTTTTTTTTTTTTAATATCTTTCCTGTAAACAAGTCACACAGCGTGCTCCTCACTGATCTGGTTGCCATATATGAACAATCCACAGAACACAAAAGAAGAGGGTAAAAATAAAATATACGGAGATATGTATAGCCAAGCTTGCCAAGTGTTGTCGTTTGCCTGCACATACAGTTCTTGGAGCTAGGAAGGAACAGGAAAAGATCAAAATGTCTTTGCATTGCCAAGCATCCACTCTCTCCTCTGCAGAGTGACTCCTCCTTTGATGTCAAGATGAACCAGCATCATTTAAAGTCAACCAGACACATCCTAACCCAGAAGAAAGGAATTACTTCCCAAGCTCCTCCTATGTCACTTGCTCTTAGTATCATGTAAAGCTCTGAATCATCCAACGCATGTAACTTACTTTTATGGAGACAGCTTTGCAGAATAATTTATGTTCTTCAGCAACCACAACAAGCCATCTAAATTACCAGCAGGCAGTGAGATAATAACTTTACCAGGCAGATAATGAAGCTAAACACCAAAGTCTCAAGCATCTTTTATGTGAGCTATAAGAAAAGTCTGCTAGGCGAAACCAATGGCAGAATATAAAGTATTAAAAGATTCTGGGCCTAATGCTCAGGACAGAGACCACTATCTAGTGCCCATTGCCTTGGGGCCCAACACAAAGCAGCTTTGCTTGTGGCTTCTTTACTCTGCCAGAGAACAAACTCTGGATCTGCCACTAGACAGACAGGAATACCTTCAGTGTGGAATTGCTTTGCTGCAAGGGAAAGCTTGTCCAAGAACAGCAGCCCTTCTGTGCTCTGCCTGGGTTGCAGAATCCTCTGAAAGAAGTTATGGCCCTGAACAGTTTCCAACAAACCAGAAGAAAGGCTGATCTTCGCTACACTTAGCAGGGCAATCATGACTTCCATTTTGCTTGTGACTAGACAATGCCACATCATCCTATTTTCCAAGCTTCACCAAACACCACTGAGTTGCAAGAGTAACATTTTCCACTGTAAAATGTTGTGATGCTTCACTACAGTCAGCTTGCCATCACAAATACTCCTACTTCTTTATTAAAGACTCCCATAGGCAGGAGAGGAACAATCCTCCACTTGTTGGTCAAAACAACACAGCTTTCTTGTTCCTTTTTGTAATTTCAGATTCCTTCTTATTCAGGACTATGCTATCCTCCAGAAAGAGTTGAATTCCACCTATCTAACAAGCAGGAGTTATCCGAGTTATTGTCTGAATACCCCATTTGATGACATTTCCTTGGGAAGTTAAAGGACACCATTCTGACACACAAATGCTGCCTACTGATTATGCAGGATTTTATTTTTGAATAGAAATAGTAATTCACATATGTGCCCAACTGTCCCTGAAGATTAAACTTTTCCTCAGCCAACCAAATTGTCAAAAGACACAGACTTCAGCTATTCTTAATCTATTCCTTAATTTTACCAAAGGACTGTGCAGCTTTAACAGCTCAAGTTTTCACCTACTCATAAGATCAAGGATCTGCACAAACCTCATTTCTTCACCCAGCAAAAGACAGGTTTTAAGAACAGTCCACCAACTCACCTGGTAACAGAGAAGTCATCCATAAGCCAACAATCTTTCCATTGCAGCCACTGAGAGCTGATAACTCAGAGCATGGATAGATAGCCTGGGAGAGGGTTGTCCACTTAAACATCCGGGTGTAGGAGAAAAGCAAGTGCTGCTTCGTAAGCGCATTTATCATAACAAAAAACAATCTCCTTTTCCCCAAGGTGGCTTTGAGACAAGTGACAGGTCCCTAGCCAGAGCCTGTTCTGAAACCCAAAGCCTGAGTTTCCATGTCATTGCCCAGGAGGGTGTCTTCCTATAGCAACTCTTCCTCACCAGCTCACACTGCCCACGCACCGATGAAGCAGGTTTACCCCAAGCACAGCTGAAACAAAGCAAGGTGCTAAGGCATTCAGTGGGAGAGAACCGACAAAGCCTCCATTCAGACCACGTGCTTCCTGTCCTCTTTGAAGTGCTGGGAGCCCACCTGCTCTCACTTGTGTGCAAACTCACACCTAAAGCCCAAACTGCAACGTCCCATCTGCCATTCCTGACCTTCCCCACCTAATGTTAAGCACGAGATTATTTCCAAGCACTTCTCATTCCCTCAGGAGGTCTGTGACATCACGAGGCAGTGAAGTCAAGTAAGTAATCACCAGCTGGGACTTCCTCTGTCCTCTGTGACATTAAGAGAGACCAGCATGTTTGATTAGCACTTAGCCTCGGCTCAGGCAATTCAGAGAGCAGAATCAGATGTTCAGGCTCCTGGTGCAGTCACTGAAGGGAACTGGGTATCTCAGAAAGACGGCACTCTGGGCTCTCACGCCATAACAGGGATTCACCTACGCCCCACTAATAGGAGGTGTTTGGCATACAAAAATGCTGTCCCTCATCACCTTTAATTAACAATTTAGAGTATTCAGCCAGGAAAATATAATATGTCCTGCTCAGTTAAAGAACACTGTAGTTTGCTGTACCCACCTCCCATGCTAGTACACTGCACTGCCAGGCTGGGCTGTGCAGAGTCTGCCACTCCCTCGGTGCAGTCCAACATCATAGGAGAAAAAAGCAGAATATGACTCCAGAGTCCTGTGGTTAAGACGCTGTCCTGGAAGTGGGATATCTAGATGCAAGGTCTCATTCCTAAGAACAAAACATCTGAATAGTCTGGAGCTCAGTCTAGGTTCACCCAGCTCTCCTCTCTAGGGATGTGGTTATTGCAATAGCACAGACTATTGAAAAATCAGGACTGAAGCACGCAGTTCTGGTGAATGACGGTAATAAACTAGCATGTGATGAGTCGTCTTCATTTTCTACAGGCAGCTCTCTCTCCACTCTTCTGTATTGCTATGGATATTTACATTACTTAACGAGATGCCAAGATAAAACCACTGAAAAGCATTACTGAATACTATTTTCTCTTCTCTGCCCTGCTTCAATTTATATTTGTCTCATCATTTTGCCAGTACAAATCTTCTTATTTGATCATCTCTTTAAAACCTTCTGAAACAATTTTAGAAGCCTGACTCAACTGGATGTTGAATTTTGATATGCTTTTGAGAGAAAGATTTATGCTTAACAAGTGATCCAAAATGGTTGTCTCAAATACACTGATTTTGAAAAGAATTGGTCAAAAATCAACCTAGATTTTCTTCAGACTTTTTAGTGTCTGTCCTATATCAGAGATGGTTTCTCCCTTGTTAGTAGTAGCAGAAGCAAAGGGACAAATAGGGCTTGGTGTAAGCGCTGACGATTTGCACCACATCTTGACACAGCTGCCAAACAAAATCAATCTCAAAGAACAAGTGTGTCATTAAAAGCAGCTCATAGCTCAGAGATTAGCAACTGTATGTAAGGAGGCAGCATGGCTGAGCAACCACAAGAGCATAACATCACCTAGAGCATCTGGTAGTGCACCAGTAGCGCTGTGTGGCTGCGTAGGATGGAAGCAACATCTCCCTGTGCTGTCCTGATTGAGATACATAAGGAAGCTTTTGAAATACCATTTTTACAGCGCTTTAAGATACCAATAGCCAAACAGACAAATCCAGGAATCCATAAATAAGTAAAATGGGTATGTTTTACTATTGTACATGCAAGGAGGAGGAAAACTGGAAAGGATATGACTTCAGCGAACGATAATCTGCACACACACAGCATGCATTTCGATGGACTGCTGGGAGTCGTCAGGGCATAGGAACTGCATGCAGACTGATAAGAGCATCAAAAGAGGCTCTTACCATTAGCATTAAAGTAATTGGCTGTAGCACAGGGACGTGAACAGAAGATAATGATGGCAGTAGTTTGTTATATTCACTCATTGTTCTTCCTTCTCCTCCTGCAATTAGAGTGACTACACACATAATGCAATGCAAAACTGTATTGACTGAATTTAGTCTACTAGCCTCAGCAGACAGTTTCTGTTTAGTATGTTGTCTTTCAACATGCAGCACAATGCAATATCAGAAGCTTAAGACAGATAAACAGCATGAGCTCATTACAAAGATTCATGACTGATTATGCCATCAGCATCGAGCTCTGGTTTCACCAAAATAAAACATTTGTTTTCTAGCAAGAGAAGTGTAGCTATTTCTGTAGCAGAGTCCTGTTGAAGTACCCTGCTTATAAACATGGCCAGAAAATGTCAGGCCCGCTTAAATCCTGGATTGGATCAAGTCACTCAGGTTTAGCTGGAAGGACATATTCCTGTTATCTGGGACAGCTCCTGGGTTCTGTCAAGATGCAGAGGTGATGACAAAGTGGCTTGGCAACCATCTTGTCGGAGGCAACAACAACAGCGACAGAAGAGCACAGCTTAGGAACAAGAGAACAAACACACACCATTTCCACCATTGTGACCTTTTCCTCCCAAAGGGAGAGAAAGTGCTGTTATCAGGAAGATATTAGTAGGGACCTTGGAAAAAGAGCATTGCTTGGCTGGCTCGTGGAGATTGTCCTGTCCTCAAGCGTACAGCGAGGAATTCCTTTAAAACAGCCTAAGAGCTGAGCACCCAGAAAAAAGAGTGAAGAAGGGTCTTCAGTTGAAGTCTTGCATTACAAAATAATTCTACAATTCCAAACAAAGCAAATGCAAAATGCATCGACTTTGATCTGCAACCAAACAAAGCATCAAAACCTATAAATAGTACGTGGTTTATAACTGTAGGACTGTCACCAATTCTCTGTGTGAGTGACAGACATGCCCTTCATCTGCTTTTACAGCAAAGAATCGTTATATAGGCAGTTTGCTGAAGCTACCATCAAAGTTAAAAACAAATGGAAGTGCTGGGAACACTTAAGGATAACAACATTCGTCAGTTAGGCTTTCATTGACCTTGCAGCAAGGACTAGAGCTGGTGCTTTTTCTGGATTTCAAAGGAAAGTGTAAGTACCCTTATATGTAAGAGCCACCTCACTGCACTACTGCATGTTTTCCATGCTGGCAGCTCCAAGGTCCCATTTACCACATTCCTCACCCTTACAAAATGACAGATTATTAGGAAATAAAATCCAGTCATACACTGAAATTAAGAAAGCCAAAAGGAATGACCTGCCCTAATTAGATCGTATGATCAGATCTATTTCAAAAGTGAAGGCTTTTTTTTTTTTCTTCCAGCTTGCCTGACTCACACATTCTTCAGCAGCCTCTGTTTTGCAAGTCAAAACGCTGTGGGTAAGATTTAGCCAGAATCAGTAATATTTAGCAAGGTGCTGTTTACTAGTTGTTCTCACCACTAACACAAATAAGGGGAGCTACTGGCCACTAACAGCTGCAACACACAACTGAGGCCAGAGATAACTGAAGCCAGAGCACTCTCTTTCCAGATCCACTACTGACTGGAAGCATGAAAAAGTCCAAGTGCCAAGGCAGCATCATTAAGACAGCATCACTATGAGCTACCCAGTTTTGCTGCTTTAATATATTTCCACGTAGATTGACAGGGATAATGCTAGCTTGTCTTCCTGCTTGTCCCCCAAAAGTGGCATCTGCTTTTCCTGACTTTGTAAACAGAGGTTAAATTTTGCAACATGCAC
Source organism: Aythya fuligula (assembly GCF_009819795.1). Classification (NCBI taxonomy): domain Eukaryota; kingdom Metazoa; phylum Chordata; class Aves; order Anseriformes; family Anatidae; genus Aythya; species Aythya fuligula. The sequence continues at coordinate 24,422,400 of NC_045564.1, read as the reverse complement.
CCTCTCAGTTTACATATTACCCAGCAAGTACATAAATACACCCCACCCAGGCTTAAAAGAAAGAAACATACTCCAAGCTTTAAAAACAGCTGGTTTTGTTGTAGTGAAAGATACTCCAAATGCCTAATTTAAATAGCTAGGGGAGCAACATAGTCAAATCTGGAGAAATGGGGACAACCTCTCTCTTCTCCTCTATCACACTCAGTCATCATCTTCTTCATACATAAATACAGGTTTGCTTTGAACTCATCTCTGGTTCAGTCGCCAGTCTATTACCCACACTTCATGAATGCTCTGCTTTCTCCCTCTATCAATAAAGTCAAGGGCCAAGCTTTTAGGACCTCAGTATGAACAATTTACTTTCATTATTGCCATCAGTCTTCTGTGTGTTATCTGCTAAAATGTTGCCTATACCCACAAGCAGCCATCATAGGAGAAAAGAAACTTTCAGCAGCAACTAATCTAGGCTGAACAACTACAGGTGGCAAAGTTGAAAGCTTATTGCTCTCTAGGTAATTGTATCACATTCAACCACGCAAAATTGCATATAGTAAAGAAAGGCAAGGCCTAGGAAACATTCTAATGCTGTTTCCTTCTCTCCTTTGTAGTTCCCTCCACCCTTTCTCTGGGAGAAAGGAAGACATGTTATGATTACAGTGCACAACCAGAGTAAGTGGTGAGAGTTCCTTGGGTTGGCCAAGGGGGAAGAGAAAGGGAAATCACACACCCACTGTGGCCTTCTGCCCCCATCTAGTGGTGCCTGCTCCAGAGGTAAAACCCATCAAACCAAATCTTTTGACTCATGCAGGAATGCTTCACAGGTCTGGGGACAGAGGCCCTCAGGATGGCACACCTAGCAGACTTGTGCTCGGAGATGCACCAGAGTCGGAGCTGGGTGGACGTGGAGCCCTTGTCCATCCACCCGATGTTCTCAGCTTGGGTGGTGACTGCTGGATGTCCCTCAGCTGGACAGAGCACCACGTTAACCTCAGTGACAATCACCTCTGGGCCTAACAGAAGCAGCAAAGGTACATAATTTCAGGTGTAAATGCTATCACTTGTAGGCTTCTCTGCTAAGCTGAAACAGTTTATGCTCAGTACTGATTAAATATGTCAATTTTTATTACAGATGTTTCCAATATACCTCATTCCTGAGGTGCACAAACAGCTATAAGACAAAAGGAGTACCACTTTCAACTTTGGCACAAAGAAAAAAATGGGAACAATTTTAACACAGTAGCGTGGCATTATACATTAAGGGTTCAGAGAAATACCTCTACATCACCTACAGTAACTTCTCCTCGAATTCGTATAGACTGAACAAAAAATAAACAGATATAAGCATTGAGGGGAACAAGTGATCCACACAGAAATCCCTCTGAAATCTTCACAGCAGCTTCTTCAGAAGTTATTTGATCACTAAAACAGACACATTAACAGCAGTGTCTCTAGGGACACCACTCTGAGCTAACAGCACGACTGGGAGCCCCGTCACAGTTCATGGAGTTGCTCTATGAGACACAAAGAAATCAGCCTACAAATAATTTCTGGATTTCAAAGGAAGTCCAGGTCTGCAAGCATGGAAAGGGGACTCTGCAGTACAGCCAGCTGTCTGTAGACATTAACCAGCAATTCCATGAGCAGAGGAAATAAACACGGCTTCCTATAGATTTACGATTTGGTTCTCTGAAGCTTAATGAGGTTGGTAAGTCAAGATTTTTCTGCAGTTCGGATATATCCTCTTCTCTGAGGGTTCTCCAGAAATGACAGAGGTCAATCTTGCAGTGTTGTCATCTATCTCAACGGGCACTAATACTTGGCATGTCCTGTCCCTCACCTGCCTAAGTTCATGAAACTTCAACTGAAATTGCTGCTGCATCTCTGTCACGTTTGGTTGAAACTGACTGGCAGGTTTGAAAATTATAGCAAGGAAGGAGGGAAGAGAGAAAGACTGTTTAAGCCTCATTTCCATTACAAGCCAGGCCAAAAATAGCACAAAATTAATCATATTAACATTATATACTTTAGATCACCTGCAGCTTTGTAAGCTGGGCCTGTGAATCCCAAGAGCATCCCTTAAGAATGCCCTAGAAATCTGTTGGTTGCATTGCTTTCAATATCTTGTTTCATATATGCTAATTAGAATGGAGGCAATTAGAGCAAAATTAATTTACCCATCTGTATTTGTTGTTCGTGCTTCCCCCAAATGCTGAAGAAAATTGACAAATATTAAGTCAGCATGTCAAAGAGCTATTTCTAGCTTGTCATAAAAGGTGTGAAGAAATATATGGCATTTGACTGGTTTCTTCTGTACCCATTGAAGTTATGGCTTTAAGGATCAAGCTGTCAGAAAGGGTGACTGTCAGTGACCAGAAATGATAATTGTTTCAGGCAGTCCATGCCATGATGCTTAGATCGGTTTAATTAAGGCATATTGCCCAGACCAGCTGTAGATTTTTAAAAAAAAAAACAAAAAACAAAAACCAAAAACCTCCAACTGTTTAATAAAACCAAACAACTTGGAACTTCAAAAACATTAAAAGTTAAGAACCAGATGTGTGAAGTGTTTACTGCAATTGTATTTCTGTGCCTGTAGGGATAGCCTGCTTGATGTGCCCTCTCTCACGAGATGGGAAGTCGGATGGATCAGCCACACGCTGCTCTGGAGAGGTGAAGAGGGGAAGGAGCAGGGTGAATGAGGAGCTTGGGAACCTCCAGGTCACCTCTCTCTTCCTGACAGAAAGCAGGCCTGCCTAACCTCTGCTCCAAATCTCTACTTCTTTCCTGGGACAAAATCAACAGAGATTTGTCAGTGACTGCAACCGGTTGCAGTGACTGCAGCCTAGCCCTCCAGATAAAAGCCAGAGGAAATGCTCGTTCCTGTGACAGCTCAGGTTCTAGGAGAGGCTTGCTGTATCATCACCACCAGTACTGATACACTTCCAGTTTTTCCTGGGGTTTTGTTGTCTACCTATTTAATAAGCATATCTCCTCTGCTAGACATTGAGTAGAAGCAGACCCAGGAAAAAACACACCTACAAAACCTCACAAAATGCATCTTTTCATTTGCCAGCAAATCCTTTATAGCTGCACTAGGATATACAGTCACTTTTCTCTCTTGTGCCTGACCCCATATTAGGGAAATACAGTCTCGATGCAGTTTGCTTCTGAGATTGTCATATGAGACAGTGTCAAAAGCCAAACTGCAAGATGCGGGGAGTTATTATTATTATCACTGTTATTATCATTTCTCTTACTGCTGTAGCTGAAGAGAAGTGTGCCTGGTTAGTTGCCATTTGTTCTCTGCAGAGCCACTCTGGCTGTTGTTCATCTCCCCGTCATGTCCCAGCTGCTTGCACACTGTGCTATTAATTCTAGCAGATTTTTCCAGGAAGCAAGGTGAAGCTTGATGGATCTACAATTCCCCCACACTTCTCCCTGCCTCCAGCCAACACCCCCCCCCCTTTTTTATTTATTTTATTATTTTGGAAAGACAGCATTAGTTCTGATACTTTCCGTTCTTCTAGTACCTCAGTGACCTCGCAAATAGAACCAGCAGTTAGGAGAGGGTTTCAGCTAGCACTCTAAGCATCCGAGCAGCCTTCTCCTGATAGCAAATGGGTCTCTTAAGAAAATGGCTCCTATCAACACTGAGATGTGCAGTGCCTGCTGCACCGGTTCTCAACCCGAGGCGACGACAAATAGTTTTCTGGCAGTTTCATTGATCTCTTCTCTCATCACATGAGAGGGTCACCAAAGGTTTGAATGTAACACAGGGTCACGCAGTTGCTCCTGAAACAAAAACAACTCAAAAGTCAATAGCTTGGAATAAAAGCTTTGTTAACATCCCAATGGTGTGTACCTAGCTCTACCACTCTCACGAAAAGCACTGCAAATTCCCTAGCATGGATGAAACTACATCACTATGAGTACATTTAAAACATTTTATTTCTGTGCAGAAAACACAAGCCTCTCTGTAAAAGGCACCGCATGCTGTCACACAAGTGAGCACAAGCTAAGAGCCATGTTGATACAAATCATCATCATACTTCAAAATAAATATTTAACTGCTAGAAATCCCAGGTAAAAGCCAAGCCTAACAAGTCTCAAAGCCAAACATATTTAATTTATTTATTTAGGTGGAATGCTTTTTCTTTTTACCATGAGCAGAGACTCCCACAATTTCCTTAATGCTTCCATTTAAAATGGATATTTATGCACTGAGACTAATTTCAAGTATTTAAAAGAACAAAATACAATTTCTCAAACTGATTGCAAGGAGGTATTTGCAGAAAATTCACATCAAATCCTGCTGTCACAAGGACAGCAATTTGCCAACTGTGATATTTAGGAACTGCTCCTCCTCCAGCAGAGGAAGTTTAAAAATATTTATCTCAAAAAGTTCATGAAGTTCAGTTCAGCTCATCCATTCTAGAGTTTGTCCTAAGTAGTAGGAATTAGGAAAAGATGCAAATACAAATCTGTTTTTTGAAGAGTTATTCTGGGTTCACCTCTAACAACTTGGGCTGGCAGCAACCTAGCTAGTTTCCCTGGTAACCAGAGATACCTAAAAAACAACCTGAGCATGAGGAAAAGTGCCTGGTGCGAGGTATTTGCACAAACAAGAAGCTGTTTTGAAAGACTTGTAAAAAGTGATTGAAGAGGGGATTTGGGAATTTTACGAGATCTGATGTTGCTCTGGCTCTTAGGCACTACTGCACTGATGAGCTATGGAAAGACATAGAGAAAGCCCAAGCCTGCAGTCAGCAGGTTTAAACTCCTTCCACAGTTCCCTTGGAAGCAGGGGATTTTCTCAAGTTCACAGGCTGAAAAAAAGATGGGAGGCCACTGCCCCGAGCCAGTGCACTGTGCTGTTATTGCCTTCTCCCTGACTGTGTTTTAGAGTACTTATTGGTGCCTGGTTCAGGACGGATGCTGTGCTCTGGTGTGAGTGCCTAAATGTGCCTCTTCATTAGGTATTTAAATAGAGAAAGCTCTGTAAGCATCTTCACAGCATGCAATTACTTGTCTGCATCAACCTGCAGCTTTCTGGGTACAAGGAGCCCAAGATGCCTAAATCTGGGCTTCTGATTCCACTCCGGGGAGCAAACAAATACTTAAGGACCCAAGCCTTTCATAAGATTTCAAGGACCTTTCCATCATACTTTTTTCCACCCGTATTTGGTGCCTAAAAATGCAACTGCACTAAAAATCTTCATTACAGGACAGATTCAGATATTTAATAGAGAGATTTCCATTAAGAATAGCTCTGTTATTCCAATATTTCCTTAATTTGGGGATTAAAATATTCCTATCCATCGTCCTAAGAATCTTAGTAATTAAAATACCACAATCCACAACAAATACATTTGCCAGTTGCATCAGAAAGTCAACAAAGTGAACTAGATACCATCCAAAGCCTGTAAGTTTTGTTGTGTAGACAGTACTTTGCTTCTGATTAAAATTGCTCCATTCATCTGAAAAAGGCCTTCTTAAGTAGGTAGTTTTAGGTGAAGGTCCCAAAGGTCAGCCTACTTGGGCAGAGACTATTATAGAAAGGACAATTAAGGTATACTTACATCCATGTGCAACCATTAACAGACAGAGCCAAAAACAGGAGCTCTAAATTGGGAAATGGCACCTACGGCATTCAGCCGAGTTCCAAATTTCCATCTCCACTGCAGCGTATCACTCCTTCGGGAAAACTAATGAACCACAGAAATAGTAAAGGGTGGGAAATTTCAACAGGAAACATTCGGCTCTGTGGGGTAGCCCCATTTCCTACAAAGGCAATGGAAAGATTCCTAATGACTTCAGAAGAGGGCTAGATGACATTTGCATAACCCATCAGTGTAAATCTGAAGTAACTCTTCTGCCGTTTACTTCTTAAGCCCATGCAAGATGCATACTGGCTTTAGAGGGAAATCTATTGCACAGCATCTGCAATAAGTACTCTAACATCTGCCTGTATCCTATACAAAAACATTCAGACCAGACCTGACACACATAAAAAATCTGGTGTCTGACCCTTTTGATCTACATACCAGAAACTCCTGACACCACAGACTTCCACCAGTTTTAAGACCGATCTAGCTTAGTCTCTATTTATTTCCTCATGCATCTTTCTTTCCCTCTAACAAAGGTAACAAAGGTCACTAAGACATACAACGCTTATAAGTATCATTCAGAATTTCATTTTTGACACAGGAGATAGGAAGAAAAGAAATAACAGGCTCTTAATAATGCAGTTTCTATTAATTAGCTTGTTATCAACTTCTCATACAAGCTCAATAATGGACAAGCCATCCTACAAACCTGGGGGAATTACAGACACTTCCCTATCCCTCCACAGCCAGCGGGGAGGTGCTGCCAGGTGAAATTTAGCTCTCGATTTTGCCTTTGCAGTACTGTTGCCTTCTGACTGAGAGGCAGCTGTGTGGTGGTGGCGGTATACAAATACTGGAGGGTGGAATGGCAAAGGGCAAAATTGCCAAAAAAAATGGCAAAACTGCCAGCAATGAAGAAAATAATTTCAAATGATGTTCAGAAATTCTAGAGAAAGCTGCCACCTCACCTCTTACCAGTCCACAGTGCTCCCGGATAACAAACATGGAAAATAAGTTTGGAAAACAAAATGCAAACATGGAAAATAAAGTGAAATGAGGACAAGGAACTTGGTCAGTGTCATGGCCACAGCCAGAAGCGCCTCATACAATTTCCCTCCTTGTTCTCTGCAAAGCAAATCTAATGAGAGGAGGGTACACGGACTTCATGCAACGCTGATGGCGTTTATCAAAACATCCTCTAGGAACTTCCAGGCAGCAAAAGGTGGGTTACCAAAATTCGTCTAATTTCTCTGGAAAAAGTTACCACTACCTCAAGTATTAAATGAAGAGCACTGATAGGAGATGGAAGTATTGCACAGCATGCTCAGAATGAGTGTAGGCTTTGCAACTTCTTTCACAATGTGAAGATTAATTGAAGAAGGAAATATTTAACAGAGCCAAAACACACAAAAAAAATGTGGAGTAGAAACAGCCAAGTCAAATGCAAAACAAAAGCAAACTTGACACACAGAGAAAGAAGCAACAGATTTACAAGAATATTTTTTGTTTACCTCAACATAAATAGTTTTAAAAGCTACTTTAATTTCTAAACACTCAAACATTATTTCATATCTAAAAGGATTGCTCTTTAGACACACACTTTCATGTTTCACGTGATTTGTAAAAGCTAAACAAGTTAATGAAAGGTAAACAGTTTTACTTGCAGCTTTCAAGCACATGTTTAGAGGCTCTCATTGAGCCTCTGGTATTATTTCATTAGTACAACGTAGCTGACTGAAAAATAGGTGTTTGATGCTGCAGCACTCTGACTGCCTTTTGCAAGCTGCCAACGTTTTAGATCCTTTAAAATTCATGCTTTACTAAGCTAAACAGGACCGCTCCCACCACTGCTAAAGCATCATAAGATAAAATGGACTCTTTTCCTAAGCACAGCAGAACTTGATATTTTCACTAGTAGAAAAGAAGTTTTACAGGTTCCCTCATCTTGCAGATAGGGATGCCTGAGGAATGCTGCACTGAATGTAAGACAGACAGCAAAAGAGCCAGTGTCTCCCATGTCCCCATCCACTGTAAGCCACAGTTCCTCTTTCCAGGCATTAAACCACGAGCATTTAAATAAAACCTTTGGTGTCATCCCTATTCCAATGGACTCTACCCACCATCTAATGGGCAAGAGAAACAAATCCAACAATGCAGAATTGGGGTGGCTGGAGGTATCAGGAAGACACACTGGGGTGAGAAGGACAACCAGAGAAAATTGTCACTGCAAGTAGATAAGGGGATGTCTCAACCAAAAATATCTGGTTACAGGGAAGGAGCCAGAGCTACAGGAAGCAACAACAACAACAAAAAAAAATAGCGATGGGCCTCAGCAAAGGCACTCCCTTCTCCATGTATGCAGCAATACCTTGGCAAAGAGACAAGCTGGAAGAACCGACCATGCTCTTGGAGGGAGGGATGGTAAAAACAGCTCAGAAATAAGGCAAAAAGTTAACTGAATCAAGAGCGCGAGTGGCGGCAACTCCGTCAAGAAAACAACATGGGGTCTGTCAGTGGAAAGACAGGCAGTGGTCATCAGTCACAGCTGAAAAGCTTTTGCCAGTCTGTGAAGCTCACTTCACAGCAGCGGTGACCTGGCTCGCTGAAGGAGGCAGCTTGAGCAGCCGATCACCACAGTGCTGTAAAGAGCAAGACACCCAGAGTGGCACAGGTTTTGCTGGGGTTATCTCAGGGACTAGCCAGCCCTTCGCCACCTCTGGGAGCTGCACCTTCACCAGGCATGGGGAGCTGAAGTCGGAACCAACTGTTTGCTTTAGGCCACTTCCAAGCGTCTCCTGCCGAAGAGAGAACTCACGTGTGGGCTGCTGTGATGCTCAGACAGACCCCAACCACAGCGGGAATATCCAGGGAGCACCACATGAGAGGGCTGTGATACACGGCAGGGGCACAGGCACTCAGCCACCTAAGCAATGGCCTTTCTTTCCTAATTACACTTTTTTGCCAAGATGTAATTACTTTGCCTGCTTTGTCTTGTGCTTGACAGACTGCTGATCTCCCCGTTACCGCCCTGTGTGCTGACCTGGCAGGGACCAGCCCTTCCTGGCTTGTAGGTATATATGGGTATTTTTATTCAAGGCTCTAATAGACTAGATAGGCTTCACTGAATCAGCAAAACTACTCATGTGATTTCCTACTTCTATAACTACTTTATATCTGGGTATAAAAATCCATATAGCCCTTCCTCCCACACCTACACAAAGGATTTCAGTTCAGCTCTGCGGGGAATAGAGACTCTAAGTGCATGCTATGAGCGTTATCCAAAACCCTCTGAAGTCAGTGAACTATTAAGCGAAGCAGTCACTGCTACAGGACCTGAGTACTTACCTATTAACTACCTGAAATGAACCAAGTGCCTGAATGCAGGGTTGCTCTATGCCCAGATTAATACCAGAATGAGCTGCTGCAACACATACAGTAAGAGCCAGCCAGAAAAAGTAATTTAGTCTGTTGAGAATTTGTATTTAAGCATTTCCTCTAGGACAGCCCCTGAACCAAAGGAACTCCATCACCCTCTGCACTGTCTGCAGTCATGGGTCATGACCAGAGTTATAGAACTTCATATACTTCCATGACAAATTGATCCAATAATGCTACAGGGCAAGAAGGGATTTCTACTGTGGACAAAGTCTCTCTGAGATGAGACATACTTGGAGCTCTCAGCTGCATGGACTTGCTCCAGCTAGAAAGCAGCCCTATCAACACTGCACTGTCCCAAAGGAGGGCTTACTTTTGCACTTATGCAGAAGGTGCATTTGGTGCCAGAGAAAGAAAAAAAGAAAAAAAAAAATGCAGACATTTGAGCTTTAGAACAAAAATGAAGGGTTCTCCCTTTAGAAAAGCACTTACAAAAAGCTCAAAATTAACACTTGCTTTTTGTCACCCTGCGAGGGGATATGGAGTTCAAATGTATTGAAGTTCCAGGGAGGTATCTAAAGCATTGATTTTCTTTCTGCATCTGCATTTTGCATGAGTGGTGCTGGTTTGCTGCAACTGCTAGGAAATTCCCTCTCTAAATTTGGTAGCTGACAGTATAAGCATCCCAGAGGCCCTTTGCTTACTGGCCTCTCCCCACACATCTTAGGTTGCTGACTCTTCAGGGCTGCTCTAGTTTGACTCATTTGCCTCACAAAGACCAAGCAGTGAAGTCTTACTCAGAGTCCACTTTAACCTCTGCCACGGACCAGCAGGCTTCTATAAAAAAATAAGTGGGCAGATCAATAAAAGCAGGCACAATGGAGGATTAGGGAAAAGTGTAGAATTAGGGGAAAAATAACTGCAAATAAAGGAGAAACATAATTGTAGCCTGTACAGAATCACAGATCTTCCTTGGTGGTGTCCCTCTAGAGGTTCTTCAGCACATGATAGCAGAGAAAGCCTGAATCCTGCACTCCAAAGCCCTGGACAAGAGAATTGGTGTGCGATAGCTTCCCAGTTCCTGAAATAGAGCAGATGTCTTGGATTTTCAAGGGGATTTCCTCTCACTATTTATCCTGTGCGACTGGAGACTGTCCCTGGGGTCGGGGCCAGAGGTATTTCAGGTATTCCCTCTCCATTACCTGCTGCCCACTCCCCCCAGCTGTGAACAGCTATTTTATGCTCCCAGCTCCAGGTAAGACCACCGGCAGGCACATCCACAGGGACTGGTTTGCACAGTACCAAATCTGAAAAGCACATTTATCTTTGCTACCTTGCCAGTTCTCGAGGTCACACTTTATTAATACAGATGATAAAGCCAGGAACAAAATAGACACCGTGCCCAACCTTGCCTGCAAAACAAAAGCACTATGCCCCAAACCAGCCTTTGCTGGAATTTCCACTGCAGGTGTGTGGCAATCTGGGGATGTTTGATTATCCCACACTTAGGGGTTTTAAAGCATGTGGGAGCCAGCATTGAACCCGGATGGTACCAGTTCCTCCTGCAATCGCTCTGTTAGCGACATGCCTACAGAAAAGCAAGCCTGAACCTCCTGGACAGTTTAAAACATTTATCAAGCAGCTTGAGTGAAGCAGGGCTGGTGCAGGGAGTGTTCCCAGCAGAGCAGGGTGAGGAGGCACAGGTCTGGGGCTGTACTTTCGACTTCTCCGTACTGGGCGCGATTGCAGGAGCTGTGCCGATGGCTGCGTGCAGATAAGTTCGGAAAGCTTCGCTCTTCTGGGCCCCTCGCCTCTCCTTAAAGGGGAATCCCAGCTCTTTTGCTCTAAACCTTCCCACCTGCTGGCAGGCTGCTCCTCACCAGAGGGCACACATTTCCTAGGATACATAATTTCCCAGATATTCTTGATAGTGGTAACTGCCTGTCTAGGATGCGGGTAGATCACTCTCAGATCCCGGAGCTATACGCAGCAGATATATAGCATGATAGGAAACGGGAGTACAAACACGCACAGTGTGACAGCTCCTATCCTGAGATGTAATGGGGTGGGACATAATCTGAGCAGGCTTTAGGGTCAGCCCCATGAACGGCAGACCCCTCTGTGCTGGCGTCTGGCGACCGACCTGCTCCCCTGAGCTGAGGCCTGGAGGTCTTGCCCCTGCTGCTGCTGCTCCAGCCCTCACCATGGCAGCACGGCCACCACAGCCTTTGCCCCACGTTCACGTTTGCACCAAAACCCTGAAGCCCACCCTGCTAGGTACCGCTCGAGGTGGGGAAGGGAGAGGGACTTTTCCCCAAAAATTCATTTGAGCAGAGCGATGCAGGCCCATAGTCTGAGTTAACTTTAGACTTCCAGTGGAAGAGCTGCTGGCAGCATGCCCAGATTCCTTGGCCTGCTGCCTGCTGAGTCCTCAGAGACTATTTTTATCATTATTTATTTATTACATTTAACTATCTTGGGGCTGGACCGCAGACAGGCGGAATCTAAAAATGCAGACGCTCAACGGAAAGCTAGCTGGGAGGTAGGGGGGAGGTTAATTATAATATCTGGTCCTGTCCCACTGAGGAGCAAAAAAAAAAAAAAAAAAAAAAAAAGCAACAACTTCTAAGAGAGTTTGTGGCTTAACAGGCTTAAATTCTTGCAATTCTTTTAGGCACCACATTGCCTAGAAAGAAAAGGTGCTGGCTCACCTGGCAGGTACACGTGCCATTCCCATACAGTCTGGCAGACTGGGCAACAGCTTGTGAATTCAGAGAAAGGTCACGGACTAGCAGGAGCAAGAAAACGATGCCATGGAAGCTGACAACCCATCGCAGCAACACGGAATAGGAGGCCACTTGTGAAGAGTGACTTGAAGCAGTAACTAGTGCTCCAGTGCCGACCAGTTCTACCTGCTGGGACCCTCCCCAAGAAAGGCACTCTGCAGCTTCTTTGGCTGCCTGAGAAACACCAAACCGTCCCACACAGGCTGCTTGTCTGGCTTTTGCTGCTAGATACCTAGTGTTTTGCCTTAGAGGTCTGCCTTACAGACCCAAGGGTAATTCCTCTCAGTCCTTCCCAGCCTGAGCTGGAACCAAGCCAGAGAGACCATATATCCCATTATAAAGCCCAAACCACACTCTGCTATTCAGAGAATGCAAAGCCAGCCAAAGCCACAAACAAAACGGATTGTTCCAAAATGCATTTCCAGATGGATCGCGATGAATGAAACTCAGAACACCTACAAAGAGATTTCCATCTTCAAAAGGAATTTGTGATCTCCCTGAATACCAGGCCTGGGAACAGGAAACTAAGGCAAATGAGACTAATTCTTTCTACAACAGAAATACTTCACACTCAAACGAATGCTTTCCACCCACAGACCATAAAGCCTTTTTTTTTTTTTTTTTATATATAAAAGCAAGCACTACTCTGGTTTCACATAGAATAGCAGAAGCAAGGCTTGTAAACCACTTGTCCAGGGTCAGGCAATACAATATGGTATTGTCAGCATTTTGACCTTGCTTTTCTAGTGCTTACCTTGCCCTATTGTGCTGTCTGGACAATGTGTTGGTAGACAACAGGCTTTCTATTCCAGCAGAGCCCTGTAAATCACAACCACCAATCTGCCCGCATCATGCCTGGGTTTAACTGAATCAGGAGCTGGTGGCTGTTGCCAGCACAACACTGATGCAGGAAACCTCATCCTATTTGCACAGTACCAGCAGGAGCCTTGCAAGCATGACACAGCATACTGCCATGCAGAAAGCAGAGCTTCACTGCTGCTGCAGGGGACAGTGTGGGTCACAGCAGCCCACGTAGCTCACAGGACCAGCACACCCCCTTCGTTTCAGTGGGATACCCCCTTGGTGGGATGTTTCCCTTGGTTTCAGTGGGATTTCTGGATGCAGGAGGACTCACAGGTATTATGATGTCTCAACACGCTCTGAAAAAGTTGGGCTGTGTGTGGAATCTGACAAATTTGAGGTCTCCCCCTTTTGCGCACCTAAGACATCTATCCAGGCCTGGAATTTCGGGGTCTCCTTAGGCAGGTCTAAATCACAGCCCAAAACACAATGATGCTATCAGCGTAAGACGTTAGCAGTACCTTACAGACTATATACATGAATCCTGCTAAATACAGCTTTTGTTTGTAGTCCAAGCCTCAGAGCCAATCAAACATTAAATACAAAATCTTCCTTTCTCCCATTTAGAAGAATACTTTAGCTAGCAAGGCCATTTCAGTGAGATGTGCACACATTTCAAAATGTAAACATAGCAGGGCAGGAAAACAAAAAGGAGTGTTTGACTGCTAATGAATCACCCTCACTGAAAGTTTCCTTTGGGGCATGCTGCCATCTGAGTCACTTAGCTCAGCATGCTTTTTAGGTAGGCTTTTCTCCTGGCTTCATTCACCTGACTTACATCTCTCCAGCTTATAGGGATATACATCTCTACCCGACATGCTCTTGTAGTGCTATATATAGTCAGCCGGGCAATGGATGAATGTTCAGCTATATTTTAGGCCTGCTGCAATCACAGTGACAAAAGCTTCCTCTAAAACAGCATTTTTCTTTCATGAGTAACCTTGAGACAGTCAGAACGGGGCTTGTATACCACTCCTCATCTTCAGAAGAATTTTGCTAAACATTAACTAGTTGCTCCTCGTATCACTTGTGGTGTGGTCTCTATAAACATGCATTAATTTCCTCATCGGTTTAACAAAGATGATATTGATAAATTGCGTTGCTAGAGATGAGAGATTAAAAACGTCTCCCAAGCATGACTTGGGCCCCACAGGCTGTCAGCCCTGAGATGTGGACAGTCGGTTAACAGCAGATGTGCTGACTGCTTTCTCCTCTTTTACTCCAATGAGGTCCAGCTCAGGGCACATTTATTGGATGCATTAAACCAGAAATAAGCCCTTCAAGAGCTGTGCTCTGGCCTGTTTCACCCATACTGAACTCACACACAATTTCACCCCACAAGCACTCATCAGCTTGCTACATGCCCTGCCTTCGCCTGCACTGTTTACAAGTGTCCTCTTCCCTTCCCCTTCCCCAGGTAATTTCAAATCCTGTCAGTTCCCAGCTTTGGGCATCCATGTGCCACAAAAATAACTCTGTTGCCACAACAAATGCTTCTTTCAGTAGCTGTGCCTGGCTATAAAGGATCATACCATGCATTAAACCAAGCCAGTAGATTTCTCTTCTGCTAAGGAGCAATTGCATCTGGTACAGCATGCCCACATTCAGCACTTCCCAGCAACCCTGCTCAGTGTTCCCTGCAGTAATGAACAAAGTTTTTACTCCTTCAGTCCTCAGCATCTCTCCTTCTCTCCATCTAGCCTTGTCAGCCTACACATTTCCCTTGTGGAAGAAGCTCTGAAAAGTAAAACATTCCTTCAATAAAAGCATAACCATATGCAACATCAAAAGACGTCCAACATTAGGATATGCTTATAACATAAAACCCCATCCCCTAGGAAAACCACTTCACTTAACTGATGACCTGTGCCACTGCAAAAGCACACAGAGACAAGTAGGATTGTGCACCGTGCTCTGCTTTGCCTGATGAAGGTAAGATCGCCTGATGAGCAGACCCTGTAAAACATCCTGCAAAGGGAAACTGAAATGCACCCACTCAGCTGCTGAGCCTGCTTCAACGTCAGAGCCACACTAACATCCCGCGGGATGGTGGGACACACCAGCTTCTTCCATCCTTCCATTCCTCACGGCTGTCTGCTTCCAGCCATTCTGCGTGGGCACCACACCATCCCCACGTGGTGGGAAGCTGTGACCTACAGACTTAGTTGAGCCTGTAAGGAGTGGTGGTGGTGGCAACGTGGAGACAGGACAAAGGAGCCTGGCAGCTGTTTGCATTGGATCGATGCGGACCCTCCAAAGATAAAACTTGCTAGCAAAGTCTGCTATGTTTACAGCTACACAGCAGCTGGCTCCTTTAAAACAGAAATGCTCAGGAACAAAACAGGAGGCAGACCTACCAGTGAGTTGTTTGGTGAAAGTTTCCTACAATTTTTCTATTGTCAGTCCCAGCTGAGAACTGTTTGTTATGGACAAGCTGCACGTGAAAGAGGGGACCAACATGTACACACCAAAAAACTTAAGTAAAGCGTTATCCCCTATGTAAGATACATGGCAAGATATTCTGGGTCTCACCTTCAGAGTCTGTCTTTACTTCTTTCAACCCCTTGTTCTCTCCTCCCCCTCTTCTTTGCAGTCCCCTTCAGCCACTTCTAAGCAACCATTACCTACCAGCCTGTTGCCATATATCCACTTCCAAGGCAGCAGCAAAGCCTGGGCGAACTTGGAGCATTTGATGCCCCATCTCTTTGCTACAGCCGAGGCTCTGTGCTTCACTGCATCCTACACAGCACACTCCCAGACTGCTAATTCAGCTAGCTCATGATATTTTGCTCAGCAGGCACCAAATAACACTTCACAATTCATTTTAATTGCAAGTTCTTTGTAATGTTTTCTTTGTTCAAGAGAGAGGAGAAAATTTAAGAAGTGGTTGGTCTGGCCTCTGTAACAATACTGGTACAGATCTAAAGCTTTCAAAATAACAACAAATTTACACCAAAAAATAACAACCGCAAGTGATGTCTCACAGCTGCCTCTCCTCATCTCCAGGCCCCATCCCACTGATCTTCCTGGTTTTATTTCCAGCCTTCTGTCCCCACCACCTCCCTAGGGGCCCACAAGACACCTCTGTCACCTTGCCTGCTCTCTCCTCACACACAGGCTCTCCTTCACAGTCCATTTTCAGTCCAACCCTCCCCAAGGTCCTGCAGACTAACTCCCCAGATCCCACAGAACAGCCCACCTTCTCTCAACACCACACTGCCAACACCATTCTCTTGCTGTGGCTGGTGCAAAAGGCATGTGGAGAAGCAAAGAAAACAGGCAGGCAGGACTGCGAGCACAGAATTCAATAAAGAAGCTGTAACCTGTTCAACAAAGAAGCTGGAACCCAACCGTTAGCATCCCTCGGTGCTTGCCTTTCATCTGCACAACACAGACCATGCCCTTCCTCTTCAGGCCAACACACAAAGCATTTTTACAAGGAGCTTGTTCACTTTTGCTCTCTGAGCATTCAAATTCAAAGCTGTATTCCCATTTGGAATATTTATGTGTTTTAACAAAACCTGACAGACACCTAGCCTCTGAATATACTCTATCTTTCCTTCCCAGCACAAGTGTGCTGTTCAGAGTCTAGCCAAAGGCTCTGTGAGGATCCTTTCTGCATTACCACACCTGTTTGCACTGCTGATCACATAAGTAATCGGCCTGCTGGGGTACGTGAGATTGGTCAGGCAGCTTATGCCATTCAAGAGCAGCTACCTCTGAAAGCTTGACCAAATAAAGAAATCCACAAGACTGTTATTTATTCTGTAGAAGTGACTTGAGGCACGAGGAAGCTCTCACACTGCTTGGTCAATGAAAAACGTGGTTTAGGGTGATTTTAGAAAGCTAATCACACAAGACCCACTTAGGAGCCTGTACCTAACTCAGCTTCCAGATGCCTGAGGCATCCCATGTTGAGTGCCTAGGCACTACATTAAAGAGCAGTCAGGGACACTGGCAGGTTAACCAATTCAAGACGATCACTTCTTCAGACCGTATCCTCCTCCCCAGATATTGAGACTGGAAAGGACCCCAGGAAACCATAAGCATTTCTTTTGTGCTGTAAAACTATCTGGGTCAAGCCTGCTATCCCATGGGTTCACCATGACAAGTATCAGACACTCCACATGTATTAAAACCCACTCTGACATGGTACAATGTCCCCACTATGATTGAGACAGATGCCCATCCAGGAGGATCAGATCACTATTCTTGCCATGCTCCTTGAGCACCCCAGCTTTGAGGGGGTTCTGCCTGCTCAAGGGGCTGGTCAAACCTTGATCAAACCTGAACACAAACCTTAGATCAGGCCCGAAGCCATGAACATACAGCTGTGCATGCAACAGCTCCAGAAACACTGTGAACAAGAACCAGTTTAGGGCACAGTTACGGAAAGAGGTGCCAGCCCAGCATCCTCAGCCACTCCTGACAATGCGTTATTGTTCCCCTATAATGCAGTTTTGTTTAGGGCCCTCTTTGGAAATTCCATGACGACATGCATGCAAAGTGCCAGGGTGGATGCATGTGCTCCTCTGGTATTGTTTTCACCGTGGTTAATATTCCACCCACCAAGACCTCCCAAACAACTGTCTGCTCCATATGTTCACGACTTCATAGAGCAGGGATATACAGTCCTGTCTATACACAGTTTCTGTCTGCCTGTCCCCATTGCTCCCAAAAGTCACCGGGTGCCTCTGGCAGCTGCTTTTCAGGAGTTTTGGAGGGCAGCCACAGTGATGGGGCCTGCACACCCTTGTGAGCTCCCCGCCCTTAATCACCTGAGCCACTGGTCCTGAGGACATAAAATCATGGCTTGATTCACACTTCTGTTAAAGAAACAACAGAAAAAACAGTGCAAGTTCTCAGCACAAGAGGGTTAGGAAATAACTTGTGTATTACCACTAGCTAAATAAAATCCTCCCCATCTCCTCAGCAGAGCAGCACTTGACCCGCATTATCTAGAAAGCACCAGCTTGCCTGTTGTCCTGTGCAGGCAAGTTCTACTTAGAAAGAAACACTGGCCCACACTTGAGCTGTCTCCATGATCTGTGGAGCAGAAGAAAAAGGCTCCCAAGGCAGCACCATTAGCCCAGTGTGCCATCCTCAGTGGAGGGGTCCTCTGAGGTAATTTTTCTTTTGGAGGGACTAACGCCAACCTTTTCCTTCTTGCCCACAGCACTCACTCAAGAGTAAAGCTGATTATTCCATACTCCTACCAAAGAGCAATCCTGCCCTGTGAAAAAACTGCTTCCACCTAAAAAATGTTTCATAAACTACCAGCTCCCTATTAAGAGACATGTTAGGAGTCACTGTGCAGATATTGCTTGTAAGGCATTCAGAAAACAAACCTGCATGTGTGGTCCATGTTGCAAGGTGCTCTGCTGCAATAAGGAAAGCCATACAAGGAGGCCTACACCAAAACACCCTGATTAAATTAACGTGCTCCACCTGTGCTCCCATACCCTCCTCCCACTGTCAGCAGCTGGAGAGGTCTCTTCTAGTATTTTAACCCTCAGTTTTTCCTATAGTTGGTGAGTACCCATCCACATGTTTATTTGCCAGACCTTTTCCCATCCAGCTTCTTGTTTTAAAACTTTTTTGGAGCACTTAATATTCCAGTTAAGACACAGATGGATATACAGATAGAGTTTGTACATGATCCAGCTATACTGTAGGATACGTACACTTCAGTCAGTAACATGTTGTCACGAATGAACACTGCATGCCACGTGTAATTTAAGGTCTTTCTCACCATGATACCTAGAAGAAAAAGAGGCAAATTGCTCTGCAACTTCCCACCTGCATGTTTGTCTGCTCAGTGATGCCACTTCCAGTGGAGCTCATCAGAAACCACCCCAGCGTTGTGCTGAGAACAGGCCAGAAATGGGGAATGACAAAGCACGCCAGGGAGAGACAGGGCTGGAGGACTGCAGCATGGTGTGCAAGTCACAGCCTGATTTTCCAGAAACATGTAGTGCTTCTCTCCAGCTCTGATAGCAGGAACAGGCAGGTGGGCTAGGCTGGGCAGCAGAAGAAAGAGACAGATGCCAAGGTAAGCCTGAAGCAAATTAAGTATCAGAAGGCAGCAGGTTCCTTTGAGACTGCCTGGTTGCTCTTTTGGCAGAGGAGGAAAGCAAGCCATTAAAGAGGCAGAATACAGCAGTGTAGACTTCATTTGCAGCACTAATTGCCATGCACGTGCACTAATTGCCCTCACATGAAATGCAAGGGAGCAGGCACTACTCTAATCCCATGCTGGAGGTGAGGCTTCCAAAACAGTGCTTGTTGGGTCATGCTCTCAACCACACACTCGATTCCTACCAAAGCAAAATGGAGGGAATTGGAGCAGAGTCTTTTTTTTTTTTTTTCCATAAAATTATCCACTGAAATTTATTAGAGACTGAAGAGGAAGCTTTCAACCAGTTGTTCTCAGCCTCCTTCAGCTGCATCTGTGTCTGCTCCTGGCTCCTTGACATCACTTTCTCACTACATGATGCCCAGCTGCCATTCCGCCAGCTCAGGTGCATATGTGCACCTCCCAGACTATTTTAGTGGAGGTAGTGGACTAAATTAAGTAAACAATGGACTAAACAAAGTTCAGCTGAGTTGGGCTGAAACTAGGATGGGGGCAAAAATGTCTCAGTTACTGAGTTTGACAGTCTTTTTGTCAAGCACTGCTGCTACAGGACATGCAACCAAAACTCTGCAAGACCCAAATCTCAGTAATCCTTTACCACGTGGGTGAAGAAGAGGAAAACGCACCTCTCACCACTAAGTTTTTACAGTGTTTCTTCTTTCCTTTTTATTTTTTTATTATTGTTTTTCCCTGGGACCTACAAAGGAGTCAGGCCGGGGAGAGACTGGAGACACTGCAGACATCTCCCACCAGCACCCCTCTGAAAGGTGTGCACGGCAGGGTGGCTGGTGTAAGGCAGATGCCTTTCAGAAAGGTGAAGACTGATCAGTGTAAATCAGTCACTATTGTTCTACGCCAGCTGTCCCTTCATACAGAAAAGCCCTGAGGGGAGTTTAAGGCAATTCCCAAGCAGCCAGAGGGAAAAAGGTATTTTTGGTGGCTGGCAGAACACATTTAGATTCTCATTCATTTCTTCTGGTGCTAAATACAAACTAGACAAGGCAATAAGGATTTAGGGTATGGTTAGAACAGAGGTAAGATTCCTATTAGATCTGGCAGCAACAGGCAGTAACAGAGGGAGGGAGGAGGTAGCCTGGCCATTAAGCTTCAAAAGCTCTTTAACTCAGCCCAGGAAACTGCAGCTCTACCTAAGACCCCTGCTCGTGCAGAAGGCACCTTTCAGGCTTTTTCCTCTCCACTGAAAGGACAATGTCAATTTTTTTTCCAATTTTTTTTTTTTTTTACTTCCTCCCACTCCGTCCTGACCCACTGGCCACCAAGCCAAAGTTACCATGCTACCCACCTGAATGGAGTATGACACTTCTCCACCCATCCCCAGGTTTGGCGGGGGGGCTGTCAGCCCCTGAGGTTTTACACGTAGCAGATACACAGCAAGGCACTGGGTGAACAGTGCATGCAGGGCTGTAAGTCGCTTAAACAGAGGAAGAGCTCATGGAAACCAGGGGAACTTCTCCAAAGTGGGACCCAGAACAGCATCACCGGCTGCCACTTCATGGTTTAGCAACCTGGAATCGCACACCAAGGGGCAAGCAGAGAGGGCGACACTCTTCTAACCACTCATATATTCCCTTTTCTAAGCCAATACTATTAAGAACTCCTGTCTTATACAAGCTCCGGTCTTACCCTGGAGAAATTATGGTAAAGATTTGTCTGCTCAGAAAAGTTCATCAAAATAAATTGAAGAAGATTATTTAAACCTGTGTGAACACTCCTCTTAATGAGCGTGACTTTATTTAGTTTGCATTCCCTCTGGAAGTGAATTAAATTAACTGGGTCCATTTGCATCTACAGTAGTTGAATAAGGTGATTTCAGCAGTGGACAACAGTTTCTATGTAGTATTTTTTTTGTGGCTTAACTAATCCACCTACAGCTACTTTTCCGGGGCATCACTACTTGGACAAACCTTCAGTGTCATGACTACAGCCAGATAATCATTATCTACATTAGTTTAGAAGGGAAAATTGCAGTCTCCAAACTTTAACCAATGAGAGATGAAAACATTTTCAGGAAATACTTCCTCAAGTATGTGTTCACAGCCATTTCGACTGTGGCTGCAAAAGGCACACACTCCTAAGAGCCCCTGAAGCAGCCCTGAAGTGCTAACAGGTCAGGAACATAGTTAACTAAGGATGCCTGCTCCCCCAGCTGAGGAGGACTACAGGATGAAAGGGAAGCCACCTGTGAGAGGAGCTGAGCATCAAGGTTTTTGCTGGCACTGCAGCACTTTCAGGACCACCACATTTATGTGCCAGATGTCATAAACATGTACCATTTGTGACAAAGAGAGAGAGCAGCAGGCTTGGGGTGGGGTGGGAACTAAAGAAAGTGAAACAAGAAAGCTAAGAGCCAGTTTCAGCTAAGAGCAGACACAGAGTTACGGTCATGGGCATCTCTACAACCTGCTCATCAAATCCTACGCAGGGCTGTGCATGCTTGTTTGCTTAAAACAGGCACAAAAACAAAAAAGCATATCAGCACCTTCGTGACTCCAAGAAGCGTGGATAAAAAGGATGGGTGGTTTTTGGATGAATATGTGATTAGTACCTGTCACAAGCAGTTTAGGCTGACTTAGTCTTGTCTTGGTGGATTGGGATGGTGTAGCTGACCTCCAGAGGCATCCTTCAACCATATCATCTCCAGTTCTGCAGCTTTCAAAAACTGTCAGTGCATCTGTCATAGCAGTGGGATGGCACTTGCTCCAGCACACTAACATGACTAAGAAGACACAAGCCTGAGCTCTAGTCCCTCATTTTATTCTGGCTTTTCAACAACCCTGCAAATTTCTCAGATACAGTAGTAAACCCCACATATGAGCAGTAGCTACGTGACGGTGCTTTCATGTACTGTTAAAGAGTCAAGAACAGAAATGGAACAAAGAAAAATGCCATATTCAACAACAGTTACAAAGGCAAGAACGTAATTACCCAGTATGAAATCTGGGCATGATGTCAGAGCCCTTTCACAAACTAACACGACCATCTGTGTTATGTTTCAGGCAGGCGATGCCACCTAAAGCAGGAAAATCCCCCCAGTATGTTCCACCACAGGGCGTTATAAACCTGTCCTACTAAGGTGGGGGAAGCAGAGGTTCGGTTCACCTTCAGTTCAGAGACTTGCTGATTCCTTTTTCAGCTGGCAAATACTGTGCGTTCTGCATTAAAACGATTTTCCATGCCATCTGAACAAAGTCAGTAAGCGTAAGAGAAGAATCAGTCACCGAGCTGCACTAAGAGCCATCAGTAGTCCTTCCTGGCCTCACCATCAGCGAGCTCACTGCAGAAAAGCCATTCCCACACTAGTAACCTCCCTCCTGCTTAACGGTTTTAAATACTGCAGTTAGCTTTTAAAGAGCTAGAATGACATTTTAATTACACAGTCTCCCACCGCACTGCATAGCATCTTCCTTTGCAGGCACCACACAGCATCGTTTCCTTTCCTCTGTGAGATTACTAGTAACCACCTGCCTGAAAAAAAAAAAGCAATCCCATTCAGTTGGAAACATCTTCATTAATAATGTATTCCTTGGTCCACCCATTTGTGTAATTCTGTGCATAAATCCCCATACATTAAGCAAGAACACAGACAAAGCTGCTGTCGGGTACCTCCCAGCAAATGGAAAGAATTCATCACTCAGCAAGCATGTCTGAGCAGCTCTGTCATCTGTGGGCTGACTGGCAAACTACTGTTTTTAGAAATACTGATTTGAGTAGTCCCTTACCACAGTGCTAGCTCTAAGAATTCAGTTTCCAGTGTCTGAGGTACACAGAAATCAGTGCTAGTAACATTTAGTCTAGAGAAGGGAATAAAGGGAAGGAGCCACGGCTTTTTCTGAAGGGGAGAATGCAGCCAGGGAACTGTCTGTATTAGAGATGTTTTATGACAGATTCTTGCAAGCAATGTCATAGCCTTTTCTTTTGACTATGAAGTGAGACAGAATGTCTTATACAAGCTGCAAACGCGTTTAAGGAATAAACAGTTTGCATAATTTGCTGCTTTAAGAGATCAATTTCTAATGTCGGGGGGGGGGGGGGGGGGGGGGAAGAGCAACTTTCTGCATTTATATTCCTCCTCTGTTGCATCAGCACAGTCCTTTGTTTACTGTCTACAAAGATGCACTCTGATACTAGTGGAATGTGTATGCTAAATCAGTAATGCAGCTTTAATCCTCAACTCAACTCCCCAGAAGTAAAGTTTCCCAGGAGGAGGGAGCATGGCAGCTAAGCACTGCAGTGCCATAAAAGCCCAATTCGCAGTAAAAACTTTTATAGGCGTTGCATGGATGCGTAAAACATTTCATGAAGAGATGCGAAAGTTCAGCATTTCGCCTGAAAAGCCATCGAACTGCAGAAGAATCGGTCTGGCTAAAGGCGACAGGGAGGAAAACCAGAGCAGGACTGAGGATGCTTTGAAACACACTTCTCTTCTGGCTTCTCCTGCTGCATAAAACTTTGACCATACAGTGCACACTGGATTTGCCTGATGCTATTTACTACAGACAGTCCAAATAACATCTTAAACACACAAACGTGATTTGTGTTCTTGATGTCTAGGGAAGAGAGCAAAAGATGCATCGCAATTGCATTAATCACTTACGATGGATATGAAGAGAAGCACACACAAACATTTTATTTGCAGAACGAAGCATGACGATACAACAAAGCATTCTACAGCTAACATTGAAAGGAAAATCCTACTCTTCATCAGAAGTCAAGCCTGGCACTAGGAGTGATACTGTCGGTGATGCCAAAGCTGCCCATGACTTCTTCTAAATTCACTTGTAAATGCATCACCTTTGCAGTGCAAAACTAAATGCGTCTGGCTGAAACAGTTCTCAAACTTGTCTAACCACCAGGCTTTTGAAGAAAGAAGGGCTTCCCACATCATCAAACGCAAGCTGGAAACCAGAAGCTAAAGGCAGAGCTTTAAATTGTGCTCAGTCCACTGCTCCCAGTATCAGACCAAGACCAACCCATGCTAGGTTCTGCTGCAGATCTGATCAGCAATGCCATTCCTCTACCTGCCAGCAGTGAGGCTGGCAGCTTGTCAACATCATAAAACATCAAGTACAGATTTTCTTGGGAGTGGTCCAGTCGCAGGTGCTAAAAAGCATTTTGCCTCTTGTCTTGGCCTGACAGCCGTTTTTTTGTGTGATCTCGTTAAGTACTTGAAACCTCAAGCTTTTCTACGATAAGGTGAGAACATCTTGGAGGTCAGGAGACAAATAATAAAATTCTTGTCTCTTTCTCACACCCCCTCATAACTAGATTATCCTTTTTAATATCTTTGGGGTTGTGTTTTTTCATTCACATGAGATTTCCCCTTGGGTTTTTACCTAGCCTAAGGACTCCATAATAATGAATCAATTTAAACTCCTGGCAGGAGGAGGATACATCTCGGGTAAAGACAAAAAAGGTTTTTCTTAAAGTATCATCAATTTAAAAACAAAAAGAAGAAAGAGCATCCCCTGGATGCAAGATATCACAAGCTAGGATCGCTAGGCTAGACTTCAGAAGGAGTAAAGGAGCTAACACTGAGTGCATCCCACATCAAAACCCAGGACTCACAGGAGATGAAAAAAAGTCACTCAGCAGCTACACAGGAACCCCACCCACTTCCCAGAAGCTGTGAATTTTTGCATTCCTCACAAACACACACGTTGTCACTATCCTACCACTGCAGGCCATGAAAAAAAGCCATATAACACATCCTGAAATCTCGGAGCAGCTATAAGGCTGGGGGGAGACTGCTGCGCTCTAGCTCCGTCTGCACTGCGTTTTCTGGGTACATATTATCCTTGCAAGGTGCCATGTAAATCCTACAGTATAAAGCAGACGGCAAGATAAACCTTGCCCAAGGGTAACAAAACTTGGAGCCCTGTCTTCCACCTCCCCAAACAAAAGCGGGTATTTTCTCTGAACCGCACCCACCTGCACAGTGAACAAAAAAAAAAAAAAAAAAAAAGAAAGAAAGAAAGAAAAAAAATGAAAAAAAAAAAGAGGACAGGCACATTTCAAAGCACAGGTTCTCACTCAGAAGCAACCAACTTCTATAGGGTAGACCACTTTACCACACACATGGAAGCTGCTGTCAAAATAATTTTGATTTTTTTCCTCTCGATGTTTCAGCTGCTGCTGAAGATTTTTTTCATTGTATCTTGTGCCAGGACAGAAGGAAAGGTCTTTTGGTTTGATGAGAGGATGAGAGTAATACCCACTACCAAAATGCAAAAACAAACCCAGCTATTCCCAAAAGACCGTAACTGTTCCCACTACTGAAACGGCCAAAAAAGTTAGCAAATGTTTCAGTTTTCCTAAAAGATTCCAAGGGAGCTGTGGTGCATGACTGAAAGATTAGCTAATCAAACCCAAACTGAGAGAGAGAGCGCATTTGGAGAGCTGTCTGGTGCCCAAAGTTCACATTGCAGCTGGGCAGAGTCCCAGACCTCTTCCAGCCCGGAGCTCAGCAGCACCGTAAGGATATTTAGAAATCACCTGAATGCAGTTAGTAACAAAAGACCACATCAATAAAAGGTCCTGACTCCAACAGGTCTGTGACAGAGGACAGGGTCACGCGTGGCTCAAACCAAAGCCCCCAGCCCAGGATGCGTGAGGTCAAGTCAACAGCCACGCTGTGGGGTTACAGCACCCAAAGCCGTCCTTCTGCCTCCTGCACCTCGATGAAACCTGCTGACATTTTGCTGAAACATCTTTGCCTCTCCAGAAGGAAACAGAATTAGCACACCCTGCCTTTTCCAGCCCATCAGATGCTCAGCAGGACAAGCCTTTTGCCAGCATTAGCGCACGTGGCACAGCAAGGCACCCAAATCCTCCCCCACTGAGTTTCGTATTCAACTCGCAAGTTCCAGGCCAGCCATGGGACTGCAACTGCTACCACAGGGCCAAGAAAAACGAGTTGAATGGGTCAGTTTACTGAGACAACGAACCTACCAGGAATGCAGAAAAATTAGACATATGGCCCTCGGTAAACACTGTTACGTGAGCAGTTATGGGTGTCAGGGAACGATACAGTGAAATGAAAAAACAATTCAGGGTGGTGGGAAGGAGGGGAATGAAGCCCAGGAAGAAGATTAGGAGGTGGCAGGACCACACGGTAATTTAGAAGATAAGACAAGCAGACATGCCTCTATAAACCTCAAGCAACACAGTCATTCCCCAGAGATACCAACAATATTCCTAATAAAGACTAATTGATATACAATACCTCAGGGATTAAATTAATTACCTCTGTTAGCAAATTACACTAGGGAAGGCAATTATCAATGCAACAGCTACTGAATGTTTCAGGTTGTCATTTTTTTCCTAACCTAAAGGCCTCATATGGTCAATTTTTACTGAGTTCAGTCCAAGCGTGGCTCTGTCAGCCTTCAGCTGTGAGGGCTGCCGGAGTACATCTTCCCGCACGAGCAGCTCTGCTGTGTTTACGCAGAACAGGACATTAAGTGCTGCGAGGCACACGGTAAGATCACATCCTAAATAAGCGTTACTCAAATTTATTTTCCAGGCAAACAAAAGTAAAAGAGCAGTATGAAACTGTTAAAAAAAAGTGACAAACAGATCTACCTGCATTTCAGGTAGCACATTTCTCCTCCTTTGTGAATAAATGCCACTAGAAGACAATGAAAATGCAATACAGTGACTTGGTAACACTTCTGAGAATCTGTTAGTCTCAAAATCAGTCATTATCTACATATCTCACGCATGCTGCAGCTCAGTTGGAACACGCAGTACTACTTCTCCTGCTATGTCACTAGCTTCTCATTGAATGCCATTTGAATTGCATCTAAAAAGCATCTTTACGAGGTGCTAGAAGATATCCAGAAGTCAATACCCTATTACAGTAAGATGTTTTTAGCTCTGCTGAAGTGACAGTTTATCTAGGGAAAGGAAAAAGACGCATTTTCATACCATCTTCCTAGAAATGGTTAAACTGAAACACCACACTTTCGAGAGCCACTGTGCAGCTGTGGATCAATCATGTATCATTAACATGGACTGCCATGGAGGAAGGCCAACACATACACAGTTCTCAGAAGTGAAGGATGAGGAGTACTCATGTAATGTTGTTATGATGGAGGCGTATGGAAAGGGACCGAGCAACAAGGAGCTCAACATCAGGAGCCTTGAATTGGAGTGCCAAAAACAAGAGCCGTGTACTGGGGCAGCTGCAGACAACTGTGCTATTAGAAAGCCTTTGCAGAAGGTTTGCAGTAGTATTTGGAGAGGAAAGAGAACTGAGGTTTTCAGTTTCTCTTTCAGTGAGGTTACAGACACAAGACAAAAAAAAAAAAAAAACACCCAAAAAACACACACCCAAAAAAATCTTCTATACATCTTTCCCAGTCTTCTGTTTTTGTGGTACCTTAACAGTCACCCACTCACACTGAATTAATAAACTACAAAGCCTTAACTGTATCCTTGAACAAGGAACCTCAAAAAGTTACAATAGAACAGGTTTGGATGGGAAAACAGGAATAAATCTAACCTCAGTCCACAGGTTTGTTTGATGTTTGTATATTGCATTCTTATCCTTCACTCCTGGTCCCCCATCCCTCCCACACACCATCCCCATCCCTTTTCAACTCTGATTCAGAGCCCAACCAACTCCGTTGTGAAACTCCCTGTCCCTTCGCCCCTAGCCTGACAGAAATGCCAGGGCTTTCTCAAGACCTGCTGTGCTGAGGGCAACTGGTCCACTCACATGACCGCAGTGAAGCATCTGTGCTCACCCATAAGCTGCTAGTTCCCCCCGTGTGTCCATGCAGATTTTGTGGGTTAGTTAGGTGGTCTGTTTCTTCTGGAAGACGGAACAAATCTCATTATTAGCTTTGTTGTGAATACAAGACAATTTATTGACAAATAGTGTGTTTCCTTCTCAGGTAAGTATTTGACAGTTTTATTGGCGTTTACTTCTCACATGAATCTTGGAGTTGACTACTTCCAGAGCCCAGAAACGTATCACAACCACCAAATGGAAAAGTCTAAAAAGATACAGTGTGAATACAGAGGGGAAGACAGACCAGTGTGCACTGAAACACATTTGTAACCCCCATCCTTCCCAAAATAATGCAAGGACACAAAGCTGAAGACAAATGCAGTCATCCCCTCCCCAGTGAATCCAAACCCAGTCCTTCTGGAATTAATTGATCCCAGGTACACAAAAACCTTTAAGTGATCAAGATTTGTCGTTGCAGGAGTGTCAGACATTGAGTATTCTCTGCTACCAGCAGCAGTCTGTGGAGGTAAGTTCTCAAACGATTTCTTCTTATCCCCTCACTCAGCAGGGGATAGCTTTTGAAAGTAATGCAATAATTCACACTAATCGTTGTGTTTTGTTCCAGTTTAACATTAGTTCAAGAAGTTGGGATCATCGCCTGTACCCAGTCAGACTCACGGAAGGACCACGTACACCCGCTGCTTTCACCAGGGGTACTCAGGCTGCTCGTTTGAAAGGCAGGCCCCAGACTCCTCCAGTCAGCAGGCAGAAGCCAGAGCTGCCTTTCAAAGTCCATTGACCCCAGAATTGTTGAAAAGCAGCTCAGCTGAGAGGGAACAATCACAGCTACCTTTATTCCTGCCACTTTACCAATTCAGAAACAGTGGTGTGCCTTAATCCTTTCCTGAAGCAACGGATGAGGAGGGCTCTCTGCCTTTAAAGACACCAGCCTGACTAGCATCACCGCAGACCACAACATCTGGTGACAGAGAAGTCCAGGAGTGCTAGGAGCAAGGCTATTCAGACAAATAAAATCGTGCATCCTCAGAGAGGGAATCCAACAAGTTGCCTTTCTCCCAAAAGGGACTGACAACTGAGAATTTCACCATCTTTCTCAAGAGAAGCAGCGAGGCTTTTAACGGGCTCCCCGAGCCTCGTAAAAGCTGGCAGAAGTCTATGCAAGAGTCACCCAGCTTGAGATTTGAATTATAAAATGTCTGATTTTTCCTTGCTTGGAAGCAACTGGGAGAAGATTAAAAGAAAACAAGCCCTCACAAAGAATAACTTGCTGAAGTACTATGGTTAAAATGCCATGACAAGAAGAGGCTGGGGGACGCACATCCCAAACAGCCTTTCTCCTGCGAATGCTATGGATAAAGAACCATCTGGTCACGCAGTCACAGATGCATTCGTATCCACTTCTGCTCCACAAAACCCGGGCTGATGTGACTGTCAGAGTGCAGCCACTGAAAACAACTTAACCCTCTCCTCTTGATTTTATCCGGCCTTCATCCACCTTCACCCACATGAGTCTGAAGGGAAAAATAGGGCTTACGTGCTTCAGTGGGGCAGAGCTGAACGCGCCACATTTCCATGGCAACAAAGGCAGCCCCAGTGAGAAAGGCCTGCTCGTAGCTGTGAGGCAATGTGCTCTGTAGGAACAGATTTTTCTATCAGCCAGAGATAGCAGCTCACGTTCATACGCAAATGTGCAAGGAATCTTGATTCTTGGCCTTGTGCAGCCCCGCTGGATTCAGCAGAGCTGTGCCAGTGGAGACCGCAGTGAGATAGAGACTGGCACTTGGGGTAAGTAGAAAGAAGTACAACGTGGAGAGAGACGTCATCTTTGAAAACAAAGTGAGAGGACTCCTAAGATATTCTTCACCAACTAAATGCTTTTCTGAAGCTGCAGTAAAGCCCAGTTTTGGCACGAAAGGGAACACAACTGTGGCACACAGATTTATGAACACTTCACCATCCCCTCCTGCCCGTGCTTTTACCTTCAACAAGTTCACATTTATTCACGTGCTCAGCCTCTTACAAATAAACCTGCTGTGCTGGGAGGAGGGAGCCAGTCTAGCTATCCTGAGCTGTAATCATCCCAAATTCTCCACCGAGGGAGTCGATCATTTAGGCTGCGTCCCGTTAAGATACAGTTACCGATACTTTCCACTGTGACAATACCTTATATGCTCATCACTACTGTCAAAAATCAACTTGTAACAGATTAAGTCTTTTTGCCTTCATCATGATTTTGCCTTCCTATGTAAGAACACAGTCTCTGAATATATCGAACTGAAGAGGACAAGTCTCAGTGTATGCAGGGAAGAGCATGCACAAGGCTCTGTGGGAACCAGAGCGGCGGTGAGCAACTTCTGGCATTAGCAAACTTTTCCAAGTCAAGCAGAAAAACAGTAACAGTCCCATTTACAGCGTATGCTCTGCTGGAAATGCACAAAAAGCCATTTATATCAAGCATAAGAAAAATATGCCATGTGCAGTTTATAAAAATATCTGTAACAAGCTAAGAACAAAGCCAGAAACTGTCCGAGCAGGCTTAACTGGGCAGGGACAGGGGGAGAAGAGAATAGGGAGCAAGCAGGGGGGAATGCAATAATGATTTCAAGGGATATTTTGTACAGGGAAGTAGTGACAGCCTGAGCATACTGGAGTTTTATTGATATGGAGGAAAAAGCCCTAGAACTTTTCCTGACACTGCAATTGGTGAAACTCAAAGCAACTTCACAGCCAGGCTCGAGGCAGGTGTTGCAAGCACAAGGCTGAATTTTGTGTGATGTGACAGGTCGGTAGGCTACCGAACTCCTGGTGCTAACAAACACACAAGCATCCAGGCTGGCTGTGACAGGTTCCTGCTTGCTCAGACCCCTGCTCCTTAGATGGCTGGTGATTATCACATTGCCATGTTTTCAGTCGCTGGTTCTGGGATCACCACGGTGCCTACTGAGCTGGTAGTGTATGACCTGCATGGCCACTTGCTTTGCTTTGTAAAGAAGAGCGGCACCTTGTATTGCTGTTGTTTATACAGATATGGTAATTAAAAATTGCACCGTAATGCGTTCAGCAGTAGTTTTATTGTCCCTGTGAACTGAGCTGCTCCAGTTAAATATGATATCACTACTAAATAATCACCTGCTTTTATACATCTTTATTTTTTTCTAGCTGCACATGAACTCTGGGCTTCCTCACCGTCGACATTTCCAGCACATCTCAGAGCAAACACCTTCCTGGTAAACCAAAAGCTTATTCACCGTTTCCTTGGAGCACGCTCCCCGACGCCTCAGCCAGCCCTGCGCCGATGTGAATTTAGCCCCTGGAGTTACACACGAGGATAGCCTCTACCTGACAGAAATCACGAGACTTTCCACATGTTTGTTTCCTGGTGACCCGGCAGCCTGCGGGACACCGTGCCACAGGTGCATGTGGTGTGGAGCTGTTGACATTAAACACAGCTGAAGGGCACTGGGGGCTAGCCGGCTGTGTGCCGCTACAGTGGGTGTTGGAAACCCCTTGGACAGGTTTCCTAAACGTTCAGAGCCTTAGAGACACCAGCACCGAGGAAACACAGCTATAAAAAAAAAAGGGTAGAGGGTACCACCAGACAGCACAACATCCCACCGAGCGGCAGGTTGCTCGGGGCTGGGGACAGGCAGCCAAACCCACCGTCCTCGCTCTTCCAGGGCAGGTTGGGGCTGCTGAGCGCACAAACGAACAAACAGGCTGGGGGGTCGCCTACCTGCTTTAGGAGGAACTTATCCTCCGCGTTGATCTTGAGGGAGACGGCCAGGTGGATGGCAGAGAGCACCACCCCGCTGATGACCGCGGCCCTCATCCGCACGGGCAGTAGCGTGTAGATACTGTAGATGAAGAAGACGGTCCACCAGATGCCCTCCGAGGCGCTCCTGGGCCACACCAGCAGAACTCCTACCACTTGCACAGCCAGGATGACCAGGATGACGGAGTAGCACGCCAACCACATGTGGTCCTGGTG
Source organism: Aythya fuligula (assembly GCF_009819795.1). NCBI lineage: Eukaryota > Metazoa > Chordata > Aves > Anseriformes > Anatidae > Aythya > Aythya fuligula. The sequence continues at coordinate 24,390,872 of NC_045564.1, read as the reverse complement.
GAAGTCGTTGCGGTTGCACACCATGCACAGCACCACCATCAGCAGGATGGCCAGAGAGAGCACCACGACATAGGATACCTCATAGCGGCCGTGCACAGCATGGAAGATCAGCATGACCACGCAGACCAGCACCAGCACGGCCATGAGCATGGTGAGGCTGCTCTGGTTGAGTCGGAAGAAGTAGCGCTGATAGAGGCGCTCCAGTTTCTCTGACTGGAACTTCTTGGACCTGAAGATCTGCAGCAGGCTGCTGCAACAGCTGCCCATGGAGAAGGCCGCCTCGGAGCCCCCCTCGTCCCCGTCGTCCTCCTCAAGCTCCTCGATCTTGGCCTTGATGCGTCTCTCCTCCAGCCCCAGCTCCACGGACCGGGGCCGTACCTCCCCCTGCTCCCCCAGCTGCCGGGGGCTGGCATTGTTGGGGGCAGCGGGGGAATCACCACCAGGCGGGTGGCGGGACCGGTGACGTCGGCTTTCGTCACCGTGCTCCTGCCAGGCGGATTTGGACCTAAAGCTCATCATCCTGCAGCCACTCTCCCCGCGGCTCCGGCTCGCCTGGGGCTCGTAGTCTTCCTCACTCCGCCACCTGCTTGCCATGCGGGAGGCCTTCTTGCCCGAGGACCGGTTCGGGGGTGGCGGGTAGGAGTAGCCATTGGCCCTGGCCTCCGCTTCGCCCCAGGCTGAGCGATGCTGCTCGGTGCCCGCCCAGGGCGCGGGGCCACCGAAGCCCGGGGGGCTGACGCTGTTGGACCGGGACATGCCCTGCGAGAAAGGGCAGCGGGCAGGGGGCTCCCCCACACCGAAAGGGACGACCAGAAGGGGACAAAACCCCAAAACACAACAAGAGAAAGAAAAAGATGGGGGAGGTCGATGTGAAAAGAGGGGGTGCCAAAAATAAAAAAAAAAAAAAGCCAAAAACCCCAAAGTCTCCGCAGCGTCCCCTAGAGCCGGGGCATCCCGGGGGGGGGGGGGGACCTCAGGGCAGTGCTGGCTCCATCGGCGGCCCCGCTGCTTCCACACCCGGGGGGCGGCGGAGAAGGGCCGGGGGGCGACGGAGGGGACCGGGGGGGTGACGGAGGGGACCCGGGGACCCCCTGCTCAGGGCAGGGCGGCCTCAGCCGCTGCGGGGCGGCCGCGGGGGGCTCGGTGCTCGGCGGGGGAGCCGCATGGCAGCTCGCCGCGCCGCGCCGGCCCCGGGCACCCGCCGCCGGGGGCCGGGCACGGGGCGGGCGGGCGGGCGGCGGCCGCCCCGCGGGGAAGGCGGCGAGGCTCAGGCTCAGGCTCGGGCTGCCGGGGCCGCGGCGGGCGGCGGGAGCATCCCCTGCCCCTGCCCGGGGGGAGCCTGCCCGAGGCGGCTGCTGCTGCTGCTGCTGCTGCTGGTGATGGTGGTGGTGGTGCTGCTGCTGCTGGCGGCGCTGCTCCGCCGCTGGGAGGCGAGGCGAGGCCGGAGCAGCCCCGGCGGCACGGCAGGGCGGGCGGCAGCCGCAGTGCTCATGCACATACAGCAGGCAGAGCTGGGGAGAAAAAATAAAAAAAATAAAAAATAAAAAAAAATAAAAAATAAAATTAAAAAAAAAAAAAAGAGGAAAATGGGAAAAATAATTAAAAAAAATAAATCAGGGAGGGGAGGGCTCGGCACGCTCGCCCGCCCGCAGCGGCACGGCCGGGACCGCGATGGGGACGGGGAGCGGGACGGGGAGCGGGCTGGGGACGGGCACGGCACAGCCCGGCCCGCCCGCCCCGCGCCCCTTTGTACTCCCCATTCAACCGGGCGCCGGCCGCGCCGGCCCCCGCCCCGCCCCCCGCCGGCCCCCATTGGCGCGCCCCCCGCCGCCGCCGCCTCCCATTGGGCGCCGCCGCCGGCCGGCCCGCCAATGAACGCGGGAGAAGGGAGGGGGGGGAAAAGGGAGGCGGTTTAACCCTTTGGGTGCCGCGGGAGGGCGAGGCGCTGCCTGAGCTCCCCCCCTCCCTCAACTTCCTGACGGGGCGCTGCCTCTCGGCCTCTTCCCCCCGTCACAAACACGCGGATAAAAGGGGTTTCATCCCCAAAAAGTTGCACGCAGTTATCACGGCGATGATCACTGATGTGGCGTGGGCCTGCCAGGTGCTGTGCCACAGGTTGCCCTCACGCCTCCTTCCCCAACAGGAGGTGTTTGTGTCAATAACACCTTTGGGGTGCCATTTTGGGGTGTCCCCCAACACTCCAGATAACGGGACAGACAGCGCTGAGGTTCCCTCATCTCACCCCTGGGACCCAGTCAGGACCCTATTCAGCTTTTACACCACAACAGCCTCTAGAAGCCTCAGTCCCCGTCAGAATTTCACTGCACCCCGAGCTACAGCCCCTCCTCCAGCAAGTTTACTGCCACAGGTAAGAGAACCTGATCATTTCAGTTCTAATGCATCACTCATTTTTCTGTATTACATCATTTTATTTGACCTAGTGACTGTTTTGCTTATTTATGTTACAATAATCGACGTTAAAGCTGAATACATCAAAGATGTATTTTTAAAAAATTCCTTAGCTTTCAACCTTCATCCTTGCCAGAGGGGAGAAAAGTCTTCAGACTAAAGATTGTCACTTTAAAAACAGGTAGGTAGATCTGAAGTGGTGGGTTAAAAGAAAGGTAAAGGAGCAGTCAGAGGAGAGTTTTCAAGGAACCTGTAGACTTGAGACAACAATAAGGATTCTGTATTAGAAGCAAAGAGAAGACTTAATCGGGCACTAATGAGGACACACACGTGCTGTGACACAAAAAATGCAAGAGATTCTACACATACATTAACATGAACACCTAGAAGTAGGTATTTAAGATTTTCAGTATCTCATATATTGGAAATGCAGTATAAGAAAGCTAACTAGTACAATATTGTAATATTAAGGTACAAATTATAATAAGAGAGCTCACCTATAGCTTTTCACCCCGTTGAAAGAGATTAACAAGCACAAATATCATTACTGTGTAATGTTGAAGCAGAGAAACTTATCTAGAAAAGCTAATGTTTCACTTTGCATCCCAGCCCAGCCTTCCCAAGTTCTATTCATCCAATCATAAAAGCAGGTTCTTCAACACACATATTCTGATTTCAGATGTAGCCTCATAGATCAGTATACAAACATATTTTACTTTGTTATTATTACAACAGGTGCAGTAGACAAACATTAGCATTCTTCTTTTGCATTATTTACTTAGAAGGGTGAATAACATCTAACTACTGGCCTCAGACCACACATCGCACATTTCACTTTCTGAGGCCTTCGTCACTCATGCAAGTGTTAAATCCAGAACTCTAAATTATCTATGCTCCCTAAATTAGGGAAGCCATTATAAAACATGATCTTGGTCCTTCCACTGACTATGTCGGCATAGTCCAAAATAGTCCTCTGAAACCCAGAGCTAATAAGAGAATCCAATACAGAGACATGAAATTGAACTGAAATTGAACAAGTTGTCATTTATATATAAAAGGGTGGAAAATGAGACCATGTATGGAAAAGAAGTGTTCTCTGTACAAGATGACTAATGAAACTTAGTTTCAAATGTTTTTATCTTAACTGTGTACGCCCCCCTCCTCATTTATTTGGGCAAGAAATTACAGCATATTGTGGGTGGTCTGAAGATAAGCACAGACTCAAGCTGTAGGAATTTCTGAGACCTCTACCCTTCTTCCTAATGTGGCTGGTACTGCTCGTTGACTGTACTTTGTCAGGAATAGGTAAATGGGCTGGAAAAACGAATGTTTACCTAGCCTGTTTTCATCATGAAGCACAGTTTTGAATAATAATATACAGATGCTATTCTGTTCAGAATTTTTTCCAAATTATACTGCAATGGGCAGGTGTCAGTATATTGTACAGTACTTTTATTCTTCAGAATTCATGTAATAGGACTCCAATGACAGTTCAATATGCAAACAAGGATCAGTTTTAAACTTAGAACTGAGGAAAAAGTGAATCTCATAATTTTTAACATCAATGAGACATATATATATGTATATATATTTACATCTTTCTGTCAGGGATTTATTTCTTCAAAATCTGGCAAGCTATGGCGTGATCTGCAGTCATGTGTCACCAGGAAACTGGAACACACTGACCCTTGAATGTTTATGTCTGCCCCACATTTGTACGCACCTATGTTTCTAGAGCAGATTTCCATATATCCTTTGATATGATAGTGCTTTTGAAAAACAAAGCAATTATCTTCGGATTGCAGAGATTACTTGTGGTACAGCTTTGCCAGTATTGTTAATTTCTAATCCTTGCTAAGTAAACTAACCCCTGATGCCTTACTTTCAATAGCCATTTTCATGCAGATGCAAAAAAGGCTTTTTCTGCTGGTTTACTTTTCTAACTTCAGAACAGTTAGAGCAACTACTCTTGCTGTCTGGTAAGGCAATCCCAGTAAGCACATATAGTAAAATAGTGGCACACTGTAACTAACATCATCATGTCAGCATGAGGATTTAAGAATGCTACCTTCTCAAGTGAACTTGATCCTTACTATATGCTTTGATAGTATTCAGTCCTGTATACTGTATTCTGCAGTCTTTGTCCTACTGATACAACTTTCCCATGCTATGAAGAGCAATGTAAATAGCTTTTACAAATGCATCTGTAAATATTTGTTCCAACTACTTTTATTCAGCTAAATACGAGCATTTCTCCAATTCAGCTCTGTTGCTATAGAAAGGCAATATTCTAATCAGAGGAAAAAACCTTCTAGAACAGTTTAAATTGCACAGAAAAGCTGAATAAGGAAACATTTAATAGCCAGTCTAGTAGTTTTCCTGAAAGTACTTTATACACAGGAACAGAGGACTAAAACAGCACCCAAACCATGCGCACTATTCCCCACAATCACAAACATGCAATAAATGCTTATTGCAGAATGAAAAGGACTCCAGTCATCAGCACACCACCAGAGAAGCATCTCAGCACTTTCATTTAATACTACTCCCCCCCCCCCCCCCCGAGTTTGTTTTATTAAAACAAACAAACAAAAAAACCTACAGGACACCAAAGGAAAAAAAGGAGGACATGGTTGAAGTTTTCCCAGCAATGGTTTTTGGAAACTCAGCAGTAGCTCTGTATCCAGTACCTCTCCTCTTCTTCCATCTCGTACTTGTATCAAGAATGCCATCTAGCAGAGAAGCTCAGCACTCAGTATCTTTTGTTTTTATCCAGCGAGAGAGGCCGTTGTACTTTACCTGAAGAGACCTTTAACTCGAAAGCAAACTGATTTCTTACAAACTGATTTCTTAAAAGTGACCTTTTATTCAGCTGACTAGATGGCCCTCCACTTTCTGCATCATCCCCCAATGGCATGTTTTATTTATTTTTTTTGTTAGGCATACATTTGGGAATACACAGCAGCTATGAATCTCTACTTGGAGCACCTGAACTTGCAAAGTGTGTTTTTACCATAGGCTTGCTGTAAGTGATATTTATATATTTTAACAGCGCCTAAATAACAGCTACAGATGGTTTGCAGAAGTCTGTGCAGACTGCCTAAAGCAGTGAGTCAAGAGACAGGAGAAAATGCAACTCAGTGTTCACATTTCAGCAACATAAGCCTCTGCAGACTTCCAATAATGAATTTCCCAGTACAAACATCTCTAAGTCATATTAGGTATGACATCAAATTTCTTTGTACAAACTAGGCTGAATTAATTTCATCTAAAGAGCAGGAGTTTGTCATGAGACCTTAGGGTCTGTGCTTTGGCAAGTATAACTAGACACGCAAGTATTTAACCATTGTGAATTTTGTTTTTATAGGGCAGGATTGAGATAACATGCATCTACTTTAGACTAGAGAAATTAAATATGTTAACAAAAGATGTTCTTGTCAACATCGGTAACGCCCACACATCAAAGAGAAGAACATACCTCTGAAAATACTAATCCCAACTTTATTTGTGAAAACATAAATAAAAATAAATCCCTTTTTATTTTTTAATCAGTAAAGTACTGTTTTAGAAATCAGTGACCAAGCTTAGAAGCATTTTAAATTTTGTCTGAATTTTTAATTTCAACTGCTTCAGGATAGCCTTCAAAAACCACCACAGAAACTTTTAACCCTTTCTCTTACACCACAATACCAGAATTCTGACAAGTGTGGAAGAGCGTTCATTTAGGAGACAGGAAGCAGAATTTAAAAGCCACTGGATATTGAATGTCCAGGCAGTCGGGTGGCTTGAATCAATCAGTCACTCCCAACTCTAGATGTGTTCAGTCCATTCCAAATAAAACTGAATCACACAAATTCACACCTCTGTATTTCATACCGAACACACCAGCAGAGCTCATCCCTCAGGTCTTGTTTGGAACTGCCAGTGCTCTAGGATGAGCCTTAAATGCTATTGGAAAGGTAATTTACTTAGGAACACAGAATTCTTATCCTTTTCAGACTTTTTAACGCTACTCTCAGCAACAAAAATTGTTTCCTCACGTACTGTTTTCAAAATGCAAAGAGGAAACACAACTAGTAAAAGTTATTTGAAGACACAAATGGAGCTCAGCACCACTCTTCACAGCATTACATTCCAAAGAAATTTTTAATTACACAGTAGCACCAAGTCACAGCTATCATGTGTAAAATGTGCTGATGCTGGTTATGACAACATTATTTCATCCCTTCTGCAGTAAAACAAAAAAATCATTGTAGTTGTGTAATCTTATGACAAGCATATGCCTAGAATAATGGCAGGCACTCTGCAACTGCTACTCAGTTCCTGTTAGAGGATTATAACTTGTTATTTATGAGCATTAATGGAATCTCGACACAGTATGTAAATCTCTCTCTCAGGAAGTGTTAAAAATGCTAAGAACGTTGCTGTGGTAGCAGACATACTATATTTAGTAAATCAACTCTGAAATATTCTGTTGCGTTAGTTAAGCATTCCATTATATTTAGAATACTCCAAAGAGTTTGTTTCTGTAGAAAACCATCACCACCTAGAGTACAGATAACAACAGCAGAACAAAGAGCTGGCACTTGATTGAGGATCCTTCAGGAAGTTGCAAATTTGAATGTTAACAGAGTCAGTTAACATGTTATGATCTTTCAAAAGAAAAAAGCAGAGCACTTGTAACAGTATTAATTGACGAAGGTGTCTTTTGTTTGTGCTTGAAAAGTCATGCATGCCCCCGAAAACATTGAAATTGCAAAGTACAGCTTATGTCAGATGAATAAAAACACAGCCCTAATCCACATTTGCCAAGCATCTGCTTTTGTTCCCTAAACAGTGACAATACAGCAGATTTTGTTTGGAATTATTTTATTTGGACTATAGCAATTAGTATCACTGGTCAGTAGACCAAATCCAGGCAGAGAACACAGAATCAATTTCACAAGGCAACAAACACAGACTAGTATGTTCGCATACAAACCATTTCACCGCATTGTCAAGTAGAAATATCTTTCAAACATGCATAAAAAGTCTTTGCTTAACCTTTCAGAGCTCCAGGTAATACCAGATTCCTAAATATACAAAAAATACATTTAACTTATAATAATCTTAGTGAATCAGACTTATAAAATTACAATTTTATTCTTCACAACATAGAAAAAAATACAAAAATGACTGTATATAGTTTTCACCCAAATTTCACCAACAAATATACATCAAAGCACACGATTTGATGTATACTCATGAAAATTTTAAGATGAAAAACAGGTTTTAAAATGACACCGCAGATTGGTCCACACAAACGCCAACCTTTCTAGTGATAAATAAAAAAACTTGGATAGAAACATCACATTGTGAAAAATTACAATTTACCGTAGTCTGCATCTTACTGTAATTTACAATATGAACATTTCTACAATTCCAGTTGTAAACTATACACTGGTTAAGAACCTTGGTCTGTAAGAAGGTAATGACTAACATGGTCAAAGCTGGCATGGTAGAACAAAAGTAGTGTTGCCTAAACTAGTGCACGCAACCCAAAGACTACCTGCTGCAGCAGTTTGGTTATGCTCACAGAAAACATGCAAGCCAAGTAAATAGTTTGTGGGGAAAAAAAACTTATAGATCTGTGAAAGAGAGTACTAATCAATGCTTTTATTATAAAGTTCACATACCACATTACAATTTCAGTGACAGAAAAAGGGAAATTTGTTCTTATTTTATGAGAAGAAAAAACCCCACATTTGATCAAAGTCGGCATTAGGAAAAACCCCAGCAATATTAGGAAATTGCACTTACTCAGGATCACCTTCCAGTGATTTCCATGGAAACTTAACTTGAAAAAGCACTGTAAACTGAAGTGCTAGAATTCTTGAATATACTAAACATTTCATACTTCAAAAGATAGGGCTTCCTTAAGTACTTTTTGGTCAAGATTTCCAATTATCAAAGTAACTTCCTTTAATTTTTCTTTTAGAAGGAAAAGGAACTCCTTTTTCTTTGAAAAGCTAAAGGCCATTTAATATTTTCAATTAACTATTTCGTAATAAGGCTTACTCAGTAAAGAGGCTGGTTGTACAAACCTTCATCCCTATTGGCAGCTCTCCCTGCTACTCTGTAGTGCTCATGCTACCTCCTACAGATCTGTACACCATTCCCATCAACAGTTTGTTTCATGCAGGATTATTACACTTTACTTCTTCTGCAAAGTGGAACTACAGACTTGAATCCATGTCTTGTATGTAGGCACAGAATCAAACAAAACCAAACTTTAGGAGCTAAGCATCCACAGCATCCAGTAACCTGAGTACCTCATGAAATCGCATCTTTTAGATGACATTCTTCAGAAATGCTGCCACTAACCTCTCCGACAGCATGTACAAGCAAAAGATGTTGTGTTCAGAGGTGGAAGTTTACGCTTCTGAGCAATGCGTTACGTATAATGCAACATTTCTCACAGATAGCCAGAACAAAGAAATACATAGCCTAACAGAAATGAATTTGAATTGTTGCATCTTTGAAGGCAGAAACCACTCTGAGGTTGTATGTTGCTACAGTATTCTTGATTACTGTCAACAACTGCCTGCAAAAAGTTTAACATAGAAGCAAAGATCGTTATTGTCTCTTATGCTCTCCCTACCTACACCAGACCCACTTGTGTTGAACACCCGAGGTGTTACACATTACTGAGTGCTAGGGATATTCAGTCAGACTTTTTGACGGAGCCAAAAGGAGTTACTGAAAAATACAGTTTGTTTTTTTAAATATAGCTCTGACAAATATAAAAAGAAGATTATAGTAAATGCAGCTTTCCCCCAGTACTCGAACAGAGAGGCAGTGCGCTTAGTACTTACTACCCTATGTTTAGGGAGAACTGGGAGCACAAATAATTGGGACACAGATATGGATTGTGTCCAGGGGGAGGTAGGTGCTGGCAGGCATAACACAAAACTAGCATCGTAGGTATCCTGGTCACACCCGATTTATGCACTAAATCACAATGTTACAAGAGGGAAGTCAGAGAAGCCCTTGTCTTGCTGTCTAGTGGCTCTAGTGGGGTAAGGTCAGTACTATTTCGTTTTCAGTACATGACAGAGCAAAGACCATTATCTACGTTTACTTTTGCCTTTGCTTGGCTGTCCATTCATCTCCCTGATCCCTTCGTCCCTTCCATTTCTCACCTCCTCCCAGTACAGTCTGTTCATAATTGGGCCACTGTTCACACAGCATTAGTGGATTCTGCTGCACCACGTGGCTTTCTCACTCCTTTCATTTTTCTGCTTTACCTTCCCAAGGTTTAGCCTGAGAACCCAAAGCAAAGACCTTGGAAAATCTACCTTTCTAAGCTCTTCTGCTCTTTCAGAAGAGCGGATGAGGAAAAACTCGTCCAATCTGCAAAAGCAGAATGTAACACATGAGATAATATGCTTTCAAAAAAAAAAAAAGAACTTATTATTTAGGGTTTTTGCAATATTTCAGAAGCTGAGTGCCTGGAAGCACCTGTTTGGATGTGCCAAAGCAATACACATTAGTCACTTAAGAAAAGTCATGTTGAGGAACAAAGCCCTCAAATGATTCCACAGTAGACCAAATAGTTCTTAGCACTGAAAGATGAGTACCACTGAAATAGTGGACAATGATTAGAGATGATAATTTAAAGTCAAAAATGGAGAACTGCACCTCTTTCTGGGTGACCTGCCTCCTTATATTGTTTAATTACTGATATCACTAGAAATATTACAGTTAGTATTTTTTATGTTTTTAGTATTTAATAAGGTATCCAGGGCTGCAGTATTCAGAGTTTTAATGTTTCAAATAAGCATTATAGCCTCTGAATTAACATTAGCATTTGAGTAATCAGCTTAAACAAGATCTTCAAAGAACACACTCCGGTCAGACACCCTACTGTTTAAATTCCTAACGAACCACATTCCCCTCATTTCCCGTAATTGCTTTCCTGTTCTTGTTCTCATCACCTTCTAAATACATAACCTACCTTTCTAAATTCAAACACTGCCCGGATTACATTCTCCACTGGAGTCTCTGACAAAATCCTAAAGCATTCCAGAGCATATTGTTTGCTTCCACAGCAATACATACAGTTTCTGGCATGCAGTCAAACACTTCAAAAAAAAAAAAAAAAAAAGAGGAGGTATCAGTGATATAATCCCAATTCAAGCATTTAGTGGGTACAATTTCATCACTCATACTGTAACCTTCAGGCATTTAGTTGTAAATTAAAACCATTTTAGCACATCACTTAAGGAAAAGTAAAAGGATACCTGCCAAGCCATATAAAGTTTAGAAGTTTTCTGAAGCACTGCAAGCTGAAAATTATTTGCATGTTTTACATCGTAGAATTTCAGTGAAATCGGATTTATTGGTTATTCTTGCTAAATTATTGGTCTTTTACCTCTGACTTAGTTTATCTTGTTATATTTGTTATAAATAAGCTTGGTATTGAAAATCTGCAGCATTTTGATGGTTGAAAAGTTCTCAAAGAGCTGGAATTACTCCGACTTCTTGTGTTCTTCAGTGTGGGAAAGCACCTTTCGCCTCTGATGTAGCATATGAAAATAGAGCTGGGGAAAGACTGAAGAGAAAACACAAAGTAGTAAGTCAGGCTTCTGTGTCAGTGTAATACACACAGTCACACACAAGGTCACCAATTCTGTTAAAAGGGAATGTGCCTATTCACTTTCTGCTCTAATCATCTTCTGCCTTAAGAATAAGCAATATTGCCCTTCAGGTACTATTTAATTTTTGCTAGAGCAATAACATTTTCAGGCAAAGATGGCAAAAAGCCTTCTTACACTTCCGCAGGTATAAGTGGGATGACAAAGTTTCCTGAATTGTACACACAGAATAAAAAAAACATTGCAGGGAGGAAAAAGAGCACCATGAGGAATGAAAGTCCTTCCAGAAGAATGACTTTTCCAGATTTCAGTTCTTATAATTCTAGTGTCCCTTTCACAGAATCTAAGAAACTTTATGCAAACTGGTGCTTCTTTCATTTCTCTTTACCCTCTATGTAAAGCTTTTTTCCTTTTAAGACTACATTACACAGTGTGTTTGCAGAAGAATAAAGGAGGGAATGGAAAACAAACAGCAAAAGCTAAATTTCCCATGAGAGACTAAACTTCCATCGTTGTGAATCTGCTGGAAATTAAACAAGCATCAGCCTAGATGACATCAGTTACAATAGTGTTTGTAGTAGATGTTGGCCAACCAAAAACTATTTAATTAAATTTTAGGTTACTGTTTTCTCTTTTGGCTTTCTTTACCCAGTATTTCATCTCCTGATTGTTTCCCCCAAGCCTGCATTTCATTTGATTTCACTCCACCAGTGCTAAGTAGTTAATATAGCTGTCCAGGACCATAACAGAATACAAAGCCAAAAGATCTCTGTTAGAAGTCTAAATAGTTGGAATCTATATGCAAAGAACTGAATGACATCCTTTCCGGCAAGATGTCGATTTTGACAGATAGGTACTAAATTAAATATTTAAAGTCAGATAAATGGTAAGATGCAGCTATCAAGAATGTTAATCTCAAGTTCTATTTTTAAATCTTGCTTTCTTTATGATGTTAAATTTTCCAAAATTTGCAAGATCTTTTGTGGGTTAAGAATCCCCCCCCCCACAGGTTTTTATGAATGACTAACTGACCTATGGTATAATCAATGAATGTAACGATCGATCATAGCTTTTCTTGTATCTGTGGAACAACACAGAATACCTTCCTGTGAAAAGGTACCTAAGACCAACTGAGTCTAAACAGTTAGTACATGGAGTTAAGATACCAATTCACAAGAATGATTTCAAAATTAAAAAAAAGACTGCACCGAAATTACACATCACACAAATGATAATGAATCACAAAACATTTAAATTGAGAGACTGCAATTTTAAAGGAGAAACAGGGCTAAAATTATCTAGGTTCTATCTGCTTCCCTTCTGTGTGGCCTGTCAGCTGTGATCTAGCCACCCCACAAGAGGTAATTAATACTCGTGTTTATTTTCACTGGAACAAAAGATATTATTCTGGCTCCTCAGAGTTAGTAATATCAATGTTTTTGGAAGAAGGAGACGAGAAGATATTAAAAACCCTTTTCATGCATTTTTAACAGCTGGAAGAACTTATGAATCTCGATGTCAGAATTACAAGATGGTTCACTGGAAGAGTAAGCACTTATTACAGACAGCCACACTGCTGAAATTTAAATCTTAGAATGATTTTTTCATTCTATACAAACAAGGTTCATATAAAGACAGCTACAGAGACAGCTAACAGCAGCAACATTGTCACTACATCATTTTGCACGTTAGACGTCTATTTGCACATCTAAATTGTTTGAAGGCCGATGTGTTCCTAATCCCTGTTTCTAAGCAGCAAAGCCAAATCTTCATAGCATGTAAAGAAATACCAACCAAAGATAACAACAATTCAATTTAATTCAACAGAAATGCCTTGCTAGCCATTACTGCAAAAGTTCTTACGCCTGATAATGAACCAAATTTTAAGAAGCTGTTTTAGCCCTGTTCTCACAGAAGTCCATAATAGGGTAAAAAAAGTCAACATTTGCCAAATACTACATTTATTTTTATATTCCAAGTATATGAGGGGAAAATATTACTATATTACAAGTGTTTGTAGAAAGCAACTCCTGCCGTTTTGACTTCTTTAAATACCTTTCAAAATTAATTCTGCAACATTAGTTGTATATATGCAACCCCCCCCGCAATTCTTAGCTTTTCCTGATACCATTTTTAATGTTTAAAAGAGATCAAACTTGTACTTACTCGGAATGTATGAGATCATAACCAGGATCAGGAATGTATAGTAGTCAAAAGAAAAATTGTACTTGTTCGGTAAACTAATGGAATACAAGCCAGACTGCCTGACGAAGGGTAATGCAGCATATATTGTGAGTAATTCGCCAGAGACTCCCATTGGATACAACACTATAAACAACGTGTACCTAGAACAGGACAGTTAAGGAAAAGATTAAATGCTCTGACAAACTGACAAAGTATTTGTTAAGCTATAGATATTCAAATCTTAACTTCTTAGCTTTTATTTGATTAGAGCATACAAACATTAGGTGTGAACATTACTGCAAGACAAGAATATTGAAGTCAGAAACAAGTTTGAATTATTTAAAGGTTATCTTTGAGAATCTGAAAGCTATTTTTACAACTATTTCCTCTGTCTCCTCTCCCCTATGCTTGTTACTTTGGCTTCTGAACTCTTTGGCAGAGGTCATATTATCAAAATAGGGCCAAACACAGTCAGTATTAATCAACGTGTTCACCAACTTTTCACCAACCTAATGTACTACCCTTACACTGAAGAGTTATTGTTAAGTATCAGTTTATTTACTGCCGTCCCTTACTGTTAATTGGCAGTGTCTGACAAACAACAATCGCTTTGCTAGAACTCAGTACCATTTAGCAAAGTACTTTCACCTTACATTTAATAGATTTGCAACACAGAAATCTGCTGGAAAGAAGCTGGGAAGTTGCATTTATAAATGGGGCAATTAGCCCATGACAGAATTTGAAACAATTTTAAATAGTTCTTTTACAAAATTTTTTACAAGGTAGATATCTCTGTTAAAACAGTGCTTTGAAGGCTATGATTTCTCTTGTGCCACCTACCTGGCCCATTTTATGAGGTAAGGGAGATGGTTTAACAAGCTAAAGGTATAAAAAGAGTAACGGATTATCTCAGTGATTGTCCAGGCCACTACAAATAACAGGACACAATCTTCCGTTTGTACCTACAAGAGAGAAGCAAAAGGTTCAATATGAATTCAAGTGTTCCTAGTTACTCACCAGATCTAAACACCCCAAAGAAATTAATTCCCAGGGGCTGCTTTACTGCATCATTTTAGATAACAGACTCCAAGAAAAAGCATAAAAGCAACATTAGTAACAACGGCAAAAAACCCTTCTCATCATGCTCTGTATTTTCCTAGTTGGCTTAAGAATAGCTCTGATGATCAGAAAACTTAAGATCTCTCATTCTGTGCAATGCAAATTAGTGCAAGAAATCCCTGAAATACCAAGAACAACCCAAAACACTGCCGACTCCTATACAGTACCAGGTTGTACTTAAGTCCTGTGGTTGTTTTCTGGTGCAGGAAGGAAAGAGGATGCTAACACTCCAGATCTGGTTTAGACTTTACACTCTACTCCTAGTCAGTGCTATTTCTGAGTATGAGAAGAACTGCTTCCCTCTCTCTCTTCACATGAGAAACTGGGTCTTAATTCTGAGCAGCAGCAAGACAGCTAACAGCAGGATACAGGCTCAGAGGAGAGAAGAACCAGAAGCTCAGGTTGTGGCACCTCAGGCAAGCTTCACAACTAACTACCTGCTTCGCTGTTCCCTGCTCCTCTTTCTGCTTACTGCATGCAGCATTGTTTTTCTGATGTTGGTTATATTCAAGGCATCATTTTGGTTCACTGCTTTACACCTCTTAATTCCAGAAGCACATGACTGAAACAGCTTTTACTCCCTTCGTATTTTGAAGATGAACCTTCAAAGGCATGAAGTTAAAAATGAACTGTTACATTTGGGAGTGTAATTATGAGGTTTAAGTTTCAGATGGAACAGCAGTTATGAAGAAGCATATGGGGTCACATACCTGCATGACAAACTTGAGTGAACACGATTTTTAACGCAGCCCCCCCGCCACCCAACAGAAGCATGTTGTGAATTCTCAGCTGTGTGAATACCTTGAGCCCAAATTCAGTAGACCGTGGGAACAAAAAGAGCTCAACCACAAGGGGCTGCATTTTCTTTTTTGCCTCCTACTCTTGAAAAAAGGGAAAAGGAAGTCGGTAGGTGTGGGTGGTACACCCTATTCATCTTGGGCAAAGTACATGTACAAACAAAGGAACAAGAAATTATAGGGGCAAGCAGAAACCTTTTCAGAGGAGGGGACTGGTCATACATTTGTGTGTAAAAAGCTCAATGATTACCCATTAAAAAAAAAAAACAAAACAAAAACTTTGTTACAGACTACTAAACCCAGAAAGAACTGTACAAAACTCTTGGGAATCCTGTAATGTAGAGTTACTGTTACTCCATTTTCTGCTGTGTATAGCAGTTCAAGTCATTTTCATCTCTTTTTGTGACAAACATGCCTTGTTCTTTTTCACTTGAAACTCTGTGAAACTATGTAATTTCCATATATATTAATCTCCCTTATATCACCATAAAAGAACATCATCCAAGATTTATTTCAAGACTTCCTGAGTAGAGACCAAAGCTATTTTTACATTGATACAGTTTCTGGAAAAAGATCCTAACCCTGCTTTACAAACAAGACCTACTTCTCAGCCTGGCAGCATCACTTCACAGATGCCGCTGTTCCCAAGGAGCAACATGCTTCACAAGCACTCCAGAGCTGCATCTTCTGGTCAAATCAGGAGTAGCAGCTTCTGAGTTCATCTAAGCTTATGCATCGCAGACTTTGATCCGTATGTTGAAACCCCACTTCTTTCCCTAACTGTGGAAGTCAGTAGAACCAACAAACAAAATGCGTAGTTTGAAGTAGCACCCAAGGACATGACCAAGGACAAAAAAAATGGGATGCTAACAGTGAATGATGCACATAGAAGAAGAAAACCTGGCAGTTACAATCCAGTTCTATCACAGGACTTGTAACACTACTTTCTCAATTCTAGTTTTTTTCTATTTATGTTAATACTAGAACTGTATTTGGAAACTACTAAAACAGTTCACACCATTTAAAAAGCAAAACAACAAAGCCAACCCCTATTAAGGTCACTTGACTAGGAATCACGGACTGTGACTTTACAGCTCATGACCCTGCTTAATGAAAAAATTACAAAAACAAACACCAGTTCCCAGTATAAGAGTGACCTATACATTTTTCAAAATACTCCAAGTCTGTGCAGTGAGGAGCAGGAGACCGCTATGGACTTTATCATCATATTTTATCTACATTCCAAAGTTCATCATTAAAGAGCATGTTTCTTACATATTAGCAGATCTGTCAGAAGACTGTCACCATTAGAGCTTCTCTTTGAGGACTGAATTTCTCAATACTTCAAATAATCTCTGAGATGCACGTTATCAACCCCTCAGGAACTGATTTACAAAGCAGTCTCTCAAGAGCTTTACTCATTTAGGCCCTGCTAATGCTGCATTTGTAACATCACTGTACAGTACAGCCAACAAGCAGCAGACTCTTTTCAAACCACAAATCCCAGTATTGCCCTCAGAATTCAATCTCTCTTCCTCCACCTTTTCATCCCAGTCCTTGAAAGTGGTGTTAGACAAAGTCAAAGCACATTTTACACTCCACATACAACTTATTGTCCAACTGCCTTAATTAGGGTGAATCATACCATGGGCATAGTTTTTTAGCATGTGTTTCAAACCAATGTATCAAGGAGAGTCTTGAATGTATCTTGTCTCATGACTATGAATACAAAATAATCTGTGTTAAAATATAAGGGATTAATAGCCTTTTATGATACAAAGATGAGATTCAGAGTTAGGAAATGTCAAAATAAAGCCTGAGAAGCTTTTACTGTTCTCCTGGTGCATTAAAAGTTATCTTAAAGTTGAGCAAGGTTTGAAAGGTTGAAGATACCATAAACCCAGAAATTCTATAGATTTCTCCATATTAAGAGTAACAGTGAGAAGTTACAGAGAATTTCAGCTAAACACATCACGAAGCAATCCAGTGCAGAAGAGTACAAACAGCAGCAGTATGCAACAATGATAAAACAGCACATCTCCCTCCAAAGCTTGGGTTCTGTGTGCACATCAATTTAAAAAAAAAAAAAAAAAAAAAAAAAAAAAAGGAAGCTTCACAGTAGGTATAAAGAGCCTGACAGACATTTGTGTTGTACAGAATTACTCAAATTTTGCATAGATGTAAAGCAGTGATGGTTTAGGCCTGTCAACAACACTCACCCATTCAGAGTTCTGAACCTTCCAGTGGGACTTCTCTTACTACAACTCAATCTTAAATGATAAAAATTACTGCTCTCTTATATTTTTAATTTAAGTATGTTTACAACTGTCAAATTCACCGCTGCAGATGCTGGAGTCTTAATGATCTGCCCAGTAAGCTGTATGTCTTTACACCATGACTTTAGACTGTGTTCTAGATTGTGTTCCTCTAAATACATATGCTACTTATCATTGTACCCACACCCAACTTGATAAACATTAAACCACTGCTGGTACCTTTTTTAATTATCTACAAGAACTGGGTGTCACACTGAACTCCACAAAGGCCCGCTACGATGTCACCAGGTGATCTTACTGTTCACATAAATTCAAAGAGAGAATTTTGATCTGAAGGGCACCTTCTGTTCTCTTACGCCTACTTTCTTCTAGCCCTTCACTCCTCATTCTCTTCCCTCCTTTGTAGAAGTAGCAGCAAAATTCACCAAACCAATTGCTTTCCAATACAATGACAAAATGGTATTTTCTGGACTACAAGTACTGTATTACATGCCAGACCCTTCTCCAGTAAGCCAACAGCTACTTATATTGTGGAGGCAAGAGAAAATCTCATTGCAACTCTGAGAATTGTGCAGTGCTTTAACATTTGCCATGCTTTAACATTTATAATAGATACTTTCATGTTGAATTTAACAACACATCAGCACTAAAGTAAACAAAAAGCACAAACATGTTAGTGGCAAGAAGCATGCTTCAAATCACATCACGTATCCAGAAGTGTATTCTGACAGAAAGGAGGGATGCAATACAGACTTTTCTTCTTTTAACCACATTATATATGAAAGCAGTCTGGAAAAGCAATATATTGAACAACTCTCACTCAAAAAGTTAAAGAGGAAAATTGAGTTTTATTTTACAAGAACCTCATCATGCAACTGCATAGCTTACAAGTTCCATAAAGCTGTGTGAGAATTTTATCCTGGACTTCAGCATGGAGCTCACTTGTGCAGACAGCCCTTTAGAAAAAGTAGAACACTTGTGACACTTTAAATACATCTCCTCAGGTGAGACTGCATGCTCTCTGCTTGGGGTGAAGGTGGGGCGAGATTTATTAACCAGTAAGTCAGAGGTGAAAAACTCATCACAGGATTCCTCATCATTCTTATGCCCACTTTGAGACATTAAAAAAGTTTAACACATAAGACAGTCTCTTCTCAAGACGTTAACCAAAAGACCACATAAGTGTGAGAGGAAAAAAAAAAAAGCAATAATGTTGGAATAATCCTTATTAAAAACTGAATTAGTTAGGCTAAACTTCCTTGTGTATTCTCCCATTTTGGTGTTCTTTTTCTGGTGAGAATGTGGGCACCTAACCCACAATCATTTTACAGACTTCCCTTTGATGTCTTGCAGATAACACATGGAACTGTTTTAATCTAGGTCATTTGGTCTTTAACATTTTGGATTACTTCAGGCCAGGAGGCAATTCATAAAAATAGATTATTGCTGTTTTTGAAGCACCAGGTACTCCAACATTATACAAGCAACAAGCAAAATTACAGACATACTTCTTTAAAATATTTTACATACGTATTTAATATCCAGTGTCTTGGCATTATACCCTTTTTGTTCAGAACCTAGCATTTATCCCCACTGAACTGACAGGGCCTAGAGTTCTTTTATTTGCGCCAAAAGAAAAATCTGTCAGAAGATAAATATTTACAAGATTTTAAGTTTGCTGAGAAAACTAACATTCATACTTGAGGAACAGCATGGAATTACGGCTCCACATGAGCAGGCATTATAATATTATAAAGGGCAGTTAACTATTAGGAACTACAGTGACTTGTATCACTCCACCTATGGATGGACATTCTGGTAACAGGTTTTGGAGTAATGAAGACACAGCAGCTTCCTTGAAGACTTGGCAACGACACAAGCTCTTTAAGACATTCCCCATGTCAAGTCAAAACATATCTTTTATATGTAGAAGACTATCACTTATTTCAGCCAGCCACGCTGACATCAGGAGTAATTTCCTTCCTTAATGAGACAGAGATCAACTGGCTAAAGTAACAGCAGAGATGCAGCATCTGTGAGCTACTGCAAGGTGTTCAGATGATGTGAAGTCAGTCAGCATTATCTGTTTCAATTAAGGCACGTTCAGATATTAAAATAGCTGTCAGTCGGGAATAATTTTCAAATAAGATCGCTTCCAGAAGATTCTGCAGACATTTGGTAAAGTACAGCAATATTTGTTATGGCATACAATAACCAAGAACCCCAAACCCACTTAGGCTTGAATGCAAGAAAGATTAACGAAGGACAGAGGGAAGATTATCCTGGAAAAGTGATGAGGGAAAACATCCAGCTGGGGATTGCTGTGGACAATGATTTAAGGGGGAGCTTCCACATGCTGTGGTATAGAAAGCAAATCGTGTATGACAGACAGGGACAGCGAGGAGATCCTGCTATTGAATATGGCACTAGCAAGATCAACACAAGAATTCTTTCCCAAATCCTGGGTCCAGATTACGTACTGGGGACCTCCTGCTCAGCTTTCAGTACAGACTACAAAGGCTATTCAGGAGCTATTTGTCTTACAGCAAGAAACTCATAACTCAATCTATCTGATTATCAAGAAGAGATGACATCAGGTTTATTTTTATTTCCTTTGATCCACACAGACACAAAATTTCACATGTTGCGATACAACAGAAGACATTTTGAGGAAAATGAAACAGTAACCATCAATTGCTTTTCAGCATGGGTCATTTTTTTTTTTCCAATCTATTTTGTAGCTTAACTTACCTCTTTTACACTATGTGTTACTGCCCAGGTCAGGAAAACCCTTGACATCACTTGGAAAGCAGTCAGAACAACAGAAGAGGGAACAATGCCTGGAAGATATTTTGGAATTAGTAAAGATCCCTGACCATTGGGATGGCGGTGGTGAAATAAAATACAGCTAAGCCAAAGTCCAGTTACTCGAAGTTTTTGGAAGGAGAGAAATTTTTTATTTTGAGTGTATGAAGTGTGCGTTTACAAGGCCTGAGACAATGCAATCCCCTGACTGGGACTTTGTATATCAAAACATAAATAATGTATATCAAAATGCAAATAAAATAATCGGCCTTGCTGAAATCACATCACGAATATATAAAACAACAGAATGTATCCCAAAAGCTATTTGATTGAAGCTAACTCAGTGTCTCAAATAAAACCTGTTTAATTAAAATATTCAAGATTCTCTTAATTATCATGATTTAAAAGGTAAAAACAATTTAGATGTTTTGCACTGCATTTCCCTCAAAACAGCAAACAAAAAAATACAACTGCTTTGAAGAAACAAAGTCCTAGCCCTTATTCGGCTAGATACAGTTACAATTCCTTCCTGGGAACAAAACTTTTAAAAATAAAACCAAAACAAGGAATAGTTCATGCATTGATAGGTACAGAAACAATTATTTTTCTAAAAGAAGCAGATTTAACTGGCTCTTCTGAGCATGTTCAGAGGTGCTGATTAAACTGACCTTTACTCTACAGCACAAAGTTTTGTTTTCTTCCAACAGCATGATGAAGACAAATGCAAGAGCAGTTGTAACTGCTAAAATACTGTAACAAGTACGTGCTAAAACCAATGCAAACCACAGCAAGCAGCACAACAGTCTCAGAAACAAGAAAAAGTTATACAGTGGAAGAAAAATGAAGAATAAGAGAAGTTAAAAGCAAGTTTCATTAAAATTAATTTCAGTCACTATGTTTAATCATTTTTTTTGGAGAAAAATAGAAAAATCTGTACAGTTTTTTGATTTTATAATGCATTGTTCATAATCTGATTTCTGATTATAAAACATCACGGCAGAATTTGTGTTACTGAGACAACACAAAAGGGGGTGCTATAAAATCCCACGATCTGTGGTCATTAGAGGCTCACATCTACAATACCTTTTCTTTTAAACGGTTTGTATCATCCCTTCCTAAACAAAATAACCTGATGCTCTTGAAAATTGATCTCCAAACAAGCCAACAAGACTCTGTAGGAGCCATACAAGATTATGACACAGTACGACAAGACTTTTTGTTATGGCTAAGACAATGCCAGCCTAAGCCAAAAACACGAGATCAAATTCAGTGATTCGCGAATTCACTGGCTGTGTTTTATGTAACCTCTACTTGCCTCTAATTATTTACTAATTGCACTAAAAACATATCCAACAGACAGTTTTAAACTCCGCAACTTTAAAAACATGTTACCAGTTAGTTAACACTGCACATGCTAGAGCAGGTCTTGGCAGACACAGGGCTCTCTGGTCCAGAAGCAAGCACCAAGCAAGCTTTGCCCACACCTCTCCCAGGTCCTGGACTAAGCCTCCAACCTCCAGCAGAAAATCCTCCAAGCCTGACAAGTTGTCTCCCAGGGAGGTCCCAGCTGAGACCAGGCGGTATGCATAACCTGAAGGTGGAGCTCTTCTGTCCCTCCTAACTAGGCAGCATAATGGAAAACCGATCAGCATCAACATCAACTTCCCAAAGGGCTACCAGTAAGCACCGCTGTGGTGTGAGGGCTGGTACCATAGTGATTCTGTAGGTTGGGCTTATACTTCCCAAAGCTTTCTTGCTTTTCTCCATTCCCTTCTCAACCACTCCCACCACAGCTTCTTCATTTTGGGGACTCCTGTCACCTCTTTTCTTACCAAGTTCCTCCAGACAGAAGCTCTCCTGTGCTATCAGTGCTATTCACGCACTTGGGTTCTGTCTGCTACACAAGTCAAGGAATTGAATGTTCCCTTTCCATTTACTTGACCTTCCATCTGTCCTCTTGGTGTCTGTACTACACATCACAGCCTCCACTTTTTAAATCTTTTCCACATGCCAAAGTTACGTTCTCAACCGTGCTTGTTAGAAACATTCCCCTATCAATTTTCATGTTTTGAAGAATGTATCTCACAGATGCTAACGTTTCAGATTCTACTGAAAAGACGTGGAGGGAAAAGTTATGCTGGTATGCACAACCATCTGTCATCGCTCCGTTTTTCTATTGAAAAAGAATAACAGCTCCAGGGGCAAAGCCTATCTGCAAGTTTCCTGCTTCTTCCTGTATAGAAACTTTTAACAGAATCAGGAAGAGTCTTCCTCCCCTCCATAATACCCAGAACATTCCTCCAAAGCCTGGAACCAGTCATCGTAGCATCCAGAAACAGCATCACAGCAGACAAGCAGCATTGTATCCAGCTGTGTAAGAGCACCTCATTTCATTTGGCTGACAAATACTTCCACTGACAGCAAAAAACCTCCGTGGGCAGTTTAGTATTTTTTTTGTTAAAAAAAAAAAAAAGTTAGGGAAAGCAAAAGGATAGAGTTATAATGGCATAAAAATGTTACAACATTCCATTAATAGCTCTCGTTACTAATATTAACTTGTGTGACTGAGGATAACATGGGCTAAATGGATCCACACCTCATTTCAACTCATCCAGGATTAACATTGCACACAGACAAGCTGGTACAGAAAACTTGTTCCCTGCTCTGCAGCAGCCTGGAAGGCAGCAACACAGAACTACTTCTACTGTTCAACTGCATGGACGTATATTCTAGAGAGTACGGAAAAGATAATCCAAGAGAATTCTTACACAGCAGATGTTAACTTCTTAGAGTTAACATCTGCACACAAGTTTAGCCTAAGGAAACAGCAAGGCATGAGAGCTTTTGTGCTTCTGCATTAGCTTTAGCATGGTAAAAGAACATTTTATTAGCAATTTTTTTGGCCCAGGAGTCTGAGATTTAACTTCTTGATAGTTGTTAAGTAGGACTTCAAAATCTGTCAAAAAGATTTTTTGTTTTGTTTTGTTTTTTAAGCTAAGTATAGATTATTCAGGTAAAAAACAGTAACTGAAATTTAGTAAAATAAAATGGGATCAAAAGGACCAAATTGGCAGCACAGGCAACTATATGATAAATTCCTATTCACGACAGTCCTTTTTGTTTTAATAGCCAATGCCTCTGCTTTTCTGGTGATAGCACTGGCTGTAGATTTAGATGCTTAATGTCAAGTTCTGTGTTAGAACATCCACTGAAGACCGATGCACACAGCTATTTTCTGCTTAGTTAAACTAACAGGAATGCTCACAAAATCTTGTATACTAATTACAATTAATTGAAACAAACTGAGTAGAAGACATCATTTGAAAATAATTTATTTACAGTGGAAGCATCACTTCCAAGATGGAAGAGGTGAAGTGAAGCTCTGGAGAGGATCAGACATTTACTGGGCAGACCAATATTTTATTTTATTTTTAAGAATGTTCAGAAAACTCAAGTTGCTTGCAAGTCAGTAGTAGCACATGCTTTTCCTTCACCTAAGCAGTAGGTATCTCTGTACACCAGCAGGGTTACATTAAGCAGGCTTTACATTAATTTGAAGAGCATCTGATCCCTCGTTTCTTGGTATGACCTGTACACAGTCTACAAACTGCCCTGTGTAAGGTAATGTTTTCACAGTAACCTAATTATGGAAGAACTACTGCATCGAATATAGAATTACACTGCCCTCTGCTGACAAATGTGTGAAAACGTTTTAAGTTTCCCAACTATTGCACATAATTATTCAGTAAAATCTTTTAAACAGAAAATCAGTATGAGCTTACTGGTAACACTGTGATACACCTTTTAGTATTTAGATGGATCACATTATACATGAAAAATAACAGGTTTGTCACTGTGGCTTTAGGAACCTTAGTGCTATCTTATTCTTCAAATAGTAGCTAGTAAACGTTCAGAAAGGAGCTCAGACACTTATATGTAAAACCACAAGACCAACCACTAGACCATAAAAATGTCTCTTTGTGAAGGCTGGGTTCAGAAAAATTCAGAGCTAAGCCAAGGCACAGCCAGGCAGCGCTCCCTTTTAAAGCACACTGGCTTTGATCTTGCAGAGACTTCTACATCACCTGTTCCGCAAACAAACAATCCAGATGCTGAGGCCAAAACATTTGCTACTTGTAACGACTAACAAACCAGATAAAATGCAACTCTGTCACTGAAACATGAGACGCTTCAGGTTAACTGATTCATGACACTGCTACACTGCTACTGACACACAACTGGGGGCCTGCCACCAACCTACCAGGCCTTGCTAATGAGAATTGTCAACTCAAGTCTTCAGTAATCCTTGTTCTCACAAACAGTTCCATTAACACACAGTCAAATCTGGGATAAAGAGTGACTTCCTGCTTCCCAATTTCATAGCACATGCCTATGAGCTATGGACACGGGCAAAGTTTGCGTGCTTGAACTGTCATTTTCATTAGAATTTAAATTACTTGCAGCTACAAGTAGGATTTGAGGAAAGACAGCTTGGTACAGAAGATTATAGGATGTAGAGAATGGAGAGTCATGATCTACTAGAAAACATTTATAAACTGCTCTCATTTGTGGCATTGGAAGGATCTATAAAAAAAATGAATGTTAAGTGATTAAAAGCTGTTATATTTTCCTTCTTGTGACTTGTCAAATCATTTAGTAAAAAAAAAAAAAAAAATGGAATGTGCTTCAAGCAAAAATTAGGGGGTTATGCAAGAATTAAACCTGAAAATTCACAGACCATAACATTTTTTAGTGCTGATATGCCACTAAAAGTGCAGTTTTCTTTGAATAAAACTGGAAGTTTGCAGGCTTACCAAATGCACAGTGCAGAATCTAGAACAAAAAGAAAAAAAATCAAATTACTAACATGTCAAATGAAGCAATTCAGAAATACATTTAGTTCTATCTCAAGAGCTTACGATTCAATATTTATATCTCAAAGATTAAGCTTACTATTTAGCTCTGCTGCCCAAGGTGAATAGCTGAGAGTAAGCTCCTTCACTGCTTGGTAGAAGGAAATATGTCACACAAGTGCTGAATTTATTTCACGAGTTATATTTACCTTCAATTACCCTATAAATGCTAATGAAGAACATGGTACCTAGAAAGTACTGCTCAAAGGCTGCCTGATTTCTGCTAAAGAAAACACTCACAAAAATGTAAGTACCTCTGGGAGGACAACTCCACCTACCTCAAGCAAAGCTCCAGTTTGGAAGAATTTCAGGGGCTTTTCTATTGAGTAGTAAAGGCTGTGGTAGCTACCTTTAGCCAGGTATGCTCGAACTAGACCAACTGCAATAACAAGCCATCTGAAATAGAGGAAACAAGTCTGAGATAAGGAGACATTAAGTAGAGTATAAATACAAAGAAAACCATCACGTCTCTTTCAATATGTGAGAAGGCAGCAGATACGTAACTGTTTTGAAAGCCAGGAACTTTTTGCCTACTCTCTGTAACACTGAAAACATTCAATATTTGGATTCTCTGCAAGTTTACTGAAGTTAAGTATTATGCATTTTTAAACATCTTACAGCACCAGCATGATACCAATACCTTTAATACCTGGATTTATTTTTCAGCAAGCTGTATTTAAATTATGAAAGGTACTCATGTCATTTTAAATAAGATTTGGCATCACACATTGTTTATTCTGAACACAAACCCATTTACCGCTAGGATCTCCTGCCACACTGTAACTTCAAGAACTGTGACATAAGCAAACAAGACTCAGAAAGCAACTGTTTAATGCTTCAATTCAAAGTAAAACCTCAGGCTTCATGGCAGACCATCCAGCTTAACTTCTACAATGTATCTTATGAGGAAGTTATGGATAAGTAACTGCAAGAAAACAGCCTGCAAAAGCCTTGCAATTGACCGTGTCCACTCCTGTCCCAGCCTTCCTTTGTAAGTGACACATATGCGGGGCCTACAGAAATAATAACGCCTACATAACTTCAGCTATGCTATGAAGAATGTGACCTGTTAACGCTGCTGATCTTCCCCTCAGGTGATCTAGGGAGCAAACCTGAAAATTCCTCCTCCAGTCCTGGGAGGTGCAGTGACATCTTCCACTACTGCAGTTGCCCGGAGCGGGTGTCTGCCCACAGCCTTGGAAATTCTTCCCACGTCCAGGACAAGCCACAGAGTTAGGGTGGCTACGCTCTGCTCAAATACCCTTCTGCCTGAAATTAGCATCTCCTGTTAATGTCAGTTTCCAATTGCTTGTGGCAAATACGGGCAGAAGAGCTTGATGAAGAGAAATCCCTGCCAGCAGCTCCCCAAATTCTCATGGACTCTGCCGTCCCCAGGCTGACCTCACCTACTCCGAATGCCGCTCCACCTCACCTCCACCTCCTGCCAAACCCAGAAGTGTTGACATAAAGCTCCTGCTAGCAGTCACCAAGTGCCTCTGCTAACAGCCAGGCACCTCACTGGAGGTATCTGCAGGCACACAGAGAGGCTCCTAAGTACACAACAGCTTTTCTCCCTTTAAAAAACATCTACAGCTGTGGTTTTCCAAAGGAATTTCTTCACGTTCCCTGGTAATTTACAGCATGTTAGATGCTTACAAGTGCCCCGCTACTTTAGGTATTATGATGTGTTTACAAATATTGTCCCAAATGCAATACTTTGTTGTTTGAAATATACTTTAAAGTGCAGATTTTTCAATAACAAGCAACTCTGGCATCCCAGTTTGTGCTTATAACAATGCTTGTTAGTAGGACTGGAATAAAGCTATTTCACTTCTGCCTGGACTTCTCAGAAGATGCGCGCGAAAGACAAGCAGCAGGAGTGGGGAAGAGAGATGGGGACCAAGGAACAAGCTCCCCTTTTCTCAGTAGTAAAAAGCTGTTTCTGTTAAAACTGTTCAGTGAAACCAGAAGACAGACACTTGCCAGGTAACTCCTGTTTATAAAGAATCGGATGAATTTCTAATTTGGACCTCAGTGCAGCATAAGGCAGGAAGCACTGCAGGATCAACCACTGTCCCTTGCAACACTGAATGTTTCTCTTTTGGAATAAGAGCTCACAGCATGTTGTTGCTGTCCTGTTCGTATCTCTCTGTTTCTCTACTTTTCCTAATCCTCCCTGTTTGTTGAGAAACTTCATGAAATTGAGCAACTTCTCAGGTTGCACCAGATAGCAGTGCTTGTTGGCACCTGCAGCCAACTGTTCTCACCTGTTCCCAAGCAAGGGCTTCAGCCCCTTACTTGTCTTCTCCACCCTCCCCAGTAAATTACTGTCCTTTAAAGAGCATTTAACACACATCAAAGCATGAATCTGCACAAAGTTACAGGATGTGCCTACTTGGTGTCAAAGCTTTCAGTACCTCTGTCCTGCTTCTGCATTTCTTAGACAGTTCTCCTCCCCCTATGACTATGGAAAAGGAAATAGAAGTAGGTGAGTGCAGCAAGATCAAATGAAATAGAAACCTGGTGAGCAGTTTAAAAGGGCAGGAAAAGGCACCACTGTCACATGCAGGCTAAACAAGAAGTTAATTCTTGCAGCTTCTGTGACCTACACACTAAATTCTACCTGATACACCAACTGTAGTTGATGTATCATTAAATAAAAACTGCCATGGATGTAGACTTTAAGCTAGACTTTTATACTCTTTGATTAATCCCAATTATGGAGAATGAATATGGAATACACACTTTTTTTAAAAATTACTTTCAGCTGCTCAGACTTGATAAGCAAACTCCATGCTCAGGACACTAGTTTAGTGCCTTAGTTTAATTAAAAAATGTGCAAAGTCCACTTAAGTTCTGCTTTGTTTATGCAAACAGAGAATATGGCAAATCTACAGAGAAAATGAACCTGAAATAGGGAGAAGTGTACTTTGACTCTCAGCAACCACTCACTGAAGACGTGGACAATGAAACCCGTAACTCAGAGCACTCTTTGCTCAGCATGGTAACACAAACTCTTAAAACTCAAAAGTTATTACGTTAAGATCTATCTTGCTGAGTGAAATCCCTTCAAAATTCATTGTATATACCACCATCAGCTACTTCTACTGGAAGTCCTAGTCAGTTATCACACTTGGCTGAAAGTAAGAGACAAGATCACACGTTCAAGAAGCTTACCAAACATTCACACACTAACAGCGAGGCCCCATCCTTATCATCCACAGCCAACCACGCTTTTTAAGAAATAATTTCTCTATGTCTCTAGAATGAACTGCCTCTGCCAGGTCAAGCATGACTGCACTGCCATGCTGTGACAGGAGAATAACAAACTGACTACGTGTAAGAGAGGAAAGACAGATCCCTTTCTTCAGCTCAACATACTGAACCATGGTCAGCAAACCCAGCAAGTACAGCAGAGAACCACTGCAGCACCAGCTATTCCCTGCTGTGAGACACCAGGGTCCATTTTCTGAAAGAAAACACTCACCCACACACCCACATGTGAACTAAAAGATAAGAGTGTGTACGGCTTCATTTAGAGATCCATGGGTATATATACTTTCTGTATGGTTTTGGTCTTGCAAAAGCCATCGTATTACCAAGAATCCATATACTGTGTGCTCTACAGTATAAAATCAGAAATAAGATCAATTATTTTTAGAGTCAATACATTCACTTCAGCTAAGTCAAGAAAAAGGCAAAGTAAATATAATTGCACTGAGATTTGTGATTGTCACTTCATCCATTTTAAAGCTAACAACTAAGATTTTAAAACATATGTTTTATTGCATACCATTGCATGACAAAGCTGCTGTGTGCTTTTGCAGCATCACTTTTATCATCTGGGCAGAATTTTTTGTGCTTTCATTTCACTGCTCTCTTTCCAAGGCAGCGCTGTCTGGGGAACTGAGCCTGAGC
Source organism: Aythya fuligula (assembly GCF_009819795.1). Lineage (NCBI taxonomy): Eukaryota > Metazoa > Chordata > Aves > Anseriformes > Anatidae > Aythya > Aythya fuligula. The sequence continues at coordinate 24,361,815 of NC_045564.1, read as the reverse complement.
ACTCTGACTGACATGGGGACAGTAACTCATTACTGCCATCACCTGTGTGTCAATCTTACATGAAGAACTGAGCTTCTGTCAAACAACTCCTGAAAAACTACCTTATTATGAAGCCTTTAGAAGAAAATGCGTATTTTTTTTTCTGTGGTTGATGTTGTATATTGCCAAATTTCAGCAGTAGCTAGGGTAGCACAAAAATCTTTCTTTATTTGAAACCAAGTTATCAGTCAGAGCCCTCAGTGACCTGCCCCAAAAGAAGGGCAGTGAGTGACAATGCAGAGACGTGAACACTCATCACAGGAATTCTCTGGTAGCTCCCGAGATTGCAGATATCATCTAACCATACATATTCCCAGAAGCAGCAGCTCACATTGAAGTGTCACATCTCACCAGACTGGACTATTCTAAGAAGCTTGATATAAATCAGGAAAACAGGTAACATCACGACCATTTACGTGGCAACAGGAACTGAAGTATAGATTTATGTTATGTGATTCTAGTTTCCAACACCTGGATTTTATGTTTTCTCTTGAAGAAGTTTCATACAATTAGGAGCTTGTGTGCCATGATAAAAAGTTCATGATGTTTAAGAAAACCTTTCTATTTCTAATGCAATTTCTGTCTTGGGTTTTTGGAGATCTTTTATAAAGATAAGTGAATTAAGTATCAGTACGCCAACAGGCAGGTGTTTCTAGTTCTAAGAAGTACTCAGAGAGGTTAACTTGTCCGCACTGTGCAGGGATGTCACGAAAACTGAAAAGAGGAGAGCTCCTGACTGCCAGTATTGTGTTTCACTGTTCGGGTAATTAAGTATTTCTGCTTGAGAGAAAAAATAAAATGATTAAATCATATCACACTGGTGGGTAACGACTATCCCCGCTCTAGGCAAAGCACCCTGCAAATACCATACGGGGCCATGGGTTTTCCCAGCAGCTGCACCTCGCAGCGAGGCACCTACCGGGCGATGTGTGCCAAGCACCTAGCGAGAGCCGAGCTCTCCCGGTGGGTTACCTTTGCTCCTCACAAGGACTTTACAGCTGAAGTGGCACCAACCGCCAGCAGCTACGATGAGTGTCGCCGAGCCCAGCCACCAGCCTCATCTGCACCAATTCTGCCCCAGCCTTACCCCACAGACAGGATCCCGGTCCTGCCTCACCCACCGGGCCTCACCAGCGGAGCGCTCCCCCAGGACCCCCTCCAAGGCTCCCTCCTCCTCCTACCACCCAAACACCCCCAGCCTTATTTCCACCCAGGCCCCAATAACACTCCTAAACAATAATAACGACGATAACGAAAGTCTCCTTCAGCCCACCGCCAGCACGCTGCGGCTGCTGCCGCCGTGCCCAGGGGCGCACCCACCGCCACCGCCGCCCCCGTCCCCCCGCTCCCCATGCGGAGCCCGCCGGGCCCGCACCTGAGGGGGGCGAGAGGCGGCCGGGGGGGACCGCGAGCCGCGGCCGGCCCCGGGGAAGCTCCGCCGGGGCTGCGGGCGGGCACCGAGGGGAGCCCGGCCCCGGCGAGCCCCCGCTCCCCGCCCGGCTCTTACCCGGCCGTCATCACCACGTTGTATATAACGAGGTAAGCCGTGGCCAGCGCGCCCGGGCCCTTCCTCCGCCGCGGCTGCTGCTGCTGCTGGCTGCCGTAGCCGTTATCCGCCCGGCTGCCGCCAGCCGCCGCCATGTTGCGGCGCTCCCGCGGCCTCCGCCCGCTCTCAGCGCACGCCGAGGCGGGGCCGGCGCGGCGCCGCCGCCGCCATCTTAGAGGAGGGCAGGGAGGGCAGCACCGCCCCGACACCGCCCCCGGCCCTGGGGGGAAGGAGCCGCCCCGCGGCCCCCCGGCGTGTTTCCGAGCCCCCCTTGGGTGTCCCCACAGCCCCTCTTCGCCCTGGGGTGGGAGTGAGGTGTCCCCCCAGCCCCCTTTTCCCTTTTCAATCGCATCTTCAAAGGTTAAAAATACTCCCCCCCACCCCCCCATGCTCTCACTCCAGAAGGGTGAAATAGGTCTATAATTCCCTCAGAGAAATTAATAGTTCTCGAATCGAGGTCGTCTTTGGGGTGTTTAGTGGGTTTTCAGCGTTTTTATAGGTCAGCAAGCTGCCGAAGCGGAGCGCAGCCAAGGTTCTAGCTCATTTTCTGATGAAGTTCGGTGCAACAGCAGAAACCCAGATAATTTGCTTTCATAGCAGCACAAATTCAGGCGTCGTTTTTAGGGCAGCTGTAACTAGAACCGTATTTTCCATAGAGTTAAAACGAAAAGATGAAAATAAATATTTTTTTCCTTTTCTACAGAAAGTGTAAATACTTTGTGGAGTTCTCTCTCAACTTCCAGGAACAATTCCCAGTTTATTTTTCCTTTTGGTCACTGTGTAGTTCCTTTATGTCCAGTTCAAAGTAACAACATAAGCACCCTTCCCTCTCCTAGAAAATTCTGTTTTCACATAAGTATTTCTTGTAATAAATCTGTGTTGTTATGTGCACATCTCTTCCAGTCAGTGTGGCTTAATAATTCAAAGATGATTCATGAGAATTTCATTTTCAGACAGTATTTTTTTAGTGCAGTACTCTGAACCTTCCTAATAAACATTCCAAGAAATTTTAAGAGAAGCAAGTCATTCATTATTCATATATGCAACTAAAAATAAATAAATTGTTTTCAAAGCCTGATACTTACTTCAGACGAGAGAGCTGCGTAGTCCTGTTCTGTCTTCCTTGTGAGCAAAGAGAAGGCAACACAGAAATCTTTGCATACCTTGCATACAATTTGCAAATGTCTCTTTATTGACCAGAAATATGCTCTGGATGCTTAGATGGTTGGACAGGCCTGTAGTTAACTCAATTAGGTTTCTGTAAATCCAGAAGCGCAACTAGTGATGGCCAGTCCCAAATTTTCAATGCCTCTTAAGAAGACTGAATTTTGAACAACAGAAATACAAAAAGAATGAAGTGGTCTGTCTAACTTGTGCAGTGTCTTGCCTAACCTCTCCTGTTGGGGATTGCTTCAACCCCACCACACCCCAAGTGTGGCTCTCTGCGAACATTATACAAACAAGACGAGGTTTGGAGGAAGAGGTAATACCCTTTATTAGACCAATCAGGATGGCTGGCAAAATTAGACACAGTTTCAAGTACATAAAATATCCTTCTTCAGTTAAAATAGAATAGTCTTTCTCCTATTCTTCAAACAGAAAACAAAAATCAAGATTAAATACAAGTTGGAATCAATTGCTCAAAGTTGAACTAGGTACGTATCACACCATTTTTGCAGTTCATTTTTTCCTGCAGTCTAGAAGGGATGTTAACAGGCAGCAACAGAAGGATGGCAAGCGCATTATGTCCTTGGGAAAAAAGAGGCAGTTTATAGCCTGTAGGCTGCTGAAGGACTATTAAATGAGGAGAGCGAAGGGAAAAATCTGTGCAGTATCACCAATATTGTTTGTGGATTTTGATACCCAGTACATGATCCTACAGACCTTGCCATGCCCAGGTCTCAGGCTATCAAACCTGTGTCTTTTACTGCTTTATAAACGCGACTATCTGAATGGAAACCAGCAGCCAGTGAATAAAGTTAAGTACATTCCACTACATTCACAAGATGGTAGAGTCCATCTTGCAAAGACGACTGTTTCAAGGGCTGAAGGTTTGCTCAAGAAACGTGTTGCTACAAGCAGATGTTTCACAACCTTTGCTTTAGGGACTTTCTGCATCATCCTGCATGGCCCATGCTGCTTCAGTCTGTGTGTTGAATGGTCTGCATAAAGGCAGTGTAAGCAAAGGTGTTAAACACCTTCATCTTTATAGTACTTAGGAACACTGGTGTAAGTATGCACTTTTCCTATTTTTTCCCCTCTTGCTCCTGCAGTCTTTCTGGACTGTATATTTCCCTGTCATCAGGAATTCTCAAATGTAAGAGAAAACCAGAGCTGCCATGGTGTCCCATCCACGTTTACGCTTGTGATCAAGCGATGAGGCTGGAGATGCATGGCAGAGCACGCAGCTGTAAGTCGTGCCAGCCCCACGCTGCACCTGATGGCACTGGGACAGAGCAGCCTCCCTGCAGCGCTCGCCTGTGCTGAGGGGACAGGAGAAGCGCAGCAGCACCGCAAAGACCAAGCAAGTTTCACTGTTGCCACCTCACCCGTTTTTGTGCCAGGCAGGTCTCAAGACAGAATAGGAAAAGACCGCAGCTGTTGGTTTGCTTAGCCAACGTGACCGCAGTGACGCCTGCAATAGAGTATACAAGTAGCATGCTTTGTGGTATTATTTATTTAGGAACTGTGAGTAACTACAGCCGTAGCGTTCTCATCTTTGCAATTCTGATGGTTTAACAAACAGGGAAAACATTAGCATATTTTTATTAAGGTACAAAATACACCCCATTGTTGCCTAAAACATTTAAAAACGTGAGAAAAGCTCTGTATGCTCTAAATCAGATTAAAACCTTTCTGTATAAGGAATTGTGGCAATACTGTGTTTAGTATAACAAGAGTTCTTTATCAATTGAAAAGGAAAAGACATGCTGGCAATCTGAACTTAGCAACAAAGAGTAAAGCAGTTAAAAACCATTGTGTCATCCACATTAGTTGAGCTTTGAATGTTGAAGAGCAAATCATATGAAACACATACACAACTAGGTAATATCAAACAACCTAAGGTTGATATTGTACACATCTGTAATAAAGTACACTGACTACTTAATTGTGAGGATTTAAGGTATTTTTTTTTAAGAGGTAACCTTGAAATGCAAATGGTTGCACTTTACACACAAAGTGGAAAAGAAAAAGATTCACTTTTGGAATGATACATAGATATAAGACACTTTCTGGATTATGCATATCACCTTTCAGCCGCTGATATTACCTCTGAGCAACAGCAACAACAAAAAAAAATTAAAAAGTGCCAATACTGTGAAAGGAAAGCAAAGTTATTAAGTCTTGAGTGCATTAACAATTTCTGAGAAAAAAAAAAAAAAACAAACGCAGGGTTTTGGATTTTTTTGTTTCAATTTTTTTTCTGCATTTAAAAAAAAGGCAACAGCCTTACTGGTGCAGGTTCAAGACGAAAACACGACAGTCAAGCTCATAAGGTACAAATAAGGTCCTATATAGGTTAAGATTCTTTGGAAACTGCTAAGTATAAAGGAGTTTTTAATCCAGACTACTGTCTTTTTTTGACTACTCCAAAAATCTATGGGAGTTTCCAGCTTACCATCAGTTGAAATCTGTTTTGCAATTGCCAAACAAATGCAAGTGAATTTTTAACTAACCTGTGATTCCATTCACTCACATGCACATCGAAGACACTGATTGTGCAATAACATCCTTCTCACAGCAGCATATATATGAATCATAAATCAATATTAAACTGACCAGAACAACAGAAAATATCCTGTCTTTGCAGTCTTTCGGTCTGTTTCTTAAGTCGGCAGCTGTAACTGCGCTGAGGTGACAGGTTCTATAAGGGAAAGTTGATAAGATTAGAACTGCACCAACAGCATGCTGAGAAAGGGCCGTAGATGTGTCTGAAGTTAGGACAATGAAATCACATTTAAAACAAATGCAGAAGGAATCATGCCAACATAGAAATTGCAATGCTGGCTGTATCAGACCTTCCCTTATAGAAGCTCCTGCTCTGGGAGCAGCATGTTTCTTTGGACTGGAGAGATTCACTGCACGTCTGGCAAATGATTCCTTGTAAAGTAAACCTTAGGGAGCCAACTTAGCTGCAGTTTTGGCTGAGGAAAGTGATGTTGTAGAGCTATGAGCTCAGTTACCATACTGCTTTGCTTTAAGAAGCTCAGAATATAATTGTAACTTGTTTTCCATACATTCTAATTTTAAAATAGACTGGGCAACTTACTTGATGACTTGCTTAAAGTAAATCCAATCATGCTAGCAACTTAGATTGCCTGCTGATTTCAATTAATGCCCATACATGAAGCAAACAGGTATCAACTGATCATGCTGAAAAAACAACCCCCCAAAGACCTATGTATCACACAAGGTGCTTTTGATAACTTGGTTTTCTGAGCCTTATAAGGAGAGTCTTTAAATATATTTTTATCAATTTTTTTTTCTTTGAGCCTTGTTTCATTCTTCCTCCTCCTCTTCATCTTCTTCTCCTTCTCCTTCGCCTTCTTTTCCCATTGTTTCCACAAGGAGTTCTGCGGTGCATGTTGCTTCCCCAAGGCTGTTAACAGCTTTGCAGGTGTATTTGGCATCATCGTCCCCACATACTTCAGAAATAGTCAAAGAACAGTTCCCCTCCTCATCATAATCTATCTGAAAGTGACGGGACTCCTTGACAGGCTGATCATCTTTGAACCACATTACCTCAGGGTCAGGATAGCCTGCAATAGTGGAGAGAGACCAGCAATTGCAATAAACGAGTATTAACTCATCTGTAATTACTTTAAACTCCAATTTCACATCTGTGTATGGATATGGCAATATGCTGATACACAGATATTTCAATGAATTCAGTGTAAAATAAATGCAAATGATCTGAATTTTTTTTTCTTTTCTTTTTTTTTGAAAGTTAGCTCTGAGGTACTGTCTGGATACCACTTTCCATCACTTTTTCAATGTCTCCAGACAGCTTTTTGTACGTCTTGATCATCAGCCAGAAAGGGACTCTTAATAGTTTGTGTGAGGCTTACCTTATGGTGCAGCTTTTGTGGGACCTGCAGTTCCCACCACTGAGATTTAGGGTGTAAAGAGGATGGTATTTAGGGCTACAACTACAATTCAGAATCCTTCTCAGGTTGCTTTGTTGCAGCTGTTCTGAATTTTCCTTCTCTTATTGTGTTCCTGACAAACCAGCCTGTCCTGTGAGGTGACCATGGAACTCGTTTCCCATTTGTCTTTGTTAGGATAAACAAGGGAGTCTAAGAAAAGCATTTTAATTATGCAGCTCGGAGGGAGTTTCCAAGCCTTTTGTGAAACAAATGGCTCTGCTGTACTCGAAGCACCCGGAGCAGGGCTGTACAGTACATGCTGAAGAACAATCCCTTATACAGTACTCTTGGCTGGTGTAGCAAACCGAAGGCTTGTCTCAGCCAAGTCCTGGACTGTGACGAGAGGGTGACTTCCCGCTGAACAGAAATAAAGTGCAGGAATCCCTAGTGCACAACAAACATTACAGAGATGCACTGGAAAGTCTAGAACATCAGCGGTTCCAAACATCCACCCGTTTTATTCCATGCAGTACTTAGGCACATACCCCTCACGCTGAGCATCCATCAGCACCAATAATCCATCCTCACATCTCCGCTGTGAGGTAGGAAACACAGGCAGTGAAAGAGATTAGGAGCACAGAAACAAGCAGAAGGTCAGTGAAGCCGGTTCTGAAACTCATTTTAAAATTAGAAATTGTCTAATTTTTAATGCATGCACTATGGTACCCACTCTATCCATTTTGTTTTAACGGCTCTTTTCTTCCTAATCTTCAGTTTTTGTCAACAGCTGTAACATAGGAGCTTCAGTCTCATTGCAATAGAAATGCAAGCAGTCAGCCTTCAGGGTATTAGGCTGACCAAGCAAAGCTCCTTAGGAGTCCCCTCATAAACTTGTTCTATCTGCATATTCCAGTCTGAATTTTCTTCCCTGAGTTTGCAAGTTAAAACAACAACAACAAGCACATGCTGTTTACTAGCTGTGACTTTGGTAATGAGCACAATTATATTATTATTTCTTCTGCAAATACAGTTAGGGACTTCTTTGCCTTTAACACAATGCATGCATAGTCATCTTAATGTCACCTGAAACTTTCATTTCAGACAATGACTCCCTACTTGTTCTTAGTTTCTGCTTATCAATCTCTAAGAGTAATTCTTGCAACTTACGGCACTACATTGCATCTTTTTTTTTTTTTTTTTTTTTTTTTTTTTTTTTTCCATTTTAATTGTTTTGACCCTCAAAAATCATCCTACTGCTCCCACTTGGTATTGTAAATTAGTGACTCACACGTTGACTCTTGGAGGCTCCTGCTCTATGGCAAGCACAGAACAAGCCCATGCTGCTCCCAGTAAATTCTGTTACTACAACACATCCATGCTGTGACATGCAGATATTGGTAAACCAAAATGACACCAAAACAACAGTAACACAGGGAAAAAAGAGCTAAACTACAGCACACTGCAGAAAGCTGGCAGGGAAAGAAAGAAAGAAAGAAAGAAATATGCTAATTGAATGTACCTTCAATTTTGCAGTCAAATCTAGCAGCACTTCCTTCCACAACCTCTATGTCGAGGATGGTTTTAGTAAAATATGGCTTTACATGGGGCTTTTCCTCAGCCACTTCTTCAAGGAAAGCATCTGGAGGAGAGTGAAAAGGTAGTTAGTTATTTTACAGGGGATGTTCTCAAAAGATGCATTGCATTTTTTATGGTAATGAAAGCATCTTTCATTTAATTCACTTAATTCTTCAAGGCTGATGGGACAGTCAGGACGTTAACTGCTTAGTTCTGTGCCAGTCTTTCACAACTGAACAACTATTCAGACCATAAATAGAAAGAAATCAACATGCAGGCCAACCATGCTATGAATAATCTTTGTTATTTTTTTCCCCCTTGAATTTGCTTGTATGCAAATCCAGACTTCTTCTCGTCAGAGGGGTAAAGCACTTCAACTTGGATCAGGCCCCCCGCAGTCTGTGTGAGAGTGGCAGGATGACTGGCTTCATTTCCAGAAGTGTCAAGCATCTGCACCTCTGATCGATATACACCACAAATCCACATTTCAACTGGGGACTTCGGGGAATAATGTAGGCACGTTATTTTTTTTTATTGTTATTTTTTTTTTTACTTGTATTTTTTTTTGGAAATGCTCCTGTCTGAGAGGCATGGTTAAGCCCCAGTACAGCTCTTGGTTACAGCAAGCGTTAATACTTTACTGCTTGCTCGCTTGCATGAGAAGCTAATACATCACTGCAATCTTTGTATAAACACACATTCCCAAACTGATACAAAGTGCAGCTGACAAATCTGCCTTAATTCCTTGCCTTTAAAAAGAGAACAATTTACTGCCAGTACTAGCACTGGGGCATTCTGAATAGCAGAATACAAGAACAATGACTTTTTGATATATATATATATATATGTATTTATATATATAAAAAAAAAAAAAAAAGAAAAAGAAAAAGGTAACAACAAAAGAGAGACAGGAGAAATAACCTACTTGACAATTGGTCTCTAACATTTTGCCGAAAGTTTTAGTACGATTGCTGGAGAGGTAAAAAGGTGGTGCAGCAAGGTTCTTACCTTCGTTCTCTAGTTTGTCTGCATTTATCGGGCTGGTGGGCGAGCTCCCAGAGGCCTTCCTCCCACTCATACCAGAAATCATTGCCATGGATGACAGTCTTCCTATTGCTCGGACAGCATGGCCTGTTTTCTAAGACATAACACAAAAGGCTTCTGATCAATCCAATCCAAAAAGCATGTGATTTTCTGTAACAATGGTGCTTCGGACAAATTAGCTGGGATCTCTGCAAACCGCACTGGAATTGTTGGACAAACTGCTTATATATAGCTCTGATGTTTTAGGAGAGACAGAGCAGGCTGGTCTGAATTACCAAATTTAGTTGCAGATATAAACTTCCCCTGATGAACTCATACCTAAATGAATGTCTCTGTTAGCTGAGGATAAGAAGCACTGTGCGAGAGGACAGCCAGCAAAAAAGCTATGTACTGTTTAACTGGAACTTAGTTCTGGAGGAGGACGGGTTTCTCGATAGCCTTATGGGCTGGACTGAGTTTCATCAAGAATGAACAAGCAGCTAATACGAAACGGATGAGAAAGTACCATCTGCATGATGGAAGCAGACCTCTGACAGGCTCAAGAATCAACCACCAGGACACTAAAATACACTCAAACTACATTGCCCTAGTACGGGCGTGTGTATTTTTGTACAGCTTGCATGAGCTCCTAAGAAACACGTAAAATAGAATGTAAGAGGAAATATAATTAGATTTACATAAATTAGTATTTTGTAGGGTAATTAAAAAGCTGGATCCAGCATTTTATGTATCAACTACCCTAGCTACCAGAACGGCACAGATGGACCTGCTACAACAGTTCCAGCGTTAAGAAAAAAGAAGACATGGACACCAGATAGGTCAAATAAAATTGTTAAACCAGTCTGACTGAATCCTGAGCTTGGTGCCTCAACAGGACAGGGACTACAGGTTTAAGAGAATGAAGCTACCTCAAAATGAGGGTATTTTTAGACAGGCCAGGTGGATAAGCTTTTTTTTTAAGTTCAGATTTCTTAAGGGTAGCATAAACCCCTGGCCCTCAGCAGCACAGAGCGGGCAGGGAGGGAAGGCACTCAGACCCTCAGAAGCACAGGCAAATCTACGCTTGGGCTCATGACCCCTGTGCCTTCCAGTAGCCTGACTCGGATTCACGTGTTACATATGTGCAGCCGTGCACCTTCCTCCTGCTTGCCTGTAGGCACCAAACCTGCTCACTGCATTTACACGCTGCCCACACCAGAGTTTTCCCTTGCAGCAGAAGCTGCCTGGCACGACGTGTTTCTTGGAATCACACACATTAGAAATACAGAGACTTATTAGGATAACAAGCCCACTTGTATATCCTCTTTGTTACCTGCCATTTTCTTCTGGCCATATATTTCTTCATCCTATCTTTGGAAAGTTTTTTGGCTTCCATGTTTTTGGTGTCTTTTTGCAGCCATGGATGCTGAAGACATTGAGTACAATTTAAGCGACTCCTGTTTTTACATAAAAAGACTAGTCAGTGTTGCCATTAACGGTAGCTGCTTTAACATTATTTCTCTCTCTCTTTTCTCAGAGCTGATTTTTCTGTTTCCTAAATTTAGCATCATAGATCACATGGCACTGCTTTCCCAGCCGTGCTCTCTTCCCAAACTCACTTTCTCAATTCTTAGCCTTTTCTTTTTTTTTTTTTTTGAGAGAGAGAGAGAGAAAGCTGTGCATTTTCATGTGTGAATAAAACGTTACAAAACAAAGCATGAAAAGCCATATGTTTTAGGCATGGAACATATACAACAGAGCCTCGATGGCAATGATCCAGTTACCTCATGCCTGCCCTGTCCCAGATCTCCTTTTCTTCAGTTACGGAAACTTCCCCTTTCCCACCACTTAATACCCTCCTTCTCTGCAGCACTAAACATAAAAAAAATAAAAAAAGAAATGTCCAATTCTCTGACCAAGCCACACCCATTCTCCATTTTGTTTGTGATGCACACACAAGTAACCCTCTGTTCTCTACCATCCGATTGCAAACTCATTGGAAGAAGAATGTTTCCTCTCCTTGGTTTGTCCCTTTTTTTTGGTCTGCTGTACACAGGGTTTCCAACTCTGAGGTTTTTTTTCTTTCTTGCCCAATTCCTAGATTTGTAGGAAAGCTGTGGTACTCAGAGGCACCGCATTCAAAAAGCAACACGCGAGCTAAACCTTGCGAAACTGCAGCTCATTCAGATCAAGACAGAGCATTTCATGCAGAAGCTGCAGTTCTTACACAGTGGTCACACTACAGTAAAGGACAAGGGGGCACACAAAGCCTCAGGCTGCATCTTGCCTGGAGGAAAGCAAAAGCAGAACATGCAGAGGATTAAAAGTAAGCCCTCCATTGAGCCTCCGCACTGTAAACTAAACGGGAGCTGCACACACAGACAGGCGGGCACGCGGAGCTCCTTATAAAGTATTGCCAGAGGTGCCTGCAGCGATGTGGAGGTTCACAGTGGGGGAAACAAGAATGGCAAGTTCAGCTAAATGCAAACAGAGAGAGTGTATCAAGTCCAACGGCTTTACTTCATATCTTTCTTCAGTAGATTGCTGATAAAGTCCTTGGCATCGTCAGAGATTTCATCAAAAGCCTCATCATCGAAGTCCCACGTTGCTGAGGTCACGTTGGCCAGGGTTTCGTTGTCGTTGTCTCCCATGAAAGGAGAAAGTCCACTGACCCTGGGGGCAGAACAGACAGACGGACACAGAACAAACAGTGACATTTTGCAAATGGAGGAAATTAAAATCCTGCGTGACAGCTCCGATGTCCTGCAGAGCTCTGTCAGTAAAAGCTCCCTTCTCCCTCCCCCTTCTTTTTAATAAAAAAGACACAAAGGTCACTATGGATAGCCATGTGGGGAGGAAACTAGAATTTTGACTGCAAAACTGAAAGGAAAATGTTTCTGCTTCTTTCTCTCTTCCCAAGATTTTTGAGGAGTGAAGTGGAACTAGGTGAAAGTGGAGCATACCAGCTTTACAAGTGACTTGTGTAGTTCTGCATAAATAATACTGCAAATTTCACACCAAACTCAGTTGAATATATTTTTGTGTGTGTATGTATGTTTTCAGAGTGACCTTACTACCCTTACCATCAAATCCAGGTTTCTGTACATTTTATTCCATTTATTTATGCAGAGAGAGGCCAGGAAGAAAAATGCTGCATGAAATCAGGACATTCAAGGGGCTGTTTTGTAAACAAAACCACACTCAGCCCTCTCCCCGCCGCAAATTATATTGCCAGATAAAAGAGTCCCACATCACTGCAGGCTCTAGAGCTATGCAGATGCACCCAGAAGTATTTTGGTCTTTATGTTCTCAGTCAGTCATCATGATGCATGAAATGGAAATAATACTCTTTTATAACATAAGTTGAGCTTCCAAGGCTTTTAACTCAATGTAACTGATAAATTGCAAGTGAAAGGCAATTACAGAACATCACGGTGTCATTTTTGCAGAGTATCTTTCCCTTGTTGAGCTTTGTTGTTTATTATACTGTACCTTTGTGCATCCAGATACTTCTGGTATCTGTATATTTCACCCTTTCAGTAAAAAATTTCAGGCAAAAGGTTGCTTTGTTCCTTGGAACCGCAAGCTATACAGTTTTCCAGGTCTTCTCCCTGGCATGCAGTTTACATAATAACCTATTCTTCATGAAATTTTACAGCCTTTATTTCCTTTCTCTGTACAATCATTGTACAATCAGTGTAAACTACTCTCTTAAACAACCAGTTACATTTCAACAGTAGTGTTGTGTTGTTTTTGTTTTTGTTTTTTTTTGTTTTTTTTTTTGTTTTTTTTTCCTTTGGAAAAATGGAATTTATTAGCGTTCTGAAAATATTATATGGAAAAATATTGCAAAGCCACTGAATATCACAGAACAGATTGGTTAAAAAAAAAAGAGTAGGGATTTAATAAAGTAAGCTATTAGATTAATAATATTAGTATAAATCTCCAGTGAAATTATTTTGCTATGTTTTGTTACTAGTTACATTCAAAATCTCATTCAGAATTTGTTCTTATGGATTATACTTCTATAGGCAAAGCAGGAAGACACTCTTTGAAGTCTCAGGCGAAGCAGACACAAAATCTTTTACCATTTCTGGAAGCTGTGTGCAGTACTGTGGAGTGCAGAGTCGTACACGTATACTTCAGAAATTTGCTAGTAATAATACATGAGATGAAGATAAAAGTTTTTTTTTTTTTTTTTTTTTTTTTTTTTTTTTTTTCCCCCCTCAGGCAGAAGGTAAATCAAAATAGAAGGAATCTGCTGTCTTGTTTTCCATTATATGGGGTGCATTCAAACAGAAATGTGAAGCCTGCCTTAATAAATGTAGAAGGTGGCACAACCCATTTATGAATGTATTGCAGGCACAAGTTACAGAAAGCTGAAGGATTAACACACACACACAAAAAATGCTCACAAAACCAACCTACTTTCCCGTAACTGTTCTCTGTCTTTGACACTTACAGTTTGCCAGGAGAGGTTTTATGCCTGACAGCACTGGCGAGCTGGTGTAGCCACTGCAGAATGAGAAGGACTCTGTTTTGCCCTCACGCACATCAGCAGTCCCGGCAAGTCAGTTGCTGATGCAAAAGCTCTGTCCTGGAATCTGCAAAGCACTCCTGCAAAGCCTTAAATCTCTCCCCATTCAAACATTTAAGCCTTTTCCTGTTTGTAGTAATAAACCATCATTCTCCATAATGTGTTAGGAGGTAAAAAGATCTCATCCATATCACAAGTCTAGATATTGGCTTCCAGATTTTTTGTCTCTTTTTTTGACTATGTAGTAAGCACAATAATCTTTCAAGCAATTCAGTGGCTTACAAAAGAGCTCACAATTTATACAAATGACAGGTTTGTGAGGTATTTCTTTAATTCATTATCAATTTAGGGGATGCACGTCTTCTTCCTTCATGCTGTTAGACTTCCAGAGGCAACACTTGGGTAGGCAGAGCAAGAACAATCCCATTTCCCTTCAACACTTTGTCGAAGGATGGCAAATGTGACCTTTGCATAGTATTACCACAAATAGTATTATGCAGCTCTTGTGCTATAATAGCTTGGCCTATTTCCAGAGATTAAAGCTGCTGTATTGAGAAATCACTTTCGTGCTAAAGAGGCTGCTGCAGATATTGCCCATTGCTCCACGCTGATATTGCAGATGCAGGGTTTATAGAGACATCTCAGAGACAGCTAGCTTTCAGGGCAAAGGGAATGTGTGTCACACATATCTTCTGAGAGATGAGGATAAACAGAAAATTAAAGAGGTTAAAAAGAGGTTGTTTGGCTTTATTTTATTTTTATTTTATTTTATTTTTTTTAAGTATTGCGTGACAGGATTATCTGCTAAAATCATAATTGCTTTTGTAGGATTGACCCATTCCATGCATTTTGTAAATTGCCAGGTTGGTTCCCATTAAGCTGCCATTCGCTTTGCCATTCCAAACCCCAGTGTAACAGTACCCATTCCAAGCTTTCAATGAAAGTATTTTTGTATTTCTGTATGTGCTGTGCCAAATTTATAAGGTGAAAATAATCTCTCTCTACCACAGTTTTACACCATGAATCAGTTTCTTTGTCATGAAAAAACTTGTAAGGAGAACTAGATCCCTGTGTACAGAAAGTAAAAAACAAACCAAAACCAAAACCAAAAAAAAAAAAAAAAAAAAAGCTACTAATGTAGGTTATACCCAGAAATTCTTATCTTTATCACAGATCTCACTGATCTGAGTCTTGGTTGTTCGTTTCTTAATGGCCATTTAAAGTAATAATAGCCCAGCAACTCTTTTGACAGATTATGGAAACAATTTCTTTTTGGAATGCTGCAGCTAAGTGATAAAGATGAGCTACCTCTCCAGAAAATTAATACTGAGCTTACACTGTGAAGTTACTATTAGACAAGAAGCAAGTTGTTTACTGAAAACATTTTTCCAGCTACTTAACCAGGCATCTTCCTGGCGTGGTAAGAACCATTTGTTTAAAAAGTCTTTCACGGTTTCCACTTCTAAATAAAGGAGAAAGATATTTTATCCTCTAGATGATCCTTAACATTTATTGGTCTGTTCTAATGAAGCTCTCAGGGCAGGTTTAGAAATCTTAAGATCAAAAGGACCAATGTAGTCACCAGTCTTACTGCCTGTGTAACGAACACCACAGCATTTCACTTGGAAATCTGTGCATTAAGACTGTCACTAATCCAGGAAAGATGAGCTTGCTGCATGTCCCAAAAAGTCAGACTCTGAGCGTTCCTCTGCAAGCAGTGTCTACAGCAGCAGCTGCTGACACTGAGCTCCTCCTTACTGTTTTTCCATGGCATTAATGGTGAAAAAAGCAACAAATTTCAGTATGAAGAGAACTCTATCTCAATCTGATAAAAACTGTGCAGGTCATGCTAAAAAAGCCCATTTAGGCAGAGATTATAATAACTTCACCCTGGAGAACATGTAGTAATTTAATTCTTTTACAAGTGAAATAAAACAAATAATTAGACTCACTCTACTTTGTTGAAGACTTGCATCCACTGTACAAAACAATCTTTTCCTTATCTGAGGGCTGACTCACACCTGCACCAGTCATCAAAGGGAAGAAATGGACCAGTGAGACCCATGTAAACGAATGCAGCTCATTGCTGAAGCCGGACGAGTACCCTGCTCTCATCCTTCTTTTACGTGCCTGGTGGATTAATGTGGAATCACACCTTGCCAGTGCCACTGACCAAATTATTCATTGCCTTTTGAGCAGTAGAATTGTGACATCAAAGGCCTCTTAATTTGCTTTATTGAAAGAACAAGGCATGCTCTCTCATCTTTACATTTACAAGGCTTAAAATTTTAATATAACATAGAGCCGAATGCAAGTCAGCAGAGACTGCTGTGCCTTGTCAAAGTCCCAAAATAAAATAGAATTTAGAAGTTGCTTCAGATTACTAAATATTGGAACTACTGGCTATCCAAATGTATCACTGGAAAAAAAACTAGAAATAGAAAAAAAAAAACACACACAACCCAAAAAAACAAATTTAGTAAAATAAATTGGACAGAAAGAGCTGGAAAGAATTCAGGAGGTTTTAACCTTCACTAGATAAAGGTTACTGCAAATGCAAAAAGAAACACTGAAATAGACATAAACGGAGATGATATACACAAGCTATAATATTTGTGGCCTGTTACTTCAAAGGCAATATATCAACTTAAATATCTGGGACAGTACTGTGATGCAGAACAGGACAGAGAGCAAGATAAAAGTGGAAGATAAAAAGCATGAGGTGGAGAATACAAATAGGGAAATTTAAGGAAGAACAGAGAGTGATGAAGAGACACAACTAAATGAGTTATCCAGAAAGATTAAGAGGCTTTAATATATAGCTTAGAAATGTGGAAAGGGTACACTACTAGTTGTAGGATTAAGTGACTCATGCTGTAAGGAAGACATGCAGCAACCCAGCAGAGTGCAATATCTGTATTTATGCCTGCATGGCAGAAGGAGAGAGGTTTTCCTGAAGGGTTTTGAAGGAGTGATTTCACTCTGTTTCTTACTTGAGGATACATCCCACCCATTAGTTCTTCTGCAGGGAAGACCCTTCACCCACAAAGATCTCTTTGATAGCTCTCTGTGGAGCCTGGGTTTTATTTCTGTTGTGCAGGACATACCAGGAACACGTTTCTCTCTAGGCTGCTCTCAACTCTCCTGAATCCTACCAGAAAAGAGGTTTGTCAAGTCATGCAATGCTTTCTGCAGCTTCCCTTAAGGCATATGATGGACACAGCAGCAGCTTTGGGCCATCAGCTACCTGTAGCAGATCTGTCCTTAGGTCCAGTGCCGCAGCAGTGGTCACCTCTTCCTTCATGACCCCACTCACCACATCAGGGAGAGGGAGGATGTAAATGCTAAGTTACAAACCAGCGATGGTATGTGAGGCAGACACCAAGGGAGTGAGTCTCACACTTTGTGAATGAGATTTGGCAGTTCTGAGCTCACAATCAAAACAGGAAAGCAGAGTTACAACTAATGAGAGATCCAATTCTCAGTGACTTTTATTTGCATTCTGTAATGGTGATGTGATGGTCCCTTTTGGATCGTAGCTCACAGTTATAAGTTTGCAAAAATAGCTGGACTTTAAGGAAGTGAAGACAGATTTGGAGCCTGTCACTCTGGGGTGGGAAGGGAAAGTCCAAGCGATGACTCACACCTCTCCCCTCACTTCTGTTACTTTATTCTGATGGCAAGAAACAAATGCTGATTACTACTGCTGATTGTTATTGTGGGGATAGTTAGGCATCGAAAATGAGATGATTTTCATTGCATTTGGGTAATGTTACTTTCCCCTCATGAGGATTTAAACAAGCTTAGACATGTTAGCAAACAAATTATTTCACAATATATTTCACAAGGCACATCGGATCAGGAGTAACCACCCCAGTCCCATCATTACATTACATTACAGCATCCAGGTATCTTCTGGTGGCACAGAAGAACCGGGAAGTTGCAGTCCTGCCACTGCCAGTGGACTGACTTTTGGTGAGACATTTCACCTTTTTTATCTCTGTTTCACCTGCTCCGTTTGCCTTGCCTACTTAGATGATGATGGTGTGACCCACCGGTAACATACATGAGCAGCAGCCCTGGCTACATGACATGGGAAGACACACAGCTGCTGCCACTGACTTCTGGGCTTGTCTGGCACTTCACATGATAGGTTACCTGCTTATACTGCAAGTACACAAAACCTCATCATATACTTTGGTAACAGACGAAAGCAAAAGATGTTAAAAACCTCCAACGTGTGTGTCTCCTGTGAATGCTTTGCTCCTTAACGTGTAAAAGGCCTCTAGAGGGCAATGCAGCATTGATTTCACTGGTGATTTTTCCGTAGCCATGCAGGCAGTCTGGAATCTCTGCACCACTTTTCCAGTGCTTTGTAACTCAGGAGGCCTCAGAAACTAGAGAAATAAATGGATTTGTCTTCTGAGTACAGCTTGTGTGGTCTAAATTATTTGAACTACAGAATGATCCAAACGAGCTTTCAAGGTCCAGAAAAAAAAATGCTGAAAGTGAATGGAAAATAAAGGTCCTGTAAATAAACTGGCAGAGCAAAGTGACCTTGAAAAGTGTAGCACGCTTCCCATATGAATTAAATAACAGAAACATTCTAAGTCTTTGCTGGGAGTAAGAAAGTTGATGCAGTAGCTTTTGCACAGGACTAGAGAGAAAATGATTTTGCTTAGTTTGGAAATGAGAAGGATATGAGAACAAAAATAGGCTGATAAGGCAATCAGAATCACTGACAGACTGAGTAAAGGCGAGGCAAACACCTCCGCATTGCCAGCTGCCAGGGACGAGGCCGGCCAGGGAGGGGGGGTTCTTTTACAGAACAAAGTAAAGCATCAACAGAAGCCTTTTAAAAGAACAAGTGAAAAGTACATCTTCCTTTTCCTGAATATTGAAACTAGAGTGAGGGAAAAAGAACCGTGCTCCAAATTGACTTTCCCATTTCATTTGTATTTGTATTTGTATTTGTATCATTTTGGTATGATGTTTTTTATGTCACAGTTGGAGGAAGATCAACTGATGTACCAGGCATGAGACCTGGGAGATGCTATTTCCATATACATTTCTCTAAGCCCTCTGAAGTTCATAATCACATGTTATCAAATCACATATAAAGATCACACCAAATACACACCAACCTTCCAAAGTATTTCCATGAGGTTTATCCATGCTACTTAAAAAAATATTTATCTAATACTTTGCATTTAATAATAAATGAAAACGCACCGTGAACAGATAAAGTAATGCTGGAGTATTTTAGTCTGTCCTGTGGAAGATGTACCCTGAATAAAAAGACCCCCAAATTTCACAAAAATCATCTCTCTTGAGAATAAAAGAATAGGAAGATACTTAGCACATGACCAAATATTTTTCTTAAACAGCTTGAAGGAATAATAGTTTGAAGTTAATAATAAAATACTGACACGTTGTCCTTTAAATGAGATGAAGTGTTGCTGGTTTATGATGTAGGATGTATAACACTAAACGGCTAAATTTCCAGAACTGCTAATTCTGCAGTTCACCAGTTACACCCTTTAGACAACAGAGAATTTTTATTAATCATGTTGGAGGTTGTAGTAGAATAAAATAATAAATAAATAAATAAAAATTTGAAGAACACCGAGGAGTTGATGGAAATTTCATGTGTTCATAAACTGTAAGGATTTGGGTCACAAATAGCAAAGTACTCACAAGATGTAGCAGATAACTCCTATACTCCACATATCTGTTTCATATCCAATAGGTTCATAGTTTATAACTTCTGGAGCCACAAATTCAGGTGTCCCAAATAGAACTTTCAGAGAACCTGCACTTTCTGTGAAGAATGAAAGAGAAAACTGTTAACTGCTGCATGCAGGATTTAAGAATTCTCCAGTTATTCTCCAACAACAGAAAAACCACTTTTGCTGTCATATTTGTGGTTTTGTTAAAGATTCTTACCTGAAAAACATAAATCATGCCTGAACTGCTATTCTCTCAGCTGACACGTGAATAGTAAAAAAGAATGACATGTTAAGCATCCTTTACCACACAGTACAAGGCACATTCTAAGAAGGTTGCTATTGCAAGGAGTTTGCACAACACAAGGACTAAGAAAGGAGAGAACTTTTAGTGTTTGATTAGGTTTGCATGTTCTGAAGTACACGAGCGTTTGAGACTTCATTGCTATAAGCAGCTTCACAAGAGGATTTCAGGATTCCAGGGTTAAAGATGAGTTTTCACAAATTATCCAAGATTTAATAAAGCTCAGGGATCTGTATTTTATGGTAGAGATAGAGTAATGATAAAGTTATAATAACAAGAAATATTTATTTTAATCCAACACATTTTTTATAGATTAAACAGGAAAGAGAATCAATACCAGGTCACATGTCTCTTAACTGAAGTGTCACAGGTAGGAGGTGAAACAAGAAAACAAGATGACACACACCTAATGGATCACTACCTTATCAATAAAAGTGGGTTTGAGCCTGCTCTTGAAACCAGACGTGACTACAAGCATACCTCTGGAGCCCCAAAGTGGTGAAAAAAGGGGAGATATCTTACATTTGGCTCTGCTTGTGGATGCTTCTGAAATGATCCACAACCAAGCTACTGCTAGCAATATGAACTCTAAGAATCATGTCATAGGACATAGGAACTTTGTCTTCATCTTTCTTGTGCTGACCCACTGGTATTATTCTACTGGAAAATGCAGTGATGAAGGTAGAATAAGAACCAATACAGAATCTAACATTACCAGTTTATGCTACCAGTATGCAACTAGGAGTGATAAGTCTAACTTTTACTGATAGTGTGAAACACAATGTAATTCAATAAGAAGGTACAAGGTAAATCTCAATAGGCTTAATTTCTTTGATGGCTATTCTAAATAGGATGGGAAGAAGAGGAAAAGAATAACCAAGGGCAGGCAGGAAGGAAACTATGAGGAATAAATTAGTGATGGGAAAAAAAAACAGTCCCAATTAAAAAAAAAAAAAAAAAAGGATTATAAAAGTAGAAAAATGTCAGGAGATAAGTTGTTTCTGACTTCAAACAGGCATGGATTTAGGTTGAGATACTCATGTCCAGTCTGCACATGTGCCTGAATAATCAGTATTTGCCTTAAGTGAGACACATTGCACTGTGCTTATCTTTTGTGCAAGAGTAGCGTCCAGATAAAGCACAGTACAATGACAGAGAGAGGAACCATCTCTCTCCCAAAGAGATTACCATCTAAACAAAGCAGATATGAATGGGAAGAAAAACAGATGTAACAGATTCCAATCCTGCTTCTGCTAAGGTAACCACATGCAGAGATTTGCAGCTCTGTAATCAAGAGAAAAGCTTGAGAAAAACAAAACAAAATAGCAGGTCAAAGTTTTGAGAAGACTACAGTAAAAGCTGCTTGTCCACAACACTGAATCAGTACAGAGCATTTTTATGCGCTCAAACTTCCATTACCATACTTTGCAACATAAATGCTGATCCAAATTCTGATGATGCATTTACAGTTACCTCCATTTAAAACTGTTTAGTCATTTCAGAAAATGTAATCATGCATCTATGCTGGTACTCTTATGATTTATGTAAATCCCCACTTTACAACATGAAAATTGAAGGATATATGGGGTAAAGAACTTCCTTCAGGATTGAATGGTATGCTTGCAGGTAATTTAGGCACTACCATAGTGAATTCACTCACAGTTGTGCCAGTTTCTCATTTTGAATGTTGTGAAACACTTTTTGCACTGCTCAGATGTGTTGATAATAAATTAATTGTGGAAACCTCATTTTCACGTGTAATCTCTGCTTTCAGAGACCTCTCTATGCAGAGAGAACTCTATTCTCCCCATGCAGGTTCACCAACATCAAGATCCTTCCTGCCTGATTAGCCTTTAAAAAGCACATGCAAAAAATATCCCACAGCATCCCTATACTAACGAAACCAGAGCCTTCCTACAACAAAAAGACCCTTTTCCTAATATCCAACCTAAATTGATTTAGCTAAAGTGAGGACGTCTTCTCCATAGAGGTAATGAGAGATCCCCCATTCTTTCCAAAAACAAACAGGAAGCCTAAGATACCATTTTCCCCATTTTTTTTCCCACCTGTCCTTATGAAAAATTACCAAAATTTGTCACAAAGAGCCTATTTTCTAAAAGCTTCATTGTGATCTTCTAAATCTGAGGCTGGGATTTTCACATCCAAGTTTGGAAGCTTTTCTGTGCACTGTGTAAACTACCATGAGCCACTGTGTATGCAAAAGGCTGGTGTATGAAATGTGCTGCCCATAGGTCAGAGGAACATTTTTTGAAAACACGGCATTTGAGTGCAAGCATACAAAGTGAAAGAACTGATACAGCATTTTCTGTGTATAAAAGAAAAAAAAGAAGAGAATAAGACCTTTTCTGTGCAGTAATATGTCAACTCTTTACCCAGATGTTTACAAGCTTGGTACACAGTAGGATCTGTGTTTGGATATCACTTAGTTCAGACAGAAAGCTGACAAGTTAGCTGCAAACTGTTGCCGGCACTGTGTATAGTCAACTGATTAATAAAAAAATATCTTTACAGTACTCAAAACCCGTTCTCTTCTGCTCAAGAAGTTTATCTTAAACAATTTTCTACATGTGTTCCTCAGCACACCAAAAAAGGTCAGGAAAATATCCCACTGCGGCTTTGGTATTTCCTGACAGTATAAGAAAACTAATTAGCTGCAGCAAATGACGGCAGAAGGAGATGATTCTATTTTCTCTAAAACTGATTGAAACAATGAATATTTAGAACCATCAGTTTGCGTTAGTTACAAAAAAAAATTAGAAATAAATCTCAGAAGCTGAAATGCAAAATCAGTCACTGTTCCCTCTGGCAGTCCCTTGGTTGAGAAGTATCTGCTGCACTGGGGTCATGGACACAGCACGAGGGCTCCTAATCCCACATCTATCTCATCAAAGTGATTTTGACAGTCAATTTCAAAATCACAAGGCTTGAAGGAACACAATTGGAGGAATGTGCTGTCAGTTCTCCATGTAAGACAATTAGCAAAAAGAGGTCACGTAGTAAAAATTGTTTTAGCAAATGGAACATCAGGGGCATGGAACGGGAGGGCACTTTCTCTTGCTATGGAAATGCCACACACCCCGAGTTGCCCAGAACAGCAGGCTGGTGAAAGAAAGAGCAAGTACCTACAATGTAACTTTGCAAGAATTAGCAATGCATTAAGCCAAATGAATGTACAGCATCGTAAAACCAAAATCAGGTTCAGTGCCCATAGCTCTCATATTTTGACATAAAAAAAAAAGAAAAAAAAAAGTTATATACAGGTTAGAGATTTGCCACATATAACATGACTGTAGCAGCTCACAAACTAGTATCAGCCATGCAATATACAGTGATGCCTCTACATTAACAGAAAAATGGAAAACCTAATGGGTATGAACAGGACACTGAAAACAGGATCTTCCTTTTGCTGAATGTGGCTTTAACTGGGGTGTCAAATTACAAATGTAGCTGAAGAAACTTCTATAAAAAGGTGTTTTGTTGTTACGTGCCTATCTGTTGCTGTTGAAAACCACTCACTTCAGCAGTAGAAGTATAGTTTCCCAGGTTGACAGCTGGAACATCCGGAGATGAAGTCTTTCACACAGCTGGTAACAAAAATCTCACCACTGGTGAAGGAACATAAATGGTGCCACGCGTTTTTTAATGAATGAAATAAACGCTTAGGTCTCTGAGTTCCAAGACTCATATAATGTTGTGCCCAAGATTCATGCAATGCGCTTTTGGAGTTGAATATCTGAAATCTGAAAAGCAGATTTGTTTTTCCCTATTTTTTCAACATACCATTTTTGGTTTGTTTTAGTAAAATCATATTCTTGGGTATGTTATAGTCTGTTACTTAAGTATCAAAAGAAGTAGGATGAGCAGAATATAGCAGGTAATATAAATCAGGTTTCAATTTCAAAATTTACTCTCATTAAAATGTTTTTTTTTTTTTTTTAATAAATATTAATTATAATTTTCTTTAAAGAGTGAAGGGGAAAGATTATAACTAAGAATGTAGCTGTAGGCAACTTTATGCAGAGTTGTGCTAATCAATTTAATGGCAAAAGTGACAAATCTCAGCTCAGCCGGCATAACATCTTCATAAAGTGTTTTAGCTCATTTTAATCCTTGGAATTATTATTATTTTCCCTCTTGTGAAAGTGCAGGGTTAAAAAAAGATGAGTGTGTGATTTTGGCATTAACACTGAACAAACACAGCTGGAGGGCTGCCTTCTAAAGCTGAGTTGACAACAAACAATATGAAGAGAAGAATCCTCCATGGTCTTTGGCTTTCAGATTGCAAGATTGCAGATCATGCTGGAAAACTTAGTCCAGAATGAATGAAAAGAAACAACTAAAAACACCAGAGGAAGAGGAGGAGCTTGTCAAATGGAACTTTCCCCTCCCCCCCCCCCCCCATTGTATTATTTTAAGTAGTATTATTTCATTAGTCATTTTGAGCATGACTATGAGCATGTGAGCAAAACACACCTTTTTATAGAATTCCTCCTATATTTTACATATATAACAATATATTGCTAGTTAGGATGGAAAATGAGAACACTAATGGGTAGGTGTAAATTCCATGTAACTATCCATACTTGAAAGTTTTCAGGAGCATCACCTTAAATCCTGCTGTTAAAAAGTTTCAAATATTTGTAATACTACTCATGCAGATTGATGTTTTGTTCCATTTCTTAGAGTTAGAAAGTTAGTGTTTTGCAATTTCTCATAGTAAAGGTAATATTTGTTAATATTAGTACTTTTGTATATTTTACATTGCAATCTACAGGTATACCATGGTCACAGAAAAAAATAGCTACTTTCTGCAGACTTTCAAAGATGAGGTGCCCTCCTCTCTCTCTGGAATGTGTTATTTTCCACTTTTCTATTTTTTACTAATTTCATACTTATTTGTATAAAACATGTCTATTTACTCATTTAAATGGAAGAATGTAATGGTAAGAATGATTTAATGCTTGTCCTGTCCTTTTCCCCATATCATACTGAAAAAGAAAAGTCATTACCTAATCTTCTTGCAAGTCCAAAGTCAATGAGTTTGATACTTGTACCAGTCTTGTTGACGCACATAATATTTTCTGGCTTCAAATCCAAGTGCACAATACCCTGCTTATGGATGTACTGAACTCCTTCTGAAATCTGTCTCATATATTTAATGCATTCTCTCTCTGTCAGTTCAAAGTCTTCATCAATAATTCGTTCAAAGAGTTCTCCTCCTGAAACCCTAGGAAAGACAGAAAAAAAGAGGGCTTCTGTACCATTTTCATTTTGAGAGTAATCAAACTATTTCCTTTACACAAATCCAAATATTTCAAGCTTGCAGTAGTCACTCCAGGATACAATCTACATTTCTTAATGGCATTATCCTTTATCGTTCAACCACCTGCACCTGGCTGCCAATTGCATACAATATGGTTGTCAGACCTCTGATGTGTCCATGCCACCGCTCCAGACTCCAAACTGATGTTTCTCAGTGCTTTCCTCCCTTCTATGTTCCATTACTGCACAAGTGCAGGTAACATAATTTAGAAATTAAGAAAACTACAATACAGGACAGGAGGGGAAAAAAGTATGGATCAAGAGTATGATCCCAAAGTATGGGATGGGTCATAGAAAAGGACAAAATTTACAGTAGATTAGCAAAAAGGCATTTGGGAAGAAGGGAGGCTGAGGGTGACAAAGAATGTCTGCAGAAGGAAGAATTCGAATGATATGTTTAATTGGAATGTAAAGCTCAAAGGATAAATTTCTGACCCAAGTGAGCTCAGCGGGAATTTCCCCCTTAGCTATGGCAGGACAGTATAATCCACAACTCTTTCAGTGCTGGTATTTTTAGATGAACCATCACCACACTCTTTGTAGGTCAATTCCATTTTTATGCTCATTTAAGATATTAAATAAGTGGTCTTTCAAGGGTAGAATCTCCTGGATCAGACTCTTCGTGGAACTAAAATGGGACAGTTCACATAGATTTAATAAAACAAAATGAATTTTTTTCTTTGTTGCTGTATTTTATTTTATTTATTTTATTTATTTTAATTCTGAGTAATCACCAACTGTTTCATCTGTTCATGTCCAAAGATGGGAACTATGTTTTTGCATGCAGCAGATGAATGACCGATACAGAAGGGAGCAAGGGGTGTGCAGAGCAGATTTGCTATTAGAAATCTGCTCTAATTGAAATGTTTCATGGTCTTTATATGGCTTAACATTTTGCAGCATTCATGCTTATTGCCAAATATAATTTTAGTTACAGTAAGAAAACACGCAAGTAAAAAATGGCCTTGCAATGTTTGCAAGTTGTCAGATACATGATTATACCCCTCATATCCTATACTGAAATTGAAACATCTGGAGTTCTGGACACATCTGTTGCTTTAGCATTATATATTTTCAGAAAATATATAATCACAGATGCTACTGCAGTTTCCTGTTAACACAGAAATAGAACAGCACACACTTGACACATTCAGAAGTTGCATTGGATTAGAGCACATTTGTAACATAACGCCAATAATATGGGGATAGATATTGAAAAAACAGCTCTGATGAGTCTGGGATCAAGTATTTTGTTACTGCAGTAAGACATTAACTTGTATGGATGTGTTTATGAAAACATCTATATGAAAAATATTTATAACCAGAGCACTCTGTAATTCCAAATTATAATCATCCTGATACTAAAAAGTATGGATTCCTTTTTGATTGTTAACATGGATGTATTTTTAACAGAAAACTGATATATTTTTTAGATTCTTAAAGAGAAAGTTTTCCAGAAATTGTACGATTGCCCCAAGCACCACTTTTTAGCATACAATTTTGAAATGATTTACTGTTAATGCATCTGCATGCTGTTTTTACCTTAGGACCACCAGACACTCTGGAAACATCATTAAACAGCAGTTGCATTTATAGAATGCATTTTTTTCCATTTATATCCTGAGTGAAATCCAGGTTAATTTTTTACAGGCTAGAAAGCTGAACTGAACCAATGCAGATTTGGTCCTGCATACACACAGGAGGACCTGCTTCTGCAGGCTTTCCTCACACTGTCACAGCTGTCTCAGAATCTAACGCCTAATCAGGTTAATGTGAGGGAAATATTCTTCTCTATAGAGTCAGAGAATACACACTTAAGGTATTTGATTTTAATATTTTGGTCATGGAAGAACAGTGAGAAAACGCTACCTTAGGGATGCCCAAGCAAATACTCCCTGCATTTTGATAAATCTTCCTTTGAAACAAAACCAAGACCTTAGAGACTTGTGTCAACTTAAATCATATCAAATAAATGGAGACATGCAGAGTTGACTGCTGCAATTTTGCTTTAATAATCTTAATTTTCAACACAATAATTTTCTTATCTGTGTCAAAATAAACTGACTATGAAACTGACTTTATCTGAAATATGTAAAAATGTACTTTAAAGCACTTAGCTGCCAATGCTGAATACTGTTCACAACGTGCTACTGTTTTTTAAGTTCCTTTTCCACTGAGATACTTATTTTGGAACAGATCCTGTATTATATCTGCAAAGGAAATGCCTGAGATTTGCCCCGACTTCTAACAAATGGTAGTAGATAAGAAGGTTTTTAGGGAAGAGCACATCAAATGATTGAATCACTATTGCATTTAATTT
This sequence comes from Aythya fuligula, assembly GCF_009819795.1. NCBI lineage: Eukaryota > Metazoa > Chordata > Aves > Anseriformes > Anatidae > Aythya > Aythya fuligula. The sequence goes on along the minus strand of NC_045564.1, from coordinate 24,334,315 downwards.
AAAATGAATGACCAGAAAAAAAAAAAACAAAAAACAAAAACAAAAACAAAAAAACAATTAAATTTATTACATATAAAATCAAACAATGCAAAATAGTGGCATGACAAATTGTAAAATGAGAGAGGAATTGCTGGACAAAGTTTAAAAGCTTGTAAGAAAGACAAAGGAATAAAATTAAAATGAAAAATTCAGGATTAGTATCAGGAAGAAGAATCCAAAGGTGCTCCTTGTCAAAAGCTCCACTCTGAGTAGCTGCTAAATTCCAGTCATTGCTAACATCTAGTTTAGCAGAGGACTAATGGCAGATGAGCTTGATTTATTTGAAATCTGCTTATTTATAGACACTAGTAGGAATAAAAAGAATAGCTTCGATACGAAGAATTTTTGAAAGTACTTGCCACAACTTCCCTGACATGCAAAGAAATATTAGCTTAATAGTTAAAACAGAAATGATCCATTGGAGCCTTTCTAAACAATACTGGTGCAGTTGCCATGCTGTGACTGTCACCTGGGGACAGTGACAGCGCAGAGGCCACCAAACCATCTGACATGAAGGTGTCACAGAAGCATCTCACTGCCCAGACCTGCTCCAGAGCAGGGACTGATAGCTATTGCCTGCCTGCTCCTCCTCCTATGGCTCTTAAAGTAATGGAAATTTCCATGTGGGGTTTCAAAACCCAGTGTAGCCACCAAAATCACATCCTAATTAGACTGGTTAACAAAACTACTTTAAGTTTGTTTGTATTTTTGGGTATATATATTTTTAATAAACACCCTTTGTTTGCAGAGGGGAACTAATGCAGTGTAAAGCCTTATGATATTCAAACCTCTTTATACATTTCCTTGTTTTCCATTAGGTCTGCCAGCTTTCAATTCCAAGCTAACTAGGGCTCCCTTCCCTTACCATCATCAGCTCGTTCAACTTCTGAATCTAAAAATAAAAGCACCGTCTTGCATGTAAGTACCAAGGTTGTATAACGGCATTTCAGTCTCTGAAATATGCCAGTGCAATAGCAGCTTTCACATAATCTAGGCAAATGCCAAGAAAGCAAGGTAATAGATAAAGTCTCTTTGGCTCTTAACAACCTATTTCTCGCTCAGCAGTTCCAGCCAGAAAAAAACAGCTTCTCCTTGTAGCAGACAGTGCATGAAAGTGCAGCTGTCTAGATGTGGCAGCAGCACAGTGGCTGATGTAACTTTTTGGGAAACCACATCAGCACAGATCAGGATTTCCTTTTCTTTCCAGCTGCTACTGCCACAAGTATGGGATTCACACTAAGCAGGTGCATTATGCATGATGCAAACATCACGTTGGTCATGCACGCTCATTCTTAGTGTTTCTGAAGTCTGACCACTACTTTCCACTCCTCAATGTGCAGATACTTTTCTTATAATGAATTTTAGTGTATGAACATACTCTCAACTTTCTCTTTTTCTGGAAAAAAATAATAATCTATCTTCAATGCCTAAGTTCCAGCCCCGTGAGATGCTTTATAGCACTGCTTAAGGCAATTTTCTTCTCCTTCTCACAGTGGTGTGGAGTTAATAGCCCAAAGCAGTTTTTGTGAGGTGAAGATAGGTATTGCTGTCTTACTCAGCAAGTACATGAAAGCAACCTAGGCTGTCTTCAAATCCAGCTTTACTCAATTGTAAATCTTGTGATAAAGAGTGTAATGACTTTTAGGGAGATGAGAAATCCCCTTCTACAACTGCGACACCTGGACCTTGACACAGAATCTGGCTTGATATTAAGGGCAGATCAAGTCATGTTTAACTAGATTATTAAAAAAAAAAAAAAAAAAAACAAAACGAATATGGAAAAAAAAAATTACAATTTTGAAATACAAATTTGGAAAACAAAAATACAAATGTAAATTACAATGTAAACCATCTTTCTGCATCTCCTGGTCTAGATCTGGAGCATTCACTGTGCTGACCTGTGAATATTTCTTAGATGGATTTCCATTGCTAAAAATAAGTGTTTTACAATCAGAGTGTTTATGTTGTTGCAGGAAAAACTCATCAGACTAATCCCTTTTTAAGGACTCTTAAAAATATAAAAACTGGATATTGCCCTTGATGTGAACAAAGTGTTCCCAATACCTCTTGGATACTATAAATTTTCCTGGGTGCTTTTTTCATAGAAATTCAACTATTTTGTTGTAATATAGCTTTAAGGTTTGCATTTGCAAGTATATCTTTCTTCTCTACAGTCTGTTCTTCATCCATACTCAGTTCTTTGCAGGAGATAACTGGTTAGTGTTTAGGTGAAATTTGACACAAGCTTATTCAATATCTGTTTAGAACTTCTTAAAGAAAAATGCTTTTTGTCCTCCTTAAGCACATTTTTGGTTCTAAAACCAAGCCAAATTACAACAAACTTTTTTTGTCCCCTCTCAAGCTGGCAATAGAAGAGTGAGCTGCAGAAAAGCACCACACTTACTAGATTAAAAAACAAATGAAATAATGAAGTCTGCAACACATTGACACTGATTTTAAAGAAAGACATCACAGATTTACTTGCACAGTTTAAACAGCTTGGATGAATGACTGGAAAAACTTACAAGGTGTGAAACCCTGCAGACTCTGAAGCATCTGTCAGTCACCCATATCTAGGTAAATTGCTACTTTTGTATGCACAATTATTTCCAACTTTATTAGGTTTGTTAGCGTGATTTGTTTTATACTTACATTTCCAAGACCATAACGATGTTGGCTTTTTCTTCAAAGGCATCTACACATTGGACGAGTTTTGGATGATGTAGACAGTTCATGATGCTGATTTCATCCCTTATGTTTTCTTTTTCCTTTGCAGAATATGCTTTGAAAAATTTTCCTGCCCACACTTTTCCATTCTTCTTTTCAACAAGCCTAAAGACTTGTCCAAATTTGCCCCTGAAAACATACATCTATTTCCATAAAATGTTTTTACAATGCATGGTCCACAAAGACTAGCAAAATTTTACTAAATATGCCAGTGCAACCACACCTATCTGAAATTAAAAAATCATCATATCGAGTACTCTTCTGCACCGATTTTGTGAAGAGTAATCTGCAAGCAATTTTGATGACTACCATATTTATTATTGATGACCCCAATTTTACAATTAACATCTTTTATACTAGAGGGTTCAAAAAAAGAACACCTAGCAGTCTTTAATTCATACGACTCAAGTTTGACTGCATACAGTTTTCCATAGGCCATACACCTATGCAGAAGCAGAAGGTAGGAAACGTCTCTCAAGTTTGAGGTGAAATGTCAGATTTAGATGTAGATGAAATTAGAACCTGAATGATAGTCTTCAATACTTTCAATTCACTTCACTTCACTGTATATGTACAATTGCACCTCTATGACACACTTATCCAGCAGAAGGATAAATGCCAGCTCTGTTAAGAGAACGGTACATGATCCTCTGCCCTTCAGCACCACCAGCAGCACAAATTGCTCAAAGATTATCATGGCATGCAATTCACACAACCACGAGTTTGAGCAGTGAGAAACAGCCAGGCTAATCGCTGACCTTCTCTGAGCAATACTATTAATGCTCTTGGGATTATAACCACTGTCAACAGAGATTTTAGCCTGTGGGCAGGATAATCTTGTAACCACTAATGGATATAATGGAAATGCAAGTGCGCAGTGTGTTCCTCTTTTTTTTTTTTTTTTTTTCTTTCTTTATTATTTTTTTTTCTAGTCTTGTAATTTCCTAGTAGCTTGGAAAGCAACGTGTCTTTAAAAGCACAATATAGTACTTACGATCCCAGTCTTTCTTCAATATTATAGACATCTGAAACTTTTTGTTCAGTGTTGATAGTAACTGTCCGATATTCAATCTCTGTTTCTTTCCCTTCTACAAATAAGGAGCGAGGAGCGTGATTAAAACCTCCATAGAACATGAAATAAAAACACAGCTTTTAGTTTTTCCTGATTAAAATATGAAATTCTTACCATCATCAGATAGCTCCGCTTCCTCCTCTTTAAGTTCTTCTGTAAAGAAAATAAAGACATGAATAATGCATTAAATAGGATATTGAACTCCCATAAAGCAGTCAAATTATTCACAGTAACATGGGTAACTGGTAGACCCTTATGGCTAAGCAGCAAAACCAGTCAGGGATTTTGTGTATTAACTCCACAATTAAAATCTCTTCACCACTTTTTCATGTCTAATAACTACATAGTCAAACTCCAGTCACCATTTCTTGATAAATCTAGTTCATGTGTTTTGCAGTGCTTGTCTATTTTACCTCCCTAATAGAAACATGAGCATACTGAATCAATTCAAAATCATCTAATAAATTGTTTTAGGAATACCTTAATGGAATAGAAAATAAATTAAAAATATTAAAATCAATAGCTTCACTTCTGGTTCAATGACAAATCCTTTTCTGACTTTTTGATGCATTCTTGCTATTGCAAACCTAAAAGTAAAGCATGCTTAGAGATGAAAAGATTTCCTGCAAAGCACAGAGACACATTTTTCAGAGTCAAGATGACTAGAAAATTTGGAGAGTGTACACCTTTCTGAGCATGGCTGAACTTTGAAAGCAAGGATGTCCAAACGGAGACTCAGTTCTGCAGGAATATTCAAAGGCATGCAGAGGTGTAAGCAAGCCCCATGACACAAGACAGAGTGGAAGCTGGCCTGAGTGTTCTGATTTTAATTTTTTATTCTCACGTGAATGAACTGTTTGTAGCACCAGTTTGTGTGTTATTCCCTACGTTGCCTGCAGGTATGAGGCAAAGGGGTGGTAGCTGGAATGTCACTATATATTACTTACACTGTTTGGACTTGCTCTTAAGACCTCTGGCTATGACCAGTAATTTGAGCAACTGCAAAGGCAGTTTCACGGGGACCTGTACAATTTTCCCTGTAGCTGCCAAAGCTGTACTTTGTCATCACGGAGTGCAAGCCTAATCGAATGATTTATCCCCACTGTGTCAACCAATTCATGTTATCAAACATTGACACATTACTCTGGACACCATTATTTGCCTTAGAGTATAGAGTTAAGTGCAGTAGTGGACAATAAAACAATAGAAAGAAGAGTGAAGGGAGCGCAGAGAACTGATCTGATGCAGGCATCACCTTTTCATATTCAAGACATAACCCTGCATATGCATTCTGGTAGCAAAGCCAATCAAGTAAATATAATCTGTTACTAAAGTCCTCTTCTCTTTCTGCAGGATTTGCAACCCTTGTATGTCCCAGAACAGACTCGCTGGTTTGCTGTCATTTACCAGAAGAGCAGGGAGGGAAGCGAGCCCTCCCCATGCAGGCGTAGCTGTCCTCAGATATTCCTCAGCTAGAAACCACACTTGCAGGGAGCACATCACATTTTCCTCCCCTTTTAAGGGCTGCCTAAGGGAGCTGATCCCAGCCACGCTGCCAGTAGTTAAGGTCTGCCAAACGGCGATTAGACAGACAAAGAAGTCAGTTCCCTGTTCTGCAGCGACACTATACTGAAGACATGAACTCAAAACATTTTGGTTCATAACTGGACACCTTAAATTAAATTAAATAAAATAAATAGAATACATCTCAGCCCTGTAAGCTCTGCATAGCTGTGCTAAAACCTTTCTCAGAAGTGCATTAATGGTAAAAAGATTTCCTCAAACATGGCAGTCTTCTTTAATCTGTTGTGATTTACTACCTTGTTTTAGTAGCTGTTTTCTTGAAATTCACATTGAAAAGTTACCCTTGCCTTTCTCTGCTAGAATTTTGTTGAGATTGAGATTGCTGCTATGTAACGGCCACCTCAGTATGAAAATCAGTAATCACTCTTCCTGGCAGTAATGGAAAATCCCCCGCTACTCAGCTAAGTGTTTACATAGATGACAGTTTAATGTCCTGACTTTCAGAAGTGCTGAACACATGCATTTTCCACTGTCTTCAATTAAGGCACCAGCTACACTCACACACTTGAAAAATCACACTTTATATGACTTGCCCTTTCTTCACGCTAGCTGCAGTATTAAGAACAGAAAGCTAGAAGTCCTGGAACTTAGAGCACAAAGACAACCCACTCTCCTGCACACAAAATGCATTTTCTTTTCACCCAAAGAAACTTTTTGATTGTCAAAATGTGTATCACAATGATTGATTTGTTCTATAGACTCTTTGTGTTAAATCTATGTAAGAAAACTGCCAGACTTAAAAAGAAAAATAGCTTGTTTGCTTTAGTCCAGTACAAGTAGCGCTTGCCCTAGAACAAGCAAGTCTAGGAACAGATCAGGTCCTCAGCTCTAGAAGGTGTTCATCCTGCAACTAAAGAAAGAGGGCATTCAAACACAGGGAATTCTATTACGAAAAGCCAATACCGTCTAGCTTTCTTTAAATTTTATTGCTACTCTTAACGTTATTTTTCCCCCTTTGAAGACAAGTTGCATTTTGATTTACAGTTTCTAAATATTTAAAACACTTGGAGTATGATTCCCTTTTGCTGGGAAATGACTGTTGAGAAGCTTACACAGCTTTGTGATGCTGCGCCACTTTGCTAGCATTTTGTCTTGCTATGGCAATGAAAGATAACATCACAAGGATTATGTGAAACATTTAAAACTCTAAAGCTTTGCATATAAAGATAAGGAGGGAGAGACACAACACACAGTCCACTCTCCAAAGACAGGAAACATAGCAAAATACATAATTTTGGTGCTGAAAATTTGGTTCTGGGATTTTCAGTGTGGTAGGAACATCAAAGTGATCCTTGCACAGTAGGTAGATGTGGATGTGCACAAAAATCTGCATTCAAAACACATTAAAAAAAAATAATGCTGATTTTGTGTGTGTGTGTGTGTTTAAAACATTTATAACAACTTACAATAATTTCTAAAATGTTCCAACTCTCCCCATTAGCCTATTTGAGAAGATGTTAAGTAGACAACAGGAGGAAAAACATACTGAGAAGTATTTTACGTGCATTGCAACTGGAATCAAAAACTCTAAAAAATATTTCTAGCATCCATACAATGCTGCAAACCCAACATGCTAAGCAGGATACAAGTCACAAATTCATAAGATCAAGTGTATTAGGGGCAACAGGACTGAGGTGGTTTACCGTGCTGGGATTTGAAGCACAGAAATCATATCTAGGTCTGAGAGGCTAATTAATTTTCTGCTGTGTATTCAGTGCTTGGCTGGCAGCAAGCTCGTTTGCTTTTTCCAAAAGCAAATTTGGGATAGTGTTTTTTGGCTTGTTTTTCCATAGCGTGTCCAGTATAAACTGTAATGAATTCCCCAGTATGTTTCAGGTAAGCCACCAAACATAATTTCCCAGTTGGGCAAGGTCTGAATGGGTAACTTATGTGTTAAATGTTTTATCTCCCTTTACCTATGTGCTGAATGACAGCCAGTCAGCATGCACAGAGCAAGCCAGAAGTCAAGTTACAGGTTGCTTTCACAAGGTGGGTTTTAGGGATTCCTGAAGCCATGTTTCCACAACTGATGCATGCAAAACATAAGCACAGACACCCACATGAAGTTACAAAGGGACTTAAGTATGCTTACAGCCAGCTTAAGCATTCATTGCACAGAAGCACATGCGAAGGAGTGTGGTAAAGCTGCCTGACCCTACTGGGAAACTGTTATGATATGATTTAATTAAACCTTGACGTTTCTCTTAAAAACTAACCTTCTTGTTTCTCTCCAACTTTGACCAGCTCGGACTCTTGACTGGGCTCGCTGATGCCATACACATTAGCAGCTCGCACGCGGAATTTGTACTCCCGGTCAGCCTGCAGGTCCTGCACGTTGAACGACGTGCTGCGGCAGGTAGTGAGGTCTGTCCATTTGTTATCCACTGAGTTCCAGATCTCCACGGTGTAGGACTGCACTGCACTTCCACCATCGTAAGAGGAGCCATACCATGAAAGAGTGAGGGAGGAACTCCGGATGTCTGATGCACAAGGTGTTCCAGCAGGTGGGTCTGGTTTATCTGCAAAAAACAGATGCAAAGCACACTAGATGAAATTGGGAGCGTAAGAGGTAGGACTTCTGTTAAGGTATTACTGGCCTTAGCTAACAACCATTTTCCTTCCATGCTATTGCTCTGCTTCACAGGTTTGTAGTGGAGTAAGAAAACAGCTGCAGACATACCTGAATTAGCAAACACAGATGCCAATCCCACATGGGACTCAGCACGGGCTGTTCAGTCTTTGGGCATCCTGCTAAGCTGTTCTGAAGCCTAATGCCCTTCACAGCTATTGTTACAGAAACCACTGAGACTAAAACCAGTCACAACTATGCTGGCAAGTACTGAAATCAAATCTCCCACAGTAGTGCAAACATCTCCTTGATGAACTTCCTTGGAGGGTTAACCTCTAACAGTCACCATAGCTGTGATACTATTCCCCCAGCTCCCTTCATCTGCTTCCATAATTCAAGGCCCCTGTTAACTTTTCATAGCCTCTATGCACCACTTATCCAACTATACCTGGGTATCACAGCCATCCTAACCAGTTTGTTAACATAGAAACACAGATCTTGAGTTTTATGTGAACAGATTTTGGAAGCCTGGTGCACTTTTTGGTTAAAAAATAAATAAATAAGTAAAAATGAGCCAGTATCATCAGAATCTGGTGTGTAGATGAGCAACCAACTATACAAATGTCTGACACAATACAGAAGCATTGAAGTTATATCACTTTTTCAAAATTAAGTTTAATCATTGACTAGTTACTGAAATGAATGTTCTTCTAAGACAGAAGAATGCTGGCTTCTAAAAAAATAACTGATTAAAAAAAGAATTATGAAGTTAAGCGCTTTTAAAGACTTTAAAGTGAACTAAATGTCTTCCCTGGGAATAATCCCCTCAGAATTAATCTAGAAAAACCTACAAAATAATGATGATGTTGATCTGGGTGAACTAGTGGTCAAAGGCTGAATGAGAAAGCACAGGATGGAATAAAATAAGAGAAGATGAAAATAAAGGGATAGCAAGTGTGAGATACTACAGCAGTTGCAATAGAGGCTGACTGATAAAATTCTGTTCCCTTTTGCTGGTTAAAACTGATAACGGATGTTATCACTTTTTCCTTAAGAGAGGCAGAATGGCTTTAGTTTTGGCTGGTTTGGCAACTTTCTGAGCAATAAAAACATCTAAAAGTTGGTGAAAACTGCTATGGACTTCGATCAAAGCCTTACTGTGGTAGACTATATGAGTTGTCTCTCCAGAATGAAATTATCATCCCTTGGAAAACTACTTAGCAGACAGAAGTGGCCACAGTTTGCCAGAAGCCCAACTTTAGTTCTTGGACAGAGAGACCTCTTCTTCTGACTGCCGTGGTTTTACTCATAAAGGGGGAAAGTGGGGTAGGATCAAGACAGATCACCATCTGGAACTGTGCCATCTCTTTCTACAGAAAATGACCAATGATTTCTCTGAGAAAACTCATTTGCACTTGTCATTGAATATCCACCTCCTCACCAACTTAAACATATTAGGAGTTGTATGAATAGAAGTTTTAAGTATGAGGGAAAAGACTGGGAGAGAGGAAGAGAGATGAGCACCAAGGGTTTGTTGCTGCCTTCAGTGTGAGAATGCCCAGGCAGAAGAGAGATAGGCTGCCAGAGCGTGGGTTTATCTGCATTCAATTTGGCAACACTTAAAACTCCATTCCACTAGGAGTCATCATTATACTGTACATCTTTTGTTAAAAAAAATAGGTGTCCTTAACCTCTGAAATGGCTTACTGCTCTTCCTAGTTGTCACTTTTTACCGGTCTCATTCTCTGGCAAAATAAAAGGGACTTCTAACAAGCATAAATTTGTAGTTTAGGTATCATGGACTGAATAACAGATAAATTAAATGATTAAAGAGAGGTCTAAGAAGAAAAAGAAAGATTATAGCAAAGATAAGAATATAATCTCAGGCTCCTGGTGCCTGAAGAGCAGTAGTCCTGCCCCAGACTCCTTGGGGTGGCAAGAAGTGAGAGGTCAGTGCTCACATCACTCACAATTTCACCACCCTTGTGCAATACTGCACCAGGCTCCGGGGAACCGTTTACATGGCACACGTGCGTTACATGTTTTCAGTCAAGTAGCAATGACAGCCAACTTCTTTTCACTACAAATTATTATGCATTTAGGCCTCAGGGGAATGATATTGCCTCTGTCCTCTTCAAAATCTGTTCAGAAGAATATTTAGCTGTGTGTCATACTTTCCTCCTATATAATCATCACTGCATCATCTCAGGATGCACATATAAGCACTTGGACAAGTAACAGCTGACTTATCCTATATCCAAACAGAAAAGAGCAGTTGCTGATAGCAAGGGGAAAATACTTCGAAGAAAAAGCTAAGCCAGTAGTCTATCACACTCCAGAGGCATCTGTTCAGATTTGCCAAACTGAATGTCTCTGACATCTGCCATGCACACAGCTAAATGTGGGCACTATGGGTTTATTTTAAAAAAAGAAAAAGTAGCTTGCTCTAATACTAAAACCCTAATTTCAGAGGGAAGGCGAGGTTATAGAAATCCATACATCTGACAGCTTCTGACTAGAGCTATACACTGAATTTTAATGTGAAGGAGAAAAGAACTCGTGCTTCAGTCTTTTCAGAGCACAGCGGGACATGAGAATACAGTGACTTCTTCACTGACTTTTAGCACTCTGCTGCTTCCAAATGAAACTCTGGGCATGCTTTAACAGTTGCCTAAACTTTCCGTGACTCACCTGGATAATGGCAACCCTTTAGACCAGCATAGCTTGCATAAAGCAAGGCTTTTAAGGTATGTGCTCACTAGAGAGAAAACATTCACAGCCAACGGTACATTAGCTGATTAGCTGTCAAGAAAATGCTACATGACTTTAGTCTAATATCTGCAAGTCTTGGGAATATATATATATATTTTTTTTTTTTTCAGTAGAAAATAAGTGGATCTGCAACCCTGGCTGGACTTGCTCAAGCCAGAAATATGAAATATGCACATTTTTGTTTGAAGCCTACCAAGTGCTGCTGCTTACAGATCTGCTCAATGTATAAATACTGGGGTAGTAGCTGCTATGGAAGATCATAAACAAGAAAGAAAGCTTAATCTTTGCTCTTTCTTAATATGACAGATGTGTATATAGCATTTTACCACGCTTAGAAATTATTTGATATCAGACTGGATGGTATTTTACAGCTCTGCACATTCAGAGAATTTACAGATGGTCTCTCCATGTGTCTGTTTTGTTTCTCAATAGTTTATTCCATGGGGATTTTAAAGGTTACCCTTTATTCATCTGTCTGTATTGAAAGCTAGGACATTTTGCCAAACTACATTCCCTTCTGGAATATGAAATCTCTATCAGCACAATTAACTGCTTCCAATAAAAATATCCAGTGGGTTGAGGAGGGGTGCGGAAGTTACAGCACAGTTCTCTATTTTGTCCTTCTGTTTTAGTGTTTAGCATATCATTCACGTCCTTGAGCTGCCCATCTTCAATGTTTCAGTTGTATATCATATGCAGTCTTTTACAATCATGTACTTCACACTTAGGCATATATTGCAAGGATTTTACATAGCTTCACTGGACCACAATTTTGTTCTTGCTGTCCCATACCAAACCATAGCCACAAGCCAAAATATGATCTACAAGGAAGTGAATTCCAAGATTCACTGCTCCTGGTGAACATTTCCATAGGACTATAATGGTAGGGGGAACAATTCATTTTAAATGTCAATCTCTAACTTCAGCTTCGCTACTGGATGCAGCAAAAGAAAACATGTATGTTCTCTACCATAAGATATCTTATCTATACAAAACCAGGGTATTTCAGTCTTGACTAATTTACAGAATGACTATAACACCAAAATAAATATTTAGCTATGCTTTATGATATTCTAGATTGTCCTGGTCAAATTGTCTGTGTCCATATAGTCCTACTGAATTTGCCCAGAATCCTACAAGCTCCACCCCCTTTGGTAGCAGGCAGTACTTATACCTCTTTTACTAGGATGCATGATCACCTTATTTGCCTAATAGTATAACTGCAAAGTCTAAAAACATAGTTGCAGGTTGGACAGCTAAATGCTAAGGGGGACTCGAGCACAAAGCTCCATAGGTAATCTCTTTAGGAATGAGGTGGCTCACAAAGCCCAGCTGCAGGCAAAGGAGACGGGCAATCAGCTAACTTGGCCTCCAGCCTGCCCTATGGACTATTCTGCACAGCAGCATAGAGACTGTGTAAAGCCACTGACACTGACACTAATGGCACAGGGGAAGGAGCAGCAGCTGCTCCATGTACTGCTATTCACCAAGCACAGGGGAGTAAGAGGAGAGGAGGTGATGTGAAAGAGGACTCGACTGCTTTTCTCCCTTTGTGCTCCAGCAAACTTGGCACAGATTAGGAAAGAAGGTACTTCCCAACAAATGGAGACATAAATTACTGCTACCCCAGACCAGGGAGGTCAGGTTCCAGTTTATTCTTTGTGACATACTTTCATTAGGGCAGATGGTAAAGTCATGAGCTGGACTCGCATGAAACGTATAAGCCACATTTAAGGCCATACCAGGATTGAAACATGCACTTCTTGTTTACTCAAATTGAATTCAGCTGCACTCCCTCCTCAGACAAATTCTCAGAGATATTTTGGTAAACAGTTTTTGATATACACCCTGGAGTAACCTTTATTTAATTTTTATTTGTACACTCTGAGAAGCGTAAAGCATAAGCACGCATGATATTTAATCAATATTTATGAAACAGATTTGTCTTGAGGTCCTTGCCCTTTTCAGTGGTCTGTAACCCCAAATTCCTCTTGATAAAGGACTTTCTCTCCTTCTGTGTAGGTAGCAAACCCCAATGCATGCAGGACTCCCACAAAATCTGAAACCGTGCTATGCAGACCTTATTGGCCTCTCAGCACTGCTCAGTTTACAGAGTCTGCAGAACACAAGCACCATTCCAGGAGACCAAAAAAGGCAGCATTCTCCTTATCTAACTCAGAGCACAGGGAAACAGCAATCCTTCTGCTACTTGATGGGACGGTCAGCCTGAGCCAAAGCAAGGCTCCAAGGCTTTGCTGCACATTCAGAGCTTGCAAGGCTCTGGCAGTGCTTTAAGCAGCAATGCTGTTTCAGTAGAAAGCCTCTGAAAACAGAACTATATAACCATCACCCCTGAAAAATAAAAAGTTATTTTAGCAAGAGAGACAGCACTGAAGCAACGTCTCTGAAATAGTTGTCTTTATCTGTTCTCAAAATTGGTTTGATTTCTTTCTAAATCCAGTTATCGTATTACTGTTTAACACTATTATTAGCTATTGTGATATTTGTCTGCCAGATAAAGAACAGACAGAAAGAAACAATTTAATTCCATCCCACGGGCTGTTTAGCCAGAGAAGGTATTTAATATGCTGCAAAAGCCAGTTGAACACTGTCCATGCCGACAGCACTGGCAAAGCCTTCATTTGAAATTCATCAGCAGGAGAGAAGCGAAACCATAAAAGGCCATAACTGAACCCTGCATTATTGCTGACAGGGCTTAGGGTCACGGCAGACCTCTCCGCTGTGTTCGGAAAACTATGCCCTGCAGCTTTTTTTTTTTTTTTTTTTTTTCTTTTTCTCTCTCTCTCTCTTTTATTTTTTTATTTTTTATTCTTTTTTTTTTTTATTTTATTTTTTTTATTTTTTTCCAAGGGACAGGAGTGCCGTAAGTAGATTATTACCCCTTTGCACCCCTTTACACCCACTAACGCCCTTCTGGGTGTTACTGCACCATAGGTTTAGCATAAAATTAAAGTAGAAAATAATGCATGCACTCTCCCTCAAAACAACACAAGTGAAGATGAAATGAACAGAATTTTTCTGCTAATGAAGCAGCCTCCCCAGCGGGAGCCAAGGACAACATGGCCAAGGTTAGCCAGCTCAGGGGACTTCCACACCTGCAGCTCTGGCAGAGTTTGAAATCCACCCGCCCCTTTTAATACACACAGCAGACTCATGTTAGCCTCCTCAAAGTATGATCCCTCCCCACAATGCTGACATAAAACTGTTGTTTAAGATCTGCATTTTTGAGACCTGCGGGTAAAATAGCCCATGAACATCGAAGGCCCACAGCACCACTTTGTGCTCTTTTTCCCCCTTTGCCAGTGGGGTAACTGAGGCATAAAAGAGTAAAATGACCTTGCCCAAGGACACACAGGAGAATGGAACTGGGAATGAAACCAGATCTCACCACTCCTACGCATATGCCCTCAGCACAAGAACATCTCCTTCTGCCACAGGCCTAATGGAACAAACAAATATATAATGCATTCTCAGGAGCCCTTTTCCTAAACCATCTGTTCCTGTGCCTGAATCAACAAGCTATTCGGATTACTCATGTGCTACATGTTAGGCAACTGGTTTGATAACTAGTTGAATTAGATCTCTGATACCTGTCCCCTGAAAGGCAGAGTAAGTTTTAGGACTTGTCCTGGTGAGACTGTAAGCTGATTCCAAGTCCCTGATGGTGTCAGTTTAGGTCCTAGGAACACTGTGTTCATGCGCAGAACTGGAGTCACAATGAATTATTCCTCTAGAAAGTAAGACATTCCTGGCATTTAACAGCAGGTAAAATACAGGAAGTTTGTTGTAAGAAATACTGCCATGATATTTCCTTTTCTTCACCAGAAGAAAGGTGAAGGCAACTATGAGGAAAAATATCTAGGCAGAGAATTCTACTGTAATTTCTCTTAGCTGAAATGACATTGAAACTAGATGGCCCTTCAAGGAATAAAGCTGCATCAGTGTGCCAGCACTGATGGATAAGGCAATGTAAGCTGTTTTTCCTCTATACATTGTTATCTTGCTGTGATAAGTTAGTTTTGATGTGGCTGCTGAGTTTGGCCACCAAACATTGGAGGGGAGACTGACAGTGCGGGTCACAGCACTCTTGAACTGCAACAACAGAAACAAAAACAGTAAGATAAGACATCTCTTCCTTAACTGTCAGTCTAGTTGCCCTTTAACCAGAAAACTGGTAACAAAAGTCCTTCAGCAATCCAAAGGAATTTAAAAGGCTAAAGGTTAGAGGCCAAGTCCACCCACATATTCTTAGGAAATTCACTGCATTCTCAGACCCTAGATGTAAACAGGGAATCACATGGCTACTGCAAGATATAATCTGGTGCTCCTCAATAAGTTTCAGAAGCAGTCATGTTAGCACTTCTGAGCTGCAGTGTTGTCCGTAGAAGTGTTCTCTTCTTTTCCAGATGGATAACACAGTTTCTAATCACCGCTGGATCCACTCAGTCTAAGCAGCTAGCACAGAGCCAGACATCTCAGGCACTCACAAAAATGCAATGCCACTGTTAACTTTTGATTACGCTACTACATTTCCTTATAATATAAAATAAGGGCAAAGAAGTAATGCTAATGTAGTATGCATCTGTTTCACTTGCTGAACCAGGACCGAGTCCTTTATATAAACAATCAGCAATCCTACCTTGGATTCAATGACTACTGGAGTTAGTGTTGATCTTATTCTCCAGCTAATTCTCAAATTTCTAATTTTTGCTTGGAAAGACTCTGCTCATAGAGGTTCTGCTAAAGGCATGATAAAGTCATTTGTCCCAGAATGCGACCTCTCCATCACAAACCAAGTACAGAATTTTAACATCATGCAGAGGAGTGGGTATTACTTAATGAATTCATATTATACTACATGCCTGCATGCAACGTGCTTAAATATAGTTAAATATTTGTATTATCACTGTTCAACAGTACATGAGGACACAAAGTAGACGTTATGTGCACAACTGCTTAGCATAATAAATATACAATAACAATCTTTGAGCTTCTCAGGGTATGATAATATTGCTCCTATTCTTCTGCATATATATCTGTCTTATAGGTCACTGACCATCATCTTTTTTTTTTTATTATTTATTATTATTATTTTTTATGCAATACTACAACTACACCAGAAACAACACAAATTTAAAGGATTTATAAAGTTAATCAAACTGCCACAGGTAGGCAGTACATGTGTTTTTAATTCTGTATTTAAAAAAAAAAATTTGCTGATATCAAAAAGTATTCACCAAACCCTGGTGAACATCAGAGTACCCCTGTATTATAGGCATGGAAACATGAACAATTTGCCCAAAATCATGAAAGAAGCTTGCAGCACAGCTGCAGGATAGACCACTTCTTTAATGCCACATTCTCCTTGTTGAATACTCTGTTATTCTTTTGACTCTTTGTCATAGTACCCAGCCATAGCCAGTATGAAGACCAAATTCCTTTTTCAAAAGTGATTGCAGATGGGGGTATTCCTGTCACAGATCTAAAATGTTCAGAAACAGCAATTTGATATATTTGCATATATACAGCCAGGAAATGGCGTGGAAGGAATGAATATTCCTTGCTATCACTGTAGAGCGAGGGATGTACCTTTCCTAAATCAGTCCTATTTCACACTCAGCTCACTACTAGTTCATTTAATATAGCTTTGGCAACAAAAGTCCACTTTAATCTGACACAGCATCTGCCATAAATCATTAGCTCAGTCCCACATCAGGCTGATTTGGATTTGGAGCAGAAACATGTTGCAAAAAATCTCCCTAGAGAGATCATACGGCTAATGAAATTGCTTATTTGAGAGAGCCAATCTTAACAATAGAGAACTCAACATGGGTATTTTGGAAACTGTCTATCCTTTAAGAGAAGAGATTGCTTAACTTGGATGTCTTCTTCTACTGCAGGTCTCCCAGCATTATTAATGCTTATACAGGCACAAAGCTACACAATAAAGCAGTGTTAAACTCAAGACTCCATCCTGGTGGCTCAGTTCTATGTATTCATCATCACACCACCCTGCCAATAAATTAACAAGGGTCTTTGCTAACTTGACTAGATATCTCTGCATCTGGTGTGTGGACTGCAAACAGATTACACTGGAGCCTGAGTTTAGTGGACATTTTGCTCATAGATATTCATTAAAATTATAAAGGAAAAAATCCTTAGAATACAGTTGGAATTCTTTCAAGTGCTTCTGTTCCCGCTTTTACTTTCCTAACTGAAAAGGAAGATCCAGGATGGTCTTAAATATCCTCAGGAAGGTTCTCCTCAGAGCAGTGTCAGTTATAAGGCCAGGCCAGGTTGTTCAGATGTTTATCCAGTCTGAACATGAATGCCTGTAAGAATGGAGACTGCACAACTTTTCTGGGCAACCTGCTCCCTATCATGTGTTACAGTCCAAATTTAATTTGGGAAAAGTGTATTGGAGTCTTTCACGTGGTAAACTTGCACATCACCATGAAGACTTTGCAACCCACATGGTTGTAAAGTAATAATAAAATAAATACTTCTTTATTTTCCTATTTATTTAATTTTATATTTTAACAAATGCATTTGATTTCCTGAAACTCAGAACAGAAAAACCTGTTACTTAGACCTTTGAAACAGCTCTAGGTCAGCTCAGACACACTCCTCCAGGGAGCAGATGTTCTGTATTTGTAGTTTCCCTCAGTACATTCAAGACTAATTGTGGACTGTGGTCAGTCAGCAATGTTTTGCACACACAGCATACAAACAGATGTGCCTTTCATTGGTGAACTGATAGGGAGGCAGCTCTCTCAGAGTTATAGCCTTTTTATAAATAGCTGACTCAATTCTAGCACCAGGGCTTTCTCCACAAACCCTTGTTATGAATGGGGGATCAGGGCAGGGAGAGCAAGTTTCTTCCCCGTACTTTGGACAGAGCAGAGAGAACGGATAGGTGAGAATTTAGGACTAAGGGTGAGCTTTTGTAGACTGAATTATCATGTTTTGCATATTTAGAGAAGTACATTTTCCCTATGCTGACTAGAGTAGGCTTTGGAGAAAAGACAGCATCTTCCAACCTCTTAAGGTGCAGATGGGGTGAGGGATTCTATCTCAGTAGTGAAATTTAAACCTACTTCCTAGAAGGAAGACATTTTTTTTTGCCCCCTTTTCCCACATTTTTGAGGACCCACAAAGAAGAATCTATAGTTAAAATGCACATGGAGCAAACTAGAAATCTGGAGGCTTTGTAATGCCTTTGGCAGTGCTGACATCAGCGAGATGTTTCACTGAAGAGCTTGGCAATTTTACAAGAGGGAATTTATTCTTTTCAGTTGGAAACAGATAGCTTGTCATCAGCCAAAATGCATGGCAAACTCCAGCACATTGTAAGGATTCTTCACCCAACTCTCCCGAAAGCATCTCTGGGAATCCCACTGTTCTCTGGCACATTTCTCACTTATGGAAAAGCAAAGCAGGAGGCTGAGATGTAGCTTTATAAGGTTATAGAATTCAAAGACTTTCAAGCCAATTAACTCCAATAGACATGAAACAGTGACATATAATAATGAGGCAAGGATCACATAATGACAAGATCATAGGAACTGTTGGCCTGGTTCAGCTAGAAAAAAAATCCATCTCGCTGAATAACCTGTTACAGTTAACAGACTGCAGCAGTGGCCTAGGAAGGAGTGATAAAAGGGGAAATGTAAAGAGCAGATTGTCTCCTGCCTTACCTCTAGCTGCTAGACAGCTGTGTTGGCACTTTGGACACAAAAGCAGTAGTTAGAACAATATAGAGAATAGTTATTTGAGGATCAATTTTTCAAGGTTTTCATTTTTAACCTAGCTACACTTCTGATTTGTACAACCTACCGTTGGAAGGAATAATATGATTTATCTATGATCTTCTATTCTTGCATTCTATGGCATATTGTTGGCATCTGCTTGATTTTTATATTCATTCACTGTTATCTTTATCTGCAACCACTGCCACAGATTAGACAAAAAAAGAATTTAAATAATCAGGAGACTTGTATTGACGATACACACAACAGTATGCAACTGACGACATTCACTCTTTTGTAGTGGTCATTGTAGTTGAAAGTGTGGTTCTAGTCAATAAACATTGCATGTTATTCATTGGATCACTGAAATGGATTTCCAGTCCAACTTGTGCTACTGGTGTTTTGCCATGGATTTCATCAAAGTCCAATTTTTGCCTTTGGCATTGTACACACTTGCTTTACTTACTCACTAGCCCACATACATGTAGCTGTAAGGGCAGCAGAGCCAATGCAGTTATGACTGCATCACTACAATGAAGCTTTGCTTTTTTGAACTAGACTTTGTCCAAGTGTCTGGGCAAGCTCTGCACTCCTGCAGTAGAGGGGTTCTTCATGTCAAGACCCCTCCACAGGCCATAGAGAAGAGAGCCTAGGAACAGAAGGATGCAGACTAATGTTTTAAACAGATCTCCCTCTTTGCCTATAGGCATTTCTTAGATTTCCCTGGAAACCATTTGCAGTACATCCATACCAAGGTGAGTTCACTGGCCTTTTCAAAGCTAGATGTCACAGCTATAGGTTTTCTCTAATACTCAAGCAGTTATATATGCAAAGATACTGAAACTGTCTAACAGTCTAAAACTATCTGTAGATATCCACAGCCTGCTGCAACAAACCTGGTGCTCTGAAGTTGTCATCTGACAAGGCTTTTTGAAACTTTATTATGCTTTAAGTGATTCTTCCATAGTTTAGATGTGTATTTAAAATACATGTGTCTAAAGTTCCAGATGTAAAGAGGTCCATATTCATAACAGACTGCCTCTATCCAATGCTTTCTGTCACTATAAAACAAGTAGACAACGGTAGGAATTTCAGTTAGAAGGATAAAACCTCCCTCCCCCAAGCAACAGGATGTTTTCAAATTTACAGTCTAAGAGGAGTCATCTCAGGCCTTCCTGAACTAGCAGTTTTAAAATTTGCAGTCTAGCAAACATCTCGATGCTACAAATGTTAAATGTGAAGAGATGGACTATAGTGGTATCTAATCAAAAATGGAGACATGACCTTTTTTTTTTTCTTGTGTTTTTATAAAGTCTGGGCTATTTTACACCTCTATCTATAGTCAGTAATTTTGGAAAATATAACAAATTATAACCCTACTGAAGTTGCTTGCAGTGGTTATTACAACGCCGCTATACAGTCCAGATAATTTTTAAAGAATTCTTGTTATTGTTGTTTGTTTTTTCTTTTTTTTTCTCTCTCTCTCTTTTTTTTTTTTTTTTCCCAGTCTTCTTAACTTACCTGATAATTTCATTTAATTTTGCTTATTGTCATATATATTATGAAGTGAATGTAAATTATTGTCTCTCATAAGTATATATCTAAATTATTATTATGGACTCACCAACAACTGTAAGGTTGACTTGTGCTTGTCTGCTGCCAAGTTTGTTCTCTACAACTAGTGTGTAACATCCACAGTGTTCCTGCTTCGTTGATGATATTGTTAGCTTGCTGCTGTTTTCAGCATTCTCAATTTTGATATATTCATTTTCTTGAATCTGTCAAGATGAACAGAAAAAAAAAGATCTTACTGGAGAAATTTCTTTACCTCTATACATGAAAGTGCTTAAATTACAACACAAGGTTAGCATAATGATAGTCATCTGCAGATAACTATCATGACAGTGAATTATGTGCAGTTGGTAAAGAGTGTAATCGGTATGAGACACCTAGAAACGCAGTGGAACATTACAATTGCTCCAGTCCTGCACCAGAAACAAGGATCCTTGTTTCTGGTGGGACTCCACTATGGAACAGGATCTTCACTTTCTGTGACCCCTTTGACAGGCTTAAAGTGTACACTGTCTAGTTGGCAAAAGAACAAAATTTGGTCTCATATAAGTAACGCACAGTGACCACAGTGTCACAAGGGTTTAGTTCTAAATACCCTAATTCATTTGCCATTCCTTTCAGAATCTGAATGTGCAAGTCATCCATAGCTATGACTTTTACCCTCATCTCAACCAGCCTTATTCTGTACTTCCATATAAATCAGGGTAACAGTTTCATTGTTTTGAACAATTGAAGATGTTGTTGCCTGAAATGGAGATGTAATGGTACAGCGGTGCAGAGACAAGTACAAACAGCAGATTTAGCCTTCCTATGGCGTTTTTATTTTCTGGAGAGCCCAAATTTAAAATCTCAGCTGAATACCGTAAGCATATTATGAACTAGCTTTTAATTGAAACTAAGCTATCATAGCATAAATGGCCAAGGAGACTTAGATTTTAATCAGTATTAACTCGAGACACGAAAGATTATTTTAAAACCTCATAATGCTACATTGCAATTATAGAAGTTGTACACTGTGTTCTTATGAAACAGACAACAATGTCAATGCCCTTGTTCCTCCCACCACTTCCTTTTTAGATAAGTGACTCTTCCAACTCATTCTCAGAATTTCATTAAAAATGAAGGCTATTTAGTTTGGCTTATCTTGTCACATAAATTCAGAGAATAAGGAATTACAAGGCTAAGATCAGGACCTGCCCTGCTTTCTCCTCAGCTGAGATGGAACATGCACACTGCTATATGCCCAAAAGTAACCTGAGAAAGTGGCTCCTACAGTAATTGCTAGAGAAAGTTAGTAAATGGGATTATATAGGATTACAGTTTAAATTTTTCTGAAAATTTTCTTCCCCACGTACTTTGTTCTGTGATTCTACACTGGTTTACATGCTTTGCTTCATTAGAACTAGTCAAAGGATAATAGTAATAAAAAAGCAGTCTAGTAGAACTGGATATGCATTATATACCCATTGCAATGGGTGTAGACAACAGGAAGGTAGATTCCTATGTTCCCAAAAGAGAATCACTGGTTATAGTTAAGAATCTACAACAATTGGAAAGGTTAAACAACAGATTTTGTTACTCAGCTAACGATAGAAGCTTTCAAAATCTTTCTTGGTGTTCTAGCTAAGCATGGCTCCAGCATCACTCCACTAGATTGCAATCATGTACAACTGTATGGCTCATAACTTGGTGACATTCCCTTTCTTCCAGCAAAAGACAGTTGTCCAGAATGTACCTGGGGGAGGCTACTGTGGCTCTCTTGAACCTGAGGAAATGTGAGGAAGGACATAGAGAGAATGAATCCCTCCTGCTCACAGCTGTATACAGTGGAAGGGACGAAATCAGAATTCAACACTCACTGGCTTTGCTCAGATAACTACAACTAGTCCCCAGGAAAGTTATAAGAATACTTGGGTGATTTTCACCGTTACGACTGAGAATGGAACAGGGTTGAAATCAACCACATGTGTAGAGGAGGAAGAAATCCAGGATAAAAATGAGGAGTGATGATAAGTGAAAAAGAAAGCAAAATAATTGTGCAGCACAGTAATAATAATTGGCTATTACTATTGGCTATTATAATGCAGCACATAGTAATTGGCTTCCCAATTAATTCAATGAGTGAAAGACTGCTACCCTCACTTATCCTCCCACAATGTTTATTAACCTTCCTGAGGCTTCATCTTTTCTATACCATTCACCTGCCATCCTGACCCATCTAAAAAAATTATTACCCATCTGAATTTACAAGTTTGCAAGCCTTTAGATTGTCTCACAGTAAATAATTAAAAAAAGAATTGTAAAGACGGTTACTTTTACCATCCTTTTACAAATGAAAAAAAATGTTAAACCAGAGATCTGATATGGGTAGTATTAGGTGCTGGTCTCAGTTTATATTTTCATTTTGTATATAAAAAACTTGAAATTTACACAAATAGGACTGTTGTATTCATTGGTGAACTCAGAAACCTGCACACACCAGCAGCTCACTTTTGAGGGGTACATTTACCCATGTGTCAAGACAGATCTCAGCCAAATGGGGAACTCAGTGTCACTTCTGAGGCCTATATTTGTGGAAATGAGTAGACTGCTGTTTAATTCCAATCTTGAAATTAAAGTATTTTAAGGAAGTTTGAGAGTTCAGGGAAATGAAAACAAAAACACTCTTTCCCCTAAAACAGGTTATTTAGGCTTAGCAAAGAAGGAAGCTGGAATACCCTTTGGTCTGGCAAACTGTTTAGAACTTTTTAAATTAAATGATGACCCATCTGGATTTAGAATATAAACTTCCTTGTAGAAGGAGCTGTTTTTATTTATGTTCTATAGAGTGCATAACAAATTCAGAATGAAATAAACACAATAGCAGCTACAGTACATATTTACATTTGCTCTGTCTTAACATGGCACTTCATCTTCCAACTTGTACTTGCATATTGGATTGTTTGGTTTAAAGTGTTTTAATTACTCATTAAAGAAACTCTTTTTATAAGCTGCCTTTATGGACATATGCAATACAATACAAGGAAAGTAATTCAAGTAGAAAGAACTTTAAATCCAGGGGATGAGGGCAGCACTGTTGCTGATAAGCCTTGCAGTGTGACCTTTGTGTTTTAAGATATTTCATTCAAGTTTTCTGCATGGCACGTTGCCCCTCTGACATAGCTTTAGAACTAGCATAAATGAAGAAAAAAATGTTTCTAAAGGACAGAAACATTTCCTGTGAAATATGTCTTTGAGATACTACATCCTTTGCATCAACTATATTTTAATTACACGGTCTAAGGCTTTTCTCAAAGGAACAGCCATTACTTTTAGGAGAGAGAACACACAGCAATGGGTTTAAACTGTAGCAAGAAAGATTTAGGTTTGGCATTAGGAAAAGAATTTCTAACGTTATGGATATTTAGGTGCTGCAATAGGTTGTCAATGGAGGCTGTGAAATCTCCATCATTGTAATGTTTTCAGCAGAGGTGAGGAAAACATGACAGGAATGACATGGATACTGCCAGTCCCTGGAGAAAGGAGGTTTATAAGATGGGTTTTTGGAATTCTTGTCCAGCTATATTTTTTTATGATTGTTAAAACAGAACAGAAAACAATTTACCTGCTTACGGAACTTCATCCAGGTGCAAGTTATGGGTGCTGTTCCTACCACCTTGGCAAACAATTCCACTGATTCACCAGCACGGACTTTTCTGTCTTCTGGGAACTGAGTAATCTGAGGAGGAGTAGCTGACCAAAATAAATAAATAAATAAATAAAAATCATTTATATAACTATGCTTTCTATTTTTCTTAAAATTCAAAACACATATTTATTTTGGTTCAACAGTTTCAGAGCACCATTTGAAATACAGACTGGCACTTATCTGTTGCTTGCAATAGAACAACACTGTGGACATTTTTAATTCTACTGTAGTGAAGCAGTAACAATCTACACATCTGAAACTGCTCATACAAGACCAAGGCACAGAAATCTGAATGTGGAAATTGTCAAAACCTACCACCAATTCCAAACAGTTTACAAAATGCTTTGCTGTAAGATTCTTCTTCACTTTGTATTTTTGAAGGGCCCCAGCTAACTTCATCTCAGTTTGCACATGATGAGAGGGTCTGCGAACCTGCTCCCTAATGTCACTGGCATTCATAAAATCTAAAATTTAACAGCTGCCTTTGAATATTCTTTCTAGAGTGCCCAGGTGAGCATCATGTGGGATATCTATTATAGCGGTAAGGAAGAAAATCAACATTTTCTTCATCATATACAATTCTCCTATGAGCAATGACACATCCTTCTGTTTGTGTATTACAGTCTTTTCAGTCTTCCAGTCTCATTCTTATTCCTCCATGTTGGAAACAGTTATTTGTCCTCCTCTTCCTTCTCATCATCTGGGTATGGTTAGATGGCAGAACCTCTTTTTCAATTAGTGCCATTTCCTGCCTCTCAGCTGTGATGCTGAGTGTGACAGACCCCTGGCAACTACTAGGGACAGATGCCAGAAATACCACATTCTTGACAACTCCAGGGTTAAACCTTTTCAGTTGCTTTACAGGAGCAGCATGATAAAAAAATATTTTTGGGTGAGGGACAGCAGATATGAAGATATTTTGACAGAAGTATTAAAAGGGACTCCCTAACACTAGAATGACTTCACTGCCAAAAGTAACATTCCCACCCAAAGCATAGGGCTACTGGGCATGAAAACAGTGCTTTTATATCCTTTTCAGTGTCAGTAAAACAAAGTGGTTTGTTTTCCTTAGCAAAGCTTTGTTGTTGTTGTTGCTGCTTTGTTTTGTTTTGAAAGTATCTGAAAGAAATTAGGCTGAGGCACACATCTGCCAGAGAAAACAGCTTGAATAGTCAAAAAGCCTGACAAAGTTTTAGGACACTGAAAGCAGTTTCTTACAAAGGAACTTTCTAGGTAGCTTTAAATATAGTTTTTCCTAGGAGAATGCTGACAGACAAACAAGTTACCATAATGCCAGTTAAGAGGACATGTATGTATCAACTTCTCTGTGGTACCTACTCATGCAGATGTGGCATTCTGTGATACATATTAAAACCTTTTTCACTGAAAGCTAAGCTGTGTTGAGGATAGAAAAATGGGCAAGAGTTACAGTGCTGACATGCTATAGGATCTTGCTATAATTGATTTGATAATTACTTTTTTTGCATGCTCATAATTTAAGTTTTAACCATGTGTAACCTTATGAACAAGTTTGAAAACTGGATTCAGCTTTCCATTTTTGTCCTCACAGAACTTCATGCCCACTATTTAATAACACATGCATGATAAATTCAGTAGGTAAATGGCTGTACTTAGAAATGCATTGTCTGTATAAAACAGTATTGGTTTATTATTTATTTTAACTAGGTGATACATGAAAATGATTACCTGCTTTTGGAGGAGTCTTTGGAGCTGGTTTCTTCTTCACTGTTGCTTCACCTAATAAAAAAAAAAAAAAAAGAAAATAAAGTTAAGTCAAAGGTGAATTTTGGAAGGTAGCAAATAAGCTGCTTACATTCATAGTGATTCTTTGTTGGCACTTGGAAATCTACAATGTTCTTGCAGCATATAAAACTCAAGAATTAAAAACACTTTCAAAAAACACTTCTGATATGCTGAATGAGTCTCAGAATTTTCACTGTTGAAATGGGAACTTTTAAAAGAGTCAAACAAATCTGCTGCACATATCCCATAGTCTGTCATACTCCATTCCTCATAGCAGTTTAACGAGGTGAAAACACAAGGCCAAGATCCATCTCATATTGACTATCTGCCCAAACTTCAAGCATAATCAATGCTGAATGAGCTCATTTAAAACTAAAGCAGTGAACACCATATACTAATCATGTCATTTATGAGATAGTAAAGAAACAGACATATACAGGCAGTAAATACTTGTATCACTTCTCTGCTACATCTTCTTCCCTAGGCAGGGACAACTTTTTCAAGTATTCACAAAAGAAAGGGTCATGGCACCCAAAAATATGGCCCAGTATTTGACACCTGGGCACCTACATATCAGGAAGACAATGTTCTACAAAATTGTGAATGGTAAATAGAAAATGATTGAGAAGACAGGTATGTAGAAAATGACTGTTCATTATTTCTCAGAAAAAAAGACCTAGGGGCTATCCAATTAAATCACCAAGGAACAGTTCTAAAAGAAACAAAAGAAGTGTTTTTAAATGTAGCACGCATAAGTTAGGTTCACAGACAAACAATGTTTTGCAGGTCAGAAACATAGAAAGGTTCAAAAGGACAGCTTCATAGGAGTTATGTCTAGTGGTGGCCATTAAATATAACAGTCTGGATGCTTTCAAACCACTGAATTCCAGAAGTGGAAGAAATCATTCCCTTTAAAGCACTCTTTTTATCTGCTATCCTAAGCATCCTTGTCAGAGGATGGCCCCTGCTCTGAAAGGACATTTCTTCTTTTCTTGTGCTCAACTAGTCAGCTTGATTGAGCAGCCTGGCTATTGAGATATTGTTGCCTGCAATGGAGGTAATATATGCTAAGTGATTTTGAATATCTGGCAGCATCTACATAGGTGCCTAGCGGTAGCCATTACAGTGTCAAAAGGTTTGAATTATTTGGATCATTGTTTAAAATACCTCAAAGTCAGAAGACATTGAGGAACTAAAACCAAAACAAAACGGGAATACCAAACCCCCCACCAAAGCAATAAAGACATATTTTAATTTTAACTTCCTTTGCTACTTGCAAACTACAAGCTGTGCATGATACCCAGGCAACATATCATCTGATGCCCTGTGAATAAGGAGTCATGAGAAAAGAACTCATCATGGGGCTCTAATATCATAGACAGTTGTGAAGACTTGGATTTTAGTTTTAGAGCTGCTCAAAATAACAACTAATGTGCTATAGGTTGTTAAAAGACCAAATGCTTTAATAAGTAATGGTTTAGCTGTCAACACCAGTGTCTATCCAGTACATTCTGGGGAATATTTCGCTATGCTCTGAATATAGAAGTTGTTGTCACCTTCTTATATAATATTGCATTTCATAGTGATTTTCTTTCAAGGTATGCTTAGCTTTCATATGCTCTGTCTTTATTGATTTTGTTGGAACCAGAAATACTAAAATGGAGAGGTAGGATATTCTTGCAGTACTTATGGCTGAGTCAAAAAAGAAGACTTAGCTATCTCCCAAGGAAGCCTTTCTTCAGTGACTGTCAACTCAACAGAACAGTTAAAAGTTTAGATGAGTACTTCTGGGGATTTTATCCCAGTATAAGTGGACCATATCTTCCTTGTGGATTTAACTTTTTAAATAGAGGCCTTCAAAGAGCACTATTGCTCATTGAAGGGACCCATTACTTTTGGTCCATTAACCGGCTGACAAGTCCCCTGGCTGCTATAGTAAGTGACAGCATATATATTTCCAGCTCCTCTTTCCTGCCCAAGCTGTACGAGCAAAAGTGATAAGTGGTATTTTCAAAGCAGTTCTCCTCTTTAACATTACATGGTCACACTTACTCCAAGCTCATTTATTTCAGGCTGTAGTTACAGTTACGTGGTTGAAACTGAATACTTATATATCAGGTGCCACTTGGAAGGGCTGGAGAATCTAGCCCATCATCAACTGTTAAACATCCCCATTAATGAAAGTATTCCATTAGCTATGCATTAGATGCATAATCCCATGAAAACTCAGTTATATGATTTAATAACATGCAAATATTTTTTTGTGTGCTGCATTTGACTTCAGATTCTCTTCTCTAAACTGAGGATGGAATAGTTGCTTGATATATCCTCAGAGTTATAATGGCTATTAATACTGGTTAAAGCAACGTCATGAATTCAGTTACTTTCATCCTCCATTAAGCTTGATATGAACAAAGAACACCAATGATGAATAAAAAGTACCATTTGTCAAATGACATCTTGGGTTGCAGGCACTATTTTTATTTTTCAGAACTGTCAGTGGCTACAAATAAGAGGAAAACCAAATTCCTTAATCCCACATAATTTTCACTCAGCTTTTACCTCTTGGCATTTGTAGTATATTTGGTGCAGTATCTTAGCTAACAGACAAGGTTCTGGTGGAGTTGTCTCATTCTATGAATGTTCATATTTCACTCTGACTCTTAATACATGTATCTCAAGATTTTTCTTTCACCTGGCTGACAATGTCACTCTCTGCCTTTGCACAACACATACATAGCACAGATGTCTATATACTCAGATGTCTCTCTCACTTTTCCCTGCTTACTATCTACTATCCAGTTCATCACAGAAGGGACCTCAATAACATAATTCGTTCATTCACAATCAGTAACATTTGATTTATCGCTGTTAAAGAACGATGCTTCTGTATATTCAAGGATGTACAGTGAACCACTGGGTATTACTTTACCCTATAAATGGAATAAATGCATTTTCCAGGACTACCTCTTAGACCTGGAAGAAATAAGGCTATGTTTAAGATGGCTTAAAAGGTTTTCAGCTCAATGTGGATTTTTATAGCAGCAAAGCAAATAACACAACCCCTTCACCTTATTTAGCTAGAACAATGCTTTTTATGTGTAAATAAAACATTTTTGTTTAATTTTTCGTTTTTACCCATCAGGACATTACATTAACTTAACTGAGGATATGCAGACTGTCACTGGACTTCATCAAACCATGGAGACTGCAAAGGGTTGTTGGAAGGTCTGGCTGAATATCCTGTTTTGCAGACACAAATAGCCCTGAGCAGAAATGAAAGGCAGGGGCAGTGTGGAAGGGAATGAGTAGGATACATTGCTACATCCCTGAAGCTGACTTTTTTGGCTGCTTGTGTACACTCTACTGTTCTTAGACGTTCCTTAAGAATCCCAGCTCACCTCATGCATCTTTTGAAAAGCAGCTTTTGTTTCAAAAGCTGCTGGAGACATTGAAAAAATCTAATAAGATTAATCAGAGTTGACAAGGTCAAATGATTGTTTTCATTAAAATATTTAAGCCTCTTGGAAATGTTAATGCAAATCTGCTTCTGCTTTTTTTTTTTTTTTTTTTTTTAAAAAAAAAAAAAAAAAGAGTCTCTCTTTTGATATTTACATTGAAATAGGCTGAAGCTGAAAACCAGTCTGGAAGAAAAAGGACATAATATTGCCTCCTTAAATGAATCTGCCTGCTAGAAATGATTTAATGTAAACATCACAAGGCTGGTATTTACATAACTTTATAGGCAGGTTTGCCTCTTAGACAGTTTGTGTCTGGGGGGACATACACTAAAAAAGGGAAAGATTCCATACAGTCTGATAGCTGTGGGACATTTGGTTGTGAAGTTCTTTGCCCTGATGTTGAATTCGTGAGAGCAGATATGTTCAGAAGCCTGTCTTTCTTTTTTGTTTCCCTTTTTTGGAATTTTACTAAAAATAGTCATAGCCCTCCCCTGAAATGGCTCTCTGCACAACTTGCTTTCATAAAGCATGAAGTAAAAGTCTGTAACAGTCTGAAAAAACACATCAGTTCTCAAAACAGCATTTCTAACCAGTTCATAATTCCTACTATCTTTCTTTAGGGATATGTCTAAAGTTATGTGCATATCTTGTATAGGGATGGATTTCAGCAGCTGTGAAACAAGCACAGTAAATATCTAACTGTTAAACATAAGGAGCAAGACATTTCTCTAGTTCTGCCTTCTTGTGTAAGTCTCATTTAAGATTTAAGTTCAAGGTAGAAGAAGGGCCAATGTCATACTCTAATATTATAGTCCCATAGGAAACCGTTTTCCAATCACGCGAAACTTTTCAAGATTTTGCCTTCTGAGAGTTTTTTTTTGTTTGTTTGTTTGTTTTTTGTTTTTTTTTTTTTTTTTTGTGAGAGTGTTTCCTTAAGGAGACACTGGAAAAAAGTCATGTCTATAATGTGTTAGATATCACAGAAATGAGAACATATGTACAGGATGTACAGGAGACAGAAAACACAGATTCAAGTCTCTGCTCTGTCTTCTCCATCTCACATCAATGTATGTGGGATGTGACTTGATGAGGTCTCTGTCTCCCACATGTAAATGAATCATGGTGTAATCTCATTCTGACCCTAGGGACAGACATCAGGGTCTGATACCAAAGGTGACAGTTTTCTGTATCTTCACTACCCACTTCTGATGCTAGAAAGCATAGTATGACTGAGACCTAAAAGTACAGAATAATTAAAAGCTTGGCCTCATGGTTAAGGCAATAACTTACTCAGTTCTAACTTTGCTTCCATCACAGGCTTCCTTGCTGGTGCAAAAACTTGTTACAAGTATTACTTAACACAGACAAGCTTAGATAAGAGGAATATGATGACTAAAATTGTACTAAAAGACAACACATCATTACTTAAGAACTTATGCATAAGCTCATGAACCTATGCTAATTGCTACAGAGGAAACCAACAGTGACAATATACCAGAACCATTAGCCTGAACACTGTCCAGGTTTTAAAGTTAAACAGTTCCACTCAATTGCTTCTCAAGAAGTAAATTCCTCATTCTGTTTCCAAATAGCTATTTATTATCTAAATACAATAAAATAGAGAACAACTCTGATTAAATTTGATGACATGAGGAAATTAGAAAACTAAGAGCCATACAAGAGTCATTTCAGTTTGCGTGTTTCAGTGAGGATTTTAGTGCCTTTTATTTTTCTCATTAAAAACAACTGACATTTTGTTGCAACATCCCATATTTAGCTTCTAAATCATGCAGAGATTGTCCTCTAATTGAAAAAAATCCAGCCTCCTCTTCCATCAGGGAAAAAAGTTCCAGGAAATATTCACTACTGTATTCCAGTCAAGAAAGAGCTTGCATATACTAGCACACTCAGAGCTTCAGCAATGCAGAATAGCACACTGAAAGTAATTTAGTATTTTAAAACAGCTCAGCTGGAGGAAAAAACAATTCTTTAGCTGTTTGTCAGCACTGTCCCTGAACAATTTCTGCAGTTAAAACAAATCTGAGTAACACAGAAGAGATCCAGTATCAAATGGAGCTTACAAACAACCAAGTCTTGTGAATTCCACAAAAATTTTGATAGGAGCAAGATAACTACATTCATTTCTTAAATATAGGTTCCATCTTTGCATTTCTCATGTCCTGCAAGAACATCTAGAATTAACTGCTAAAATGCTGTGCTTAACTGTGTATGAACAGCAGTCACTAGCCTGCTACCCAGTCTGTTAGAAAGGAAAAAGACTGTCATGCCCTTTAGATGTTTGGGATCTCCAAATGATTTCAGTGGGAAAAACTAAGTATTCTGTGCTTTTGCACATTTATTTAGGCAATGGATTTAGGTCTCTTTTTGAGAAAAGAAACTTTGGTCAATGTTTCTATTACCTGCCAAAGATCTGCAATTTCTAGTCAATGACTTAACTGGGAAGTAACGGTGTATGGCATCTCTTCAGTTCAAGGCCATGTTGCAAAAGCCGCACTCATTTTTCTCTGCATGAGACAGTCAATAAACATTTCTGTCTTCTTCTGTCAACATACAGCTATGTAGGGTGGACTGTATGAAAAACACATGGAAAATATTGTCCCGTGCCAATATTTAACTCAGAAAATGTCAGCATGGTGTGAGCTGTAAAGTAACCTGGAAGAGATTCAAAATGCATACCTGACATTATCTAACAGTGCTGGACTGGGCATCATGGAAAAGTGATTTACAAAATACATTAGTATTTCTCCATGGCTCCTCTACAGGTACTGTAACTGAATTTTCTTTTCATCAAGGGAAGCAACCAGCCTTCATGGTTACCTAAGTTAATTCTTACATTGCCTTGCTATTTCAGCCAGTTTGGTTGGAAGGAATTGTGCCACAGTTATTCAGCCTTGGACCCTAATTCTGAAGAATGCATTCAGCACTTCTCGTTATTTAGAATTTGAAAAAAAAATTAAAAAGTATCTACATCTTAATAACAGTTCATGGCAATTTTATTTACATATACTTATTGACATATTGATTTTTTTCCTTGAAAAATTTTGGTAAGAGACTTCTCAGGCACTGAAACTCATATTGTTCCAACACACTAAGTAGAGACCTAGGTACTTCACATGCACTGGGCAGAAAACATCTTGGTTCTTCTTGAAACAGTCAGAACTTGAGCAGCACGAACCTTCTGGGAAATGAATGGGACTGAGAGAACTGGTTTAAAGAGCTTCAGTGAGCCGTAAAAAGTATCTCAGACTATGCTAGAGACCAAAGAAGACAGCAGCAGCAGCACAGTTGCCAGACTACAGTTGCTACATAGTACTGTCTTATTTGTACAATTAAGAGAACAACTCTGACCTGATTAGTTACTTCCTTAGCAACTCAGTTCTTCCCCTAGAAAGAGGCAAGTTTTATACTGAAAACAATCTCACATGACAGTAAAATTTAGAAACATTTTATGTTCATCCATGCCATGTTTCACATTATATTGATGGAATATAATCAACCAAAAACTCATCAAACTTAAATTTTAAATGTAACATTTTCTTAAAATGGTGTTTGCAGATTTGAATTCTCTGACAAGATTGTTTATTGAAGAGCAGATAACAGGACTGCATGCTAATCATTTGGCCACTGACTCATAATTTCTTCATGGTAATTAAAATGCTTAAAATCCCCCCTCCACCCCCAAGCACACACACACTATGGCAATGAATACGTAATATGCTAAGAAGTCCTCTTTGACATATTTATACTTATAACCCTGTTCCAGGGATGCCACTGTTCAGCCTGAATTCAAGTACCAACACTGTTGAGAAATCAGACTTGGTAAGATAAAAGCGCAGCCTTCTAGAGGATTAAATCTGGAAAGTGTCAGTGGAGACATTTTATTAACAACTGTCAGCAAAAGAATGCATCATTACTTAACTAAAATGTATTTGACATGAAATCAAAAAGATTTATATAGTAGCTGATATAAAAGATTTATATCAGCAAGATGCCAAATAATGTTAAATAATGTATCTTGGACCCCTTTACTTGGAGGTGTGTGGAAGAAGTTCCTTCCTTTGATGTAATTTTATTTTTCAGAGAAAAGCAGAAGAACTTATGCTTGTGCCATCAAAGCATGTGCTGGAGCATTCCTTCAATGTATGAGGTTTGGGTATTGAGAACAGTGGGTTTAACAACTGCATTACTCAGATGTGGGAATCCAGGATATCCTGTTAGATTTTCATACCAGTGATTTTGACAGGTGATAGTTGTCATCTCTTAATATCTACTGGAAGTAGTGCTGTGAATTAGCTCTCAAAAACAGTAGGCATTTCTCTCTAAACACTTTGATGTGATGCTTAGATTTAGGAGGGTTATTTTCTAAAGCATGAAAGCCAACTCTTTTCTCACTAGCAGTGAATGGGATACAGTTTCTTTCTACTATATTAAAGTTACATTGCAAAGCTGAGCCCTGGTGAAGTTTAAGAAATAGCCTCTAACTGTTGTAATATACCTTTTCACAAAGTGAATCCTAAAACCAAACCAAAACAAAAAACAACCAAACAAAAAACCCCAACCACCAAACAAAAAATTAAAAAAAAAAATCTTAAAAAAAAATCTAACTTTTAAAAAACTCATGACTTATGTAAATGTTGGGGATGTTGGTTTAAAAAAAAAGTACATTCTGTGTATGGTGTGCAAACTAATCACAAGACCAAGCACCAAGAAAGCTGGGTTCCAGACCTGCAAGTGAATGCCCCTGCACTTGGGCTAGTTGCTCAAGCTGTGTTTTGCTGCTGTTTCAGTTCTTCAGTTTAAGAAACATAAAACAGCACAAAATTTTAGGAGGTATAGAGTAGTAAAAGTTTGGTTTTTCTTTTTTCTTTTTTTTTTTCTTTAAAGATAATTATTTATTTATAAACTATCAATTCATTATTTACTCTTAAAAATCTCAAGCGGCACTTCTATTTTTCCAGTCTGTTGGGACAAAAACATTTATTTAATGACCACTGAAAATTTTACAAAGTGGTCTTGGTAATTTAAATGAGTAATTCCCTTTAAATATCCTTTGAACTAACTTCTAATTTCAATGGGAAATTTGTTCCCAAATCACTTTACATCACATGATTTTGAAGCTCCCTAGAGAAATATTCAAGTGGTGAGGATTTTATCTTAGCACTTCTGCTGCAGGGTTATGTCAAGCTAGAAGACTCTTAACACTATCCACTTATTATACTGGCGTAGCATGTAGTATGAAGTATGATAAATAATAATATGTTCCAATTTTCCACGGTCTCTTCTAGTCCGTGTAGAGGAAACACAACACTTATTATTCTCAGTAGCATTTCACATTCACCTAGCTTTTCACATTAGCATTTTCAGCACATTTCTCAGGAGCATTTCACATTCATACAAGTGACAAAGCCTGAGTCAGTGAAGTCAGTGTGGAATGAACTGGTTCTGACATGAGAAAAAGAAGACATCCTTCTTTCTCAGGATTGATATTGATTTCATTCAGATTCAAACCTGAATCTGTTTGTTTTTCTCAAAAACATTATTATTTATTCTATTTAGCATTTCAGAGTTGCTAAATGCAACAGACTCATAATCATTACTAAATTCTGGTGATAGAATACGAATTTTGAACAAAAAAATGCATTCAAATTTTGCTGAGTTGCTAACATAAGAACAATCTTTCTGCATGTAAACACTGCAAGGATCCATTCAGAGATCTTTTAAAATATTGAACGCTACAAAGCTGTCTTAGATGCTTTTCTGAGAGTAACTGCTTATTCTAAATGACAGTCTAGTATGCATAGCATTTCAAAAGAGTTAATACCCCAAATTAGATTTACTACTGGATTTCTGTATCTTAGAGAACCCAAAATTCCAATAATAAAATAACATTGTCAGAAGGAGTCAATGGGACAGCAATTATTCTCACAGTGAGAAATTTTCTACAGATTAGAATCTACAGCTACAGATTAAACCTACAGATCAGCATCTACAAATGCCAGAAGCATTCATTCACTTTCAGAAAAAGAAATGTACTGATCTTTGCTTTCAGGAACAAAATATGAAGTCTACTGGATCAGTTTTGTATATTTTGCCAATGACAAATGTAATGCTCATTTCAGACAGATAAATACCCACAGTCCTTCAGAGTCTCAGACCAAGATGTTAAAAGACACCTGTGGAATCTCTGCAGCCAAATCCTTTTAAAATTAAATATGCATTTTTCCAAAGTTTTCTAAAAGCTCTTCTGAAGCCCAACATTCTGTCTGGTTATCTTGATGCTTTCAGTACAACATAAAACATGTATTACAGACATTTTGAAAATAAAACTTATCAGAAGTTCAAGAACTTTAGACACTGATATAACATGCCATAGAGCATTCTGAAGAAAATAAATCACCATTATTTCAATGTTTGTTTCCCAGTTATTACTGAGTACAGAATTATGAGCTTCCATTTTACTTCCTATATCCAATGTCCACTAAAATCAACAACAAGACAAGCAATGATTCCAGCAGGATGTGGATCAGGTCATACATGAATGTATTTAGATTTAATTCCCACTCTCACTTTCTCCTGGGGAAGCTGCAATTGATAACAGTGCTGGGAAGATGAGAGGAAGCTAGGGAGAGTGGCTGACTCACCAGAGTGCCATGCTGCCATCCAGAGGGAGCTGGATGGGCTGGAGAGGTGGGCTGACAAGAATCTAATAAAGTTCAAATGAGGAGAAGTGCAAAGTCCTACACCTGGGGAGGGACCAGGCACCAGTTCATGGTGGGGGCCAGCCTGCTGGAAAGCAACTTTACAGAAGAAGACCTAGAAGTCCTGGTGGACACCAAGCTGAATATGAGTCAGCAACATGCCCTTCCTGCTAAGAAGACTAATGGTATTCTTGGCTGCAATAGTTAAAATACCATCAGCAGATCAAAAGAAGTGATCCTTCTGCTATACCTGGTGTTGGTGAATATTGTGTCCAGTTCTGGCCCCCCAGTACAAGAGAGACATGGACATACTGGAGAGAGTCCAGTGTAGGGCCACCAAAATGATTAAGGGACTGAAGAACCTCTCCTATAAGGAGAGGCTGAGGGAGTTGGGACTGTTCAGCCTGGAGAAGAGGAAGCTCATGTGGGATCTTATCAATGTGTATAACCTTAATTCAGCCTGAAGGGAGGATGCAAAGAACATGCAGCCAGGCTCTTTTCAGTAGTGCCCAGGGACAGAAAAAAAAAAAAGTTTTTTTTTTGTTAATTTCTGCAATTTACAGTGTTTCAAGATGAGGTACAGAAGTGGAGTATGTTGGTGTGATCCTTCCCACACTCTTAAGTGATTGCTGGAAGGGAAAAGTAATGCACAGCCAGAAATTAAGAAACAGAAACAGCTGTAGCCCAAGGCACAGGTCTACACAAGACATCAATTCCAGAAGCACAGTTATAACCTGTGATCATCAGTCAGTACAGAATCACACTGAATCCTGCTGAAAGCAGCTGAAAATGTTCCATGTTAGAAAATCAGATTTTATATATATATACATATATATATATTTATTTTGAGACAGCTGGATTAAATATTTCAAAATTTCCATTAAAACTCTGTCTTTACATCTTTTTTAGTAACTCACATGGTGGACATCTAAGATACAGAATTTTCAAAGTCCAGTTTCTGATTTAAATAGATGTTTGTATCCTAAGAACACTTCATTTCAAAAATAGTAGTGGTTTTAGGAATTTCTAAACAGAGACATTATCATGCTTTCTTTATCATTTAAAGTTTCCTCTTAATCAAACGCATGTTTGAAACAAAACAAACGCATGTATGCAGAGTAGCAAACATGGGAATTTGTGGCTGATTTGTTATTTCAAGACATATTAAAAACAAGTAAAGCATTTAATCTTGAAAAAAAGAATGTAAAATTCAACAAACCACTCCTCACACTCATCGAAAAAAATCACTTAAAAAGATGTTTCAGTAAGGATACCTTACTATCAATGGTAAGACAGTATATTGTCTACACAGGACACAACACTACTTGAGAATTTATGCCCTCTTTGGGAAGCAGTGAGAAATAAATTTGTGTTCATTGCATCATTACAGAAAACTGAGAACTGAGTGGGCTAGGTCTGAATTCACAGTTTCAGTTCTTACTTCTAACCCCTACAAGGCAAAAATGCATTTCACATGCCTTATGTTCAAGGGTTAAAGAAGCAGCACAAGTTTCTGAGACTATGCCTCGAAACAGAAGGGAATAACCACAGAACCCAAAGTTGTCTTTTGTTTCCAGTGAAAAGGAAGTAATTAAAATCACTGTCACTTACTACTCTCTGTTGACAGCACAGGGGGAAGTGTGGTCTTAGGCTTCTTGGTTTTCTTCTCAGTAGGCTTTGGGGTCTTTGTGGCTGAACTATCTGCAATCAAAACAAATAAAATATAAATTATATTTAAAAAACAATAACGAAAGAGCTGTCTGTTAACATTGCTTTGTTTTGTATCTTTCTGCAAGGTTAGAGGAAAATGCTGGCTTTTATTTTTTTAAGCAACATTTTCTGCACAGACCTGCTGGAGAGCATTGCATTCCAAAAGGAAAAGAGAGCAGGAAGAAGAATCCCTCCATGGAAGCAGCTGCACTGAGAACCTGAGAAAGCAACTAGGAAAGACATGCCATCAAAGCTGATGGGTCTACTTTGATTAAATAAAGTACAATTTGCATAAAGCTGCTTTTGACATGGCAGGGAGAGTGAAGTAAAGGCATCTTTGAAGCATTATTTCATCCAAAATAATCTCTTTCATGTGTTTCTTCTATTCCTTTGTCTATGTGACATACATAGAGACGAACACAGATTGAAAAGTAGCATTTCTTCTGTATGTTTAAGTATTTCCAAGAAAATACCACACATTAATTCATTTCCTAAAGAGGATGGTAGAAGGGACACCATAGGACTAAAGTTTGATATAAATATTGTATTGTTCTCAAGATTGCACAGCCCAAATCCAGCAACGACTCAGCACTGTGGACTCCACCAGCATCTGATAGTCAATATGTGCTCTCCTTCAATGTGTATCCCATAGAATACAGACAATAACTAGGAGATGTTATTATTTATTTATTTATTTATTTATTTTTCCAGCAAGGTTATCACAGAGAATTTCATTTAACACAAATTCTAATTAGTATTATCTTTTAGATTGCTTGATTCCAACATTTCTCTTTGGAAAAAGAGATTCCAGTTCTGGATTACGATCACAGCACTACCTGTATCAAATTAGATCTTTCTACTATTCAGCTTTCAGATTACTTTATGCAACAGATAACTGTTTAAAAATCAGTTACTGGAAAAAAGATAGAATAAACATTATGGAACCACCCATTTCAGTCACTTATCTCCAGGTACCAGAGCATGAAACTTAGTTTCTCTAACAAATTAATGGTGAAAGACAGAACCATGTAGCAAACAATTAAGGGCAGAAGGCTGTGTTAGGTCTGAGCTCAGACACTTAAGATTCTATATATTTGTCCGTGATCTACTTTGACAACTGAAGTTAAATATTTCTCACAGTTGGTTAGAGTTCATAGGGACAAAAGGAATAAAATGAAATTTAAGATGACTTCTTGAGTCTAAAAATCATCATGTGAGATTCTGACAGCAGACTGAGCCGTAGGAAAGCAATTTGAGTTGTTGTTTTAGATCACAATTCTAATTTAAAAATATCAGCTATCCCCTCTGCCAGTTATGGATATGGGATATACAACAGCATCCCTCAGCTAGCAAATTATTCATTTTCTAAGACTATGGCATACAAGGGCAGTTGAGCTACTAATTTGTTTGTATCACCTCCCCTTCACTAGAAAAAAAATAAACAAAGGACCAGATGTCATTGAATACAAAGAATTAAGAAGTTCTAGACAGAGAAACATGCCATACATAGCAGACCTGAGACAGACTGGTAGCCAGCCTCCCACATGGAATTCTTACACACTTTTAAAGAATGTATATAGCTCAGAAGCAAATCCTCATGGATTCAATTTACTGCTCTAAAATCCTTTAGAAAAGTAGAAGGCAGCAGGAGCATGTAGATTATTCTACAAAGCAGTGAGAGTCCTTGGCTCTGTACTGTCTCTCTGCTCATGCTCCTTTATGGTACTCACTGAATTATTGTATCGACCAAAAAGTGCAGTAAGGAAGTGGGCAAAGGTACTTTTTGTGTACGTGGTTCATAAAGGCTGGCATTGGGAAAGAAAAGGAGGGAAGGAGGAAGATCTAAGGATGATTTTCCTATATTCAGGAAAGTACTTACCTTCCACTAGCACTTTGCAAGCACATTCAGCTTTTCCTGCTGCATTCTCTGCTATGCATTTGTATTCGCCTCCATCTTCAGGCATGACCTTCTCAATGGTAAGTGAACACAGCGTCCCTAATGCAAAGGAGAGACCAAATGAACATCATGTTGCAGTTCACTAAAAGCTCAGTGCTACTAAGAAACAGAATGCATGAAATAATCCAATCCACAGTTGATCTTCGCTGCCAGAAAAAAGGATGTTTTGACCTTAAAAATTCAGCAGTGGAATTGGAACTTTATTAATGTTGAAATAAAATAAAAACAAATGGAGAATAGATATGCTGAATCATATCACTGTTCCCCATGATTCTCAAAGCTGTCCCTGCAGTGCTCAAGTGGTTAATGGATAGGGACAGAGAAAATGAAAAGCAGAGTCTCTGCTACTGTTCTTTGTCTTATAGCAGGGAAAAGAAGTCCTCACTTCAATGTTTTTTTCTCAAAAGCACTAGTAATTCAGGACTGTAATAAACTGATGATCTATAACATTTGATTCAGCCTTATCTCTGGCTCTCCCATGGGCATTTATGAAAGTAAAACTTCAGGTTACTGCCCAAGTTTAAAAATGGCACTGAGAGCCATTTTCTTTCTGCTTGAATTTCTCAAAGAATGAGTGACTAATATTATAATGTTAAAAAGTCCAACATATAATTGACAATCAAATTTGTCACTGCAACAAATTCCCCATTCCATTTCAAACAACAAAAAAAGCCAAATCTGACTATTGGGTTTGCAGAAACAGGATGCGACATAAGTTCTGTAGTTACCAAGGGAAGCTTGGTATGACCCAAGGGAAATACATTTCCTCTTAAAAAATAAAACTCTGTGAACCAAAACAGAAGTTGTTCCCACTACTTCGGGGAAAAGGAAGGAGAACTGTGCTTCACCTAATTCCTTACATTCACTTGCATTGCTTGGAACAAAGCACTTTGCTTCTCAGGGTAAACCCCACTTAAAGCACTCCAGAATTTTCCCTTCCAAATATCCTTCATTAAGAGAGGGTAAAATGTGGTCTTTCTTTCTTCCTCACTGGAAAGCCTGGCCTGTACTCTAAACACAGCCTGAGACATGGTGCTCTACCAGCCATTGTTGTTATCTTGCCCAGAATGCCTCGACCCTCCAGTTATTTCAGCCATAGAAATACCTTCCCTTCCCTTCTTCCTCCATTTACCTTTCTCAATCTCTCCTAATTAACAGCAAGAACAGACAGATGATCTTTCTTAAATCTTTTCCCTGTGTCTTGAGACACAAGGAAATTCTCTTGCCATTTTTCATCTTTCTTTCTACGTTACCCGGGAGCTGCCTTCTACATTCCAAAGTGCCTGATCCCAGGCTCGCCATCAAATATATCACTTGTGATGTGGGAGATGGCATGGTCACACATGACACTAATCCTTGGAAAGGAGCTGATTCACTTTGCTGTTAGAAAAACTTTGGAAGTTTAATGGCTCCTCTTGGAGACTAGATCTCAGTTCTGATATGGTAACTATACTTTTGGCATTCAGATTTTCTCTCATTGTAAAATTAGTTGTTATAGTTCAAGGCAAATCTTTTTTTTTCTTTCTTTCTTTATGAAAAAACATATTATAAAAAAACATTCAGACAGTTCTCAACAAATTTGCTTTGCCAGACACACATGGGTTAGAAAGAATTGAATGTTTCTGTCGTCCTCATTCTCCACAAAATCAAGAAGCTCTAAATAGTGCTGATTTTCCCTTGAGGAATGACATAAAAGCTCTCTTAGAAGAGGAGTATTGACCCCTCACTCAGATGGGCTGTGCTCAGCCAACCACAGGGTGAAGAGAAAAGCCATGTGCCTTCCCTGAGTCAACTCATCTTCATGAGTCAGGCTGAGCCAAAAATGTCACGAGCTGCAGCCCTGTTCCAAATGGAGGAGGGACATTAGCAAAGTATTCTTGCAGGCATCCAGCAAATATAAATTCAGGTGTCTCTGCTGTTTAGAGAAAATTGGAGGGTAAACAGAAAGATAACTTACAGTCTGAGAATTTGTGTAAATCTATACAATGTGCTTAGAAAAGATCACACATTAGAACCTAAAAATGCTGTTGCCAAAGAACATGGACTATGGAACAATGACACATAACTATGAGGAAGATTTCTGGCCATCTTACTGCAGGGAAGGAGCCTGGCTCCTTCATACACATAACTTCGTACACATAACTGAATCTTTAAGGGACTAGAATAAAGCAGCATGTACTTTAGTTTCTGCTGGAGGTTTCTGTCTGCTCAAAAGCCCTTCCTTGCCTTAATCAGCTCACTGAAGACTCGTGTGACATAGGACCATGCCTCACCATTCACACTGTTGCATTTCTGTCCATACAGCATCCTGTGGCAACATAACGCCTTATGAGACACACTTCCTTATGCAGCACACACACAGAACCATCCCACATCAACAAGACCTTCCCCAAAGTTAGACTAAAATCGAGAAGCTAATCCTAGCAAATCTCATGATGATCCTCTACTTGCCACATGCATTAAATGTTCTGTTAGCTGTGATTTTATAATCTAGCATTGGCCAAGCCACGTTGCAGGGTCTGACTGAAGCTGCATTTGGCTTATTCCACTGGAAACAGAGTCCTCATGAGTGGAGAATGAAGGAAACATGATTATTCAAGGTTAAATCTTTATCTCCTGACTTCAAGCACCCTGCAGAAATAATCTGTATCTTATTTCCC
Organism: Aythya fuligula; assembly: GCF_009819795.1. Classification (NCBI taxonomy): domain Eukaryota; kingdom Metazoa; phylum Chordata; class Aves; order Anseriformes; family Anatidae; genus Aythya; species Aythya fuligula. The sequence goes on along the minus strand of NC_045564.1, from coordinate 24,292,252 downwards.
TTCACTCCTTCATAATCCCCAGCAGCTAAACCAGGACAACACATACAAAGGACATGGACATGGCATTTGCCGGGCTTGTTGCTACCACCAGATGTGATGGATGTGATGGTATTCTGCCCTCCTCAGTGGAGGAGTGAAGGGGAAATGAGATAATTTGAGTCATTCTCCTTTATTTAGCCACTACTATTTATGAAACCATGGACTACTGTAATTTGGTGTGAAATTGACCTGCGGTTCACAAAAGCATTTGCTGGGCTGGGTCAGGGGAACAAGGGGAGACTGAGAGCATGGTTGTAGAAACTCTTTTCTTGGAAAACCAGGATAAAAAGACAGCAACAAGAAAACAAACAAACAAACAAAAATAACAAAAAGCACAAAACCCAAAACCAGGCAAAACTTGACAAGATTTAATAAGGGCAAGAAAGTCCCCTATGTCTATGTTCTGTGACCTAGAGCTCCAGCTGATTCCTGGGGCTGGAGGGCCAAATGTCTTTCAACAAAGTCTTTGGTATTTCCTCTGCATAAACGCTTTGTGACCTGAAATGAGCTTATTTTTCTCATAAATGTAAGAAAACTCAGACTGGTTACTCCAGATGGAAATCTGAATCCTGGCACTTCGCAAATCCCAGTCAACTAAAAGAATTTGCAATTAATTTCCTCCTTTTCCCCTCTTTTTCTTTTAGGAACCAGCCCATCAGCAATCTTTAAAACATTACCATGAAGTGCAGGAATAGAGTAAACATTAATACTTGGATCTTCCAGTTAGCAGAACTTGTGCAGCTCTAGAAAAGACCTTAACAGCCACAGAAGCTGACAGTTTACTGGGGGCTCTGGTTTAGATACATAAAGCCTTTCCCTTGCATTTTGAGCTATTAAGGGATTTTCTGACTTACTCAGAAATAGTACAAACCAGTTTAAAATATCTCTAGGCTTCTGCATTCTTTCCATGACACTCTGCAGAAAGTGAACTTCAGATATAAAACAAATACACAAACCAACAAAAAACAGCTCCTGCATCTTATTCCCTGCTCTGGCATCTAGCTGGATTAACTCCTGACTCCTGTCTCTGGTGCAGACTGAAGCTACTATGTCTTTCTCATTTATATCCCATGGGACAAAGAGGTAATATGGAGTATTTAGCAGTATTAACAAATACTAGGTCATGAGAACTTCTGCCTAGGAGTCATAATGAATTTGTTGAAGAACTCTTTGGCCCACTGGTGTTACTTTTCTAATGAATCTCAAATTGTGCGGGAAAGTGTAAATATGTGCTAATGTCCCAGTCATGTTTTAAAATGGCAAGTGGCTTGACCTGGAGACTACTGACTACAGTTAGGATGACAACAGCCAAAGTACTGAAAAACTCACAGGAGTTTCAGAGAAGAAAAAGAGTCAAATTTAATTATTGCTAATTGATAGAGTTGTAAGGAAAACAACATGAGAAACCTATTTTTATCCATTATGAGATTACACATTTAACTGTGAAATGTACCTGTACATAGGTAATTTGTCTTTGCTGAAATATTTATATTATCTCCCATTTCTGCTTGTAATGAACGCCATATTAATGACGTTCACAGTAGGCAGAGTTAGAGTTGCCAAAATAAGGATCTCAGGAAGCAGCTGACAATAGAAAGTTGTCACTTGATATGTTTCTGGTGGACTTCCTCTGTGATCAGACAAGGACAACAGCTGTTCAATATTTTAATCTGTGATAGAAGTATTCACAAATTAAATGTTGATAAGCATACAGATGATCAAAAAACTATTAGAAAGGGAAAAGAGGAGAAAGAGATAGAACACAGGGCAGTTCACATAAACAGTCTCATTTACTTTTTTATCTGAGTCCTATTCACTCAAAGAAAATGGGGTTTATTGGAATGACAAATAACATAGCCATGGATGGGAAGATTTAAAGGTTTAACACAGAAGTAACAAACGTGAGCTCCACTGTTATGAGGTGGAAAGAGAACCAATGATCTCCAGCAAGCACAGCAATAGGATCTCCATCTCACTGGTACTGATGCTGAAATACAGTTCTGCTGGCTGTTTTCTAAACCAGATAACAAATCAACAAGCAGCAACTGAAGAGGAGTATTAAAAGGACACAGAAAAACCCACCCCAAAACAAAAACAAAAACAAACAACAAAACCAAACCTCTAAGGCCTAGATAAAGTGCATTATAGAGAGAAAGTTGTAAGAGTTTGACTTGTCAAGTCTTAAAAATAAGAAAATTAGGAGTGCTGTCTTGATTACAGAATGAAAGCCATTATATCAAGTACAAACAAGCTCTTCAGCTTAGCAAAGAAAGGAAACTAATATATAGAAGCAGAAATCAGATACAGTCAATAAGAAATGTGGTATTTCCTTGTTTCTTGATTTAAAAGCAAAGCAGCAATATGAATAATTAGCCAGTGCAATAAATTAACAGAGATGATATCAAATTAATCTCTTTTGTTGTATTTAAATATAAACTACATACCTAGACTACAGGAAACATCAGACAAAAATGACAGTACAGTGGGAAATTTTGTGGCAAGTGACAAACATGGAGTTGTATCAGAACCGATGCTCAGACGATTGCCCTAGACTTAAACTTTATGAAAAAACTTTTAAAGCTTCAGGTTCCAGCTACTTTCATTAGTACACAGAACTGTGTTAATTGCACACAAAACTCTTGCTAAAAGTTAATTAAAAAAAATAAATCAAAAAAGTCATGGCAGATCCTAGTTAGAATGACATAAACATGAACAACTGATAGGAAGACAGGAGTTATAGTAAGTCACAAGAAAGTTGTTAAGGCATTACTGCTAACAGGATTACCAACTCTTCAGACTGCCAAGACACAGAAAAAAATGTGTTTTACACAAAGCAATACAAACTGGGCATTTTCTAACCTACATTGTTGCTGCCATTGAAGGCTGTATTAAGTAGTTCCTCCTCAATCTACATAGTCACGCAGTACTAAATCTAGCCCAAAAAAGCATAACAAGGTGGCTTAACAAAATGGCAAATTTGCCAATTTGTACTTATATTCATTATTCATCTCAGTTCTCCAGTCTAGCATGAATGCCAGCTTCCAAATACCTTTCACGGGTATCTTCTAGAATAGTTTTTGTAACCATGCAAAAATTTTCTATCTGTTTTTTCTATCCAAGAGTGTGTTACATTAGGACACTAGCACAGGCCAGTACTCTGCCAAGTACTATACAAATCTAAAACAAAATGGTTCCTGCTCTGCAGAGTTCACCGTGTGAGGAAGTTTGTTCTACTCAATCCTTATATGTCTAACTCCACTGTAATGTCTGCTACAGCCTTCTTAAACTTTTTTTCTTTTCAAACAAAAAGCCCCCTATAACTTCAAACAAAAGAGCATTCTCTCATATTGAAAACAATTGCCTCTTAACCACACACCATCTAACCTGCCCATATATACGCATGAAGCTTTAAGTTATGAGTATGCTCCTTTGTGTTTGTCTCTCTTCCATTTTATTTTGAGATTTCACAGGAAAAAAAAAATAAAAAATCACCCCAAAACACATTAGTGCCTTCCCTCACGAACAGGATAAACAACTCTGACAAGTGTTTAAAAGAAGAAAAATAAAATCAAACCCTTACTAAAATCCTACCAGTTGTAAAAGAAAAATGGTGTAAGAGCTCACTTTGTCATAAAAATGATACTCTAAGCAACAAATCACATATACCAATCAACCTACAGAATACGATGTGGGGAATTATTAAAAGAAATGGGGAAACAAGTACCAATGTTCATGATTTGGAAGGGAAATAAATCAGTATTAATAAATGGAATGGAAAATGTAAGAAATTAGATTATTCTTAGACATGTTGTGAATGTAACATTCAGTATAACGCTGCTAGATTCTGACTTCTAATTGTTAATTTAAGTTTTATCCAAGAATATTGAGTACATTGCAAACCCTAGATTAAGTACTACAAAAATATGACATAGCATGCCTGAATATGAAAGTCTTTTTTGGAGCAGGATGTATTTTTTCATTCCCTGAAGACCTTAAAAGTCAATGATTATTCCAACTGGTGTTTTAATTTGAGCTTCTGATGGCAAAGATCTGTGGCTAACATCCCCCTTCTCTTGCCCTATAATGGCTAACCTGCTTTGGACAATCAATGCAGTGTCAGCCTTTTCAAACACAGAGGACATGAATAGAAGATGTTTTTAACAGGTAAAGGGCCTTAGGATCAGCTAGGAAAAATATGCTAGGGAAAGTTGCTTTCTGTGAGTTAGTACGTAAAAGGAGAAGTTAGCTCTCCTATCCAGTGAACTTGTTACGCACAAGTATAATTTGAAGTGGACAAATATGCTACTTGTTTTATCAAGTGGATGTGCTTCTGAAACAAGATCTCATGCTTTTATATACACGACATATTTGACACCAACAGATCACTAAAACGCTTCTTCTTCTGGCTTTCTGGCGATGATCGAGAGGGTTAATTTCATTTCCAAAACACAAATACATGGCATTCTGCCAAGGTTCATGTGTTACTTACATTGAACAGTTTGTGGGCCACTGGCCCACACCAAGATGGGCTTGTACTATAATAAGGAAATAGAGATCTCTTGCTCTAGATTTTCCAGTATCCAGCTGACTAAGCATAAGTAAGCCATTCTTTATCCATGAGATAACACTGGAAAATGTACATATAGCTTTTTCAATATATGAGCCAGTAGTCACCATGAAACTTCATGGCAGCACAGAACCAGGTGAAATAGCTAGCAACACACAGAGTGCCATTTTCAGTGTGGATTGTGGTGTTAAACACAAGAGGAGTAAGATCATACTGAATAAATAAAAAATGACTGCACGGTCTAAGCCCATTAATGTGAGCTAGGTCCATTTGCTCTGAACTTCTCTCCTTCCCCCAGACTCAGCCTTCTTTCAGCTGAGATGACTGTAGGGGATTATCTGCAGAGCCCATTAAATGCTGCTCCAAGGTTGGCCAAAGGCACTTTTGCTGAAGGGTATGATGCCTGTGGGCCTGACCAAGCTGCCTTTGCAGTGTTCTGGGCAAAACACAGAATGTGGGATTTTGGCACTGGGCTACTGAGCACTGCATCCAGTTATATAGTTGCTGTCTATGTTCAGAGCTGCTCCAAACACTTTATGTGAGACTAACCCATACAAAGAATTTCTCTATCAATAAATATTTATTGATACTCATCATGAATTTGTTATTTCTCTGTTCTAGTCTATAGCTCTAATTATTCCTTCTTCTCTCTTGGTTACTTCAACTAGTTACATGCTCCTAATTAGGGGAAAACAGAAAATCAACTTCTGAGAAAAATGGAAATTACTTTAAGAATCATGCATATGCAGTTAACTTCTTAACAGCTGTCATGAAAGCATCTCACAGCAGAAGAGCAGCAACGTGTCCTTCTCCAAATGTCAAAGCTAGCAGGTACTGGCTGAAAAAAAACTAAACTGACCATCGTGCAATGCATCCCTTCAGTGTACCAGAAGGTATGTAATAAGGTTAATAAAAAATACTTGTAACCTTCTTTCTGTTTCTTTCCATTAAAGGAGAAAACCACAGCATTTACTTCCCTGTGTAGTATTTCTTTTTAGAGACTCTGCAAATAGGTGCAAAAGACAGCATAACTTCTAAGTACAGGCAATAACAATTACCTAAGCAAGATAATAGTGCAATAAGGCAGGTAAAACTCAAACATAAAGACAGTTACTTCACTCCCTGAAAAAACAACAACATCCTGAAACAATGGATTCCTCATCCAGTGGTGACCTTCATTCTTTACCTCAATGGAAAGCACTGCTGCAGTGGGACATCCTGACAAAATGCCAGCTCTGTGCCATGATCCAGGAGTGCCACCCAGTCCAGGCAACCTGGGTGGGACATGTCACATAACCCTGCTCAGGCAGGTGGCAGAACATGTATGTGCATCAGTATCACGTCACTGTACTCCAGTACAACAAACACAACTCTACTGGACTTTCACAGAAAGGTAGAGGTTGGGAGGGAACTCTGGATGTCTTCTGGTCCAACCCCCTACTCAAGCAGAGCAACCTAGAACAGGTTGCTCAGCACCGTGTCCAGGCAGCTTTTGAATACCTCCAAGGAGGGAAATTCTACAGCCTCTTTGAGCAGTCACAGTACCATTTTATAAAGCAAATATGAGTTCAGGTATTGTTAACAGTCAATTACTCAGCTTCTTTTAGTCCAGAAAAGAGCTTTCTGCAGCACCATATCACTGAAGCTTTGGCACTCTAGGAGGCTCCCCCACAACTCAGAACTGGATTATTTCTGTCAAGTAGAGATGCTTTCTATCTAGCATACTTTGAGAGGGCAAGCAAAACTTTGAAGTGCATAATTTCTTTTTACTCTGTGCAACTCCAAGAAAACTCATGAAACCTTGCTACATGGGCTTCGTCTACTGTAATGTTTATTAAACTGTAGTTTCCTACCTTCTGATCCCATCAGTCCTTTTCACAAGGATGGCATTTCCTCCTCTCAACTTTTTCTCTTGTAAATGACAGTTATCCAGACAGAGTGCACCTGCTATCATTTCCCTCTCCCCATCTGCTTACATTGTTATCCCCTTCATACAGTACCCAGGTAATTTTCTTTTCCTGTCTGAAGAAAGCGATGTTTTTGACTGCATCTACTTTAAAGAATCCTCATGTTTCAGTGCTTGGATCACTGTTTAAGAATTCACCGGTTGTGGTCAACCATCATGTGTGTTCATTTGATTTTCATATAATAACACTGAAAATGCTCTAGATTAAATGAAGCATGATTCACAGTTAAGAATGTGGAGCTCTGTGTATTTTAAAAAAAAGTTCACATGCAGAGTAAGAATCGTACCTTGACAATCTGTAGGACAATGTAATTCTCCCTATAATTCCTTCAGTGTTTTATGAAATGAAGTACGGAAGACTTCTGTATTATCCTTCCTATTTTTTTTTTGCCCAAGGCAAATATACGTTAAATACAATACTAATATTATTTCATACAAAACTAATATAGTGGATTTTGATTACTCAGAATATGGAATATAAAGAAAAAACACTCAATTTGACAACAGTAAATGCTCTTTCTGAGGACTTTTACCAAACTCTATGCTGTTTTGAAATTAGGTAAAAGTCATCATGCCATTGGTGGACAAGTACTTCAGTGTCTGTAAGGACAACAAAAACATCTGTGGGAGGACACTAAATAGACTATAAATCAATTCTGAACTCTGATATTAAACATGTAATTTAAACTTATAATAATTTCCTTCTGTAACACTACCCCTCTTTGCTTCTGTGTTTCTTAATGCAATAAAAAACCTGAAATACTAAACATACAGAAGAATTAAATCAGAATTTGTAAACCAGCAATAATATTATTCTGTTTTCCATGTTCTAAATCCTTAAAGTTCAGCTTAAATAAACGTCATGTACCAGCTCCTTAAACAGCATCAGCAATGTAAACAGCATTTAAAAACGCAAGAAGTTCAACTTTATGAAAATTACATCTGCAGGCTGTTAAAGGAGAATCTGCAAGAAATGTCAAACATACTGTTCCTTGTGTACTCCACTGAAATAACAAGAAAGTTGCATCTGGAAACAGTTACTGGCACAGGACTTAAATAAAGTATTGCATTACCTTTAACAAACTTAATATTATTAATCAAGAGTCAGATATAACAGTGTCACACAGCTGGCTTGTAATTCAATTGATTTACCTTCTTGGGAGATGACAATGGACTTTGATGATTTGATGGCTTTGCTGTCCAGAGTCCAGGTGACAGCTGCAGGGGGATCTGAGGAAATCCGACATTGTAAGACCAATTTTTCACCATCTACTACTTTAGCATCCTGAAGCTTCTCTGTAAAAGAGGGTGCTGTTCCTTTGCTTGGTGTTGGCTTGCTTGGTGGTGGTTTGCTTGCGGCTGGTTTGTTTTCAGGTTTTTTCCCAATTATTCCGCCATCCACCACGGCACACCCGTGTTCACAGTTCCTGTCATTCTTTTCTTCTTTTTTCACTGCTGGTTTGGCAACAGGGGCTTCAGAATTGGGGGTGGCATTCTGGGCTTCAGAATTGGTGCGGGCATTTGGTGCTGGGGTGCCAGCATTGCCATTCTCTGCAGGTGGCTTTTTCTTTGCGCCCAACACAGATCTGAAATCTGTGACAGCTGGTTTAGGAGGTGGCACCTTCTCTGGCAATGGGGTTTTTGGGGTGCCCTTCTTGGCCAGCACAGAGCGGAAGTCCACCTGTTGAGGAGCATGAACTTTCCTTTCCTCTTCTGACAAGGTCTTGGGCTTGACCTGCCGCTGCAGGTTTGCTCGGAAGTCCATTTGCTCGGCTGGGATTTCTTTCAGTTCCTCCTCAGAAAAACTTTTGGTGCTGACTTTCTTGCCTAAAATGTCACGGAAATCAAGCTGCTCAGCTTCCTGCTGCCTCAGGCTCTCCTCTGTGTGTTCCCGAGTTTCCACTCGCCTCTTCAGCACACCCCGGACGTCTTCCTGCTCTTCCTCAGCTGCTCTGTTTTCACTGCTGCTCTTTCTGAAGCCACTTGTTCTACCAAATGTTAGTGTACCATGATCTCCACCATCTCTTCGCTCTCCAGAGCTGGCTGATTCCCTCCCACTATGATCCGAAAAAGAAAAGAAAGAGACAGCCAGGAAAGGGGCTGGTTTAAAAATGTCAGGGAACAATCTCAGAGCAGGAACAAAATGTGTTTATAGAAGGGGAGGTTGATTAGAGGAGCACACTCCATTAGTTTATTGCATCAATGATGACTTCAGGATCCATATAAGGGCACAAACAAAAAAAGATCTTCTCTACTCTGGCTTGGTACAATGTGCTTAGCCTGTATGATGAAAACAATTTGTTGGGTCACATTTGGGGATTAGATTGAACAGCAGCCAGCCTGGGTCTGTAAGGGCAGGGAATTAACGGAGCAAAAAATAGAACCCACCCATGCAAGTCCCTGGGAAAAATACTCACTCTCTGAGCATTTCTGCTCTGGAAGCTGAACTCTCTCGCAGCATCAGAGACACCTGGCAGCTGCATTCTCCAACTTGGTTCCTGAAATGTTTAAGTGAAATCAGAAAAGCAGAGGTTGCTCCCTCCAAGATTGTAACTTACCTGAGCTAAGTGACTGGGTAGTGCAATAAAACAGCTCAAAAACAGGGCGGCATTGTGGTGGTTGACTGAGTGGAGCTGGTCCCCTTATACATGGAGCCAAGCTATCTCAAATAGCTTTTCCTGATTTGTGACTGTCTACACTGGGAACAACACACTCTATGAACAAAAATCAAAGCAATTTACAGAATGAAACAGCTGCAAACAAACAAGCTAAAGGAAAACAAATACAAAAGCTGGAAAATCGAGGCAGAGGAAGGGGCTATTTTGCAAAGTTGAAAATCTTTCCAACTCTGCCTACTGTTTATTTATTCAAGCCCAAGCTCTTAAGTTTCCTAATGTTAAGATATTAAAAGCAGGGTCTCATTTCCTTCCCTCCCCCACAGCCCAACCAATCAGCAAATCCCATCTACATGGATTGCTCCAGCCTGTGCATGTTTATATTAAAAAACATAAAAGTGTCACCATATATGGTGCTGAGTACTTATTCTTCCTTTTGCAGAGGAATACCATGGATGCCTTCTGAAAAGGGCTCCCATTAAAGAATTCATCAAAGCGCTCCCCCCACCCCCACCGCACACTCCCTCCCACAGATATATATCATCCTTCTAGCCCCAAACAGCTCTTCTCCACTTAACACAGAAGATGCCAAAACCAAAATTTAACTCCCCAAGGCAGCAGCTCTGTAATTGTTGCCACTGTTTCTCTGAAATACTATTAAAAACACACAGACCTACTCCTTTAAATTGATTAAGGACTGGAGATATTTTTCAATAATGAGAACACTTTTGTTCTTCCCAATATAAACTAACAAATGGACTGCAAACTCCCAAATGATTTTTCTTATTAACAAAAATATTTTTTGTTACTGAAAACATGTCTTGAACATAGCAAAGGACTTGTGATCTTGGGGGAGGAAGGAAAGAGATGCAGTTTTTCCCAACTCTGATCACCTTTCAAAAGACTCTTGTTAAATAAGAGCACCTTTAAGCCTATTTTGCTCTGAATTTTAAAACATGGACTTGGGAGTGCCTTTCTGTTAATTTACCATACACATATTGATTGGCTTGTTTTTAAATAGCCCAGAGAAATGGATTCCTAGGTATTGTTCTGTTTGGGTGACTAAGCTATAATTTGCAACTTGCAATGGAGTCACACAGTATGCAAGGGTATTAACACAAATGCAGCAAAAGATTATACTTTTATAATAGCAGTTAGTGCCATCACCTTTTCAGATGGATTTCCCTTGTTTTCTGTTGCTTTAGATAATTAAACAATGGGTCAGCACAGTGTGAAATCAAGCCTTTAAAACCAAGAAGAAACCGCGGAGGCTGACCAAAGTTACTGGACTGAAAAGTTAAGGACTTGCTGGTAGGAATACACCTTATTTGACCTTAAGACCTTAACAACAAGAAGTCATAGAAATACTTTCAACATTTCGTACCCCCAGAAATGCAGACTATGTACACTAGAAACTGCTATTGATGCCAATCCATTTGAACAGCCCTCAAAGACATAACCCTAATTTCCTTCAATACAAAAGGCTAGAGAACATCCAAGTACCAAACAGAAACTGTCCAAATGGCAAGACAGGAGCCAAGTCAGTGCAGGGAGCATTTAAGTCAGTTCTATGCTGGAGATCTGCCATTCTTACGTCCTCTTATATTTGACCTCCATTTGGAGGCAAGATAAATAGAAAGAAGTGCATGTGTCACTTCCTCCCATCATACTGATTGACACTGAATAATGGCAAGATACCAGTGTTGTCTTCAAACAATGTCCAGATTCATTTCAAAATGCTGCCTTTTGCAAATATTGAAACTCAAGATTTATTTTTTTCCTTTACCCTTATTCTCAGAAGCTTTTAAGATGAGTGGAAGCACTCTGAAACTGCTTAAGTAATGCTGGGCTATTAACAGGATGCTCATTTACTCTAAGTTACCTCCAATAAGTCTCCTAGAGCCCAACTACTCTCTCTTAAGGACTTAAAACAATCCAAAGCTGTCAAAGGAGAAGAGACCATGCAAGCTGAAGTACAGACATTTCATAGCATTCATCAGATAGGGAGGCACCACTGCTCAGCTTCTGTCATGACTGTATGGCAAAAATATTTGCCCACAAGAATTATGTCACCAGTGGGAGAGGTTAAAGTAACAGAGACAGCACTCTCCCAGGAGATGAATCTAGGGGTACTGAAGTGACCCTGACAACTGTGAAGAATAATGGCATTTCTGCAGGACCCACTTCTGCAGTGCACCTTTCCCTCTGCAAAGTCTTCGCATGTACAAAGAAACAAATAAGGAAGGCAAGGGAGACCTTTTTAAACTAGGTTATTTTTTTCACAGGGTTTGGAAAATAAAGGAGGGAGCAAGAAAGCAGGAGAGCATTTTGTTCTCTCTATTTTTAAAACCTTGGGAAACACATACGAATTATGGCAACAGTAGAAGTACCTAGATAGACAAATGATTCAAAAGGTAGTTTTTTGATCTTAGTTAAGGTTTCTGATTCAAGTGAATGGCTGAAAACTAGACCACTGGATATAAACCTTGAGTATGCCTCTTATTCATCATGTCTCTGTTCAAAAACATAACTTTCTCAGGTCAAATCCTGCTTTTGATTGAAATCAGAGGGAGTTTAGTTACTGGTATTAGGAGAAGGGACAACATAATTTTGTCTTCTGAATTCAGTTGCAGAGTCTAAAAAAGTGAAGTTACTAGCATTGACCCACCTTCATAAGATGGAAAAAGTGAACCAAGCCAAGAAAAATTAAGAGGGATTGGATGATTTAGATGCTAAATTCAATCAAGAATAATTCTGGAAACTTTGTAAATATTTATGCAATTTCAGAATTTAGGCAAGGCAAGATAAATAGGGACAGTTAGAAAAAAAAATAGAGCTTTGTGGTATACATGCACTACTGCAAGTATTTCGGGTCTCTGCTGTTTTGGGTCTTGGCAATAACAATATTCTGTATCATGAGGTTCTCTGTGTTAGGATTTTATCAACAACCCCCTGGTCAAAGACAAATCTCAGTGGCTCTGTTACTGTGGAATAAAATGTAAGACATAAATAAAAGTTATGCTTAGTAGTTACAAAGATGTGTCTGAAAGTGTTGAATTTTGCAGGATTGTTCTGTATAATGCCCATGCACAGGATTTAACTTTAAAATGTCAAGGAATAAAAAAAAACAAACAAAAGCAAAGCAAAACAAACAAACAAACAAACAATAACAATGACAAAAACACACAAATAAAGCCTCAGCTGGAAGGCCTGAAGCAATCTTAAAAATAGCTCCATCTCCTATTGTGGGATCAGTTTTCCTGGAATGGCTTTTATGTTCAAAGTATCTTGAAATACTAGTTTCTTGGCAGAATCTACTCAAATACTTCCACTGAACCTTAGATGAGACTTACTGTCTGTGTGTCCCTAGGAGTCACTCTCCAGAGGAAGAGGAAAAAAAGGTATGCACTGTTAACTACAACGTGAGGACACACTGAAAATTCCTACTAACCTATGAAGTGTGAAACAAGTATTGCAAAGTAAATTATATTTTTTGAGAATGAACAGAGAATAGTAAATTATTTGGTCCCTAGCTATAGCTGGTATTTTCAGGTAACTGTAAAGCGTCTGAATGAGATTTTGCAATACAAAGGTATTGCAAAATCTCATTGTATTGTAGTTAAAGAGGTAGAAAGCCCCAAAAGAAACAAACACACAAGTTCCAGGAAGCTTTCACCCCAAAGAATACAACTAATCTACTGGCTCACCAATTTAGCTGACATAACACAGACCAGATCTATTGACTTCAAAGAGGATCCACTGACTTGCCTCACTTTAGGGCTTGGAAAAAATTACTCATTTTATTTGCATTTTAGGGTATTGAGAAGGAGAATAGAATGGGAATAGGTCATGGTTTCTTTTTCTAAAAATAGACAATGTATTGATAACAAGGTTTGTAAACAGTATTTTACACAAAGACAGAGCCATATTTACTGTGGCGTAATGGAATGTAATCTGACAACTACATTTTATATAACTTGAAATGCAGAGTATTTGAGGCACCAGTGATTTATAGGATGAATGTTTACCTCTGATTTTATTCACATTATCAAAATCTCTAAATAAGGTTAATCAACATTAACCAAGCTTTTATGGAAAGTGATAGATGAGGAGAAGAGAAATACTCAGCTTCAGAGAAGACAAAGGTTAACAAGGCAGATGATTTATTTAAGGAACTGCAGGGGGATTTCTGAAATCTCTAGTGTTGCCTGTGCCATTATGAAGATGAAGGTTTTGTTCAACAACCTCAGTCTCAGTCCAGTACTCCATTTTCTTTGCTTATCTTTGTACTTACAACGTACACACTGACTGAAAGAACATGGGAAAAACACACCAGGACAAAAGGATACCGATGCTAGCATCATTAGAAGGATGCAGTGGACAGGAAGAGAAAAAGATTTCAGTGGTTTTCTGCATAAAAACAGATTGCTATTTCCCATTTCAATTATGATGGTTTCATGGAGACTCTGACCAATTTCTTGTCCTTCAACTGTATGACAGGCATTTGGCAGGCATGAAACTTTTTTTTTTTTTTTAAATGCAACACCATTTCTGGAGGTCTGAGCAATAACAGGCTCAATGAAACATTATTAAGAGAGTTGAAATGAAAAATTGAAATGTATAAGAATAAGAGGTCTGTGTAGGTTTAAAACAAGGACCAGGAGCAGCTAAAATGACAGCCCTCTTGGAAGTCAGACTTAGCAGTTTGCTATACAGCAAAAGACAAAGCAAGAACATATCCTAAATGATGCTGAGGGAGGGAAAGAGAGAAAGCCAACCAGCAGTTACTGATGGATCACACTGGAATAATGCTGGGCCACACACCCTTGTCAGCTCACTCTGATGAAAAAAGAACTAACTAGGAAAATCCTTTATCACACCCAACTTGTAGAAACCAGAGTTTTAGTTTGTGAGAAGCCAACACAAAAGATGTGGAGACACTAGGACAGCATTTAGGACTTAAGAATAATGGAGAAAACAAATTGGAAAACAATTAACACTGGTATGAAACTATGCCCAGACTAAGTAAGGGAGTTGAAGAAGGAATGACTCCCTGAAAGAAGCTATGCAACATACTTCTAAAATTAATACATGAAAGGAGCTGCACATTTCATCTGAAGAGAAAATGATTATGTTTAAAAATATCCCACTGTGTATTGTTAACTTCTGTATAAATTCTTCTCTGAATTGACTTGTGGTTTCTTGGTTATTCCATATTTTTAATGGACTTTGTAGGAGTTTTTGAGAGAAAGACACTAAATGCAGCTCTCCTACTCTCAGGTACTGTTAAGACTGCTCCTGAATATATAAACTATTCTCAATCAAGTATTCAAGACAAATGCAAGCAGTTCAACAGCTATTTAGACAAGATTATGTGCTGCTGAAAATTATTTTAGCTCTGCTGCAAACATGAAATTATACAGCTGACATTTGGCTCCTGGAATATTCCTGAGGCAGTTACTTCTCTGTTATTCATAAGCAATAAGCAATTGCCTAAAAACATATGGCTTTCTGTTCCCTGAACTGTAGCAGAATTTTTACAAACGAGAGCAGGGTAAAAAGAGGTATCAGCATTCTCCTGGCTCTAATTCCAACACAGCTTTGGTCATTATGGATTAGAAAAAGACAGCATGAATGCACAGATCTTTGTGGGATCCCCTGCTATCTATCTCATAAAGGGCTTAGGGAATAACTGAAACTAGCATGTAATCAGCTGTGTTTTCTTCTAGCTACTGCTTTACTTCTTCCCACCCCCAAAAAATTCTCCTCCAATAATTTTATGGAATAATTTCTTATCTAAGCATACTGCCTGTTCTATTGTACAGTCATAACATTCTCTCCACTTTGACAAGTGTCTTCATTGATGAATTTGGCCAGGGTAATCATCAGCTACACTGAATCATTGTCAACCTTGTTCAAGACAGCCACATCAAAGTCCTACACAAAGCTTTCTTGGCACTTCTTTGTTCATCTCTTTCTTTTTCCTCCTTCATCTATGAAGTTTTGATGAAATACCTCATCCTCTTTCAGTTCAAGTGAAACCACCAACATACATAGAAGTAGAAGGTAGTGACACTCACAGTATGGCTTGCCCTGTCCTGTTAGCAAGGTTAGAAACCTTAATGCAATTGAACCATCTTTTCTAGTCCCGCCAGTGCTAATCCCATACTGAGTATTAGAAACACTACTGATCTCCAAAGAGACTTTTCTTAGATGCAAGGATGTATGTAGACATAACCTTCACAAATCAGTATTATACATGCCCTTGACCACCTTAGCTTATTGTGAACAAGCCACTTCTTCTGTAACGAGTCTGTTCACAAGTTATTACAAATAGTAGAAAGGGTCTAAATCTACTAAAGAGATTATTTGCAAAAAGGTCATGTTGCATATCGCTTTACCTACATAAGAGTTAGTAATAAGACTTGAAATTAAAACAGCTATACTTTTCTAAAACTCCCTGTTCTGGTGAAAAGTGATTATCTTGTCCAACTAACAATACCAAAATATACAGAGGCTACTTTGTGGCTGCCTGTAGTAGCCTATGGAAGCATACCTTAGGACTAGATATGTATGCAGTAACATGTCCATCATTTTGACAATAATTTTATTCCGTTTCTGACACTAGTTGGAAAATAAACAATAATTATACAAAATCAAACTCAATGTTTAGGGGCTAAATGGTTTAAATACATTACCCCTCCCTTAGGTTAGGAAGATGAGATTAATTTATTTACAAGAAAATAAAATACAACTCAGTTTTCAAATTTTATACTAATCTGAAGGATATGAAGCAAAGATAACTTTTTAATTGCTAAAAAAAAAAAAAAAAAAAGACAAACCAGAATAAAACAGGGCAAGTGCAAGTGATGAGGAACTGCAACAGTAATGTTTTGTGATATTGGGTGGTATCTGGATAAACTGTCTACTGGACAATCCAGCAAGGCCTAAAAAAGTAACATGTGGAGCAGAGCAGATAATTTTCTTCCAGGGTAATAGATTCAATTGTCCATGATGGTCAGATAAATTTTAATATAAAAGGTTATGAATATTAGTCAAGTAAGGCGATATACCTATGCACAAGAAATAGCAGAGAATGATAACATCAGTTTAAAGTTGTACATTTGGTTTTCTAAGGCCTCACAGGAATTACATTGTTAAGTCCAACCTTCACCATTAGAAATAGAAAAACATGACAGCACCTTCTAGAAAGAAAGCAGTAGCAAATCCGATGTTTGATTTAAAGGACTACTATTTTACCAGAAAATAAATAAATAAAATAAATTTTAAAACAACTCTTCCAAATTTTCTAGGATGGCAAGATGCTCAAAGCATGAAGGTGCCTCATTTCAAAGATATGACAGAAAAAGGAGACTCCAGTTTCTGTATAAAATTCAAACATTTCCAAAATGGCAGGGGAGTACTCTCTCCTCTTAAATTATAAACCATATGATCTTGTGGAATGGCCCTTCCTGCCCAGGCTGTTTCATGGAAAGCAGACATCCTTACAAATATTCAGAGAAATGCTAAAAAGGATAAACAAGAACTGTAAAATCAAGATGTTGTTTGTGTTTTCCCTTGCTAGAAACTCAAATCACTTCCCATAGTGATACTACAGAGCTTTGTTTTTCAAGATCCCCAGAGAAACTGTATACTGTTTTGTCCTCTCTTGTGTTTCCTCTTGTAGTTTGATTACATCTTATCATCCCTCCAAAATATTTAGTTCCTCTAGTACTCTACTGTTTTGTGCAGATAGAAGTGAATACTCTTGTTCAGGTGGGAACTTCAGCTTGAGGGTAAATATAACTAATTGCTCCAATGGAATTAACTTCACAGCAAACATACCTGAGCTGAATTTCATATTGCCCTGCATGTCGAGACTGCACATTCCTCAAAATCAGTGTGAAGATATCTTCATTTTGCAGGATTTCACTCCCTTTTCCTGGCAATATTTCTTGCCCATCTTTAAACCAGTGAACGGTGGGGAAAGGATCTCCAGCAATGGCACAGGATATAAGGACATTTTGCCCAGGAGCTGCCGTCACTGATCTTGGTTTGCTAATGAACCAGGGCTGAATACCATCCTGAGGTTCTGTAGTTTACAAACAGAATTTACAATCAGGAGAAAATGCCAAGCTTGAAATTAATTTCAGGTGAAGCAAAAAAAGAAAAACAAAGTTGTTTTGAACATACAGGGTGTAAGTTTTTAATCTGAAAATAAACCAGGCTTTAATTTTGGAAGTCACTTGTGTTAGTACTAAAATTAATCATTTACTTGGCACTTTACTGGCTCAATCCAAACTTGTATTAAGGGCAAAACAAAGGGACTTTAAAGTTGCCCTAAAAGGAATCTTGAACATTTGTCCATAGAGAATACGGGTACGAATAGCTTTAAGGGCAACTAACATTACTTTGACTGCTGTTTAGTTCAGAGATCATGTAATAAATCATTAGGAATTACATAAAATTGCATTTAAGATATAACACTGACTCTAAGGCTAGACCTCAGGACAGGTCTGAATTCAGAGCAGACAATGACAACAGACTGCAGACCCTCCCCTCAAGGCACAGCTTGCTGAAATCCTGGGGTTAAGATCCTTGATGCTAAAAATAATGAGAGCTTCCTATCAATCTCCAATTATTTGTAGTAATGGCTATGGGAAAATAGTTGGCTTACAGCAAGATTAGACAAAGTCTAGTGTCATGAAGGTAGTGAATACACAAGTCAAGGTAAGTTTGGAGGTGCTTCAGTGTTTACTGTGGGATTTACATCATACATGGAGATTCAAAGCCAAATTTTCTGCATGCAGTTCTCAAATTGCAGAAATCATGTGTTCCTCGCCCGCTAATGTTAAAATACCTGGCTCCTAGACAGCTTTTCCAAATAGTCAGTGCTTTAATTAGAAAGAAAAACATCATTAAATGGTTTACATTAATTCCATAGCTAAGTAAGCCTCATAATTATAATCTGAAGCTGCATTTAGCAGAAGTTTTGCACTGTCCCTAGGAATAGGACTCAGGAATGCATTTTTGAAATAGTAACATAATGTTCCAGAGTGAAATCATTTTTTTAAAGTTGCTTCTGCTCAATATCCTTTTTAATTCAGATGTGGAGACTGAAAACTCCTAGTATCCTTCACAACAAACCTTATAAACACTCATCTACTTTAAATAGACACTCCTCCAGCACATTAGAATTATTTCCTTTTTGCATTTCCTAAGGTGGAGAAGAACATTATACCTTGTACTGTCAATGTAGCCTGCGTTTGAGTTTCTCCTAATTCATTCCAGGCTTCACAGGTATATTTGCCTGTGTCTTCAGGAAATACTTCCTGGATGTACAGACTGTACTCATTGCCTTTCTTCTCAAAATGGAAATCTTCTGTCTCCTGGATTTCTTTCCCATTGTGCAGCCAGATAATTTCAGGAGGTGGGTTAGCTGAAAAATAGCAAAGAACGAAAATTAGGGACATACACACACAAAAAACAACAACAAAACACAACCAACAAAACAAAAAAAATAAATAAGATGACCAAGTTTGGCTGTTGTCTGCCACCTGTCTGCAATGGCATCTTCAAAACTTTCGGGAATTTCACTAACTCTGCTGATGCTGTGCAATGTAGAACAGTTCTGTCTTATTAGAGTTAAAATGCAAATGAATAACGGAAGCATGTATACAATAGGGAGGGGAAATGATTTCTAGTTACCACTAAGGTAGCTGACAAGGGTTTCTATTATCAAAGTTCATACCAGGACTGCTCTCTCCTGCAGTGCTAATCCTACCTCAGCTGACAGGAATTCGGTCTTGCCCTGTTCAAAACAAAGGCTATTACAAGTCCTCTGAGATTTAGTTTTAGTTCATCAGGACTTGATAACGACCTGATGATTATTCCAGTAAAGAAACACTTGTACAGGTCTGAACATATTACAGAATCACAGAATCACAGAATCACAGAATTTCTAGGTTGGAAGAGACCTCAAGATCATCGAGTCCAACCTCTGACCTAACGCTAGCAGTCCCCATTAAACCATATCCCTAAGCTCCACATCTAAACGTCTTTTGAAGACTTCCAGGGATGGTGACTCCACCACTTCCCTGGACAGCCTGTTCCAATGCCTAACAACCCTTTCGGTAAAGAAGTTCTTCCTAACATCTAACCTAAAACTCCCCTGGCGCAACTTAAGCCCATTCCCCCTCGTCCTGTCACCAGGCACGTGGGAGAACAGACCAACCCCCACCTCGCTACAGCCTCCCTTGAGGTACCTGTAGAGAGCGATAAGGTCACCCCTGAGCCTCCTCTTCTCCAGGCTGAACAAGCCCAGCTCCCTCAGCCAAACACCAAACAATGTTCATGCACCCTGAAGAACAATCCTAGTTTTCACTTTTTAAAAACTAGTTCCTTGAAATATTATTTCAAATACAAAGGCACCTGCTAGAAGAGGAGAATGTCAAAAAGTGCAGCAGGACTGAAGGTATTTATATAATCCTGTTCTATGTCTACGTACCTGATACCTCCACAGTCATTATCACTTGACTTCCATCCATTACCTTGAGGTCAGTCAGGCCTTTAAGGAAGATGGGTGCAAAAGTCTTGTTTAACTTGACAGCCTGTGCACTTTCTGCCTTTTTGCTGCTCTTCTTTTCTGTGAAGTCAAGAAGAGAAAAAAAGTGATCTCTTACTGGAATTTTCATTACAAGCTTTGATGTTAGGTTCAAACTGGTTTGAACTGAGTGGTCTTGTTTCAGTTCTCACAAGGCAACGTCACTGAAGCCACGCCAATACAGCTGTTTTCTCTGCCAATGCTCCAAGCAGGAAGAGAGGAAATCAGAATAGAACTGTCTTTCCTGCAGAGACCTTCCTAAGTCATTATTAACACATATGATTGAATATCACAAAGAAGTTTGCAGTCATTTCCCAGAAGTACACATGCCCAGGTACAAAAAGAAAAAAAAACAAAGAACAATAACTTGTAAACAACAAATCAATACCTTTAACCAGTGCTAGCTTCACATAAAAATCTTAAAATAAGTAACAAGCTGCTACTGTCATTGAGTAGTTAAAAATTTAAACTCACACAAATATAGGATTTGCCACTGTCTGAAACTAGAAACCAGTTAGTCTGTTAGATGGTCAATGTCAAATGGATCTGAGAATAGCTGAAAAGTTTAGCATACTCCTCTTGTGCGTTACACTTAGCCAACTGATTGATGATGGGAAAGTCTGAAATCTGAAGTTATAAACACACAGCATGAAACAAATTGTTGGATTGGGGCTTTTTTTTCTTTTTCTTGAGGCTATATAATCAAGTGACTAGTGCTGGAGTTAACTAGTGACCCTTAAAAATAAAATCTAGCTGTGATACATTTCCAGTACCTGCAATGTTTTTCTCCACCTTGTATTAAGAGACAGTGATGCGAGGTCACTTAACTGTGTCCTATATGGTCCACTAGACCAGGAAAGATACTTCTGCTCTAAAAACCTGAGCTAAGACACTTCTGGAGACAAAGTAGTGATCATGACCAAATGTAGGAAGTCATAAATATTTATCGGTCACTTGGATACACTTTTTGTTTTGTTTAGCTTGAGTTCAGACTTCTTACGTCTTACCTCTAAAATGCCAACCCGAGTTTCTGTCCATACATGAAAATAACTTCATTTTGCTTATTTCTACCCTCAACATTTTCAAAGGTATATCAAGATCATCCTAAACAGTATTACAGTAACACAAAGTGCCAGACTGGAAAAAAACAGATATTCCTACAATAAGAAGCTGAAAGCACCTAACTGAACAAGTCCACTGAACTTCCTGGAGGCCAAAAGTTAAGCTTCTCCCAGGGCTATTTGAGCTCTATGTAAATTTGGAAGCTGCCTGGAGAGGAAGTTTTTCCTCCTCTCTAGCAAAGGTTTTTCTAGCCAAAATCTTGTCCTTCTGGCTTACGTTGATCTTTTCCTGGCACTGAGCAGCAAGACATTGATGCATGTGAGAATGGAAATATGGGACCTGACTGAGACTCACTCAGAGCTTGGTGTTATGGACTTTGTAGTCTGAAAAGCTTGATTTTAAACCATGTTCATCAGTCTCAGTGCATTCTATAGTACCTGCTTGTGGATACTGATACTGTACAGAAAACACGTGTGAAGTTGGGTCAAACCCATCTGCACTAATAAACCATCGTGGTTCATCATATTCCTAAGTTTCGTACTGTTTACTCAGGGAAACTGCTACTTACAACTACTGGACTAAGCAATATTAGCACATATTCCTTCACTACTTCAATGCATTGCAGAAAATTGCTTTGTACCTTAAACAGAAACAGACCTGTCAGGGGAAGCAGAAGTCCATATAAGGTGAAAAAGAGATGGCAGTCTTATTTCATTATAAGTTTCAGGGGAAACTGAATATAATTACACAGAGGAACATTAAGATTGATTATTAAGTCTGAAATACTGAAAACCTGAGGATCACCTCAGGGACGGAAACAAAAGCAACTTTATTGTATCATAACCTTTCTGAAGACATTCCTACCTTTGCAAACTTGTACACTGTTAGATTTAGTCCAGTCCTTTAAGTACTACATGATTTCTCAATACCTGTTACAGAGCAGGAATAAAAATAGTTCCCTTTCTATTGCTGATATTCTTTGGAGCATTGGAACAGTGAAGGCATTTCTTCAGCAACAGATATGTAATCTCCTGCATCTAAAAGCTCAAAAATATCTAAGAAGTTATAAATTACACCCAAGTCAGCATCATATGGGAAATTAGATGCTTGGTCATGGCTAAGGCAACCTGTATTCCTTTTCAAATGTGTGGCATTCAGGACAGAATAAATACATGACTAAAAGGACTGACTCCATGGCAACTTGAACAGACTTTCTTCAGAAGCATTCTACCCCTACATGTTTGTTTTTTTTGTTTTTTTAAATATATATATGTTATTTTTTAATTATTTTTTATTTAATAGGATATCTGATTTTATGCTACTGTTGTTCAATAGTATATGTTGGTCAGTAGCCTATGTTTATTCTAACAAATCATTTAGGCAGAATATCACCAAAATTGTCTACTATTTTTTCACCAGGTAGCAACAATTAAAAATATTTAAATTCTAGTCCCTAAACACTATTTGCTCATTAAGAAAGCACAGGGGCTCATTTCATGTAACAATTCTTCCTTAAGATCTGATATTGTAAACTTCTAGATTTAGGAAAAACAATAACAACAACAACAAAACAAACAAACAATATAAACCAACTGATTTACTGACAACTTGAGTTTCTAGCAGATGTTTTACACAAAACACCAGAGTTAGTTTTAGATAAGTTATTTAGTTTTGTTTAGTCTTAGTCTAAAATCACTGCATTTTCTCAGATGTAATCACGCAAAGGGCAAATTAAAAGGTCTGAATCTTAACTATCTTCAAATTCTGAGGCTTGTAAATACTTTTAGTTGATAATTTATTACATAGCAGCATGCAGTGACTCAGTGCTCCTCTGACAATGGCTTTAACATTTCAGTTTTACCATGAGGTAGCACTGGTGTACATTTTCATAGTTTTTTCAATGTATGTAAGCTTTTCTTAAATTTTACAGATCATTTGGAAAAATAGAAATCAAATTGATTTTGGAGGGTACTTGGGAAAAGAGAGACACTACTCATTCACTGAGCTGCAGACAATGTTCATCTGGCTGCAGATCCCAGACAAGGAGGAAAAGAAAGAAGAAAGCACCATTACTACTCCAAATTCAGGTACTGCTAGCCACTATGTTTCTGACTGAAACAAACAAACAAAAAAACAAAACAACAACAAACCAAAGAAGAGCACATCCTCTTTTACAATACTGTGGGCATATTTTTGCAGCCAAAACTGCAGACATGTGATGCATGGCACCAGAAAGAAAATCCAGAACCTAAAGAAAATTGTCTGACATTGGCATTGAGAGCATGACTTTGCTATATGCCTGCCCACCCTCAAGCTTAATTAACTGGATGTGAAATAGAGGAGATCCGATCTCTTCCTATTATGCTAATGCGCTCTAAGCACCTACAGCCATTTAGCATCTCCCCCACCACTCTTACTTCTTATTGCTTCTAATTAGGAGTAGGTTTACCTCTAAGAATGAAAACAAGGAATATAAGAGTTAACACATAGCAATACCATCATAGTGACCACAAAAATTTCTACCCTGAGTAGTTAATTGTCTTTTTCCTCTTCCTTTCCCCAGTCAGCTTCTGCTGCTGCAGGGAGTTCACCCTATGCGGATCACGCCAAAGCAATTTGTGAGAAACACCAGAAAGCACTAGATAGCATGGGCTTGATAAATAACAGATACATCTCAATACCTTGTTTTCAGATTGCGACTAGTTTATTTTGCAGTAGCTTATAAAAAGTCACAATTTTTAAGCACAACTATTGGTTTCACGCAGGTCAAATCAGGCAAGATAATACAAAAAATACTGTGATTTTCTCAAAGCCTGATTATAGAGCATTGAATTCTCAAAGGCTCCACTAAAATTACGAGCTCAAGAAGTCTAACAGCTCTTTGCACAGAGCTGTGGTCTGGCATAATGCATAAGCCCAGCTGGGGCAGTCTCTGAAGAGCTGCAGTGTCTTGTCATTTCAACAAGCATTTGATAAGGCATTACAGAAGATGATAGATTTAAAAGGCCACCACAATGATCCTACTTATATGTTTCCTATGTTTTTTTGCCTTTCCTTGGTTTTTAATATGCATGAATGTTGGAAAATGTCAAGTAATAAGATGCACAGCTCAGTGGGAAACAAACAAGACACTCCACATCTGCCACTCAAAAGAGCTTGGTTCTTAGCATGGAAGACCAGAAATAGTTAGCAAGGCATTTAAAGACTACCTTATATACCCACATATGTTTTTCTACAAAGCAAGTGTAATATAGGCTTTTCCCACAGTATTGCCTTACCCCTAAGGGTTCATTTTTTATTAGAAAGACACTCTAATAAGCATTTGAATCTGTGTTTAGAGAAAAAAGAAAAAATACTTAGTGCATTAAATCCACAGAGATTAAGGAGAATTCAGACCCTTCCAGTTATTTTCTTTCCTTTTTCCTTTCTTTTTTTTTTTTTTCTTTAAAAAAAAAAAAAAAGACAGATTCTCAGCATATTTGGAAGGCAATGGTAAAGAGATACATTGCCTCACATGCAAAACTTTCCATTCATTTCTTATACTGCTCTCCTGTGTTTGTGCAATCAATAGTAAATTAATCCCTCTACAGATACAATATCAGATATTTATTTATAACTTTATTAATAGAACTTTAAGGTGAAAAATATGCTTTTCTATTCTTTGTCTTTTCTTAAACCACAATTTCAAAAATAATTTGCATCAATTTAACCTCCACATATCTGCAGACAGGAAATTACTGCAAGACTAATATTAATGTTAGCCATGGGCCTGAGCCAAAATACACTTGAATTTTTAAAAACCTAGACCTAGTGAATCAGAACTTGGTGCTTGAACAGAACTTTAAACATTTGTACTGTAGAATGATAAGCAGAGGTGGGTTATTGTGTTGAAGGTGTATACATAAAAGAAAAAGTCAGTGGAATATTCATGCTGCTCTGAAGTTAGTTCGCTACGAATCAGTTGTACCATACACATATACCTGCAAGTAACAACCAACTATTTACTTACTAAGGTAAAAGATAAATTTATACACACAGAAGGAAAAAAATGAGTCAGTAGCCTCACTATGGCGTTTTAATTCCTGGATTTGCTATTGAAGCTAGAGTGAAGCAGAAAGTCCAGATAAGGACACAAACTTCAAGATTTCCAAAGACTGAATTTGGGTTCTCCATGGCCTCTAGCTAAAACAGTTAACAATTTATGAACATCGTCTATCCTAAGAAATTTTGTTGCTTGTTTGCCTGCCCAGAGGTACTGAAGACTTATTAATATGAGCTGCAGAATGCTGACATCTCCTGTTGAAATATCAGGACTTCAGCATGCTTTACACTGCACAGAATAACAGAAAAGTAGAGGACGGAAGGGATCTCTGGAGACTGTCTAGCCCAACCCCCTGCTCGAGCAGGGTCAGCTACGGCCCTGAACATATACACCATCAATGCAATAACTCAGCTGCAGAGGATCAGGGTTACAACTGGTTACAGGTCAGGGACACACAAAGAATAGAAAGTTTGCTGCATTATGTTCAGAACACTGCAAACACGCTGTTTAGTCTTATGAGAGATTTAATTATACTCAAGGAATCTGTTTGCCAGAATCACATGGTTAACTGCCAAATAATGCCTAGCGTGAGCCGTGCAAAAGGACTGCCTCAGCAACATTTACCATTTATGGTGTTTAAATATCATTTTGGCTCAGAGGCTAATATGTCAACTGAGCTGAGGGGAATGCTTAACTCAAAGAGCTCTCCACGTGAGTGAGCTCAGAGAGAGAAGCAGCAGATTTCACTAAAATCTTTCAAAGAAAAACTCAGATTCATGCATATTCATACAGACAGAGCTGTAAAGCAGCCTGGCCAGATGAATTAGTCATTTTGAAAAGAGTTTCACCTCTCCAAATCTCCAAATATTCTCAGTGTAAATAAATCCAGCTGTTACCAGATCTCATGTTAACAATGCTAACATCTCCAAAAAATACTTTTTTTTTTTTTTTTAACAAGGCAGAAAATGGATATTAGGACACTCATCTCATTTGTCTCAGCCTTGAAGTGATAGGGTAAAAATATGCTCTGCAAGATTTCCAAGAATCGCAAACTTGGCTTATACTGGCATAAAAAAAAATAAAAATGAGACCTCTATACACTTGAGACATGCAGGGACATTTCTCCTTTATTAAAGATCACAGGTTGGTATGCCATTTTGCAGACTTTGGTCATGAGAACTAGACATTTAATGACCTAGCAGTGTTTTTCACATATCTAAGTCCCAACATCTATTTCTGCAGTTATAAATGGGCTTTGTACATGGAAGGTTTAAATATCCTTGGGGGATGCTTTGTAGTTACAGACTGGGTGCTATGCACTGCACGCATTGCACAGAAATATTATTAACCCTAGACTAACAATGCCCTAAGCCTATATTAGCCAGGGTGGTTAGGGATATATAAAGGAAGCTGAGTTCCACTTTATCCAGCCTGGCAATCTATTTATTTTACTGCAGCACTGCAGGATAGTCATCCAGCCTCTCCTGCAGCTCTGTGTACATTCTTTCTTCTTTGAGTCTTTCTCTCTGTATGGGATGTCAGCAGGTCTTCAGCATTTTAACCTCTGCTTTGTCTATTCAGTTTCTTCTGCAGCCCACAGCATTTGAAAGAGACGTCACCCTAGAAATTCTACTATCAAAAGGCTGACAATACCAGTAAGACCCATTATTTGTGAGAAACGTGGTCAAAAATCTCCATTTATTCTGCTGAGGACTACAAAGCAGCCAGCTGTGTTCACTGCAGAGCACTTCAAAGTCAGCAGACCAAATCTGCAGTGACAGTCTCACTGGAAGTTTTTGCAGTCAAAGAGCTGTTTGCTTTTGCCTTCAGAACCATCTGCCTTACTAATGACTAATGTTTGTGAGTTATTTACGTCAAGTGATTGCTGCTCTTTTGTCACTGCCACAGACAGCAACTCCATGGAAGGCCTGAGAGTGTGTGCATCTACCAAATGCATTTATACAGCAGCTCAGCTGGCCTTCTGCTAATAAACTCCCCAACATTAGCTAGTCCACTAGAAATTCACTCCAATATCTGCACTAATACAGCATTGCTGCAAACGTAATTATACCAGTCTGACAAGGAGAACTGCAGAAAAGGTGATTTGTATACGCGTGATCAACCCAGGTTAGCCCTGTAGTGAAAACATGCATCCAGCTAGGCAGAATTTCACCTTTGCATGTCCAGTGTCAATTTCTCTTTGGCCACACAGGTAGAATTTAACTTAACTGCAATGCATATTGAAGTGCTGAGATACCATTTTGATCATTAGAAAAAGCACGGGCTCTGTGTGAGCAGAAATGGAATGGAAGCACAACAGGAACAAGTCACATAAAGTGCAAGTGTCCCTGAGGATGGCACTAACAAAGAGTTAAAGCCCCATTAGCCCTTCCCTCCCCAGGTCAATTCACTCTAGCAACAGAGCTGTTGTAGCATGGCTTTGTTTGTGGTCAGTTGTCTCTTCTTGATGAATTCATATTGGAAAACTAAACAAAACAGAAGACTAAGACATTATCCTGAAAAAAAGGCAAAGTGTGTCCGTGGAATTGTAGTTGAGGCAAGGTCCAACTAAAAAGAAGCTCCGTTCCTTTCCTCTACTTCAAAGGAATGACTTGTTCATTAGGACTTACACAGTAACCTGTGTTAAAGTGCTTTAGCTTCTCTGTACCAAACATTTTTCCAATTTCTAAAATCAAAACCTTATACCTCTAAAAGTATCATTATTTGACAAAATTACATTTTACAAAGAAGTGTGAAAACAGGTGTTAGAGTGGTATATATGCCTAGATAGGTACGTTTTGCAACCCAAATGTTCACACTACAAACCCTGTTATGCTGCTTCTGTTATGTGGACAATTCTGCCTTTTCAGGCAAGAGAACTGCATAGACTTGCAAAATTATTGAAGACAAGGCAGGACCTGCTAATATACAGCATGGGGACCTGTATTTGTAGGGAGAGGCTTTCTGCTAATTCTTCTTGACTCAGTAAGAAATGACATTCTTGTAGTAGGACAAGGATGGGATACTTCTCACTACTATCTGTCCACAACAGTGTAGTTTCATGACATCTGCTCTCCAGGGTCAGTACTTGTCTTTGGCTGAGACAGGGCAGAAGGTAAGATGGGTCTAAGCAGCATACAAGCATTTATGCCTAGTGGAAGTGCCCTGCCAACAGCTGGGTTGGACTTGGCACATAGGAAAAAAACCTTACCCTCTTCATGTTTTCATCTGGGAGAAAAGGCTAAGGACAAATAATATTATTATTTTGTTGTTGTTGTTCTGTTTAGTTTTCCTTCAGAAAATTAGTAGCACTATGAAAGAAATGCAAATGAAAATGTAATTCATGAGATTCTTGTTTGGTCAGTTCACTCAGAGGAGTTTTGTTTTCAGTTTTGGTGTCCATAATAACCTAGAATACTAATACTAGAATCTATACTGTAACCCAGTAAGATGCTTAAAGAACACATTGATGAGTTTTTAAGACTAAACTGAAGAAACGCAACAATGATTTCTGTAAGGTTTTACAGTCAGCCTAATTCAATAAGATAATTTGATGCCTGACTGAATTCCCACTAACTAATCCATATCAGCTGCTTTTAGAAACATTCTCTGGGGTAAGATCATATCCATGCTTTCAAAGTTACTCAGGTGTATATTCAGTTAACAGGATTTATATGTTTTTTGATGACTTCCACTCTTCAGTTAAAGCTGGAACATCATAGAATTTGGCAATCCAAATTGGGAGTTTACCCTTGGACCAACATAGGGCCATTCCTAAGACTGTTAACAAAACCATCTGTTTTCTGTCATTCTGGCATACAATACTTAAATGTTCACAATTCAGAACACCATCAGATGTAGGGGGCTTTCTTCTTGTTGTTTTTCTTTTGAAATTATTATTATTTTTTTTCTGTCAGCTTTGTTCTTTGTTTATAAAAAAAAAATTATTACAATTCCTGCCATTTAACTTTTGCTCATTCTGCAATCACTCATCCCTCATTTGCATCCAAATTTGGTTCCGCTTTTTCTGGAAATGGTTTATATCAAGAAGCTGTCTTTAGAGATCTTTGTTTATATTGATGGCACAAATCCTATATCATTAAAAACTTCCACACATGTTTTGCTTTTGTCCCTCATTTTTGGTCTCTAGCCGGCATTGTGCTTCATGTTTGGTCTTGAGGTGCTGAAAAAAGGCAATTTATTAAAAAAAAAAGCAGCTCAGTCTTACAAGGATTACAGCTGTTACTGACCCACGTAGAGTACTGTACCAAGAACTTTAGGACACTCTTGAAAGTACTGGAACAGTTTCTTTGATAGCTAATATTAACTCTGCTTACAACAGCTTACCTCTGACTTTTCAATGTAGTAACAAAAAAATCTTGCTTTCACTTAGTGCTCTAAACCAGTTCTTCCATAGCCAAGCAATTCCACCAGGCTACTGGTCTGGAATACCTTCTGGACATTTAACAAGACTAGACTCTTGAATTTTGGAAAGTCTTCTATAGTTCTTTATATTTATGTTACACTTCAGATACAGCAAATTATTTTCAAATAAATATTGGCTTTGAAAAACTGTCACAATTATTTCATCACTCTCAGCAAGTAAGACAACACACTTCACTTAATTTAGGCAGAAATATTTGAGAAAGAAAGCTGTATCCTCTCAATTAAGGATTCAAAGAGAGGTTGCTTATTGCAGTGATTACCTTCTTTAGAAGATAACTATCTGTGAGAGGTCATTCTGAGATAGAAAGGAAAATAACCCATGACCTAAAGACAATGTCTCTAATGAGTGGAAGAAAAGACTCCTACCTGAAAGCCTTTCTTCAACCTGCTTATATTTTACAGTCCCACTCACACCAGACAGAAAAGTGACAGGAACAAAATAAAGCGGTTTTCCAGATAACATCTCCCTTCAGTGCTCAGATAAACTGGTTACTAGAGCAGGGACTCTGACAGGCTTTCAGGTGACTCTAATCTGCTTGTCCAATGATCAATGAATGACTACAGTAATCGGATTACAAGGGCTACTAGCTTCCCTACATAGATATTTATGCTGGGGAGGCTGCACTAAAAAAAATAACAAAAAAACCCTGTGAACTGAAAGTGGTTGGGGAGAAAGAGGAACAGGTGTGAAACCTGGAAAGTGCAGTGCTGGCACAGAAGAAGAAATGAGGTCAAGAGCCAATGAGCAGAAGCAGCAGCATTTGCTGAGTAGTGTTTGCTCACTGAGGGAGGCAGCATTAGGCCTCTGTTGAAGAAAGCAATATACAAAAGAGCAGCATCAGCAAAACAGTTCTGGGAGGCTGCAGAGCAACAGAGCCCAGCAGACTATCCTAGCTCTAAGCATGTGCTACTGCTATCGCTAGCCAGGCTTTGCACACTCCTTCTTAAAATCAATGCTGTTTCTGCCTGGCATGAGGAGGCTCAAGAAGTCCACATGATGAAAGAAGAGCTGCAGTAGGTCAGATGTTTTGTTTGTCATCTATAGCTGGGCAGAACTGTAAGATAGAAGGACATTCTCCTGGTAGTCAGCCCTCATGTAACAAGCACTCCAGCTTGATACACTGGAAAAATTAAATAACTGCCTCTCTTACATGCACACTCTGTTTGCAAAGGAAAAAAAGCTTCCTACACACAGTATTAATTTTGTACAGCACAATTATAGATTGATCCCATCATTTGTCCCATCCCTCTTCCTGCTCTCCCTCACCTTTGTAATCTTGTGTAGCACACCCAGGAATTGGTGTGGATGTCAGGTGGTTAAATATCCTTTTGACACATCTTTGCTACAGGTAGGTCTTACTTATGGTTCCTTGTCAGTGAATAGTTAACTGACAGAGACAATTACATATCAGAAGGCTTATCTGAGGTATGAGACAGACCTGAAGAATGGTTGCTGTGCCTCGGAGTTGGCCTTAATTCCAACTATACCAGTTATTACCACTTGTCATCTTGTCCATATACTTCAACTGCCACAGCTACAGCAAAGCACTCTAACCGACTCATTATATGTACAGCCAAGTCAATTAACCTCTCCTTGGCACATTTTTCTATTAATTAAAAAAATAGTTTAAAAGGTCAAAGACTTTGACAAAAAGCTGAATAATATTAATATTCAACCTCAGTGTCTATGATAACCATCAGTATATAATCACTGAAAATACATTTCAGGTAACCTGAACATTTAAAATTTACAACAACAGCAAGAACTCAGTCACTCATACAGCAGTTAAAAGCTTACAGAAAAACTTGCACATCAGCCCCAAAGCTTCTCAAACTTTGATTTTGCTGTGAATGGAAAATGATGTATAAGTCTGAGTGAAGAAAAAAATCTAATATTTTCAGAGTGACAAATGATACTCTTGTGGGAACAGGGATGTCTGTCACAATGTTTGAGTAATCTGGACTGTTTCTCACCTTTCAGGATTTCTTGCATTAGACTAATTAATCTAGCATTTCATCCAGTGCACGCTTCTCACTGGAGAATTCAGTTAGAAAACATTCTGATGGTGAAGATATTTTCTAGGCTGCTTTTTCAAAAAAAAAGTGCTGCTCATTCTCTGGAGCTCATCTCTGTCCTGCATTTCAGCTTTAAGAAACCACCATCACAGAGAAGACAACTGTCAGGATTCAATTTAGTCTACTTAGCCTTTCACAAGACCAGAATTAGCTTCACCTTGATTAACTTACTTTCTTCAGAGACTACCTAGTGTCCCTTTAGTCAGCCTGCCTTTGTTTAAGTGATCTTCACAAGAATGATTAGTTTGAATTTGTTTAATTTTTAAGACCAATACATTTCTTAATGCACCATCCATAAGAAGTGTGGGATTTTTCCAACAAGATGCCAAAGCCTCCTACAAATGGCTAAATGTCTTCAGCTTTTTTCATACAAAACCAAGGAAGGACTGAGGTTGCTGGCCACAAGGCAGAATTTATCTTGCTTAGTAATAAGGAAGGAAAAGACAATTATAAATAACAAGCCAAGAGTGATGATTTGGAAAGAAGCTGATTTCTGACATTGGTCTGATATTGATAATATGTCAAGAAGATTAATTCTGTCTTGGATTAAATACAAATTACATTTCAGGTACAAAAGGAAAATATTGCTCTAGCTATGAATGAACAAACTGAACACTTCATAAAACCTGAAAACCTTAAATCATCTGGGAGACAAAAGAGAAGAGGTGAGTTACAATTCAGAAACAGCTTGTACAGACTTTTTCCCACTAATCAGTGTCTGGTCAGGAGAGGATTTATGAAGTTTTCTCTCTTCCTCCATGTACACGGATTTCCTGCTGTAATCTGCCTGCAAAAGCCAGGCGTTTAGAGAAGCCTTAGCTGCAGCATTCAGGGTCTCAAAGAAGCCTAAAACCAGTAAGTGTTTGCTAGAGGATCTGATGGAAATATATGAACAGATAAGAGATTTGGAAATCACGATTTTAAATTTGGTACTATTTCTGTCAGGGAAATCCACATTGATCTGAGTGTTAGGGAAAGTTACTCTAATCCTCACGGCAATAAGGACATAATGACTTTTAGGGAGGAAGTGGAGAGCACAGCTAAGGCTGTAAAAGCTTTAAACACATGCCTGTCACGCATGTTCTTAATTCTGCTCCTCTTTGTCCCTCCACACTCCATGACTCACAGAAAACAGAACAGGATGCAGAACAGAGGAACTAACTCCCCATAGTAGAGTCACTGTAGCATTACAGCTTTTGAGCCCCAGACTAGCCAAAGTATAAGAGGAATCCAAATCAGTGCAACAGTGCCTAAATGGCCTGAAATAGCTCAGAAGAGTACAGAAACCTAGGGAAAGGCTAGGTCACTAAGTGGTCCAACAATAGCATTGTATGCCAACCCTAAAATAACTCAGAAATTATTAGTGAGAAAGGGGCTGTCTTTTTTGATTCTGTGTCCCAGTGAAGAATCAGCAGGTCCCATGTCAAAGACTGCTCCCTTGAGGTGCAGTTCTCTCAGTTGCCCCTTAGCTAATGCAGATGAAATGCATCAAAGAAATTATAAATGATGGTTTTGAGAATGTATTTGAGAACATAGTTTCAGGCTTATTTGAAGTCGATGTTTTCTTACTTCATGCCTTTTTTGAGGAGGTGGGGTAGGTACTGCATTTCCAATTCTGTAATCAAGAAATTAAGTTGTAGATTTACCACAATTACTCTGTTTTCATTTTTCAGCTTGCCTCGAGTTTTAAGTGGATTCACATAGACTGAATAGTTGCAGGCATATCACTGAAGTGCTGAAGACAAACACCACAGAACAATGGCAAACCAAGACAAATCCAGGGATCCCAGGCATCATGATACATTTCCCACTAAGATACATGCACTAATTTGCTGCAGGCATTATTTGGTCCTAGACAAATGGAATACTTCCCTTGGCAGCTGTCACTCATTTGTCTGTTGGACAGGCAGTGGCAAACTATTATAACTTTGGGGAAAAAATAATATGCAGATGACAAATACTAAATACAGTCTTGAGTATAGAGGGAGATGGAATCTGATCATCTGCTGCCATAAAACAATACAACTGTATAACCTGATACCATGTGAGATTATAAGAATAATAAAAATAGTGCTGATTGATACTACCTCTCACTGTTCAATTTATCCATGGGATTCTGACAAGATGAGATCTCTGTTGTTTTAGATTGGGTTTGTCCAGATCATAGTGCAGAATTAGGTCATTCATAGACAAATGAAACATGTCAAATCAACACTGAGGGTATTGAAATATAGATATTTGCAAAGAAGATGCTCCTAGATTTCAGGGATGACAGATCATCTCAACTGCTCACAACGTCCTTCTTCTGGTACTTACACTACCAAAATTCTGCTCATTTGGAGATATGCTTCCTCCAATTAGCTAACACATACCTCCTCAGAGTTATCTTTCTCTCTCATAACTCCTGGTAGCTGAACAGTGACATTTGCTGCCATAATTGAAGTCCCTGGCCCTGTTCTCTGAGACAACTCTGTTCAAGCAAAAGTGGTGCCAGCTACCTTCTCATCACAGCACTTTCTTCCTGATGGGTGATACTGCTAATACTGCACTCTTTTCTTTCAGCAGAGACAGTCCTTTCCTACACTGACATACTTCTTTCAGACCTTAGCTTCACTGCTCTCTACCACATTAAGCTGCTCTTGGTAATATCAGAACATGAATACCTTTTCCTGCAACATACATATAACTTTATTTTTCACAGTCCCTAAACATTTAAGTTTTACACATCTCCGAAGAAGAGAAAACCAACCCTGCAGAGAAGAGCTAAGAAAAACATGGAATATATTTACAACCACCTTCATTAATGATCTAATACTCTTTGTTTGTTTGTTTTAAATGATTGTGGCAGATATCATCGCTATAATTACATGAAGCTGAGTATTCACCTTTGACAGTGACCTGAGCACTGCATGATGCCCGTCCTGTGTTGTTTTCAGCCAGACAGGTATAAATGCCATCATCTTCTGGTAAGGCATCTTGGACAGTCAGTTTTGCAACTCCATCTTCAAAAGTGGAATGGGCATACTGAATTGGCTGTTCTGCAGACAGAAAGGGAGACAATTGTCTTAATACATCTGCCATATGTTTCAAAAACACTTCTTGCTTTCAGTGAAATTTGGATGTCTAACAGTGGTCAGTCTACTAGAATGCACAGCCACTGCTCTCTAGTGACTACAAACAGAAGCATCCCAAGCACAAAGCAGAATATGGTCTTCAGACAAATCTCACCATTCATTAGGTTTATTGGATGCCACCTTTAGTAGCAACAAGAGGAAGAAGGTTTATCTTGTTTTATCTGTGTTTTGAAGAGATTCTCTTTCAGACAGATAAGAGAATATATGTCTTGTGTGTTTACTTAGACATTGCCTCCATCTAGTAGTACTTTGCCTGAAAAAAAGATACTGGTATTACTGTCCAGATGTACAAAAGGGCATGACGAAGAACTTGAAGCCCCTTAAATTAAGTACTTTGCAGTGGAAGACATTCCAAGAGAGGCAGCAAAATCTAGGATGGAGCCAAGAGGCTGATTTACCAGGCACTCAATCTACACTAAAGTATGTATAGTCTGTTAGCAGACAGGTACAGTCTGGTCTGTAGTGACACGACTGTTAAAGAAGTTCATTTTAAGAAACTGGTTCCTTGAATTGGTATGGAACATGCTAAAATGTTGGTGTAGACTGGTTTAAGTTGCCTTGCTATTGTTTCGGGAACTATCATCAATCTCAGCCTTACTTTCTCAAATGCTTCTGCAATCTGTTTTCCCCATATTAAATATTTTCCACTACTGACTCATCATTGGTTGCTTTCCCAGTGTATGCAATGCTTAAGAGGGCCTGATATCTGCATAAACACCATGCTGGAAGAGAAACTAGGGTCATCTGAGAGAAGGGTGAAACTGCAGAGAAATTGTGCAGGACTTTATCAAGGACATCTGTCACTTCGGAGATCACGGTCAAAAGGAATGATCAAAATTGATTTAATTGACAAAGTCATTTAAAAACATTTGGGAAAAAAACTCTGGGGATTCTAAAAAAACATCTCCACACTATCAGCAGGATAAGTTAAATGATGATACAGATTTTTCTCTCATCTCTGATTTCCAACGTTAACAGGAGACAGTTATTATCTATGCACTATTTTTCTGCATATGAAGTTCAATTTGGAAATGCATAGATGCATCCAAATCAACATGATCTAATATTTGAAAAAATACTGTATAATGTCTGGGTAGATGATCTCATTCACTTATTTCTCTTTAAAGTTATCTGTTTGTTAAATTAGCAGATTTTCTACAGCATGAAAAACTGGGGCAAACATTTAATCAACTGCCCAGAAGACTCTGATTTCAGAATAAACTCACTTCACCTTCTTTGCAGATCACAGATCACATATTCTTAATGCTAGTTCCTTTGAGATCCCTTTCACTCAGTTACACAGGCTGTTGTAACTGTTAATTCCAATGACATATTTTTGCATGGACTTTTTTTTTTTTTTTGGTGTGTGTGTGTGTCATAAATAAACAAACGAATATGATAAATGTTCTATGTGGAAAAAGAAAATGTGGTCTCCTTTACCATGTCCTCAAATTGCAAATTGTCAGGGCATCCCATTTCTCACTCCCACTCAATGAAACCAATATTATATATATATTTTTAGTGTTATTCATTATTCTGCCTTTTCATTAGACCCCAGCAAAAAAATGAAAATATTTCTGCTCTGAGGAATAACCTACAGCAAGATTCTAAGTTATATCCATTGTTCTAATATTTTGATCTAATAAAAACAACTCTCCCAGTAGTGAAAGGTTGCCTTCTCTAGAGGCAGAACAGTCAAATCTTCACGACAGCTTGGCAGTAGAAACAATAACAAAAAATACCTTACTGCTGGCATGCTATGCCAGAAGAAAGGAAATTTTCCCCTGGCCCATTTATTAAAAGCTTTCTGGACAGATCATAAAGCTATCCTAAAACAAAACACTACTCAGAGAATTGTTCTGCTTAAAGTTGTGATCATATTGTTTTTAAATTCATCAGAAAGATGTTCAATTTAACTTTGGAAAAAAAATAAGAAAAAAGATATATTTGAAATAAAGTGAAATGGGCCTTATCCTTACAAATTAAAGAGAAGTTAGCAATAAAGCATTTAAAGAAGCTAAAATAAATTGAAATTGAAATTTTGGTGAGGCCAGAACAAAACCAAAAAAGGTTTACTTTCAGGGAATTAAAAAAAAAAAATAATTGGTGAAGTAAATTGGTGAAGATTCAGGGGGAAATTTAATTTAATATGCAGAATTAGAGCATCAGGACAAAAGAACTCTCTTTAAAAAGTTGGAAAAAAATATTTAAATCATTATAACAGACCTGGAAAAGTATAAAAAATAAATTGAGGATGGTAAAGCTGCAGAGAAGAGTAGGAGCTAGAAAATAATCCACAGTCCAATCAAGTGGCTCTTGTACGTGTAACTTGGATGAATGTGGAAGAAACTCCTTGCCCTTACAGATTCTAAGAAGTAATTACTGACAATGCACCACTTACATCATTTATTGTTTTGGCTTGGTTGCCCTAAAAAGAGAGGTCAATCTATGTATGGCTTGGAAAATATTTTAAATTTGCATGCAGTCACAACTGGTAAAAATAGTCAGTATATAAAGTAGTACTTGCATGTAACGAGCTGTTGTAAATCTTTTAGTTCTCAGGTACTGTTGATACCTCAGAGGCAAACTGGGCAGCATACATGCAGCCATGCAGCTTGGTATCAAGCGCTTGCCAGCCTAGGCTCTTTTTTTTTTTTTTTTTTCCCCTCCTGTTTTCTTATGATTTGCTAAACTTAGACTTTACACTCATTATTTCATTTAGCTATGCATATTTTTCTCACTAGTCCTTTCAAAAAACAAATCCATTATTGCTGTCACACTTGGAAGACAATTTGCATTTGATATTTTCTTGTGATCTCTACACATCCTGTCCCATATAAAAAGTGTTATATTTCAAACAGTTGTGCAGTTGCTCTGGGCAGACTACATTTTTCTCTTCAGCTGTCTACCACTTATGAACCAAAGAGGATTTATATTCCAAGCATGAACAGCAGATTCTAACATTTTATTTTTTATTTTTTTAAAACCACACTTTTCTCCTTTATTTGGTTATGGATATAAAGATGAGTGGTTAGTAGTATCAAGCTATCTTGTAGACAGGAAGGAAAAGTTTGCATTCAAATTGAGATTGCTATATCCAATTTGATCGTTAGGTAGAATACTGGCCCTAGGAGCATATATGGAATTAGCAGCATTAAGCTACCATTTATAATCCATTCAAGTTTGTATCAAAATGGTATACAAACTGTTATGTATCACAATCAGATGCA
This sequence comes from Aythya fuligula, assembly GCF_009819795.1. NCBI lineage: Eukaryota > Metazoa > Chordata > Aves > Anseriformes > Anatidae > Aythya > Aythya fuligula. The sequence continues at coordinate 24,254,472 of NC_045564.1, read as the reverse complement.
AGACAGGAAAACATTAAAATATAATGGTGTAATATAGGAGTCTTTAATAAAAGAAGTGTATTTATGTCTTTAAAATAATGATGTCCCTAATTTTTATTATTGTGATATTATTGTGATAGTTTGTTGTGCTACTGTTACTCAGAATCATCACTGCCTTTTATTTAAGAGCAGAGCTAGCTTTCACCTACAGAACCATAAATGGTTTAAATTCCAACTATTTGAAAAAAAAAATAGTTGGAGTTTGGAAGTTGGAAAAAACAAAACAAAACAAAACAAAAACCCCACCATGCTTATGCCTCCTTCTGATACTAATACAATTGCAGTTAGAAGCTTGGATGCAATAAAAACATGGTTGTACCTGAATAGGGACAGACTCAGCTGAGTTCAAAGGAGGAAGGTCAAAGTAGAACAAACATACTGAAAAATGGCAGGCGAGCACACTGCATACTGGAGGCCTACAGAAACTTGTGGTTTATTGACCTCTAGGGTACATTTTTTTCAGGAGACAATGTCTTTCTGGATAGCATGGTTACATCAATGGAGACGTTATCTCTGTTCCTGATAAAGTGTAACACAGACTTTGAAGTCATTTGAGACAAGAAGATGCTCTGAGTGATGTGGATGACAGCTAGGTGTAACTACATCATTCAGCAACTAAGGGAACTGCGTAGGGCATGGAATACCCTTGGAACATGAAGCTGAAAAGGTTGACCTCATGGGTAGGAGTTGTCCCCTCTTTGCTTCAAGACACAATTATTTAGTTGCAACAGTGATTCTACCCCAGTCTGCAAAGCAGAAACTGCAAAGTAGTCTTCAGAGAAACAAATGCTTTCCAATGGGAGTATGTCTGAGCTTTCATTCACATGTTTTGTGCTGTAAATAAAGCAGTGGCCTTTCTATTCTAGACATGGAGCTATTGGGAAGAACAGGCCAGGCTGTGGGAACATACCGATCTCAAGGTCATGGTTCATTTGCCCTGCCACCTTTTTGAGTTATCCCATTGACTCTGAACAACTTAAGAAAACCAGAGATCGTGTACAAATAATTCATTTTAAAACAATCCTAGAGGAAACAGCTTTATGGCAAAGCATGCTACTCTTTGTCCTTAAATCACACACACACAAAGATAGATAGTCTGGGGGAGTCTGCAAAAAAATCCATTGCACTTCAGGAATAACAAAGGTGCTTGAGGGTTAAGCTGAATAAATCTGTCTGGTGTTTAATAGATGTGACTCGAAACTGAAAAAGACCTTAGTCAAAGCATGTGGTCTCTTGGATCTCTGAAATCATTTGAAATCTAAGCAAAATACTGAAGTTTGGGTCCAACTCTGATATAGGAAGGGACTGTTAAGGAAGATCCATGTTCAATTGTTTAATTAGAACATGGGAGGAGCTTATAGAACCTGATAAAATAAAATAAAAAATCAGGTATAATTTTTTTAATCAACTTTTTACAGGCATTTCTGTGCAGCACTGGATCTCAAGGAACATCTTCCTAGTAGACAAACAATGAGAAAAACTGTGATTTTGTTATTTTAGGCATATGGATGCTAAAAACATTTATGATCTGCCCAGCTGAATGATGAGTGGAATCCGGCATAGATTTCCTTCCAACCCTAGAAGGTGATAAGGTACATATTTTGCTTAGGACTTATTTCTCCTGTGGGATCATGGTGCCAACCTGCTACTCTCTAAGCAGAGGCTCATACCAAAGGAGTGGGGGTAGCATATGATTCAGCATACAGTAGCAACACAGATTTTGTTGCAGCATGGTGAAAACTTCATTTAACGAAACCCAGGAAAACCATCTGCATACAATGTTGTCACTAGAGTCCCCTCCTGGACATAATGGAAAACTGCAGTAAGGCAGAAAAACAAAACAAAACAAAACAAAACAAACAAACAAAAAAAAAAAGCACACACACACACACAAAATCCCACTATCCTTCTTGCACACTACCTGAATATAAACTGATTTTCTTCAAAGGTTCTAGTGTATTATATTATGGTGAGTTAGAGTGCAGTATTCACAGCCATGCTATGTACTGATCAGAGTGGCATTTGAGACTGTGAATGTAAGTGGGTGCATGCACGTATTGCAGACCAGGGTGTTCCTTACCATTGAGAAGCCATGTGATCTGAGGCACAGGTATGCCTCCTACACAGCACTGCAGCACAAAGTCTTGCCCTTCACTCACAGTGCATCCTTTCAAGACACTGGAAAAGCATGGAGCAACCTCTTCAACTTTAGGCCCTTAAAACCAAAATGAAAATAGTTCCTTTAGCCCAAATTGACAAAATGACCTTTACCACTTAGTGACTTTTCTAGGTATGGTTAGGTGGCATGGCTGGGCTAATAGGTTCATCCTGTGACAACCAGAAAAAAAAAAATCAAAACCACAGTGATACGTTTTATTGGGAAATACATATCATTTTGAGTATGAACTGGTAGAAATAAGGGGTTCTTTCATAATCTACAAAGCAGGCGTTGCCAGCCTTCAAGCTGTTTCTTAGGTGGCAGTTTTCTGCTCCAAATTTCACCAGTTGCAGCCAATCACTAGAAGGGTATGCAACATATTGCCAGAGAGCTCAGTGCAAAGAAGGAGAATTCTTCTCTCTGCTTGTCTGTGTTCTCCCAGTCCCTCTCCCAAGTTTCCCTTGGTTGGCAGTGATACAGGGTGAAATAAGGATGCAGTTTACAGATGTCTCATGAGATGGAACGTGAGAGTATCTTGGGTATCCTTCTTTAACTTCAGGCACAGAAAATAGAGAAATGTTGCATAAACATGATCATAGCTCCAAGAGAAACCTAAAACCAGGTGAAAAGCTTAGAACTGAGGACAGGATTTACTAAAAAGCAAAAAAAAAGTCTTTCAGTAAGACCAGTAAGACAGTGCCTTCAAACTCAAAATAATTTGTTACTAGAAGCTATACTTGAATTTGGCAGCATGCAATTCTCATTCCTTCACTTTTCTTACTTGCTCTACTGCACAGGATCAGTTTGTGCTCACAAAACATTTCAGATATGCAGTGTCCTGCAGAAATGCTAAGCAACTCCAAGAGAACTACATGCAGAACAACAACAAAATCTTTGGCAAACTGTATCAAATACAAACATTAATAGAAAACTCCAATGGGGAACAGACCTCCCTGGGTACGAAGCATGTGATGCGAGGGTTTTAGTTATACAAACAACAAAAGCAAAAGGTCAGAGTGGAAACTGATGTAGAAAGTGGCTTGTCAGCTATCCCGCACCACATTAGTGTCAGAACTAGGAATCAGAATTAAACTTTACTGAGAAATTCCAACAGGAATTTTTTAGTCACCACCCTTCAGCAACACAGTAAAGACCAGCCACAGTTTTCAAAGTGCAGATGGGCTCACACTAGCTTACTTACTTTTGACAGTTAACAACCAGCTGGTGGAAGTCTGGCCTTTGGGGTTGAAAGCTGCACAGCTGTAAGATCCACTGTCTCCCAAGCAGGCTTTCTTTAACCGTAGGCAATGAACTCCATCTTCTTCATATATTTGGATATTTTCTCCAGTTTTAATAGGTGCACCCTCTTTGAACCACTCCACATTTGGTTTTGGTTTCCCTGAAACTAAACCATCAGGTCTTTGAATTTTTATGGACAGGTATTAGTGTAATTCCATTATTTGCTTTAGTATAAATTAGGTATAATTTACACATACATGATTATATAAACCTTAATGAGTCAGTAATACACTGTCTTCAAAAGACACTTTGATATTTCTGATCCTCCAAAACCTTTCAGCCAGTCCAGCTTTAAAATAACAAATGCTTGGTAACCTGAAAAACCACAGCACCTCTATCTGAAAATTCTTCCTCTAACAAATCACACACAAAAAAAATGCATGTGATATTAGAGAAGAAAAAGATATTTCTGCCATTCCTTCCTATCCTACTCATTTGTTTTCTTTGAGTACTTATCAGTACTTCGCAATCCACGGTTCCTACCACTGAAACAATTACTGTGGTTGTTCATTCTGGGACTGCACAACCTAGAGAAGAGAAAGCTGGAGACATACAAAGTAATTTCTCTCTCACTTGTAGGAGCATTTTAGAGTGCAATTTTAAGAAAAAAAAAAAGTTATAAATAATCTTCTACTAAAATTGTAATTAAAAGGAAAAAAAAGAAGCGTTCTAAATATACTTCCTGGATTCATCAAGATACAGCCTTCATTACTCTTTCAAGAGTTTGAAGCCTGGCCAAACTGTGGAGAAAACTCTTAAACACCATTTTAATTCTGACTTTTTCATTACAGCTGTTAGGAAGCACTCAGATCATCACTGGACCAACCAAATATGAAGGGCAATAGTAGAATCCCAAATGGAAATATATAGAGACTGATTGCAGTTCCTCACCTGACCTTTTCCACAGCAGATTACTGTGGAAACAACATAAAATTCACCATCTATTTCTGAAATGCTTTATGAGCAGGGCAACTTGCAGTGAAGGAGGAAGAACTTCCCTACTTCTGCACACAGAAGGGTAACCTGACTAACCCCAGGGCTCTGATGCCTTTCATCCCTTTACCTTTGCTCTTGAATTTAATCTCCTGTCCTTCTGATGCTTCCAGGCTCTCTGGGCAGCTCTCAAATTGAGGAGGAATTCCCAAAGGGTCCCTCTTCTCCTCCATTACAGCCTTCCGGGCTCCAGCTCTATTTTCTGCTTCTCTACTCCTTGGACCTACTTGTGCTGTCAGAGATGGGGTTTGCTGAGTTGTCGTCATGGGCTGCACAGTCCTTTTCCTGTCTTCACCCTGCCTGATGAAAGTGGTCTGGGATTCTGTCTTTGGTTCTGGTTGCACTTTGACAGGCTGTAGTGTGATGGTGCTTGAAGTTTTCTGCAAGACCTGAGATCCCTTTGTTCCTCCTTTAGGTTCTTGAAGAGATACTGCATTGACTTCTTGGTTCTGTACTTGCTTACTCTCTTTGGCTTCTCTGGAGATGTAAAAGGCCTCTTTCTTTGCTGACACCCTGTCTTTGGTTTCAATCATGAGTTCAGTGCTGCTGGATTTGAGCTCTTTGGCAATCCCATTGCTAGTTGCCTGTTTGAAATCTGAATTTTCAGCAGATTTAGTAGCAAATGTTGTTGGTTTTGATGGCGTGCTGAAGGAAAATAAGTTTACAGATATACGACTCTGTATAAAGTCTAATTATTATTATCAGCAATGATATAAATGTCCAAGCCCTTAGGAGGAAGATCAATTTGCCTTTAGTTATGTGAGTGACAAGAGCACTGCTCTTTCCCTCAGACAGATTAAAAACAGGGATGAAAGAGGTAAAGTGAAATTACTCATTAAATGTGATCAGTGCTCAAACACTGTCTCAACTGAGGAGTTTCTGGGTACAAATCCTCTGCTCAGGTTGTAACACATGTTTTGTGAGTCAGACACTAGCCTTGAATATGCTGCTAGAGAGTAATTACATGAGTCCCTGGAATATCCATAGTGTAGCACTATGGCATGCTTTAATAAATTGAGGCTACATGTAATTACAGTTCAAAATACCACATAAAATAGCTTCTTAGGGTGAAATTAAAATGTAAATTATGCAGTGAATTTACTATTTCTAATTATGGTGCCTTGGCAGAATAATAGAGGAGGGAGAAGTAGTGGAGTAAAAAAAATCAGTTGCATGGATGTAAAAACATAATCTGTGGTATTATTAGGAGGAGTTTCTCAGAACTATGATGGATCTGTTGGTCAGAACTTGAGGGACTTGAATTTAAGTTTCCTACATTGCAGTTGACTGCCCTGACCCCTAAGCTGTTACCTGTAGAGTACTGTGTCTGTCTCACACCTCCAAAAGCATAAATATTTTTCCAAGACAGAAACGAAACATATTTGAAATTCTAAAAGTCATTTCTAACCCAGTTCTGCTTTGCTATGATTTGTGTCACTGACTTATTCTCCCAGGGAGATTCAGGATTTTTATGGTGGTACTTTCTTCAGCCAGAGTTAAAGGCAATATAGAAATAATGCACATGAGATTTACAGTTACAACTGGAAGATTTTTACATTTTATGAAATATCCTTGATTTGTGAGTAAACAATGGAGGCAGAAATACTGTGAAGAACCCAGTACATTATGAATTCCAGCTGTGGGGAATCACACTAAACTTATTTTAAGCTACGTTCCTAAAAATCACACAGACCTTAAACAAGGTAGCACAGCATTTTCAGGTCCACTTTGCAACTGACATAGAGTCAGGACAACATAAACATGTACTTTTGAAATGCCATCCTTGGCACATGAGGACATATTTAACATCCTGAAGACTGTAAAGTAAATGGCCTTCATTAAAGTGTCTTACATAGGCAGCATAGTGCATTTCATTTCAGCATCTTCTGTCCATAAATTAAAGGAATTTTATAAAATGATTTCTTAAAATTCATAGTCATTCAATTTTAATTATCTTGATAATGTCCTAAAATATTTCTTTTTTTATTCCTTATTACTTCACCCTTACTTTTGTAGTCTATTTGCAAACAATATCAAATACTGTGGCCATAGTGTATTTTGCTTTTGACAGCAAAGAACAACCTGCTCATTAATTACTTGATACTTAGGGTTTGGATGAAAAAAAAAATAAAAACATTGACCAATTGGTACTGAGAGTATGTACTATTTATATGAGAGTATATGTGAGTGTCCTCACATAGCTTTTGTTCAGATTATACAACTTGTTGTTGCATGAAGGCTTGTGCTGTAAATGTCAAAATTAGTGCTGAGAAGGAACCATGGTATGACAAAGAAGTCTAGTAAAAACGTACCATAGTGGCTGAGTGTATGTGTCAGTCTTGTCTGGACCTGAAATAATAATAATAATTAAAAAAGAACAGGTAACTTATACATACAATACCACGCACACTCCCATAAATTTCAAAGATTATAAGTGAAGAACACACTTAAGATCCTTCACTCTTCATATCTTCAGTCCTTTGAAGTCAAGATTGACTACCACCATGTCTAGAGTTTATATAGAATACACCAAATGGCTCAGCTGAAACAGAAGTCTTGGTCCACTTTGAGACATTTCTAGGTCAAGTAAGCTCTCAAGACCTTTGAGAACTATGAGTCTCAAAGATTCTCTGTTGGAGGACAGAAGTAAAGAAGAGGTTCCACCTGAGAACCAGCTCATCAAGTCCTATGGGAACTCCAAAGAGCATGCAGAAGTGGGAGAAAGACAAACCATCAGTACTACAAACCATCAGTACTACAACTGAGCATGCCAACAATGAAACTGCAGTGGTACCCTGTTTAAATCAGCGTTTCTTCACTTTGAAACATCACCAGGAAATCTGGGCTAAGCTACATTGGCGTAGCTACATAAGCTACATAAGCTACCTGGAGAAAAAAATGAAGCTCTTGGAGCAAGATTGTAGAAATAAGTGACTGCGTGGCTATAAAAGAAAATTCAGTAATTCTGAACCACTTGATTTTCTGCTAGCATTTTGCAGCAATTTCTACTGCCTAATTTAATTGATAATGAAAGACTTCGGTATTATTGTGGTTAGGTAAGTGGAATCATCCAGTTAGTCGAGTACGTTGTAAGAGAGTGCCCTTTTTACTGACCTGTGCTAATCCAAGAAAGAATGCGTGCATTATTCAGAGATGTGGTCATCATCTGAAGCAAACATATACCACAACTGACCTTGTGACCCCAGTTCTGCATCATCTCTCAGGGCAGATGTACCCATTACATAACAGAAAGATCACAAGTTCAGGGAGAGCAAGTAACTATCAAGTTTCACGTTAAAAAAAAAGTGCTTAGTGAACTTTATGGCCTTTTCTATGAAACATTAGTTGAACAGGCAACACATAGAAACTTTCTACAATGGCCTCATCAGATTGGAACTTACAGATAAAAAAAAACACACACAGCTTTAAGTGGTAAAGGCTAGTTGTGGTTCTGAGGAGCCCAAATACAAATCCTTGTGTTATTTATGTTCTTGGTATCTTACAGAATGACAGCACTCACCAAAAATTTCTCTGCTGGGGGCATATATAACCTATTGATCTTGTGACTGCAGGTAAAGACAGCAGTTGTTGATTTAATTATTTCATTGGGTTCAACAACTGTTAAGCCAGCTGTTTGTCCACTGACTGATGAAATTCCTCTTTTGTGCAGTTGCTGAAGGCTTTATGATTTTGAGGCTAATGTAAAGGGTACCGTAAGAATCATCAAACTGCAAATTGAACTGTTGTATGGTAAAGCATATATGGAATAGAACATCCTGAAGTATTTATATAAATAGATTATTTTCTTTAACTGTAGGGAAATAAGACAGAGGGGATTTGGGAGTTGAGAATTTTAATCTCATTAAACTTCTTTTTATCTCTTACAGTTTTAAGTTATGCTCCTGTCCTTTACTTTCCTAGTTCTACAAATACAGATACAATTTTGTTTTCCAAAAGGTAGTTGGTATAAACATGCAGCCAGTGCTGTTATTCAATAAATACAAAATTAATTACTGTTTAGAATTACAACTGCAAAGTTTCTAGCCGAAGTTAAATTTTACGTTCAAAACATATGAAGATCAAAACCACAGTAAAAATGGAAAGCTGATTTTATAGAAAGTTATTACAAAGAAGCAATTAGACTGTTCATTGCCATTAAACCAACACAATGTTTTCAGCTGTAGCATGCTCCAAGCTATCACAGTACCATCTAATGAAGAGAGAGTAAGATGAAAAAAAAAGTAAATGTTTATATTGAAAACACAACCAAAGATTTTTCAAAGCAATGACAGTGGTTCATTTGTGCTCTCCTGTGGATCTGTCTTTACTGTACCTTGGACAGTGAGCTCTGCAGACACAGAAGCCTTCCCAGCACTGTTTGCCACTGTGCATGTGTAAATTCCTGCATCAGCAAGCCGAGCATTTTGGATTTCCAAGAACTGGATGCCAGTTTTCTCAAACATGTTGAAACGCTCACTTTGCTGCAACTGAATATCACCCTGCAAATATCACAAGACACCATGAGACAGAGAGCTGTTTGCAGGAGACGGGGAGAAAACAGGTTTGTTTGTTTGTTTTTTGGTAAAACATCAGGCAAAAATGTCTTTCTCCTATCTTTCAGCCCAATACCTTCAGTGAAAAATATCTGCATGATAAAAAAAAAAAAAAAAAAAAAAGAAAAAAAAAGTGCCCAGAAGTTCTTTAATTCATAACTGCAAGAGGCTGTTTCTCCTTGCATTTTGCCATCCATACATTTTGGTTTGTTTTTGACTTTTCATTATTTACCATATTCACATCCTTACAAACATTTTCTTTTGTTGTATGTTGGCTCAAATCACTGTTCCATTCATGTTCACTCCAGGGAAGTCAAACATCACATTAAGTAACAACTTCCAGCCTGAGGAGCATTTCTCCATTCTTCAATAGCTGTATCTCTTCATCAATATGCTGTATCTCTTCAGGAACTGGAAAAAATTCTACATGAGAGGACCTCATCAAGGGCCAGGTGAAGAGGGTAGCAGAAGGCACTAACTGTGCCTTAAGGAGGTATTGCTGCAATACAAATCCCTTGTGGAGACCAGCTGAAGGTGGGTCTGGATTTAAGCATTCTCTAACAGAACCCTCATGACCAAGACTAGCCACTAGCAAAGAATATATAGATGGGAGAAAGCCAGCTTTGACTCTGTTACTTCTGTCACAAAAGAACTAAACTTCATGAAGCTTTAAACTTATCTAAAAAAGATGTTTAATGTTAGAGTGCTCCTTAGTCTAACACATCGGGATATTATGCAATGCAATAATTAAAAAATCTGGAGCCAGGAATAGTGAGAAGTATAGAAGATCGATACAATTTACTTGCAAATTTGATGCATTCTCCTACAACTCCAAGATTTAAAATAAAGTGGAGTTTCTTTCAAAGGGCTACACTGGAGGTGAATCAAAACACAAGACTTTAAGGCAGGAAAACGTATATAGTTCTGTGCTTTTACATAGATCAGACAATCAGAACAATTGTTTCTTTGCTTTTAAATTCTATTCTATTTTAAAATTGACCAACTCATTCTGTGAGTAAATTTGCCTCTGCTTTAACATCAGCCATTATAGAGGATTTCCTTGCTATCAGGCACTACAACTTTTCCTATCCCAAGTTTAGGAAGGGAAAGATATGTTTCCTCCAGGATTTGTAAGGTACTGGTCAGTAAAAGTTCTGGGAAAAAGTGTCTATGAATTTGCTGCTCTCTGGGTGCTGTAAATCCTGTAAATCCAAAAAGCTGATTCACAGCAGGGGTTTGGTAATTGTATAAGCTTCTGTTCTTTACAACTTAAGTAAGAAAAGGCAGAAGAAAAAAAATAAGCAGAGTAAGAGATTTACACAAGAACTTACTCATTAGTTCTGAAATGTGCAGTTTTAATTTGTCCATGTGTTGGCTCTGCGCTAGCCAGATGTGGTCCAGTTGTCACATAAGCTCATTTTCATGGTGCTGAGGCAGGGCTGATACACCTGCCACTCAGCAGAACTCTGCAGTACCTTCCTGATGTGACCTGAAGTATCGTGGGCTCGAGCTTGTTTTCAGTTAGCCAAAGCACACACAATTACCTTTTGAGTCATGCCTTATGAATAAAGGTATAAAAACATGCTTCACAACAACCTGCCAATAAAACTCTGATACAGAGCAACAACACATTTTTACTTTACAGAGCAAATGAATTATTGAAAGAAAGCTTTACAGTGCTCAAAATAGGTGCTGAATTAATATTATGAAGGCCTAGAGAAACCCAACTCAACCAAAACATTGTAGTGATGAACTGAGGATAAGTTCAAGAGTGACAGGGTGTCTGCAGGCCAGCAATGGTGTGACTAGTGAACCTCTGAACAACACACCTATGGTATTTTACTGAGTAATATATGCAGACCTATGAGCATCAAAATATGTTTTTTTTTTAAGGACAGAGACACGAACAGGACTCAAAGAGCTGCTAGTAACAAAAATGTCATGCACTTAGTTCATTTGATTAGAGGAGCAATGTCAGATTATGGAATCATAGGGTAAAGAAGCTAACAGTGAATGGCAAAATATGTCAGGTAACCTCTACCAAACCTCAAAACAGTGTGTGAAGTACCAAAGTGTTTATTCAAGCTGCTGTTTACTATGTAGTCCCGAACAAAGAGAACCAAATGACAAATCTTATTTTGTACTGAGCTGCATGGCTGGAAAGCCTAAGTGAGTCTGGTGGGACTGAAAGCAGACTGCTGCAGCTGTGTAGCAGCTGCAGAGGGGAAAGCTGATTCTAGGCAGAGCTGCCAACTGAAGGAGATGTTCTTAGTGAGTGCTTCCACAGAACAAGGTTGCTTGTTTTCTGAGATGTAACAGCATTCTTGTATAACAGAGAACAAGAATAAGTCTGGAGTGAAACAGGCCATGAGTAGGAAGCATGTCCCTGCCCTACAAGCAGTTTTCTGCCTTTTTTTTTTTTTTTTTTTTTTTTTTTTTTTTTTTTTTTTTTCCAGAAAACCTGCAGACAAGAAAAAGTTAAAAGCTCTGGGAAAAGCTGCCACAACGTTTCCACTTGTCTTGACACCAATGCATAAGGCAACTGGTTCTTGAAGGCTGAAGGAGAGCAGGATGCCAACAGAGCAATCACAGTATTTGTTCTTCCAAATTAAAGAAAGTAATCGTAATTCTCTAAAATTATAATAGTTCCAGAAAATAAAAGGTGTAATCAGTGAAATATTTAATTATCATCTGAGCATTCTCTCACTACTACCAAGAAAGTGTTTGGAGATCCTGCATATGCCCAAAGGGGGCAGTAGGACTTAAGTCGTGTTTTTTTAATAGTCTAATGAATTTTAAGTGTTGCTTCTTTCTATATAAATATGTGTATTTTTGTAAATGCTCACAATTCCCCATTTTAATGAAGATCTGTAGTTGATAGCTCTGTTCTCCTTTATATTCTTTGTCAGACTCTTTTCAGCTACCAGTGTTCTAGCAGAGATCATACTGAATCAGATGAACTGTTGTTTATCTTAGACTTTTTTTTTTTTTTTTTAATTTGCAAAAAACAATCGTGCATGCCAAAAAACAATCATGTCTGACAGTTCCTAAGCTGTTAGTTTTCTTTCCAATTCAATTTCATTTCTTTGAAGGTATCTTCTTAATTCTAATGTAGAGGTGGAACCTAGTATAAATGAAACAGAAAAGGCTGCGACTGAGGTGCTGACATAGAACTTGGGAAATTTTCAAAGCTGTAAGAGACTCCTCTGTAACCTCAGACAAAGCATTAAATCCCTGCAGAGGGATAAAACAGAGATTGTGATAATCTTATTTCCCATCCCTTCTCTATTTCTCTTATCTACCTAGCAAGGTCTTTGAGCAAGTATTTCTCATACTTGCTATTTTTATGATAGAACTTTATACTCAGAAGAAAACTAGCATCTTTTTTGGATTTATTCTACATGAAAATTAGGAAGAATATGGCCCTGCTTGTACATAAATTCTTGCCATGATCATTTGCCATAATGCAGTATCAAATGCATTTCATTCTTTCAAGTAAAACAAAACAAAACAAACAAACAAAAAAAACCACTTCAGAACAGAAGGAGGACATTAATTAATTGGGAATTCATACCTTATACCAAGTCACTTGAGGCTGAGGTCGTCCTGTTATTTTACACGAGAATTTGCCTGTTTGGCCTTCACGCACAACAACTCTATTGGGTTTTGTAGCAAACTTGGGTGGACTCTCTCCCCAGATGCTTGGCCTATGCTCCACAGGAGGAACAGTAAGTCTTCCCCTAAAAAGGGAATCAAAATTCTGGTGTTACAGAAGAACTTCTAGAAGTTGTCCTGGATAAAGTAAAATTCAGGAAGCATTTTAAACAGGTTTTCTGCCAACAAGGATATATAATAAGCAGTAACCAACATTGTAGTTATCAGACTTTCAGCCATACACTAATTATTTTTTGGCCAATGGAAGAAATGCAAATGCTTGTGATGGCTGCTCTTGATTCCTCATGCAGTGAATGAGGATAGCATTAATGCTATATACCCTCATCCAGTATACAAGGATGTCCACATGAGTTGCCTATAATCCGAGCTGGACAAACTAAATGACAGGAAACACTGCATACATTTAGTTTTCACTCTTTTCTACCTTTTATTTCAAGCAAACTCAATCACTTGCAAGTCCTTTTCCAGATGGCTATTTACCCCATTCAAGAGAGATGTGTCAGTACCTCACCATTTCTACGTGTCAGATACCAACAGATACTATATTCCCTTAATCCAAGGTGCTGCCAAGACACGATGACTGCCATGTAGGCAAATTGAGCTTTCTAAGAAAGAGATGAGACTGTGATGAAAAAATATACACAGAGAAGAGGATCAGTAAAAATGCTTGAGAGAGAAGAGTGACCATAATAAGCTGCAATGGAAAATACTTCATTGTAGAATTAAATAACTGATAGCATGAGGAAGGCAACATTAAAAGCTACGTGTAAAGAACAGCAAGAAGGCTCATTGTGCCAGGTCAGGTCAGAGTAGATCACCCAATCAACCAGTTCTTCATAACAGTTACACCAAAACAGAACAAGTCTTTCCTCTAGCCTACAGTATGCCTACTGTGTTACTTGGAAATATTTAAATTATACTTGAATTATTATTTCAGTTGATTTTATTTCTTACTAAACAGTCTAGAAGTAGTAGTTGTTCTAGCTTTAAAAGATGCTTGACCTGTCATGGAAGATGCAGGGAAGGATTTCTGAATTTCAGAGAACAGAGACAGAAGGGTGCAAAACTGCAGCACAGATACAAACAGAAAGTTCTCTTTTCAGCCATCTGAATTCCTGTTATGAAGGAGCAGTAGCTGTATCAAGCCACTTCCTGACAGCCTTGAACATTTTACTGACAGAGCAGTTCTCATGGTATCTATTCCACTTGGGAAAAATGGAGATTTGGACTTAACACACTTGACTTCAGAAATGTTTGTTTGTTTCCAGATGTTGTAGCTGGCATTCAGCTCTGCAGGAGCTAAGGACTTTGAATCGATGAAGTTAGGCTTGCCCTGCCTCTGTGAGCCCAGCCATTCTTGCTATTCCCATTTCACAAGTGTGAGCGATCATGCCAACCAGTTATTCTATTCCAATGTCATGCTGTGCAGAACTGAGTCATTAACTACCAGGCTTTTCTTTCCTCCATTTTCCTCATTCTTGCACAGGCAAGGAGCCTTGGGGATACATTTCCAGCAAGGAATTACTGAGAACTGGACAAGAATCCAACACTTTTAATCTGGCCCTCAGAGTGAATCAGAGCTAAAGAAAAGATGCAATAGGCAGATGAAAAGAGAAGTGCATATACTTTAGAAAGAGTCATTTTACTTGTTCCCCACCAAAACATATTTGTGTCTGTTAAACAATATCAAAGCCACTGGACTTCTTACCCAGGGGTTTTAGCACTGGATGGCAGGCTGTATTTCTTCAAGGAGTTTCCTGTGAGCACAAGACAGAAAAAAAGGAAGTAAGAATTGTTGTCAATAACCTTAGGAACTATAGATACTAAAGGCTATGTAAAACATTCATTTCTTCAGGTTTCAAAAGTAAAGAAGGAATGCAACACCTGCAGCATGAGGTTATGTCACCCGTAGTCCAAAGTTAGGCTCTCCAATTTCAAAACCAGATTTCAGCAGAGTTAGCATCTAGCCCTTGGCCTCAGTAGTAACAACACTGCAGACTGTTCATGAAAAAAGTGTATAAAAAAAATATGACAATGCCTAATTTCTACAGTGTAGCACTAACTCAATTTAGATATCATAAAAACTCTGAAAGAGTTTTTTTTTTTTTTTTTTTTTTTCCTTCTTTCTTTCCTTCCTTTTTTCCTTCTTTCTTTCTTTTAATTATTAGTCCTGTACTAGCCCAGGAATACCTTTTCTTAAAAAAAATCATTCTCTTTTAAGCTCTAAAGTTCCTCTTGCTTACTGGTGTTGTGAGCAATAGACATATGTGTATGAAGTCATGTAAGCTCAGCGCCATCTACTGCACACAGCATTCCTGGTAGCTTCGGGTCAGAAAAAAATGGCTAGTGGCCTGGGATAGATTCAGAGTAGTAGCACTGATGAACAACTCTGATGGCCTTGAAAAAACACATTGTTCTAGCACTTCATAAGAATTTACATTAACTCTCAGATAGGACAGTCATGCAAGATGGAAAGACTAGACTGTGTTTCAGTCCATCATTTTTTCAGGTAGCAGTCAGCCCTGTATAGGTCTTTGCTGAAAAACAAAATACCTGTGCTTTGCTGTCTTGATGCATATATATTAGAATAAAGACCACTGTAATTAAACTCCGGGAAATTCAGTCATTAGGAAATACCATGGCATTGTTTTTAAACTGTAGCAAAGCCTAGGTCAGAAGAACTGATATAAAAACACTTTTAAAAAACTCCACCTCCACACAAGTTGTTTCTCAGACAGTTTTAAACTAGGGAAAAAAAAATATTTTGCATAATTTTTAAAACAGAAGGCAATAACTATCCTTCCAGACACATGCATATTTCAGTATGTACTCTGAGGATGTGTGTAAGAGATTTTGACTCAGAATATATCTAAATGCTGATTGCTTCAGGCCTGCTGTCAATTTTTGCTGTGCTTCAGGAATTCAATGCAAAGTTATGATCTGAAACACTCTGATATTCAGCAGATCTCCGACATAGCCAAATAGCTAAGAGAGAAGCAATACATTTGATTTCCATAATTCACTGCATCTCTGTCACTCTTTACATTAAAAATTTGGAATTTGCAACAATCTAATATGCATATTTTCTCTTAAAAATTTCTGGGTTTGATCTTAGCTGTTTCCACACTACAATAAGCATGCAATTACAACCAGGTGTGCAACTTAGCAAATGGAAGGGTACAGACAGAATTCCAGACACATATTGCCCCAGTGCGCCTGCCTGATACACTGTGAAACATCCAAGATTGCCATAATTTTTACTGTCTGAGAGGAAACGTTAACTTTCCAGGCTTTTATTTTTGTTCTAAGTGGAGGCTTCCATCAAAATTGCAAAGCTTATAGCAATGTCTTTAAGATGTGGTCTTTTGTTACCAATGCCATACAGATCTGAAGGTTAACACCTACTTTATATAGCTATAGAATAGGAGTTCCGTGCATATCATCTTAAACTGTTAGATTTATCTGGGAAAGGCAGGGCAACAATACATAGAGGTCTGATGAGACGTGTTGCATGTGGTCTAAGCTAACAAGTACAGACAAATGGCAGCTCTACCTGGTTTTATTTGCACTAGCTCCATCCTAGAAGCCTGACAACTGTCAGCCAATATCTGGTCCCACATTTCAGGAGTGAACAGAACAGGCTTATGCCTTTATGCCCCTGCTGGAGTTCTATCTCTATCGGAGAAGTGCACATCAGCCCTCTCTGCTTGCTCCCTCTTGCTCTGTCTTGCTTATACTGCATGTTCCCTAAGGAACATGACAGTGCAGTACTGGTGGGGCAGGTCCTCTTGTTAGAGCTTAACACAAAGGGAGGTCAGAAACAGCTCTAGTAACACAATGAATACCTCTGAAAGAGCAAGTCTAACTAAAGCTAACCAATTGTTTTACAAGCTGAAATTTAGCTGTCATACATGCCTTCAACAGAAACAACTTCATTAGTTTCATTTGGGAGTCACACATTGTTCTATCTGTTGCAAAACTGAAGCTTGATCTTAATATGGATGGCTCCCATTTTAAATATATTTATTTAGTGATAAAACAAAACTGTATTAGCCCACCGAGCCTCAGACTGGATATACTGGTAAGTGAAAATGTATAGCCATAGAGCAGATCAGAAAAAAAGCAGCAAGGATGACCCCTCATGTTAACATGAGCATTCAGCTAACAGCATGGGCAACTTTCAAAAGGGATCCAAAACAGTATCAGTTCCTCTTAAAGCCCCAAGAAGAACTGTCCATAAATAAAGCCAGGAAGGGAACAGTACCAAAAAGTTAAGAAAATAAGTAGTTTATATGTGAAAATGGGAAGGCTGTTGATACCACCACAGCACTTGGACTAGGACCTGCACCCATGTTAGAGTTGTGGCTATGAGAAAGGGATTTCTGTCTTCCAGACGTGTCACATTACTCTTCCAGTGACAGCAGCAATACAAGTAATGAATATTACTCTTGCGCCAATAAGAAAGCATGTATGTACTATTGTGATCTTAACCAGACAGGCAGTTTAGCAAACCTTGTTCATTTAATTAAACTTTATAATCATTGCAATAGCAGTATAAGTATCCTCTTACCTTCCACTGTCAGTTCCACAGTCACTTGACGAACCCCACCATCATTTGCAGCCTCACAGGTGTATTTACCACCATCGCTTTCCTGCACGCCTTTGATTACCAAGCTGAATATCCCCCGAATGCTGTGGTCTATGACATAATGGTCTCCTTCTGGGACAGGATGCCCATTTCTGTACCATGTGATGTGAGGTTCGGGGTAGCCTCTGACCTGGAAAGACGTGAGAGAGATCAGAGAAGAAGACAAACATAACAGATGATGGTATTAGGAAGAAATGTTGGACATTTAGCAATGCAGTGGAAAGTTCTTGACACAGGAGCTGTTAAACACATACTCTTTGCAAGCCAAATGGCAGAACATAATGAAATGAAGAAACTCTTGCATAAGTCAGACTGTTAAAATCATAAAAGTAGTGAGGCAGATAGATACTTGTGTAAAAGTTTCCCACTAGAATACTTCGTCTCCAGAATCATGGTGAGGTACTAACAAAGAATCCTCACACTTAGGTTCTCATTGCTCAGAGACTCAAGGGCAGAAGTGCTGTTATAGCTCTAACTATGCAGGACTGCAAGGTATCTAGACCAAACATTTCTAATTGGTTGCCAAGAATTAAGCTTGTTTTGTAAATCTGCATGTGCTGAGATGTAGTGGTTCCAGCCTACATGTATAAACAGGCAGGCAATTGCCACCTTTTGTCTTGATCCTTAAAAGCAGGAGATAAAGCATTTGAGAAAGAATCATTAGGGGCTGTTCTCATGTTATGGTGGCAGGTGGACAATAATGATATAGCTATATTCACACAACCACACTGCTACATTTAAGGAGCTTTGTGGTCTATTAGTCACCCAAAGAAGAGAATTCAAAAAAACAAGGCAATCCTATGCTCGTTAAACAGCAACCACGTTAATATATCCTTGCCTGCTACGGCATTAATCATACCCTTAGATCTGCAGACAGATTCTCAGTTGGCATAACCAAGAACAGTTATTGATCTTAATTAAGCTGTTGAAACCTGCTGAGGATCCATGTCTTCCTTTCATAAAAAGATGGGAAAAAACAGACATACACTTTTCCACTAATGAATTAACTCCTCAGGCAAAGGTTTTTCCTCTGCTTTATGAGAGATGCCATCAACTTTGATGGTTGGTTTAGTATGTGTTAACTGTTAGAACACTTTTCCTGTTGTCATAACAACCTCTGATTACATTTTCCCCCTTTTTTTTTTCCTATTCCCCCCACTCCGATATGTTAGCTCTCCATCGTCCAACTCTTTGATCCTTTGCCTAAATGTCATGAAGCAACTGAGTGGATCAAGATGAACTGGGATGAGTAATTGCTGCGGCTGTGTTTGCTCACTTGGAAAGTAGCAATGCTACATATTGAACTACGTTATCAAATCTTGGCAACTGAACAGGAAGTCCCTTCAACCTCCAGGTGGGCAAAATATTGATGACCTGTCTTGATTTGAAGAAGGCTGGGTTGTGGCTTGTCCAAATTCCTCCCAGCAGTCTCCTCTCAGCTTCAAATCAGCATTTCAGTTCTGCTTTCTTCTGCCTGCACAGCATTTACTTTCCAAATTACAGTCCTTAGCCAACCAGCCTTACCCACTCTTTATGTTCTCTTCTTTCAAAACCTTTCATTTTTAATCCAGCCCCACCTCACTCCAGCTGGGCTTCTCATCTGCCTGAGCTTAAGCTACAGCTGTCAGAAATTTTTCTCTTACCTTTAATTCCTTCGGTATCAGTTTAGAAAAATTTTGCCAGTGATGTGGCTACCCCTTCTTCCTGGCATTACTTAATATACATAGAGAGAGGACAGTAATGCTTGCCAAGAGCATGAATATGCTGAGTAAGCTGAATAAACTTTCCACTTCTGGTACAAACTTCTCAGGTTCTTTCTGAGTCTATCTTTATCTCAGCAAGAGCCATGTTCTAGGATGAACGCATTGTGGATCCCTGCACAACGGGGGGTCAATTACTGTTTAAAACTACCACAGCATCTTTTAAAGCATTTTGTGGCCATGCTTTTTCTTTCCTGTGCTTTCTGAAAAACATCAGCTCCTATTAGATCTTGTCCTCTAACATTACTGTAGCACATTGTTTTAGTGCTTAATCAGAGGTCAAGCTCCCAGGAAGGGTATCTTCCTCAGCACATCTAATTTTCATGAAAAGAAATTTGTGAAACATCAATATGATTTATTTTATTTTATTTTTTCAGTAGCGTAGCTCTTGTGAGTTGATAATCTGTTCATTGGTAGAGAATGTGACTTGTACCAGAAAACTGTTTCTAAGCATTACCTTGTCAACGCCCTCTTGCCTATCTTCTAATTTTAGATTGAGCTACCCAAAGCCAGAAAATAGATTAGAATTGAGTTTCTACCTCTCATTTCTGTTTTCTTTTATATTAAGTTAAGCTTTCTTTGAATTTGAAATATTTGAGGCAAAATTTCTTTGAAATTCCTATTTTAAGGATAGAGTAAAATAAGAGTACCCCTTGTATTGGTGTGAGGAAAAAACACCTTTTCAGTGCATTATATTGCATCAGCTTAACTAGTGGCAGTCTAACCACTGGTTACAGCTGCTGAGATTCTGCCCTGTGAATACAAGTCATCATTTGTACATTACTTAATCTATTTACTACTTTTTTTGAGTTTGCAATCATTCCTTCTGGTGTTTTTGATGATGTACTGTTTCATTGAACTTCAAAGGACCGAAGCACAAACCTTCCATCCCTTATGCCAGGGAAATATTGGGGTTGAAACAACGGGAAGCATCTTACTTCCATTTTCCTTACTGTTTTATCATATTCTTAAGTCCCTCTTGGACCACACAAGGCCATTTTTACCGGACTCTTCAAATTCAGGTAGACAACTATACATGCCCTTCCAGTATCAGATAGCTAAGCCAACATAAAGTATTTTTCCAATTCTTCCATGTATGTTTATTTCATTCTTGTTATGTCTGTACTATGTTGTTTATCCGCACCTCTACACTGAGGAAATGCCACCCAGAAAATTACAAACCCAGATGATCAGCATGCCATTTCTTTTCAAAAGGTTGAATCATTCTATTCCCAAAATCTGATTTTATTTTTCTTTCATTTATTGTCAAAAATGAAATAAGGGGAAAGCAGAAGTTTACTGAATTGCTCTGTTGCAAGAATTTATTTCAGGTTTGGGTTTGGAATGTGTTTCAAACTGAGCCAGCCTGCTCTGAAATACATAGTCTTGCCATAAAAGTGTCAGGGACCCTTAAATGTATCACTCGTTACTAGGTTTTGATCCTAATGGATCAATTCCAGAACTGCAGCAGGTTTTATATTCCTTCCCAACCTTTCCAGAGCTCACTAAAAACATCTGCCTTGAATAAATCCACAGCAAAGAGAAATTTATCTGCTTATTTAATGCCCAGCAGCAGAAGGCTATAACGTTTATTTACAGCTTGGTCTGTGTGAGCATTGCCAGTCCCAGTGAGGCTACAGTTTTTCTTTACCTTCAGAACAACACTAACAAGTGGAAAATTGACAGTGAGCAGCAAATATCTGCTGTGAGCTTTGAGTTCTTTTCTGGACCCTTCAACCACTTAGAGTCTTGTAAAAGACGATTGGAAAAGTCCGGTAAGGTACAACAGGTCTCCTGCTTCATGCATCAACACAGCAAGTGGAAAAAGCTGAGAGAACCTGTTGCCTTGTGAAACTTCCTAAGTGTGAAACTAAGATTCAGTCTGCACCCAGGTCTGGGGGAATGTCATTGAAAAGGGATGGCACCAGGTTCCCAAAGGAAAGAAATGAGAAGAAAAAAATACAACAAATGCATTGAAGTTATCCACTACAGGACAGTATTATTCAAAAATGTTCTACTACAAACTAGACTCTGTTGTCGCAAACCTAAAGGCATTCAGTGACAGCCAAGGCCAAATACATTCAGTAACCCTTTTCCCTGCCTGTTCTAAAGTGCAGGAAAGTTTCTCTAAAACTTGGCCTGTATCTATGCTCCATAAAACAGCTGCTTATATATCAATTCCAAAAACCCATAAATTTGCCTACTTTAATGTGTCACAGTTGCAGTAGCAGATTTGGGTAATCTGATGCACTCTTTTGGCTCATGCTTTTAACTTCCAAGTCAGATCCTACTTTGTAATAGCTGTCACTGCCTCCAGCAAGGTGAACAATGAATGCAAATGCAGAGCACTCAAAAACAGTCAGCCAGAAAAAGCAAAAACCTGAAGTGTAAGCAACTGTGAAACCTTGATGGGGTGTGTGTTATTGCTGAGTTACTCTTTGTGACTATAGCACTGTAAGGCTGTTGGAAAGGCTGGTGAATATTGCCTGACATATTCAAGTGTTACATTCATCATACTGGCTGAGATGTTCAGTTCTTGATGTTAAGGTCTAGATAAATGTTACTTTTTGCTGCTCAAGATTACAGCAAGACACAGGCAGTGAGAGCAGGAAGAAAACATCTACCAAAAGACTGTCTTGGATGGCAAAATCCCTCCAAAATACATCATATGTATTACACCAGATTCTGTCAGCACAGTGCTCACTTGCGCCACTACCTCTGTAGACTGCTTTTGCCTTCATTTCTACAAAATCCAGAGTTAAGACTACTGTAAGTAAACAGTTCAATCATTGAATAAAAGAATCACTTTTATTAAGATGGTTCAATCCACCTGAAGAACAATTAATTTCAAATTTATCTTTGAAAGACAAATATTTTCTATTCAATTTTTCATACCTGCATGCTATTTAAAGTGTAACTTTCTACCCAATTTGCATGCCTACCTGCCTTTTGAGGCATGTCCCCTCTGTAGGCTGTTAAAGAATGACAGCGTATGGTAGGTGGTATTTAACATCTTACAATCTGCACGTTTGATGCTTCTGCACCTAAGTGACACTGCTTTTAACACCTCATTCTTGTTGAGAAGAACTCTCTACCATAACTACCCACTTATAATTCAAAGAGAAAAATACAGAATATACTTCTAAGAGAAAAGATATTGATTTTTTTTGTTGTTTAAATTAAAATGTTCAATGGTAACAAACTACGTAAAAATAGACTTTTCCACATGCCTTGAAACTTTTAGGAATATGCAGTCCTCGAGGCTACCAAAACTGATGCACAGAGCCTACACTTCATTCATTGCTACACAGAGAAAGAATTTGTTAAAAACACTGATGGTTAGTTGTGCAGCTAATCTATTTGCAGTTAGACAAAAAATGTTTGGAGCATCATAACATGAAAACACAGTTTGCATTGAACCAGGTAACAAGGATACCTTGTATAATGAGAATGACGGTAATGAAAAATGTTTCCTAATGAAAAAGGTCCCCACAAAGCACATGAGAATAAACTGTTTTCACAAACACAGTGGAGAGGGCAAGCAATAGATTTTATCACCGGAAGGTTGCCATCAGTGTGAGCCTGTAAATACAGTTTGACAAACACCTATCAGGAATGAGACTATGAAGTTAACTCTGCCTTAAGAAGAAATGGATTAATTGAAGAATAATGGGAAACAGGGTTGGAAGAGACCATGACTACAAGATCATGTGCACAAAATTACAAAAAGCCACTACAAATGGTTGAAATGTAATCATTGGTTTGTAATCACTGGTTTTCTTCCTGCCATGTTTGACGTTAGTATCACTTTGAACATTCATATCATTCATAAACATATTTACCATGTATTATTTTATTTTTGGTCTTTCTAGTGATCTAGTCATTCCTTCTGCAGGAAAAAAAAAAAAAAAAGTGGGGGGAGAGGGGGAGCACAAACAAATCTGCTCAGAGAATGTTGTAAGAGAAACTGGCCAGTGGGTTGGTAGATGATGTCTGACAGCAATTAACTCCTTTAGAAGAACAGTTTGTTTGTTTGTTTATTTGTTTTTGCTTATTTGTCTGGTTTCCTATCTTAACATTAAAGAATGCCACAGAACGAGGTAACTTTTTGTGAAGGGCTTGCAGTTATTCCTCTGTCCCATGCCTTCAACCAGAAATCGGTCATTTCTGGGAATGACAACTCAAGAAAAGACCTGTAGAGATCAGAAGTTATAAAGGGATAGAAACAAGATAGCCTCACTTATACGTGGCTGCTGGGCTGCTGTTACCACTGAGCTTCTCCAAAAAGTGTGCTTTGGACATATCATTAGATGTCTCACCAGGAGGAGATTCAAGGGAGGTGCAGAAAACCTTTCAGAGCATCTGACAAACTTTGATCTTTGTTCTGCAGCCTGCAGACAAAAGTCTAAAACAGAAAAAAGGGGACTTGGCTTACCAAACAGTCATTACGAGCGGGACATAAACTGTCCCTTTTGCAAAACTTGAATCCATCAGATTGTATCAAGAAAGCATCAGAAGGAATGTGATTGAGCAGATGACAAATTCTGTAATTGTAATTCTATTCAAAAAAGTGTAGATAAAGGAATAAACAATGTATAACACTGACACTTGAAATATGTCAGAGAAAGTATAGCATACCTCTTCTTCCAATGTTTAGATATCACCAAAATGGAAAATTATTCACTTTATTGCAAGTTATGTATTAGATGTGCTCATCTGAAATTCATATATCTAAAGACAATCCAGGGCCCTCCTGTAGCCCCAAGAGATTCAATCTAGACAGTAATAGCTGTTCTGTGGATGTGGCTCATCCCACAAAAGGCTCATCCTAAGGCTTACAAAAAAATATTTCCCATAGTCATTAGACTCTAGCCAGTGTCCTTTGTCTGCCTTCAATCAAGAGCCAAGATTTTTTGCGTCTGGATCTTGACCTAAAGATTTATGAAGGGAATCAAGTACTTGAGAGTGGGCTTAGCAGAGGATGCTAAGAACTGGACACACCACAGTATGTGCTCTGTCCAGCTTGTTCTGTAACAAGAAAAAAAAACAACACTACTTCTTGTTTTATTAGTTTACACTTGTGTGAACTCTTAACGTCAATCTTAGGAGAAAAATAGTACAAACCTGTGGAGATTGCTATATAAACACCATGAATATGACCTCATCTAAGAGGTGATATATTTTTATGTAATTCTGGGGGGTTAGTGCAGATGGGAAATATGGTTCTGGCCAGTGCAGCTTTTTTTGCAAGACTTGTAACAGTGTTTTTGTCAGGTTCTAACTGCAGTTTGCCATAACAAATGAACAGCATATGTTCTTGATAAAGGAGAGTGGACATGATACATTGTTAAGCTCCTTCTGAGATTTTAAATACACACAAACCACATATCAAGAATAGTTTATCCATTTTAAAAACTTACTTCTAGAACAGAGAACCTGCCTGTCAAAGTTAAACATGAAAATGTTAAATATTTGGGGACCTAGCTACGACCTTGCAAACAAAACAAATAACTTTGAGTCTCTTACTTCTTCAAATGAGCAGGCTAGAATTACAATTACAAATTACAAAACCAAAACTGGAATATGTTACTAGGACTGAACATAGCTCACCTCAAAGCATTACCTGTAGTACCTACAAGAAACAATAATGGTCTTTCTGTAAAGTTTGGGTATATATATACACGTATATATTATTATTATTATTATTATTATTATTATTATTATTATTATTATTATTATTATTATTATTATTATTATTATTATAGCTGAACACTTACATTACATCTGGTGTTTAGTGTTCTTGTTCTATATCTATACAGACTTCATAAATTAGTTCTTCATCCATAACCTTTACTGGAATGCTAGTCTGAAGACATCAGTCTTTACAACTGGTGTGTGCAGTTTTCTGGTTCTTCTCCAAAATGGTACAGAGAAGGGACAGAATCATGACAACACAAGAATTCAGACTACTGTCTTGAAGAGAGAGAGAGAGAGGAGGAAAAAAGGCCGCAAAACCAATAAAGAATCAAAAGTAGAAAGATTAAAACTATATTAAATTCCTTCTCAAGGTTTCACCTTTAGAAGTTTCAAACCATACATTTTTTACTTTATTCCCATTTAGGGCAATGAAAAGAAACATTTTGCCTAGTTGGACTCCTTGATATTCCTAGTGTTAATATTGGGAGTGGAGGAAAACTCGTAGTCTTTTAGTCTCAAGCAGAAATTTAATATGATACGGCAATAACATGAAAGAGTCTTCAAGCTTTGTCATTGTACCCTTTGCCCTGATGAGAGATGAGGAGGAATCACCTGAAGATGCAATTCATAATATTCAAAGGAGACCCAGGAGGTAAAAAGAGACTTAGGACTCTCTTCCTATTTATTAAAAGCTTTTCCTTTAAAATCATTGTTTCAATGCACTTGTTAGTGTATCGTATGATCTTTACCTCTTCCAAATATCATAGAAAAACCTATGACCCAGTTTCATAAGATGCTGAGTAAACTGTAGTTTTCATTGACTTAAAACACTATAGTGAATGCTGAGCGTTCCTGGCTCATTTTGACTGTTGTACCAACTTTTATAAATCCACTAAAAACGTTATAACATCGTAAACCGATATGTAGAGAGCTCAGATTATGGACCCTGGGTCTAATCTCTAGATCATAGAATGCAATTACAGAATTCAGGAAAGACAGAGGATAGGGGAAAGTAAAAATTCAAGGAGTTTAAATTTTCATGTGAGAGATCTTTCCTTAGAGTTTCGTTTGGCTGCCTGGCAAACTCCAAGGGTTTGTCCAGCACCTTGGCAAAAAGTCCCTCCATCCTAGAAAGCATAGAATGATTTGATCGCATGGAAGAATAACTTTCTGACATGCTTCTCTGCTTCTTCCATCCCTGACACCGTGAAATACTTCTGATAATCTTTGTCAAATTTTCTCTTTTCTCGACTGAGATAGGGAAAGATCAGAACTACAAAACAAACCACATTCTATTTGTTATTTTTACCACCTTGAGCTGATTAATCAGAGAGCTGTTCAGAGTGAGATCTCTGTTTTCAGTGGTAGTAGCTAATAAAAATTGAACTATGTATGTATTATTTTTTTTGCTTTGTACTTATCAACACCAAGTGGCATTTGCTGTTTTATAGTCCATGCACTAAACAGAATGAAATCCTTTTGCAGATGGTTCCCCACCAGTTTTCCCTTTGACTGTCTTTAGCAGTTCTGCATTACCTACACGTTTTGTCATCTTACTATTCAACTCCTTTTTACAGATTACAAAGGAGCTGAACACTACGCACACCAGCACAGTTCTTTGGGAGAATCAGCATTTGTAGCTCTCCAAGCAGGGAAAAATTTATGACTTATCCATAGAAGACATGGTCTGCTAACTGAAAAGCAGACAGCAGCTGCAGACAATTTCTTCTTCTGTCTTCTATGCTTATTTATTTTTGATTATTATTATTTTTGTAAAATTCAGCATGGAGGGTTCCCAGAGGTGCATGGAGTATTGCTTTTGTGCTCAGTCACCGTATATAGCTGTTTGAATGAGGCAATGCTTTCCCAGGTACCATAACATCTACAAGTTCGTCTGTCCTGAATTATTTCTGAAGGACTCAAGCAGAATTTCAGAGCTTACTGGGTGTTCGAGCTGCTTTCGGTTTATTTAATTTCTAAGTTCAGACACTAGCCCCACCTAATGCAGTTCTTAAGAATATGCTTAAGCCTTACTTAAATCTTTTGGTGTTAATCATATGCTTAGATGCTTTTCCTAAATTAAGTTTTATTTCATTTCAAGAATTAATTTAATCTTAATGCCTTTAAAATAAGTGTTATTGGATGCATTTTGCAGTCCCCAAATAACCTGAAACATCATTCAGATGAAATAGGGAACACTATTAAATTGGCCTCTGCCCTTTCCAATAAGCAGACACGAGGGGAACACATTCAGTACAGGAGATAAAGTTTCTATATAACTGTAATGTCAGTCAATGGATCTGAGGTTGTAAACCTCTATTACACTAACGGAGATATTTTCACACAGGTGTTGCAATCCCAGAGTGGCGATGCTTTTCTGATGAAGCTTTAATAAATCATTTTTTAATAAATGATTTATTAAATCATTTTTTTCATAAATCATAAGCAACATATGTCTTTCTACTTCCCCCCTACTGCATTGTAGCCAGCTGACCTGTAGCTATTAAGAACATGAGGAGAGCTTTATACAAACCACCCACGTAGCTCACCTGGAACTTTTTGTCTCTAAATACAAGTTTTCTGAACTTAAAATGGGATTTCAAGCAGACTGGATCTCTGTATCTTTTAGATCTATCTTTAGTCTCCAAAATTTCCCCTTAAAACGAAAACATCAGTTTGACAATTAAAATGCAGTCAGATGTCACAAACCTCTGAAAAAGGCTAGGAGAAAGTTTAGGCTATTTTCCCCATCACCACTCATATGTTGTCCTGGCTCCCTCCTACTTTTCTGTAGTTGCACATTTTTATACAGGTGACAAGGTCTCTACGAAGTGGTGAAATTCTGGTACTTCATCACAGGGAAACTGAAGAGTGTGCAGGATACTGAGTTATGTGCAAGCTGAAGACAACCTCAGTTCCAAAATACACAGCTGTTGTGTGGGAAAGTGTCACTCTAACTTCATAGCTGAGCATCTGAGACACAGAGACACTCAGAGACTTCACCAAATTCACATTATAAAGGAATTAGCTTTCTACATTTAATAACATTAGATCAAATCATCTGACTGTATTTTCTCCTTGCCAACAGGCTCGCTATTGCAGAGATCAATAGAAGGACTCAGCTGAAGTTGTAGCACAGGAGAACAGCTGCTCTTCTGATGATGAGAGAAACCCATCAACCTCACATTAATGTGGTTGTTTAAAGGTATCAAAGTGCACAGTATTGAGTAAAGACGGCCCAGACAAAATAGGTACAGTCTTTGCAGCAAAATGAGAAGCATGTAAAGTAGTGTTACAAATGACAGAAAATTAACTCACCACCACAAGAGAATATGAGCAACATAGTCAGACAGGACTCAGTCAGCTCTCTGTAATTCCAACACTGCCATACAGCTCTGCAGAATAGAATAGTCTGCAGAATGGGCCAAAAAACTTTCAAAGCACAAGAGCTCTAGGCAAAACAGGAAAGATGAACTTTGCAGCCTTCTTCGGGTGAAAATCTCATCAATTTTAATGAGAATTTTCTCTGCTTCTGAGTCTCTCCTTAGAAGAAAAGAAATAACTGCAAAGAGGAAGCTTTCTTCCCATGGACCAACTGGTGTCAAGGCCTTTTAATATATGTTAAATGTTATGAGGTGCTGAATAGTTTGAATAATTTAAAATGCCCCAAATGCAAAGAAATATCAGATCTGTGTGTGTGGTTATGGGTCATTTAGGATTATGCAGTAAGAACGTAAATGAGTTCAAAGGGAAACAACCACTGCTGCTGAACGGAAATAGCTTGTGCTAATTGCTCCACATACCCCAGTAAGCTCCTAAAATGTGCCCTCATTCCCTATCCTTCCCTTCCTCTCCATTTTTGGTGATTCTGAATCAAGATATCTATCAGGTATTACTAAATGAAGCAGCTGCTTTAAGTCTGTGTGAATGGGTTTAGAAGCATGCCAGGAGTCCTGACAGGACTGGTGTTCATTTCAGAGCAGCAGCAATGTCTGCCACAGGAAACAAGGTTTTAAAAAAACAGCCTCGAGTTTTGTTGTGATGTGAGAGCTGTCAGAACAGGAGCAGTTCATTCATTTCCACTTCAACGGGACAGCCTGATTTACTGTGTTTGCTGCTACTTTTTTCCATAAATTTCATTTGGCAGCACTAGAAGAAAGGCTCAAACAATGCAGCTTAACACAAGAAAAACAAAATGTTGGTAAACTGTCTCCTCTCTTCACATCAAAATAAGTCAGCTTTTAACGCCTGACAAATATCTTTACTTTCGGTTGTGAATCCCCCATGCAGTCACCACTCAGAAAGGTGGAAAAGATTGCTTTGACCAAGTGCAAGTATGAAGAAGCCCCCTGACATGTACAGGGTGAAATTTCACTCTACCGTAAGCAAAATGTTTATGTCCCCACTTTGGAGGAAAACTATAAATATTTAGCTCTTTTATCTGACAGAACTGATCACAGAATCCAAATACTGAGCCACAGCTTGCCTGCAACATCAGCAGGTCAAAAATCTCTGCTAATACAAAATAAAAACAAGCAAAAAGCCCACAAACCCACAAAACAAATAAAAAAACTAAACTGCATCAATAATTTGCAGAGAGCAATGATCCCTTCATAACAATAATATTTGGCTTTTGAGTTGGCAGTCACTTTTTAAAGACAACAATGTACTCTGCTTCTTGCCTTTCTCAAGGCAATCATCATCATTCACTGCAATAACACACACACACACAAACTATTTTTCCATTGCATATTATTTCTGGAAGACTGGAAGATTATTATTTTTCCTTACCAACTTTTCTATCTTAATATGATGTGAATTGATTTTACATGCCACCAAATACAGGTGGCCCAACCTTCTCACAGGAGCTAAGCCACTGACCAAGACAGTTTGAATGTTCATACCTTCGTCGCTTGGAGACACTATTCCCCAATGTGCAACATCAATACATGCTCTCTGTGAATGATCTACTGTTGAAAATTAATAAAAAGAATAAGTGCTCACTGTTCTCAAAACACACAGCAATATGCTTGGAGCTCTGAAGTTTGTAACTAAGGTAAGTAATCCTCATCTGTAGTCTGAGATGGTAGCGAGAAGTCTTTGCTTTGAATGAATATGCCCCTGCTTTATCAATTTCCAGCCACACAAGATTAATTTCCTGCAATTTAGCAGTCTGTCAGTGGCCACAGAAAATGTTAAAACTGGGTTTTGTTGCTGAATTAACTGCACAGTTGTATGTTCATATACAGTCTGTCTGCTGATAGTGACGAATGCTGCTGGCAAAGGCAATGGTCTGGAGAGGTTATAAAAAGTTCTCCTCAGTTGTATGTACTGCTTCATAGTTAATGCTGCTTTGCAGAGCTGGCAACCAGAATGGGCATGAAATGTCATTTGTTTTAAATTTAATTAAAAAGTAGGATTGATGTGATGACAAATTGGTAATAAAATGCAATGTTGGATTGTTAAGATATGAATACTTTGGATAGCCTAAACATCTAGCATTTCTCCTTGCACTGTTTATTCTGTAACATGTAACTTACTGCTAGGCATTAAATAATTAAGACATCCATGCAGAAGCCCATTACAAATTGCTCCTCAGCAACTTTTGGTGATGTTTTTATCTTATAACTGTCTGCAAAAAATAAACTTCCCAAGCATAACATATGTACTTTTTAATAACAGCTTAGCAGAGATAACTCATACAGTACAAACTTTATGAGTTTAAACTCTATGAGCATATAAACTGCTGTATTTAAAATAAAAATAAATATCAAGTGCTGAGCAACAACCATTTAAGAGAGAAAACCCTCAAAGTACAAACTGAAATACTAAATAAATTGATGTGGCTATGAATTTCTAGCTCAACAGTTCAGAATAAATATTTACAGACCTGCTGAGTTCAAGAGAAATTTTGCGGGCTTGCCTCTTCTTTTTAATGCTTTCTCTCAAAACTAAAAGTGCTGTGATCTTGGTAAGAACAACACACACGTGCACTCAAAAAATAGCTATATTTGTTTAGGTTGTGAAAAAAGTGCTTACTCTGCATATGCTTTCAATCGAGCTCCACTTAACTGCAGTTGCTGGCATTCCTGTTGAGATTTGAACAAATCCGACATAATGCTTTCCATTAAACCTGTGGGTAAAAGTCTCCTGAGCAGACAAATCTTTGTCTACAATTCTCTCCATTAGCGTATCCCAACATGAATACAGACTAGTTTTTGTGTCAGGGCACTGAGAATCTACTTCTGCTATTCTGTTTTGATTGAGTGATGCTCTAAATCCAACAGCAGTCACCTAGATATTGGTAACATTTTTATTTATTGGAAATCTTAACTTTCTTTTCCAAAATCAAAAAATACTTATCTCCAAGAAGGATAGGGTCACATCTAAGGTAGTGGATGGGAAATGAACTTCTGGAATGTATGGTTCAATGCTGAATCCAGGCATGTATTTCTGTACGATCTTGTACAAACCAATAGATCTCACCATGCTTCAGTACTCCACACAAATGTCACAGAGGATAACAATAACTATTTTCTCTGCTGTGTTAGCTAAAAAGGTCATCAGAGAAAGGTCCAACTCTAGACTGGCCTATGTACATGTTAAACACTATCTGCAAACATACAGTAAGATTCCCATTCATTTAGGCTATTTCAGTGGTACCATGAAATAAGCAAAAATCAATTCCATTTACCATAGTTCTTTCATTTGTATTGCCAAGATTTTATCACAGTTTTTCTTCCAGTGCCCTGGCTTTTATCATCACTTTGTTATGAAATATTTATATCTACCATCCTGCAGAGACAAACTGATGAGTTATTCTTTTATAAAGCAACACTAGAATTTACATAAGCTGAAGAATCAAGCTTAAGTATATTTAACTGTTGTTCCAGGGTGCTTCCAGAACAAAACATTCTTAATTCATTGTTTGTCTGATGAGTATGGGAATGTGATATAAATGATACAAGATGCCAGATACTACTAAAAGTTATGAACTTTTAGTATGCATCACACTAATATTCTAAAGTTTTGTAAAACCAAGGCTTGCTTGTGTATTATGGGTCACTTAGAAAGAACAGCAGCCTCTCAGGCCATACAGTTACAATTTGAGACTCTACTGTACAGCTAAAAGAAAATTACCATTCTAATTGATTCAACATGAGTCAGGAAAGCACAGAAATGGATGAAATAAGCTCAATTATTCTGTCACCAACAGCCAAGTGACCATAAGCAGAATTATTTAATTTGTTATTTTTTGAGTCCCCATTTTCTTTGGACCACATATGAGGATTGTTGTCATCTTTAAATAAAAAGTTCTTGTATATGCTACACATTAGCCTAGTATTTCACTAAGCTCAACTATTATACTTGTAATGAGCAATATATTCCATAGAGTAACATTCACTGAAGTACTGTGAAAAGGTGCAGAAAAGCAAGGGAAATTCAGAAATACTGATAAAAAAGTTATTTCCCCATTTCACCTCATTCTACACATGAATTACAAAACTCTCTATAAGGCAACGATGACATGCAAAGCTGGCTTGGAATTTGCACCAGCTTTAGGCAAAGCCTTTTTGAAGACAAGGATTGCTTTGTTTTGTCTGGCTGCAGGTTTACAGCAATGCATTGATTTACAGAGAATAAGACTATCTTCATCACCAGAAAGTCTAGAAAAAGATATATATTTTTTTAAATGTAAGAGTTCTGGGTGTTCACTCTCATGTGTAGTCATGCATAGTCCTTACAAACCCTTTGAAGAAGAGAGGTGAAAGAGCCTAGATCTCAGTACAACACATCCTTAATGTGGGAAGGGTAGCCCAGATGTCAGAGTAATAACTTTTGAGTCAAGAAGAATGATTGAATTCCCTGCTCTTCCTCTGACTTGTAGCAAGCCTTGGAGAAGTCACTGGGAGTTAAATACACAGGAATTTGAAGGCCCTGATTCCAGGAACATCTCTAATTCCCTATTCAGTAACTAAATGCAGAAACTTGGAAATGAGGTCCTTGGGAAATTGGTCACTGAAGAAGCTGGCCGTATTCCATCCTGTGTCATAAAGAATTAGAGAAACTTCACTCAACACAAACAAAAATAAAAATAAAAATTGGCGGTACTGACAGACAATAACCTGTCTGTCAGGTTTCCTAGAATAAATTCAATATATTTGGACCTTGATTAAACAATTCAAACCCTTATACTAAACTGGTCATCTCAGGGATGACAAGTCAGTGGAATACCTTGATTTTCCAGCTCCTACTAGTACAGAGAGCTTTCACACGTAACCTCTGACAGAAATAACAGTGGCAGCATCTCCTCCTCACCAAACACTATCCCAACATGTCAACATCTCTCCTTTTCCAGAGGTTATTTCCTCCACATGAAGGAAGTACATACAGAATACAGTATATTCACATGTGATACTGAACTATGAACTGGGATTGTCTGAGCATTTCACTGAGACTCAAGTCTCAGAAGAAGTCTCAGTCTACAGGCTGCTTTACAGTTGATTATCCTTTTATATTAATATAATTTACCTGATTCCTTCATACTCTAGGTCATACCAGTTTACCTTAAAGATTTTCTCCTACCTGCCCCAACTTGTGCTCTCAGAGCCTGCTTGTCACACCAAGCAGCTTTCTCCAGCAGTGAGACCGAAACATTTATTTAAATAAGGAAGCACAATGCTTCATGATGAGTTTTATTGCCAGTGGAGTTGACCACAATAAAGACTTATGCACTAGTTCAGAAGAGGGAAGGAGACTAGCCTGGAAAAGATGATGCTATTTTTCAAATTAAAAACAGAATTGAGAAATCTAATTAGACTTAACTGAAATTTGAGAGATTCACAATTAACCATCATGGGACAAGAAAAATAAGAGTTATACTGACTGCTTCTACCCTGATTTACACAGGCACAGTCTCCAAACTTATCTTTGTTCAGCTATATAGGATATTCTGACTAGCTCTCTTTCTCTTGAGAAACAGCTGGATATTATTCTATTCATTTTTCAGACATTTTTATCCTATCTTCCTTAAATGATGAACTTTATGATTATTCTTGGTAATTGTTCCATCATTACTTCTGTAAAAGAGTGAACCTCCTTTATAGCACAATATTAATGTTTTATATTTAATTCTCCTCTGCAAATATGTCACTACATAGTTTCAGAAATTTCTGTCTGATTTCTGTTTAAGGACTATAGAAAAATAGCAAGATCAGAAGTCCCTACTAAAGAACTCTTATTGTCTTCAAGATCAACCCTAAGCATATTATTATGGGTAAATCCTTAAATAACCACATTTGCCTTTCTTAGCTGATCCAAAGCATTCCATTAATACATCACAGTAGTGGGTGATCCCAAAACAGATATCTACAATAAACTTCGCAGAATCAAAAGTTTGTTGTTCTCCCTTCCCTCATCTCAAACAGTGAGCAGGTATATTAAATTAAATGACATGATTTTTATTGTCTTGTTCCTCATGTGATTTTAATTGCATCCATCTAAAAATCCAAAACAATTGGAAACATGTTAAAGTAAAGACAGAAAGAAAAGTTATTGGCCAAGAGCAGCACAAATGCATGCTTTGGCTTCAGTTAAAACAATGCTTGTTTGTGTAGATACAAGACAAAATTAGATTCTCTCTAGCTTAAATGTAAATTAGTTGAAGGGCTCTAAAATCATCCTTACTAGATTCATTATTATTAAAACAAAACAAAAACAACAAAAAACAACTGCTTTTTACATTCCTTTAATTCCAGTAATTACCACCAAATCAACCAAGAATGGGAGCTAGTCCTCCTGCCATTGCACAGAGTAGCTCCTGTTCACAAATTATTCTAGATAAACAATTAAGATGGGCAAGGAGGTAGAAAGCAAACAGAGCAATATGTATGATAGTAGCAAATAGCAAATTTCTTTCATAATTTGGGGGGTGGGTGGGTTACTGAAAGCAGTCTCAATTACACACACACACAGAATCAACATTGTGCTGAGAAATGGCAATTGAGAGTAGGGATACTGTATATCCAGTCTTCCCCCATCATGGCCTCTTTCCTGCTTAGAAATTTTGTCTGGGTGGAATTTCAGAATATTTAACATTGTCTAGGATTTCTGAATGTCTGGCAGCTTGGAACAACTCTGCAAAAGGTCTGACCAAACTGAGCTGCCAAATTTCCAGAAGTCTTGGCTGTTGCTTCAGCACGTGCACAGATCAATTGCAAGGGACAGTGGACTACGTCCAGTACTTTGGGAGTTGTTGGACACACTGCACATATACTAAACAGACAGTTCTTATGTACCAATATCTGGAAATTCCTGAATATAAACATGATGGCCATATGTGACAGGAAGACAGGTAAGGAATGAATTTCTGAGTTAAAGAGATTGAGAGACAGAATTGGAGCTAAGAGCACCACAACTGTCCAAAATCAAGACATTTCTTGAACAGTAACTCCTACCTCTGCAGGTTTTCCTGAAGGAAATATAAGCAGGGGAGCAAAAATAGGTGTTCCACACATGAGTGCTTGTGTCATTTGATGAAGTGCCTTTGAATAATTCTGTATACAGATAACTCTATATGGGAAAACAATTGTGACTGAATCCCACTTTAACCACTTCCCAGCAGGGCAGCCGTCTCCCATAAAAGCATGGATCTTTCCTGAGTTTCTTCCTCATAGAGCTTAGAACAGTCACCCCTCCAGGACATACAGATCCAAAACCGCTGGCAGCTTCATGCAATTAGCTGCCTGGTATGTTTTGTAACAGAGAAGATCTCATGCCAACAACAAAGGATTTTATGCCATGTCATCATCTTCTGTCATCATGTGGGCTTCTCTCATTTCAGATTCTGCCATCTCAAATCCAGACATACAACGTAATTAAGGTATACTTCTGGACTGTCTGCTGACTGAAACTTGGAAATGGAGCATGCATTTGCAGCTTAAGTCCAAAGCAAAGGGCAAATGACAAAGGTTTTGCCATGAAAAGCTGGTACAGCAGCCAGAACAAAACAGGTTGGTTAGATCTCAGTTTTTCCCTTAGCAGGTAGTCATTTTCTCCGTTGTCTCTTGTTTCTCCCTGTCTGATCTCAGACAATTTCCTCAGGCAACATGTTTCAAAGAGTACCTGTGCAGCCAGCAGCAGCAAAAGCAGCTCAGACTTTGGCAAATTCACACATATAATTGGCCTTAAGTATGATTCAAACAAACAGACACAGGTTGGGTGTTGCAAAAGAAGAATGACAGAAGGAAAACAGGAAAGAACATTAACCACGGGCAGGATTTGACATTAACCTGGCTAGTCTTGATATTTACCATTCAGCTCCCTTATTTGAGGGTGGATGGAATGGGAACAGCAGGACAGTAACTACTCAGTGAGCATCAAGCTATGAACTACATACATATCCCAACATCTGCACGAACTCTGAAGTACATCTGTCAATACATGACTTCTAGCTCCACCAGATTAGAATACCAGACTAGATTTAGTACTTTGATAACTTGGTTCTGGCAATGGACCATATATGATGGTTCACATGAAGCAGAAAAACAACCCACACTGCACTGTTGCCAATTGTGCAATGCTTTATCCAAGGAGAAAAATTCTTTCCTGACCCCTAGGCAATCAGTCTGTGGTCCGTAGCATGACATTTGGCTGTTCCTCTCAGGCAGAGCTGTAGCACAAGTATTCTTTAGGCTCGTAAAATTAATGACCATCAATATTACCCTTGAAAATTATACACACATGCAGCCAAAGCAGGTTGAATTAACTGCTAGCAGCAAGCAAATGCAGAGGTTAATATCACTCTGGACAGGGAAAGGTTTCTTGGAAACTGACGGCTGACTTGTCAAATTTTATTGCTTGACACTCAGTGACATCAGTGTAAAGAACAAAAACTGTTCATGCTATATTTTTAATGTATTCAGTCTATTGCTATTTAAGTTCAGCAAAATTATGTATGGGCAGCTAGTCACATAGTTACTCTGCTTCCACCTACACCATAAACAGAAGTAGACTTATGGCAGCATTCAAATAACTGCTAAGTTCTACAGTTCATCCAGTGATGTGCAGCTGCATTAGAGAGATACACAAAAATTATTCAATATTGCAAAGCATTGATAAATATTCCAGTGATTCCAGTTTCTCCATCAGAGAAACAAACAGCTTAAAACAGAGCCTGGTAACATTTTGGCATGCTCTTCTTTTCCAAAAGTATCTTAAAAAGTACTGACAGACAAGGTAGAATGCCTTAGCACAAGGCAGGGGTTACTTCCTGGAGCTGTTCACCTCACATAAGACATGCAATGGAGATCTGCCCATCAATCAGTTTCTAACAAATTGCAATCCCACAACACAATTTCAAAATAATATGGGAAGATTTCCCCACCAAACACCTCAGCAACTGACTGATGAACAACTTCGGTGTCCATGCAGCAGAGGTTAGAGGAGTGCCTGGGGAAGGTAACCTTGTTTTAGCCTAAGTGGTTCCACCCCTCAGTCAGATTTCCAGGCCAACATCATCTTCATGCACTTACAAGATGATAAGCTAACATTTTACCCTGAGATCACATTGGGAGACTGAGATATGCAGTCAGACATAGATAAACTAGCTGAGATTTTAGCAAGAAAACCAGGGTGGTAGTAGGAGGAACAGAAAAAATATATTAATGTTAATGGCAACTCCAATTCCTTTCCACTTCCTGTTTCCTACATTTATGGACTATTTTTCAATTTTCACTCTCTCCTTGATCTTCAGTTGCCATTTCACACAATTTGTCTTACATGCTGTTGGAAAGAAAAGCAAAAAGTTTGACTCCAGTGCTCCCTCTTCCTTGTTCACTTAGTGAGAGTACAGGATCATCACAATATCAGATTTATATCCTGTCTTGGATCCTCAAAATGTTTGTTTTTTCTGATAAGACAGATTCCACTGCAGAGGAACTCTTTGAAGAAAATCTCCTGTCTAGCCATTTTTAAAACTTTTTATTTTTCTTTAGCCTAAGTCTAGTTTAATATTTATACTATGTGATGAAGCAGAGTATCAGCAACAGACCCTCATAACATCTGTAGCTTATTTTCCAGGATAGAAAAAGCTAAGTATGTTCAGTAGCTACCTCTATTACTAAATCATATTAACTTCTGTCCTTCTGAACCCCTGGAACATTGAAGTAATGGAAGAAACTACATTCTACAAAGTAGCTAAAGACGGTCCCATATAATACGAACTCTGAGGCTGCAATCTAGAAGGACTGCAGCTATTAAATGACAATGTCCTTCCAAACTGTGGCATTGTGTCCCCCATCCCCCTGTACATGTTACTAGACCAGGAGCACAGCAAGACATTCATTTGGACCCAGCAGTTAAAAACAACAGAACCAAACACAAGCGCCCCAAGCACATTACATTATAAACAACGGATCACACAAATTCAATTTTTATAGGCAGTGTAATCATTATAAAACTTGTTTTTCTTGCACAAGGTAATAAGGGGAACATGCTGTGCTTGTATTACTCTGTATTTCCAACTATTATAATGTAGGTTGTTCTCCCTCCTCCAAATTTGCAAGCTTGTATCTCAGCCTCCAACTAGAGTTGAGTCCAGGG
Source organism: Aythya fuligula (assembly GCF_009819795.1). NCBI lineage: Eukaryota > Metazoa > Chordata > Aves > Anseriformes > Anatidae > Aythya > Aythya fuligula. The sequence continues at coordinate 24,216,048 of NC_045564.1, read as the reverse complement.
AATTTGGAACTAATGCACAATGATAAAGATTGGCTGTTTTATGTCTACAGCTGTGTTGCATGCTTCTCAGCTGCATTAGCTGAGAGAGGCAAAACAAAGCTACCCTAAGCAAATACCAGACAATACTCTGTGCACAGCAAGAGGCTGAAGTGCCAAAGACAGTGGCTGTAATTACCTACCTTGGCTTGCCGAGCCATAGAATACAACATAAGGCAGTCTATTTGCAGAAAGTAATTGCACGTCTCACATGTATTTCAACAAAGCTGTGGTCTGTATGCTTAGCACTTAATAAAGCACTTCAAGCAATACAGGTTTACTTCATCTATTTGACATGCATTCAGTCAGTATATTATCATCTGCATTTTAAGCACAGAAAATTAAAAGATTCAGCCATTCTCATATAGTAAAAAGGCAGAAATGGGATTTAAATTTTCATCAAGAGGTTCAGTCCAGAACTTCCACCAAACCTTCATTCCTTCAAGGAACTTAAGTCTTTAAGTTTAATTAGTATTGAATTTGTGTATTTTATCCAAGCTACTAAAAACCCTGCATAGTTTACCCTTTCCATGTTCAAAGCAACCCTAAAAAGGGGATGGATATTCTTGAAGAATTAATATTTTAAAGATAGGTCTGAAAAAATATTCAAAACAGTGATGGCACTCTAACTTGTAAGACAGTCAATTTTACCACTGCTTTCTTTTAACAAATAATAAAAAGTCTGCAGAGCAAATGAAAAATTGGAAATAACCTACTTGAGTCTTTAATTAGGAAACATAAGAAATGTAAAACTAAAACTTAGCAACTTCACACAATTCAACTTTCATTTCACTTGCTAGTTGCAGTGCTGTCTGGAAGAACCAGCCACAGTTAGAATAGTATTGTACACAGGTGTCACATAAATAAAGTAGCAACATGCCATCTTTTCATTGTGGTTGCAACCTATCAAGGTGAAATAATGGAAAAAAAAAAAAAAAAAAAAAAAAAACAGTAAGAAAGGGAATGTTCATTGGGACCGGCCAATGTTGGACACACAGAGAGGATTTCTAATTGGTATCTCAACATTTCAAGAAGAAGTAGGCTATTTTTGGAAAAAAAAATAAAATAAAATCTAATCTAAATGTTTGATAAAAAAATCTGCTCTCTGTCTCAAATGTTTACATCAAAATTTGTTGTTTATTTATTTATTTTTTTTAAGAATGCCAACTTTTCTTCAAAAAGTCAAATCCAAGAACTACTACCAAGTTTTAGTTTTGCACTTAAAAACTGACATATTCCAGCAGTTTTCTGCTCTGTTCCTGATGGGAAAAAAAAAAAAAAAATCCTAGCCTGCTTTTGCATAAATAAATAAGATATATATCAGATGCCCTCTACTGGCCCTCTGTTTAAGTTAGTTTCAGAAGTTATAAATTTCCCAAATTCCTTTTAGCTTTTCTTTTGTTATCATAAAGTTGCAGTTTCCTGCCTCTGTCAGGGAAATCCCACCACTTCAAAGATTAGAACTGCATTCAGTTTGATGATATAGCTGTCAGCACACAATCAGAGCATGACATGGACAGGAGGAAGCTGAAAGGGCTAAGAGGGAAAACTGACAGCCCCAGAAGAAAGATTTGGCTTAAGGGAGAAGAAAGGAACATAAGAGACCATACCAGGGTTGAAGCACAAAAGGAATATGGATGCTGGTAAGGACAATTGAGTGCCTCAGTTGTGAGGCGAAGGAGAGAACATGGGATCCACGTATGCCCACATTCTGCCAGTATGTCCTCTGAAAATGCTTTATCCTTTCAGATTATGGCAGCTGGTGCAGATACAAAAAAGTCACAACTCTCTTTTACAGATTCCTAGCTTAACTACCAAGAAGCACAGGTAACACAGTTAGCTTCGTGTTACACATGAAGCAGACAAGTTCAGAAACAGGCAACTTTGGGAGTCATGGAGATCGATATGCAGTAGGAGAACATATGCTCTCTGATTAGAGACAGATCCTGAGGCAGTTTTCCACTGATACTTAGCTCAGTGCCTGGCATGCTCATCTAGGTTAACTCAGCACACAGTCAGGTTTTGCAACACTACTCAGAAACAGACCTGTCACACTCCTGCCCCCTCAGGAATGGAAACACCAGTGTATTCTTCTTAAGTAAAGGTCCCATATTGAAGAGGCAATTTCACTGGCTTTGCAGACTGTGAGGTAGCCTCAGGAAAAGGTGAAACCAAACAAAGAAGCGCTCCATCATCTCCATTTCTTACCTTTCCCTCAAATCTTGCAATGGCTCCCAGCTGCACCCGGATATTCCGAGGAGGAAGAGTAAATGCTGGTGCTTCAGCAGGAACTGAGGGGCTGAGTGTCAGGGAAGTTTTGGATACTCGAGTAGTTGTCACCAGTTTCACATCCCCCATGATGTGAACTGTAAAAGAGAAACACAAAGGGTAGCATAGAATTTACAACCATTAATTACTTACAGTTGCAGCTAAGAACCAGATCAGAAGCAGATTGTTCTGTATGTATGCTATATGCATATACATAGTCAGAGTCTTCAGCCTGAAGAAACAAGTGCTATTTTTTGGGTGGGGAGCTGAGACCAAGGAAGATTTCCTAGTGTGCCTACAGTTGTTACAGGGTCACAGCCTTGAACTGAACTCAGTTTGAACTCTCAAGTCTCAGGCCAGCTCCTTAACCAAGAAGTCATCCTTTACAACTGCATTAAATTGTAATAACTTACTTCAGGAGGATATTTTTGCAATATGACTTTGATTTTCCTGGCCTGGAATACACCAAAATCAATAAGTCTCAAAAGCAGAGCCAGTGTTAAATAAGTCTTATGAAATAAAGAGACCAAGAGACCTCTGTTTGCACTGGAGTTAACTTGTGAGTGGGAATGTGGAAAATCTGATTTTTCATATCGTGCTTTCAAGATCTTAAGAAATATCTGGATAGCTCCCTCCAAAGTACTGCTAGTACATAACAGATACTTAAGCTGAAATTCCAAGTCTCTGCTTTGCTGCAAATCCTTCTGCAGCACATATACTAGTAAAATAGCGTCAAATTTCTTGCTACAAAACTGGCACTTAAGAAATCTCATTATAGATATCTGCTTCAGAGGTGACTCTTCTGCTACCCACCTCCTACTTCCCTAAAGAAAGCAAAAAAGAAAAAAAAAAAAGGAGAAAAAAAAAAGAAAAAAGCACTATTATATTTGTTAAAATGTAAAAGCTCGGGTTTTCCAGAAAAAAGTAGTTGCTCGACAAGTTTAACAAAGAATAAAACCAAGAAATGGCTTGGTTAGCCAACAGATCATTGTTGAACCAATGAAGAACACTGGCCTTGCAACAGTCTTCTATCTCAAGACCACTGCATATTTGCAGCTTCTGCAACCAACAATAAAACCTATTCCATGAGTTTCCCTTGCAACTCTTTCTGAAAATCTCCAGTTTTTCTCTGAGTACAGAGGCTGAGAAGTGCATTTTTTGAAACTGACTAGACAACTTAGGAACACAAACATCATTCATTTCTATTACGACTTATACTCCACTGTCATGTGTACTTCTGAAAGCCAGTCTGAGAACACAGTACTTCCATACAGCACACCTGACATGTTCAATAAACATACAGCATGCCAATCTCAAGAAACACCTATTCATTGTTAAAAAACAGTTTGAGGGGAAGTTATTAGTCTGGAAATCAGATGGCTAATCTAAACTACAAGTTTTGGCTCCTTCACAGTCAACAGAGATAAAGAGGCACCTCCAGAGGTTGTTATGTTCTAAGGTGAAGAAGCCACAGAGCTTTCTTGTTCATATGACGCGTCTGTTAGAAACCCTGGTTTAGAGGGCAACTATTTCCAAGATATCAGTTAAATTATGTTTGTACACAGATTTTCTAAAAATACTTTAAAACTCCTTCCTCGGTCTTTCTAAAAATCTAGGTGAAAAGGGTTTTGGATTTCTTCTAGAATGGCATTAAGGCAACATTTCTGTATACCAACATGTGAAAGAAACAAGAAAACCCTCTAACATTTTTAACGATTGGAATGCTTAGACCAACAAGTAAATGGAAAAAAAAAAAAAAAAAAAAAAAAGATGGTTCTCTAACAAAGTTTTAACCTGTAAGAAATTACACAAGAGCTAATCTTGCAGAGAATCTGTGTACCTGCAGCCAGTTACTTGAGAGCTCAACTTAAGTCTCCCTTTCCAGTGTAAATAACTCTTCAAAACATAAAAAGAAAGAAAAAAAAAGCTATCATTTTGTCCTAATTTATCACAGAAACCATAAGAAATCATAACATAGCTTTAATTGGTAAAAAACTGCTTGTATTCCACAGACAGCAGAGATGAAATCGTAGACTTCCTTCTTTTCTAACAAGTCCGTGTAGCACCCTAAGAGACAGAGAATGACTGTCTCTCCCAGCTGTAGTTACTCCAACAAACAACCAAAAGCTTGAGAAAAGTATTAATTCAATTAACTGTTCTTTCATTAGGGACAATGCTCCAAACTCAGTTCTCAGATAAAACTATAATTTATCCCATCAGACTTTCCATCATTTTCACAGCTGTAAACTGATGCCTACCAAGCTAGTATGTGTCAGCACCTCTTTTTTTTTTTTTTTAAGATTGATTTTTCTTTGCAGATAAAGAACACACATTTTTCAAATTACTAATTACTATAAATATAATCTGATCTTTTATCACTTTTGCTATTTGACACTGATAATTCTGTATCTGCCTACTTTTTCTGAGTTGGCTTTCATCCTAAATTGTATTTCTCATTCTCTTTTCTTCTGTTCTCCTTCAAAAAGTGCTTTCTTTAATTTTTCTTTTCACAAATAATCTTGACTTTTCAACATGCTCAGCTAACTACTCAGTCTTCAGATTTTCTTCCCACATGTTCTCCTCTGTTAAGCTACCAATTTCCTTATCATATCAATGCCAAAATCTGCATTGTCCCTCTAGTTGTGAAATCAGTGATGTCTCTCTAGCTCTTAACCAGCAAATCAGTCTGCCAACACAAACCTGCAATTAAAATTTTCTGACCATTTGCGATAGTAATGATGTTCCAGGTATAATGCAGATATGATGAAAATCTTCTCCAATCTGAAGATGCTAATATGTTTGATTTCATAAGAAACCAGTAATATAACTTATTGTTTCACACACAACTTTGCAGAGAATTTGAAAAACAAACAAACAAACAAAAACACCAACAAGCAACACAACATGAAACAGAAAAAAAAAAAAAAAGAAAAAAAAAGGGTATACTCCCTAAACCGTGTTAAAAAATAAAAACTGCAACAGCAGTTGCAAAAATTAAATCACCTAGGATCCAATTTCAAGCCTGATATTCGCCTATGTAAATGGAACTACATTTTGGCAAATGCCATTAAAATGGATAAAACAACTAAGAAAGAAGGCCACATGCACTGCAGATGTTCACAGGACAATTCTCTGGGGTTCAAAATGTTCAAGAAGTATCTGCCCCTAGGTACAGTGCACTGCTTATGCAGGGCAACTTTAAGGAACCTTGTTAGGCAGGACACCTGCTCACACACAGAAACCTCCCCATGGGGTTATGCTGTGAGACCAGGTTCACCAGGGACATGAAGGAAAGCCACTAGCACATGCTTGGAAAACATGCTTCATCCAACATATGCTCATCTTTCAAGCACCAGCTTGCTCAGATATGTATGGACTGCATTGGACAAGAAGTCCTCTGGCTGGAAAGATCATCTAAAGAAAAGACTGAACTAAACTCCAACAACTATTTTTCTACTGATTTGTCTGGTTATTCAATTAAGCTCTACAATATGTGGAAATTAAAATAAAATAAAATTAAATTAAATTAAAAAAAAAAAAGAAAAAAGAAGCAGTTAGGATAAAGAAGCAGAGTATGGCAACTAATATGGGCATTCGTACTGGTCAGATTACATTTCTTTTGCATGTTGGTGACATGCCAGAAATCAACAACAAATTGATGCTTAACATTATAGTGAGACTGTAATGTATAAAATAAAGTAATAGCTAGTCTTCTGCATAAGGACATCTTGTGTGGATTTATGCTTTTATAAATAAAATGTCTAAAAGGGATTGAATTTACCAATGAATATTATCTCAAGTCAGCACAAGCAGTTTTCTAGCAGCATAAGCCTCTAATCATCCACATTTAGCAGTCTGACTTTAATTAGCTGTGTATGCTGAAGATGTTTCTAGCAAATAATTAGGAAGTATTTTTTCAGCTTAGAGGATGTTTAACAATTATGTTCCCAAACAAATAAATAAATCCATGTTTTGCGGTCTGGTGTTAATATGGAACTGCTATGTCCAAATATTTCAAGGAAATAGTGTTCCAAAAAACAAATCTTATTCAAGCTTAAAATTTGATAGGCAGAAAAAATGCAGGCACTTAAAAACTATGGAACACATCTAACTGGTCTTCTTTTATGTAAGGAACTTTCTAGAATGAGCCTCTCCTCCCTAAGATCTTTTTCTTAGCAAGCTTGCTGCTGAATAAGATTTCAAAGATGCTGCGTGAACTCATAACGTTTCATTTCACATACTGTGCACACCTAAACTATGGTCTTTAAACAAAACCAACTGTAACTGAAGTTGCAATACAAACATTGTGGTATTAAACATAAAAGAAAACCGCCATGCAAATGTTGGCTTGTAGGCTAGTGATGTGGTTAGACAGCATTTCTAATCTGGATTTTTTTTATTCTTAATCCTTTCTAAAAAGCACATAAATCCTTACAAATTCTCACAGTGTGCCCTCTAATCTTTCTAATACCAAAGCAGACTAATGTGTTTCAAGCATTTTCTTCTGGGAACAAATCTCTGTCACTCAATACTCTGCTCACAAAAATAAACCCAAAAAAGCAAACACTGAGAAATCCATCTCATAGTTTTTCTCATCCAGTTAGTTTATATATGTAAATACTTACCACCAGCTTCCTACATAACCATTTAATTATACTAATTTCCTTTTACCAAGTCCTTCCTCCAAGGCAGAAGAAAAATGAGTTGCAGAGAGGGTGTGTGCGTATGAGAACGCAAGTGTGTGCAAATGCAAGGAAACCAGAGCTGCCAGTTGAAAAGCCTTTATTGGACTCACTGATATTGCAACTCTGCTTAGTGCAACGTAAGCAGCACATTTTGGCTTGGTCCAACTTTTCTGTTATTTCAGCCAGACCGCCCTCAATAACCTCTGAACCATCTCTGAAATCTGGACACAATCTTTTGAGCTCTTTAAAAATAGGAGCAAAAGGCCAGTCCAGGGGTTGGAGCATTTGTCTGCTATTTGGGAGTCCTGGTTGAATTCCCTGCTCCATATTGGGGCTGTCTGCATGACCTCAGGCAAGTCACTAAGCCTCTCTTTTGCCATGGCTCCCCATTTGTGAAATGGGGATTATTAGTTCCTTGCTGCAAAGAAGTGCTGTGAGGATAACTTTATTAGAGGGTGGGAGTCAGGCTACAGTAACAGGACTATAGAAATAGCATAGAAAAAAAAAAAAAAAAAAAAAAAAAAAGCAAAAATTACTATAATTACAGGAAGCTGGATCTCATTATAGACTTTTTTTTTTTTTTTTTTTTTTTTTAATTAACCAATGGGGTGGTGTTTTCAAAAAGCATGCATTTTAAAACACTAGGTAAAATTTATTCTCTTACACAGATCACTGAATTCAACAGTTATGCTAGGAACTAAATGTCATCCCTTATGCCTTAAAACCTTCAGTATTTCACAACCTACTTGACAGTTTCCTCTGTTCACACACCTTATTTCCTCTCTCACAGATCCTTTCTTTACCACAAGGACTAACATGTGGTTACCATACACCTATACAAATCTGAACACACTCTCCCCAGAACTACAGAAATGATTTTTTGCAGCCATGTGACTTGTGTCTATCTTTTCAGTCTTACCTTACAAGACCACATAAGGAAGTATCCTGTCTCCTCTCAGCTACTGGTACCCAAGAAATGGCATGCAGGGAGAATGATAAACCACAGAGGATCAGCAAAGAAATTCAGGTGATAAAGTCACATGTGGATTTAACAGGCAAGACGAGGCAGAACTGGAACAGAAAGCAAGGAATTTGTAACCCCACCAATCACAGCTATGCTCTAGGCAGCCCTTCCTTGTATCAGTTCTGTCTCAACTCGACTGGAGTTTTTTCTTCCATTGCCTCATACATAAATGACCATCTTATTCTCACTGGTTTCCTGCCTACCTAACCTCTAGAAAAGCCTTTTCGTCATAAAGATATTCAGGGCGTTTTCAACCAGACCCCAGAACATCCAATCATTTTCCTAGTAAAATTCAATAGCAACTATTAGCCATGCCAGTAGGAACAGGATCAGATGCCAAACCTTCACACACAACTCCATGATCAAAAATTTTGCAAGCTTAAGTTTTGGCAACACCATGCATGTAAAATCCCTGAGTATGTTCCCACAAAGTGCGTTTGCACAACTGTCCTACACAAATGGGAATTACAGGCCAATTTGTGATTTGTGCAAAAACTTTGCTGTCACTTTATTGAGCCTAAAATAATCCAAGTTAAGTTACAGTTTCATTTGGGACCATTATGTCAAGACTTTCCCAGAAGTAAGCAAGGTCTTCAAATCCTATCATTTCAGTGCCTTGGATTTCACACTCAGAAAGTCAGCTGTGAGGCTTTACATCAGCAAGAATCTTAGTGGTACATCAGATAAAGGACAGAACAGGTTCAAACTCTTCCAGGTGCTCATTTTAACAAAATACTATTGCAGCCAGTATATGGTATTTCAGACACAATAATGTTCTCCAGCCTGCTTTAAAGACTGAAATATTGTCAGCTCTAAAGAAGATGTATGTATGTGAGACTGTGGTGGAGAGCTTGAACTATAGTTGAGCTGTAGTTCCTACTACAGTAGGAACTTTCTGAAATGAAGCTAGGTCGTTTTCTTTCTTCCTTCTCCCAGATCTTCTCTTTACCTACTTGCTTTCATGACTAAGATGAAATAAAACCAACAGTGGTGTTTTGTGGAAGATTTCCTTTATTTTACTGTGTCTTGGGTATCCCTGTAAGAACAATGACAACTCCTACCTATTTTTTTCAGGGCTTCTTCAAGGCTTAGGTCATAAGCTTTTATGGAATATGTGAATCACAACTACCGTAGAAGTGTCCACAAGTAAAAGTGGCTAACCCCATGTGACTTATTATTTAATAGTCAACCTAAAAGTAGCCCTCTTTTTTGGAAAGTGCCTAAAAGAGACAAAAAGATACTGTTCTATGGTTTGCATGACACAGAGAACTGAACCACTTTTACTAGATCAGGCTTAAGAGAATCTATCTAATCAATAAATTTAGTCCCTTTTCAGATTTGCATATCTGTTGCAGCATAGGCTTTACCCTGCAATCATTTCCATGATAAAATCACACAGTTGTGCGAGGAATTTCATCCTGATCTTGTGAAAGAATAATTCAAATGATGCTAATTGACATTTACTTATATATAGGTTTATTAGAACACTAAGAACACTAGAAGGCTGGTAGTCAAACATCTTTAATTACTTATATAAACCATAAAAGGAAAACAACAACAACAACAAAAACAACAGCAAAAACAACACCCACATGTTTTTTTTCCAAACAAAAAGAAAACCACAACCTCCTTATCCATCAATTTGTGCTGCTTAGCCAGAAAATCACTTACAAGGATGCATGTTTCTTGCAGATGCTGCCAGTTGTAACCATGCTCTAATTTTCCTCAATTTAACAGTTCTGTTTAGGGTACTTGACCATCCCAGGCCCACTGAGATGTGGATACTTGACTTGTACAGACATCTAACTTCACTTACTGTCAGAAGTCATGTCGCTGAAACAAACCACATCTCACAAAAGCCATGATATCTGTTTTTGCACAATCACACCGTAATGGTTTCTTGCTATATTAAAGTAGCTGTAGAGGGTATTTCAGGTATAAGGAATGATATGGAAAACCATATGAAGAGAGAAAAGGATATATACCTTTGATAACATACATTTATCTTGATTATAAACAGACAGGCTACATAATCCAATTATTCCATAGCCACTGAACATTAAAATTTCAGAAAAAAAGAAGAAAAAAAAAAGATACCCATTACAAGCAGCTGGACATGAAACTTTAAAGAATGCAATGGCATTTTAAGACTCAAAAATGTTTAATTTGAAACATCAGATTAAGGAGCAGTAAATCAAGAGAGACCATAAGAAATACAACTTCTTTGCAGCTGTTATCTTAGAAGAAATATGAGCAATGAAATATGACATGTATTGGGCAGGTTCAGTAAAGCACCTATACCTATGAATTATTTTATAGCAGCAAATTGAAGCCAGAGGGAAACACAGATGGCAAATGGGATGCAAGCTGGGCTTGTTCTTGCTGATTCCAAAGTGGCTTCCTATAGAAGCACATTGGGGAGAGTAATTCAATCTGACTTCAAAACCTGCTACAGTTCTAGTTTACAAGCAGCATAAAAAGAAAAGAATAATAATAATAATAATAATAAAGGTAAGACCTATAGAAAGGTTTTCAGTGTACTAAGCAGCAGATCACTGTCAATAAAGTTCTACTATTCAAAATCTCCTTTCACTGTTCAAACAGTACAGAGCTTGTGACACCTTTAAGGAGAGCAGTATTTAACCTCCCAGTCTGTTTAGGAACACATTGCCTTCAGTCTTCAGGCTGTACTTATATCCAACTCCCACTCCACAATCACTGGCCAAACGCATGAGGAGGGCTTTTGGGGAAGGTTAATTCATTCCCATGTTCACGATACACACCTGCAAAATGCCATCACTTTCTAAAAATTCAAAACAACTGTAGCAGTTCTAGAGTTGGGACAAAAGCCAGCTTGCCACATGGAGAGGTAACTCCTTCTTGTCCATCTACCCACAAAGACAAACCTGATGGGATACCCTGGCAAATGAAGAGCGATCTGGTTTGAAAGTGGAGCAGGCAGTGAAGCCACAGACTTATAGGTTCAAACCAAAAGAGAAACACACCAGGACAAGCACTGGCACTACAGCTCCTGGGATGGAAGGGGAACCACAGCAAAGACTGAAGTTTGCTGGAGATGGTTTTAAGCAGCTGGTTTGAGAGCCTGCTGTATGTTTCAAAAAATCTCTATCCCAAATTAGAGCAAAACCTCTCTCCACCGCAAGACTAAACCAACCATTTTCCAAGCTAAAAGCACAACTTATGTTTGTAAAGGTACCTACAAAGAAATTAAAAAAAATAAAGTCAAGATGTCAAAACTCCAAGGACTGAATACAAAATTAAATCTTTTATTAAGAAAGATAAAATCTATTTATTTTGTAGTTCCCATTTTCTAAGTGCATGGTTCAGAAAGGCTTCTAGCGAAACTAGCAAGGTTAATTTTAGATGAAGCTAGCATTGGACAAGTTTTATGAGGTTTAAATAATAAGCTAGCTTGGAAAAAAAAAAAGACAATAACAAGAGCTTATTGACTTGCTTAGTACTATACAGCAACAGGGGGCAGAACTTGGGAAGTGAACATTTTGTTTGAGATACTTCATGAAACATGTCAAGACAGGCAACCTAAAAGAAGCTAAGATTATTTTCTTGTGATTATTCTTGCTTTACCATTTGATTTAAATAAAAGTAGATTCACAGTAAAAGTCATGTATTTGCAATGGCTTAGTGGTAGTAGAACAGTATTCTAAACCAGTAGTTTACAGCAAAGTTGTCTTCTCTTTTTTTTTTTTTTTTTTTCTTTTTAAAAATTATTTTTCTTTCAGGTTCCATGTTTCAAAGAATAACCACAAGATTAACTTTCCTTGATGGTGATGCTGCAGGTGGCCAATTGCTGTTGCACATTTCCAAGCCAGTAGGGCCATAAAGTTGCATGAAAGGTGAGTCATGGAAGATTTGTGGTTCATAAAGCACAGAATATTTAGCCTCCACATTTTGCTTTGTGATTTAGTTTCAAATACAGCCAGAACTCAAAAATGAAAAAGAGACCCAAGTCTGCCAAGTTCTATGCCATTTGGGAAAATGAACATATGCACTATACTGGCTGAGGTGTGTGAACCCCAGGGTAGCATTGGAAAGAAACCTGTTCACTTCAGCCAAACATAGACTGGGCCATGAATAAACACCACTAAGTTTCAAATTATGCTGCAAATACTTAATACTAAAGGAATTAGGTTCTTCATTTGAAAAAGCCACTGGTTCTTCATGCTGAGATACTTTGTACAAGGCCAGATTCTGTGCTGCCTTCCATTCTATGAAGTCCCATTAACTGTCAGCATAAAGCCTGGCCCATAAGCTCTCCCACAAGTTTATTTTTTCTGGAAACTGCAGTTTTGTTCATGTATGCAAGCCAGCATTCTACAACAATCATCTGTTACATGTCAATCTTTCACAACATATTTGGCACCGTAAAGCAAATAAAAACACTACCTTAGTGAAAAAGTTATAGCCTAGATGTGAGATGGGCTATACAATGACAATTTATTATTATTTTTTTTAATTTTAATTACCAAAGAGGCAGTTGGTTTTATTTCATAAAAGCACCTAAATTACATGCAGAACTTACTGCTGCAAGATGCTCCAGAAAGCCAATTACAGGCTTGACAAGAACATCTCTTAAATTGCAGAAGAAATCTTTCTACAGGGATAATAGCCCTCACAACTTCAGGATAAAGCAATGTGTACCGGAGAGAACAAACTCCTGGTTGGTCCACAATGTTCTTTCACCCACATTACTTATTAGGCACAGGAGAGCTTCCTATAGCCTTTTTCTTGTCTCTTTTCATAGAAAGAAAAGAAGTAAAAGCTTCAAGAGCACCATCTCAAAGAGAGCTATACCAGAGATTATGAAAAAATTAAAGCAGTCCTTATATGATGAAATGTGAGCTCCTATATGCATCATTTGAGTTGGAGACTTCTTTTCTACTTTACCTCTACTGTACAGGTTTTAGCAATGATGTAACCAAACAAGAGCAGCTTCTAACACTGAAGCCACCCACCTGTTCTTCTTGGAGCTTGTTAGGTTCCACATCCACATGCTGCACTCAAAGCTTGAACCAGCTAGAGAGTTTTAAAACTAGCAAATAAAAATCGTCATGTGTTTTTATAAATTCTTGTGTGGAGAAATTCCCCAATTGGGCCCCACTAAGTGCAGAAGTTAAGGTGGTAATTATATTGAAACACTTAACAGCTTGCTGCAAAGAAAATGAAGAAAAATTAATTCTCAATGGGAAATGGGAAATAAGATCAGAAGTCATAAGCTTTTAATTGTACCAGGGAAGAATCAATTTAGACATTAAGGAAAAAGTTTAAGAATTGAAGCAGACCTGGAAGAGATTGCTTAAGGAGTCTGTTGAGTTTTCAGTGCTGGAAGCCATACAAATGTCTGTCAGGAATGACATGTACAATTGATTTAGCCTTGGACATGGGAAAGTCTGAATGGCCTTCTGAAGTCCCTTCCAATCCCATGACTATGAGTCAGCTGACAACTGATGTTAAATTTGGAATATAATATAGGACTTTTACATGCTGGATATGGGCCAGCAAGACAACTATTATTCTGTAGAGAACACTATAAATCTGAAAAGAAACAACTGTTACAAGGTGGAAAAAAAAAAATCAGCCTATGAAAACCACAACAATATCAATATATAAATCATTAACATTGAAGGGCTTACAAGAAGGAGGGAGACAGAAGGAATTTGGATTAATCTTACTTAAGCGCCAAATCTCAGCCAAAAGTCCGTTTCTGATAATAAGCAAATACAACTTTCATTTAAGACATGTAGACATGAAGGCAAAGAAATTTGTGCCTTTAAAAACATTTCCCATTTCAAACATAAAGAAGCTGCCCTGTTACATTCAAACACCTTATTGTATAAAAAAAGCTCTTTTACATACTTCTTACTGTGCTTGCAAATCAGATAGTTGCAGTACATAATACAGATTACAACAGAATTATTCAGCTGTGTTCCACAAAAGCACACATTGCATGCTCTTGAAGCCATCATCTTAAAAGTGTACGTAAAAGAAGATTCATATGTGAAACAATGGTTTGGAGCCCCTTCACATCTCAGTGGGGCTGGTATGAGCAGAAGATTGGTTGGATTCACTCTGAGATCCAAGTCTGTCCTGACTGCTCTGCTTCCTGCTGGGAGACAAGCCCAAGAAGGGCCAGTTTTCCTTCTTCTGCAATGGAATTTCATTAGGATGGTTCTTGTCAGAAGATCTGGGCCACATCCAGAACTTAACCCCTCCTTACGCAGTATATCTGCTCAATGAACATATCAACTTTTATTCTATAAGCACAGAAAAAAAGTGGTATAAATAATAAAATCAAAATCTTTCCATCATGATCACAAAGCACAAACTTTCCCACTTGCCTTTAAAAGGCCCAGGTGGAACAAGGTTTATCACTGCAGTGACCTGATGAAGATGTTCAGCAGATGCTTGATCCTGTTTGTTACCTTAATTTATCTATCACATTGAGAGTAACGGGCATAAGCTCTCCTCACTGGCAGCAAATGATAGGAGGTAGATACCTCTGTGCCACTTCCAGGCAGAAAGGATATGCGGCAAGGAGAAAACAGAGAAGAAAAGGAAGGACTGAGATTTTTTAAAAAATAAATCAGGAATAAGAAGGAAATTGACAGGAGATTAAACAGACAATTCCGAGGATGCAGAAATCATCGAGGTGGGAAGAGTTCGGTCACACAGGGAGAAAGAAAGAAGAACATGGGATGAAGACTTTCAAAGTCTGATTAATTTTCAGCTGAACTGGCAGTATGGCTGAGAGTCATGATGGCTCCATTGCTGAATTTTATCTTTAATTGAACTAATTTCAGGATACTTCCTTTGATTCCTCTTCTTTCTCCTCATAAGAGATGACAAATAGTCCAAGAACAACTGAGGTTCATACAAGCCTCTTTTGATAGACTTTCACCCACGAAGGTAGGTTGTGGAAGAATCATTCTTCCCTCATCCCCTTCCTTTTTTTTAAAATAACTTTGTTGTTTGCACATTTATTTATTTATTTATTAAATATTCCCTGCTCTTCCCCTTCCCACTCCCCTGAAGTTTCTCACTTAATTTGTCTAATTGCCAGTCTAGGGCAATTCTCCTTTTATAACATCCACCAAACTGCTCTGAATGCCAATACTGAAAATGAGCAGGTCAGGCAGGCACCAATTATCCAAGTGGTTATACAGATGTGAATAAAAATGTGAAACATTTATATTAGGAACAGATAAATGTATTATTCACTTTTATAAGATAAAGCATTTAAGGACATTTTTCAAAAATGGAAAAAATAAAGCTAGTTCTTCAAAAGCAACTGGGACTTCACATTGCATTACCTTTTTTGTATCTCTCTTCTATACATAAAAATTGTCCATGTTTTCTCTATTCTCTCTTCATTTCCTTTTTCCTTCAGGGATTTCTTCTTTAATGATAAAGATAAGCATCCCTCTCTTCTCCTTGAATTACCCCTCCCCACCATCACATTGAGATACTTACACTTAGCAGACTAACCTATTGAAGTCTGAAGATTAAAATTCAATCTCTCTCCATCGAATTTATTCTCACAATCTATTTCTTCCAAGGAGGACAGAAAGTAGAATCCAACCAGTCTTTTTTTTTTTTTTTTTCCTCTCCTCTCTCTGTGGTTTTTTGTTTTGTTTTGTTTCCTTTCTGAGCACATATTTTATTTCAGAAGCAATGTATCTGAGGTAAACACTAGACAAAATAACATTGACTCACTTCAGTTTCACCAAAGGCAGTAAAGAGACTGCCAGTGCCCTTAGCAGCACCTGAAGAGGGAAGGAGGCTAAATGCTCTTCATTTAAGAGCACCAGCCAGGAGACTTGTGCTCATTAAAGAGCTCTGCAGTCTCTGAAAGCCAGTTCAGAACTGGGCACACTTCTAAAGCCTGCACAGAAGCTCTAAACCAGATGGGACTCAGAGGACCATTTCCCAATATAAAAATTGACCAAGTTTACAAAATAAGAACACATTAAAAGTAAGCCTCAGTTCTAGGTGTCTGTGAAAGAAAGGTTCTTAATTAACCTGGAAATAACAAAAGAATTGCGAAACCTGAACTTTGTTTACTACTAATGGGATTATAGAAGTTCAAGGAATTTTGTAAAGTTTGTGGAGAAGGTTTGAGAAAACATCAGTAAAATCCACACCATTTTCCCCCATATGCAGAGTCTGTTTTCCTGTGTCAGGAAAACCCAGAAAGTCATCCTAAGAAACTATCACACACAGCATCAAACTGGAATCAGAGTTCTGCAAACCACAAAAATCCCCTTTCAGATAAAAATCCCCTAGTCTAGAAACCAGCACTAGTAGGGTAAGGGAGAAGGACAGAAAACTGCCTTTCCCAGTGGACCTCTAGATGCAGCACAGACACAATTCTAGGAAAGGGCGGTTTGATCAGTCGCACAAGACAACTTATTTTCTTGTGTAGGCTTTTAAAAGAGAGATGGTCATTTCCAATAAAAGACAGTTGAAAGGATAATCCATATCCAGAACCGGTAAATAGGGAGCAGAAATCACAGCATTGAAAACTGGAAAGGTACACAAACAGAAAGTTCACTGGTCTTGCTGAGGAAATTCCTGGAATATTTGCACCTCATGTGATACATATCCAAGTCTGCTGATCTTGGAATGCTTGGGTTTGAGTTTTAAAAGATGTCCTCAAAATCACATGTGAAATAATTGATCGCTGAAAGAACTTTGTGAGAACAAACACTTATGAAGAGAAACCAAGCACTTAAATATGCACTTTTTTCCTAGGGATAAAAAAAAATAAATAAAGAAAACTGAGTTGTACCTAAGGGAGTCAGAATGAGAATTTTTTTATGATGATGATGATGATGATGACTAATATTATTATTATTTAAGCATCCAGAATAGTTTCTGGGAAATCAAGTTGTGAAGGAGAGAGAGAGAGAAGTTAATTAAGAAAAATAAGCCCATATGAATATACAGACTAGATGTGTGTACCACAACTCCAAATCAATATGACAATATTCTGACAAGTATCAGCATATCCGAATCTCTCACCGACTATCTTTGGGGTCCACAAAATAGGAAGCTAAGACGGCAGTGAAGGTGCAAAGACCTTTTTGCTCAGCACATCGTAGGCTGGCAGTGGAGTTCCTGGCTCGCCACAGTATCAGAGCTTGTATTGCCCAGCATCCGGTGCTCAGGAGAATTTTACATGCTACAGCACAGGAAAAGTTCACTGATGCCTCAAATACTTTTCCCACAAATCCAATGCCTTTGCCACTGTTCCCAACGGCCAAGGACCTCTTCCCTGTCAATATATCTCCACCTTCCTCTCCAGTGTTGCAAAATATTCAGTTAATTATTAAGTGATCTATTCACCTTTGCTTCTGCTTAGGCGATTTTTCACAGTATCTCACCTCGGGCTACTCCAATGAAGCCACAGCTGCGTTAGGTTTTTACATGTCCCCATACCACATCAGCTACATCTCTCCAATGCACCTTTTAGCTTCATATCTGAACTCTCAATGATTTTAGTGAAGACATACAGAAAGCCCATAGAAGAAGCAGAACCCAGTTCTGTTACTGGCCTTGGGCTCTGTGAACTAGTGTTTTCTTCAGTTCTTAAACAGCTGAACAAGAACTGATCTGAGAAGTTCTGCTTTTCCCATGTTTACCATCTGCTTCTTCCCCTGCATTTCCTCATGGCGGTATTCAATCTGTTGAACTCTGTTGAAAAACTCATCTGTTTTCTGAAGGATTATTTTTTTCCCCTCCACAGTGTGCATGATTCAGCTTGAAGGTTATTTTCCTTCATACCTTCTTGATACCTTGCATCACTGTGAGATCATCTACTGACTCTTCCTGTCTTTTCCATCTTTCCACAGCAGTGATGCAATGTTCCAGTGACATCACTGTTGGATGCATATTCTACAGACACTGCTACTTATTTCTGAAACAACACATACCTTACAGTGCACCAGATTATTTAAAATTAAAGGTAAAGTACAGAAGCCAGACAAGCACAGGTAAATAGAACTTTTTTTTTTTTTTTTTTTTTTTTATTGTGATTATTATGTTTTCATAAGGGACAGGAATCTCTAAGGGTAGGAAGCTAAGTTTGCAGCTGGTGCAAATCAGTTTATTTTCATAGGGTCACAAAAGTGAACCAGTGTACACTGGCTGGGGATCTGGTAGCACATCCTTCTGTAAAAGTTTTGGCAGCTCAGTGTAAACCCATTAATCATGAACTACAGTACTATAGTTCTGTGAGATCTGCAATCACAATGACCTGGCATTATTTATTCTATTTCTTATCTGACAGGAAAAAACAGCCTCTAGGAATCTGCCTGGTGAGGTACAGGACAAAGGATGATTTCTGCCTCTGAGGCAACAGCCTCATAGTCAGAATGACTAAGTTATCTGAAACCAGAGATAGAGTAGCTAGCAAGATTTTTCTTCTTTAGATTAAATAGCACAGTCCTGTTTTCACATAGTAGAGACATTTCAAAGCATCCTTTTCATTGCTTTAATAGATAACCCCTAAACAGAGTAATCTAGGCAAATTCCACAGAAGATCTAGTAATTTGAATAGTGGACAGGGAGTCCAAGCTTCCAAATTCTGCTTCTGATCTTGATTCCCTCTCAGTTTGTGATCTTTTCCTGTCCCCATTCTCCTAATGCACCTCCTGGTTAATAAAAGAATGCTATTCATCTTCGAGATGGCTATGAGAGTTGTGTTTTTTTAAAGTACATTTGACAACTTGATATCAAAACCCTGCTGCAAGAAAACAGTAGAGCCTGAGTCTTCAGTTTCTAATCATCTTTATTATTTGCACTGTAAGTGCCATTCATGCCAGCTTTGTATGACTAGGAATGACAGCCAAAGAATTTATACTTAAACTCTTAGCAAGCAGATATTCAGAAATGTAGGATGGCCATAAAAGAGATTATAGAAATTATGCAAGTTGTTATGAGGTACCTGTTGCGGCTTTATGCTTTGTCGTTAAAGTGCAGAACACAACCAAGTCTGGTGCTTTAAAGCGTGTGGCCATATGCAGTTTTGTTTAGAGGATGTTGCAACCCAAGTGATCAGAGCCAGCAATTTTATTTGGTTGGTTCTACAGGATACATCAGAATGATTCACCCAATAAATGACACTGAAATAAGCTTTTCTAGGATCCTAGAAGATGGTATTACACTTCATGTTCAACAAAGCATTGGTACATGTATTTCTAATGCACACAGAGTCACGAACACAAAGCCAAAACTGATTCCCTTCTTGAGGAATGAGGGGGGGGGGGGGGGGGGGGGGGGGAAAGTCAAGACATTTTAAAAAGACTCAGAACTGCCCAATTTTCTATTTTAAAGTTTTGGATATGAAATTACAGCAAGAACAAATACCAGCAGGCAGCAGAACTCCAAATAAGAATTGATTTGTTAGCAAAACAGGCAAGAACAGCTTTTCCCAGCACTATTATCTAAGCCCATGAGATATCTGAAACAATTATTAACTGCTTACTACAAAGAGGTGGCTGCTCCTGTGCTGGAAAAACAGACACTGTTCTGGGTTTATTGGTGCTATGCATGAAAAGATATCTGGGAGAAAACCTTAAGGAAAACAATTTCTACGGGTTTCTGATATCATGATTAGATATCCTTATAACAAAACTTGAACTAAATAAAATTACCCAACTTGAAAGAGTTTCTTGTAAGTCTAAAACTTATTCCAATTTCCTGAGGTTGGCAAACATTTCAGTTACCATTGCCATCCCTAATCACAGCAAGTTTTTCTTTCCACAGTATTGGCTTTTGTCTGCATTTGAAACCCAAGCTTACTGCAAACCCACATCAAGCAGAAACAGGATAAAACAGATCCATACTGAGCCTGCATGCATGAAGCTGCGGAGATTCTTGCTGCTGTAGTCACAATAATTGTTTTTCAGCTGAGAATCTACTGGTCCAGTTCAGCAAGTGACTGCTTTGCTCCTGTGCCACACAAAGCCACAGAAGAATGAATCTGTTATTATTATTAACTTCTGTTATTATTATTTTTTTTAAACATATGTTAGCTGGGGAACAGCAGCACAGAGTCTTCGAAGCTTGTAAAATGAATTAAGCAGACAAATGCACTGTATTTGTTTTCAGTTCAACAGGAGGCTCTTATATTGAATGCATATGAAGGAAGAGACATGCTAAATTGAATGAGCCTGGAGGCTTAAAGTGATATTAATTCCACTTGCATTCAGCCATGTGGATCCAATGATCAAAGGGATTTAGAAGCAAGAAGGGAATAATGGAAATATCAACACTCAGCAATTCCCCACTGCCTCAGGGCAGCCCAGGAAAGTAACAGATGTCAGGGAGCAGCAGGGCTATCTCTTCATACATCGAACAGAGACAGGAACTACAGTCACACTGGATTTCCAGGCACCAACCTCAAATCTTCAAGGGCTTATTATGAAAAAGGGCCAATTGTGCTTCTCCTACCTGTCTCTTTTATAAGCTTAAAAACTTTTTATATAGAGTACCACTAGTGATGGCTGACAGATTTCCTCCTAGGATGATTTTGAAGAGATAAGAGCACCAAAAGACTTTTCTAGTGGGTGAAAATTAGCAGATAAGACTTTGAAGAGGCCAGAGGCAGACCTGTTGAGTAGGCAGGTGTTTAAGGTATTAATTTACCATCATAATAAGTGGTTTAACTGTCGTTTTCAACCCAACTTTCTGTGCTGGATCGATTCTACTAGACACCCTAGTTGTCTAGGGTGATTGATTCTCCTAGACACCCATTCCCATATCACAAGAAGAAAAATAAAATAAAATAATAAAATAAAATAAATAAAATAAAATAAAATAAAATAAAATAAAATAAAATAAAATAAAATAAAATAAAATAAAATAAAATAAAATAAAATAAAATAAAATAAAATAAAATAAAATAAAATAAAATAAAGCTACCATTGACAGCTCTGCACCAATACATCTCCTACCTTAATGGCATTATAAAATATTGACTAAGCTAAAGAACAGTTCTTGGTACATTATAGATTTATAATCTGCAGAGACAGAAAAGAAAATATATAACATTGATCTATGGAATTTCTTCTGAATACCAATATGAGCCATCTTCACCTGCGCTCACTCACTATAACTGCTACATTGCTTCATGCTGAAAAAGCAGACTTGTCACTGTAACACAAACTGGCTTTATTAAACCACAAAGAAATCAAGATTTTCCAGCTCATGAAGGATCAAAATCTCTGCTTTTGATTCTGTGGGGGATACTCAAAAGATTGGCTCTGTAGTGGAAGTACTGCAGCATCAACAAGCAGGGAAAATAGATTAAGCAATACCTGCTTATGACCAGTTCTTTTCAGCTCCCAGCTTCTCACTAGCTGTTAAGTATTGGAAAAATATACTTCTCTGGAATGAGCTTTTAATGAAAAACAAAAAAATTAACATCTTCTGCTCTTGTGAATTTTGGCTGCTCCAGCTGTATTCATTTTCTTTCTTTATTCCTGCAATGACATCACTCAATAATAGGAAAAATGGAAATTCATTGCAAACTTAATTCACCACCCTTTAAAGGATGGAAGATCCAAACTGTACTGAATTAATGCATTTATGGGAACAGGGCTACTGCCTTCAGGAGTTTTATACATACATTATTTAGAGGTTCAGACACATGAACACTGGAAAACACAGTAATTGAAAATACAGTCATTGGCATCCCTTTAACTAGAAGAAGGCTGTAACTTTTAGTCATAAGAGGAAGAAAAAGAACCTCAAATCCTTCAGTAGTTGGAAAGCTGATAAGACTATACAATTTGCAAAAAAAAAAAAAAAAAGAAAAAAAGTCTAGAATTTGTGTATTTAATTCTCATAAATGGTCAATAGTTTCTCCTTTTATAGACTTCATAATATAGTCGTGTTTATCTAAATTTCTTTCAGGATTTTTGAATCCACTTGAGAAGCAGACATTCACAAGAGTGGAGTGGATGGATTACAATAACTTGCATCAGCTGTTTGAAATATAATTCCTTAAATTTAGACTCATAAGGGGAGCCAGTAGTTTTATATTGCACGGATGGGATTTTTAGAGGGGAAGAGGAGGGGAAAGAAAGTCTAATCACATAAAATATATCGAAATTTCCTTTAAGTAGTATTAAAATTAATCAGAGCTGTGCCATGAAAAGCAACAATATATGCCATTCCCCATAAAGAATCAACCCTCATCTATTCCTGGTCCCCATAAGATTTTCAGTAAGTAGAAAATTACTTCCTTCTACGCTCACTTCCCCAAAGAAATATTTAAGTGAATATTTAACTGAAGATGATCTGTGCAGTGAAACGCATTTTAACAGTAAACCTGACCAACCAAAAACTCTTCCTCCTCCAATGTCTCTAAATTCCAAGATATCCAAAACAAACAGTGCATTGCCATACCCACAGATAATGCACTACAGTTGTATCCCAGTGCTTCAGCCATTCTCTTTGCTGAAACCTAGACTGGTTTTGTGCCTTGTTAATAAGTTGAATCTCAGTCTAGTGCAGTATCATACCCCATTCAGAGCTAACAGCTTCCTCTTTTCCTTGGTAATGGTTGGGCTCAGGTTAAATGTAGCTGTGTCTGCTACACCTGGAACTTTACAGAGAAAACAGGCAAGACAGCACAAATACAATACAGATAAACTGCATGGTAAAAAAAAAAAAAAAAAAAAAAAAAAAAAAAAAAAAGAAGCAAGCACCTTGGCCAGAAATAGACTATCCTCTATGCATTACTGCAAATCTGTAAATACTGAAGGTAAGAGATTTAGACAACAGGTATATGACTGAAACTACAGTTGTTTAAACAGGCAGCAAGAGAATGTATTACCAACAGATACACAGGAGACTTGTTGAAGGTATTGCCATTTATTAGAAATAAAAGACTGCCTACAGAGAGTTGAAATGATTAGCCTAGTCTTTGCTGATCAGTCTTCAAACTGTTAGCACAACTGTCTTGAGAACATATGGAATACAGCAAAAATTCTCTTATCTTTTCCAGATAAGAACTGAGTTGGGGTTTTCCAGTCCTGCATGCTGGCTCAGGCAAGAGGAGTTCCCACTTACTTCTTGGTGGAAATCGTTCTATTAATCAACGAAATTCGGAAACCTATTCATAGAATCATAGACATATTTCATATGACCCTTTCTTTCTGTGTATTTTCAAAAGACTATATATATATATATATGTATATTCTGCAAGAAGAGGGAGGCATAGAGACTTACAGCATACACAGAAGAGCATCTGCCACCTTTACGATGATGATTTGTCCACTGGAAAGCCCTGGGAAATACCCTCCCATGTATTTTGATAACTGCAGTCCATAACCTAAACCTAAATTCCTCTCTACTGTGCCAGTCACTAGAGCCATTCATTTTCTATGGGTCTGAGAGAGGCCAATGCCATTTCCAAACAAAACAAATAAGATAAAGTTTATAGCTTTCACCCAGGATGATTTGTGTATTTTGGAATAAACACAAACACATGAAATAAGGTTACTTGAAAAAAGAATGTGTTTACATGAGAAACACTCACAGACGCCAATTTTTCACTCCATGGTGGAAATACTGTGCTGGTACTCTTGAAAATTTTGCTCAATAAACTGTGATTGCTTTTCATCTTTTTCTCTCAAATTTGGATCAATACATTCTAATTAGGTACTATATAGGCTCACCTGTAACAGTGGCAACTCTCCTTAAGAGATTTCAAACACCTCTTAAGAGAAGTCATTGTCCTTGTGCAATACCATACATGTTTTCATTATCAGTAGCTGGCTCCTCAGACAGACCGAGGATAAAGTGATCTTATTCTTCTTTTGGGTTTCAATTTGCATATGAGCTGAGAAGTGAGGCATTTTCAGAGACTGCCAGTTTTCCCATAGCCCTGACAGAAGGAGACAGCAGGCCTTCCTGTGGCTGACACACCTACCAGTAATACAATCCAGCTGCTCATTGTGGCTCTCTTTAGTCAAATTACTATTTTTTATTTTGTTTTTGAAGTCACAGCTACAGTGGACAAAATAACCCAAATTGCCTTCGTTAAAGCTCAAGCTTTCTGTACGTCTCTGTTGCACACAAATGCACACAAGCTTCGCCTGCTTCTACTGACACAAGCCTTACACTTGAGCGTGCTTCAGGGTGACATGCACACTTATGCTCACTCATTCGTAACATTTTTGGCCAAATTGAATTCTCAAAAACCACAGAAGTGGGATTAGAGAACAAAAGCTTGTCCTGTTTGTGTGCTCTAAGGCTGGCTGTATACTCCAGTTTTTCCCTAGTTTACCTGTGCTAGCTTTACAGTACAAATGAACAGAGATTCCAGCCTTCATTTGGCTACGAGTCTTCAACACGATTTATGGGAAGACAGCCAGCTGTAACTCCAGAGTTAAAGCAATATGGTAACAATAGAGAACTACCAAAGTCACACAGGGTCTAAGGAGGCTTTCCCTTGGCACCAGTTATAAAGATGCTTTTTAACAGCTATCTGTCCTCCAAAAATAAGACAACACTAATTATCTTCTAAATAGGTCTTCAGATAGACTATAAACAGGACCACAAAGTGGAAGTTTGAACTGAATTCAAACTGGCAACTGAGAAGTTTTACTGAGTTCAAAGTCGAAGAAGATTATTCCAATCATATTGTCTGAGCTTAGTGGGACACAGACCAAAGGAATCATGCAAGAATTCCTCCTCTTATTTAAGATACTCTGTAGAAGACATCCAGTCACCCTAAGATGTCTCTAAATCCAAATTATTATTATTGCTTATTTACTTTAAAGGTGGTTCAGCATTTTGGCATCTCGCTTCTAAGGGAATTAAGCTCTCCTTCAGCTTCCAGCCTCTGAATCTCATTCCACCACAAGTAACCTCCTATCCAGGTAGGTACAATTAGAACCAGTAAGAGTCACATTTTATCCTTTTGAAAAGTTACATGGACCAAGCTTCTTTAGTCTCTGGTTTCAAGGCATTTTTCCAGAAAATGACTCATTCTTTTATCTATTTCCTGAATCCTTTCCAATTTCAGCCTCTTTCGTGAAGTGTGGCTACTAGTATTGGATAGTAAATGTATAACGGTCTCTAAAAAGTAACACCTCACCTCTCCTTCTCCTTGATGTTTTTTTCCTCCTCTATAGCTCAGTAAGGTTTTAATCAAACTTCTTGTCTACTGCATCACAATGAGAGTCCTTATTTCCTTGTTTATCCAGTACTAGCCCCCAGACCTTTCCAAAGCTAGGCTTTGTCAGATGTAACAGCCTGTCTTCTGACCCATGCTCTTCTCCCATATTTTTGATCTAACAAGTGACTGTTAACAAGATTCTGCCTTGCAATAAAATTCAGATTAGCACATATAATAAGCCGTCTCTACTTATATTATTGAC
Source organism: Aythya fuligula (assembly GCF_009819795.1). Lineage (NCBI taxonomy): Eukaryota > Metazoa > Chordata > Aves > Anseriformes > Anatidae > Aythya > Aythya fuligula. Next base: position 24,190,603 of record NC_045564.1, on the reverse strand, counting down.
TTTAAAAAAGGAAGAAAACAGAAACAAAACAAACAAACAAAAACAACAAGGAAAGCCAAACCAAGCAACATCAAAACCAACCACAAACTCTGCCCCACTGAGGCTTGCATGGTGTCAACGAGTCCTTACAATTAACCACTCACCCAGAATCAGAATGTGGTATACTGCAGTCAAGGTGCTTCTGACACGAGGGAATTTCAGTCAAACTGAAGGTCATAATGTAGTAACATTTTCATACGTGTCATATAGGAATATGAATCTGAAACTCCGTATGGATAAAAATAAATAATGAATTTGATCCATTCTCTCACTGGCTCTCAGAAACTAACATTGTTTTTTTAGTGATGTATTCACAAGCGAATAAAATTCACCTCCAATATAACTGATGCCAGCGATGGATTTATTTTGAGCATTTAGCCTGTTAATCACATTAGTGAAGGTCCAGCTGATAGAAAAACCATCCCTAGAGATATCACTACTTTCTCTTCCAGCAGTACTAAGAAACAGACAGTGAATGATTTAGAGATTTTCCATACATATCATTTGTACAAATCTTCCATTGCTTCATGCTAATGACACTCAGACAGGTAGCAAATATCACAAACTGGGAAAGAAAATTTCAACAGAAAAAAGAGCAGGGATTTTGCTAAAGCTGTTTTCTACTGAAAAAAACTCAAAATGGAAACTTATTTGGCACCTTTGTTGGAGCTAAATTGGCAGGGTAAGATGGAAAGCAGTTCTGTATCTCATTACTGCCTCTACTATCACTAGCTGGAAACTTGGAAAAAATAGGCCCCTTTCTGTTTAGATACAACTGGTGTTGCTCTACAGAGTGTCTGTCTTTCTCTTTCCCTTTCCTTAGTTTGGATGACATCTGCATAGAAAGGCTCTTTTTAAGGCTTCACCTTCTGCTGTTTATTTTCCATGTGACATCTATTTGTGACATCACAGGCATTTCCTAAATAACAATTACAATGTCAGCAGAAGACTGATCAAAGGCCACCACACAAACACAAATAATCAAATGTCCCCAATTTAATTTCAATTTAGTTTGGCATAGTAAGTGTTTTCATTTATTAGTTAAATGCAGATAAATTTATCTTTCTGAAGGAACTGTGAATTAGTGGGTAGAAATAGCAACAGCTACCCAATCTTCAGCTGAACTGAAACAAGACCTGGATTTCAGGTGGGCAGTAAGTGCTAGGAAGAAGCAAAATGTACAAGAAAATCTCCGCTTTCATATCAGAATTCCTTAAGAACAAAGCATGACAGGAACAGAAATCAAAAGCAAGTATACATGCTGGACTGCAGTAGGAGAGTTGTTTCCAAATAGGGATGTTGATTAAGGAGGTATGACAGCTCCTTTAATAGAATGGGAAAGGTGTTCTTACATCCAGTGTAAGCCTAATCAGGGCAGTACAATATCCTATAGACACATCCAGGCCGGTTCAAAGCTAAAATAGCAACATGACCATGCTAATCCACGGGACTAATTATCACTCTTGAGACTTAAGCTAATTTTTCCAGGTGTTTCTTGGTGTAAGAGGCACTAGTACAGCAAGAAAAGGTGTAGACTTTCCACATTTTTCCTTTCTTTTCTGGTTTAAATACTGCAGTTCCCGTCTAGGAGCAACAAAAATCTGAATTCATCATTCCACTCTTCCAAGCCTGACTCTGGAAAGACAACATGACATAGCAGGCAGAACAACCAGGTAGCAGGAATTCAAACATCTGACACTATTTCTGGATAAAAACATTTCATTTTTCTTTCTCTTTCTTTTATCTTTGCTTTGTGTACTGAAACTCATTGCAAAGAAGCTGTGCAACAACAAAAAAAAACTATATCTTTTGTCTCCAGGTTCTCACAGTAGGGTAGGGCTCTGTCTCACGCTTAAAGATGTCTGGAAAATGGAATACTATATCCAGATTAACACAGTGGGAAAACAAAAGCTTAAGTCAGCCATAGAGCACAAAGAACCATAGTCCCTTTACACGTCCAGTCCTTAGCTCCTCATTTCACAGCTAACACTGGAAATTAGCCCCCCACCATCCTCATCTCTCACTAATAAATTGTCTGATTTCTCTTAAAGTCATAGACACTGAAAAGGCACATTTGTTACAATTGGGCCATATGTGTTCAGACAAAATTATCTCCAGTCAGATTGGGCTCTTTAGACACAGTGAGATCAAACAGCTCACAAAATCCTTTGATGGAAATTTAATTCTTTAAAAATATGCACGAGGTAATTGAAAACACATTTTATGATATTTCAGATTATAAACAGTAGATCTCTGGCTGGGTTGAACAAATAGCATTAAGCCCTTTTCTTCCTTCTGAAAAACCACAGTGCTTGGCAGCATGAGGCACTGATGTGTCTGCTGTACCAGCACTGGGAAACCAGCATTTATAATGAAGAGCTTACTTGGATTCAAAATTGCCCTCCAACAGAAAAAACTATTTGTAAATACCAGTTATTATTCATTCAAAGCCATTTTGTGATAGCATGTTCTTCTAAGATCTAAGCAGAAGGCCTGGGTTTATTACTTTTTTCTTCTCCTTTCCTTTCCTTTCCTTTCCTTTCCTTTCCTTTCCTTTCCTTTCCTTTCCTTTCCTTTCCTTTCCTTTCCTTTCCTTTCCTTTTCCTTTCCTTTCCTTTCCTTTCCTTTCCTTTCCTTTCCTCTCCTTTCCTCTCCTTTCCTCTCCTTTCCTCTCCTTTCCTTTCCTCTCCTTTCCTTTCCTCTCCTTTCCTTTCCTCTCCTTTCCTCTCCTTTCCTCTCCTTTCCTTTCCTCTCCTTTCCTCTCCTTTCCTCTCCTTTCCTCTCCTTTCCACAAATCTTCAGGGAATGCAAAAATAAGTATTAGTCACAACCTCCAGTCTTAGCATCAATCTTATCTGTCCTAGAACACAGAGACATTAAAATCATTAGATAAAGAATCAGAGTACAAAATCTAATTCAGGCTTTGCTCACTTGATATTAGTTGCTTCTTTCCCTTTGGCAGTACTGCAAAACAAGTGATGAAACAAATTCCTGTAGATGCTTAGTAGAAACAACAGCTAGAGAGGGAGGCACACTGCCTTACCCATTATCTACCACTTCCACACACACACCCCAAGATCTTTTCAGTCCCATCACTTGCATTTTGTGTGTGTGCTATATGAACAAGGAAGCTCTGAGCAGCAAACACCAGGGGCTGTCCAAAGTTTTAACACTTCATGCTACCAGGCTACTCAAACTTTGTTTCATTTTGTGTGGCAAGACAGAGCCTTATGTTAGGTGTCAGAGATACCACATGTAAGAGAGCTGGACAGCCAAGGTCTCTTTGTGTTCCTCTAAAAAAAAGAGATGTTGATGGAATAGGAGCGAATGAGGATTTTTCTGGCAAAGTAATTCAATAAAACAGTTCCTTTGTCACAGATAGAGCATTTCAAGGGAAAATGCAGGCCAGTCTGAAAGAAGTCGTTTCCAGTTAAAGGTAGAAGGTGCAAAACCAGCCTTGACTTACCCCAAACGAGTCAGAACCCAGATATTCACAGGCATTCAGAGACTGTGGGAAATCCTGCTTCAGGTTCTGCCTGATGCTCACACCAGCTACAGACCTTGGAGTTCCACGTATTTGGAACTGTGCATTTGGAAGTTTTTTCATAGAATGAACATATGCACGTCTCCCCTTTTTCCTGCCCTTGAAAGGAAAGAGGCAAAGGGGAGTCCAGAACTGTCTGGGGATCCTCCTGTGGCAGAGACACAGAAAAATCTGCATGCTCAGCACACCAAACTTTATTTGAATGCATATTGCTCTTTGTTATCTACTGCATTTTTGATGAACTCTAGAACTAGCCCACTGCCTACACTTCCTCCTCAAACTAGAAATTAAACTACCTTAGCCCTAAAAAGGAAACAGCTATTATCTTAATTTCCACAGAGCTGACATTTCATTTCATCTTCTTCTAGGTGAGTGGCCCTTGAAAAAGAAGGAAGTTTTATGCCTGAGTTGGAAAAACACAGACCAGGGAATAGATGAAAAGCAGACCAAGACTGATGTAGAATTTTATTAAGGTAAGGGCACATTGTTGCTTGCTTCAGCTTCCTCACTGCTTGATCCATAAATGAGAGAGCAAAGACAAATATTTAGTGAAACAATGGTACTCACCCACTCACTCTCTGCTTCTCCTTCTGCCTGCTTACATTGACAAAAGTCTTTCCATTGTGCAGAAGTTAAAAAGAAGCCCTTACTTTATCAAAAACCGTCCCCTACCTCAAAAGATGTAATTCATGTTTAAGCAAAGGCTTCCTGGTTTGTTGGTTTCATTATAACTCATGCAGTGATTGAGAAATTTATGAATTTGAAATGGCAGGGTAGCATTCACAATATAAACTATTGCTTTTGTTTTCCCTTGGTCATTGAAAAAATGTGCTGCTCTTTGTGTAATTGGAGCAAGAATTTAATGTGCAAAGTTTAAAAGGCTCCACTGTTCCATAAACAACTTTTTAAGGTATTCTTCATCATATCTAAAGTTTTCAAAAGTGAAATAATCCAAAAGGACAGTGTGATCTAACAATAAATCAGGCTTTCAAGTGAGAGCACTCGGAAACACTGGAGGAGTTACAATTCATTGCATAAAGAGACATCTGCGCCTAGGCAAATCCTAGCAAACCAGTGGTAAGGCAAAACTGAATAGGCTGCTTATTGTTCTGCAACACTCTCCCTGGGTGAAGTGAAAGTACAGGAAAATGAAGTCTTTCCTTCTCACAACTAAAGATAGAACAATGCAAATCCCAGGGCAGCATTGACTTGTTAAACAGTTTCTGCTGGCTCTATTTTAAAGCTATAAAGACTTTGAAGTGGAGTTGTAAACTCAATTGATTTCAAACAAAAGGCTAATGTAATCCACTTTCAGCACCAGTACCATGCTGGCAGTGAATGCATCCTTCTCAGTAATAGAAATTACATATTAGGGTTTAAAGCAATTCATTTCAGTGTTTTCAAGTCACTTAAGAAGCTGGATAGGAATGATCTTGGCTGAATTCAGCCGTAGGGAAACAAAGCCAACCTCTGGACCTGTTTTACTGGGGAGACAGTAAGGCCTCCAGGAACACTGGCATCAGTATCGGACACACTCATGTGTCCATTTGTCCCAAGCTGCTTTCCAGGTATTGCAGCTTTTTTATGTGATTTGTTACTCCCAGCCTTGGATTGTGGCCATCATTGATGTGGGATGCAGCTTTAACAGTACCAGGTGAGCAGCATCAATTAGGGCAGTAGTAGATACAGCATCAGTTTGAAGACCTAGGCAGCTATTGGATACCTAAAAAATTTTATAACACTTACAAGGCACGAGAACAAACCAGTTTAGGAGTTTGGGGCAACAAGTCCAGAAGTCTCCAAGAACAGCAGAATGGAAAAAGATCTAGGAGGGATCTGATTAGAAGGATAAGGGAAGGACTGAATGGAATTACCAATTGTAGAGAGTCTAAGAAAAACTGGAACAAGTGGAACGTGGTACAGGTCAAAGATTTTAAACCTTTCCAATAAGTTTCACAGCATTTGGCCACTTACTTTGGAAAGTACATGTGATACACCAGGGAAAGTAATGACTCAAAGCAGAGTGTGAAACTAGGCAGACTTAAGGTGGCTCTGACATAACTCTACCAACAGATGAAAACTGCAGTGCCTCTTTCACAGTGTTTAAGAGTTTCTAAACAAAAGGTAGGACACGTGTTAACAAACCCATTAAGCCAGGATGGAAAAACCTGCAGCATTATTTTTAAAGGTCAATGCTTAGAGCAATGGGCATCCAGAACAATTCAAACCCACAAAGGTTCAAGCTTTCTGAGGCAACTACAGGCCCACATGAGGCCCAGTGACGTGAATTAAGATTATTTTGTTCAGCAAAATGTTTCTGGACTAGCTCTGCTGTTTGATCTTCCAGGCTTCTTGGCAAAAGTCTATTTTATCATTAAATGTCCAAATGGACAAAGAGAATATGCTGTCAAGAAGCTTCTGTAAGGGGAGGACACAGCCTAAGAAGGATTTTGCTATAACTAACTATAAATATTCAAATCAGTATTTCCTTATCACTACCAGTGGCCAATGTCTATCTGCTCCTGGCTTCTATAGAACTGACTTCCATGTTAATCTGAGAGTTCTTCCTATCCACAACAAATGTCTCAGAAGGCTTTACTACCTTACTTTTCTACTTTTGTAGTATTTGACTTAATTCCAGACAACAGCACTTTGAGGCTAGCAGTCCTTTTCCCAAACTATGGCACCGAAATCCTTTAACTATAGAACAATTTGAAAATATTAATAATCTAATCAGAGCAATTAAGCCATGTTTGATATAGAGAAACAAAAAGGAGATTTTTAGCTGCATCTCAGCCTCTCAAGACTGTTATTTAGCAGCTGGAGCTGCTTTGAAATAAAAACTCATACAGTAAATCTGTTCTGTGTTCTCTAACACAGATGATCACAAAACCTTTTTAAAAGACCATGTCGGTACTTTCTGAGTTGGACCACATAGCTAAAACACTCTCCCCCTCAAACCAATCTTTTTGTACTTAATGAAAAGTATAAGTGTACTATTTACTTCTGCCAGCAACAAAATATAGCTTGCACTTCCCTATCTAAAAAATCTACTCACATCAGGTAAGAAGCACACTCAATCTCTTCCCCCTCTGATTAGATAGGTACCAATGCCAAATCCAGCAAGCACACAAACATTTCTGCATTGTAAGATTGTAGAATATTTCAGTGATCATGAGACTGCCAGCATGCAAATGCATGACTAACTCCAGTTGAAATTTTATGACTAAAGTCTATTTTTCCCTCTCTCTTTATTTACTTCATGCTTTCCACTGTTTATCTCCACTCATCTATAACTAATGTATCTTTAATTGAGCAGACTCGTGCTGCACAGATACTCAGAAGCTAAGTGTTTGTTAAAAGACTGCCCAACACAATGCCACTCACCTTCATTACACACCCCTTCCATTTTTCGAGCTGCTCTGATGCACAATGCAACGGTTAAGGTTCACCTTTAAAGTCCAATCGATGCCACTTGAATTAGCCACCCATTGAATGAATGAGAGGAATTCACACCTCAAGGCTTATTGTTTCAGGCTGCCTGCCAACTCAGGTGGCTGTGGCTGCAGCAGTTGCATGTTGGTCACACTTCAAAAGGTTTCTTCACAACTACAAGAGCCCAAAAGGTAGTTTGAAATCTTCTGGTCATAGAAAGTAGGGTATGACTGTTATATTTGTCTAACCTTCAACCTTTAGCTAGTTCTTTTTAAAGAAGCATGCTTTATTTATTTAAATCTTGTGTTTGAGACGCAGCTCTTTGCTTTCCCTCAGGACAGTTTTGTCAACAAGACATCCTTCTCAGAAAGGCATAAAAGCCTCCTCAGCTCCCTGAAGATGGCACGCCCAGGGCTGCATACATTCACACTGCATGCAAACTGTATTTTAATATGCATTACCAGGGAAGAAAGCAGTCACCTCTGCACCCCTCGAGGACTGTGAAAGATGGAATACTACATAAATCACAAAAATAGGCAACAAGCCAGGTACCAGAAAGGAAAGCAATTCTCATTCCTCAGTACTTTCTTGTTTCCTATTGATTGTAGTGGGAAAATTCCAAGTTCCCACTCCCAGTCTCTGGGACAGCAGCAAAAGTATACACACTTTCTGAGCATACTACTACAGAGGTTAACAAACGAGCGGGCCCCTGCAGCTTCACTGTGCTGGCTCACACACCACTGATGTGACACCAGCATTGACCTGAACTTCACTCATGGCAGTTACAGGATTAAACAAGCAAAGTCCTGAAAAACAAAATCCCACGTGCATTTTGCCCATGTGAAAAACAATTGTCGGTCATTTGTCAAAGGAGATTTACAGAGCAAACAGTTTACAGTGTTGCTTCCCTCAGACACAACAAACATGAACCCGAGTACCACACTTCCATCCTTTCCATGACAAAAGTAGGAAATACCCCCCACCCATTATTTTAAGGAAAAAAATACTGAAAACCGAAAGTGGATAGACAGGGGCTGGAAAGAAGTGTGGGTTCCAACTAGGAAAGCAACAGCTAAATTAACTAGATAACAACTGTGAATAACTTCAACAAAGAGAAGTGGATATAATGGAAAAGGTTTCCAAGACAATTAAAGTAGTAGCAACGAAAGTGCAAATGAGCATCTAGATGCTACGCAAATGACAAAACAGAATGGGGATCAGCACCTCACAGGCAGCTGCTCTGATGAAATGCATGGAGTCACACTGAATAAGTGACTCAGAAGTTCCTGGATGATGCCATGGCAGATAGGGCTACTGTATGCCTTTGTTGTATGAACAGAGGTGTACAGAATAAATATAAGGATGCAGTTTGGTCATTAGGTGGAATGTTACCAAAGTATCTTGTCTACAAATGGAGTCAGTCACCTAGAGATGCTGGAAAGAAAGCCATGAAAATACCCCAATGTCTCATTCTTACACATATCCTATCTCCAGTGACCATCAGTAACACATGCCTTGGGAAAGAACACAAAGCCAGAGTAATCTTACAGCAATTCTTTCCCAAATACACCCTTCTGGCTTCTGAAAATCAGCAGTTTATGGACTTAAGAAGACAGGCCATCATGTTACATAGTCCCTGAGTTTAACCTCTATGAATTTAACCTTTTCCTGAACCCACTTTGGCCTTCATGACATTTTACTGTAGTGAGTTCCACAAGAAATTGCACACACTTGTATTAAAATTAATGAATTAATTAAACAAGACTTTTCTTTCAAGCTTATTGCCGAAGTTTTACTGATTTGTGCCTTTATTCAAGTGAGGCTAGGAGTCATTATTCCTTGTTTACCTTCTCCATGCCATTTCTGGATTTATGACATCTTCAGCCTCCAACCAACATTTTTCCAAGCTAAAGAGCCCTAGTTTTACTCTCTGGTCCTATGGATGTCATTCCATACCTTTGATTTTTCTGCCCATCACAGAATCCTACTCAGTTCTATCATGCCTTTCTGAGTTACAGTCAGAGCCACACATATAAATTTTGATAATGACAGAAAAATTATTTCTGTTTTATTCTGTATTATAATTCCTAAGTTGCCTCTTCTGGTCACCCCTGAGTGGATATTTGAAAGAACCACGTATAACAATGCCAAGATCACTTGATATACATAAGAATTCTAATTACATTCTCCATTAAATTATTGCATGTGGATCCTTGAATCCTCAGTTTTACTAATTACCATAACACCTCTATGACAGCCAATCTAGAATTAACACAGACATTGTGTTCAGCACCACAGCTTCTCTTCAATACCGTGAACACTGGAGTATACTCAGTCCACTTTTAATAAAGTAAAAGTAGAAGGTTGTTTTGGGAATAAAGAATACCATGAATTTGTCTCATGTCATCCCTAGCACTTATGACATCTGACATACAGCAGGGACAAAGAGCTGCAAAGAACATTCCCTCCATTTGTTAAAAGCCAATCCATAATAAAGAGAAGCCTGAATAAATGCTGTGTACTTGATTCTCACTCTCAGCACTCGTTTTTCCCTTCTTCAAGGGCATGATATGGGGATATAAATCAATAGCCTCAATTCTTCAGTCTCCCCCCTGCTCCCAAGTTAACAGAAGAGATGAAAACCAGCTGCCTTCTAATTTGCCTCTGTTCTAAGTAAGTGATTCCCACATTTATCAATATTTCATCTAGCTATTTTTTGGCACCAACATTTTCCATATCACTTAGAAGTAGAAGGGTGACTAAGGATGGGAGGGGAGAACATAAATATACCCCCCAAACAAAAGAAAAAAAACCTCTAGTGTCAGATCTCACAGTATGATACTTCCTTTGCAAAATTATTCATTGTATTTAATAGTTTTCCCTCATGGAACGGCTTTATTTATTTTCTCATTTTAAGCAACCAGAGCAGACAAAATTAATGTAGACTCCTTTGGAAGCATAAGAAAGATCCTGATTTCTTCACTGTTAATTCTGACAAATATTGACCAATATCAGTGCACTCAAAAGAAAAAAAAAAAAGTTATATATGTACATCAAAAGGTACTTGGGAAGGCTTGCTTTTTGCTCACCCACTGAGAGAGCTTCCAGGTTCTGTACATGCAGCGCTAGGTTCAGAAACAGTAAATGGCTCCTGGTGCTAAGTTACCAAATCCACTGGCTGAATTCTGCGTGCCCGAGTACCATGTGATAGAAAATTATTTCCAAAGGCTTCTGGAAGATAAAACTGTAGTTTTATTCTAGGAATAGAGTATGTTCACACCCACTCTCTATAACACTGGGAAGGTCTCTACCAGGTCCATGGTAATTAACTTTCTACTTTGTTGACTGGACTGTAAGAAAACATTAAGGAAAGTGTGGTTTGGCAGGAATGCCCTGGACTCTAAAGACATGAGTTAGGCCGCTGTCAGTGTGCACGAGAAGGGCTGACTACAGTGACCTTTGGCAAGGTACCTCATCTTTCCAGAATTGAGTTCTTCATCTCTTTGCTCATAAAAGGATTGCTACTCAGTGTTTCTAGGTGGAAACTCCTCAGGCCAGGAGCTGCATCTGTTGATCTGTACAGCAATGTAATCAAGTTTTTAATCTTTAGTCTTGAGGGATCTTGGATCCACTCCTTAAGCGTCAGCTGCTACCAGTGACAACATTTTCCTGCTCATTCCCCTGTTCTCATATACTTTTTCCTTTTTTTCCTAACTCTGGCATTCATCCAAGCACGGGGGGGGGGGGGGGTGAATTAGGACTGAAAATAAAATAAAGTCACATTACATTCAAAAGGACAGGAATTTAGATTTCCTTGAAGATCTCTCTCAAATCTAAGACATGACTTTTCAAAAGTCCCAGTTTACACGCTGTCTTAGAAATATATTCTAGACTAATGTCACAATATTCCTTGAATTCTTTGTTAAGAACAAAACAGAGTGGCTGTAGTTCTGTTATTCCAAAATCATAATTTGTCATCTCAAGTAAAAACCACTAAGATGCTTCAGTAAACAATCCAAACATACCTTTTTGTGTTTCAGAAGTCAGTTGATGTGCTCATATAAAATACATTTTCTGCAATATTCAGGATAGATAGGATAGAAAATCCTACTGCTCAGTAAGCTAATAATTAGATAATAGGATAGTAAAAAGCAGATGACTGCACCAAAGTGACAACAGTATATAAAAAGAGGCAAAAGCCATCTAGGTACCAGCAAATACAGGCAAAACTACCTCCCATTAGGTAATCAGATGACCTGACAAGCTCAAATAAATCCCAGACAAGACAGAGCTAAAACAGACAAGCTCCATCAAAACAAGTTCCTCCTGCACAGAGAACTGTATTTTCAGAATTATAGTGTAACACTCATTGCTTGTTACCTAGGGAAGCATTTTTGATTTGTTTTGGCAGATAAGTAGGATTTTTCACTGTATTGTCACTCATATCTTTATAGAAAAATCTTTCTTTCAGTACTACCTACTTGGAATTTTAAAAAGAAAAGTATTCAGTGTAACTTCCTTCAATGCACTAAGAGCTACTTCAAAGCAAAAGGTATACTGTTTTTGTCATAGGAGTTACTGGCCTTAAAACAAGCACACTACAATGTTCTTGTCATGCTCAGCTTTCCAGTACGTTTCTCCAAAATCCAAGAGGTACAGAAGGCACCCTCAATGAATTACACTGCCAGTGGAGCTGTCCGTACACGCAAAAAAAGTAATCCATCAAAACAAGAATTGTGTCAGGAAGCCTTCCTGGCTTGGAGAACAACAGAAGGCGTAGTCAAAGCCCAGCTGAAGTGCTTGTGACAATGTCTGTTCAGACAGACTAGGAATTCTGTGATTCTAGCTGTACGGAAAGCTAGCCTAAAGCACCATTTAGGATATTTCTGGCATTACCCCTTTAGTAATGGACTATCACAACATATTACAGGTGTAATTATAAAATTCAACATGCATTTTCTTCAAAAACTTTTGTCTGCACAGATGCAAGCTGACAGTAACAAAGCACTGATGCAAGCTCCAGAGAGAGATAACCCGAGTTCTATTTCTTTTAATGCCAGTCAAAAACATAGTGTTTGTTTCATTTTCAAACAGGAATTACTCAGTTCTACAAGGCAGACAGAAAGTTCAAACGCAATCATATTCCCTTTAAAAGAGGACTTCCAAGAAAAAGATGTGCTGCAGTGAGGAACACAACACTAAATGAGTTTACTGCTTTTAAAAATGCATGTGCTTTCGTGATCTTTAAATTCAGGAGTATTGGACTTTTATATTCTAGGCAGGTATTTTACGGCTACCGTGCGGAGTTGCGGAGTTTTAAGAACATGCATCCTTAGGCTCACAATATATAGCAGTAAATTAAGAGATGTAGGACATAATCATTTCCATGGAAGTTGGATAGATAGAGATGGCTTTTTAGATCAGGAAAATAAATAAAGAAATAAAAACAAGGAAATTATAACCAAAACCTGCCATTGTTTGCTGAGATCCAAGAAAGTTCAGAACAAGGCTGACAGAGACAGCTTCATAGGCTTTCAGCAGAATGAGCTGTCCAAAATTTTAAACCATGAACCAGGACTCCAGACAGATGAAGATAAATAGATAAATAGATTTCATCTATTTTGGGAGATGCTGTAAGAGGTCTTTATTTTACCCAGGGATGCTGTACAAACAGGTGAAAGAAGGAAAGCTAATAAACCGATAACATAACAACAGAGTTCCAGAAATGCTGGGTGGAAGGGATCTCTAGACATCCCTAAGCCAACATCCCACTTGAAGCTGAACCAACACCAGACCAGATCAGCTACAGCTTTTTCTAGTCAAGCCTTGAATACCTCCACAAACAGAGATGCCAGAAAAATTTCTGGGTCACTGATTACAATACAGCACTACCCTCCTAGTGAGAAAGGCTTGCCTCGGGCTCAGTGTTAACCACCCAAGCTTCAACATGTGGTCACTGCTCTTTGTTTTTCCATCTGATACCACTGAGAAAAGCTTGTCTGTTTATTTGTAACTCCCCTTCAAGTAGTGGTAAGCTGCTATTTGATTGCCCCTTAGCCTCTTCTTCATCATATTAAAGAAGCCCAGCTTCTTCATTCTCTCCTTATAAGCATGCAGTTGTGGAGGTCCCATCCTTGGAAGTATCCAAGGCCAGGCTGGATGGGGCTTTGGTCAACCTGGTCTTATGGGAGGTGTCACTGCCCATGGCAGGGGGTTGGAACAGGGTGGTCTTTGAAGTCCCTTCTAACCCAAACCATTCTCAGATTCTGTGCATGCCAGACCTTTAACCACCTTCCCCTCAACCATCTCCACTTTCTTGACAGATTGCTGAGATGTGGTCCAAAAGCTGGGTGTGGCATTCCAGGGTACTCACCCCCAAGCCAAGCTGAGGGGAGCAAACAACTCTGTTCAGGAACTTTGCACTCTTTGTCAAACACCACATGATTTACTTTGGCTCAACCATCAAGTTTCTCAAGGACCTTGTAGAACAAAACTCCATCACAGAGTGGGTCAATACGGACTGTCTCCCAGTTTAGAGGCTTATTTTGTCACAGCATCTGCTCTGCAGATAACAATGCTGAACAATGTAGGGAACAATATTTCCCACAGTTTCCATTTCTGATTCTGTAACCACCCTCCAGATGAAGAGACGTACATTATGTATTAATAATTTTTTTCTAAGGCAATTCTGTGCCGTACAGAGTTAAAACAGCTCAGTAATAATATTACATATTAAATATTTGAAAATCTCTCACCTCAGTAGGAGACACTTCACAGTGAAATCTCTTTGAATGGGAAGAGAGACTGAGGAGTAAATGTTCAGTTTCCCATTCATTTTACATTCAAATTTATATTAAATAAAATACTTTGGTATAAGATAGTATGGTATAAAACAACACTTCTCATTAAAAGCTGAATTTAGTTAGAAGTGTGACATTTTGCTTCCATGCTTTTAGAAGAGGAATAACCTTTTCTCTGGTGCCTGTAAGTTCCACTCCACTGTTGAAATCAGAAATTTTGATGTATTTGATGTAAGCTTTTTTCTGCTAAGGTAAGGGTAGGAAGTGGAAAAGAGGAAGAATTTAATTCATATTCTCTGTTCTTTTGCTGGCCAGAAAGGTTATGACTGAGAGAAAAATAAAACAAAAAATATGTAAAAGCAGCTCTCATTACAAAGTATAAACAGAATATTCTGCAGGAACACCTGTTTTAAAATGAACTCTCTCCCAAGTTCATTGTCATCATTGCAGTTAGTTAGATACCCATATTTATGCTTTTACAGGACATTTGTACTAGCCTGTTTCCTTAACAAAAACAAACACAAAGTTTAACCAGAATAGTATGTTTAAACTTCATATATTCATGCCAAGACACTGCATTTTCACAATTATTTTTCTTCTCTCTGCTTCTGAGCACCTTGGGATATGTCCTTATAAAAAAGTTATTGAATCAATATACAGAAAATTAATATCTTGCAATATGCATTCAAAACAGTTTAAAGGTGAAGTTTTGAGCCAACTGGTCAATTTTGGGAAAAAAAAAAATCCATTCACCTCACTGAAGCTGAAATCCTTCCCTAGGTAATGCTCCCTAACACTAAAGGTCAATGGATTCAATGAGTAAATAGTGTTACCACTTTGAATTACTCGTGTTTTAGATGAAAACAGGCTGATGATCAAATCCAGATTGGTGCAACTCCAGTGACTTCGTATGGTTTCAAACACCGGTAAGAATAGTCACAGTAATGATGAGCACCAGATGATCCATGCAAAATAAGGTCTAAGTAAGATTTGTCTAAACCTGGCCATTCTCATAAAAATCAGCATTTTCATACTGCCCCAGTTTCCTATGCACTGAAGTCAAGCTTCCAAAGAAGCAGATACAGTTTTTCCACCCAAACTTTATTCATCAATTTCTCTTCTTAATTGGCTGCATTATTCAGCCTATACTGAAAAGCTAAAGCAAGTCCAAGAATTGCTACAGATTTATTTGAATAAAGAATGTTTTTAAGAAAGTGTATCATAATTTAGACAGACATGACTGGTATGCTTTCAACCTTAAAATATGCACAATACAGCTACAAGTTAAGACTTTGTACTTATTTTCAGAGTACACTTAGCTAAGAAAAATCTGCAAAATGGCAATTTGAAGAAGAAAAGGGGAAGGAAGAACTCCAACACCAAAATATTTGTAACAGGAAACAGCTTTTTTTCTACCCAGAGCTTGACCCTGCTTTTCAAAGAGAAAAGCAAGAGTTATGAAAAAAGGTGGTTCTTGGTGAATTTCCGAATGGATATAAAATGATTAGAAAAGTGAGAAACATGAAAGAGTAAATCTGCTGGGCTCCACTCACACCGAGACCACTTTTGAGTAAATGGTTGGACTCCATCTTCTTGTCAAAGGAGAGTAAATACAGACATAAAGGAACATGCATATTTTAATCTCACTTGGTGTAAAGTCTTGTTTGCTTCAGTATAGACAAGTGTGTGTGGAGGAGGTGTTTTTTTTTGTGTGTGTGTTTTTTTTTTTGTTGTTGTTTTTGTTTTGTTTTTGTTTTTGTTTTTGTTTTTAAACAACAGTAAAATGCAGTTCTTAATACCTCCAACAATCAAAGTAAAGATGAGTGGAGAGGGTATGTAAAATGTAGAAAGCTGGAGCCAGAAGGAAGCAGTAGTCTGTCAAGTCATTTATTTGTCTAAACTCTTGGTTTTTTTTTCCAAACTTTTTTTTTTTTTTCCCTCCCCCCCCCCCCCCCCCCATATCCATCTAGAGGGGGAAAAACATTAAACAAACTATGGCTGGAATCCCCACTGGAAGGCTGGTATCTTCTATAGAGCTCAGCTGCAATGGTATTCATGTTCCTTAAGCCTCTGTTTGAACAATGTCACTATGGAAACAGGGCTGTGATGCCCTGCACCTTTATCAGGACTTCTCTATTTAAATTCTTTTCTTGAGTTTTTAACAAAGCCATTCACTGAACCTCAACTAATCCAAGATTCTGTTAGGGGTCTTGGGTTTTGTGGTTTAGTTCGGTTTGGTTTTTGTTTTCCACTACCCCATTGCTTGCAAAAGGTTCTCTCCTCCACTAATGCTGCCTGACAAGTTTTGTTTGTTTCATCTCTTCAGTTCCTAGCTCAAATTATTATGGCTGTATTTATTGCCAGACTCTATAATTTTTACCCCCCAGCCCCTCCCAATGACATAGTTTTCAATGAAAATTCCACTCATTCAACAGCAACTTTTTCATTTTGCTTTTAGCTGCTAGGAATCTGCCTGCATCTACATCAGATGTGCCTGAAAGTTCTCTCTGGAGAATTCTTAGGTTAGAGGTATAAAGGGTTACATCTCTGTAATACGAAGTTTATCATTTCCAGATGCACATGGAATCCCAAATCCTGTGTTTACAAATTCCAAATATTAGAATACTTTTGGAGAACAGAGAACAGAAAGGGAGCTGTGAAGCTTCAGGGCCAATTTACATAAGTGAAAAAGGGCAAATATGGGTTTACCCTCACTGCACCCAGATCTATCACAGAATCACAGAATTTCTAGGTTGGAAGAGACCTCAAGATCATCGAGTCCAACCTCTGACCTAACACTAACAGTCCCCACTAAACCATATCCCTAAACTCTATATCTAAACGTCTTTTAAAGACCTCCAGGGATGGTGACTCCACCACTTCTCTGGGCAGCCTGTTCCAATGTCTAGCAACCCTTTCGGTAAAGAAGTTCTTCCTAACGTCTAACCTAAAACTCCCCTGGCGCAACTTTAGCCCATTCCCCCTCGTCCTGTCACCAGGCACGTGGGAGAACAGACCAACCCCCACCTCGCTACAGCCTCCTTTAAGGTACCTGTAGAGAGCCATAAGGTCGCCCCTGAGCCTCCTTTTCTCCAGGCTGAACAAGCCCAGCTCCCTCAGCCGCTCCTTGTAGGACTTGTTCTCCAGACCCCTCACCAGCTTTGTTGCCCTTCTCTGGACTCACTCGAGCACCTCGATGTCCTTCTTGTAGCAAGGGGCTTCATTAGCTCACTACTTTTGATCTTCTGATTTGGCTGAAGAGAAGGTAACACAGCAGCCCAAGCCATGCTGTGGCTATCAGAGATCCCAAGAAGAGCTGGTATAAATACCAAGGCAATTGTCATCAACTATCCAAACAAGCTTCACAGTGAACTAATCAAAACCTCTATATGACTTCCACTGAGACAAAGCAACTGGAAATATATTGATGTTTTAAGAACAGGTAAACTGTAAAGAAAGCATAAAATTCAAGTACTCCCTCTTTTTTTCTTTTAATTACATTATTTCTGGACCTCCATTAGGCAAGCCTATGGAGGCAGGAGCAGCACAATTCACAAGCAATATTCACCAGGTTTCAGTTACTGTTTCACACAGAAATCAGAGGGGCTCTTTGGAATCTCACAGCAAGCTATTTCATTTCTTTCACACTGTCACTACTGCAAATGGAAATTTCCTTTACTCTTCTCATAATATAGCACATAGTAACTTCTGTGAGGTGTAAAACATGACAGACAGTGATAATAACTTCTAAAGCATATTCTTCCTGATCCTTAATTTATTTTAGCTTGCTGAGGAACAAGTTTGAGGTATGACCAAGAGGAGGACCTGCATACCTAAACAACCCTTATACATGCTTCAAGTTCTTCAATCCAAAAAAGAAATCAAATTCATATCATTTTCCACACATTTAACCATGGGACAGCAGCCTCCTTTCCCATTTCCACACTGATCGGGAATTTGCATTTCTAGTTCAGCCCATATCCAGGAGAACCATGGCAGAGCAGGTAAGCTCCTTGATCCCAAATACAGCATAAATCACTGCAGAGTCATTACACAAGCAGCATGGTTCATAGAGAACACGTTTTTCAGAGAGCTCCTCAGATAATGATATGCTAAATTCCATTGATGTTCAAGAGAACATAGGTAGTTCTGAAAAGTGCTGCTACACAAAGAAAGAAAGGTAGAGGCCAAACAATATACATACATTTAAGCTTCATCTCTAGTACACTAATGGCTCTTCTTATTATTTATTTTTAGGAACTACCAGATCTGGCACAAAATAAAATGTTTTGTTTTCTCTCTCTCCCCCCTTCCCCCCCATTCTCAAATTAATAATTCCTCATAAATCTTCTCTGGCAGCTACTGCTCCACATCATAGTATCTTGCCCTTGTACAGACTAAACACACTGCTGATTTCAAGGGACCTGGGATATAAAATGAATCCGTAGCATGCTAATTTATTTTCTTGCCACCAAACCACTTCCAAGAACCCTATGCATAAGGCCATAAATGCCTTCAACCTCCTCTTGCTCAGATGGCAAAGGACCATAGCAAGAGTTCAACTGTGCCTTTGGAGAGGAACAGTCCTACACCTACATCTGCAGTTTTGCAATCTAACCGGTTACCTTCCATGTATAAGTTGCCTACTGGTTCATTCTGTGTCTCACTCATATTAGTTTCTTACACAGCTGGGTTTTAGCCCCATTTTTTTCATACATAGCATACTTTTAATAGCTACAAGACCAAAAAACAAAACAAAACAAAAACAACTCTGAGTAACAAGAGATTACCAGAGATGTCTCTGAGATAGCCAAAGACAAAAAAAATCGTAGGTAAAAATTAAACAGGGAACATATTTAGTTTTAAAATCAGAGTAATGTTCACAAGTATGGTAAAGAAGTAACTTCCAACTAAAGAAAAAAAAAAAACTTAATTGTGCTTAAAGATCAGAGTGTGAAAGAGGTATGACACAGCTATTTAAAATGTAGGATAGGCCCTCCTGGACCACTGGGTCTCATTCCCTGTGAGGATAGTACCAGAGCTGGATACTTCTGTGTACCTCGTTATCCTTTCATTATGTTGTGCTCTTCCCTCTGAAATTACTAAAAGTTGTGCTTACGTATCTGAGGGCAGATCTGGGCAATTTGCCTCTAGCCTCGTACCACTGAATACACTTCCCTTCCTTCCTCCCTGCCCACAACTTTAACAATTAAACTAGGAACATAAATATCTATTTCAGATTTCCTTGGTTTAGGCGGATTAAGCCAAGATGCTCCCCTCCCCTCCCTAAACATCTATAGCAATGAATCCCTTTTGGAGTAATTTCTCCTGCTATGGAAGGCACTAGCCAATGACATTGATATGTATTTGCTCTAGTTTATATTACAAAATGGAATTAATATGGAGAGAAAGACATTGGTTGCTTCTGTACTCTTCAGGCTGCTGGGGGTCCCCAGAAAACAACTGAAGTGGTGAAATGAAGTTGGAAGACTGATTTTCCTCAAGAGCTTTCTCACAGAAAGCTTTAGTGATTCTTCCACTAGAGATTTCTCACCAGACAGTTGCCATTAATTACTGCATGGGAGCATTTGGCCAGATGCACCCAAGACACAAATCACGCATTAGGGATTTAGTTGGTTTAGAACCATAGCAGAATGAGTTGGCTTTCTCCTATTGCGTCTGTTATGCATTATTTCAAATTTCTATGGCATTTTTACTGGCCTGGTTGCAGATGGAAGCAGGTAGGACTTAGTAGTGAAGCTAATGAGGACACAAACCGAATTTAAGTGAAGTAGGTAACTGGAGCATTTCCAAAACCATCAGCCTCTCCCTGCTACATTACATACTACCAACCTAGAGGCCACAGCAAGTTTAAACCCACTGTTAAACCTGTACATAAGTGGAAGGCTCTGCTTCATGGGCTAGAAGAAAATTAATATGATGATTAAGAGAAAAAAACAGAGTTAAAGCCTTGTTGGCACAAGTAGTAGTAGAACCAGCTGCCAGTTGTCTTGGAATGAGGAGGCACATTGCAATAAGAACCACATTTTCTGTCAGAAATCTCGGCCTCAGAGAACATTACTAGCAAGTTCTCTCTAACTTCATGGATTTATAGCATGGTCTGGCTCAGAACCACTGCAATTTCAGAGCTTCCTTGCAACAAAAACTGTTATTAAAGTTTGAAACTCTAGCCAAAGCTTTTTGTCCTGTAACAGTTTATCATCTCTCTCTCTTCCAGTGGTAAAAGAGCAACAGTGCAATGGTCTCTCTAGGTTATATGTTAAAATATGTGCAATAACATTTCAGAACTACAGAATCCGCCTTCCAAAAAACCCACTTTCTGTGCAAGTTGCAGGGAGTCCACTGGGTCCTGAGGTCAGCAAAATATATCATCTCATTCCATCTTCATCTCTTCTCTCATCAAAAGAGATCAACCGATGAGAGAGAAATAAAAATATTGTGCCCAAACATGATCAGAGGTAGGAACATATATTTATGTGTTTGTGGCATGGAACAGTAATGCAATGATGGTGGAAGGAAAATAATCTAAGGAATTTTCCGTCTCATTCCGTACAAGTTATGATGCATTAAACATATGTGCACTACTGTTTGCACAGAATACAACTCATCCAGATATACTTGAACTAGTTTTAAAATGAGTTAGTGATGGTGAAACAACATAGCCCACAAATAGAGACTTCCCACTGAGTCCTGCTCCTCTCCCTTCACAGAGGGGTAGCATTTTTCTAGGATTAAAAGAACTCAGACCTGAAGGAGTAACTGAGTTGTGACATTCTCAGTCTCCCAATCTCATTCTGCCCAATCAGTCTTCACTTTATATATTGATAAATGGAATAAATCCCCTTGTAAGGAAAAGGAGATTAGAAGCTAATCTTTGCTCTAACAATAAAAATAAGAAGCTGCTTCACAAACCATTTCAGCTTTGTAGGTTAAATGGAACCAGCTGTACATGCAGCCATCATGCAAACAAAACAACATCGTCACTAAAAAGAAGCAATTTCTTGGCAGCACAAAAAAGTGGATAGGACACTGCAGTGGTGTCACAAAGTTTTAGGGTGCAAGGCCAGAAGATACAGTTCAGTCATTTATTTTGACCCACTGGATACTGTAAGCAATTCAATTTAACCCTCTCACATCTATAATGAAACTGATATTTTCTACCTGCATGATGCACAAAATATAGAAAGATAATTCCTGAACAGTGGTGCCCAAACAATTTCTGACAGCTGTGGCTGCTGCATTGACTGAACTCAAGTCTCTGAATTAAGTCCTATGAAATCCAGTATTTGCCCAGGAAATATGTCTGGGATTATCCCATAGATTCCACACGCACAAGATACACGTAGCTTCAAAATACAACTCCCTGCTGACTGGAGGAAGAGCAGGTATTACAGGGTTTTAAGTCTCTGGTAGCAATATAGATATCACATCCTTTTACTGTATTACTCTATAGACTCCAATAAATCTACAGAATTCAGTTTACCACAAGGCTACTGTTTCTCAGAGAAATGGACCCAATGACTGGTATTTATTTGCTGAGACAAGCTCTATAAAAAAAGAAAAAAATCCATACTATTCCCCTTCACGACCACAAAGATGACAACTTGCTGCCAATCTGCCTGCCAGGAAACCAGCTGGAAGCAATATCACTACCACAATCTATAGGCATCAATCCAATGCATTAATCAGGTCAGAGTTCAATAACTGCCAGCATCTTGAAGAACTGGAAAGGATAAAGCTGTGGTAATAAGGCACAGTCAAGATCAATCCCCAGGGTCTGTTTAGTTGTTCTTCCCCTCCTTTGTTTTCTTCCTATTTTTCCTTTAGAAAACATCCAGCATTAGTGTTTTTCTTCCAGTGTTTGGGTTAAAATTCACCAATTCAGACAACTTCGAAGTGCAAGCAAGGCCTCCCAGTTTATTTGACGCACATACATGTAATGGAAAACATCTACTGCCTTGCTGAAAGAAAAAGTCCTCTCACACATAAGCCAGAAAAAGGCACAGACTTCTGCTTTAACAGTGGAGTTACCCAGATAATCCCTTAAAAGGGCATTGAAATAGTCTAGAGAGAATTGAATGGGCCATGACAATAATCCAGAGATTAGAAAAAATATGTACTTATATAAATGTTTACTATAAGCAACAAAAACAACAACAAAAAAAGTACAAATGTCATTTTAAAATGCTTACAAGGTTTTTTACCACAGAAGACAGAAATGCTTTCTGAGGCAAAAGACTAGCTGTCTCAGGTTTGAAAGTTATCTTGGAGAAAGTCATATCAAAATCCAGGTGCTGGAAACTGAAGCTTCAGAAATCTAAATTTCAGAGTGAATTTCTTCTAAAGCATGAGGAAAGGTTACAAATCAGAGAGAAAAAAAAGAAAAAAAGAAAAAAAAAAAAGGTGTTGCATATGATTGCCTATGATTTTGGTCCCCTTTCATTCTCTTTTGAATAAAAAAAAAAAAAAAAGCTGTTTTTGTGGATGATATGTTTAAACAACAGAAGTTAACAAGCATGTTACAAGACTAATGAAAAGACATTGGCTTCTGAAAAGCAAGGAGTAAGAGCAGAAAGACTTCAAATACATCTAGATTAAAGAAACACAGAAATCACAAAGATGCAATTTTTATCAGTTCAGTAAAGTTCTCCAATTTACAAAAAAAAAAAAAAAAAATCATCTCACTGGAAGTAAGCTGTTCATTATCTTGCACAAAGCTCTTTGGGGGCAGTGACAAAGTCTTCCTCAGTGTTTGCACAAAAGCTGGCATAACACAGCTCAAAGTTAATCGTTGTACTACGTAACTGCATAATGCAAAAGGGAGCAGTCAGCCCTTGTTCTGAAATGAAGTTAACCAGAACTGTTCATAATAACTGCATCATGTCCCGACAGTGAACCTAAATTCTGGTTTTGTTTTCACAAGCTGAGATTCAATATTTGTCAAACAGTTCACCAAAGCTTTTTATTTTTCTCATAAGCTCATTTTTTAGTTTCCAGAAGTCTTTCTGCCTCCTGTAAAACTGGAAACTTCGCAGAGCAGTTTTTCAATAAAGCACATTAAAGATCTCTCATCTAAGGGTGGAGAAGAGTGAATAACTTTGTTATATGGAAGGGGCAAGAAACAGGGAATAAATGTAATAATTTTAAAGGGCGATTTTAAAATCTTATTTATTTTTCAGGGTATAAATTGGGAATGGTAGCTCATAATACCTTCATGCTTAGTTTGTAAGCATCTAAAATCTTCTTGGTCTGCAAATGGGGTGGAATAAATATGGATAATTAGAAATCAGAGTTTACCTCTGAAAATTATTTTTACATCAAATCTCTTAATGTGGGTGAAATTATTTTTTTTATTAAGTACATATTTTTGAGCTAATTAATCTAGCTGAGCCAACAGAGTCACAATTTATTTTTTTTTCTCAATATTGCAATCCTAGGGAAAAATCTTAGAGACTCACAGAGAGCTAGGAACAAAAATCAACCCAAAAATATATTCCACACTACAACAAGAATTCTCCAATGAGTCACAAAAATTTGGCATATGAAGCATATATTTTAAAGGTAAGAAATTAAAATATTGATGAAAGTCGAACACCCAAGTGTGTACACTTGCATTTAAAAATGATACCTCTGCTCCTCCCACCCCCTCAGTATATCAAGGTAAACCTAGACTAAGCCTATTATAGGTAATGCAAGCATACCACTCACAGATTTTATCCACTGAACTACTAAATTGATTTTAGCTAGAGTAAAACAATTTTGCATTCAGATATGCGCTCAGAAGAATAACATTGCTTACCTTTTTTCAGGCTTTAGAGAAGTCCTTTCAAGCTCCTTCCCTTCTGATCCTTGTCTGTAAAGTGTTTTGAAATCTAGTGATGAAAGCAATAAGAACTATGTATTTGACCATAGCATTTGAAAAACATTCTAATAGAAATCCTACAAATAATTCACGTTAAAGAAGGCATTTTAGTTAGAAAAATATAAATGATTATGTTGTTGAAATTATCAATACCTAAATATCAGACTAGTAAAGTGTGTCTAGCTTAGCCACATAAATACACAAGTGAAATAAAAAATGATATCTAGATAACAAGGAAAATCCTTCTGAAGCCTAGCACTGAGAATAAATCCATAGCCTAATAGGTCCACAGAGGCCAATGATCACAAAAGTTCCTGACAGCCACTGAAATTTCATTTGATGAGAAATCATTCATGAGAACAGATTCATCAGACACAACTGCAAGTACTCTGCATCATGAAGTCCAGTTCCTCTTTATGACAGGCAGCTGTTTCACTTAACATCATTTCCCTTGCACATATTACAATGAAATGATGAGATACAGGTTTTCACCACAGATGTTATTCCAGTCAGCTTTGATGAAGAAATTGCTCTGGACAATTTCACTTTTTTTTTTTTTTTTTTCTTCAGTAACTTTTAAAATATACAACTCTTCTTCATTTTTTAGTTGCTGGTGTGATGGGGAACTCCTGCAACTCATCAGCAAAGTCATCTATACACATCACTGGCCCAGGCTCACTCAGAGACAACATGTACGTTTCCAACAGCTCTCTGCTCCAGACAGACATGTAGTAGGCTTGAATCCAAGGTCTTCAACAGGAAAGCACAAACATATAGCTGGATCTGAAGAAAGACTGGTCCAGTACTCATAGGTTAAGTAAAGACTCAAAAAAAAGCTCTGCAGATTTAGGTGAGACTATTTATAGAATGTAAGGTGATTGCAAAAGCAGGGGACAGGACATGGTCCAGGAAAATGCATACAGTGCAGAGAACACAGCACTAGACTATTCACCTATCTAGGTGTTATTGGTTAATATTAGCTTTGACTAGCTAAGCAATATTAATTAACAATAATTTGTTTGCATATCTCCTATCAGTGCTGGAATGTGCTTCTAAGAATAGCAGCACGTGCTTTATGGAAGAAGGACAATGTTCTGGTAACTGCACAGAAATTAATATAAACACACTTCAGCTCTTGTAAACGTGCCTACTGAGACCTCTCAAATAACCTCAGAAAATCCTCCTTCAGTTTTTTTCTGTGTCTGAAAA
Source organism: Aythya fuligula (assembly GCF_009819795.1). NCBI lineage: Eukaryota > Metazoa > Chordata > Aves > Anseriformes > Anatidae > Aythya > Aythya fuligula. Next base: position 24,165,693 of record NC_045564.1, on the reverse strand, counting down.
GTTGAAAGAGCAAGGCTCTTTCTGTATGTCTTAAGAGCAGGGGGGTTAAATTTTATGAAAGCCTGGGCTAGAATGTGTACAAATACAAAGATTTGCACATCACTGCATATACCATGTATATGCAAAATGGAATATATGTAGTTCCGTTAGTTCCCCAAATAACTTTGTGCCTCTCAATTTTAATTGTTTGTTTCCACATTATTACAGTACTAATAGCTGCCATATATCATCAACACATAAGGATTACAGAAATAATTATTCTTTGTCCATTTAGGGAAGGAAGGAATGATACAGTATTGGTCATCATTCTAGATTCATATACAGTTCTCCAGTGCAAAAGACACTTCTAGGTGTATGGAACAGTCCAAACAAGAGAAAGCTATAAAGGCTACCTGCTAGACAACATACGCACAAAAAAAAAGTGATGCAGAACAGTTATTTTCCAAATCCCACAATGCTGGAATGAGGCTGTACTTACTGAATATTACAGTATACCCATCTATCTAAATAGAGAATATTTGTTAACACAGCAGGTTACAAGCTTCTGTAACTTGCTTTCATGGGAGGCAGTAAAGGCAAAGGATGTCCGTAGGTTCAAAAATGGATTAAACAAACTTCTGAACAACAGGTCCATAAATATACAGTTAAAGGACTAAATGGGTATGTATCCTAACGTTAACACAAGAACGGTGGGAAGTGGAAAGGCAGGGAGAGAAGTGGATCTCAAACAGTAGCTGTTCAAGAATCTAAGAATACTATACCTCTTTAAGTAGCTGTTTAAGAATACCATCTTTGAAGACCGTAATTTATTTTTATCTTATAATGACATTTAATCAGCAAAGCTGTATTTCCTGTCTTGTAAGTGAAATATAAGGACAGACAGAAAAAATACCTCACAAGAAGTGCTATTATACTGAGTTTGTCTTCAAGACAATAGAGCTTTTGTTTTGAGGTTCAATTTATTTCCTCATTATTTTTAACTCCTACAGTTGTAAAAGAAAATATTTTTTTTTTGATTCTTTGGGGAAAAAATATCTGTATGCTACACAGATCAAATATTAGACAAAGATCTCTCTTGTGTCTTGTGTCTTGACATAATCTATCTCAAAATTTTGTAGTTGTAATAAAACCAGCTAGAAAGGAATGAGCACTGGGAAGTTTTATAGAGAATTCCATTCATCACAGAACACATAATGGGCATGAAGAGACAAGAAACACCATTGGCATTTTTATCCTTTTTAATTTTGTGAGAAGTAAGCTACGTTACTACAGTTTCTTACACCGATATCAATAACCATGCATCTCTAATATAATGTATGGTACATCCCATACATTCAGGATCCTTCACAGTGCCCATACACTGATGAATGACCACACCAAGCTCAAAGCAGGTTACCTTAATTGTCAAGTAAACTACAGAACTAGAGAAAAACAAATCCAAGAGGTGTTGTTTTGAGAAACAACAGTGTCCCTAAAGGGTACATTCTAATGCCAAGTACTAAATATACTTACACATTCATGTTTACTTTTTGCCACCTCAGACAAAACAAAAGGGATAAAGTGGTAACAAGATTGCAGTTAAAGGATATTACATCAAATCTAAGGTCAAGATCACATGTGGAGAAAGGTCCAAATTATTTTACCTGGAAAACTATTTGAACATCCCTGGCTTTCTGTCCTGGCTGTCAAGATGCCATGCAAGTCATTAATCTGTGCAAACTCACTTTCTGGATGTCAGTGTGACCCAGTCAGGAGCTGAGCCTCCACTTCTGTTCAGGCTAACCAGGACAGCTGATTTGGTCTCCATCCTTCAAAGTCCCCATGCTTGGAAATGCCTTGGAGAATGAGAGTAACTTCTGAGTTTTATAGCAGATAAGAGCTAAATAGATTGAATGCAACCTAAATGGTTTACAAGTCACCTGAGATGAACTAGATATTAGCACAAGCTAAGGTAAAATGAAGGAGTAATATCTCAACTGACTAAACTGAGAAGCATTTGAAGCTTCTGAGGCATTTATCAGTGAGGAGCCCAGTACAAATGCCATGTTCAGGTTGAATAGAACTCATGTCTTGATCAAAACTCCCCACCAGCTGAAATAAAATTTTGGTCCAACAAATTGGGGCTGAGGCAAAATGGAGTGACTGCTTCTGAGCCTGCTCAGGCACTGGCCAGCCATGTCCGCAGCGCAAGACAAGACCCTGCCACCTCACACGACCCTCAGCTTGAGGGGATCGCCTCACTGGATACTCACTGCCATCCCTCAGTCCCCTCTTTATTCACCTCTCTCACACACAAAACTGTAATGGGCAGGTTTGTGTGCCAGGGTGGAGGCTGTGAGCTGCTCCAAACTGTTTCCAGATGGTTCTGGCGGGCTCTGGCACTGGGGCGGCCCAGTGAGAAAAAGCCACCAGAGCCCAGCCGTGGCGCCAAAATGTCCGTCAGCATGAGTGTGGTTGAGCAACGGTCATCCAGAGAGGGTGTGCAGTCTCCAGCTTTGGAGATGCTCAATACTGTATTGATTGGCAAAAAATAGTAAATAAAATTCAAAATTCCCTGACTCAAGCTTTTTTTTTTTTTTTTTTTTCTTTTTTCCCAGCAACACAGAGTTGTCTTGCCACAAACTCTCCAGCAAAAGTACAATGTGCTGTTCAGGCACCTCCCTGACCAGGGAATAGCACAGCACACACCCTGTGCCCCCCCCCAGGAATGCTGGCTTTTGGACTTCAAAAACCAGCAGCCATCTTCCATTCAAATGTGTTCACTCCACTCATGAGCATGGACATTTTCACAGCAACATGAAAAATTTCTGTACTGAGGAGGAACAGGGAAAAGAGTAGGAAGAAGAAAGGGAAATGAAGAAGAAACAAAGCATCTTTCACCACTCCCTTGTCTGTGAGAAAGATGCATCTAGGCATGCACAGACACATAAGACAGGATCTCTTCCTAAAAAAACTGCTTGATGCATGTTCATATATTTGCTTGCCTCTTACTGATAGGAGTTCAGTCAGCAGCAACTACCTCCAGCTGGTTTCAAGTTACAGCCCAGGGAAGCAGTGCCATAAAATTCCTCACAGCCACCCAAACCATTACTCTTCTATTTTCTGCCATTTGGGGTCATCACACCCCCTCTGGAAAGCTTAGAGGTATGATACCACCGCAGGCATCTTCAGAGAGAGCCTGACAATGGTGTATTATGAGGCTTGTTGTAACATCCTTTCAATATCCTTAAGGTCCAGTGATTTAGAGAAGAGAGCCTTTTGTGTCTCCTGTCAGTTCCAGGAAGCTCCTGTCACTGGCATGGAGACTGCATAAGGAAAAGAGCTGCTAAATAGACCAGTTAAAAGAATATAGGCCCAGTTTAACCCCCATGTTACTGAAAACCATGAATGCTGCAGCTCAGTTGAGGTCAGAGGAATGGCACTGCTCTGAAGCTGGGGGTGAGATGCCCATAAACCAGCTGTTACATTTCAAAGCCAGGGCTCCCTGTGCGATGGTCTCACAGGCTCTGCAGGAGATACATCCCCTGAGGCCACCACAGCCAGAAAGGGGGCATTTAAAGGAGGACCACGTGTACACAAATGGATCCCACTGATATAACCCACAACAAAGACCAAACTTACACTGCATAAAATAGAAATAAAGGGTTTCTCACCTCCAGAGCTGGGCTGGACTTGAACTAGTGATGTGGAGGCCTAGCAACACGTTCAGACAGGAAGCATTTACATAATATATTTCTCTTCTTCCACCAAAGGAGAGGGAAACTTATGGCCATAAAAAAGATTGAGAGTAAATAACCCGAGTAAAGAAGGCTTTATTTATTTATTTATTTCAATTTTCTCTTTCATGTATATTTTAAACACAGTCTGCTGATTGCTTTTGTTCTGTAACTCTCCTTTTGACACAAACGAGTATAAGACCATACCAACAGTAGTTCCCTGACTTTGACTTTGCAAGTGTTTCTTACTGAACACATCCTCACATTTGTTCTCAGAATCACAGAATCTCCTGAGTTGGAAGGGACTCACAAAGACCATTGAGTCCAACTTCTTTCAGATGCAGGCTGTTAATCCTTGTTCAGGCAACATGGTCAGTTTTTTTTTATTTTAATTTTTAAATATTACATTGATTCCAAATACATGACATAAAATAAAAGAACACCCAATACTTCAGTATTAACAAACAGTTTACATCATTATAAGGAGTTTATGGAATTATATATTTAATTCATTAAGAGTCGATCAACTTCCTAAGAGTTAACGGTGCAGAAAACACCTGAATAACTACAGACTTTTTAGAGGGAGATATTGAATTTGTCATCCTGTTACTTGTACTGCACATTTACTCAGTAAATGATATTGTAACTGTTACTCAGTAGATATCAAAAGCCTCATGTCCATGTCACAGTTTGTTTATTTATCAGTTAATGCTTTGCACCACAAGTATTCATCAGTTCATAGCACTTCAGAGAAAAGCACCACCATGAAATAAAATGCAACGACATCCTGATCAGAACTAGAGAGCTGGTAGCTGCAGCTCTTGTTACCAAAGCTGTCTTCAAAATATAACTCTACTAAGCCTTAGAAGCAGACAGGAAATTTGCAATACTGCCAGGCAGATAAGAACAGCTAATTCCCCAAATGGGGATCCTTTCATTATTTGGGACATTTCAGAAAGTGCCTAGGCCAGACCAAGTACCAACCTGTGTCTCTCTCTAGCCACTCAAATCCTGACCCTCTTTGTGAGAACATTGGCAACTCACTTGGTCCTTGGTCTCCCCATCACTGACTTGTCCCTTATTATTTTGCTGAGGTTAACAGTAAGGATAGTAATTTTCGTTACTTGACTGTCTTTCCCACCAAAAGCTGGATTGCACTGTTCTAGAGAGTACATAAAGCCTCTTGGGATGAAACTACAGGTCTGGTGGTCAGATTGTCCTCGACTACACAGTCCCTGTATTATTTTGGACACACCTTTCTGTCTGTTCAGATATCATCCTGCTGCTCTGCAAATGTCCCAAAACACAAGAGAGCTGTAGAATACCAGAAAAAGCAGTAAAAGGATAATCCAGAGTGGTGATCCTAACCTGTTGTGCAGCAATCAAAAATACATTGCACTGGGTGTACAATAACAGCACTCACCATCACACGCTTCCCTCAGCCTGAAGGCTGCAGCTTTAGACCACCTGTGGGCTCTCAACAACTTGTGATATTTCACGAGAAAAGAAGATAAAAGATGCATAGTACTGGCAACTACAGCATATCTTCTTTCTCCCACAGGTTATATGTTCAACGTTCAAACAGAATATATGGTCTGTTTTAATCCTTTCTGGATGAAGCAAATTACTGAAAACGTCCCTCAGGATTCTGAATCCTGCAGCATATCAGCTGCATCACATAGGCCCTAAAATGCCTTTGGTGTTAAGAATGCTGTGCATACAAACAGCACTTCAGCCTAAAGAATAAATGTGCCATAAACTGGAAGTGTTTTTGGCAAGTGAGTAAATTTAATCCAATTACAGCAGAGGTGATGAGGTCAAGCTGACTCTTAGTGAAGAATCACCAACAAGACTGTCCTCAAAACACAAGACACAGCAGCTTGCTGGACTGCTTGAGAGAGCTGACACACTGTAGTGAAGTTCAGCAATGCTCAGACTCGTTATAACAAAGATAAGTGCCAAGAAAGTTCTTTGTGCCAGCAAGCAGAAGAGGAAAGGGATTCAGCAAGAACACACTTTGTAAAGCACACTGTAATCCTAAACACTTAATTGCCTTTGGCAAGAGCTGCATCCCGTTGCTCTCTCAGAAGTCGTTTTATCTGCAACTTGATGCTCACAGCTACACCAGTGAATGGAGTGGGGGAGGAGGAGAAACTGGGGAAACAGTGAGAGAACTATAGCTATGAGTCCTTGCTAAGCTACCAAAGCAAAAACATATAAAATACCATTGTGTGCAATACCTGATCTACACATCCAATCAATCTGGAGAGCTCCCTTAGAAGCAAAGAGTGACTTGCATCCAGGCTCCTAAATCACCTACAGAAGAAGGGAAATATGTTGTGGAGTTACACACCTGTATTTATATTTAGTATTTATGTAGGAGTGGCCTCGTTTCCAGACATTCTAAAAGAGCCTATTTAGGTGGTTGGAAACTCAAAGTTATCGTCAAAATTTCTGTTTCTTTTCCCTGCCTCTGCTTATAATGCAGCATTCACAAATATTTTACAATATGTTAATGCCAACTCATTGTTCCCACATAGATGGAAGACTCAAAGGTAAATAATGCACCAAGCCTCTTTAATTAAATAAGGAGTTTGGGGGAGGAGTTTCTGCAGACCCTTTTAAATTTTAAAGCCTGCCAGCAGGATGAACAAAAGGTAGATTAGGCTCACATGATAAATCCCAGTAAACCTGAAAAGCCTTTGTTAATAAGTCACTAAAGGAAATTTTTTTTCTTAGAATTTCTGCTCACCAGAAGCGAGAGTTAAGATTATTCTAGTGTGTTTAGTCTCCAGCAGCATTAAATGGGTATATGCCTCATGGAGCTCTAATCTCCTCATTTGTATAGAGCTCAATTCTCCTTTCATTCTTACTAAAGAAGAACCAGTTATTTCTAGCTTTTATATAGGGAGCAGCTGCTGCAACTCAGGAGGCAAAAAACATTTATGAAATCAGTCAAGTCTCCCAGGAAAATTAAAGTGACTCTCTAATCAGCTTTCTGTTTCCAGCTCTTTAATAGCAGCAGCAGCAGCAACAGAGATACAAGTGCATTTTCATTTCATTTTGGTATTTCTTTCATGTAGCAGGTTGCAAATGATCCTTTCAAGTTTCCATTCATAAGTTAGTGTTCAGTAGCTTGTTCACAGAGCCAAATGGCATGTTAGCCTGGCAATTAGTACACTCTCCTGTTTGTAGAGAAGCTTAATGAAGACATTATTAGAGACAGACCTTGATGTAGCACTTGCAACAGACCCCTTACAATTGCTCAGGAAAGATACAGATTTTAGCAAAAGATATATTGTAATGACAGACAAATTAGATAACATTAAATTTGGCAGAGGGCTAGCCATAAAAAAAAAAAAAAAAAAAAAAAAAAAAAAAAGTCTGGAGTCTGTCCTACCTGGATCCATCTGGTTTCATTAATAAATCCTGTTCAGCACCACAAAGCACTATAATCATCTCTCTTCTCTGTCATGCAATGCTAAAGTCCAAATAGCACATGTAATCCTAATGTACATCACGGACTGATTTCTATCAGTGAAGGGGATTAAGGCAGCTGTGCAAGGCTTGCTAAGATCCTGTCTGGGACTCTGGATGCCACTGTGGTCATTTGGGTTCAGAAAAATATCATAGGCAAATAAATAAACAAACAAACAAACAATATCTGCTGCAACAGGTGTAGCTACACCTTGCAAGAACAATCAGAGAAAGGACATCCTACTTTCCACAGGGAGGCTAGAAATGAATAATTTAGTGACAAAGACAGAAGAGGATATTAACCAGCCATGGAAAATAAATAAATAAAAATAAAAAAGAACACCACCATTATCTTTGTTACAAACCTCTTAACTCAAGCCTGTGGAATATAGTTTGTGAAAACTATTGAGTACAGCTCTGAACAGGGTAAAAGCAAACATCTTCAACATGTTTTAGTATGAATTTGACAATTTTTTAAAAAGGAGATGAGTCTGCAAAATCAGGATTAAATGGTTCAGGATCGCTTTCAGACCATGCTCAGCTCTGAACCCAAAGTGGAGAGTCCAGCCACCACAGGCTGTGGCTCCCAGTTCTCCAGAGGTCCTACCAGAAACTTCACCCATCTGCCTGCATGGTTGTCACAAAGAGAGCTTCTGAGCACACTTTCCAGATTTAGACATCCACAACTTTAAGGCGTAGCACTTGAAGCAGCTCTGAACTGTATTTACATCTGCATTTTGTTTTAGGAGAGCTCTGAAAGTAATTTGTAACTGTTGGTTTGTAGTCTAATACAGTGTTTTTGGCCTGCATAAGGATATTGGTATGGATTTTGATTGACTATAAAAACAGGATCATCGCCCAGAGGAAGTCCTTATGGTCTTAAAGGAGGAGGAGGCAGAATAGATTAACAGACCAAAAACCAGTGAAAAATCATGCATCTATACAATTTAACTTAAGCAAATGACGATGCATGATCACTGCTTATTCCAAACTTAATAAATTTACATTCAACGTTATACAAGCAAATCAACAGAACTTCAGTGATTTATTTCCTTCATCCTCCTTTATACCACGTTGCAAGGCAACTGAAGTTATGGAGAGATGCTTGCAACAGCAGAGTATCAGATTTCTAACTTCCTTTGCAGCAGACCTTTTAAGATTTCCCTACAAGACCAATAAAAATTGGGTCAGTGATATTAACTAGTGTGAGCCTCCCACATTTATAGAAAATCCTAGCTGTGATACATGTTAAACCAGGCATGTTCTTCTCTTCATGTCTCCCTAAAGAGGTTAAATACCATTAACATATCACACGTCAGCATGGTACGTGGCTGCTCCTCTGGTGGTTAAAATACTCCTCCTACAGCTAACAAAGTCACTCCGATGACTTCTGGCGTTAGCACACTTGTCCTGCCGGGCTGGAATGCAAAGTGCTAAGGACGAGCACAGCATAGATGTATTACGGAGACGTGTTACAATGAGCACCATATACCAAAACTACAGCTCAGATAGCTGCTAGCCTGTGTCACTACACAAGAATTGCATCATGAAGAACCAGAGAATGCTGTGGATATACGCTAGATGAAAATTACCAGTTCTTGCCATCTGACAGCTATTAGTAAATATACAATTCTGGTTTAAAAACAGAAGACTCCTAAAGTGTGCAGTTAGAGCCTAGTTCCAGGAAGATCTCAGCAAATGTGAAGTTTCACAGGAAGACGCAAGCCATATTTGGAAAATAATAATGCAAGTCATTAGGCAAAAATAAAGATGTGTGAAGGAAGTAGGGGGAGGGAGATAGTCCATCAGTTTGGGATTTAAAATGTGAGAGGAATGACTCCTTCTCTAATAGTGTCACTGACAGAAATGGTATTTCCTGCACTCCAGTAAGAGAGAGCATCATCTGGAGCGTGTGTGGGGTGTCTTAGTAGGGAACACACCTTCTGCACATCATGCAACTCCTGGCTCACTCTCCATAGGACTCAATACTTGGGAACATCTGAAGTAAGATGTCTGGAGCCAGGTATTTGCATTCATCCTTTCAGACATTCCATTTGTGGAGAGCATAATCTGGGCTTCAAAACACTTGATTCTGCTTCCCAAGTCTGGGAGAATTATCCCTATGGACTTGCTCTGCAGAAAACTGGGCTGGGGCTAAAAAGCATCTTTAAACTGCAAAGGAAGAGACAGGTTCCCTGCCTTTTTGTCCCCAATCTCCAGCCCCTGCTATGCCATCCCCTTCTAGCCTGAGTGCAGGGTGTGGTGCCAGGCCAGTATCCAGATATGCACATACAGGAAAGGGAGTTAATTGGCAAAGCATTTATTTTATTTTTGTGGCAAAGCAGTCCCCAAAAGCACATTGCTCCACTGTGTGAAGGCAGCATGCAGAGAAGTGATTCCACCTCCTCCTCTCTCCCAAGTTAATGATACAAAGCTTTCATCTCATTCCCTCACCCTCACACATTGCACTTTAGTGGTGTCACCGGGTTTTATCCTTTCCTGAGACAGTAAGAGAGTTGTGTGACATGGTGCAAAGTACTGTGAGAGGAGCAGAAATTTTAAAAAATTGAAAAGAAAAAGGGGGGAAAACAGATAGAAAACCCAACACGTTTTGTCTGAAGCAGGAGACCTAGATGCGCGGTGCAGGAACACTTCAGCATGCCTCCACATATGCACCCTGATATTTGAAAGGCTCCTCAGTCCAAGCAGAGCCCGAGAGCCGACCCTCGCAGCCCCGCCTGCAAACGCTTCTCCTGCCCGAGCCCCTGCTACCTGCCGCCGGGGAACGACAGACCTGCGCCAAACCCCGCACAAAAGATGCCCAGTACTTACAGCCCGGCTCGCTCCCTCTCTGCTCAGCGTGCCCCGGGGAGGTGAACCCTAGGTGAGCGCTTCTCCCAGCGGCAGCCCCCCGGGAGAGCCAGGGGGGTGGGCGGCAGCCGCACCGAGCCCCCACCCGCCGGGGTCCCGCGGCTCCGCCGCTCCCAGCCCGGCATCTGCCTGCCCGCTCCCCCCGGAGGGGCAGGTCTGCCTCCTCCTCCCCGCCTACCTCCGACACCCCCGGGCTTGCTTTCACCCGGCGATGCCCGGCGTCCCCCCGCCCCCGGGCTTCCCCTCCGCGGCTCGGCACCGGGAACCGCCACCCGGTCCCTCCCCGGAGCCCCGCTCGCCCGCAGTTCCCCCGTTGTCCCCCCCCACATCCCGGGGGGAAGCGGTGCCCGGAGGCGATAGAGGCTGCGGTCGGCGAGGCTCCCGGCAGCTCCGCATCGGGGCCGGGGACGGGCAGGGAGCGGTGGGGAAGGGGTGCTGAGGGGTGCCTAGGGGTGCTGTGGGGTGCTGAGGGGTGCTGAAGAGGGCGCAGGGATGTGTTTGGCTGTGCAAGGTGCGCGCTGGGGTGCAGGCAGGGCGTTTGTGGGTTTGGGGCATCCAGAGCTATTTTGTAGTGCCCGTGGAATAGGTACAGGATGCATATCCAGGGGGCGAATGGCACACACAGAGGGTGCATGGGAAGGGCTGTATGGGATGTGGAGGGGATGCCTGAGGGATTTACAGGGGTGTGTGGATGTGCATGGGGTGTGCAAATGCCGGCTATGGGGTGCCCTCCCAGGCACGCAGGGGGCTTTGCCTCCCTGCCTCACCCCCAGGACCTGGTGCACCAGCTTGGGGTGTCTGGACCTGGGGCAGGGGGATTGGTTTGATAAACAGCTCACTGCTAATTGTATCAAGTGCTAAATTAGTGCCAATTAAGAACCGATGTGAGATGGGGACAAAATGAAACCTTCTCCACACCGAGACCTTACTGCTGCTCCCTAAGGTGGAATGAGAGACCCTGAAAAGGAAGGACAAGGAAAGCCAGGTAAGTGGCAAAATTAAACCACTTCATATCTCAGTACTTTTAAAGGTTTTTACTCATTTTAAAAAACACCTGACTTTTCGCCTGGAAAGAATTTATAGTGAGATAATACAAACACGTGGGGATAGATGCACCAAAAGCCCAGGTTCTAGGGATAAAGCCTCACCTTTCCATCATGCATTCTTCTGTGCTGCCATCAACATGCTGCTAGGTATCCCGAAAGTGGTTCCTAGCTGCTACGGAAAAGGGAAGGCACAAGCTGCAGAGGACTGGGCTCTGAAACGCCTCTAGGGGCCATGGAGCAAACCACAGGCTCTAATCTCCCCCCTCTCTCCCCCCATTTCTTTTTCTGCTAAACGGCGACCAACTCAGAAAAATGTGGACAAGATAAGGAAGTCACAGCAAAGCTGCAATTTGCTGCATTAGTGATAGGAGTCGTACATTGACAGAGACCTCAGTGTTTTTCGTTTTGATCCTGAGGTGAATTTTTTCAGCCACCGACAGAGGATGTACATGTTCTGCAACCTGAGTAGGTGACAGGACAAAATGCTGCTTTTTCCTGGTACATCATCTGTCTTACTGAGTGCAACCTCTGCCAAGGGTAAAAACATCTACCGGTATGAGTCTATGAAGAGTTGTAGCCATCTCTTTAGATTCTTCCAAGTGCAGTAGAAACTGAGTGAATGAGGAGGAATTGCTAGGAGGAAATTGCATGCTGGCAATGATGCTTTTCTTACCCTTTAATCCCTTAAATTGACTATCTGCTGAAAAGATGAGATGCTTTCACTGTTTTAAAGGTTCCAGGGGCTTTTTTTTTTTTTTTTTTTTTTTTTTTTCTTTCCCTCTTTTTCAAACTTGAATGACTGAGAAATGTTTTAAAGAAAAGTGTCTTTATTTCCTGAGGTTCTAAATACCTCAGTTGTCACTGGCTCTGTTGAACCTTCCTCATCAGATTTATACCTTGGTAAAATCACAAGGAGGTTTCAAAGAAATTTTAAGAATATCTGTAAAGCCAGGCTTTTACGTCTAGGCTGCTTTTCCCTCTTCAGTGCACACTGGTGACATATCTCAGACTGTTTTCCTTTAGAGAAAAGCAAATGCACATAAATCCCTGATCCCTGCTGAAGTGTGTAACTGTCTATACTTGATCTTCCTCCCCTGTTGTAAATGGCAATGCACGTGCATGTCATGGGCATGTCAGCTGTTTTATAAAGAGGTGCATCTTATGCAATTGTTTTCTTTCTGTAGACAAATGATTATTTGCCATTAAAATTAGGAAAGAACACATACCCCTAACATAAAGAACACATACCACCTTGTAGAGCCTCCTGTGAACTTGCTTTGACCTTTTCTGTGTCATAGCTGACCAAAGTCTGTGCTGGCAACATGTTTTGATAAAGTTTTCTTCTCAATATTCTAAAGCATGAGCTCTGAGAAGATGCTGCTCTGTATCATACTCATGTTTTTCTCTGCTGATTTCTAGTCTAGGCTTTGTGAAACTCCCTTCCTCTAAATGTACGCATGTCTTACCAGTTGGGAACCGCTGCTCTAGACAATCTTGTAATAGCATCACTGTCTCTGCTTTCAATTTAAAATGATTGCTCAGGCCTTAAACACTCACAAAGAACAAGGCCCACTGTTGCCAGTGAACCCACATCTGCCTTCAGCTGGGAGGGAGGAGTAGGAGACACTTGAATCGGGATGAAAGCCACTGAGCTCCATAAGGAGAGCAGACGGTGCCCCTGCTGGGTTTCAAGGGATTGACTCATTCTCAGCAGAACTCACTCACATATTTCTCTCTCTCACACTCTTTTTTCCCCTCCTGTTATTTTGTTTGCACAAGTCAAATGAAGAAGTAAAAAAAAGAAAAAAAAACTGGGGGATGTCCCATCCTACTAGAAACCAGGATGAGGTAACGCTTCACATCCAGTCATGGTATCTCCCCAGCATCCTTGCTAGGGCCATTTAACTTCAGGCTGGGCCTTCATTTTGAGGGTCCTCCAGGAGGTACAGGAGCAGCAAGTGAATAGAACCACTTCTGTAGATGCTGATCCTAAGTCAGGTCAAGCACAAAATAACCTTTTATTCACATATCACATTTAATGAATGTTGCTGGCTAGAACAGGAGTACATTCTCAACTGGCTGCTTGAGGTTTTGTTTTGTTTTTAATTGTAAACATTCTTCATGCAGCTGCTCCAGGGATATGTTTAGGAAGCAGTGGCTGGCTGTATTTAAAAGATTTCAACTCATCTTGACCTACATTTAGATTTCTGTAGCTTACAACCCAAGGCTTTAAACAACGAAACCCTCAGAGAGCTTATATAGCTTCTGTAGGGCAAGGCACAGGAAACAAATGAAGGATGAAGTTACCCAGCTGAAGTGTTAGGAAAAGTGAGTTACTGAGGCAGAACTATAGGTTCAGATGATTATCAGATGATTAGGAGCTCAAAGAGCAGAGCTGCGTAAAGGGAGCAAAGATAACCTCTCTCTCCTTTACCTTGTGCTTTTTTCCTGATTCATTCACTCACTTAAAGTTGTAAGTCTTCAACAGTAAAGTCTTTTAGGCTCCTTTCAGCAAGAAGTTCAGAAGGTGCCTAACCACAATTGCAATTTTATGTGTTTCTTTCTCACTCAAACTTTTGCTTCAGAAATTAAGAATAGTGCTAGTTCTTGATACAACCCCTTATTAACAAGAGAAACTGGTAGAATTGAAGATGCTGAGGAAATAACTTTGTTGGGAAGGAACACATTCATCCATTTTCCAGAACTAATTCTTTCTTTTCTCTTCCTGGAATGCAGGGGCCTATTTTTGCAGGGCATAAGCATTTTAAAAAGCAATGCAGCTTGTAGCCTCTTAAGATTAGAAGGTAATCTTCTAAAAGTCACTATAATATCTTCCCAAATCTGCAGGCAGACTAAATTATTATCCCCCATCTTGCTCGTGTCTTTGCTGACTGGGTATGTCAAAGGCTTTGAGAACCTTTAAGTTTTGTGCTGCAGAGAATGAGTAGCTAAGGAGGCAGGAAGCCAAGAGGTCAGGCCCACTAGGTCAAGCACAATGCAGCACTAACACTGACATATAATGTTTAGACCAGCATCAGTTCACTCAGCTCAAAAGCAGCGGAAAAAAAATGAATTAGATCTGTCAGCAAAACACCACAAAAGAAGTGTGTGCCCATCTGGTGAAATATACAGGTAGTTGAGTCTTTACAAATTTAGGTTTGCTGGAAAAAGTCAACAGGGTTGTAAGCATTTGGCTGTTGGGGGGAAATTACAGGTTTGGAAACTCAGCAGATGTTTTAGTCCCTTGTACTTAGAGGTTGGAATAATGTATAAGCAAAAGGCATAAACAAGGAAAAGCTGGCAATTTCACTAATTTTAGTAGAAACTAAAATGTAAAACTTGTGTTAGAACCTGACGTTTCTGTTCAAACTAGCAGGCCAAATATCTGGTCAGACTGCAAAAATTCTTTACCATCATTCTTCTAAAGCCACTGGTGGTAGCAGATTAATTCCACTTTCATAAACTAAAAGCATTAAAAACATTAACTACTACTGACCCTTGCTGAATTAAAGCCACTAATGGAGCGCTACTGGTATTCATGCAAGCCAGGTGATGGATAAAGGGAGTGGTTACTGTGTGTTACACAAAAGTTCATTCAGAAACAGGTAATGACTGAGTCTAGATTGACCCTACAAATGCATGGATCAATATAAAGGCAATAGGAAGGCAACACAACTCTACGTCATGAAGTTAACTTTACCCTTTTCTTCACAGAACAGAAACAGGCAGTAACTGCACATATGTGGAAGACTACAGCTTTTTTTTTTTCTTTTCTTTTCTTTTTTTTTTTTTTGCTTTTCCCTGAAGCTCTCACTTCAGCCAAAATGAGTTCAAATTGATGGGGAGGTTCTGAGATGAATTGGAGGCTGGAGGAAAATCAGCAAGTATGCTTATTAACAATTTCTACCAGAGCATACTTATGTTCTGCACAAGTAATGGTCCAGAACTAGAGAGCATCCATTACACACAGTCGAGTTAGTGCCCATTCCATACAGAGAACAGCCAAGCTATAGAGTATAATTTACTGTTATTACAACCTTCAGTCTCTAATCTCAGTTTCTAGCCTAAAGAAAGAAGCAGTGGTAATGGCTACATGGCTACAGCATGATTACAGAGATGTACAATATTCTTGCCTTTATTATTATTATTATTTTGAAATATAAAGTTTAAGAGCAACATGCACATAATCAGCCTTACCCTTGGGCTAGAAAGAAAGAACTGCTGTTACATCTTCTATAAAACAAATCTGTTACACTGAAGAATTAAAAGTATTTTATTCAGGTGGTATATTTGAAGGTTGCCTTCATGACAATCAGACTGTTGTTTGACAAAGCTCGTAGTAAGTAACTTCAACACTTACAAGAGAGTAACACAGCATTTGTAAAGCAAAAGTTTTTTCCAGGAAATTCTATTGTGATCATTAACCAATACCCAAACAGAGGAAATGCAAGAGGATGTTAGAGTTGTCTGGAAATGCAATGCATACCTGACCATGGGCACATTTGGGATTGCCAGTCACCCACAGCAGAAGTTCCACAGAAAAAACTGACCACCTACATTTTGGAAGCCAACCCTCATTCCACAGTAACTATACCTAGGCTTCCAGATTTATAACTAGACCTCCCTTGTTGAGCAGGTGTAAACATGCAACTTGTGGAGCTTGTGGCTTCACAAAGAATTTCCCAGCCACATTCAAAATGACCGTGTCTGCACATCATTCTTATGTGGAACATGTGTCTCAAGATACCATGTGGAGATCTGGGGAGAAAGAAAGAAAATGTTTTCTTTACTTGTCCCCCTTTTGCCTTTTTCCCGAGACAGAAAACAGTTATTCTTACCAAACATAATGAAAGAAACTAATCCCGCTATATCAGTGCCCTAGCTAAGAGTATTGTCAGCAAATTCCATCCAGACTAAAAACTTGAAGTCCCTGTGGTGCGTCAAATTTCTGAGACTTCAAGCTAAAAAATGAATTTGTATAGATTAACTAGCTAGGGATTTAAGATAAAGCTGGCTTCTCTGAAAGAAATGTGTTTTACACAGTGTTAAGTGTTTTGGTTCCTCTTTTATTTAAAGGAAGCAAAGGAGCTTTGTGAAGAGTCTTCAATAGAGTCTTTTCCTTTTAAAGCTGTGGAGGAGTTCCAGCCTGTCTGTTGCACTGGCTTAAACTTTGTTTTTCTCCAAAGCAAGAGCCCTTTAGTTTTCAGTGGCTTCCACATTTTTTTCTCCTTCTTTTGTGAAATGTGCCAATGAAGTCAAGTGGGTTGTATTAACTGAACATTTTTCCAAACATTCACACTCAGGACCAAAAAAGGGAATATTTAATAAACACAACCAGGAATATGTTGGAATGTTGATCTTCTGATGATCACAAGAATTTTCAGTCATAAGGTCTAATTAAATATCCCAAGTTGGAAGTGCTTCCAGTGACTGTTACGTCTCCTTGTTATCTGGTCAAATATTTTTAAGTTAGGTCAAGTGGCTTCTGCGCCAAAGCGATAGTTTTAATGTGAATAACACACATGCAAAGAGACTGTAATAAAATTTACCTAGGCTAGTGACATTTTGGCATCTCAAGTTTAATCTGGCAACATCAGCCTATCTTCATGCACCAGATGCTAACTGGCAATGAAACAACACTGTGGAGGTAATCACAGGTGTTTGCTTAGAGCAAAATGTCTTCGTTTGAGAGAAAATAAACAACAACAACAAAAACCACACAACAGTCTGCATGGTCTAGTACAGGAATTTGTAATATCATTGCTGATGTTGTTGAATTTCAATGCAATGAGTTTAAAGAGAAACAAAGACATCACATAGAATGGTTTTCCAAAAATACTATACGATGTTATTATCTAAGAATAAAGCATTTTTTTGCCAAGATTAAATAAATAAAACAGAAATGAAATCCAGAGATAACAAATGAATAATTAACCACTTCGTCCCATTAGGAGCAATAGAATTCCAGTAGCACTCAGATAATCAGAGCTGCTTTGAATTAGCTGGTAAAACAAAAAAACATTTTAAGAGACAATCACTGCCTTAAGGAGCATCTCATCTAAGTAGACAAGCCAGACAAAGGAACATCATTGTTTCAGAATTAGGGAACTGAGGCACAGAAGAATTGTCTTGTCTGCAGCCAGTCTGTGGTAAGATAGTAATTGAATGCAGATCTCCTTACCACATGCACATTCTCCATTTATATTCCAACTGGTCAGCTGAAACAGCCTTTCATTACTGCTCTGTCAACATACCAAGAATTACACAAGACCATGAACGCTTTATAAGTTTGCTTCAAACCAACTTCTCTTCCTGCCACAGCATTTAAAAGCATGTAGCCAGTGAGCAAATACTTACGTAGATGCAATGAGGTCCCAACCCCGAAGAGCAGTTCAGAAGATTACGCTCCACCTGGAGACTCCTCCCCTTGCAAAATTCTCACTGTCTTCATATTTTGGACCCCCTACTTCCTTCTGCAGGATCAAGTTGTTCTTTAAAAGATCTTTAAAAACATTTCCTGTTTTTCTTTCTGTAGGAAGAGGAAGTGTCATTTATTTTAAGCCAAGGTCTGCCTTCTCACTGTATTCTTATAGTACCTTTCCTCGTGCAGTGAGTGGCACTCCCCTATCCAAGCACAGCCCCCAGTGTCATTCACAGAGAGAATCAGACAATCATAACTCCCCTGAAGACAGCATGTGCTGTTTCCAGGTCTACCATCAATCAGCAGAAACCAAGAATTAATCTGTCCTATTCATAAGTGTCAAGATATTCTCTGATGGAAATTAGGCTACAAGAAAGTTTTGGGAGAACAAAGGCAGTTACAGCCTGGCCTCTTCTCCTAGCTCAGTGGCCCAGGTTCAAGAGGCCATTCACAGGCAAGTTCTGCTTCTAGGCTGCAGCACAAGGAGGAACACTGCAGGCTCCTCTGCTCCTCCCATGGCGAGGGTTTTTCTGATACAGACCTGTGAAAATTCCTCACCCAGCAGGACTTCCAGGCCTCCTGCAATACAAAGAACCAATTGTCCAAAGTCAGACCTTTGGCTTTACTAAACACAACCTTCTCAGAAGCATCTTCACCTTATAGAGTTGTGTATTTTATTCATACACATTTTAATCCACTGGGATTGAAGGAAAAAGCACTTTGAGACCAAACACGAGGGCCTCCACTTGCTCACAGGAAAACCAATAAAATATTTTAAAACATTGGCACACAGGCAGGGATATAAACAGTGTTTCGGTTGCTGGAAATGAGCAATAGTAATAATAATAAGAAAAGGCAATAGAGAACATATTGGTGCCTGCTTCTCTTCACTTGAAATCTAGAACTTGCTTGAACTTACTTTGCATGATAAGAAGTTCAGTCAACACGGGAAAGTTTCACAGTTGGGAAACAAGTCTGTGATTCCTTTGAAACCTAGGGCTGCTAAATTAGGATCTGGTGCCCTTACAGCCTCTTGGGTTGATCCTCCAGGTACAAGCATTTGTACAGGAATTCTATAGTATATGGGGTGTGCTTACAAAGAAAGGCAGCCAGCTCTGCTTGAAGACTTAGTACTGCTGGTGTCCAGGGACTTTCTCACACTAGTTCTGATCCCAATGTGCTCCATGGCAGTCACGTATATAATCCAGCCTTGTGCTGGGATTTTTTCTTAAACAAATGTTGGCCACTGCCCATCTGATAAAACTTAGAAATGGAAACAAAAGAGTAATTTGTACTGGCTTAAATTTTGTTCCTTACAAAAGCCACCCTATCCCTTCCTCCCTTCCCTCCCCAGGGAAGGTTAAGGGACTCCTGGAGCCACAGTGCAGGACCGAGCACTGCTCAGGGCAAGATCTTATTCCTTCTTTGCCCCCGCAATAGATAATTACAACAGCCACACTCCACATCACCAACCACCCAGTTAATGCACCCTTCCGCTGTCAGCATCTCCCACTCACCAGAGGAGACGAACCTGAAGTATAATGGGTGAGAGTTACACTGAGGGCAGAACCTTTCAGAAAACTCCCCTCTAACCAGGCCACCACTGTGCAGGAGCTGCTAGCGAACAGGAGAACCAGAGCCCTGGGAGCTGAGGAGCCAGGAGCCGGAGCACCCAGAGACAGAGAGACAGACAGAGCTGCCCACCCTCTGCTGCCCGCTGCCACAGTAGCTGGGAGCTTCAGAGCCCAGCAGGGCAGCATGCAGCTGAGCTTCATTTTCAACAAGACTATAGAATGAATTAACTCTATCCTGAATACAATAATTCCCCATCTAGACAACTTCCAAACCAGCAAGTGGCTGGCAGAAGGAAGCAGCAAGCTCCATCTACCAGAAAATATCAATGATCAGAGCTTGCTGCATGAGTGTTATCACTAAGCTATTAGCAGTTGCAGAGCAAACAGCTGAATTTTTAATGTGACACTTGGGAAACACCTTTCCTTGGGATGCTGAGTGTCTCTTCATGCCTGCCAACCTGGGACAGCTCCACCAGCAAAGGTACAGCTGGGTTCTTGCCCCTGCACCCAACTCTTTGTCCCCAGCCTTAGAAGGGATCCCTTTCCTGCAGCAACCAGGGCAGGGCTCCCCAAGGAGGGCAGTGGACAGAAAGCAGCTGACTTCGCCACGTGCTCACCCTCAAGCTATGTGTAGAAAGCCTTCAGAGTGTCCCTGAACTTTCAAGCTGAAATGGGGCGAGACTCAGCAAGAAGTGAGTAACAGCCCAGAGGAGCACATAGTACCAGGAGCAAAATGCAGCTTATTTCTTCTCAGATCTCTCTCTGCTGGCCCTCCTGGCCCCACCTCATGAGCTCTGTGCAGAATATACCACACCTGTATGCACTGTCTCCCACCACTGCTCTTCTGGTCCAGCATCACTATGAGTTGTGGTGCCAGGGATGGTCTCTCAATGCTATTTCTACTCTTTCCTTTCACCCATGCTAAAAAAGAGGCAGTGGAAGATAAATTTACTGTCTACCTTGCAGCAGAGAACCTGCAGACATCAGTTAGCATTTCTTTTCCCTGCAGCCCTAGGTGACACATTGGATATTCAGCCCACTTCTGACTGAAAGCTACTTTTGTCAGAGCTGCTTTATGTCCCTGTAGTTCCTCCAATTTTGGAAGCCAAATGTGCACAAACATACAGCAAACACTGTTTTCACACAACATTTATGCAGCTTGGTATCTGTACCAAGCTGTGCCAACTCTGCCAGCCCCAGCCTAGCCCCAGCAGCTGATCCTCAGCCCAGCACCAGGACAACCTGATCTCTGTCAGGCAGCAGCATCGCAGGATGCATTGCTGTTTCTCAGCAGGTTAACAGCCTGATTCATGGGACACCAGATGAACAAAGCATGGCTTGCTGTTTGTCTCTCTTGAGTATCTTGAGCAATTGTAATTTGTTTGTTTTTTTAATTTATTTATTTTTTTTTTTCCTGCAGAGATTTATCAGACATCTTGCCTGTACAGATTCTTTGATCTCAGAGTATACGTGCATTCTTGCAACAGACTTTTGGAGCATTTATAGCTTGCTCTCTTCTGTCCAGCTTCTAACTTGCATGAAACTTGTAACAGTTTAATTAGCTTGTTGTTCCCCCACTTCTCACATTAGCTCGAATCAGACAGAGTTCAAAAGTCATTAAGGGGACACAGATACTGGGATCATATAAGCCTTGTTTCCTTAATAAACTAAATTAACATTTCAGATGGTGTCTGGTTCTCATTGCTCACAGTCTAGACAAAACAGGCACATGCAGAGCAGGCAACGTATGAGAGCTCAAATTTATTTTTATCTTTACTTCATTTTTGCAGAAAAAAAAAATAACAGTTTCACAATACAAATAATTTTAAGTGGTTTTGGGGGCAGCTCAAGAGAATGGTTACAGAAGTAGCAGTTTTTCCATTTCTGCGTTTCCAGATTTATTCCAGCATAGGACAATATTCACCAAAATTAGGAGTTCCTAAATTTAATTCCCATTAGATTGATATCCAGTGCACACAGCACTGATTTTGAAATTCATTTTGAATTTTGGAAGAGATATCTAAATTGTCTTTTGGGGCTAACCAGGATTCCTGCTGGTTACAGATGATGAGGAAAAAACACATAATCAGATATTTAAAAGTAAATATTATATCAGAGGTGCACATCGATCAACAGAGGTATGTGTGCTGGCAGGGAATAGGCAGTAACCTGCAAACTAATGCTGAGCTTGCAATGAAAAAAAAAAAAAGGAGAAAATCAGACAAAGGGGTAGCTTTGAAGCATACTCCAATGTCATGTCTGAAGGACTCCATCATCAGACATAAAAAAAAGGAACAAAGATGGATATTGCTTTATTAGTGCTCATAAAAACTGGATGTGCAGTGAGACAGTTATAATAGACTGAATGCTATGAGTTAATCCATACCTTTTTTTTTTTTTTTTTTCCACAGGGGCACTGAAACTAATATACACTGGCATTAGCTTCGGTAATTACTCTGTGCAGGTGTCTATATTTGCTATGCTTGTAGCTTGCTTTGATGCTGCTCCAACACAAGCTGTTAGCAGGGAAAGGAAGGCAGCTGTGGGTAGGTATTTTGTACCTGGCATTCATTAAGACTTCCAGTATATATCCCTGCTGGAGAAGCTGGAATTTGACTCTGGTGAAAGTGTGTACTTTGTGGATTTCATTTCTGGAAGTGCTCCTGATACTGAAACTGGTGACTTATGTTCTGTTATTCCACCGTAAGGATTAACAAAATATTCAAGTCTTTTCAAATAATGTTGTGGCTGTATTTTTTTTTTCTCGATGCATACATATAAAAATATACATGTGTCTGAGTGAGTGTGACCATCTTTAGCACTAAGGCAATATTTAGTCATTAAGCAGAAATCTGGAGAAAGGCTGCTAGCTTGCCTCTCTGACCTTCAAAACAGACCAAGATGTCATTGCAATGCAGATGTCAACTCTGATTATTATTTTCAAAAACAATTGTTTTGAATGAGTTTGAGGTATTTACAGATTGATAGCTGTGACAGCTCAAAGGGCGTCATAGTTTTGGTGAACTGCAGAAATAAAGGATTGAAGCATAAATATCTTAACAAGCACATTCTTTCAATGAATACTATTTTCAAGCTTTTCCCACAGTTTCAGATATGTACTAACCACAGCTTGCTTACATCCCCAGACCTCTGATGTCATCCCATCAGGATGGATGTTTCTACTGGAGTGCTGCAAAATGTCCAACTGTAAAAATGAAGTAACAAAAGGCCCCAAATGAGGCAATATTAAAGGTGTGAAATCCAGGTGAATTATGTTAATATTCAGCTATTTATCGGTATGCTAGTGCAACAAATAGGGTTCAGAGTTTCTCCCACTCTCAGTTATGTATTTTTACACATTAAAGTTTATGTCTCTTGAAGATTTTTATGCCTTTTTTTCCTTTTTTTTTTTTTGTTTTTGTTTTTAAATTTAAATGCATTTCTGATGTGTCTTAATTATTTTTAAATCAGATTATTGCTTAGGCTGCTTAACTCACTAGTAGTACTGATTTAACACCCTCATGGGCTGCCTTCTTAGACTGAAAGAACAACTTTGCTGTCCACCTGCAAATTCTAGAAGGCGTGAGAAACAGAAAAGGAATGGACATTTCCAGACTTAAATAGAATGTCTCCAGACTTGTCAATTCCCATAGTTTTTGTAGGTGTTACAAAATACAGTTATATTTTTATCCTTTAATTAAAAACAGGGAGGTTTACTACCAGCCATATTTCTGTAAATACATTTAAGTTGGAAATCATTCCTACTTAAGCTCAAACACTGCAGTCATTTCACCCTAAATCATCCACTACACTGGGGTTAGAAACAACCAAAAAGGACTACAAAATCTACCCACAAAATAAACTGCAGAAAATATCCCTCGACCAATTAATTTGGTTGCCAGAATTTTATTTTGAACTGGAGCTGTTTGACATCTTTATAGGTTGTATATCTTGCTTTTATCCTGAAGCATGTGTTCATTGGTAGCATAAATATGTCTCTCAGGTTAGCTGAAAATTGGAAGTTGGAATGACTCAGTCACATGAAAGTGAAATGTTTTCACCACATCTGCACAGCTCAAGAAACATTTTAATTTCTTTATTATGGATTTACAATATAATCTGATTTGGGCATCTCTCTGTGTCTCAATTTCCCTGCTTTGAAATGGAAGTTATAATAATAATTGGTTATGCTATTCCTAGGCAATTTTTCTAGACTTTCAGGACTACAAGACTGACAGTCTTTTCTTCTACACATATTCCCCATCTTCTAAAACAGAGTCTAGTTTGCAGTCTTTTAGTCTCATACCAATATGATTAATCATGTTGACTTCACAGAAAAATAGCCTTAATTAATTAACAGAGTAAGCTGGAGACTCCAACTCAGATCAGATTCCTATTCATCAGTAGAGGCATTCAAGTGCTAAATGATTTACAACAAGTCTCACAATAAAAGCTTTAACATTTTTTCCAATGCAATAGATTATTGTTTTCCTGAGAGATTTCGAAATAATTAGTTAAATGTCTAAAGAACAGAACATGGACATTAATTAGCCAATTCATGGAACTATGGTTTGTAGTAAGTTAATCTCATTAAGGCAAATTTAATGAAAGGTTGAAAACAACAATTGACCAAATATAACATGCTAAAACCACAAAAAGAAATCTGCTTTAATTCTATACTGAGAACTGGTGAAGTATTAACAGAGGGACTGTTGTTAACCTAAATTTACCTGAGGCTTTAGGCTCTATAGCTGCTCTTGGAAAGCCCGTTTCCTCTTAACCTGGAATCTTTATCTGAAGCAAAAGCTTTGTCCAGAACACATTTGGCTTCAATAAAGCTGAATGACAATTTTTATCATTTTTATGCAGGTAACATTGTCTGCTTTTAATGTGGTTATGCATGTGTGCAGTTTAGAGAGAAGGTAAATAAGAAGGGACACTAGGATTGTAAAATGATATATGGTACCAAAGAAAGCCTATCAGGCTGTCCTGTTATTGTGTCTGCCATTATGAGGCTATGGAATAGCAACTGAAACTTCAGGGCAGCGTATTTACAACAGAATGAAATAGTGCTTATTAACCCAGAATATAAACAGCTTCCAAGGCACAAATAACTGATAGCATTGAGGCCAAAAGGTTAAAAGAATTCCAAATCCAATTAGCTCCCTGGATGGGTGTTAAGAACTTTAGTTTTGTTATACATTGTGTTAGTGCATACAGAATTTAAACTTACAGTTCAAGATATATCATAAGTTGTGTAGGGACAACACAGTTAATCTGAAAGTTTGACAGTAAATATAGAAGCTTTGATGCTAACGCCAAAACCAACATTAAAAAAAAAAAAAAAGTTGAAAAGAGAGAAAACAGAAAAATAATTAAATCTTAAATTTACAATACATTAATTTACAGTACATTGGGAATTTTTGCCAAGTGGAGTAAAAATAATGCCAAATGATTAAAAACAGATCTAAAAAGCAATAAAAGAAGGAAAAGTTAGTTTTGGAAAATCTAAATCGATAGACTTAAGAGAAAAATATGTCATATTAAGAGGTAGGAAAGAGTCTGGAAAGCCCTGATGTTGAAAAATGGCTTTGAAGTTTTGTGGAACAATGTAGTTTGCATTGTGGCACGACAACAACAAGAAACATGCAGCACCAAAAGAGTAGCAGGGAGAAGTACCTACCAGGCAGGTGGGATGGAGCTGCAAAGACGGAGCTGGTAGGCTCTATGCTGCTGGGATGGCCATATCCCTCTAGAGCACGGTGTTCAGCTCTGGGCACTTCATTCACCCCTATGGTGAAGTTTGGTAGGGGCTGGAACCTGACTGATGAAGAAAGGGATTCATTTGCTCAGCAATTTGGGTAAATCTGGCCTAATAGATCAGTCGAACAGTCTTTAACAGTTAATATTTAAATGGTATTAGACGATGTTTGTGGGAGTGTGGCCATGGGGGTCGACAAGCCCCATGGTTGGTGATAACATTGGACTCTTAACGATGAAGCCATCAGGAATGTTAAGAGTTTAGCTGTTGCTGGGCAAAGTTGTTGACCAATGAATAGTTAGTGGAAAAGTACTGCTGTGAGGCGAATGGTGTAAGAAGGGAGCCTGTCCTTAATAAGGGAGATTGAAGTTATGCCCTCGATAAGAGAGAGTTGAAGTTATGTCATCAGCACAGTAGTAGCAGTTACTGATCTTAAAAGAACCCTGATGTTCGTGTGGTCGTTACGCCACAGATGGCGATCTAGTGCTTCCTGGTGTCACTGTCTCTCTCTCTGCTTTCTGGGCCTTGCTAGAGGACTTTGTTAACATCTGCCTTCTCTATGTCTTGGAAGATGATGCCCCTAGTCATCAAAATGACCTTTACAGATTGACTGGAAATTATCCCATCTCCCAGCATCCCAGATATGCCTTGGGTTGCAGGCACCCAAGGGCACTATATCTTGACTAACATTTTAATTAGATTTGATGTTTCCACAGAAACGGCATACCTCATGCCTGCTAGAGCTAACTGGAATCCTTCATAGGACCAGACATGCTTAAACAGAAAACAAAAGCATTCTAGCAATGACTCAAAATAAATTTACAGTGGAGCAGCCTAAATGTAATAGAATATAAATGCTGGTGATACCTAGCTGCAAAGTGCTCCCTTAGATGTATCAATGACTCAACCATCCTGGACATGGAGGGAGATTATCTAACCAGCCAGATGTCTGCTACTGTTGATTGCACAGAAACTAAGATAGAAATGTTCTCCCTCTCTCTGATTTTTTTCTCTCTTTCTCTCTTTTCACTCAAATCTTTTTAGTCCCAGCCTGGCTTTCACTGCCATTCACTGTACCTGTAATAAGCTGGGCCCATGCCCTTTCCTAGAGCAATGAAGGAAGAGATTGTATTCCTGGATAAGTGTATCTAATAAGATAGTAATTACTGTCATACCTTACAACCTTTAGAAAATGCATTCATGCTTAATTAACACTTCAGATTATCAGAATGATACCAGGACAGCAACAAAGCTTCAAAAGTCATACGACATAAGAATTATTAAGTGCATGTAAATTTCATAAAACTTACAGTCTGCCCTTTGACCTCTTCAGGAAAATTTAATGTGAAATCTAATGGTGCAGGCATTACTGGTCCAGCATTAGTGCTCAGCAGGAGAAGTACAGAAGGGCTATTCCCACTATTCCCAGGGCAGCTCCAGCTCTACAAGGGAATGTCTCCTCAGATTCCAGGACCATTGGCCGTCAACTCACACCTTCTCCAGTGATATAGGGTATATTTTAAGAAGTTTCTCTTTCCCCAAAACATATAACTATGTTGAAAAGAAAATAAATAAGCAAAATTCAAGTATCTCTGCTAGTACTAGAAGTAGCAAAGCATGATTTCCTGCAGATTTGTCCAAAGTTCAGGTCAAAAATAGCTGGCAGAGTCCCACTGTCAAACAAACCATGATATTGCTTAAGGAAAAAGGTACGTATGAAAAATCCAGATGAAAACAGGAGCTTAGCAAGAAGTTTAATAACTCCTTGTCCAGACTAATTAGAAATAGTGGGAACATTCAAGTAGGAACATGCAAGTAATATAAAGTTGTCAGGAGCTGTTTCTAAGTGCTGACTACTGGGACCCTTCAGCTACCTTGGCATTTGCCAGTCAAAACAGAATGCGTTCAGTGGTGAATGTGGTAAAGCTGAAGTGTTTTGTGTTTTATCTCAACAAATAAATCCAAGTTCAGTACTCTAGGTCTTATTTAGTAGGGATAGTCAAATGGTAAGCAGAAAAGTGAAGGTGTAGGGTCTAGAAATTACGTGCTGTAGTTAAAGCTTTCTTATGTTTTCTTGGCTTGTTTCACAGGTAAGAATTTTAACATTTATTCAATTACTTGTTCTGTATTACTTAGATCTTTGCTTAATCTCTAAAGCCTTTGCTACATTGAAAAAAATATACTTTTGTGAAAAGTTGTATTTTATGTTACATACAAAGCCTCTTTAGAAGTATGATAATACAGCTTAGTTTTGAAACCCATGAGGAAACTGCTCATTTTACTCTCACTGTTAAAATGGATTTAGCTTTTCACAGATCATATCCCTGCCATCAGAGTTAGGTTAACAATTTATGTTTGTCTTTATCCACTAATGAAATAAGTGGTGATAAAAGCAAAGATTTTACCTTCATAAAAAATAAAAATGAAGCCCTCTGGCTTGTAACAGTGATGTTGCACTGCATCACTGTGATTTTTACAGTATTTCCTCAAAACTGGTCTTCTATTACTAGATATAGTCTATAGCTAGTGCATACCTGAAAAAGATAATGCTTTTTGTTGTTGTAGTCATCATTTGTTTGCTTGCTTGCTTTTTAAGAAAATATGGAAATAAATGCTTTTCATTCAAATCTGGATAGCCCTCTAGCAGTAGTCCTAATATTCCCTATATCAGTGGTAGCCTTAGGTAAATACATTGGGAAGCACGAGAAACATGAGAATGTTGCAATTTTTTATTGATTATGGATGGAGTAGGAAGAACAAGAATAACCGCAAACTTAGATAAAGCACCCCTTTAGCTATTAGTTTCTCTGTTACATAGTGCAAGAACTGCATAATCAGAGGAATATAGGTCCTGATCCTAAAACAGAGGCACAGAGTGCCTCAATGGGCTTGGAGCCCAGACACTTAAGCTAATCTCAAGAACACTCACTTTTATGAGCATTCTTTGGGGAACTTGGCTCGGAAATGCAGTGTCCCTGGAAGTTAGAGCCATGATTTATAATAAACTACCCACAGACATTCAGATGGTAAGAATTTGCTTCCTCTGGTGGGTAACCAGGGTAGACCTTTATTCCAATAAAGGTTGCATTGGAAGGAATATGGGAGCAGAACCTTGCCCAATACAATATGCGCAAGGAGAGAATTATGGCAGGAAGGAAAAAGAGAGGCTTTAATATATAAGCATAAACCTACATAGATTAGATGAAGAAACCTACAACAGTATTCTCAATGTTAATGGAATGATGTTGCCAGATTTGGTCAACCATAAGTGTAACAATGCACAGAAGGAATGCATGAATTATAATCTTGATTCAAATGCCAATATTTTCAAGAGGTGGATGGGAACAACCAGACTAGTCAATGTCTCCTTAAAATGTCAGAATAACTTCTTTAGAAACTAAAATTCTGCAAAACCACAAACATGAAATCTTTAATGACTAGGCGTACTGCACAGCCAGACTGTCTAGAGCATAGGCTGAGAATGATCAGCTTCAAGCCTTGTGACCCAAGTAATGAATCTTCTTGCAAGCCTGTAATGTAATCTTCAAAAGGATATGATTTTTTTTTCCTGATAGTTTTTGAAGCACTGACTAACTTTTCAACAAAACCCAAAAGTAGTGCAGAATGGCTTTCATTTGCAGTCCTCCCAGGTCTTTGTATAAGGAATCCTACCATGTCTGAATTAGACTAAGTAGTTTTCTATTTAAAAGGTGAAGAAGCTGCTGCTCTGTTACTTCAGTAAAGGGGATCCAGCTGAAGAAGCTGACTAGGATAAATGTCTAGACTTTTATAAATGGTCTCTGGATTTTAGAAGCAAAATGCTTCTCATTGTGGCTTCTTCTGTTGGATCAAATGACTGTTGAAACTGTATTTGGAAGATGCAGCCAAATCCAAAGTAACCACTTTCTGCAGTTAGGGTGGATGACAACAACTTTTGTTGTAGCTGGGTAAAATATTTTATTTTTTAGAAATGCCCAGAGCTATTTACAAAGGAAGAAAATTAGATCACCACCAGATAACGTTTAGAAATGGTCCCTTTTGTTCTGTCATAAGCATGAAATGTAGGAGCCCTGCAAGATCATACTTGAAGACCTTTGTGCAAGAAGGGGCTAGCACTGCAAGCAGAGGAATGTCCTACCACTTTTGGAACCTTTGGTGGAAGTTTCTAAGAAGGCCGACAGAATAGATTTTAAAACCATCTCAGTAATTTAAAATATTAATAGTGAACATGTGTTGTGACTGCAGTTCATTAAGTCTTGATAAAAGAATCTGTGTGTAAACAATTACACACTCCCTAGAATATTTCCTGAGTGGCACTAACAATAGCAGTTCTTCCACACATGGCTCAAGATGGTCTGCAAGAAGGGTGTATAAGGCTCCTCAGCTGGTTCGTGGTGGTGTTTCCTCTCCTCGATGCCCCAGGCAGCTGCTAGGAGAGAGGCTCTGCTGTCCTCAGTGTGCCCTGAGCCTGGCTCTCCAAGCGGTGCTTTAACAGGGATGATCTTAGCCCTTGTGTGAGGATTGGATGGCAGAGACTAAAGTGAAATAAAGATGGTGATGGCACATCAGGGAGTGTTTAACCCTGAGGCGTGCATTCAGTGAAAACAGTGCATGAATGTGATGGGGCTGTGACTCTCTGGTCCATTTGCTTGCTACTGGCCATCAGCTTGATAGAAATCACGGTTGGCATTGCTGCCTACTCTTACAGCAGGAAGGTAGCTGTTCGCAACGACTTCAGGTGGGGCTTTTAAAGGCTTTTTAACAATGTAGTGGTGGCTGCAGGACCTTCTTCAGGAATGTTCCTGGGAAGAACTCAACTAGGGAGCTCAAACAGGCAAATGCTGGTGTTTGCTCAGGATATAGTACACCAAGTAGATTGGATTGAACGACGATGTCATTTCAAAGGAAAAAGAGCAGGTACTCTTGAAAGACCTCACTTCAAAATCTGATCTGACCACATAACTCCTTAGTCAATGGCTGCTGTGACAGTAATCACTGAAATTCCAGCTTCATGACTTAGGGAAGCTCCATTCTGTCAAACAGACGTTCATGGTTTAAAACCTGGAATTAGTGGCAACATTCCCATGTGCTTGTGCTACAGAAAATGAAAATCACTAGCCCTTTAATTTCAAACTCAGCTGCAGGGGCCAGTGGAAGATATAAAAATGCCATGGTGAAAAATTCTTTGAACAGCAACACCAACTTAGGCTGGAGAAAACACTAGTGCTGGAGAGAGCCTGATATGGTGAACTGCTGCATCTCTGCAGGTTGGGAGGGAAGGGGGATGAAGGCTAAAGATCTGCACAGAGCAATACTTCTGTGCTGTTTGTCTGAAGTCCTGGGGGGCAGAGCAGAGCTCCTGGCCATGCTCCGTTTGTGTTTCTTGGAAAGAGGGTGCTGGGGTAAGGGTGATGTTGGGATGATCTTAGTTCTGGGATTCAGTCTGAGAGAGAACTGGCATTCCCTAAGGAATAAAGAGAACCTGAAACTGATATTAAAGCTATTTATGCTCTATCTTATGCCAAGAAAAATATTTTACACTTAGCTTAATACCATAATCATGAGTCCAAAACCATCACTGCTAGCTTCTAAATAGAGAACAGAATCTGGGAGGAGGCAGTAAGAAAATATATGTTTTGGCTGTATTATTGCAGCATGGAGGTAGCCAGAATTCATCACAGGCTTGAACAAAACCAGGAGTCTTAAAAGAAATACTACTTCTAAGTAGTCTTTAGACATGCAAATACTTTAAGGGCCTATAAACCACATAATGTGAGCTTCAGCACAGATGGCTGCTACATTCTAGCTATAGTTTAAGCTGCTCTTTTTCTGGTCAGTGAAGTCCCAGTTTTTACACTGTCTTTGGACTATAGTGTAGAGAACACCAGTAAGGGATGTTCTCAAGGGTGCAAAAAGGAGATTATCAGCATGTCTCAGTGCTAGTGAACTTGTTATCCTGGTGGTGTACCTTATGACCAGGCGTTGCAGCAGGGCTGTGCATGAAGACTGAAGACTTGTGTGTGGCAAGGACCAACATTTGAGGGTAGGACTGGAGAACCCATGGGATAATACTCTCCACTTTGTGTCCTGATAAGCAGAGCATTTGTTTTTCACATTGGTGCTTGTTCTTCAAACATCAAGTGCAAGCTTTCACCGATTCACTGCAGCAGCTGTGCAGATTTACAATTCATGTTTGACACCATCCTGTTTACATACGATTTCATTACTGAAAAAAAGATCACCATGTAAGTGTGGCACTTCTGTTAAATTTCTGAAGGGAAATCAGTACGTGACTATGTGGATTGACTAACTCACATCTGCACAAAGATAATCTAGTGAATATTTCTCTCCTCACAGCTGCACTGTGGTATACCAGGAAGATCTTTGAGGACTCTTGGCAAGAATCATGGAGAATTGCCAATACCTGATTGTATGGACTACTTACAGAGGTACCTCTCCCTTGCCTACACTGCAGTAACAGATGAAAAGACCTACAGTGACTGCATTTCTGAAAAACATTAAAGACTGTAGAAATAGGGTCCATTTTCACCATTTAAAGAAATCCAAAGACCAAAAACTGAGAAATCTGATTTCTTCTCTACCAAAAGATTTCACAGCTTATGGACAATGTGTGTCTGTATACCATACGAGTACACAATGCTGCAGCCATTGTTTTTCTTTTAATTTATTAAAAAAAAAAAAAAAAAAAAAAAATAAAAATGTAAACTTGGCCTGAAGAAAGATCTGTTCAAATGTGATACTGATTGAAGGCTGTGAGAAAGGCTATGTTTTGTTCAGGCTTCTGCCTGGTTACAGCTCAACTCATAAGAGCAGTCATGGAAGTTACTATCACCCTCGATCCCACCTTACGGCAGACAGCCTGGGGTAAGCTCAGCAATGAGACCACATCTGCTGTTTGTTTGAGTCCCCTGCACCTCGCGCTCAGCAGGCAAAATCCCTGATTCACTTGTGTAACCAAAGACTACTGAATATCCCTGAATCTGGCTGAAGAAAAACTGACTCAAGGACTTGGTTGTGCAATGAAATTACTGAAGGAATTTACTGAACTTTGGGGAAGGCAGACACTAATCTCTAACACTATTTGACTCAGTCTTGATCAAGAACCACTTGAAATGGCCTTCCTGAGATTAACTGGAAACAGGTCATTAATGTGGCAGCCTGATCTGCCTAGGATGGTTAAGAGCCAAATCTCTGTTTGGCTTTAATGCCCCTGAGCTGACTTAACATTCTCAGTTTTTGGACATTCTGGTTCTGGCACAGTGGTGGGTGTGCAAAACTGTCTCAGCTGGTCCAGCACTGTCCTTGGATGTATTCACCCAGCACTCCAGACAGTTGCTCCAAGAAGTTATAGAAAGCAGCTGAGCAAAAATGTTTTTAACAAGCATTTTGGCTGTTCACTGTATAGCAAGACAGAGCTCACCGGGGCAGCACATTACCATCAAAACCCATTGACTTGAAAATTCCACTGTGTTTTTTGGGGAGATCACTGAAGTGACTAAATCTATGATTTTTAAAATTGTATTTATTTTTCCTTTCTGAATCTGTTTTTCTAGCCTTCAGATTCTAACCAGGGATGCGTTTCTTTACCTTCTTAGGGAAAAAATTAAAAAAAAAAAAAATCATTATTATTAAGGATGACTGTGTAAGCCAATGACTTAGAAAGCTGCTATATACTATTAGCAACCACCGTTACTTTGCAAAATGTATCATGAGCTGTGAAACTCCTTCAGGACAGAGCTGAATGATGTTGCCACTTGACACGGGCTGGTGTCCCAGACAGTTTATGTACACATACAGTAGTAGCACTGGCTTCACTTCAGCAAGTAAGGCATCTTTGTTTCTTATGCAGATGTGGAGAGGCTTGCACGCAGTGGTAAGGCAGCAATTCTCTGTGTCTGCAGGGAGCTATCACCATTCCCCGGATCTCTGAACGAGACACTGAATTATAGACACTCATCACCCAGGATGTCAGAGCAGGGAAATAAATACAGCTTAAACTCAGGTATGCTGGACACTGGAGTTTTGCCCTATCCATTTACGTTCCATATGGAAGAGGGTGCATAAGGGGAAATTTACTGATAAGAGCTTGGCAAAGCATATTCAAAGAGTTTCTTTCCTTTCCGTGTCTCTGGAAAGTGCAGATGTCAACTTCACAGAATATGCTCCATAAAAATGAAACCCCTGTATCTTGTCCCTTTGTGCTGACATAAATCTAGATGAGGCTACACGATGGCTAAGCCTGTAGCTGCTGAACTGTTCCTTGTAAACTAATCCTTGGAAGTGGAGAGGTGTTTCACAGCAGCTATTCCTGAACGTAAAACAGAACAATGATTTAATGTTGAATACACACATTTCACATATCCCTTATATTTGGAGACTGATACAGAGGTGAACATAACCTGAAACCAGCCATCCTGGCCAAGCTGAACATTGTGCTGAATGCCTGTTTGCACAATGTGTTTGGCTGTATGATCAGCACGCTACCTGTGACTGAAACTGCTCAGCCCAACTAGCTGCAGTCTGCTCAACTTGGCATCATAAATTTCAACTGCAAATCTTAACCTCTTAAATTATATTATAAAATAACTTATTTTTAAACTATATACTATACCATGGAAGAAAATCTTAAGCTGCCTTTCCTACGACTGTAGTAAAACAGCAGGTGTGGAAGGACAGGCCTTCAGACACGGAGGTGCTGGCTCCTTTTGAGCTCTCTGTGCTATCTCAGGGCTGTTTAGGGTACTCTTCATCTTCCTCATTCAAACATTGTCTTCTGGCTACAAAAACTGAAGCATCACAGCTGGTTGTCCTTTGTCTGATCCTTCAGCTCTGAGGGAGGTCTATGCTTTTCAAACTAGACAATAAATCTGCCCGAATTTAAATACTTTTTTTTTTTTTTTTCCTTAGAAACAACAGCAAAATTTCATGTGCCACACAAAAATGACCTGTGTAGTTGACACTACAGTCCAATTAATTACTTTATTCTTTACCTCTTCCAGGCTATCCCAAAGCATTCTTAACAAAGCTTGGGACAGAAATGGGACTGGAATTGTCACATATACACGTTGACTCCACTCTCATGACTGTCTCCCTTTGTTGGATTGTGCTCAAAACCCGAATTCAGCAGATTACCTCACTCTTCTTGGAGCAGTTGGTATGGACGTTGGACTTACAGAAGTTAAAATTCAATACTACTTTCAAATAAAAAGTTACAGTTTTTAACAAGTGTAACTGTGAGTGGTGGGGAAACAGTGTTTGGTGTTGGAATATAGCTAGGTAATGCCACCAGTAGGATCAGACTTAAAAGGTCCCCAAAGTAGCGTGGAGAGGAAGCCACCTCTGTTACTGCTGAAGGGCACTGATACTTGCTGCAGCATGAACTGCTCCAGTATTCCAAGAACTGGTGTTAACAAAGGTGATGTTCATTGTGATTTGCTCCTTATTATGGGAAATGTGAAGAAATCACTCAAGCAGGTTTAGCCAGCAAAGACAAATCTCTCTACGCAATTACTTGGGATCTGGGATCTTCCTTGCTATCTACTTCTCAGACTATGAAACTTGAGTGGACAAACTGCTTCTATGACATACAAATTCTAGAAGAGTTTTTAATTTGGTGTTTTATTATATGCAACACTCCTTAAGTAAAGAGCTTGTAAGAAATATTATCATTACTTATTTTCTGTTGTACCACTCTCACCTTTTAAGGACCTGCGTATTTCACCTTGCCAGCTTTTGCTTCCACAACACTGCAAATTAATAAATGACTACATATTTACATATTAGAAATTTTATAGTTCGTTTAAATTCTTATAGTGCTGATTGACACATCTCAGTAAAAATCAAAGACTCTTATTAAAGAAAAATCTTTCCTCCTATTTCTTCTTAGCTTCTCCTCCTCTAAGAGGACATTAAAAATCTGCTCGCATCTCATTGCCCTGAAAACTTTTTGCAGCAGTTATTTCTTGCTTTGATAAAACTAATTTTGTAAGCATGAGTAGGACACAAATAAGATGGTGTAACATCCTCCCCATTGAGACAAAAGTGAATGAAAATGTAAGAATAACATGCTCAGGCATCTTGACACCATGGCTGCTTTATGCAGATTGTAACTGTCTTTGGCCAGGACAAATATCCTCCTTCAAAAGGAGTAACTGGAAGAAGAAAACTGGCTTAATTTGTGTAGTAACAAATAATTTGCAATCTTTTGTCAGCCTTCTTGTGAGTTTTAAAGACTAGAATTTATTGTAGCTTTTCTTTAATCTATGCTATAATCATAGCTTAAATCTTGCTTTGCTTTTTCTCTGAAACAGCTTGTAAATATTTAATTAAAACATGTGAGCTTTCATACCATCAAACTTATTTTGAATCTGAGGACCAGTAGTGTGGAGAGTACTAAGATTTTCAGGCCAAGCCTTAAAAGCATTCTAAATCACTGAAGTCACTATTTAGTCTAACTTTCCTTTTTTGAAGTTAGAGTGCCAGTTGGCTTTTTTTAAATTTCTTTCTAGTATGCATTGTCTTCATACCTTCTCATTGCCCAGTTACCAGTAATGAAAATAAGCTCAGAACTTCTACACAGCACAACATACGCATGGTTAGCAGACCAACTTTGAAACATGTTCATTCAAGTAACTAACCATGGAAAGAAAAACTTCAAACTGCTAAAGCGATACCTGTATCCAACAAAGAAACATAAGAGAAAAGGCCAGCACCAGGTTCTACCAGCTTCTAGGGAAAATAAAACACAACCACAAACATTGCAGGAAAAGAGGTGTTAAATTCAGGTTCTTATAGTGCTGTTCCATTTCCAAAGATGCTTTCCCTGAAAAACTGTGAGCCATGAAAAAACCACCATTTCAGTGCTGTTATGTGTGCAAGAGGAACATAACAGTAGCAGTAACCCAACCTCTCTGTATCTCAACTTCAAATCTTTCCTGATCCATGTCGAGATCTGGAAATACCTATCAAGGAGAGTAAAGGACTGGAACGATTCTCTGCTCTGCTCCCATTCCTGTGTAAGCCAACTTGCATGACTCAGCCCAGACTTTATTTATGCCCAGTAGATATTTGACACCTCAACAACTATTCTCTGTATTCTAGTGCTTTGCTAACTGTTCTGGTTTGCCAGCTCTAAATAATGCCTAATTCTTCTCTTTTATATTAACTGAAGCCTCTTACTGCTTCTGTTTCTTAGCACCAGTGTGTTTTGTGTTTATGCACTGGTACTATATTCAAGATAAAAAAAAGCAACAAACAATCATCTATAAAAACTATGACCTTAAACAGAACTGTAAAGCAAAACAGAACTCTGAAGGGTTTGGACTCTCCACTTATTCTTTCAAATACAATTTTCTAAAGTGAAAATTGAGTCTTACTCAATGATGAGTGAAAAAGGGCTACTTCATGTGTTTTGCAGGATCTACCATATACTGTAAATCCCGTACAATGTCTGCATTTGTTTATCCCCACACATTAATTTTAATTCTCCAATGCTGCTGCAGAGCTGCTCTGTAGTTAGCTCTTCCCTGGCATTTACCTGTGGAATCTCTCGCCTGCTTATGGTACCTTGCAACTGATCTTCAGGGAAGAAAACAATTCAATAAAGCAAAGTTTAAGCCTTCTGCCCTTAAGTCCTTAAATTCCCCTTTAAAAATAGCAATAAAAAAAAAATACGTGAAGAGAATTATCTGGCCAAGGTGGATTTTTTTTTTTTTTTTTTTTAAAAGTTCAAAGCAGTTCCACTTTCATCAGTTAAATTCCCACTTTATTACTGAATTATATTGGATCTAAACTCAGCTTGGCTTAAAAACAATGCAGCTGAAAAAGAAGTCCTGTCCACCCATTTCTTTGATGTTGACACTTTACACTCCTTCACCATAAGCCACAAAGAGTTAACTTTTGAAAACTGAAAATCAAAAACAAGGGAAATAACTATGCATCTTATTTTATACATGTCAAATTATTATTAAATCAAAAATTCTCCCAATTTTATCACATTTGCAGTTGACTTCAAATGCATCTCTTAATGCTGTTCTTTCTACTTTAGAAAAGCACAGAAAACAATTGCTTCCTTTTACCATTTAATAGAAAAAAATACTGCCAACAGTACATTAATTTATTAGAGTTATCAAAGTTTGTGCTAAGAATTAGATTTTGCAGTTAAAGGGTATAAACCTAAGTCATCAGTTTTTAAAAAATGGATTTATGCCAGTTATTTGAAGTTATACACATCAAGGGAAGCAGCACCAATATTTTAATGAGGAACAAATTCCATTCATAATTTAAACAGCTAGGAACTCAATTCATACAAAAAAATACAAATACTACTATCAGTACCATACTTATTAATGCACCTCAGAAAAAACCTAAATTATCTGAAGAAGCACATCCTATTTTGTTTCCTCATAGTCATTGTTTCATAATGGTATTTTGCAGAGTTCTTTGTAACCTAGCTATGTTGGCATCCAACGCTGCTAAGCCATTCTTAAAGTCCTCTTCATCTCGAGAAGTAAATGTTGAAAAAGAGGATGCACTCCACTCAGACTTCCCTGATATACCATCAAATGAAATAAAACTAGTATCAGTTGCTTCATTGCCTCGCTTCTTAGGAAACTCTTTCTGAAATGGCATTGGAACATGTGGCTGAATTTGGCCTGGTTTGTCTGTGCAGTCTTTTGCAACTCCACTTGGAGCACCTTTTGGCTTCACTTGGACTTTGTCTCCTGGCTTCACCTTACCCCCTGTAACTTCAAGTGTGTTTTCCATAGTCTTTTTCACACTGTACTCAGTGCTTAATTTATCCAGAATAGTTGGATCCTTTGACATTTCACATCTATTCTGCTGCAAAGAGTTTGACAGCTCACAGTTGAAGTCTAACATCTTACAAGCCCCTCTAGTATGGTGTAGTCCATCAGTTCTCCCCGAGACAACCTGTTTTTTAGAGGCACTGCTAGTCAATGGAATGTAAACAGTCTCATCCAACTTGCTTTGTTCATCTATTAAAGTCCCAGAATCACTAACTGTTTCTGCATCTTGCTTCAGTAAGGTTGGCAATATTCTGGAAGCTGATGTTCTTTCTTCTGAGAATATATGGTTTATGTTATTTTCTTCAGCAGCAAACTTTTCATAGGCTAGATTTAGCATTTGCAATTCTCCGTTTTTATTTGAAAACTGAAGTTCTGTATCTGTCAAAATATGATCCATTTCTAATTTTTTAAGGTAAGTCATTACTGAACTACTCCCAGGAAATGGATCAGGCTGCATCCGTTTCTCATAGTCTTCCAAAAGGGACTTTGAGAGACCTTTTTCAGATCTGGGTTTAATATTGTCTGCTGTGAGGTCTGACAGAAGTTTGGCCATACTGCACTGCAAAGTTCTATTAAGAAAAGATAAATGCAGCAGGTTAACTATGTTTTTGGCAACTATTTTTCAAAAACTTTTATATAAAAATGAAAACAGATTTATCAGATGACAGCAAAATTACAATTCTTTCTACATACAGAAAATACTAATATAGATATGAACCAATTGCAGAGAATTAAATTGAAGAAACTTGCCTCAGAGAAATGAACACACTGAAGTTATTCAGATTATTCCTGATTTACCTGTTTTGAGTACTGCAAAGTAAATAGATGTCAAGAAACTATTATAAAGCATATAGAAACAACTATTGAAATCAGAGGAAGTTTTTCCAAAATATTCTCTTCTAAAGAAAAAAAAAAAAAATAATCAATTTTTCTAATTTTCTGTTTTCTGTATCAAAAACTGAACACTTAATCCTACTATATATATTATCCAGGATATTTATATAAACAGGCAATAATGAGACATCATTATACTACCATCTGGTGGTCAGTATTTAACAGCTACAGAAAAGCATAATGTATCTGAATGTCTACTAAAGATAGAAATAATGATTAAAAACACTCCACCATTTCAATCAATATCACCTAAAAACAAGACAGATGATCTTCCTCTGCACATCATGTCCACACAAATTTTATGTACACACTACTCTGGATGTTTACAAACATTTGTGAGCCTCTCAGCTTGTCACCAGATTCATAGAACACGATGAAATAAATTCACAGTAACATTAAAAAAAAAAAAAAAAAAAAAAGGTGAATAATGCAACGTTCCTTCAGGGGATCTAAGAGTTCCTACCCTCATCCTTCATTAAAATTTAAGTATAATCTAATTCAAGTGTATGTACAATTAAATGAGGGACTGCTCATTCCCACAAGAAGAGCTCACTGTGGGAGACTGGAAGACTGATCTTTCTGGTAGTTTTTTTCATAAGAGTTTGATTTCTGATTTTCTAAGGGGAAAGAGAAATCCCTCCTTTAGGAAATTAACTTTTGAACTGAATAATTCTACAGCTTCAAGGAAAGTATCAGTAGGTTTTCAGGTCCATGCACTTCCCAAGCAGCTCCTTACTTGCAGTCTGCTACAAGAGTTAAGACTTTGCACAAGTTACGTCAGGTAACATTGCTCTTTAAAAGAGGACTAACATCACAGAACAAGATAACTGTTTTAATGAAGTTATAGCACTATAGTAGCAAATAGTATGCACCAAGAGAGGTTTTAGCCTACCTTAAAGATACTGATGTATTACTACAGATTACAATAACCTAAAGGATGGAGGAAAAAAAGTGATGTCAAGAGGCCAAAATAACACTTAGCCAACAGTACCTGGTTAACTCACGTAGTCTGTTAACTTCGGCATCACGCTGGCGTAATGTTATGCCCAAAATCTTATTTTCCTTCTCAGAAGCTTCCAGGTTAAATTGAAGGCTCTTCACGTTTGCTAATGCCTCTTCCACCTCTAAAACACCAAGAAGAATTTAGCTTTTTTTTTTTTCAAATTTTAAAAACCAAATGAAGAATAATTTTAAAATACTTACCGATCTTGAGCTTGGTGGAATGAATATCGTATTGCTGTTTGTTTTCAAGCAATTCCTTTTCTTTATCTTGAATATCTTTCGCAAGATGTTTATTTTCTTCCTTCTGATTTTCTATTACTTTAAGTAGCTCTTCATTTTTAGCTTGTAGCGACTCTAGGCCTTTCAGTGATTCTTTCAATTGAGTCTGGAGCATCATGTTCAAGGACTGCAAGGAAACTACTACCAAAAGTAAAATATATGAAGTTAAGTGTCTTGTGTGGTACAGTTTGGACTTATACACTGAACTGTTTTTAAGAAATGCTCATAATTTTGCTTACAGATAAAAATAATTTTTTTGAGGCAGGGAGATAAACTGCAAGCTTTCTTCTTAGTTGATTGTCATTATCATTGTAAGAGGACATAAGGTAAAGTAATCTGTTCTGGAGCTGAAACCTTCATGTCCCTGGAACCTAAACAGGCACAACAAGCCATACAAATGCAGTTGCGTGACTAGATCCTCAATTCTTAGCTTAGTTGTCTCTAAAGGCCGTAGTATGTAGTGTTATTTTTTATTTATATATCTTTATTATGCTTATCTCTTTAAACAAAGCCTTAACAAAAATTCCCCTAATAAACATCATTATCTACTAGTACTTTACATTCATAGCTGCAGCTCTGTCCAGATGTCTTCTCATTTCTCTCTTGTTCCCTGAGTTGCTGGTTTAATATTCTTAGTCTCCTGTGAATTGTGAAAAAGTGCATATTCAGAAAGTTCAAAATAAGTCCCAAAACAATGCATTTTAAATTAGTTTGGTAAGAATAAAATGTCACAATATTTTAGAAATATGAGAAAGTTTTATTAGTGTTTTTTTCTTGCATTCCAATCTTTCTTCAACACAAAAGACCCTTTGCAAAGTCTGGTAAACACATTTCCCTCTGCTCTGAAGTGAAGTGTTACCCAGTTATGTAACTGAAAGCTCCTCTGAAATGAGCTTTATTTCTACATCTAAGAATACACTACAAAAGGAATAAAGAGCAAACTGATTATGTTAATACTGTAGTTTTCAGACAAGATGCTATGCTGATCCCACCTAGACGAAGTCCCAGTCGTGATGTAACTGATGCTAATAAAACACCAGTATTAACTGACACCTTGCTTCAGTGGCTACGCGTTAATTAAAACAAAGCCTTACCAACACACTTGGCAATATATAGTATAGACAAAGATAAAAGGGCCACAGCACTTAGAACACAACAATGCCAAAACATGCAATTTAGAACAGACCAATTAAGAATATCTTAGGTGCTTTTGCAGTAAACACAGAATCACCAAACAGTTACTAACCTACGCAGCTGTGCATTTTCACTTCTGAGAGGCTGTAGAGCTAGTGCTATTTCGGTTTGTACGTTCGTACTTCCCACTACAGCTGGGAGCAATGATATGCAGTCTTCTATTTCATTCATCAACCTTAACATCTCTGAATCATCTGCACAAGGTGGAAAAAAAGAAACAGAAAAACCTGTAATGGGACAGTCAAACTGATGCAATAGTAAGTAATCTACATTAAAAGAAAACCCAATTTATTCTGTCCACCCATCTCTATTTAAAACTTTAAAGCTTGACTATGAGAACTACACTTTTGGATCTTGGTAAATCCTATCTAAGTAACCTTGGTGGGGTTGCTGTTGCAATCTGTCTACACCGCTCTCTTTCTGAAGTGAAAACACTGTGTATGAAATGAGAACTATCTTTATCCTCGCTGTTACAACGATGTTAAAATACTCCCCAAAACAACTTAATTCTTCTCCACAGTGAAACATTAAGGACCTAAAGCTGTGGAAAACCAATCCAAAATATCACACAACTTCCTGAAAATGAAGTGCTTGCTCATTTTATGCAGTTTTTCTGTTATTTTTACATAATTGCTCTATGGCAAAGTGAGTGTGTCCTACCTTGATCTGTTATCAGTGCTCGGAGCTCTCCCAAGAGGTATTTCACTGTCTTAACTTTATGGGCTGTTTTTTCTGGGCTTTCTTGTTTCTGTTTTAGATCTTTCCTTACAAAACTTCTCTGGCAACTTGTATCTCTCACTGGGGCTACATCAAGTACATTCAAGTCGTCTTCTTCACTGAGTTCTTCAAAAGCATCTTCCTCCCTGTTCATTGAAACATTTTGTGGTGCTGGACAATGATTACAGTGCTTCTGATCAGTCCTGCCATTTGTCATTTCATGCGATTGTAACAGGGACAGGTGAGCCTGTATGCATCTTATTAGGTCTGCTTCTTTACGCTGCTGCTCATGGCTTGGGGTCATCTCTCTGCCAACAGACGATGGGGTGAACATAGGCACTGTAGAGTTATGTGATGCACCTGATGCTATACAGGGCATCACACCAGGAAGAGCACTGGCTGATTGTGTTTGTGGAGTAGTAGAATTAGAAACTACGGGGAAAGCCACAGTTCCCTTCATCTGTGCCATGCATTCATTGCCACTGCTTACAAGAACATCCTGCATGAAGATTATTCATATTGAACAGAAAATTAACATGGAGGTTTTTCAAATGTTTAAAAAACAACAACAAAAAGCTAGTCTCCCTCACTGTAGTCTTGATCATTCTTTGCATTTTATAAAAATAAATGCATCTCAAACTCCTTAATTGCATAAGTTTTCCAGCAGACTGAATAATTCACGTGTAAATCTAGTTTACATTATCTTTACCTTAAATATAGATAACATAAAGCACAGTCATTCTCAGCTGTTGTTGAAGAAAAAAACCTCAGCAGCATTTTTGTTGCTGTTGCTTTTTGCTTTGTAAGTACACATTCCTTGAAAGCAAACCAGAATGGGAAAAAAAAGGACTTGACTAATTTTTAAGGAGTCAGAGTTAGCACTAACTATACATGGAATGCCTGCAGATGGAAAATAAGTCTACAGTCTCAAGGTGCAAGCCTTTAACATTTCCCAAGATGGCGGTTGGTACTCTCCATTAGTATTATTTTATGCCCTGAAACACACAAGCCTTTTAAAATATGGCTCTAAGATACAACACAGTATCTAAAGAAATACGCAACTTGATCATTGGTGGGAAAAAGGTACATATCAGATGATTTATTTAATCAGAAATTGTTTAGTGACCCTAATGCGCATGACTGCGAATATAATTATTAACACTAAAAAATAATTCCCTGCACTTTTCATGCTCACTGTCTATTACAGAATCCACCACAGAGCGACAAACAGCCATTTGTAATGCCTCCAATGTCATTCATCCGTGTCTATGTATAAAACATTTTAAATAGAAGTATTTCCTGTCATTATTTATTCTGTTCATCAATATAGGTTGAAATATGTACATTTTTTTCTTAAGGAAAAAAAATTATGTAAACCCAAAAAAACCCCACAAATAAATGAAGAAATAAATAGTTATTGCTCATTTAAAATGCTTATTAATATTTCAAATCAAACTTTTACTTACTGATTGAGTAGATAAGGGATTAGCTGCACACTGTAGGGACAGATCTGCTGTGGAGGTAGGTAATCGATAATTAAAAGCTGGAACATTTTGATATCCTGAAGGAAAACAATGGTGTCATAGATCAGGGCAATACTGGACAAAACTCAGAGTAAAATAGCAAACCCACTATTAATAGCTCTACTAACCATGATCTGAGGTAGGAGTTACAGCAGGAATTTGGTTACTGTTCTGCGGTGGCTGGTCAGTTACCAGAGACATCTGAGTTTGCACATGTTCACATAGTTTCTGATGCATCACAGGAGACTGTTGACTACAAGGCATATGAATTGGTTGAACCAGCTGGTTCTGTTGTGCACTAGAAAGTTCTTTCTCCGTAGATGGTCCGGTAGATAGGGCAAGTTTCTTATTTGATATTTGCACTAGAGAAAAGGATCAAAGAACTCAGCTGAAGTTGAAGACCTACACAAACACATTGTGTCATCAGGCTCACTGGTAAGTTCCTTTCGCATATAAAATATCTTATGGCCTAAGATCCTAGTCAGATTTGACGAGCAGCGAATTAATTCATCTTAGGTTCCACCCCCCCCCCCCCCCCCCCCCCCGAGATAGAGCAAACTAACCCAGTTGGATAGACTGTTGTCCTTGAAAGAAGCAAAGGGATTTAATCCTATATAAAGTTCGAAAACACTACTTGTAACATCTCTGCTAAGCTGTTTCCTAAACTTTTAGGCTATTGGAAATAACCCATACCAAGCACTCTCCAAATATAATTTTTTTAATGTTGGGTATAATTAAAATTACATATTCTTCCAGTGCTGGAAAGACATGAACTAGGTGCCCATTTTCTATAATTGACAAAAGAGTCATCCTGCTATATACCAAGTTCACAGGTCCCACCTGTCTACTGGATTAGAAATTGCACAAAAGAAATGGAGTGGAGAGAGGAAGAAATGCTAATAAAAACATGAATTACTTCAAATAACATTCTGTTTTGTATTTCCTAATAGCTAAACTCTTTATTATGCTGGTATTTGTAAACCCACCTAGCTTTCTTTTTTTTTTACATGAAGCTCAAACATCTGAGAGTTTCCGTAATTGCTAAAATATTTATAGTTTCTAAAAGTAATGAGCAACGTCTATATCCTTTGCAGATCTAGCCCCGGATCAACCT
The DNA here is from genome assembly GCF_009819795.1 of Aythya fuligula. Taxonomy (NCBI): domain Eukaryota; kingdom Metazoa; phylum Chordata; class Aves; order Anseriformes; family Anatidae; genus Aythya; species Aythya fuligula. The sequence continues at coordinate 24,121,277 of NC_045564.1, read as the reverse complement.
ACAACAAAATACAACTATCTGAAGCCTTATTACATCTCCTCGAGAGGTTCAACAGTCTCTCAGTATTGTTTGAGGGAAAAAATCAAGCCCCCAAAAATCTGCTTACCAATTTCTTTTCGGATGTGCGCAGCAGTAGTATTTTTTTTCAGCCCTTTCTTATTGGATGCACTTGCTTTTGTTAGCAAAGGCTTGGAAGTAGATTTAACAGAAGTTGTTTTCCCAGGTTGTTTATGGTTAGTCTCCCTTCCTATTAATATTTGAAACAAAAGCTGGTCAACAAAACAAATCAAAACAGCATTACAAAAACTGAAGACTTAACAAATTTTCAATAGGTACAACCTGTAGCCTCATTTTGTAAGATATTCTTCAGTAAAGCTGCACAACGGTCAAGTCCATTATGAATAGAATCAACCTGCATAAAGAATACTGTGGTCAGAAAAAGAGCATCAGTAAAATAAGACACCATTTTAGAGAAGACTGTTCCCCACTATTACCTGAAAAAACAACTATTGATCATCAGCAAAAATGCTTGATTTCCCATGTATTAGTCTACAATTATTTGCAATTATTTGAAAATTAGCAAACATACAATTTTTGAGAAAACAAAACAAAACATATGTTGTTGCATGTATGTCCTTTTGTTGGAGTACATGCTTTGGTAATTACAAGCATGTGGGTTTTTTATTGCTACTTTAAGGTACAGTTTAGATATTATCTACAGCATATTTTTGGTTTGGAAATAATTGACTCAGCACTGCACAGAAAACATTGCTGCAGCATGCAACATACTCTTTCCGGCACAAAATCTAACAAATATGGCTATGGTTCTGGCAGCATATACAGCATCGTTATGTTTGCAAAACATATGTTGTGCCTTAATAAGCTCTGTCAATAGTCAAAATGCACACAAAGCCAACTTGCACGCATCTGCAACATGGAGTAGAAACGCTCTTGCTGGCTTTGCCGGAGCTGTTTCTAGTCGAGATGCAGTAGTATCTAAATTAACGTGTTGACTTTTTTTTTTGCATGTATTCCAGCTTACATTCTCTCTAGATAACATAGATGATTGTATTAAAAAGTCACTTGACTACCTGGTCATCAGAATCAGTGGAATAGAGAGAGTATCCAGCCTCCACGTCAGGGTGACGTTCTTTTCTTAATCCAAACCTGAAAGAGTTAAATTCACTGTTCATATTACCTCCTTAGCATGCAAACTAAGAAGTTACCTTTATTCGATAATAGCAAACTAAAAATTATTCTGTCAACATTTTTTTTTTTTTTTTTGCTCAGAGAGGTTGTGGGTGCCCCATCCCTGCAGGTGTTCAAGACCAGGTTGGATGAGACCCTGAGCAACCTGATGCAGCGGGAGGCATCCCTGCCCATGGCAGGGGGTTGGAACTGGGTGGTCTTTGAGTTCTCTTCCAACTCAGGCTATTCGATATGATATGTATGTATATACAATATATGCATCTAATATATACATACACAATGTATACAGCATATAAACAAGTATCTTTCTCTTTTTGCAAACTCTACCGCTGCAGCAGAAGCATTGAACAGATAGTAACAACTTACGTCCAAGGAGAATTTAGTCTTAACACTTATATGAGACTAGTAACTATATGGATACAGTCTTTCATAAATGTAATGTATAGAGTTAAGGTCTTATTTCCCCAGTCAAGCCTTTTGCTCAGGTTAGCTCTGTATGTGCACAGGCTGCTCAGCCTTCAAGCCAGGCACCTTTATCGATGCACACACACAATTTCTGGCTGCTTGACAGCAGGTACAAGGCCCCCGGATGCTAACACCCACCCTCCAGCCCAGACACAGCCCCGACCCGAGCCTTACCGCCTCCTTCCAGCCGGCACCTTCGCTGCTCCCGCCTGCCTCCCAGAGGACAGCACCTGCCGGGCACAGAAACCTTTCACTTTCACCAACACCCCCACAACGGGGAAGGGCTGCCCGACGGCAGCGCTCCCCGCAGGGCCCTCAGCAGGACACCCCCGCCCTTCTTCCCTCCCTCCCCGAGGGTCCCGAACCCCGTGACGGGACAGCCCCGACCCCAGCTCCTTGCCCGCACCTTGCAGGGCCGCGCGGCGCCCGCCTTCGCCATGGCCCCGGCCCCCGCCGCGGCCGTTGAGCCGAGGGGCGGGGCCTAAGGAGCGTTAGCCCCGCCCCGCCCCGCCGTTTAGTCGAGCGCGGGAAGGAGGGAGGGAGGGGTCTGTGCGGGGAGGGCCTGCGCGGGGATTGGTGGAGAAAGGAGCGAAAGAACCAATGGGAAAGCGGAGATGGCCGTGGGGGTGTGGCCGCACCGCGGGCCCGCCCATTGCTGAAGGGCTTCTCGTTCCCGCCCTGCTTCTCCCCTCAGAACCCCCGGCGGGCGGCTGGGGGTGGTGCGGTGCCTCACGCAGCCTCACGCAGAGCCGGGGTGCCCCTCGCGGCGTCCGCTGGGGATTTAGGGCTGCTTTTGCCGCATGTCCTGCCGGGTGGTGGCTGTATGCGCCCACAAAACACCCCAAGGAACGGGGTTTGAATGGTGCGCGGCGCCCCCTGAAGGAAAAGTGCCTCATAAAAGTGCCTTAACGGCCTGAGCTCGGCCTCAGCAGCACAAATGTTGAGCGGAGTGGTGGAAAGTCAAAGGGAATCGCTGACGTTTGGCATATATGAGGCCTTTGGTCTCCAGCTAGTGCCAAAGCTTCCCTTAAAACACCACTGTATGTAGGTGGTAAAGGACAGACAGCGCCTCAGCTGAGTTTTGCACAAGCTGACATTAGCATTCCGCATATATTCAGTTTTGTTTACTGAATAAACAGACCTGAAAACATCACGGAAAGCAGTTGCACTTACTCAGGCTGAAAATGTAATTACAGTACTGTGTTATTAGAGTACTGTAGCAGAGGTGCATATTCAATCTCTGTGCACTCCCAACGTGTACATTGGTTTTGGGAATTACTACATTTGCACTGAAACTGTGCTGAACTGAGTAAAACCATGTGAATTTAGTTATCTTGTCAAAAAAAAAAAAAAAAAAAAAAAAAAGTTTCTGAGAGGATTTTGGGACAGCTTCATTTTTTATTTTTTCGTTGAAAATGTTAAAATAGGAAGATCATGATAAGAAAACAACTGAAGTCCTCTTTCAAAATTGCTGAAGAATACAAACTAGCAAAATGGAAGAAGATTAAGAGAACTCAAACAGACATATGGCAACTACCCAACCAGTGCCAGAAACATTGGTGTTCGTTCTTCATTAGGGTGTTTATGGAACTTTATGGGTGATTCCTCATTGAACTGATGGACATGAGTGTGGTGATTAAAATAATTAATCACAGAATCACAGAATGGCTGAGGTTGGAAGGGATTTCTGAAGATCACCTAGTCCAGCCCCCTGCCAAGCAGGATCACCTAGAGCACGTTGCACAAGATGGCGGCATTGAGGCGGGTTTTGAGTATCTCCAGAGAGGGAGACTCCACAATCTCTGTGGGCAACCTGTGATGGGTCACCCTCACAGTAAAGAAGTGCCTCCTCATATTCAGCCGGAACCTCCTGTTCTTCAGTTTGTGCCTGTTGCTTC